>NC_062224.1:84769716-86007216 GCF_902686445.1 Sciurus carolinensis
TGAGAAATCCTGTCCTACCAACCTGAAAGCACTCACATCTGTCATCTCAGTTGACCTTATTAAATTATTTGTACTGTTTGCTGTTTATGCATAGACTGTGAGGCCCATGTCTCTGTGTCTTCTATAACTAGACTGCACATGAGTGAGAACCTAGCAGATATTTGGATTTAAATAGATTAATGAATAAAAGCTATTATTCCAGCTAAATAATGTGTTAGTATGGATACAGTGCATCAGTTTAGTTGGCACCATTACTGCACTGTTTGTGTAGCATGTGATTTATATTCTTCTATTCATAGAATTTGTTTCACAAATAAAATATCCATATCCCTGACCTTGGTACAGAGGTCCTAGTCCTTTTCCAAAATACACAGAAATAGGAATGTTTTATTTATCTTTTGCATTGCTAGATATTGAACTCAACCTTCTGCTTGCTATGCAAGAGCACTGTCACTGAGCAACTCAAGAGTGTTCCAGACTTTGGATTTTTTGGGATTTTGGAATATTTGCAAATACATAATGAGATATCTTGGTGATGAGACCCAGGTTTAAACATGAAATTCTTTTGCTTAATATACACCTTTCCACTATGTTTAGTACCCATGTTTTGACTGTGACCCATCACATGAGGCCAGCTGTGGAATTTTCCATGTGACATCATGTTGATGCTCAAAAAGTTTCGGATATTGGAGCATTTCAGATCAAATATTTGGATTAGGGAACCTGTACCATAATCCCTGCACCTCCGGAGGCTGAGGCAGGAGGATCACAAGTTTAAAATGAAACCCTGTCTCAAGAAGTGCTGGGGGTAGTATCTCAGTGGTAGAGTGCCTCTGGGTTCAGTTCCCAGTACTAGAGGGGAAAAGTGGCAGGAAATGAGGCTGAGGTGGAATTAGTGAAGGCGGAGAGGAAGGCATTGGGGTGGACACCCATGCAGTGGATAGGATATGGATCAAAAGGAAGACATGCCAGGCGGGTTGCACACTTATAATCCCAGCCGCTCAGGAGCCTGAGGCAATTTAGTGAGACCCTAAGCAACTTGAGATCCTGTTTCTAAATAAAATATTAAAAAGAGCTGGGGATGTGGCTCAGTGGTTAAAAACCCCCAGGTTCAATCCCTGGTACCAAAAAAAAAAGAAGACTCAGCCAGCTGCCACTGAGTCTTCTTTGGCCAGGGACTAGTGACCTCAGATAACCATGAGGTATTGCCAGATGGCAGAAACCTTAAAGGAGCCAAGTGTTTGGGTGAGGAGCAAGGGTAATTTGGGAGCGAGGAGAACACTGGTTCCCGTTTCAGCATCCTGAAGGATGTGCACTGTTAGAGGATGGGCGGTGGCCACTGAGGAGGCTGCACTGGTGTCCTCAGGGCCTCATTTGGGAAGGAAAAAGGAGATAACTTGGTAGAAGAGAGTTGTCTGCCCCTTTATAGTTTTGAGGGGCAGGGAAAGAATGACTCGCTGCGGAGGAGGTGTAAAACTGGAAATAAGAACATAAGAGCAGGGGACCTGATGCCAGCACCTAGAGGGAGTTTATGAAGCAGCATGCACTGAACAGACAACCCAGCACTCTGCGTCTTCTTCCCAGAAAAGTGAAAACTTATGTTCACTCCAGGATCTGCCTCGACTGTCATAGCAACTATATTGATTATAGCCCCAAACAGGAAATAGCCCAGGTGTCCCTGGAGTAGATGAATGGTTGAGGAACTGGTACATCCATCCGGTGGAATACCATTCAGTAATAAAAAGGGAACAAACTGCTGATTCACCCAACTTGGATGAATCTCCAGGGAATTGTGCCGAGTAGAGAAAATCAGTCTTGCTGGGCATGGTGGTGCACACCTATAATCCCAGTGACTTGGAAGGCTGAGGCAGGAGGATCGGGAGTTCAAAGCCAGCCTCAGTAACTTAGCAAGGCCCTAAGCAACTCAGTGAGACCCTGCCTCTAAATAAAATATTAAAAAGGGCTAAGGATGTGACTTGGTGGTTAAGTGCCCCTGAGTTCAATCCCCAGCACCAAAAAAAGAAAAAAACAAGCCAGTCTCCAAAGACAACTTTTGTATCTATGATTTTGTATGTGTGATATATGTATGATTCCTTTTATTTAACATTTTATATAACATTTTCAAAATGACAAAAGCCAGGTTAGTGGTTGCCAGAGGATAGAAAATGAGTGGGAGTACACTGATGAATGTGGTTATAAAAGAGCAACATGAGGGGCCCTTGAGGTGATGGAACTACTCATTATCTTGACTGTGACCGTGGGTACCCAGATTTACATGTGATAAAATGGTATAGAGCTAAATATGCACACACTAAGCATGGTGGCATGAGCTACTGGAGAGGCTGAGGCAGGATCACAGTTGATGCGAGACTGGGCTGGGTAACTTAGTGACACCCTGTCTCAAAATAAAAAAGGACTGGGGCTATAACTCAGTGGTAGAGCAGCCCTGGGTGAATTTCTGGGTTCTTTTTTATTTATTTTCATTTATTCATTATTTGCATTGATGGGGATTGAACCAAAGGTCATTTTACCACTGAGCTAACCCCCAACCCTTTTTTATTTTGAGACAGGGTCTTGCTAACTTGCCTAGGCTGGCCTTGAACTTGGGACCCTCTTGCCTCAACCTTCCAAATCGCTGGGATTACAGGTTTGTGCCACTGTGCCTTGTAGCTTGCCTCCTAAGGTGGTGGCAGAAGGCCCTCAGAGCAAATGTCCCAAGAGAAGGAGCACAGGTCCTGTGCCCTTTCTAACCCAGCCTGGCACTTTCACTGCCTTAGTCACCTGGATAGTTGCCTCGGTCTGCCCATGCTCCACCTCCTAGCAGAATTATCAGAGAATTTAGAGATGTGTCTAAACCACAGGTTCTCACGGGAGAGAATTACCAGAAAGTAAACAGAAGTTTATACTGTATTGTAAGTTTTTATTCTCATCCAAACTGTAGCATACTTGCCAGGTTTTATATGAGAATGTATTTTTACCATGAGAGGGAGAGTTTTATTTTTAAAAGGGTACCGTAAACAGTGTATCAACAGAAGCCCGTTGAATCATGATGTTATGTTTATTCCTGAAGAGGCTTTCCAGGGTAGGGATTACTGATTAACTAACTAGCTGTAGTCTTGATAGCAAAGATAACCCACTGGCCAGGATCTCAGTGGCAACCTTGGTCCCCATTGAAGACAGCTGCCTTAAATCTGATATGGATTTTTTTTTTTTAATTTTCACTCCAACAGTCTTTAATAGAAATCCTTATTTTATTCCAAACATCATATCCAGTCGCCTGGCCCTCGTGATTTTCTTGGCCTCGGGATGAATAGGTTCAGGTCCAGGCACAGCTGTGCATGTATGTGTGCATACAAAGGTGTAGTCTTACTACATGTGGTTCTGGCTTATAGGAGCTAAATAAAAACAGGAGTGTTGAGGAATATATGGAACAGGACCGAAAGTTATGCCATGAATGGCAGTTGTAACAGCAGGGTCTTGCGGCACTACTCAGGAGACACTGCAGAGGTGCGCTTTGCACTATAATCAGGAACAGGAGAGGGAAGCTGGCATGCCCTTGCTGGGCACCTCCTGAAGGCAGTTGCTTAAGTACTCTGGTTGGACACACTGAAGTCTTAGTTGGTTGAATGTTTTAACTAGTTTAAAGTTCTGTTCTGCTTCTGGTGTGACTTCACACCTACAAGACAGAGGACATAGCAGAAATATTTTTAAGGAAAACTGAGGCCCACGGAAAGTTATAGAAAGATCTGGAATTCAAGTCTCTTAGCTTCTGAATTTTGATTCCCAACTCTTATTTAAGTCTCTGCTGTTCTCATTTTCAGTTATGGTAAGACAAATCATTGGGGTCACATTTAACTGTGAGATGAAGAGGGATTGGAATGACAGTGTAGCAGGAGGAGAGAGAATTTCATAATTTTTAACATCTTCAGATGACATATCAGGTCACACATTAAAGGGCAGTGCACAGATATGTTTTAATAAGCCAAGTACTTGGCTGCTTGTGGTGGCACAAGCCTGCAATCCCAGCTGCTCAGGAGTCAGAGGCAGGAGGAACACAAGTTTGAAGCCAGCCTCAGCAACTTAGCAAGACCCTGTCTCAAAATAAAAAAGACTGATGTTGTAGTTAGACAGAGCACCCCTGGGTTCAATCACCAGCACCACAAATAATAATAATAAGATTAATAAGTCAAATGCTTAAAGGAGGGGGAGTAGAACGTTCTGGATCAGGGCTACCTCCCATCCCTCAAAGATATCCTGTGTGCTACAGTGTGGCCCAGGGTTCAGTGCTGCTACCTCCAGTGTATTTAATTCGTGTTGAGTCCAATGCCAGACTAGCACAGAGGCCATCCTATTTTTTTACAGTTTGGAAAAGTATTAGAAAGGTATTGAACAATAAGTGATATAAGAAGAGTGATGATGAGGAGCAGAGAAAGGGGCAGCAAGCTCTGGTGGCATTGTGTCTCAGCACCGTGGATGCAGCTGAAAGTGTATATACTGCTGTCACGGAGGAATTTAAGGTAGTCATGTGCAACTGGGCAGCCCTGCATGCCTGCAGTCCCAGCAACTCAGGAGGCTAAGGCTGGAGGATCACAAGTTCAAGGCCAGCCTCAGCAACTTGTGAGGCCCTGTCTCAAAATTTAAAAAGTTGGACTGGGGTTGTGGCTCAGTGGCAGAGTGCTTGTCTAGCATGTGCAAGGCACTGGGTTCAATTCTCAGCACCACATACAAATAAATAAAATAAAGGTCCATTGCCAACTAAGAGAAAATATATTTTTTAATTTTTTTTTTAAAGCTGAGGATGTAGCTCAGTGGTAAAGTGCCCCTGGGTTCAGTTCCCAATACCAAAAATAATAACAGTGATGATAATCAATCAGAAAATAATAACAAAAAAAGTGGAAGCAGCATGAGGAAACTTCTAGGAGTAACGAATGTATTCATTATCTTAATTATAGTAATGGTGTCACCAGTGCATTCATGTACTGAAATGTATCAAACTGTATACTTTAAATATATTCTGTTTATGAACCATTTATACTTCAGTTAAGCTCTTTTTTTTAAAAAAATGCAGTGGACAGTGTAGAAAGCTAGTTCAGACTGGTTAGAGAAGAGTTCCTGAAAAGGTGGTATTTGAACTGAATACTAGGAAGGTGCTGGCCATGCCCAGCTCTGAGGGCAGAGCAGACTTGTGCTAGTGGAGGAAGCAAGACCAGTGTGCCTGAAGCACAGTGAGCCAGGGCCGTGTAGGCCACCATCAGTGCGGGCAGGGAAGCCACCACCTGGGCTTCTCTTCCATCTCCCTTTAGAACCAGGGCAGGCACCAGAAGAGCCACCCAGCACCCCAGTCTATAACCTAAGGAGAGGGCTCCTCTTTTTTTCTTCCCCCCCCCCGCCCCTTCCAGAAAGCAGCTAGGAGTAAAGGAAAGGAGCAGAGTAAAGTGTAGAGAACGGGGGTGGTGACGTGGCTGGGCCCGTTCAGCTTGTATGTTCCTTATGTTCTCTTCCCACTGCAGCTTTTCCTTCCCTCCATGAGAAAGAAGCCAGCTCTGGCCGATGGCAGCAATCCTGAAGGCGACCTCCTCCAGGAGCACTGGCTGGTTGATGACATGTTCATCTTTGAGAATGTGGGCTTCACCAAGGACGTGGGCAACATCAAGTTTCTGGTCTGCGCAGACTGTGAAATTGGACCCATTGGCTGGCATTGCCTCGATGACAAGAACAGTTTCTATGTGGCCTTGGAACGGGTTTCCCATGAGTAACTGAGGGGACAGGGACTCAGATCCACCCCCAACTATAAAAGCTCTCCCCACAAGAACTGGCATTTGACCTGTGTAACTGTTGTGCTGCCTTCTCTGTACTAACACCAATGACGAGCACCACCACCTCCACGGGCATGCAGGAGCCAGTCCTGCTTCCTCCACACCTTCCTGCACGCCTCTTGCTTGGTCCACTGTGCTTAACATGTCCTGAGCCCTCTTTCCCCTAGATTCAGGACACTCACACCTCCACACATCTAGTCTCATGCCTGGCGCTCTGCCGAGGCTCCATTTTACCCAGGACTTGCTTTTTTTTTTTTTCCCCCTCCTTGCTCTGGAAGAGTAGTATTCAACTTTTTAGCCATGACACATGACAAAAGATGCTCATGTGCCAATAGTTGAAACTCCACCTTTTTCTCTCCCTCAAGAAAGCATACCCGTATCTGAGACAGACTGTTCTGTAGCTAACCTTGTTAGCTACATTCTTTTATTCTTAAAAGCAAAATGTTTATGAACTTCATTATTTAAACCACTAATGAGAAACACATTACTTTGGATACATCTCTAACACCATGTTTGAGATCCTTTGCTCTGGGTTGATACTGACATTTTATGCAAAGATGCATGTGGCCCCTCTTCCCTTCAAATCTGAACGTGGTTTCTTTTATTGGCACCTCATGTCTGCAGCCTATGCATAAGCATCAGACTGTCAGCTTTGTCTGGCAGCCACCCAAGGGAAAAAACCCTGGCTGTTAACTAGGCAATCCTGGAGGGTGGAGGGTATGGGATATATAAGGGAAAGGCCTTTGCCTATCTCCTATGGACAGGTAACTTTCTTCCATTGTTTTTAGGAGACTTCTGTAATAGACAGTATAATCATTTGCTGGACATACTAGGCATGGTCCTCAGAATTTTGATTCCATTGAATCTCCCTACCAACCCAGAATACAGACTTCTCCCACCAATATGCCTCTATTTCTATTGCTGTGGGATTGCTGTTTGATATTAGCAAACTTATTTAAATCTTCACCATGATTTCTAATTATTCTGTCCTTTCTCTTCTGAAATGACTCACCATCCTGGAAGGAATCTGTATGACCAGGTGTCAAGTGTCCTCCCTGTGACCCTACCTCCAGAGGTCTAGAGTTGAAATTAGGACTAAACAGAGACCTTACATCCAAAGTTCCTTCCTTTGCATGCGTTGCTTCCTCCTTCCTTCATTCCAGAACTTTCTAAAGACTTCCCCACTAAAGTACAGGCCTTGAGCATAGTTGTGCAGCTAACTTACTTGCTTAGAAAGGTGGCTTCCTTCCCAATCAGCTTGAATGAGCTCCAGCAGAAACTAGAGAACTTTCATGATAAATGGTCAAATGTCCATTATTATGAGATTTGTGAAAAAACAAATGATAATTACCTACTCATGTCAGAGGAACAAAACCAAGTAATCACCCCTAGTGACATGGGGACCCTAACATCACAAGCTGAGCATTTTCTTAAATTAGGCTTTAACTTTTCTTTTTTTAATTGTAAAAAAATAGTACATGTTCATTGTAGGTAAATTTTTTAAATGGGTATAATTTTTTCAGTTAATTTAGACTTCTACCATCCAGAGATTGCCAATGATAATGTGGTGTATATCCTTCTCAGTGTTTTTATATGTATATATAACATGTACAGTTTTTAAAAGAAAGTTGAGCACATACTGTACTCTTTTATAACTTGCTTTATTTTTTAATTTTTTTTTTGTAGTTGTAGATGGACAGCATGCCTTTATTTTATTTATTTATTTTTATGTGGTGCTAAGGATAGAACCCAGTGCCTCACACATGCTAGGCAAGCGCTCTGCCACTGGGCTACAACCCAGCCCCTATAACTTGCTTTTTTTCATTGTTTAATAAAATAGGGTGAAGGGGCTGAGGATGTAGCTCTGTGGTAGAGCACTTGGGTTCAGCCCCCAGCACAGCAAAATAATAAAATAGGGTGAATATCTTCCCTTATTGGTAGCTACCCATCCATGTACACCATTGTTATTATATTCTGTTGTATCACTTCACTATAATTTATTTCCATAACCCACTATTAGGTTGCCTGCAGTTTCTTATAATCAGTGATATAATGTGCAACCTAATAATTAAATCTGTATCCCACATTTTTTATTTGTTTTTGGCAGTATTGGGGTTGAACCCAAAGCATCACACATGCTAGGCAAGAGCTCTACCACTGAGCTACAACCTGACCCTTTATTATTGAGACATGGTCTCGCTAGATTGTCCAAGCTGGCCTCAAACTTGCCATTGCTCTGCCCTGGCCTCCAGGTATCTGGGATTACAGGTGTGCACCACCATGCTCTGTTTGGATCCACTTTCAAAATCATTTCCTTGGCATAAGAAGAAGTGGAATTGCAGGGTGTGTACATTTCCAAGGCTGTGCTGTTTCGACACCTGTTCCTTAAAAAACTGCTAATTTACCCTCTTCCAGCAGTATATAAGAGCACTCACTTTCTGACCCTTACTAACAGTGGGTATTTATTATCATTTAAAAAATATTTTGCCACTTAGATAGAAAAAAATAGTATCACTGTTTTTATTTGCATTTTATTTCTAATGAAACTTCTATACATTTCCTGGTCACTTATTTTTCCTTTTTTGAAAATTGCCAAACATTGTTACAGTAGTAACCAAAAAATCTGAGTTAACTATTCTGCCTTTACAGTTTAATTTGAAAAAATAAATGAATAAAATAATTTAAACAGTGGAAATTAGAGTTCTGTGCACATTGGGAAGAGGGCTGGGAGTGTAACTCAGTAGTAGAAGGTTTTCCTAGCAGGGGTGAAACCTTGGGTTCAATTCCCAGCACCAAAAAAACAAAAACAAATTAACTACTTGGGAAGAATATATAATTTGAAAAAGCAGAAGAAAGCTTAAAACCTGAACTCTAGGGTTTAGCTTGAGATCTGACACCTAACTGACTAATCAGTATCTGCTATAAAAATGAGAATATCAGCCAGGCATGGTGGCTCATGCCTGTAATCCCAGCAACTTGGGAGGCTGAGGCAGGAGGATCGAAAGTTCAAAGCCAGCCTTGGCAACTTAGGCCCAAAGCAACTGTGATGAGTTGACGTATTTGACTCCATGGAAATGTTACAGGCCAGGCTATATGGGCAATGACTAAATAGACTATTTTACCCTGAGACTCCATGTCACGTAGGAAATGTTTCTCCCATGGGAACACCTCACCTCTCTACCCATCAACAGTAGCTTAGCATAGCATGTTTGGCAACACAAAATGGTAATTCTTATATAATGTAAAATTGTTCTCTTTTTGATTCCTAGTTTTCCTATTCAATGTACCATGTCAACAGTGCTTGTCTAGATGTTAGTAACCATTCTTTAATTTGTACCTAAGTTAGGTAATGTTGACTCACTTCCCCCTTCTGCTTATGATATCAGATCTCATGATGTTAGTCTATAATTTTGCATCATAGCAACAGATACTTATGATTGATGTACTGACTTACAGTATAAAAACCCCTAGAACCCAATAGTTGGGGCTGTTCTCCTAATAGCCATTTTTGGGGTGTTCTGTGAGACTCTCAAATTTGGACTTCTCAGTGGTGACCAGTCTGTTCTTAAGTTGTGCCCCACAACAAGACTCTGTTTCTAAATAACAAAAAAGGACTGGGGATGTGGCTCAGTGGTTAAGTGCCCCTGGTTTCAATCCCTGGTACCAAAAAAAAAATGAGAATGTCACCTGGGTTTTTTTCCCCAGGACTGAGGACTGAACTCAGGACTTTGCACGTGCTAGGCAAGCACTCTGCCATTTGAGCTAAATCCCCAACCACAAAAATGTCATCTCTTCATTTCTGTCGTAAGTTCTCCATAAACACTTGTGAATCAGTTAACCCCCGTGTTAATACAGGTCAGAAACCTGAGTGCTCTTTTACATTGCTGGAGGAGTGTAAATTAGCACAGCTCTTTTTGAGTGTGTACAAAGCCTCAAAAATGTATACACCCTGCAATTCCACATCTCATAATGTATGCCAAGGATACTCAAGGGGTAACTCATGCTTGCTGCTGTGCATACAGAAACCTGCAATTCCAGAGCGGGGTTGCAGCTCATTGGTAGTGCTCCAGGCTTAGCACGTCTGGGTTCCACCCCAACACCAAAACGAAACAACAATTTTTAAAATTGTTTAAGGCCAAGCACAGTGGCACACGCCTGTAATCCCAGTGGAGGTAGGAAGCCTGCAAGTTTGAGGCCACCCTCAGCAATTTAGCAAAACCCTGTTTCAAAATTAAAAAAAAAAAAAGGGGGGGGGGGTGTATCTCAGGGGTAGAGCATTTGCCTAGCAGATTCTATAGTGGTTCCATGTGTGCTGAGTGCATCTGTGACATGATCCTTGTCCAGGAGCAGAAATTATCAAGTGCCAAAAATACCAGCAAAGTCAAAAAGCAAAATAGAAAATAAAGTTTTTTTGAGTAACTTGAAAAAAATCAAAAGACTGGAAAAAAATCCATTTGAAGACATTAGAGAGCAAACATGATTTTGAAATACCATTGGCCCAGGACCCTGAGGATATGGAGGCCCTGGGAACTGGGCTTGGTGTTATGGGTCACTGTTCTCCTGGATGTATTAACCAAATTTGGAGGCTGTTCAGAGGTTGATCTGTGATTGGGTTGTGGGGAGGGTGCTTGGTATCAACCCCAGTCCTTACACATGCTCTACCACTGAGCTACTACATCCCAACCCCAAGATCAGTGGGTTTTGACAGTTTTCCAAAAGTATGGACAGGGCTTGTCAAATGGTGCTAGACCTGGTGATGTCCCTCGTTTTGGGTGGAGACCATCAACCCTTAGCAACTCAGAAAAAAAACAGTGAATGAGAAGTAGGAAATAGGCTCTCACAAGGAATTGCTGCTCATCTTCCAATCATATCAACCTTGAAATTAGATTAAGGTGCTCCCAGAGTAGCCGTTTCCCCAAACTGCAAATAGAAATTCTCTACAGAGGAAACTATAATCCTAAATCTCAAATTATTTCTACAAGGAAATTTGCTAATGCAATATTGTGAGTACAACAAAATGTAACCAGGCATATGAGACAAGATAATAAGAAAACTAGCAAAACAACAGACAAGGCAGAGGCCCATTATGGCTAGAGATACTGGAGCTTTCAAACATAGACCATAAAATAACTGCTGACTATGTTCAAGGAGATACATAAGTCTGGGAATTTCAGCAGATACAGGGACATCTAAAAAAAAAACAGGCAGAAGAGAGCTGGGGATATAGTTCAGTGGTAGTTATCTGGTCCCCATGAGGCCCTGGGTTCAATTCCCAGTACCACAAGAAATAAAAAGTACATTCTAGAACTTTTAAAAATCCAGGAATTCCTGTAGTCCCAGCTACTTGGGAGGCTGAGGCAGAAGGATTGCTTGAGACCAAGAGTATGAGGTCAGCCTGGGCAACACAGCAAGACCCTATTCTTAAAAAAATAAAAACAAAAAAATAAAACTTCACTGGGTGTGGAAGTGCATGCCTTTAATTCTAGCAACTTGGGAGGCTGAGGCAGGAGGATCATGAGTTAAAAACCAGCCTCAGCAACTTAGCAAGGCCCTAAGCAACTCAGAGAGACCCTGTCTCCAAATAAAACAACAGAAAGGGCTGGGGATGAGACTCAGTTAAGTGGCCCTGGGTTCAATCCCTGGTACCAAAAAAGTACATAAAAATAAAAATTTAATAATCTAATTAAGAATTCGGTGGAAGCTTTTAACAGCAGGTCGGGCGCGGCTGAAGAGAAAACTAGAAAACAGATGTAGGCATACTAACTGACGCGCAAAACTGCAACCGGAAGCCTCTCACACCACTAGTGATAGGAATCAAAACAAATTCATGGAGCCAGAAAAGTAGAGCCCAGAGCCAGATCTATTCAATCTGCATGTGATTTTTAAAGACTGAGCAGCCTGAGTGCTAAGAATTGCTTCTACATTTTTTTTTCTCTGCAGTGCTAGGAATCAAACCCAGGGCCTTGCACATGCTACCTCTGAGCTACATCCCAGCCCCAGTGTTTATATTTTTAAAAGATTAAGAAGTATCTACACTATATTGCCAAATTTGTCTCTTGGCCCACAAAACGTAATATTATCCACTTCTTTAAGAAAACAGGGGGCTGGGGATGTAGCTCAGTTGCTTGCCTCGTAAGCACAAGGCCCTGGGTTCAATCCCCAGCACCGCCAAAAAAGAAAGAAAGAAAAAGAAAACAGTTTGTTGACCCAAAAATTCCAAACCTGGCACAGTTGGTTCTGGATGCTGTTCGGCAGGCTCTGGGTTGGAGTCTTTGTCCATGAAGGGACTGGCATCATTTAAAGATGTGGCTGTGGACTTCACATGGGGAAAGTGTCAGGACTTGAATGATGCCCAGAGAACCCTGTACAGTGATGTGACGCTGGAGACCTACAGTGGCATGCTGTCCTTGGGGCATTGCATCACCAAACCTGAAGCAATCTCCAGGTTGGAGCAAGGAGCAGAGCGCCATGACAGTAGAAGAACCTCCAAATCACAGCTTTCCAGATGTCCAGGCAGTTGATGACTCGACTGTGAGGATCAAAAAAACTCAGAGCAGATGTTTGCAGTGAGTTAGAATCACCACCAGCCATACATCAACAGAGGAGAGAGGTGAATTTTAGGAACAACTTAGCATCACAAGATTCAAACTGGACTGCAACATTTTTGAATGTATTAGAAAAAGGACAACCTTCCACCTGGAGGCAGAATTATTAGCACATAAGAACGTTCATATGGGGAGACCTGTCAATATACTGAATATGGGAAAGCCTGTGGTACAGGGAAAAAAACCTTTCTGTAAAAACTCTAACCTCACTAAACATCAAATACACAAAGGAAAGAAACCCTATGAATGCATCATTGTGAGAAAACATTCATTAAGAAATCTGAACTCACAATACATCAGAAAATTCATGCAGGAGGAAAATTTTAAAAAGTAAACTATGAATGTCACCAACATGAGCAAGTCATGTAGGCCTCATTCCCTGTCAGAATTCACACAGGAAAGCCCAGGAAAACCTTCTGTCACAGGCTTCTTCCTGTACAGCAGAGAATTCGCACAGGAGAGAAGCCCTAAGAATATAATAAATGTGGCAAGACACTTACCCAGGAGCCTCACCGCAGGTGCAGCAGAGCACTACCATTGGAGAAAGCCCTGGAGATGTAAAGGGTGTGCAAAAACACTCTTTGTGAAGGCCACCCTGGTTACACATTATGGACTTCACACAGAAGAGAATGTAATGAATGTGGAAAATTCTTTCATCAGGAGTCAGATCTCAGGAGTCAAACCTTATGATTTCAACAAAGGTGGAAAAATCTTTGGTGTGAAATTACACCCCCAGAAAACATCAGAGAACTCATCTAGGGAGAAGGCCTAAAATCCACTCTTTTCTCTGGAACATGTACTTAGCCTGCATCTCTCAGCCTTTCCTTATGAGTGGCACGAAGTAACAGCCCTGTCGAGGAAAAATCAGACATAAGTGATGGGCATTACGTCCAGGCCTGGTCCACATAAAAATTTCAATGCAGTCTTCCTTGATTTCTCATGGTCTCTGGGACTGAAATGCAGATGACCCCAGGGCCTTGGGAGCCATAGGGAGAAGTTCACTGTGATTTAAGACAGAAGGAACAGATTGGATAGAGCAGAGATTTTCCCACCTCTGTACCCAAACTCTCCATTTTGTCTTTATGTGAGTCAGAAGTAAATACCATTTAGTTATAAAGAAAAAAAGTCAAGTACAAGACCCTGAGTTCAATCCCCAGCACTACAAAAAAGAAAAAGAAAAAGAAAAAAAGTTTGTTGACTACTAAAGTTGTAAAGATGTCAACTTTCCCCAAACTGATATATAAATTTAATAAAATCACAATAAAAAAGCCAACAGTCCTGTGTGTGTGTGTGTGTGTGTGTGTGTGTGTGTGTGTATAAAATTCAATTGATTCTAAGAGTATGTAAAAATGCAGAGGACCAAGAATAGCCAAGACAGTTATGGAGAACAGGTGGAAGAATTTCTTTATTGGATGGACATTGTAGCTTGTCACAAGGAGAGACAAACGAATGTAACAAAAGAGCTCAGGAAGAGACCCATGCAAATGATCATTTGGTTTACGGTACAAGTGGGGATAATGAGTTGCAGGCTTCTGCAATGCTGGTAATGTTCTGTTAGTGGTTATGTAATGATTGCTGAGCTGTACATCTTTTGTATAGATGTTACATTTCCATAATAAAATTTTTTTAAAAGAATGTTAGCATTAAGAATGTATAGAGGGTTGGGGAGATAGCTCAGTCGGTAGAGTGCTTGCCTTGCAAGCACAAGGCCCTGAGTTTGATCCCCAGCACTGCAAAAAAAAAAAAAAAAAAGAATGTATAGAAGCCAGGCATGGTGGTGTATGCCTATAATCCAATGGCTCGGGAGGCTGAGGCAGGAGGTTAGTGAGTTCAAAGCCAGCCTCAGTGACTTAGCGAGGCTCTAAGCAACTCAACAAGTCCCTAAGCAACTCAGCAAACCCTGTCTCAAAATAAAGTTTTAAAAAGGGCTGGGGATGTAGCTGAGTGGTTAAGGGGCCCTGGGTTCAATTCCCAGTACAAAAAAAAAAGTGTAGAGAAAAACCTAGAGAACAGAAAATCTTTGCTAGCTACTCTTCTGACAGAGGATTAGCATCCAGTATACATAAAGTACTTGAAAAACTTACCACCAAAACCATAAATAACCCAAGTAATAAATGAGCTAATGAACTAACAGACACTTCTCAAAAGAAGAACTACAAATGGCCTACAAATAACATGAAAACACTTCCAAACATTAGTTCTTGCCTTGATAATCAGATGGTATTTCATTTTCACTATCTCCTAAACCTACACACATTGAAAATTAAGCTTATGACTCTACTCCCTCACTTCTAAGGATGATAAATTCCATAAACGTAGGAACCAAGAATATTGATTTTACCCTTGGTGCCTGGCCCAATGTCTGCCACATTTTAATAGTTCAAATTTAAAATGAACTCTGCCAAATTCTTTATCATTTTAATGGAATTAATTTATAGTAGTTGATGCAGATTTTTGAAAATGGAGTAAGAGGTCAGAATGAATTCTATTTTGATGCAGGGTTAAAAATTAGAATAGGCACTGTACTTTTTTCCATTTGACAAGACAATGAAAACAGATGTATAGGATCATACAGAGAGTACATCAATGTGGCCATGACTTGTGGCCAAGTGTTTAGAAGATAAGGGGATAAGAGTGTTAACTTTAGCAACCCTTCAACTGTGATTCTTGGGTTTGGTAAATTAAAATCATAGAACATGTACCTAAGCATCAGAATTTATTTATTTTTGGCGGTGCTGGGAATTGAACCCCAGGGCTCCTACATACCAAGCACGTGCTTTACCACTCAACTATGCCCCCAGCCTTTAAATGTCAGACTTTAGAGTTAAATTACAAGTGTCCACAGAATTCATTTGAAGCCAACTGAAACTTAGAATGCATCTTGCCTTAGAACGAAATAATGTTATACATGATAAGGAGATTGAACTCAGAGCAAGGTACTATGCTCTAATTGAGGAGGTCAGGAATACACTTCCCCTGCAATTAGAGCAGGTTCCTACCAAACTCCAAACCTGGTGACCCCAGACAGTACATTTCAGATTGGGAGCCAGGGTGAATTGTGACCTAGCTAACAGTGAGGGAACTGGAGAGGAGATCGAAGATGGGCTGGTAACATTTAAGTCCCCAAGGAGGACAGTGAGCAACTCACGTGGGTCTATATATAATTCCCCACCCCAACTTGGTCCTGAATAGGCTCTGGTATGAGATGTGAAATAGCACTGGGTGGAAATGGCACCTCATCCTGGGCGCAATTGCCCTCGTCACATGGGAAGGAAACAGATGAGATGATAGGAAAAGTGCATATGGACAGTCAGCTTGGGCAGCTACATTAACATATTTGTTTAAGAAATTCATTCATTCGAAAGGCAGGTACTAACTGTACAGTCTTGGCACAGGCCCAAGAACAAATACTGAAGCATGGCCCTGGTGTCTCATTGCTCACCCCAATTCTTCACTACTTAATGCACAGGATATTCTTTTTTTCTTTTCTTTTTTACTTATTTTTATTTTATTTTATTTTTTATTCATTGTACACAAATGGGGTACAACTTTTCATTTCTCTGGTTGTACACAATGTAGAGTCATACCATTCACATAATCATACATGTACATAGGGTAATGATGTTTATCTCATTCCATTATCTTTCCTTCCCCCACTCTCTCCCCTCCCCTCATTTCCCCCTACACAATCCAAGGTTCCTCCATTCTTCCCTTACCCCCCACTTAAATATCAGCATCCATTTATCAGAGAAGATATTCAGTCTTTGATTTTGGGGGGATTGACTTATTTCATTTAGCATGATATTCTCCAACTCCATCCATTTACCTGCAAATGCCATAATTTTATTCTTCTTTATGGCTGAGTAGTATTCCATTGTGTATACACCACAGTTTCTTTATCCATTCATCTACTGAAGGTCATCTAGGTTGGTTCCACAATCTAGCTATTGTGAACTAAGCTGCTGTAAACATTGATGTGGCTGTGTCACTGTAGTATGATGATTTTAAGTCCTTTTGGTATAAACTGAGGCATGGAATAGCTGGGTCAAATGGTGGTCCATTCCAAGTTTTTTGAGGAATCTCCATACTGCTTTCCAGAGTGACTGCACCAATTTGCAATCCCACCAGCAATGTGTGAGTGTACCTTTTTCCCCATATCCTTGCCAACACCTATTGTTGCTTTATTCTTGGTAATAGACATTCTAATTGGAATGAGGGTATCCTATCATAGGGTAGTTTTGATTTGCATTTCTCTAATTACTAGAGATGTTGAACATTTTTTCATATGTCTGTTGATCACTTGTATATCTTCTTCTGTGAAGTGTCTGCTCAGTTCCTTAGTCCATTTATTGATTGGGTTATTTGTATTTCTGATATAAAGCTTTTTGAGTTCTTTATAAGTTCTGGAGATTAGTGCTCTATCTGAAGTGCGTGTGGTAAAGATTTTGTCCCACTCTGTAGGTTCTCTCTTCACATTATTGTTTCTTTTGCTGAGAAAAAGTTTTTTAGTTTGAATCCATCCCATTTATTGATTCTTGCTTTTATTTCTTGCACTTTGGGAGTCTTGTTAAGGAAGTCTGGTCCTGTGCTGACTTTTTCTTCTATTTGGTGCAGGGTCTCTGGTCTAATTCCTAGGTCCTTGATCTATTTTGAGTTGAATTTTGTTCAGGGTGAAAGACAGGTGTTTAATTTCCTTTTGCTGCATATGGATTTCCAGTCTCCCCAGCACCATTTGTTGATGAGGCTATCTTTTCTCCATTGTAAATTTTTGGCGCCTTTGTCTAGGATGAGACAATGTGTTTATGTGGGTTTGTTTCTGTGTCCTCTATTCTGTACCATTGCTCTACCTGTCTATTTTGGTGCTAATACCGTGCCATTTTTGTTAATATTGCTCTGTAGTATATTTTACGGTCTGGTATTGTGATACGTCCTGCTTTATTCTTCCTGCTAAAGGACTGCTTTGGCTATTCTGGGTCTCTTATTCTTGAATGAATTTCATGATTTCTTTCTCTATTTCTATGAGATTCATCATTAGAATTTTAATTGGAATTGTATTGAATCTGTATAGCACTTTTGGTAGTATGGTCATTTTTGACAATATTAATTTTGCTCCAAGAACATGGGAGATCTTTCCATCATCTAAGATTTCTTTAATTTCTTTCTTTAGTTGAACAGGATATTCCCACAAAGCTTCTCCATCTTCTTTTGCCCCTCCCTTGCCTAAACTGATGAGACTGTCATTTCAATTCACAGGTCATTTCCTCACTATGTGGTGAAGGCGGGTGTGGAGAGAATACACACAGCCAGGTGATGCAGGCTTATTGGATCCTTTAGATTGGTTGAAAACTAAAGCTGACTGTGGGACTCTCCCCCTGGATTTTGGATTAGTTTTAATTCCTGAAGAGGTTGAGACAGTGGTGTATCTGCAACTACACAGGATTGAGATCCGTGGGGTGAAATAGAAAAGGCAAGAAATAAATAAAAATCTAAGCTTGGAAGCTGTGTAGATCACAGAAATAAATCTAAATGCCTTTTAAGAGAATTTTAGTTGGAATGATGTACATTGCAGAGAGAGAGGCTTGTGTAATTTTCACATATAACATAAGATTTCACTGTTTCCAAAGTATTTATAATCCCTGGGTTAGAGTCAACTCTGTTCAGTGGGAATGGAAGAACATTTTTCACTGGCAGACTCTACTAGCAGGTGGAATGGGTGCTTAATGAAGTGAAGCAAGGAATAGATGATGGTGTCAAGTTTATGCTTTTTTTCAGTTTATGAGATAGCTTCATTTTAATCACTGATATGCTCACCTTCAGTAGGGAAGCAACATTTGGATTGTTTTGCTAGGGGCAGCGACAATCCATGAATAATCATATCTTAGGCATGTGTATACAAGGTTTTTAAAGCACTTATTTGAATGTTCACCCACACACTCTTACCTTTTTCCCTAACCATAAGCATCCACTTTAGAACTGGCAACCTCATAAAACCCAGTTCCAAGAGTTGAGGCCAAAGAACACTTTGTGGTTTGAAATTAGCCTTTGCACCATGGACTTAAACTTCCGTGAGTCACCTGAACAAGCACTGAGTTGCAAAATATTTCAGGACAGTTTTAAATGGCATGACTAGAATCTTGTGGGAAAATGAGTGCAGGAATCCAGGAAGCAGCTAGTCTGAAGTTGAAGTGACTTTGAGTCTTCTGAGTTCTATCTGAGAAAGTCATGAGTCTTCTGAGAAAGTCATGGGGCTGCTGATTTTCCTTTGGCAGTTCAAGTCTCTAAGCTTGACTCAGATAAACTGGGTGCAGTAACCTTTTCACTAGGAAGTAAATGCTAGGAAGTGATGACATTCCTCTGGAATGTGTTACACAAATATCAAGGGTAATCATTTGATAAAATCAACACTAATTAACCCCCCAGACTAAGAAAGGGCCTGATTTGTTATGCTTAGACATAGATATACACTGAGGTAAAACCTCATCTTAGCTAACAAACAACTTGGAGAATGGGAACATGTGTGTGCGCCCTTTAGCATGGAAGAATATAAAAATACCATTGGAAAAAAACTAATGTTTAAATAACATCTCATCAGATCACCCCTCTGCTCAAAAACCCTCAGTGGTGTCCCATAGCCAGTGGAATTTTGTGCGAACTTCTCAGCCTTGCGCCCAAGGCCTCACCCTGCTTTTCCATCTTCCTTCCCTGAGTCCCCTCCCATCTGCTTTGGTCAGCCTGAATCTCTTGCTCTTTCAGGAATTAGGGTAACCTGAACCAGAGCAATTTCCCCAACTAAACCGGAAGTAAAAATTCAGCTTTCGGCACCAGCAATGTTCTTTCCTACCCCTGTCTGCCCGCCGGCCCCACCCTCAGCCGCATTTTACCCCCACTTTAATACTCGCCAGCCTCTGGTTTCCATCATAGCCTCTTTCCTCCTCTAGTGTTTCCGAGCTCAAGTCTGCACCATCCTCCGAGGTACTTTCCGAGCCAGGTCTGCGGTGTTGCTGGAGTGAAGTCTTGAGGCAAAAACAGAACGAAGGTATGTTCCCCAAAATTGAACTTCTCAGACCAAGTATACACTCGGACAGAGGAGAGGGTGGAGCTGGCCAGACGACGTGGACCTTCGAGATTTTCCCTCCCTTTGACTTTACAAACTGCCCAATGGCCGGCTGCGGCGGGGAGAGTTCGTGAGCGGCCGGCCAATGGCGGCGAGAGGGGAGGGCCTCGGCTGGGGGCTGGCCCAGTGAGAGACGCGTAGCGGGGAGATCCTTGTCCGGCCGCGACCCAATGGGAGCTCCTCTGGGAGGGGCGTGGCCGGAGGCAGGGCGGGGATATATAAACCCGGGCTGCGGGCCGGATTCCGGGATTCGTGGTGTAGCTGGAGACTCGTAACGCGTCTGCAGTCAGCCACTCTCCACAAGCTTTACCTGACGGAGTAGCCATGGTGAGGGGGAGCTGGGGGCCCTCGAGGAGTCCACGGTGAGGGTGCTTCTTGCGGGGAAAGCTGGGGGTCCGTGGCAAAAGCGGGCTTGGAGGGAACGCCCAGGCAGTGCAGGGTGTGGGTGGGCTGCGCCAGCATGCGAGGGGTGTTCGGAGTTCACCTTGGTGAGGATGCGCTGTGCGGGAAGCCTAGGGACGCCCGGAGCATCCAAGCACTGCTTTTCTGTGCCGCTTCCTTACGGGAAGCGGAAGCGACCTAGGAAAGTTTTGAGCATTCCAAGAGCGCTGTGCACTGGCCAAAGGTAAAGCACCCGGCGTGGGGCTGGCGGGGCGAGAACGTTGAATGGCTGTTCCAGAATTTAAGTTCGGTGACTCAGAGTTGGCTCCGCGGTGAAACGCGCCCAGTTGTCTGGAGCGGACCCAGGACCCGCCCCAAATTTCTCCCGCTGCAGTCCGTGGACAAAGAGGTGCCCGCCTTTAGCTGCAATCCCCGCCTCCCTCAGAGGGCATTCTCCCGCGCAGAAGGATGGACCTGGAATGACTAGGGAATTTCAACAGGTTTCTCGAGTTTAGAACTCGTTCCCCCTGAATGCCTTTGTCTTAGGCAGCCGGCTCAGGCCAGAAGTCCACGCACTTTGGCCCCATTACCTGACCAGGGGATTCTGTATGCCCCTGGTGCCTGGGGAATAAAGCTTTTTGCCACACTTACCTCTTTTGGTGTCCAAGGGCATGAGATCCCTTAGTTAAAACTGAGAACTTAGAGTGTGTACACATGTCCTCTGAAGGAATCTCTTGATTCTCATATTTGCTCTGATTCCCCTTGAAGGCTCTGAGGCTACCTTTGAAGATAGTTCCTAATACTGCTAAACTGTTGCCACCTCCCTCATAGAATCTCCTTTACATTTGGGAGGCAGTCAGCCCTTTCGAACCAATTGCCCTGACTATAGGTTGAGGGTGAAGGAGCAGAAAATGGGAAGATTTAACCATCATAGAACGTACCTCCGGAGACAATTGAAAGGAGGGAGAGGTGTTCTGGCCTCCACTGGGACTTTTGAGTGGAGAGTCCTTGGATTAATCCATTTGTACTAAATGGATAGTGACAGGTGTTTAGAGTAGATAAATAGCCCCCCACACCTTACACCAAAGGAAGGATTGTGGGTGAACTTTGAAAAGGCTGGCTATAATTGCTTGGGTTAATCCACAGTCCTGAATTTGGTCTTCTGCCCCTTCAGCATATGGAGGAGGCAGAGAGCCACTGTATTGGAGACCTCTTCTCCTAGGCTTCAGTATTTTGAGCCTAGAAACTCCAGATGGGTCCATCTTGAAATTCAGGACTCTGAACTTTTCCCAAGACACCCCAGCCAGCTGAAAGGGCACTTTGGCAAGATTTGGCTGCTAAGTTTTGACTTTCTCCAGTTACTAACCCCTAAAGACCTAAGCATAATCACTTCTTAACCCCTGAGTGAATGAAAGAAAATCAGGGTCTGGCTTCAAATGTGAGAAGTCTTGGGAAAAGAACTCTGTCTTTTGGGTTCTATACTTGGTAACACCCACCTCAGCCTTCAGGTAGGTGGGGAAAGAAGGGACTCCCAGGGAAGACTTTTTTCCCCCAGTTTCAGCCTCCCTCCCCACGCCGCTGACAGCATGTCACTCTGTTCTTCCAGCGTGAGTGCATCTCCATTCATGTGGGCCAGGCCGGGGCACAGATGGGCAATGCCTGCTGGGAGCTCTACTGCCTGGAGCACAACATCCAGCCTGACGGCACTGTGCCCAGCAACAGGACCCTAGGGAGTGGTGATGACTCCTTCAACACCTTCTTCAATGAGACAGAGGCTGGCAAGCATGTGCCCCGGACTGTCTTTGTGGACCTGGAGCCTGCTGTCATAGGTAAGTGGAAAACATTCTTGCCAGCCCCAGAGTTAGTGGAATGTTCTGCTAAGGGGGAAAGCACTTGGAATGCAGGCAAGAACAACACTGGAGTCTGGATTGTTGCTTTTGTCTAGATGCTGTCTTCAGAAGGGGACTCAGGACTTCTGTGCTTAGAGGGAGATCATTCGCAGAGCTCTGTCCAGAAACTGCCAGATAATCTGAGTCAGAGGTCCAACATAGAATGAATACTGCAGAAAGGAATAGATAACAGCAGACCTGTTAGACTTCCTTTTCCCTACCCTCAGGCTTGTGATCATATTACCTAGGGACCTGAGAACTGAGGACATTCCTAATAGCCCCCTGCTCAGCCTTGCCTGAAATAGGCCCCCCTAGTTGGATGTGGGCCCCTGTGAACTTGGCTGTTGCTGGCTCCTGTGGGCTTTTCTGCTTCCTCCCTTCTGCATCTGGAGCTCCTCAGTTTCCTGTTTGTGAAAATTCTACCTCTTCCCCCCCATCTTTCTAAAGATCCTGTTTTAGATGTGAAACTGTGGAATGGGTTTTCTGCTCTAATCTATATTCTTGTCCCCCCAAAAAAGTTAAGTGAGATTCCTCTGAACACTGATTCCTTGCCAAGAAAAGAAGTGACTGTGATCAGAAGGGACTGTTAAAGGTGCCCCCTGGCTTCCTCCTCAGGCCCAGGTGGGTGCTGGCTTTGGAAGTGGCTTTTGGAACCTCATGTGTCTCTTGTCAGTTACTCCTGGGAAGATTAGCAGCAAAGATTCTAGGGCCTTTTTGTCCTCTTAGGGAATGAGAAGAGTCTCTCTTAACCTTTGCCTTCTCTCTTCCCCTCAAGATGAAGTAAGAACTGGCATTTATAGGCAGCTCTTTCACCCTGAGCAGCTGATATCCGGCAAGGAAGACGCTGCAAACAACTATGCCCGTGGTCACTACACTGTGGGGAAGGAGATCATCGATCTGGTACTGGAAAGAATCCGAAAACTGGTGAGCACGACCAGGTGCCCCTGGCACCTGCAGGAGGTCATGGCATTCTTAACCTCCCTCCCTGGCCTGGGAGCTGAACATGTACAGCAAGAAGTAGAACCCCAGCCTATGGCTGCTACCTGCTATCATTTCTCTCACCTGTCTCCTCAGCTTCCCCTAGGGGGAGCTGTGTGTCCTGTGCTGGGTGTGGATCTAGGGTTGAAAAGCTGAAGAACTTGCTCTCTCCTGACTTTGTGGACTCAGGCTTCTGCCCTGCTGTTTCTTGCTTGCCAAGTCTGATTCTGTTCCAAGCCTTCTTTGAACTTTGATCTGTCTCCACAGCTGCTCAATGTGTTGTTGTTAGACTCCTGTGCAGCTCTTACTAACTGGTAGAGGTTTCTGCTTAACTCTTAACAACTTCTTCAGTTTACCCATCCCCTGTCCAATGGAGTGAGGCCAGCTGGGAACCAGTACCCGGGCTCTGTTTCTCTACAGGGGTTGTCTAGACATACACTCTGTTACTCAGTAGAGGCTGAAGGACTCGGAGTGATATTCAGAGAAATGGAAGTCTGTGCTCCCCTCCTCAGGAATGAAAATCAAAGCATTCCCTAGGGTTATATCTTTATTATACTGTCATTACCTTTGCATCTGGCATAGATTGATAACTTTTTAAGTCTAAAGAATAACTACATCAGAATCACCAAGGGACTTGGTAAACCTATAGGTTCCTGGGTTCCTGACTGAAGAGGGGCTTGAAAATCTGCATATTCAATGGGATCCCTCCACCATTCCCAGTCTTCTGCAACTACGTGGCAAAACAGTGAAGGCGGCCCAGTTCTCTGGCTGCAAATTCTGCACCCCACCCAACCCTCATCTCCCCCACCCCTCCCACCCCTGCACCGCACACACAGCACTGCCTTCCTAGCTCAGCTGTCTCCAAAGAACTCCAAGCGTCTTGTAGATATTCTTTTCTCACTGTCCTAGAGGTGATGCCAAAGGGCATGAGGGAAGCTTTGGGGGATAATAGAAATTTCTACATCTTAATAGGATTGGATATATAGGTGTGTATACATGCCTAAGCATTTTACCTATAATATATACTTAAATGTAAATCCTATTTCAAAGTTTTAGAATACAAAAGTAAGTGCCATTGTAGTTGGATAACAGTTGCTTTGCAGACAGGAAAGAGCTCCCTGGGGGGAGGAATGGGGGTGTGCAGCAAGCCATCTGCATCCTTAATGGTGTTACTTCCTGCTCCAGACAGACCAGTGCACTGGACTCCAGGGCTTTCTGATCTTCCACAGCTTTGGAGGCGGCACTGGCTCAGGCTTTACCTCCCTGCTGATGGAGCGGCTTTCTGTTGACTATGGCAAGAAGTCCAAGTTGGAATTTGCTATCTACCCAGCCCCACAAGTGTCCACAGCAGTTGTAGAGCCCTATAATTCCATCTTGACCACCCACACCACCCTGGAGCACTCGGACTGTGCCTTCATGGTAGACAATGAGGCCATCTATGATATCTGCCGCCGCAACCTGGACATCGAGTGCCCAACCTACACCAACCTCAACCGGCTCATTGGCCAGATTGTGTCCTCCATCACTGCCTCCCTGCGTTTTGATGGTGCCCTCAACGTGGACCTCACGGAATTCCAGACCAATCTGGTGCCCTATCCCCGCATCCACTTTCCCCTGGTGACCTACTCGCCCATTGTTTCAGCTGAGAAGGCCTATCATGAGCAGCTCTCGGTGTCGGAAATCACCAGTGCCTGCTTTGAACCTTCCAATCAGATGGTCAAGTGTGACCCTCGCCATGGCAAGTACATGGCCTGCTGTGTGCTGTACCGTGGAGACGTGGTGCCCAAGGATGTGAGCGCCGCCATTGCCTCCATCAAGACCAAGCGCACCATCCAGTTTGTGGACTGGTGTCCTACAGGTTTCAAGGCAAGTTTGGCAGGGAAGGAAAGGGTTCACAGGGGACCCGCGTACCTACTGGGAAAGATTCCTGTAGAGCTGTAGGCACAAAGGACAAACACACTGGGGGTAGGAAGAATAAGGCAAATAATAGCTCTAGTGGCTGCCTGTAACTTGATAGGTCTCAACTGGTCTAGAAGCCTTTGACCCAGAGGCCAGGGTAGGTTCTATTTAGAAGATTGACTTCATAAAAGGACAAGTGTCAGTTTTGTATCACTTAGTCCGGCAAACAGGCATTCCCTAGGCATGCCAGTTAAGTTAGGAAGATCAGCCTCCTTATTCACATGTACCAGGGACATAGCCACATGACACAGCCTGTTCAGAAGGGAAAGCTTTTGGAAGCACAGAAAAGCCTACCACCAGATTATGGGAGAAACGTGTGTCAGAGGCTTCTGGAGTTTTGTGTCTGTGAATGTCGTCACTTGCTTTTGTAGTGAAGAGCTATATGTTTAGGCCCCTCCCTATTAGTTCACATCCCCTAGGTGCTGGGCATCTGACCTAGTTTAAATTTTATGGGACTTTGCTCTAGGGTAAGACTCAGGAAAAATTAAAGGTGGCAGCTGTGACATTAGAAAACATACAGCTTTCTTGCCATATGACACTTGTGACCAAAACAGGAGGGGAGGGGAGGACTCCTGATCATAAAGGTAATAGCCGCTTGCTAGTATTAGAGTTCTGTAGCTCCGTATGCAAAATGAGGGGTAGGATATCTGGGGCACGGCAGACTGTTTCTTCCTCCCCATGGAAGAATGTTAGCTACTCAAAGGAAGAAACAGACTGCTTTTAGGAAGTGGTAGGCTTGCTGTCACTAGAGACAATAATGGGAAGTCAACCCTTTGGAGGGTGGGGGAGCACTGAATATGAAATTTATTT
Organism: Sciurus carolinensis; assembly: GCF_902686445.1. Lineage (NCBI taxonomy): Eukaryota > Metazoa > Chordata > Mammalia > Rodentia > Sciuridae > Sciurus > Sciurus carolinensis. Next base: position 84,795,269 of record NC_062224.1, read on the forward strand.
TCAAATTCTTGATGGGTGTTTTTGTTTTGTTTTGGCAGTACTGGGGCTTGAATCCAGGGGTGCTCTACCACTGAGCTACATTCCCACCCTTTTTTTATTATTTCAAGACAGGGTGTCATTAAGTTGCCAGGCCAGCCTTGAATTTGCATCCTCCTACCTTGCCTTCTCCAGTCACTGTGATAATAGGCATACACCATGCACTCGGCTGATCAGTGTTTAAAGTAGGTTAGATTTAGATCCAACAGGAGATCTTTTTTTTTTTTGGTTTCTGAGGATTGAACTCAGGCACTCAACTGAGCCACATCCCCAGCCCTATTTTGTATTTTATTATTTTATTTAGAGACAGGGTCTCACAGAGTTGCTTAGCACCTTGCTTTTGCTGAGGCTGACTTTGAACTTGTGATCCTCCTATCTCAGCCTCCCAAGCAACTGAGATTATAAGTGTGCACCACCAGACCCAGCTCAAGGAGACATCTTTTAGAGCGTTGTATTTTTTTTAACTATTGAGTTTCTAAACTATAGGAAAAGGAGACTAGTACCTTTAATACCCACATGCCTGCTACACAGATTTAACATCTAAATCTGTTTACTTTTGCTTTGCTGACCCTCTTAACCCCACTTAAATAGCAGTATAACACACAAATCCACTTTTATGCCTCACGAAGTTGATAGTAGTTCCCCAAAATAAAAATACCTAGTCAGTTAAGGGGTCCTTGTACAGACTCCTTCCAGGACATAGAACCAGGTACTTAGACTACTTTCCCTTTCTTCTTAGGTTGGCATCAACTACCAGCCCCCGACAGTGGTGCCTGGGGGTGACCTAGCCAAGCTGCAGCGGGCAGTGTGCATGCTAAGCAACACCACAGCCATCGCTGAGGCCTGGGCCCGCCTCAACCACAAGTTTGACCTGATGTATGCCAAGCGGGCATTTGTGCACTGGTATGTAGGTGAGGGCATGGAGGAAGGAGAGTTCTCCGAGGCCCGAGAGGACCTGGCTGCCCTGGAAAAGGATTATGAAGAAGTGGGCTCAGAGTCTGTGGATGGCGAAGATGAGAGCGAGGAGTTCTAGGGCATCCTGGCACCTGCCACATCTGGTTTCTCACCCTCCAGTTTTTTGTTTTTGTTTTTTTTTTTTTTTTTAATCTCTCATTCCACTGTCTTCCCAACACCCTGCAAATACAATTGATGTCTCAAGTGAAGTGGGCTTCTGATGTGGAATTCTGTATAGGCAGAGGGCCTTCCCAGTGTCATTTGTCATCCTTGGTTAAGGGGCAGGCTGGTCATCATCTCCAAGGACTACAGCTGGGGATGTCAACAGGAGGATTGGCACTGCATCCTTCTGTGAGCAGACCACCCTGACAAATATGCACTGGTTCAGTCCTGGGCTGCCCGCTCTGACTTCATGTGGGTCCCTATGTGCCCTCTTGTCCCCAGCTCACCCCAAGGAAGGGTAAGCCTTGTAGGGGGTCCATGAAAGCTGCTTTTATTATTATTATTTTTTATTTAGAGACAGGGTCGTACTGAGTTGCTTAGGGTCTCCTTAAGTTGCTGAGACTGGCTTTGAACTCACTGTCCTCCTGTCTCAGCCTCCCAAACTGCCCAGGTGCTGCAAATCTTTCAGCCCCCAGCATTCTGGGGCAGAAGCTTCTCCATTTCAGTGCTTGGAAGGAATAGAGCCTTTTTTAGCATGTCCTCTCCTCATGGCCAACAGAGGGCACTAGAGGTTGGACTCAGGCCAGTCTGCCGCAGCCATCTTACAATTTAGGGCTCTACCTTGATGTCTTATAAAGATGCAGGGTCCAAGAAATAAGATTAAAAAAAAAAAAAGGTTGTTAGCCTGGAGCTATAAACAGGTGAAGTAAATATTTTTAATAGTACTTATGAGCCTTTTAGACGAGAAAATCCGTATCTTTTATTCTCAAAGGAGCCCATAATGAGGAAGTTAGGAACTGTTCAAGGGGCTAGGCATATCTGGTCACATATGGTCTTAGGGATCAGTGTATTAGTCAGTAAAAAGATCTGGCAGTAGCTAAGGGCTAAACAGATGGCTCCTTCTAGCACGGCCCAGACTCAAAGAGGCATCTCTTTAATAATGCGCTTGACAAGTCCCCTTCGCCAGGCCGAGGTGGTAGACTTGTGTGCTCTGAAAAGGTGGTGAATCTCCAGGGACCCCAGCTCTGTTCCTAGCAAGACCACACTGAACACACCCCTCCCCCATACCCTTGGCCTGAGTATACCTGCTGAGTGTCAGACACTCAATTCTAGCATTGTGACTCAGGATGTGTGTCTGCTTTTTTAAAGCACCAGTGAGCCTTGGAGCTGCCTGGAAATATCTCCTGTGACCTCACTTTGGGTTCAGGAGATTAGTGTTAACAGAGACCAATAGCAAGCATCTGTGAGTCTGGCCTGGTTGGTGCCTGGAGGGCTTTGCTAAGAGAATGGTAGAGCCCAGGCCCATGGACTTTGACCCCTGTGGAGCCACCATGGACCTGGGAGATTGTTGTTCCAGGGGTTGTGTGTGTCTCCAGTTTTCCATCCTCCTCTGGGATTGTAGCTCAGTATAGAGTTCTGACAGTCTCCTGCTTGGTTTTTCCCCCTTTTCCCTCAGTCCCAAAAGACAAGGCCCTCAGCCTACTTTATTCCTTCTTCTTGATTTTCTGATAGCTCAGCTCTGACATCATTTTGTGCTTTCCTGGCTTCTGCCCCCTCTTCCAATTGAAGCAAGATCTCCCTGCTATAGCTGTTACTTTCAGAATCCTTTCCAAAACTGTTTCTGATAGACAACATCCTGTTTCCTCTTGCACTCAAAGGACTAGAGTTGGAGGAGAAATTAGGTGTAAAAGGAAAGGGAAAGAGAAGTGAGGCAAACCTGCCTTATTAAAGTGCTTATTAGTTGGACACAGTGGCACACACCTGTAATCCCAGAGCTTGGAAGGCTGAGGCAGGGGGATAGAAAGTTCAAAGCCAGCCTCAGCAACTTAGCGAGGCCCTAAGCAACTCAGTGAGACCCTGTTGCAAAATAAGATATTTAAAAGGGGGCTGGAGATGTGACTCAGTGGTTAAACGCCTCTGGGTTTAATCTCCAGTACTAAAAAAAATAAAGTGCCTATTAAAGGATGTGGATCTGTTCACGTGTTCTGCCAGTATCTTTACCCAGGAACCAACGAGCTGATTTTTTTTGTTTCCCTGCTCTCTCCCTCACTGGCTCCTGACTTCATACATATTAGCATTTCTAACTCTGTTAGTGCAAACTGTGAGAGAGACCACGCTTCCCTTTCAGGTGCCCCAGGCAAAGGGAAGGAGAACGCTCAGTAAGGGCTGGACACCTCACTGCAGTAGTCTTACTCCATTCCATACAGTCAGTTACAACTGAGAGGAGCAAGGTAGATGATTTATTTGGATAAATTAGCAGCTGCCATCCCTCTCATGGCACCCAGGTAGAATGGAATATTGAGGAGCCCTGATGAAGTGAAGATGGAGCATATAAATTCTTACTTTGGATGTTGTGATCTGAAATGGTTGATAACTGTGATTTGAGTCTTATCAGTTATTCTCTGTGAAGCATGAGCATGAAGGAAGTATTGTCCATAGGTGTTCTTACTGGAGCCAGCAGCAGATGGACTCCATTCCTGACCACAGCCAGGTCTAAACATAGATGACTTCCTGCAGGCACCCTCACCTTCCATTTGAAACTGCTCTAGGACCCAGGAGCTCATGCACAGTTGACTCCACTGAGTCCTTGGAGGGCAGGGTGGCTATTCTGGTGATCCAGCACCAAAGACTAGGTGAATGGGCCTAAAAGAGAGGGAAGACCAGTGTTCTCTGCAGAGTGCCCGACCCAGATGAGAAATATAGCAAGAAAAAATTTCTGCCATCCAGAAATATATAGATATGATAGGAGACTGTTTCTTTATCTCTGGTGCAGACTTTCACCAAGCTTTACCTGGTTTTCTGTCTGCTGCTTCACCAACATTCTGGGCTGGGCCTAAGGTATAGAATTTTAGACTTGGCTGCTCCAGAGACATATAAACTTGTTTTCTTTTGGACGCATTTGATAGCTGTCTGTCTGGATAAAGTATGTTAGCTTTCTGTCACTAAAACAAAATATCTGAGATAATTGATGAAAGAATAGTTTTATTTTGACTCCCTTTCAGAGGTTCCAGACCATGAATTTGTTAGTCTATGGCAAAGCAGCCCATTATGGCAGAACCGTGTGGCAGAACAAAACCACTGGCCTCTTGGCCAGGAAGGAACCAGAGTCCCATAATCCTCTTCAGGAGCACATCCCCAGTGACCTAAGGACTTCTCACTAAGTCCCAACTCTCAAAGTTTAACCCTCTGCCAATAGTGCCACCATGGGGACCAGGCCTTTAACACATGTGCCTTTGGGGGATATTCAAGGTCCAAACTGTAGCAGCGAGAGAAAGGATCTTGTGGTCTGACTGTTCCTTTACAAAGGCTTTTGGCCAGTCTTCCTTTTGAGCTCAGCCCTGCATCCTTCAGCACTTACCAGGGTTTTCATTTAGTTCCTCACCTTTTGGAGATTCTGTGGTGTGAATCATCTTGCTTCCTGTAGGCATTTAGTCTCATGCGCCAGTCCTTCCACCTATAATGAGGAGTCTATTTGCTCTCTCTCATGTTCCTTCTTCCTTAGAGCTCAGGATTGGGATGAGATCCACGGACAGGCTGCTGAGAAGGCACAGGAAGCCCAGTGCAGCCAAGGGGAGGTTTCCAGAAGGATTGGCTTTTGAACCAGATGGTAGAGATGTATTAGGGAGCACAGCAGGGTGTTCAAGACAGGGACTGGTATATTAGAAAAGGTATGGACAACACGAACACATTCTATTCAAGTGACATTGAGTCATTTGAAACTTGGGATAGAGGAAGGAGAAACTAGGAAAAAAGGCACAGAACCGATGATCTTGGTTTTTATTATGTTTGTTAAGTACTGGGGATTGAACCCAGGAACAATCACAACCCTACATCCCCAACGCTTTTTATTTTGAGATAGGTTCTCCCTCAGTTGCCCGGGCTGGCCTTGAACTTGGAATCCTGCTTCAGCCTCCTGCACAGCTAGGATTATAGGTGTGCACCACCACACCTAGCTACGGTTTGGATCTTAAATGTGTTCACAAGAGCTGATGTGTTGAAGGCTTGGTCCCCAGTGCAGCAGTGTTCAGAGCCAGCTTTTGGGAGGTGATACAATCATGAGGGCTCTGATCTCATAAACTAATTCATTTATGTATTCAAAGCTTACTGGGTTTGAGGAGGAGCTTTGTTATGAAAGCAAGCTCTCTGCTTGCTGGCTACAATGAGGTGAGCCGCTTGCTCTACCATACACTCCACCATGATGTTCTGACTCACCACAAGCCCATAGTCACAGGACCAAGTGACCATAGACTAAAGCCTCTGAAACTGAGCCAAAATAACTCTTTCCTTCTTTTCAAGTTGTTTATCTCAGGTATTTTATCATAGTGACAGAAAGCTGACCAACAGCCAGGCATGGTGGCACATGCCTGTAATCCCAATGACTCAACAGGCTAAGCCAGGAGGATCATAAGATCGAAGCCAGCCTGGGCAACAAAGCAAGACCCTGTCTCAGAAAACAAAAAGAGCTGGGGATGTAGCTCAGTGATAAGCACCCCTGGGTTCAGTCCCCAATACCAGCAAAAAACAAAGCTCACCAAAGCAGTTTTGTGTTTCTTTTTCAAAGATTTTTTGAGCAATTACTATGTGCCATAGATGATTCTAGGGAGCCATTGAGGATCAAAAGAATTTAAACTTTTATGTAAAATCTTCAGTGACCTTCAAGTGCCTACATTGAAGTATCACCTAAAGCAGTGGTTCTCGATCTGGGGCATATTTGCCTCCAGGGGATGTATTTGGCAATGCTTCAAGACATTTTTAGTTGTTGAAACTGGGGTGAGGCTGTTCTGGTATGTAGCATGTAGAGACCAGGGATGCTATTCAACATCCTATAAAGCACAGGATGGTCCCCTAAACAAAATCATCCCACCCGGAAATGTCAATAGTACTAAGATGGAGAAACCTTGCTTTAAAGGATTGTTGCAAGAAAGGTAGATTGCCAGGCACAGTGTGGTAGAGACCTAGAGGCTGTTGTAATCAAGGTGAAAAATAAGTCTTCAACCAGTGCAGCGAGATGGGGAAGGGAAGAGTAAGAGAATTGAAATCAGCACTTACCAGTTGACAAGGCGCCTGGAGAGACGCATCATCGATGACTCTGCCTTGGATAGCATGAGATGTCCTTTGTGTCCCACTTGGTTGAGAAATAAATGTAGTTTTGGACACTATTAGTCTGCAAGGGCTGCCCTAAAAAGTTACTACAAACTAGGTGGCTTAAACAACCAAAATGCTTTCCTCGCAATTCTGGAGGCTGAGTCTCCAAGCTGAAGGCATTGGCAGGATTGGTTTCTTCTGAGGTCTCTGTGTGGTTTGGCTTTTACATGGCTGCCCTCTCCCTGTGTTGGACTCTGCTTATCTGTGTTCTAGTTTTCCTTTAAAAGGACACCAGTCATGGATTAGGACCTATCTATCCATATGACTTCATTTCAACTTACTTAGCACTTTAAAGGCCCTACCTCCAAATGCAGCCATACTGACGTGCACTGGGGGTTAGGGATTCAACATATATATTTGAGGACAGAAGGAAACCAATTTCCAATTCAGCCCATAACAGATATGTTGGGATTGAAGTGATTGGGGACTGACCAGAGCACAATGGGTACACAGAGGTGCTACTTTGGAACCTAGAAAATTGGGACTTGCATTGCTGGTGTCCCAATGCAATTGGGGCGGCTAGAGCTGAGGGTCAAGAGGTCGCCAGCAGAGTACAAAACAGCAGCTGACTCAGTATAGAGAATCAGTCTAAGAGATAAGACGATTGTGTCTTCCACACTCGATACTAGTATCAAAGGCAGCAGCATTGGGCAGGTGGGTACTTGTACAAATGTTTCTAGGTGGGAGAGTAGAATTCCTGGTTTCCTTTTTCTACATCAGAATTCATTTGTTCTCATGGGAGACAAGAAAGGAGACACTATTCACAACTTTGAGTTTTCCTCTAGAGGAGTGGAAAAAAGCATCGGAGAACCCTCCAGGCCTATGTGGCAGTTCTGCCAGGCAGCATGCCTTCCCCATCCCCTTCTGAGCTCTCCAATCCCCAGCATGGCCATTTCCATGGAGGCCCCAGCACATGGAGCATGGAATCAACTTGTCATCTTAGTCTAAGCTCATGAGGGAGCCAAGTAAGGAAGCAGAAGCTGTGTGAACAAATCAAAGTGTAATATGACAGTAATGAGGATCCAGCGTGGTGGCGCACGCCTGTAATCCCAGCAGCTCAGGAGGCTGAAGCAGGAGGATCGCGAGTTCAGAACCAGCCTCAGCAACTCAATGAGGTCCTGAGCAACTCAGCAAGACCCTGTATCTAAATAAAATACAAAACAAGGCTGGGGTTGTGGCTCAGTGGTTAAGCGCCCCTGGGTTCAATTCCAGTACCCGAAAAGGAAAAAAAAAAAATGACAATGATGAGCTTCAATATGGGTAAAGTCCAGAAGCTGATGGCATTGAGGACAGAGGATCCTGAAGACCAAATAGTTGTCCAGGCAGACCAGGAAGGAACAAGGCAGAGGGTCCAGCGTGCTACCTCATACTAACACCCCAACACTGGAGCTTAAGGCACAAGGCAGTGATGGGAAGCAGGAGGAAATGTTTGGGAGGCAGGCAGGGACTATGGGAAGGCATCTCCTCATCCAAGCAGAGTCTCAGGCTAGAGAGTGGGAAGGAAGGGCTCCCCAGCACATGAGCCTTTGAGGACAGCGTGTGTGTTTTACTTACCCTATGGTGGTAGCCCACCAGAGTATACTGGGGTACTGAGCCAGGAAGATAGAAGCTGGGGTGCCAATTTATAGTCACAGATAGGTGGTGACTGAGCCCAAGATCAAAATGTCTGCCAATTAAAGGGATAGTAATAAGTATAAATGATTCCCTGTGTGCCTGGCATTGTGTTCAGAAGGCTGGTTCATTCCTGTTGTCCAGGGAGGGGAGTCCTGGGCCTCCATCTTAAGCTGAGGCCTTCTGTGCCACTTCCTGGAGCACTGACTGCCTGGAAGGGGGGCCGTTGGTGCTGGCTCAACCATGGACTGGAACAGCTGCTCAAAAGGACGCGGCAGAGCCGGGCATACAACTGTAATCCCAGCAGTTTAGGAGGCTGAGGCAGGAGGATCATAGGTTCAAGGCCACCTTAGCAACTTAGTAAAACCCTGTCTCAATTTTAAAAAACTAGGGATGCAGCTGAGTGGTAAGGTGCCCCTGAGTTCAATCCCCAGTACCAAAAAAAAAAAAGCAAGCAGGGGGATGGGACAGAAGCTAAGGTGGCAGTGTGGGCTTACCTCCTGGCTGAGGAAGCCAGCAGGGAACATGTAGCCCCTTTCCTTCCTCATCCCAGTCCTCAGTCCTGAGGAAGAAAGATAGTGCAGTGTGGTTCCTTCAGCAGGGGAAAGGGATGACCTGCCTCGCTGTGGAAGAGGTGCAAACCTGGTCCAGCAATCCTTTCCTCCCTTTCCTGTAAATAGACTTGGAGTAGATCTCCCCCCTCATCCCTGTGCTCTAGGATTCAGAACCCAGCGAGCTAGGAAGACAGCGAAGGATGGGGTATCAGAGCTGTGGGCATCTCCCCCACACCTACCCCTTCTTGCTGATCTGAAGTCTGATTTTTTTTTTTCCCTATCAAGTCTGGGCAGGCTTCTTAGAGGGTCGTGGCTGCTGCTTCTGGGAGGGGCTACTTCCAGGCTGTCAGAAAGGCAGTGGGCAAGTCCCATAATGCACTTCACACAGCATCATCCGAAGGGGAGGCAGCAGATACTGGCCCATCTGGTCATCTAGAGTTTTCCTCCAGGGAATAGTTCCCATCCCTGATGCCTGGGCCCCTTGGAGTAGACTTCACTAGTTCGAGTACAAGCCACGTCTAATTGTTCTGCTGAAGATTCCACAGAGGTGTGAGAGATCCATTTTGCTGCCCTTCAGTGGCACAAAGTAACATAGCTAGTGATTAAAAGCACAGATTTGGAAGCCAGAATACCTGGATTTGAACCCCAGATTTGCCACTTATTAACTGCAAGGCCTCGATCATGTTACTGGGCCATGGCTTCCTGATCTGTGATGGTATTAGGCTATTAGAACGATAGTACCTGCCTCAGAGTCGGGAGGAATTACTCTACCATGCTTACAGCAGCACCTGGGACACAGTAAGTACTCATTAGTGTAGTGACGGTCAATCTGATTGTGATCATAACCCACCACAAAGGAGGAAAGGGGGAGCTGTGTCTAAGCACTTTCTCTTCCATCCTCATATAATAATCCTCTGTTCCTATTCTAAGTAATCACTTCTTTCTGCTTCCCCACAGCTCTTCATTTCCCCAAAATTAAGCTCTTTTGAAGACACTCATTCTCAATGGTTAATTATTCCAATTTTCCCCTCAGCCAAGGCCTCTCACTACTTGTATTTCCCCTCTTACCCCCAGCCCCCGCCCCGAGGTTCCAGTGTTCTGGAGCCCACACAATCAGCCCTGTGCGTCCGAGCTCTGGCTGCAAGCCCACCTGCACAAAGCACCCCTCAGTACCCTCTGCCTCCTCCCCTGCTTGCGCCAGAGCCTCAGCTTCTCACCCGTGCTCTCAAGCTTTAGGTGGGTCAGAGGGCCATTCATTATATACAAGCACAAATTTGTCCTCATTCCCAACCACTCTGCCAGCAGTGAGACCCAAATATTTTATCTGAATGATCAGCAGGCCTTGGGCTCGGAAGGAAGGACTTCCAGCAGAAAGAACTGAACCTTAATTACAAAGGCCTGGGCTTGTTGCTCTTCCTATGTAACAAACTGCCCCCAAACTTAGTGGCTTGAAACAGCCATTTATTCACTCATGTATCTGTAATTTGGGTCAGGTATGGCGGTGGTGGCTCACCCTCTCCGTGTGGGGTTGCCTGGGGCAATCCCAGATGACTACACTCACCTCTGAGGCCTCAGCTGGAATGGCTGGATGTAGGCTGGGCCTCTCCTTCTCACCTTCCAGGGCTGTTCTCTAGCCGTGTAGTTGGACTTCATATGACAGCTTCCAGAGAGTGAAAACAAGCTACAAGGTCTTTTAAGTCCTAGGCCCTGAAGCCCAGATTCATTGAGATGTGTTATGGGTTACATTGGCCCCCCCTCTCCAATCATATATTGAAGTCCTAACCAGTACCTCAGAATGGACCTTCGTTGGGAATAAGGTCATTGCATGTGTTAAGATGAGGTCGTCCTGGGGCAGGGTGGGCTCCTAATCCAGTATGGCTGGTGTCACTGTAAAAGGTGACACTATGTTGCCAGCTGACAGGTTCCAGGAAAGTACCTTGGAACTGAGCTTTTCAGAGCAAACATCCCTGCAACCCCTTGACCTAGACTTCTGGCCTTCAGAACCATGAAACAATGAACTTCTGTTTTAAGCCGCCTGGTGTGGTACTTTGTTACTGCAGCCTAGCAAACTAACAAGAGGGAAAATCGAGTCCATCTCTTGATGGGAAGGGTGACATGCACACACAGGATTGGGAGGAATAATTGTTTTCTGTGGACCATCTACCACAGCTGCCCAGGAGTGGTCAGGACAACAGGCAGCAGAGAACAAGAGATGGACAGGCAAACCCAGGTTCTAGGCCAGAATCTGCCAAAATCCTGATGGGAAGCTGTTTAACCCTCCCTCTTCTCTCTAGGGTACAAAGGACAGATAAGATGTTCTGTTTGATTTCAGCTTCAAAACTTCGTATCTCCATTAGAGTTCTTCATCCTGCACCAGGATGCCCTGGAGGGCTTGTCGACACAGGTTACTGGTCCCACTCTGAGTTTCTGACTCATGTAGTCTAGGGCGAGGCCTGAGAATATGCATTTAAAACACAGTCCCTGTTAATGGGAATGCTGCTGAGACCACACCAAGAATCTCCATTTTCAGGCATTGGTTCTTGCCTATGGCTGCACATTAAAGTCAGGTGGGGTGGTGTTTTTTGTTTATTTGTTTGTTTTTGGTACCAGGGACTGAATACAGGGGCACTCAACCACTGAGCCACATCCCCAGCCCTATTTTATTTTATTTAGAGACAGGGTCTCAATGTGTTGCTTAGAGCCTTGTTTTTGCTGAGACTGGCTTTGAACTTGCCATGTTCCTGCCTTAGCTTCCAGAGCCTCTGGAATTACAGCCATGCATCACCGGCCCAGCCCAGGTGGAGGCCTTTTAACAAGTTCTGGTAACTGGGCTCTGCCTCATAAATGTCACACAGTTGGCCTAGGATGTGGCCAAGTTTTTTCTTTCTTTTTTTCCCCCTTTTTCAAATGCACAGCTGGAGTTGAGAACCACTGCCCCAGAGACCCCAGTCATTTGAGGAAATATTACAATCAAACTGTGTCGTGCCCAACAGTTACAGTGTCCAAGAAGGAGGTGGGAGTTCATTCTTCGGGAGAAGGTAGGCCCTTGAGTTTTACATCCCTCTCTCAAACATTATCACATATTTGCACAAGCTCCAAGTGAGCTGTAGGAGACGAACCTTCCCAACTGAATGAATCTAGGTAACCTCAACATGCTCAGCACCTATCTTGCTTGGTGACTTGAATGGGCCAAACATGGTAGATAGGAGCTGAAGATGTAGCGCAGTGGTAGAGCATTCACTCACCTATTTTGCACCAGGCCCGGCTTTGATCCTCAGTACTACAAAAAAAAAGAGAGAGTGGGGGGAAAGGGCAACAATGCAGGTAGGGAAGAGCTCAGGGCTCTGAGTTCACACAACTTAATAGTGGTATGAGCAAGCAATGTGCTTCACCTGCCCTCCATGCTTCAATTAAAGCTCAAGTATGAGTAAATAGATTCGATTGCATTGAACCGTACTGGGGAAGGCAGCAAAGGTGCTTAGCACAGCGTCTGACACAGATGGTAATTTGTGAACCTCATGATTGCAACCATTTTGTGAAAAAGTATTCCTGTGTTACTGATGAGGAAACTGGAACAGAAATTTGCCCAAGGTCTGACAGGACTGTACACAGCTAAACCTGGAATGCCAGGGGATCTGCTCTTTAGTTAACAGGGGATGGGAGCAGATCTCAGGAGGCTTGCTGACAAGTGAATAATCAACCTACAGAAGACACCAAACCTGAAACTAAGGTGACATGATAAACCGTTCACTGTTCTGGGATCATGGAAGGGAGGCTGGAAGGAGGATGCAAGTGAATGGAATTTTGAGTTTTGACAGGATCAAGGTGGAAACTGAACAGCTCTTCCAGTAGTCTGGGGGGCAGTTAGGGGAGCTGTGTTTGGGAGTGGGACTGTGACCAAAGTGACTGCCTCAGCTTCAGGCTAAGGGAGAGCTGATAAAGAGACTGGAGGGGAAGCTGCCTGATGTAGTTGTTTTGTTTTGTTTCTCTTAGCAAATTAAATGCCTACTGTATGTCAAGTACTCTGTGAGGCATTGGGATATGGTGATGAGCAAAATTGACATGCAGGGTCCCTGTCCCCAGGGAGGCACATATTGAGGGATTGGCGAGATGGTTTGCAAACAGTCACACAATTCTTTAGAGGTGAACAGAGGAGAAGACAAAGGTCTAAAGGAAACAAGAACAGGAAGCCCCAGCCCTGTGCCGGTGGTCAGCAAAGGCTTCTCTGAGCATTTTACTGAAACTGAGGACAAGTGGTTAGCCAGATGCAGGAGGGCCAGCACATGCAGGAGACCAGGACAGGCATGAATTTGGGCCCACAGAAAGAGCAACAAGAATCACGTGGCCCAGATGGTAGAAAATGGGGTTAGTGAAAAGGCTGTGTTAAAAAATGATTTTACCCCAACAGCTATGGAGAAGCCACTGAAGCACTTTACAGTGGGTAATGTCAGGCTCCAATGTGATACATCTCCTGTCTTCCAATTCTGAGATGAACCTTCATATATACTAATCTCATATGATTACCACATCAGCCCTATGACACGTGATCTCCATCTTACGGATAAGAGCATTTGGAATCCCAGACAGCATGGTCTGAGCTCACATACAGAGACCTTACCACCCTGCCCCGCACTCCTCCTACCAGAGATTCCACCTATGCCCAGATAGACTGAGGGGAGACTGGATTTTTCTCTCGTCTGGTCTCAGCCCTCTTGGTGACAATATTGCTCCTTGGGTGCCTGGAGTTCCTAAAGTGGCCCATCGTGAGCTGGGGGGTGTAGCTCAGTTGTGGAGTACTTACCCTGGATTCCATTACCAACACTGCTACATAAAGTAGCTCAACCTGAATGGGGAGAATCATGCCCTGAGGACTTTCAGTGGGAAAAACCTGCCCCTCCCTACTCACCTGGGGCAGGGCTGGCTACAGTGGAGACATTCTACCTGCCTGGGCCTGTCTGTGCCTCCCATGTAAGTCTAAGAGGGAGGCCAGGAGCCAAAGCTGAGTGTGCATTTGCCCTGAAACCCCAAGGGGTGCCTCAGCAAGGAACTAGAGAGGCCCCTGGTCTGGTGGACTAAGCCTGTGGTCCCCCTTGGAGGGAGAGGTGTGGTGGGGTGGAAAAGGTGCCGATCCTGCGGAGCCCCTGAGGGCTAGGCACTTACTTGATCCGATGCCCTCTGTCTACTGTCTGCTTTACTGGTAGGATTTCCTTTAATTCACACGCCAACCCTGCCTGGGAGGTGGAATTCCTGTTTTACAGGTGGGAAAACTGACTCATAGAAGCTAAATAACATTTTTAAGATCTCTCAGTCAGTAAATAGAACTGAGAATTAAAACCCAGGTTTAGTTGGGCTTGATGGTGCATGTCTATAATCCCAGCTACTCAGAGTCTGAGGCTGAAGGATCCCAAGTTCAAAGACAACCTGAGCAACTCAGCGAGATCCTGTTCCAACATTTTAAAGAAGGAGCTCAGTGGTAGAGGGCCCCTGAGTTCTAGCTCCAGTAGTGCAAAAGAAAAAGGACAACAGTAACAGTTCAGGTTTGGGTGACTTTCAAGCATTGCGCTTTCCATTGAACATCACTAACCAAAGAGCTCATTTGTTTCCTCAAGAAATAAATGTCTCAGAAACTTCATGGAGGAGGTGACATTAGCACTGAGTCCCTCCTCTCAGGTGCTTAGTTTTCAAGAGGAACTCATTAAAGATTTGGATAAATAAAAAACCTGGAAGAAAAAGAAAGTGTTACTGCTGGGTCTTAGGTAGGGGCCAGGGTGGGGATTTGGGGGCTGGGATTTTGTTTGTGGCACCCATCAGCCATGTGGGTTTCTTTCTTTCTTTTTTCTTTTCTTTTCTTTTTTTTTTTTTTTTTTTTTTGGTACTGGGGATTCAAGCCAGGGGTGCTCAACACTGAGCCACATCCCTAATCCTTTTATTTTTTGTATTTTAGTCAGAGACAGGATCTCACTGAGTTGCTTAGAGCCTCCCTAAGTTGCTGAGGCTAGCTTTAAACTCAAATCCTCCTGCCTCGGCCTCCCAAACTGTATTACAGGTGGGCACCATTGCACCTGGCCAGTGTGTCTCACCTGGCCATGGTCTTTCTCAGCAGGAACTACTATCAAGAGACGCAAATGCCTGTGCTCTAAAAGGCAAGTCAGAAGAAGATGAAGCACCTGCTTTTCTTCTTCTTTTTCTTCTTTGCAGTACGGGGGATTGAACCCAGGGGTGCTCTACCACTGAGCTACACCCCCAACCCTTTTTATTGTTTTATTTTTGAGACAGGGTCTCCCTAAGTTGTCAAGGCTGGCCTCAAAGTTGCTATCCTCCTGCCTCAACCTCAAAGCACTTGCTTTTGATAAAGGAAGGATATGACCAGCACAAAAAAGAAAAGAGGTCTACCTCTGGGATCCCCAGAGGATAGACAGGGGGGCCCCTACAGGGAGGATGTAGGGCTTATGCTCTGCCTTCACTTCCCTTGCCCCCAACAGGAGCCTGACTGCTCAGATTGACCAGGGTCAAGTTGCTGGTTGCAGAGAAAGGAGTATACCTATACCCCCACATCAGTCTGAGACCACCTCAACCTATATCCCTACAAGATTTGGGTCTGGAGACAGTCTGGATGAGAGGGTCAGGATGTCTGGCTGTCTCAGATTCATTGGTAGGTGGGTCACAGTTGGGGGTGTGGAGATAGGGATCACCTTCAGGGGAAGTGCTGGGTGCTATGGGCAGGCACCTTGGTGGTAACTTCAGTGAAACTTCTCAAAAGCCACCTCCCTCTGCTAATGGGAGCTTCCCCAAGGCACCCAACCAGATGGAATGAGGTAATTCGGGAGTCATTGGTCTCAGGCAGGATCAAGGTGATAGCAATCCAGGGGATCCATGCAGTCTCCAGGTAACCTGTCTCTCATATTTTACATGCAGGGGATGGAACCCAGGGCCTTGTGCATGCTAGCCAGGAGTTCTACCACTGAGCAACCTCCCTAGCCCTTCATATACATATTTCACCTGTAAAAAGCAGTTCTCCCTCACAGTGTGCTTCTGATGATGAGGTCAGATAGTATATTTGTAGGGACTTTAAGAACTCAAGTGACATAAAAATCTAGGGAGTATCCACTGAGCAATGGATCTGGAGATGAAAACAGAACTCAAATCCAGCCGCAGATGCCCTGTGGCTTGGAGGAGGGGCTGGGGGTGAGATACGGCAGAAAGGTAGGGGTTATAATGCAGAAGAGGAGGGCGGGTGGGGCCTAGGGCAGCCACGGCCCACCTGATGGGAATGGCATAAACCACCTTGTCCTGTATAACTAAAAAGAACCATTAAATTAAAAACAAAATTGAGCTCCAAGTGCTCGGTGCACGTCTCACCTCCTAATCCTCACACCAATCGGTATTATCACCCCCATTTTACCTGATGAGAAACCAGGAGTACAGAAGTTAAAGTAGTTCTCCAAAATCACTAAACCTGATGAATAACAGCTGAACTCTGAACTCTATCGCTCTGACTCCAAAAGCCATGTATTTAAACTTCTTTTTAAAAAGTTCCCTTATGGGCTGGGGATATAACTCAGTTGGTAGAGTGCTTACCTAATGTGCCCTAACCCCTGGGTTCAATCCCCAGCACCACAAAGATATAAGATAAAGTAAATAAAATCAAAGAACTTTAAAATTTAAAAAAGCCCCCTTTGTTCAATCTTCCATAAATCCCTTTAAAGCAACATTTTCTCTTTTGGAGAATGTCACCCTCATCTTTCTTTCAGGCAAAGTCCCCAAAGTCTGTCACTTTTTGCTAGAAGGTGTCTGACTTGTGAGAGGCCAGGACAAAGAAGATGCCTGACCTGGTGAGGTGGCGCATGCCTGTAATTCCAGCATGTGATTCCAGCTGAGGCAAGTTCAATGCCAGCCTCAGGAACCTAGATAGGCCCTAAGCAACTTAGTGAGACCCTGTCTCAAATTAAAACATAAAAAGGGCCAGGCGCAGTGGTGCACACCTGTAGTCCCAGCAGCTCAGGAGGCTGAGACAGGAGGACCACGAGTTCAAAGCCAGCCTCAAGAACTTTAAGGCACTAAGCTGTGAGGCACTAAGCAAGTCGGCCAGACCCTGTCTCTAAATAAAGTACAAAATAGGACTGGGGATGTGGCTCAGGGGTTGAGTGTCCCTGAGTTCAATCCCGGGTACCCCCAGCCCTCCCAAAAAATGCACACCCAAAAAGGGCTTGGGATGTGACTCAGTGGTTAAGCACCCCTGGGTTTAATCCCTAATACAAAAACAAACAAACAAAACAAAATAGAAACAAAGGTGGCTGACTTCTGAGAAGGCCAGAACAAGTCAACAGGGTACAAATAAGTAAAGGAAAGAGATGATGCAGGAATCAGACCCCAAGCCAGGCCCCTCACCTGTGCAACCCTCCCATCTCCAACAGCCCATGCAAAGAGCTGGGGAAGGACAAGAACAGAATTGAACTGATGCTCAGAGAAGTATCTTGCTTTCTGGTAGCCAACGCTAGTCTCCTTATAAAGTTCATTTCCCCCAAGGAAAAACAAAGGCAAGTTTTATCAAACTGACTTCCCCTGTGCTAACCCTCACCTAGAAGAGAAGACAGGGCCTCTACTTTAGGGGACAAAGGATGTCCCAGAGAGGAAGTAGGCCAGGAAGGCTCAGTTAGGCCTATGGTAGCAGAGATCCCCCAGCAGAGGCTGGGACTGACTTTAAGGAGACTGTCTGAGGGAGGATGGTGTTCTCAGTGTCATCACCAGAGCCCTGTAACTATCCTTCAGTGAACTGGGTCACCTTCTGTCCTAACTGCATTTCCTCTGCTCACCCCATAATGACTTACCTCATTGTCTTCTTTGAGGTAAGATCACACAACCAAGCACACGGGGAGGAGGCCCATCTTGAGGACATGACAAGCCTGCTTTGTGCCTGCTTTTAAGTCACATCACCCTCCAACCAGTTCAGAGTGCATGCAGCCCCGAGCTCCACCCTAAACCCTAAACTTCAGCAATCCTTTTCAGACCCCTCACCTTCACTATGGACTGACATCCACTCCACAGATAGGACTTTCTTTTGTAGTACAACATTCATTGTAAATCATTGGAGGATTCATCCTAAACAAAGAAGGTCAGCCCCAAACAGGATGGGTGAGTGGACATCAGGAAAAGGATGCCTATGTCTGAAAGCAGAGCTAACAGAATCAACCGCAGACCCGGCCAGCCATGGCAGAACAGCCCAGGCTCAGAGAGGGTTGGGGTTACTGGTAGAGATGAGGGTATGTCCCAGGAGTCCTTCTAGATGACCAGCGTTTCTGAAGGAAGAGGATAGCCTGGGAGGATTTATGGTCTGAGAAAAAAACTGTTAAGCTGGGAGGGCCTCCCCACAACAGAACCGGGTACTAGCTCAATGGTGTTTTATTTATTTATTTATTTTGTACTGGGAATAGAACCCAGAGGTGCTTTACCACTGAGCTAAGTCCCCAGTCTTTTTATTTTTTATTTGAGACAGGGCCTCACTATGTTGCTGAGGCTGTGCTGAGTTAAATTTTGAGATTACACACACACACACACACACACACACATATACACACACACATACACAAATCTTTTTTTTTTTTTTTTTTTTTCCAGTTCTGGGAATTAAACCCAGGACCTCATGAGTGCAAAGCAGGCCCTCTACCACTGAGCTATATCCCTAGTTGATGGTATTTTAAAATCGAAGTTCAGTGGGTTTGATATGTTTTCTTTTTTCTTTTTTGGTACAAGGGATTGAACCCAGGGGCGTTTTATCACTGAGTCACATCTCCAGTCCTTTTTTTTTTTTCAGAGGCAGGGTCTCATTGAGTTACTTAGGGTTTCCCTAAATTGCTGAGGTTGGCTTTGAACTCATGATCCTGCTGCCTCAGCCTCCAGAGCTGCTGGGATTACAGGCATGCGCCACCAAGCCCAGCGGATATGTCTGCAATTCATCTCCAGCTTCAAAAAATTGAGAAGTCAAACATAAAAATTGGGATTTCTGGCTTCTCTTGAAAAACCGCCAGACCTAGCAATGCCACACAGCACCCATTCAGTAAAGGGCAGCAGCTCTGCCCTTCAGGTGGGGCATGCAGACCCAAGTTTGCCATAAGCCCACTGCTCCACTGTCTCCCAGACACGAAGGCTGAGGATCACTTGTCAGTTTTGATGACGCTTTAATTACTGGGTTCTTACACCAGGTCTGCTTTTCCATTTGTGTTACCTCATTGCCCCATAGATAGGTAAAGAAGGCCTCAGCCACCGTTTCAGGCAGAGGGTACTCTGATAGGATCTGAGTCCCTGAAGAAAGAAGCAAGTGGCAAATATCATTTATCATCTGTCCTATGCCAAGCAATGAAATAGGCCTGGCATGTGTTATCTTGTTTAATTCTAATTGGTTTCCCAATTCTGACACTTGTTTAAAAAAATATTTTTTGAATTGTAGCTTGACATAATACCTTTATTTTACTTTATGTGGTGCTGGGGATTGAACCCAGTGCCTCACATGTGCCAGGTAAGTGCTCTACCCCTGAGCCACAACCCGAGCCCCCATCCTGATGCTTTTGATGTAATATTCACAGGAAACCTATAGGATGTTTCCAGAATACCACATGGGTCATTTTTGCTGTCTTCCTAAAACCTCTGCAAAGACCAAGTCCCTGCTGTCATCAAGATAATAAAATCCTTTCACTTGCTTCTATAGCCCTATGATTTGTTTTTATTTATTTTTGGTTCTGGGGGTTAAATCCAGGGGTACTTTACCACTGAGCCACATCCCCAGCCCTGCCCTGCACCCCCCCAACTTTTTTTTTTTTAGACAGAGTCTTGCTAAGTTACTTAGGGCCTTACTAAGTTGTTGAG
This sequence comes from Sciurus carolinensis, assembly GCF_902686445.1. NCBI lineage: Eukaryota > Metazoa > Chordata > Mammalia > Rodentia > Sciuridae > Sciurus > Sciurus carolinensis. The sequence goes on from NC_062224.1 coordinate 84,814,591, forward strand.
GCTGGTTTTGAACTTGCAATCTTCCTGCCACAGCTTCCCGAGTTGCTGGGATTACAGGTGTGTGTCACCATGCACATATTTTATTGTATGGATGTACCACATTTTTATTATCTTCCATCAGCAGATGGTGCTGTGTATTGTTTCCACTTGAGATATGCAATGATATTACGAACATTTGTGTATAAGTCTGCATGTATGTATGCTTTCATTTTCTTGAGTATAAACCTAGGAATGGAATTGCTGGATCACAGAGTCACTCTGTTTAACATTTTGAGGAGCTGCTAAACATTTTTCCAAAGTGCTACACCAGCAATGTATGAGGGTGCCCATCCTAACCAACACTTTTCTTTCTTTCTTTCTTTCTTTCTTTCTTTCTTTCTTTCTTTCTTTCTTTCTTTCTTTCTTTCTTTCTTTCTTTCTTCTTTCTTTCTTTCCTTCCTTCCTTCCTTCCTCCCTTCCTCTTTCCCTCCCTCCCTCCCTCCTTCCTTCCTTCAGTCCTTCCTTCCTTCCTTCCTTCACATTGGGATTGAACCCAGGAACTCTCTACCACTAAGCTATATCCCCAGCCATTTTCTTATTTATTTTGAGATAGGATCTCCCTAAGTTGCCTAGGTTGGCCTTGAACTTGTGATCCTCCTGCCTCAGCCTCCGGAGTTGCTGGGATTACAGATGTGCATCACCAAGCCCACCTTGTTTTTTAATTATAGCCATTATGATGAGTGTGCAGTAGGATTGCATTGTGTGTGTGGGTTTTTTTTGGGGGTAGGGAATGGTGGAGGGTGGGTGTGGTACTGGAGATTGAACTCAGGGATGCTCTACCACTGAGTTAGATCCCCAACCCCCTTTAATTTCTGTTTTGAGATAGGGTCTCTCTAAATTGCTGAGACTGGCCTCAGCTTGTGATCCTTCTGCTTCAGCCTCCTGAGTACCTGGGATACAGGTGTGCACCACTGCACTGGCTCCCTAATGATGAAAGATAATGAAACAATTTTTTCATGTTCTTATTGACTATTTGATATCTTCTTTGGAGAAATGCAAAGGATTTGGATAGGCATTTCTCCAAAGAAGAGTACTGAGGATTGAACCCAGCGGCACTCTACCCTTGAGCTACATCCCCAGCCCCCAAGTTTCTAATTTTAAGGTGGGGTCTCACTAAGGTGCTGAGGCTTGTCTGGAACTTGTGATCCTCCTGCCTCTTCTTTCCCTTGTATCTTTCATATGTCACATAGGCTAGAATGAAATGGCTTCATGATTTTAATTTTTCATACTTTTAATGATTTATCCCATCTCTGATCAGGTTTTCCTTTTTGACCTTTTCTTCCCATAGGTAGATGTGCCTGATCATGAGACCACCATCCTGTCTAGCTTTGACCACCAGCCTCACACAGTTCACTTGGTGTCCCATGCTTTTCAGAAATATCTCCTGAGACAGCTGTCCCTCCACAAGATGGCCCAGCACAACGAAGGTGGCACAGTACTGAGGCATGCCCTCAGGGTCGTAGCCCAGCTCCACCTGCCCCTTCCCTAGGGCATACTTTCCATCCATGATGGAACCTGTCATCACTTGCACTTTTCTCAGGTTCGTTGGACGGTTCAAAATCACGGTCAAGTGGTCCCCTACATTAACATCGTGTGTCCAAAAGTAGGACTCATCCAGAGTGTAGGCCTCCCAGGGGAAATGAACATTAGAAACTGTCATATCTGTGAAAACAGCAGCAGGGGGGTTGTCAGGACCATAAGGGTTGTTTTTTGGACCGGATATGGCCTTTGGAGTGTCATCAAAGCGGGGGTGGGACATCCTATAATAGAAGAGAAATGGTCTGCAGAGGATTGATTTCTCCTGGACCATAAGGGTGCGGAAATGAAGAATCAGCTTGTCAAGGGGTTTCTCCTGGTGGAAGAGGAGGAGGAAATGGGCCAGGAGTGGGAGGTCCCTGCTGTGGAAGAGTTTACCAAGGAAGCCTATGTCAGAGAACTCCAGTATCACCCACTGCTGGAACTTCATGGCAGTCACCTGTGAATAAATTTGGGTGAAAAAGTTGGGAGAGCAAAAGACATTATCCTCAATGAGCAGGAAGTAAGTAGAGAGATTTGTGGCAAAGCTCATGAGGAAGGCATGGTCCACATTCTGCTTGGAGTAGAATCCTCCACTATTGGCCTCATTCCTGGTGCCATCCACAGCAGGGTAGACATCAGGTGGAGCATGGATCAGCAGCAACTGCCCTGCCAAGATCTGTGGACTGAAGAGTCTTGAAATATGGGCAATGGTTTCTTTGAGCCAAGGGAGGTCGGAATCTGCCAGGTGGATCAGTACTGTGAGGTGTTTCTCCTCCTCAGGAGAGGAGGCTTGGTACAGGGAGACCAATGTGTACATGAGGCCATTTGGAGTCCATCGAGCCACTGAGGAGATTCCCACTGTCAGCCATGCTAAGGAGGTAATATAGTGACAATTATCAGTGTACAGTGGTAGTGAGGGTTGTCAGAAGAAGTAGGGATGGGGATGTCATTGGAGATTTTCTCTCTTCTCTATCCTGTTTCTTTCCTTTGGAGAGGTGATATTTGTATCATGACTAAGTGTGGTTCCTAATCCAGCAACATGGGCTTCATCTATAAGCCTTATTAAACACACAGAATCTTATTTATGTATTTATTTTGCAGTACTGGGAATTGAACCCAGGGGTGCTCCGTCACTGTCACTGACCTACGTCTTCAACCTTTTTTTTTTTTTTTTGGTACTGGGAATTGAACCCAGGGGGCATGCAACCACTGAGCCACATCCCCAGCCCTTTTTTGTATTTTATCTAGAGACAGGGTCTCACTGAGTTGTTTAGGACCTCACTAAGTTGCTGAAGCTGACTTTGAACTTGAGATGCTCCTGCCTCAGCCTCCCAAGCCACTGGGATTATAGGTGTGCGCCACTGCGACTGGCTCCTCAGCCATTTTAATCTTTGCTTTTCAGACAAGGTCTCACTGACTTGCCCAAGCAGGCATTGAACTTGCAATCCTGCCTCAGTCTCCTGAGTAGCTGGGATTACAGGCAAGCACCACCGGGCCAAACTACACATGAAAATGTTGCCCTTTCCCTCAGAATTTGCATTTTAATAATAACACCAGGTGATACATACACATGAGAGTTTGAGAAGTACTAAGGTGGTGCTAAGTCCCTATGGGTTCCTCTGAGTCTTTAACCCTTAAAGTTTGAGATATATGGTTTATGTGCTCAATAAATAATAGATATTATTATAGTTATTATAATTTTTTTTTGTTTTTACCCAGTTCATCTTCTCAAAGTTCTCTTTTGAAGACATGTATATCAGAAAAAGAACTTTCCTTAGAAGTCAGGAGCCCAAAGTTCATGTCCCAGTTCTGCCACCAACTGTGCTCTTGAGCAAGTCCTTTCACCCCTGTTTAGTTCTAAAGCCATAAAGCCAAGGGACTTGGACTGTGTGATTCTTAGACACCCACTAACCCCATTCTTTGTCTCATGGTACCCGGGATTGAACCCAAGGACACTCCACCACCAAGCTATAACCCCATCCTTTTTTTTTACTTTTTATTTTGAGACAGCATCTCGCTAAGCTTGCCAGCTTGGTCTTTAACTTGTGATCCTCCTGCTTCAGCCTCCCGAGTAGTTAGAATTACAGGCATGTGCCACCAAGACCCCTTCTGATCCAAATGTTCTCTCGTACAGTGATTGCACCTTCTTATAACAATTTTATCTTTTTCTCTCCAGTGATTCCACCCTTATTTTTTCACAGTTGTGTATTTTATTTATTGTTTCTCTGCCTAAGCATTCATGTAGACAACCTCAACCTCAACTCCTTTCTTTTTAATACTTCTTGTGTTTTTTTGTTTTTTTGTGTTTTTTTTTTTTTTTTGGACTGGGGATTGAACTGAGGGGTGTTTTACCACTGAGTTACAACACTAGTCCTTTTTATTTTATTTATTTTTATTTGTTTTAATTAGTTATACATGACAGTAGAATGCACTTTGATACATCATATGTCATGGAGTATAACTTCTCCCTCTTCTGGTTATACATGATATAGAATCCCAAGGGTCGAATAGTTGTATATGTACATAGGCTAATAATGCCTGATTATTTCTACTATCCTTCCTACCCCCATATTTTAATATTTAAAAATTTTTTAAATTTTATATTTTTTTATCCCTTTTTATTTTTTATTTTGAGACAGGGTCTCACTAGGTTGTTTAGAGCCTCACCAAATTGCTAAGGCTAGTCTTGAACTTGCCATCTTCCTGCCTCGGCCTCTGGAGTTGCTGGAATTACAGCCATGCACAAAGTACATAGTCATTCATTCCTAGAATAGCAATCATAATTGCAGACTCAAATATTAAATTCCATAAAATAAGGAGACTCACACTCCTTTTTGTTTACCTACCATGAACAGGTATACTCTTGTAGATGAAAGTAAATACAATGTAATGTTCAGTAATGTTTTATGTGATTGACATATTTATTCTATGTTGATTTACCTTTTCCTTCTTCTCATACTCCTGATATGTAAATGCCTGGGGAGTGGGGAGAGAATTGTCTGCCAGAGTGAAATACTCCCGGGTGCAGTGTTGCCTGTTCTCCTCTTGCTCCTTCCTTCCTAGCTACTGTACCTTTCCTGATGTCCTGCTTCCCTGGTAATTGCCATCCCTCCCCTCCTTGACACTCACTCTTTCTTCTGCGCTGGATTTTTTCCATATATTTGAAGGTGATGGTCTGCCAGTCTTCTACGGGTACTGAGGTCTTACTGTTAGAACTGGTTTCCTGGGGCATTGACAAAGGCAAACATATACCTCTTTTCTTAAAAAAAAAAAAAAAAAAAAAGTATGCTCCTCCCAGGGGTCAACCATAAGTTTTTCTAGGGAAAGAGGTGGAGTGGCCCACCCTTTCCAGGGTGAGTCCAGTGTATTTTCAGGATGCCCCTTGTCATTAGTCAAAGGATCCAGGTTCAAGCAGTTTTCATCTGCTTCCTCAAAAAATAGAGGCAGCATTTTTAGGGACTGATGGGTCCAGGTTCATGCCCCAATTCCCCTTGGAGCTCCCTGTTCTCAGGTGGAAAGGTAGAGGGAAAAGGAAAGCCTAGGTGCTCTGGGGAATCTGCCTGTCCTCACTATTGCCACTCCATTCCCCCAATTCCCAAACCGAGAGCAAGGGTTGCTACTTGGCCCCTTAATAGTCACCGTGTTTTGTTCATCTTCAATTTCCCTGGGGACTTTCAAAATGAAGATAAGCCACAGGATGCCCACTGAGGTTATGAAGCAGCGCCTGGTGGGACACCACATTGTATCTGCCTTGGGATGCGGCTCCTATGACAAAAAGTCAACGGGGAAAACTGGAGGACTCTCCCCCTCCTGCCCCCACCTAGAACTTCCCTTCTGTCCTCCAAGGCTCCCGGCTTGATGCCCTACCCACCAAATTCTGTCCTACCTCATGATCATTGTTAACTTATGTCCAAATGCATTATTTGATCTGATCTAGGAATATAAATAGATACAATATAGCTTTATTTGCTGCCTAAAGAAGGAAGTTCACACAGGGCTTGGTGACCCACACCTGTAATCCCAGTGACTTAGGAGGATCCCAAGTTCAAGGTCAGTCTCAGCAACTTAGTGAGACCCTCTCCCAAATAAAAAAAAGGGGGCTGGGATGTATCTCAGTGGTAGAGTGCCCTGGTTCAGACCCCAAACTGAAAGAAAACATAAGTAAAACAGGGAAGGTCACCTGTCCTGTGATGACATTTGCTTTGCTACCTTCACTTCAACGGTTTGTTGGGAGATTCAACTTTCCCAAAGTTTCCCCTACTTAAGATGATGAGGGCTCGCTAGGCCTTTAGAGATTTGGCCACTGAAGCCTCAGCCAGCCCTTTTTAAAACAAAAATAAAACTATTTATTAAAATAGCTGAAATCGAAGTATTCCTGAATTCTAAGCCAAAACAGTACTTTTCTTGCTTTTTTTTTTTTTTAAGAAAAAAGACATCCTTAATTCCAATCTTTAATCTTATAGACCTTGATTAAAACATGACTCTGTTAACTTAGAGTAAAACAATCTTTTCATGAGTGTTGGGTTATTCAGGCCAGCTCAGCCTCAAAAGTGCTTCTGTGCTGCCCTCTTCCTCTTTGGTGTCTTTTCTGTAGTGAGAATGTGTTTCTCTGATTGCTTCTAGATTATCAGAGGAAAGGCTTTAATATGCCTTGTCACCCACTCTCAATTCTTCCCCTACATGCTCAGGACACAAAAGAACAGAAATTGTGGTCAGTGATCTCTGTGCCCCAGAGGCCATGTGATTCTCTGATGTCCCCATTTTGACGCCTTCCATTTTGATATTTTGGTTGAGGTTAACATGTTTCCCTCCTCTAACCAGGTACTTTTTTGATTAGAGTTATAAAATAGTACTCATAGAGTTAGAAGCCATAAAAATAATACGTGTGATCGTAGGCTTTACAGAAAGCTTTTCTTACCTGGTTTCACTTCAGCAAAGGCTTTTTGTTGCCCAGGTGACTCAGATACCAACTTCCATGTAAAAGAAATGGACTTCTCCAGACCATAAACACGTGCACACAGAATAAGAAGGCTTTCCAATTTCAGTTAAAGGATTTTGTCCCCACAGATATAACTGTGTCCCCTTTCTGTCCCACTTGCGACGCTGACTAGTCACATGGGAGGACTGCTAGCAGTCAGCCCACTGAGATCCACAGACTTCCAGAAAGTGGAGTAGAGAGAGAATAAGGGGAGCAGGGTCAATGAGGGTCAATCGCTCTAGGAGTAAAGAAGAGCCAGGGTGAGCGCCACAATCTGGGGTCTCCACAGGTTTCTGCCCCTGAGCTCAGCTCCCTCTGTGATGCTGCTCTTGTGTCCCTGCCACCTACTCCCCTAGCATCAGAGGTGTGCATGACAGGACTTACAGGTGAGAAGAGCATGCTTCATAATTGGGAGTTATTCATTGGCTCTCACCCTAAAGACCACCTGTATCTTTTCACAGAGAAAATGGATAGACTCCTCAGCCCCAGCCTCACCATGGCCTCCATGTCCTTGTCTGCCACATTCTCTCCATCCCGCCATCAGCTCCACACACACTTTGCCTGGACTTCCACTCCACTCACCTCACGTTCCTCACCCTGCATTTATCCTCTTTCTCTTTTGCCTGACCCCTTCATCCTCCCTAGTGCGCCATTCCCATCCCTATGAAAGGGAGATTGATCTCCCAATGGGGGAAAGAAAAGGCCAAAAGCAAAATGCCTCCCTGAATTCACGTTCTGTCCCACTCCTCTGAAACTGCTGGGAAGAGGCCCTTGGAAGTGTTGCCTTTCCGATCAGCCCACTTCCTTTCGCCTTCTCTCTCCTCACATACAAGCTCCCTGCAGCCTTGACATGCTGACCACTGCCCCGGCCTTTGAAACATTTCTTCTCTACACCCACTCTTGCTGCACTGGACATTTTTTCCCAGTTTCCTTTCTGGCTCATCCTCTTTCCAACCTGTCAATGTAGATATGTCCTGGGGCTCTGTCGGTGGACCTTTAGTGACTCTCTGGGTCCTTTTACCCAGGTGCCATAGTCTGTGGCTATGTGTGCTATATGGGGTAGCTCCCAAATCTTTTTTTTTTTTTTTTTTTTGGTACCTGGGATTGAACCCACTGGCCCACTGGTGCTTAACCATTGAGTCACATCCCCAGCCCCTTTTTAATATTTTATTTAGAGACAGGGTCTCGCTAAGTTGCTTAGGGCCTCCCTAAATTGCTGAGGCTGGCTTTGAACTTGCAATCCTCCTGTCTCAGCCTCCCAATTTGCTGGAATTACAGGCTGTGCTACCTTGCCTGGGACTCTCAAATCTTATCTCCAGCCCTGCCTGCTATTGTGATCCCTGTTCTGAGTGAGCTCCAGGTTACTTGATTATTCATTTGTATGAATAAGAAGCATAATAATAATAATAAACATTTGCATGATTAAGAGGTATTTCAACATTTTGTGTGTGTGTGTGTGTGTGTGTGTGTGTGTGTGCGCGCGCACATGCACGCATGTGCCCCACCGAAACCTGGAATCAAAGAGGTATCTTAATTTTAACAGAATGAAGACAGACGACAGATTTTTTTTTACTTCCCGCGTCGCTGACTCCCAGTTTCCCTCTTTTCAGTCACTAGCACCACCATGTCCTTGATTACTCAGAGAGAAAAAAAAAGTCTGAGTTATCCTTAATGCCTCTCTCTTCTAAGCATCCCACATTCAATCTATTTAGACCTGTTACCATTTTCCCCCTAATTTATATAGAATATGACCCCTTTCAGTATCATCCCCTGCCTGGGCTATTGCGACCACTTTCTAATTGGTCTCTCCTCTCCAGCCTTGTTCTCTTATAATCTATCTATATGACGGTCCGAGACTTTTACAATTAGAAATCAGCTGGGCACAATGGCATACGTCTAGAACATAAGCTCCTGAAAGGTAGGAACTTTGTTTTATTCAATGCTCTACCTAGCCCTTGGAATTGCATGGTCACAGTTCAACATGCTCAGCAGCTCTTGCCGTCACTTCTTATTAGGAGCCCTTTGATAGTAGTAGTGCTCATCTGTTCTTCAGCAAGCACCATGTGAGGTGCTAGGGGCACAGCCGTGCCAAGAGGCCTGGGCAATACTTAGAGAAGGGCAGGAGAAACATGATGGTTAAGAGCTTGGGTTCTGGACTTAGGACAGCCTGGGTCAGAATCTGGTTCTGCTAAACTTCTTTTCCATGTGGCCTTGGCCACATGACTCAGCCTCTCTGGACCCCAGTTCCTCATATATCAAATGAAGATAATAATGACGGCCTTGAGAGTTCTTATGAAGATGGAAACAGATCATTCATATAAAAACACCGGCACATAGCAAGCACTTAATAAATGATAGGAACAACTAGCACTTGCAACCAGAGAGGCCAGCACCGCCTTCCTTCCCTCATGTTGAAAAGTCCATCTCCCTTTATTTATAAATCCCCACCTCAGTTTTGCTTTTGGACGCTTACACAGATGCACAGCACTCTGAGAACCTTTCTGGATCCTGCCATCAGATTCCCACTTCTCTGAGGGACTTGCAGGAGGCAAAAAAAAACAAACCAAAACAAGGAGATGTAACAATAAATATTAAAAAGCACAGCTGGGCACAGTGTTGCACACCTGTAATCCCAGTGACTTGGGAGGCTGAGGCAGAAGGATCACAAGCTCAAAGTCAACTCCAGCAATTTAGGGAGACCCTAAGGAACTTAGCAAGACTCTGTCCCCCCCCCAAAAAAAAAATGCTGGAGATGTGGCTCCATGGTTAAGCAGCCTGGGTTCAGTCCCCAGTATTAAAAAAAAGCTCTAGGCTCCTCCCCAACATAGTTGCTATGGGTAGGCAACCTGCTACAAAATGCAAATTGCCACTTTAAGTTTGACTGTGACTTAGCTGGAAGTTAGGGTTCTCCTTAAGGCCTGGGAGCATGAACAGAATCCCTTGGGTAAGGATGGGACAGGAGGCACTTCTGGTCCAGCCTCTCGCTGTGGCTCGGCAGGCGCTCCCTTGGCAACCATTGTCTTTGCTGAAGGACTCAAACTCACTCTCCCCACTGGTGGCTGTTGGCAGGTGAAGAGGGAGCAGGTTCCACACAGGACACAGTCAGATCAAAGCCATATTATTTTGGCCTCCACACTGTTTGAAAAATGTGAATAAAGATTGAACATTTAAAAATTGGCAGAGCTTACATAAAAGCCTAAATAATTGGCTTACCTTGAAAATTTGGAACTTGCTGCAATCCCTGTCTCAGCGGTGATGGTCTGAGTAGTAGCTGGATACGCATTCTCACTTCTCCATAGACTCTGTGAATGACTTCACTGGTCACAGAAAGTATTGTTTTTGGGTTTTGGTACAGGGGCAAATTACCACTGAGCCACATCCCCAACCCTTTTCATTTTTTATTTTTGAGACAGAGTCTCATTAAATTGCTGAGACTGGCCTCCAATTTGTGATCCTCCTATCCCAGCCTCCTGAATTGCCACCATGCCTGGGTGAGATGAGTCAACGTTTGAAGTCACTGTGTGTAGCCCAGAGGGAGACAATGGATATTGACAGTTTATGGGGCAGCTGGTGGTAAACTTGATACCAGGCCTCTATGTCCTTTTTCCTTAGCTTTAGAGCAATCAGCCTGGTGTTTAGGGAAGATCAAAGGCAGATACACGGATGGTCATTCTAGTCCTGGCCCTACTATTATTATTGGTATGATTTTGGCTGATCAGCCTTTCTGAATCTCAATTTCTCTATCTGAAAAATGATGACAATAATACCACCTGCTTCATAAGGTTAGTAGACTGTGAAATATTCCTGACCAGTGGCCCTGTCTTATTCATGTTAGAACAGTATTTCCAGGTGCTCATATATCACCCCTTGTTGCCAAGGAAGAGAAAAAGGGGAATGAATATTTACCATTTAGTTTACCAGACTCTGCTCAGCATGATGTGGTTGAATGCAGAATTTCAAAGGGGCATGGTAGATGGGGTGGTGCTTTCGGAAGTCCTGACAGTGTTGCAGTATTTTATCCTGTTGAAGATTTTCATCCCAGATACAGGGAATTCCAAATATTCCAACTGACCAAGGCCATTGAGCATACTGAAAGGGCCCCCCCAGCTCAGAGACCTGAGTTGGGGTGCTGATGGTGAAGTTGCAGGACTAACAGAGGGAAGGCAGGTTTCCCTCTCAGCTTCTCTCAGAAGCATGCACTATGTTGCTCCTTGGAAGTTCCAGGACTCTAAAGTGGCCCAACCGGAATGGGAAGAAACGCCCTGAAGCCCTGGTGTGTTACTCTGCCCCTCTCAACCCCCATAGGCAGGGTGGCCCGCACCGTGGGAACATCCCGTTTGTCAGTGCCTGACCCATACCAGGGTCTAGCCCTTTAGGCCCCACACCCAGGTAAACCAAAGTTTGGGTCTGAAGGTGCAGATATTAGTTGGGCTGAGTCAGCAGGGAAGAGACACCAGGACTGGAGAAGGTGTAGCTCTGGTATAACCCTTTTCTTACCACACAGAAGGCCCTGGGTGTGATACCCAGCACCAAAATAAAGGAACAGCCAGGACTGGAGAGGGAGAGGAGATGGGAAGGAGGGAAAGGTATTTAGTTACCAGGACCTCCTCAAGACCTAAACTCAGCTTCCTAAGGACAGAAATGAAACCTTTACCCTGGTGTGAACTGCAGGGCCCACGGCTGGAGTTGAGGCGGAACAGGAGCACTGAAGTCCCACAGAAGAGACCAGCGCAGCCAAAGAGGGGTGCCGGTTCCAGAGAATTAAGCAGGGCAGGGGACGGAGGTGGGGGGACTAGGAAGCGACGGTTTTATCCCGTGTTCACCCACCGTGTGGGCTCCCCCAGCGCTCCACCTCCGGTCTGCTGTGAGCTTCTTTCCAGCTTCGTGTGGACAAGCGGTTTCTTTTAGCTCTATCCTCAGCCGATTGGAGTCACAGAACTCAAGGCCATTTCCCCTCCCTTTCAGCATTTTTGGAGCGTCTACCACGTGCCAGGTGCTGGGCAGAGAGAGACTTCACTCCTTCCCTCTAGCGGCTTACTATCTGAGGGGAGAGGCACGTGTGCGCGAAGAGGGCGGGACCCCGTGGAAGAAACGACAAATACCGAGTTACTAGTACAGGGATAAGGGGTAGGATCCAAGCATTGCGGGAATAAACAAAATAAATAAAGCAAGGAGACAAATCCCATAGGTTTGTGGTTTGCCCAGCGGAATCTGACACCTAACATTGCAGAGCCCCAGAGGTGGCGAGCTGAGAGGACTGCCCGAATCGGGATGGGAAGTGAGATGCTCCAGCCTGTGCACTGGGGACGCTGGGGGATGAGAGAAGGATCAGCAGGGCTGCGGAGGGAAGGGTGTGCGAGAGGCGCACCGACCCCCAGGCAGGGCGGCAGGGAGACGCGCGGGCGACCGCGGGAGCCCTGGAAAGTCGTCCCTGGCGGCAGCGGCGGCGGGGGAGGTGGGGAGCGGGACCTACACGTGCGCTACGTGCTGGGCTGGCCGCCGCCCCCTCCCCGGCCCGCTCGGGAGCCAGGCCTGCCCCCCATCATTCCTTGGCCGAGTCTCCCGGCAGTGAGCGGAGGAACCCGGAGGTAGAGCAAAGTCGCTCTCTCAGTTTGGAACCCAGGAGTGTGGTCTTCCCATCTCGGCGACCGGAAGAAGCTCCGGGACGCCGCAGCAGGCGGGCGAATCTAGGGGCGAAGGCGGATCTGGGGGAGCAGGCCGGGGGTGGGATCCAGCAGGTTCGGGGAGTGAGGTCTGGGGGCCGAGTGGAGCGAAAGCGAATGACGATCCTAGAAATGTCTCCGCAGGATCTGGAGCAGCACAAATGGGGGTAGTTTGGGGGACGGAGGCCCGGGCGGGGGCGGAGTGTTGTCCAAGAGTAAGGAGGGGGTTCCTGGAGACGTGGCACTCGGAACGGGGCTTGGTTCCGCTCGGGCCGCCTGGGCTGCTGCCCCGCTTTCCCCCGAGAACCTGGAACTGGCCCCGCCCAGGCCTTGCTCCCGGCCCTCTGGGAGCCGTAGCCCCAGCACCTCCCGGCCGGGGTTGCCCAGGTCCGGCCTCTGGGGCGTCCTGCCGGCCCCAGAAGAGACAATGCGGCCCGGGCCCCGCCCCCGGAGGCTGATGCGCCCGGGCCGCGGCCAATCACGGCCTGTGGCTAGGCTCTTTAAAAAAAGAAGAGCCGGTCGCGGTGTGGCTGTCAGCTGGAGAGGGATCCCTCCGCACATGTAAACACACATCATAAAGGGCAAGGGGAAGCGTCTTCTGCGGGGCGGGGGAGCTGTCGCCTTCCAGGAGAGCTCTCTCGGTCCCTAGGTTCCCCTAGCTATCCTGGCAACCGCCCCCTCCCTTAACGTCACATCGGGTCCGTGCGGAGCCAAACAGCTGCTGCCCGATCTGAGAGCTATAGTAGCTCATCATTTAGGGTCACTACCGGAAATGGAGGAAGCAGGATTGGGAGACCTTGAGAGTTGAGAGCGAGAGGGAGTTCTACCATACAGCTGAAAATTGAGAAAGGTTTTCTTAGACTCATTCCTCCTGTGCCCTTCGGTTAAATAGTCACAGTTCACATATGTCGAGATTTTTTTGTCGAAGTTGTATCCACCTGGCTCGTAGGATGCCAACGCCAAAGGATCAAAATTCTTACTGCTTTCCCAAGAGATAGCACATGACAGGAAATAAATTCTAGACATGCCCCCCAAATGCACACAATAATGATTGTTCTCACCAACACTTTATTGTGAAAAAAATTTTAAATATTCAGCAAAGTTTAAATTGCACAAATTCTTCTATATCCACTACCTATATTCTACCATAACACCTTGCCATATCCACTATCTTATACTGATTCCCCCCCCCCCATAGGGTTGCCAGCTGCCCCCCTTTGCTTGAGGCTCTATTTTAGTGGGAAGAAGGAAAAGGCTTATCCAGGTCCCAAAGCCCTAGAGATCTAAGAAAAGGTCTACCATCTCCAAGGACTGCTGTACCTCTGGGAAGTTTAATGAAGAAGAGGCCTCCCTTTCTTTTCCACCCTCCCTTCCAGTCTTTATCTAATTGAGGATCCTAAAGGATAAGAGATTCCCTTACTCTTGATGAATCTGAAAGCAGGGGTAGGGCTCCAATGATTGATGACTCCTTATGGAGATCATGGTAAGCTGTCCTTTCATGGGGTTGGCTGCTTTCTGAATAAAGGAGATCAGTTCAGTGTTGAAAGTCTACATTTTGAACTTTATCACCTTTTGGGGGCTAAACATACTCTTCTCCTAAAAAAAAAAAAAAAAAAAAAAGTGCTTCAAACATGTTTATATCTCAAAATTACCCTCTCTGTGCCTCCCTTGCCTGCTCTGCAAAATGGGGATAATAGCAATACCTTCCCAGTATGATTGTTAGGACAATGCCTTGCACAAGTAGCATTACATAACAACTATTACCCATATGCTAATAATTCCCAGATTTATGTCTCCAGTTCTAATAACTCTCCTTTCAATTTATACCCTTCAACCGTTGGATATCTTCAGTAGTATGTACCAGAGACACCTTAAACTTAACATATCCAGAAGTGAACACATTATCTTCTTCCTTATAATGACTATGTATAGTATGATCTGAGTGAATATCCAGTCAATGTCAGGGGGCCAACATCCACTCAGACAGGTATGTCACACACTGGACTCATCCTTAATACTCATGGTTCCTTCCCCTTGATCGCTAAATTTTATTTCCTGCATTTGAAACTCTTCCTCCTAATAAATAGCATCACTGTCTTAATTTAGGCTCCATCATTTCAAGATTATTTCAAGAGCCTTTTGTTCCTTTCAAATCCAACCTTGTCGTATGATATAACTCTTTTTCCCTGCAACATACTCAACTTCCCAATAGTTTTCATCACTAAATAGTTCTATGTATTGGGGCAAATTGCTTAATCTTCCTTATTTGTAACATGTAAGTAAGAATACCTAACTCATAGGGTTGTTGTGTAGACTAAATGACTAGTCATACAAAGCACTTAGAACAGTGTCTAGGATGTGCAAGTTCTCAGAAGTACTATAATCATCATTACTGTTGCCTTCCGACATCCATGCTATTCTTATGTTCAAGCCATTCCCTCTACCTGGAAAATCCTCCCCCGTTCTCAATACTCTTTCTGTCCTTCCTGGGTTTTACCAAGTGTATACTTATATCCATGGTACAGCGTCCTGACACGATTGAAAGATCTCCTTGTGGGTCCGATCTTCTGTACCCGTCTATTAACTTCTCGAGGGCAGGAACTCTGATACAAAGTAAACGGTCAGTAAATGTTGGCGCAACTCAATAGTAAGGATAAACTCCATCCCGGGCGGAAGGCCCGGCCCCTCCCGGTTCGGGGGCGGGGCGGGGAGCTCGGCGCGGGGTGGGGGTGGGGGTGGGGGGTGGAACTCTTTTTCCTCGCCGTGGCGGCGGAGGCGCACGGCGTGGGTTAGCGGCAAGACGTCGTCGGAGGAAGGCTGAAAAAGCCCAAGGTGCTGCCGTTGCTAGTACAAGTCGGACTTGCTGTCGCCCGAGCCGCGTCTGTACAGGTCTCGGACAGAGCGGAGCTCGCAGCCGCGGTCCCGGAGCCCACCCTGTCCTCAGCCCTGCCTGACCCGCGGTGATGGAGCCGGCCACCGCGCTGCCCCAGGGCCCGCGCCCGGCTCTGCCCCTTGGGGGCCCGGGCCCACTGGGCGAGTTCCTGCCTCCTCCCGAGTGTCCGGTCTTCGAGCCCAGCTGGGAAGAGTTCGCGGACCCCTTCGCTTTCATCCACAAGATCCGGCCCATAGCCGAGCAGACCGGGATCTGTAAGGTGCGGCCGCCGCCGGTGAGTCACGCCAGCACCCCGGATCCTGCTCGCGGCTGGGGGAGGGAGCGAGGACGCGCGGGGCCCGGAGGCCCGAGGCGCGGGGTGTGAGGAGCAGTCGCCCCGCAGGCCTCGTCAAGTTTGGGGCTGCCCAGAGGGTCGGAGTTGAGGCAGTGGGAGGAAGACCGGGGCTTCTCCAGGGTGGGAGATTAGGAGCGTGGGAGAGCGGGGGCTTCGGCGATGCCACGCGAGGGCCGGGTCGCGGCAGGGCTCGGGCGGACGGGTGCGCGGCCGGGCCTGGGGGTTCGGGTTCGGTTCCGGGTGGAGTGGTGGCAGGAGCCGGAGGTGGTCGCGGGGGAGTTTCCTCCCGGAGCTCAGCCGAGGCGCGGGCGTGGAGGGAGGGCTCTGGGCCCGGCCGGGCTCCGCAGGCTGGTCCTCGCCTCCTCCCCCGGGGTGCGGGGGTGTGTGATGGGGTGGGGGTGGGGGACTTTCGAGTTGTCGTGCGAGGAGGAAAGTTTTCAATATGGCGGCGGGAGCCCCTGGTCCTTTGTGTGGTGGCGGCGTCGGCCCGGAGCGGCCCTCACCTGGGCGCCCCACCCTCCAGACCAGGGCATCCCCTACCCCCTGGTCCCGGGGTCTCCAGGTGGCCCCCTGGCCCGGGTCGAGGAGGGGCGGCCAGCGCTGCCTGGGGGCGGGGAGGAGCCGCGGGTCAGGCCCGGAGCGGAGGTGCTGAGGGGGGCACAATGTTTGGGGGCACTTTGGGGACGATGTGGGCAGGACAGGCGGCGGTGGGCCCCGATGCCGGGCCACGCTCGCGGATGCTCCCACGCGGACTTCTGGCCGCGCCGCGCGGCTCCCGGGGGAGGCCCGGCTGTGTTGGTGCGATGGGGTGGGGGTGAGGCCGTGCCCGCAGGGGCAGATGTCAGACGACCAGCCCTCGGAGGGTTTCACCCCGGGCTCCCAGCCTCCCGAGCCGCAGTGCACGCCCCCAGTGAGCCGGCAAGCCCTGGCTGAAGCGCCTTGGGCCTGGGGCTGGAGCGAGGGGTGCGGTGTTTGTGAGACAACCTAACGGCTCCAACGTTCGCGGAGGGAAACCCGGCCAACCCCTTCCCTGTCCCCCACCCCCCAGCCGGAACTGGACGCGCTCCGACACCCCTCTTTTTTCGCCCACCTTTTGGGATGATCCGAGTCGGAGTTGGCCTAAACGACGGTTGGACGGGCTGGGACGGTTGAAAGGAGGTTTAACTGCCTTTCCTACTGTTAAGAATTTTCTCCCCACCTCTTCCCCGCCCCCCTCCGTAAGTGGAAAAAGACCCCCGCCCCCCGTCCCCCCCCACCGCCCCGTCCCTTAAACTTGCTCTTTGTAATGACATTTCGAGTTGCCGGGATTCCGTACGTAATCATGTTTTGGAAAAGCTGTTTTGAGGGAGATCTCCGAATAAGTCTTACTTATCCACCCCCCCCCCCCGCAATAAAAAATAAAAACACGGACACCAGACTTTGTTTTTTCTTGTATAAATTTGAAAATGGAGATGAAATATAGCCTCAAAACATAACTGGCCAGCTGGTGTGGGGAAAATGTTTGAAAATAGATCCGTTTCTTCCAGGGAAGTGGACAAGGTTGATTATTGTTGCTTGCGGGAAGTACATTTCTTTAGAGTGTAAAGAGGCCTGCAAAAGTTACACTAGGTCTGGTTAGAGCCAAGATTTTAATTCTTGGAGAATAATGTTCCAAGCATTCAGCAATTTAGCTTTATGGCAGATGCAAGGGAGGATGAATACGAATGTTGGTCATTTGCATAAATGAGATTTTATTCAGAAATTGGGCCACCCGAGCAAGTTCATGGTAACCAAAATGCGAAGAGTTAGGTTCCGAGTTAGGTTCCTGGGAGTTGTCCTCCATGTTGGTATTGTGGTATACTAGGGCTGGGGTAAGTCCTTTATCTTGCTTTCTTTTCCTTTTTATAAATATCTTTTACTGAAAAGATAGTGTTGTTCTGGTTAGGTTTGGCAACCCATTTCCTCATCTGGGCTAGCACATTAATGGTAGTCTTTGCAAAATACGATTGTATTGCCTTTCCCACCCTGAATGTCAGACAGACATGATGGCCACCATTTTGTATTGAGAGTACTATGTACTACAGCCTGAGGAAGGGGTAAGGAGGAACAAATAATCTACAAACATGACCAGAGCTCTGTTTTGTAGACCTTCTTTGTGTGAAGGGGGCTTGCTTCCTCCTTTGTTTAACAAACTCCTCTGCCAAATGGAAAGAGTTTGGGAGTATTTGCTGTTGATATAACCAAAAAAAGGGAAATCTTTCCAGAAGTTATGGCTCTTGAAGAGGGGTCTTCTTGGAACAAAGGCTTCTTAAGACATGTAAACAGTCTTTGTTTTAGCAACTGTTTTTAGGAAAACTAACTGTGAACAAGTGGTTCCATATAGTTGGAATATAGCAAAAACAAAAACACTTGAAGAGATATGAAATTTTCCATGGTGATAGCTTTATAATGCCTGTTTGTACATGATTTTTGTTCGTTGAGTTTTGGACCACCAGTGGCTGTATTAAAAGGGGCCTTGGGCCCTTTGGTATTTTACTTGTTAGGAGGTGAAGGATAGAATTATAAATAATTTGTTTCCTTTTGTTTTTACCTTTATATCTTTAATTATCAGTACTTATGTAGCTTAAGTTTTTAACTGTTTTCTTAGTGAGGGTCCTGAGCTGTTTGACTTGTGAATACTTAGATATTTAGATTACTTTGTATATGGGAGTATAGGGGTACACAGAAATTTGTGAAAATATAGTAAGATTAAAAGTAATAAAAGTAATGATTATGCTCAAAACCCAAGTTTAAAGAGAGAAGTAAACCTTGTTTCAAATTATATCAAATATGTAGGATGACTGGATTTATTTTTTGAGCTGAGATCTTTTTAAATTTAAAAGTAATCTGGTTTCTGGTTTTGTTGCCTTTAAAATGCAAATTTAATTTCCTCTTTAATAAGATGTCTGTTTAAAGTGATGTTTTCCATATCTCTTTCTGGCATTTGGAGATCATGAATTTTAGGGGTGTAACTATTAGATGAGAATAGTTAGCTGCTTAGTTTATCCTTTTTTGAATCCTCCCAAGTTTTATAGAGATATATTTGATGGCTTTAATAACTTTCTTGCCTTAAAACATCTAACATTTGGCCATAGATAGGCAAATTCCACAAATTTCTTTGGCAATGTCCAAAAGTTAGAGATTTAGTTCAAACCCCAAATGACACAACAGATACTTTTTTCAGCTTTAACTTCTGTGGTCATTAGTTTCCCTTCATCTTTATAGCCAGAGTAAAAAACTACTTTGTTTTAACATAGTCAGCGTCTTTGAGTAAGATCTTACTTTGGTTGTGGTTATTATTTGGTCACATTAAATCTTAAAAATAGAAACATCCTTGAACAAAAGAAAAAAACTTGAAATTTCTCTTTAAAATAACTTTTAAAATAAACCTGTCATACAATTCACCAGTTTATAGTATACATTGATTGGTTTGTAGTATTTTCACAGGGTTGTACAATCATAATCAATTTTTAAAACATTTTTATCTCCTCCAAAGAAACCCTATACCCACTTGTACCTACATTTTTTTTGCAGGGGACCCTGGGGATTGAACTCAGAGGCCCTTGAAACACTGAATCACCTCCTTAACCATTTTTTATTTTGAGACAGGGTCTCTGTAAATTGCTGAGGCCAGCCTCCAATTTGTAATCCTCTTGCCTCAACCTCCCAAGTAGCTGGGATTACAGGTGTGCACCATTGCACCCAGTTTGTAATTGCTTTTTAAGACAAATTTAGGACTGTATTGCCCTGGAGGAAAAACTTGGTAGGAGTTTGAATGAAGTCCTGCAGTTCTAGGTCACAAATATCTGCCTTAAACAAAGCAAAAATATACTTCATTTGTTGTAGTCTATGACGAGGATATTTATTTACATTTGACTTTCCAGTGGCATATGGAATGCACTAGGAGTCAGGAACATATTCATCTAGTTACAACTCTTAGTGAGCTTATCAACAAATAGACTTTTAGAGTGGAATATAAATAATATTGCACATAATGAGTCAGCTAAAGATTCATCCCCGCCCCCACTGGAAAAATGTCCCTTCCCATGATTATAGGATATAATTTTAAACATGTAATCTAAACCTTTTTAAAGAATAAAAGGAATATAGAATTGCCTTTGAAAAGTGTTAATAATAAGGGTTCTCTATTAAAGCCAGGATTTGAATTCTTTTATTTTAGAAACATAAAAGAGAAAATTATTAACCCTTTTTTTTTTTTTTTTTCCCCCACTGGGGATTGAACCTGGGGGTACTTTATCCCGAGTTATATTCCTAATCCTTTTTACTTTTCGTTTTGACACAGGGTCTCCATAAGTTGCTTAGGGCTTTGCTAAATTACTGAGGCCAGCCCTGAATTTCCCATCTCCTGCCTCAGCCTCCAAAGTTGCTGGGATTACAGGCACCCTATATACTCTTTAATATTTTTTTTTACATGTTAATGGACCTTTATTTTATTCATTTATTTATATGTGGTGCTGCAAATCAAACCCAGTGCCTCACACACGTTAGGCAGGCACTCTACCACTGAGCCACAACCCCAGTCCCCCCGTAAGCTCTTTTTTTCTAACTTAATTTTTTTTTAATTGTAGATGTTCACAATCTTTTTTTATGTGGTTCTGAGGATCGAACCCAGTGTCTCACACATGCTAGGCAAGTACTCTACCACTGAGATAAAAACCTAGTCCTTAAACTCTTAATTTCATTCTTTTTTTTTCGTCTCTAAGGCATTTAATTTTCTTTATGATCTATTTACCTAGTCTTAGAGCATTTCTGGTTGATAGGTTACTGATAAACTTATTTATTTGTTTAATTTGGGGGACAATAACAAAGTCCAGGATGTTGGGATATTTTGAATATAGGTAGGCATAAATCTCCCAATGAGGGAGTTTTCTTTTAGAAAGTTAAGAAATTATTTTTAACTATTTGATTAAAAAAAATAAAGCCAAGCCAGGGTGTGGTACACACCTATAATTCCAACTTGCAGGGAGGCTGAGGCAGGAGGTCACAAGTTCAAGGTCAGCTTCTGCAAGTTAATGAGACCCTGTCTCAAATAAATAAAAAGGGGCTTTGGATGTGGCTGAGTGCTAGAGCCACTCTGGGTTCCAGTCCCCACTACTACGCCCCCGCCCTCCAAAATCCACCTGGCTTATGTACCATCTTGGGATCTTTTTGTAGGCACTTGTAACCTCATTGTTGTCTTAATTGATCCACATTAAGATAGACCACAGAAAAAAGGGAAAGCCCATCTCTCCCAAAATAAAAATGCTAATTAAGTTCTTGGTATTTGTATTCCTTGAAGCCTGTATGTGCCTCTTTGCAAATGCCATCTCTGTGAGTTTGAAGACCTTGCCTTTGTCCTCTCCCAGTCCTTTCTGCTTGATTTGTGTTGAAGTTGTGGAATTTTAATTCTCATTTCCCTAAAACTCCTTTTCCAGAAAGAGACTTCATTCTGTTATTGGTTACTCCTGATTCCCAACTCTATTCTCTCAGACTAACTACCCACTCTGACCAGAAGGCTCCTTCCTAAACAGAAGCAAGTTGAGATAGAAGTCTGTTATTCTCCAGAGATTATGCTTATATTGCCTGTTTAAAGTGCAAGAGATTATTGTCAACCTAAAAAAAATTAATTAGGTGAGTAAGTTTTAGGAATTGGAGGGGTATGCTCTCCAATATTTTTAAAAGTTTGGGTTTCCTGAAGGGGAATCACCAGAGGAATGCTGATGGGGCTCTTGGGGTGAGTGGGATTATGCCTTGGGAAAGCCATATCCCTGGACTGCTGTTAAATAACTTTTGGTATTTTAAAGTTTGAGGAACTTGTAACTACATTTTCCCCTCCCCATGTGGATGGAAAATTGAACCCAGACCTAGTGCATGCTAGGCAACTACTCTACCACTAGGCTGCATCCCCAGCCCATAATAGCTACATTTAAAAAATCTGAGTTGTAACTGGGTCTGGTGGTACACACTGATAGTCCCAGTGATTTGGAGGCTAGTCTCAGCAACTGAGTGAGACCCCATCTTAAGAAGTAAAAGTACTGGGGATATAGCTAGTGGTAGAGGGTGCCCCTAGGTTCAATCCCCTGTACCAACCCCCCCCCCAAAAAAAAAAAAAAACCCAACCAACAACAATAAAAAAAAAAACCTGAGTTGTGAGAAACTCGTTTTAGGCATGATAATCCTATGCACCCTAATAAGGACTTTTTTCATTTTTTGGTGCTGGGTTTCGACCTAGGGATACTCTACCACTGAGCTATGTCTACAGTCCTTTTTTAATTTAAATTTTTTTTGTATCAGGGATTGAACCCAGGGACACTTAACCACTGAGCCACATCCCCATCCTTTTTTATATTTTATTTTGAAACAGGGTGGGCTTTCATTAAGTTGCTGACACTGGCTTTGGACTTGAGATCCTTCTGCCTTAGCCTCCCGATTATAGGTGTTTGCCACTGTGCCCAGCTTGATTTTTTTATTTTGAGACTGGGTCTTGGTAAGTTGCTGAGGCTGGTCTCTAACTTGTGATCCTCCTACTTCAGCCTCCTAAATTATTAGGATTATAGGTGTGTGCTATCCTACATGGCTAGGATTTCTTCAGTATTTATTAACTGCCATGTCCTAGTTTGGGATTGAAAATGACCTTTGTATACCTTATTAAAGTAAGGTGACCTTTGTACATCTTTAGAAAAGTTCTTTTTTGGGGGGACCATTAACTGTTAGAAGAGTTGTATGGTGAATTTGCTTTTACAACTGAGTTTATGAACTAAACCATACTAATGAAGAAAAGCTGCCTCTAGGACAATGAGGCATTTCAGTTCCATAATTATGTTTCGAACAAACATGGGATTTGACTAAGTGCATTCCTTTTAGTACTTTTTTCCTGATCATGGTTTAAATACCCAAATCCCACCCAGCCCAGAGACAGGGTCTATGTTGCCCAGGCCGGCCTTGAACTCCTATGCTCACATGATCCTCCTGCCCCAGCCTTCAAGAAGATGACACTAGAAGTACCTACAACCTTGCCCTGCTTGAACACAAATCTTTAATTGTAGACTATTCCTCCCAAAGCATTGTTGCCATGTACCTTTATAATACCACCTTAGATTCATCCCATTTTTAAAATTCTCTTTGAAAGTCTCTAAAACTTTGTTCTGCTAGAGACATCCTCCCAGGGGGAAATTTTTTTTTTATTGTAAATCAAATATTTTTTGTTATGAAAAATTTCAGGCATATACAAAAGTATATAAAAGTTCTTTTAGCTATTTTCTGTGTATAACAGCAGAAAGAGCATCAGCATCAGTATTGAGACAACTAGTAACATTCAGTTGTAGAATGGACAACTTGGCCTATTTCGTTTTTTGGTGGTGGGGGACAGTTCTGGAGATCAAACCCAGGATCTGATGCATGCTACGCAAATGCTTTCCACTGAGCCATATCCCCGGCCCCTTGGCTTACCTTTGGTCCTGTTCAGGTTATAGGTGACATTTGGACAATTCAGAGTGAGCTTTCTAACCTTTAGTGAGTGATGGTCACTTTGCCCTATTAGTGTGGATGTGTGTCTCTCAGTTTTAGTCAGTAGCTTTGTTGCATTGACATATTTCTGGGGACCTTTGTAGACACTTGTCCATCTTCAGGCTAGAGGTGAGGGAGTGGGGAGGGGGTAGAGTGCATTTTCTACCAGCATCTTTCCAGTCTCTGTTATCTGTCCATTTTGTGTTGACCAGACTTTTATCTCAACTTTCTTCTATTTAGGAAGGGGTCTTCTGGTCAGAGTATGTAGTTAGTCTGAGAGAACAGAGTTGAGAGTCAGGAGAAACCAAGAAACAGAATGAAGTCCCTTTTGGGAAAAAGAGTTTTAGGGAAATGAGAATTAGAAGAGTCTATGGAGTTGTTGATGGGTTTTCTGTACAAAATGGTAGTTTGACTTGAAGCAGGATGGATATTGCAATTTGTTTCATTTATTTATTTACTTTTTTAGTATTTTTAGTTGTTGGTGGACACTATCTTTATTTTATTTATTTTTATATGGTGCTGAGGATCGAACCCAGTGCTTCACATGTGCTAGGCAAGCGCTCTACCATTGAGCTACAATCCCAGCCCTCATTTATATGTTAACTAACATGTTATCAGATATTTTCTTTAAAGTGAGTAATTCAGAAATTGTATCATCAAAAAATATTTTCTACCAGTAATCCCTTAAAATCTTAGGGCTTCCCACTCCCTCCTCTTGAGGATAACTGCATTTCTTAGGAGACACCACCAGGCAGAAGTTCACAAAATGACTTAGAACTTGTTGATTCCATTTCATATTGCAATCTCTCGTAAAATGCTGTACAATTTAAAGATTGTTTTGCAGGGGCAAAAATTAGTTGTATGGATGTATTTTATTTATTACTTAAAATCCAGTTATTTTATTATGTAAAAGAGGACAGGAGGAGGTGGTATTCTTTCTAGATTTTTAAAAACAGGTGGATAGAGTTTTGAATCTAATTCCATCATGACCTTGGACAAAGTTGTTTTGCCCCAGTGTATGCCTTCTCATCTCCTCTAAGGAGATCTGACACTGACCGAGGGTTGCTGTCTAGATTAATTATTTGATGGATTGCAAGGAGCTTAAATCCCAAAGCTTTATTTGCCCATTGCTAAGAAGAGTTCGGGGGGTAGATTTAGCGAGACAATGGTTAGTGCCAAATATATATCCCTCATTTTGCCCAAATAGAAGGGATTGGTTTTAAAAAAGTGAAACTTGAAAAGGCAAAAGCTTAGTGTCAAAACTAGAAAATGTAGAATGTCATTCTTCTGTTGTTTTAGATGAAGCTTTTCTGTATCTGGATTTTTTTTTTTCCCTACCAGGGATAGAACCCAAGGGTGCTTGACCACTGAGCTACATCCCCAGCCCTTTTTATTTTATTTTAAGACAGGGTCTCACTAAGTTGCATACAGCCTTCATAGTTGCTAAAGCTGGCTTTGAACCTGAGATCTTCCTACCTTGGCCTCACCACTATGCCCAGCTGTACCTGGATATTTTTTATATTATTTTTTCTTTTTGCAGAGCTGTGGATCCAGCCCACGGCTTTGTGCATACTAGGCAAGAGCTGTACCATTGAGCTACACACTCGGCCCTGTACCTGTATTATTTTTAAAAAATTGAGATTAAATTTTTTTTTATGTGGGACAATTTACAAATTATTGCAGAAAATGTGCAAGCAGATGTGTGTTTCTTGTGTGTGCATGCAGGAGTTTGTGTTAGGCGAATTTTTATTTGGTGATTTGTGAGTTTACCTGTAAATCTGTAAACAAGTGTATTTTTATTTCTTCTAGTATGGAATAACTGATTTTGTGGAAACCGTGCAAATGGATGGGCATATGTATCTAACAAATTTAAATAATTCTAATGCATGCTTAACAGGAAGGGTCAGTAGACAAAAGTCCAGCATTTTTTTCAGTTATTGCATTTGTAAATGGAGGAGAAATATTAGAAGAGGTAGCAGGAAAAATGTTTGGTTTGATCTTAAAAAAAAGTTGCATCAGTTTGAGTATGTTGGTATACACCTGTAATTCCAGCAACTCAGGAGGTGGAGGCAGGATAGGATAGCGTGTTCAAGGCCAGCCTTGGCAGTTTAGTGAGGTCGTGACTCAAAATAAAAATAACAAGAAGGGCCACCGATGTAGCACAGTGCTAGAGTTTCCATGGGTTCAGTCTCTAGAACAGGGAAAAAAATGAAACACATCGGGACAGTGCTAGATTGTATTTTATTCTTTACTAACAATTAGACAAACTTCTTTATTTTTGAAATGAAGGTATTTAAAACTTGTATATAGCTGGGCACAGTGGTGCATGCCTATAATACCAACAAGGCAGGTGGGTTACAAGTTAGAGGTCAGCTTCAGCAACTTTAGCAAAACCCTCAGCAATTGGTGAGACTGCCTTAAAAGGAAAAGGATGGGGGATGTAGATTAGTGATAAAATGCCCCTTGTTTTAGTCCCCAGTATCTTCCCCCACAAGAATATATAATCCTTACAAACTTAAATTCCCTCAGTTTTTGTTTAAATACATCATGTGTCATTGTGCCTTGTAACATTACCTCTTAGGTTGGCCTATGTATGCTGTGTTCCTACTATGATTTAATGTGACTTGTGTGTGTGTGTCTTGAATCAAGTATTTTAATAATGCTTTCTTATAGAAGTATTAAAAAACCCAGTTGGGTGCAGTCCTGTAAACCCAGAGACTGAGGAGGCAGAGATAGAGGGATCTCAAGTAAGAGACCAGCCTTAGACCTTGTCTCAACCTAAAAAAATTAAAAAAAAAAAAAAAAAAAAAGGCCAGTGTAGTGGCATTATGCCTGTAATCTCAGCAGCTTGGGAGGCTGAAGCAGGAGGACTGTGAGTTCAAAGTCAGCCCCAGCAATTTAGTGAGGCCCTAAGCAACTCAGCGAGACCCTGCCTCTAAATAAAATATAAAAAGGGGACTCAGGATATGGCTCAGTGTTTAAGTGCCCCTGGGTTAAATCCCCAGTACCACCCCCTCACCCCCCAAAAAAGTTACTTCCAATGATGTATATACCAAGTTTTAAATCTTAAAATGTTAGGTATTTTATTTGGCAACAGACAGCTAGGCTAAGATTTCTCTTCTCAGCTGTTCTCTTTGTGTGGCCCTAAGCAGATTTTTGTGCATTCCTGAGTTAATTTTTGCTATCTCATGGGCTTGACCAAATTGTAATGCTTAGAGAACTAAAATCTAAGCTTAGTGTGTTTCAGCACTTGGTCGGTGCTTTTTATTAAGCATGTATTCCTCTGAGATGTTATGGTACACTATAGGCTACAGATCCTCAAACATTATTTTACTCTAATCATATAACTCCAGAAACAAAGAACAAATCCCTATCAAACCCACATAATTACAAGGTCTTTAAGGCAAGATCCTCCCAATTTTCTGTGTGGTTGTACCAACTCATCATTTGGTGATATTTAAACCAGATGGTAACATCTTGTCCTTGCCAGGCTTTAACTTGTAGGGAAGAGATGGAGAGGGAGGCTCCGCTACATTTGGACTGATTATTTTTTTATTTGTTGGGCAGGGAGTGGGATGAAGAATGAGAGAGATCTGTGCAGAATTTTTGGAGTATAACCTCTACTTTGTAAAATTCCAGGTATTTAAGCTTTTCTCTCTCAGGCTTTCAGCCAGTAGTATGATGCATGTGGGACAAATTGAGAAGAGCCACCAGATTTTCCAGTGGGAGGTTGGTTTTAGGGATTTGTGTAGGGTGTGGGTTTGGGGTTTTAAAAAATTGTACTTGATGGCAGCCCATTCCTCTGGTTTCCTCTACAACTGCTGTTTTCACTGTTAAGCTAATGTCTTTTTCCATCTTCCACTGTAAAATATGTCTTTGATTTACATAATGGATAATGGCTCATCAAGTTTTTTTTGTTTTTGTTTTTTCCATTTTTGGTTTTAGGGATTGAATCAGGGGCGATTTACCACAGCTGCAGTCCCCAACCCTCTGAGACAGGGTCTTGCTAAATTACTTGGGGTTTTGGAAGTTGCTGAGGCTGGCCTTGAATTTATAGTTCTCCTGCCTCAGCCTCCTGAGTTCCTGGAATTACAGGCTTCACCACCATCCCTAGCTCATCAAGGTGTTTTTGTTTTGTTTTGTTTTGTTTTGTTTTGAGCTGGATACGATGGTGCATTCCTGTAATTTCAGTGATTTGGGAGACTGAGGCAGGAGGATTGCAAGTTTGAAGCCAACCTCTACAACATAACAAGACCCTGTCTCAATATAAAAAATTAAAAAGGGCTGGGACAGCTCTGAGTAGAGTATCCCTTGGATTCGATCCTCAGTATACCTCTCCCCAAAAAATTATTTTGAGAGGAATAGGGTTTAGCATTTGATTTTGGATTCTGAAACAATTTTTTTTTTTTTTTTTGGTGGGGAGAGTGTCATTATCCAGCTATCAAATGAAAACTTTGAGAATAGGGCTGGGGTTGTAATTGAGTAGTGCCTTGCCTAGCATGTATGAGGCCTTGGGTTCAATCCCCACCACCAACAAAAACAGAAAACTTTTTAAAAGAATAGAAATTTCTTTTTTTTTTTGAGATGCTGGGATTGAACCCAGGGCCTTGTGCATGCTAGCAAGCACTCTGCCAACTGAGCTCTGTCCCCAGCCCGAGAATAGAAATTTCATGAGAAGAAGACTAGAGTAAGAGTAAAACCATTTGGCTTCTGATGTGTATCCCATTACTTACATGTTATCCTTGAGCTGCTAGCCTTAAGAGGGTCATCACTATTTTCAGAACTTTGTTCCCGTTAACCTGCCTATAAAAGGGAGGTAATGTGGCCCTTCTTTAACAGAGTAAGGCCTAAAGAGCTACAGGTGAGTTTGCCCAAGGTCACCTGGGTAGTAAGTGGTGGAGCTAGGATTTGAACTTAAGCAGTACAGGTCCAGAGTTAAGTGTTCTTAAACACTGTTTAATATTGCCTCTTAAATAACCATAAACATGATGCAATTGTGATTACAGGAAATGGTTGAAGGGAAATTGTGAAATCTTACTATTTTTGCCTATGTCCTTCTTTTGCTTTACTTTATATTGTTTTCCCCCCATTTTTATTGATGCATCCTAATTGTACATATGGTGGAATTAATTATTACATATTAAGATGTGCTTATTTTTTATTTATTTATTTTTTTTGCAGTGCTGGGGATTGAACCCAGGGTCTTGTGCTTGCAAGGCAAGCACTCTACCAACTGATCTATAGCCCCAGCCCCATAAAATGCTTATTGTTTTTAGTTTTAATTTATTTTTATTGTAAACAAATGGGATACATGTTTGTACATGGAGTAACAGCATACCATTTGTGTAATCATACATTTACATAGGGTAATGATGTTTGATTCATTCTGTTATTTTTTCCTCCCCCCGACCCCTACCATCCCTCTTTTCCCTCTATACAGTCCCTCCTTCCTGCATTCTTGCCCCCCTTCCACCCCCCGTTATGTGTCATCATCCGCTTATCAGCGAG
The DNA here is from genome assembly GCF_902686445.1 of Sciurus carolinensis. Classification (NCBI taxonomy): domain Eukaryota; kingdom Metazoa; phylum Chordata; class Mammalia; order Rodentia; family Sciuridae; genus Sciurus; species Sciurus carolinensis. Next base: position 84,843,048 of record NC_062224.1, read on the forward strand.
ATCATTCGCCCTTTGGTTTTTTGAGATTGGCTTATCTCACTTAGCATGATATTCTCCAATTTCATCCATTTGCCTGCAAATGCCATAACTTTATTATTCTTTATAGCTGAGTAATATTCCATTGTATATATATATACCACAGTTTCTTTATCAATTCATCAATTGAAGGACATCTAGGTTGGTTCCACAATCTGGCTATTGTGAATTGAGCAGCTATGAACATTGATGTGGCTGTATCTCTATATTATGCTGATTTTAAGTCCTTTGGGTATAGGCCAAGGAGTGGGATAGCTGGGTCAAATGGTGGGTCCATTCCAAGTTTCCTAAGGAATCTCCACACTGCTTTCCAGAGTGGCTGCACTAATTTGCAGCCCCACCAGCAATGTATGAGTGTACCTTTTCCCCACATCCTCTCCAACACCTATTGTTGCTTGTATTCTTGATAATCGCCATTCTAATTAGGGTGAGATGGAATCTTAGTGTAGTTTTGATTTGCATTTCTCTTATTACTAAAGATGGTGAACATTTTTTTATATGTTGATTGCTTGTGGATCTTCTGTGAAGCGTCTGTTCATATCCTTAGCCCATTTTTTGATTGGGTTATTTGTATTCTTGGTGTAGAGTTTGAGTTCTTCATATATTCTGGAAATTAGTGCTCTATCTGAAGTATGAGTGGCAAAGATATTCTCCCACTCTGTAGGCTCTCTCTTCACATTGCTGATAGTTTCCTTTGCTATCAATAGAAAAATAGAGAAAGCTATTTAGTTTGAATCTGTCCCAGTTATTGATTCTTGCTTTTATTTCTTGTGCTATGGGAGTCCTGTTAAGGAAGTCGGGTCCTAAGCCAACAAGTTGAAGATTTGGACCTACTTTTTCTTCTATAAGATGAAGGGTCTCTGGTCTGATTTTGAGGTCCTTGATCCACTGTGAGTTGATTTTTGTGCAGGGTGAGAGATAGGGGTTTAGTTTCATTCTGTTGCATATGAATTTCCAGTTTTCCCAGCACCATTTGTTGAAGAGGCTATCTTTTCTCCATTGCATATTTTTGGCACCTTTGTCTAGTATGAGAAAATTGTATTTATTTGGGTTTGTGTCCGTGTCCTCTATTCTGTACCATTGACCTACCTGTCTGTTTTGGTGCCAGTACCATGCCATTTTTGTTACTATTGCTTTGTAGTATAGTTGAAGTTCTGGTATTGTGATACCCCCTGTTTCATTCTTCCTGCTAAGGATTACTTTAGCTATTCTGGGTTTCTTATTCTTCCAGATGAATTTCATGATTGCTTGCTCTATTTCTGTAAGGTACATCATTGGGATTTTAATTGGAATTGCATTGAATCTGTATAGCACTTTTGGAAATGCTTATTTTTGACTATGTACTTTCTATTCTTGTAGGCTACAGGGTTTTTTTTTTTTTTTTTTTTTCAGGGTTGCTTTTGTACTGGAGATTGAACCCAGGTGTGCTTAACCAGAGAGTCATATCCCCAGCCCATTTTTATTTTTATTTTTTTGCCATTTTTATTTTTTATTTTGAGACAGGGTCTTGCTAAATTGCCTAGATCCTCACTAAATTGCTGAGGCTGGCTTTGAACTTGGGATCTTCCTGTCTCAGCCTCCTGAGTTGCTGGGATTACAGGTCTGCAGCTTTTTTTCAATTCTTACTTTTTAATTTATTTTTAGTTGTTGATGGACCTTTATTTATTTATATGTGGTGCTGAGAATCGAACCCAGTGCCTCCCACGTGCTAGGCAGGTGCTCTACCACTGAGCTACAACCCCAGGCCCCTTTTTCTAATTCTTGCTAAGATAGATCCATTTTACTACTAAGAAGAGCCTGAGAGCTGTTAGGTGACTTGTCCCAGGTGGCACAACCTTTAGAAGAAGATTGGGGTGCTGGGCATGGTGGCACATGCTTATAATTCTAACAATTCTGGAAGCTAAGTCAGGAGAATCACAAATTCTCTTAGCAAGTTGCTATCTAAAACAAAATTTAAAGAAGAGTTCTGGATGTAGCTCAGTGGTAGCGTGAGTGAGGAGGCCCTGGGTTTAGTCCTTATCAGTATCTTTAAAAAATTGGGGTTTCAAACCATCGCACTATTTCTAAATTCATTGTTTGTCCTTCTATTTAATATGCAGTGGCTCTCTTCATAAACTTCAGAAATTAACCTGCTTCTTTCTTTCATCTTCCCCCAATAAGCCTTTTGAGTGTGGTTTTTCTCTTTTGGTTATCCAAACACAACTACAAAGAAATCAATAAAAAATAGTAAGCTGCACCTATATGATATCAAAGTACAGTATAGATTATTTTGTCTATTGTATTTGTGTATTTTAGTTTATCAGTAGGTAATAGCATATTACTTTTATATATCCCTTTTGTCAGGTGGCTCATTTATATGGAAGCTCCTTATTCATCAGCTTTTCAGTGACTATTCAACTTCACACATGAGAAGTACTTAGGACTCAGGGATCCCCCAAATGTGTTCCTGCCTCCCTTCAAAGTCCTTTTGGAGTCCTTCCCAGAACTAAATTACAATCTCATGTTGGACTAAGTGTTTGAATTTTAAGAAACTCCTCTGGTCATTCGAAACCTCAACTACACTTAAGAACTGCTAATTTAAGTAATTCCTTAATAGGGAAAATAGGAATTCTCTTGCCTGTTGTCTTCAAATTGATCAGAAATTGTCAGCTATACTTTAGGAAATCCTTTTCATCATCTCTTTTGAATGAAGAAATGGATTGGATTGTGGCATTAGTCGTAGTTTCAGAGCAGTACAGTTATTGATATGTCAGTAAGTGCCAGGCATTGTGTTAAGGTTCTACGGCTTGAGAAGTAAATTAAATAGCTTTGACTTAAAGGAACGCATAATCTACTGGTGAGAAAGATCTAAAAGATTATACAGTATGACATGTGGATGTCTGCATGGATCAGAAGTTGTAATAGAGTGGTTGAAAATAACTGGGGGGCAGAGGAATGTAGGTGGGTGGAGAGAGGAGACTGCCTGGGATGCTTGGGAAGCCTTTGGTGCACCTGAATTGGGGTGTTTGGGGGAAGAATGTGTGAGTATAGAATGAAATTGAGGATCACGACGAACCCCAGGAATACCAACATTTAAGGAAAGAAGAGGATCTGGTTTGGAGGCACCAGAAAATGTAGTGCTGGGAAGCCAAATAACCTGCCAGATAAAGGCAGGTTTGTTGCTAGTATTCAGACTTACATGACTACATGGTGGTCATGTAAGTCTCTAGATACGACTTTCATATTCTTGTATTTAGAACCTGGAAAAGTAGATAATTGCAGTTTGTAGAGAGTGATACTGGGCAGCTAAAGTGAGTTATCTTTCAGATCAAATTTATTTTAGGATGTAGCAGTAAAGGTGAGAAATAAAGCAGTCAGTAATGCTAACTCTACTACAGTAGTAGAATGATCTGAGCTATGTTGTGGAATAAGTTTAAGATCTTTGGTGATAAAGACTTTTTATTTATCATCTTAAATGGATGTGTAACATCTTAAATGCTTGTGTATTAATACATCCTTTACTCTTTCAAACAGGGCATCTAACCTTGAAGCTTGGCCACTGTCTTAATGTGTTCATGCTGCTATAACAAAATACCTGAGACTGGGTAATTTGTAAATAATAGAAATTTATTTTTCACAGTTCTGGAGGCTGGAAAGTCCAAAGAATCGAGTCTTGGGTAGATTTGGTGTTGAGTGTTCTGCTTCCAAGATGGTGTCTTGAATACTGTGTCCTGCTTTGGTGGAAGGGTAAAAGGGTCTAGGCTAGTTCCTCCAGCCGTTTTATAAGATCTCTAATCCTGTTATTGAATACTCTGCCCTTTTGATTTAATCACTTCCCAAAGGGCCGCACCTCTTAATACTACCACATTGGTGATTTAATCTTTAAAAAATTTTTTCAATCCCCAGCACCGCAAAAAAAAAAAAAAAAATTTTTTTTTTTTTTTAGTTGTCAATGGACCTTTATTTATTCTTATGTGGTGCTGAGAATGGAACCCAGTGCCTCACACATGCTAGCAAGTGCTCTACCACTGAGCCACAGCCCAGCCCAGATAATTAAATTTTAACACATGAATTTTGGGAGGGGCATAGACACTGAAGCCATAGCAGTCAGAATCATAAAATATTGAATAGACTAGCAGTTTGCCTTGTGTAAACATTTAACAGTAGTGGGATCAACTAAGTGATTTCCCAGTCAATATCAGTTCAGGTTTTAAGTTCAGTCTTTTACTTTAAATATGGCTATTAGGGATCATATATAGTATAAAATTTCCACTTTCATTATTAGGCTTTAAGTTAATGAATCTTAACTGTAGCAGGGCTAAGTATTTGCTGTTAAATATTTGCCTCTACTGAAATAGATACTAATTTTTTGTTTTTTGAATACAGTTTTCTAATGTGTGTTTAGTTGGGACATCAATACAACAAAGATTTTGTGATCTTTTCTGTCTTTTCCTGAGGCTCAAAATGATTTTTAGTCTCACTACTATCCCTTTCCTGACCCTGGCTTTGAGTCTCTTAAGAGTGACTAGTTGGTAAAGGACCAAAGGGTAGAGCTTGTGTTTACAATCTAATGAGACCTTAAAGTAGGGTGTGGGATGTTTGACTTTTCTTGCCTTTGGTGCCCAGGTAGGTTTGGGTGTTGCTTAGGGAAGGTTGTGGGTGTAGAGTCTAACCTCTTTCTAAACCCTATGCCCCTTAAGAATTATTATTATTAGAATCTTTCTGGTCTTTTCTAAACCTTGATAACTTCAGTTTTCTGCCAGACGTTGTTTCTTTCCTTATTGGAATTTTAAGTGTGGAAGAAAACCACTTATTAAATAACTTCCTTGAGAGAAAAGCTGTGGTGTTATAGCTAATTTGATTGCAATCTGGCCTGGTATAAGCATTCCAAAGTAATGTATGCACTGTTATAATTGCAGTAAGGGAGAAGAATCTAAAGTTTTTTCTGGTCCCATCCAGTGATTAATATATCATGTATGATGACCTGAAAGAAATTATAATTTCCTGTTAACTTGTCATGATTAGCCCACATCATACTCATTTGGTCGGAAGGTGATTTGTTCTAGGGATTTAGTTAGCTTTCTTAGAATCCTTGGTGAATTTTTAAAAAGATATTTCCATTATAGGCCTGTTAATATTTGAGGAATATGCCAAAATCAGTACGCATCACTCCAGTAGGTGACTTTGGGAGACTTCAGGTGAGGAAATTTGGGAAGGGTAAGGTGTCTATGTGGTCTAGTTAGCTCCCTTACTGTAAAGTTTTATAAACAACATGACACTTTGCTAGTTCTTATGAAGTGGCCTGACAGGAAACTATTTCTTTGAGGTTTTGGAAGAAAGATCTGTGAGAGCCATTTTATATTTTCTTCTGGTTTTAAGGACCTATTATTACCAAGTTTACATATACATATACATAATGTTCATATACATACACATACACTTTTTTCTTCCTCTTTTTGTTTTGAAGATTGAACCCAGGGCCTGACTGGATATATACCCAGCCCAATTGCTAAATTTTGTTGAAAGTGGTGAAAAAAAAAATTAAATAACCCAAAAAACTTAACACCCCAACCCCCAAATAACCCAGTTAATAAATGGGCAGATGAACTAAACAGACACTTCTCAAAAGAAGAATACAAATGGCCCACAAATATATGAAAAAAGTGCTTAGCATCTTTAGGAATTAGGGAAATGCAAATCAAAACTGCATTGAGATTTCATCTCAAATTAGAATGTTAGCCATCAAGAACACAACAAAAAAAGCTGTGAACTGCAGTGTATACTTGTAATCCCTGTGATTTGGGAGGGTGAAGTATGAGGACCTCAAGTTCTAGGCCAGCCTCAGCAACTAAGTAAAGCCTTAAGCAATTTAGCAAGACCCCATCTCAAAAAATAAAAAAGACCAGTGATGTAGCTCAGTGTTAGAGTGCACGTGGGTTCAATCCCCCCAAAAGAGGTAAGAAAATACAAATAATAATAAATGCAGGAGAGGTTGGGAGAAAAGTAACACACAATTCACAAAGCCAAACTATGGAACCATAACCTAGGTGTCAGTGGATGAATACAGAAAATGTGGTATATATACACAGTGGAGTTTTATTCAGCGATAAAGAATGAAATGATATAATTTGCAGGAAAGTAGATGGAACTTGAGAACACTATGTTAAGCGAAGTAAATCAGACTTAGAAAGTTAAGGGTTGTATGTTTTCACTCATGTGGAAGCTGGAGAGGGAAAAGGAAAAGAAAGATTGGGCGAGGAGTTTCATGGAAATGGAAGGGAGATCATTAGAATAGAATAAAAGGCATCAGTGAGAGGGAGGAAGAGAAGGAGGAGGAAGAGAGGGTAAGGGGAAATCCTGGGAATGATATTGGTCAAATTATATTGTTATTGTATACGTGAATGAATGTGTTAGCAGTGAATGTATAATACAATACACCAATAAAAATATGGGGGGATAAAAGAAAAAGAAATTTAATGGAATGAGTGCCTAGAAAGTAAATACCATAACATGTGCTTTTTTTTTTTAAATTAATTTGTTTTTTTTTGGTACTGGGGATTTAACCCAGATGCACTTTACCTACTGAGTCACATCCCTAGCCTTTTTTTATTTTTTATTTTGAGACAGGATCTTGTCAAGTTGCTGAGACTGGCCTTGAACTTGGGATACTCATGTCTCAGCCTTCTGAGTTGCTAGGTGTGTGCCACTGCGCCTGGTTCATAGCATTGTTTCTTTATTACCACTATATTTTAATTTACTAATAAGTGACCCATAAGAAGTGTTTTGCTTTTCAAATATTTAATACGCAGAAACTAAAATATTCTTTGAAACAAATTCTTTTAAACCAATGCCTTTTCACAAGCCCTATCTATTTGAGTTCTAATTTTAGTGAAGGTTCTTATCCCTTGGTACCTATTATTTTTAATATGACTATTAAAAGTCCATAAATGATTATGCTATTTTTAGGATCTTTTTGGTGGTAGGACTTCAGGGAAGATTCAGTTGACCCAAGTATACCTTTTCTAAAAATGTTGTCATTATACAAATACATCAAGAAATTGTTATTAATAGTGAATGAAAGAAGCATTTATGGTTAGTTCTTTGGAGGAACAGATTAGATAGGGTGATCTCTAGGGTTCGTTAGGGCAGTTGTTTCTTTTCTTTTTTTTTTCTTTTGGTACCAGGGATTGAACTCAGAGGGGCTTAACCACTGACTATGTCTTGTCTTTTTTTGTTTTTTGAGACAGGGCAGGGTCTTGGTAAAGTGCTGAGGCTGATCTCAAACTTGCAGTCCTCCTGCCTCAACCTCCCAAGTTGCTGGGATTACAGGCATGTACCACCACACTTGGCAGGGCAGTTGTTTCTAAGGTTTTGGCTGAGGACACTTGAAGGATTCCCAAGATCCTTTCCAAGAAAGCTTCCCCTTTTCAACTAAATGTGTGTGAAGTCAGATTTTCTTCATATACTTTTTTTAAAGTATTTTTTTAATATACATTTTTTAGTCGTGGATGAACCTTTATTTTTATTTATTTATTTATTTATTTATGTGTGGTGTTGAGAATTGAACCCAGTGCCTCACACATGCTAGGCAAGTGCTCTACCGCTGAGCCACAATCCCAGCCCTTTTCATATACCTTTTTTTTTAGGGGGTGGTACTGGGGATTGAACTCGGAGGCACTTGACCCCTGAGCCACATCTCCAGTCCTTTTTTGTATTTTATTTAGAGACAGGGTTTCACTGAGTTGCTTAGCACCTTGCTATTTATAAAATAAAACAATGCATTAAACATTGAAGAGATCACTTAATGTAAAAATGTCTTAGTTCTGGGCTGGGGAGATAGCTCAGCTGGTAGAGTGCTTGCCTCGCAATACACCAAGGCCCTGAGTTCGATCCCCAGTACCACAAAAAAGTCTTAGTTCTAATTTCTAATGTGATAAAAACCAGTAGATATAACCTACACAAACTAATGTTCTTTGAGGTCTTTAATTTTTAAGAGTTTATAGAGAGTCCTAAGCCCCCAATTTTGAGCTGCTAAAGTAGTAAAAAAAGGAAGCTTGACTGTGCAAAGTAGAAATCTGCTAAGTAGGATCTCCCGGGGAGTGGTTTTTATCACTTTTTTCTTTGTGCTCTGTGTACATGGGCATGGTGCCTGCGTGTGTGTGTGTGTGTGTGTGTGTGTGTGTGTGTGTATGTTTATGGGTATTGAAACCAAGGCCTCACACATACTAGGCAAGTGCCTCTACTACCAAGCTATGTCCTATATCCTTTCATTTCATTTTGACAGGGCCTTGCTAATTTTCCCATGCTGGCTTTGAACCTATGATTCTCTTGGCTCAGTGTAAGGAATAGCTGGGATTACAGACATGTGCCACTGTGCCTGGCTTAGTGTTATTCAACTTTGTAAACAAGACATCTGTACTTATAAGAAAGTTGCCTTTGTTTTAATTTCATATCCAATGATCATATTTTATATATCCCAGTTGGACAGGGGTAAAAAATTTAAATGATTTTTTTTTTCTTCCTTCCTAACTTCTCACTGCCCCCTTCTCTCCCCTCTGTTTAACCCAGGGTGCTCTGTTAGAGAGTTATATACCCAATCCGTTTTTAATTATTTATTTATTAGGTACTGGGAATTGAACCCAGGCATGTTTTACCACAGGACCTCACTAAGTTGCTGAGGCTGGCCTCAAACTTGTGATCCTTTTGCCTCAACCTCAACTAGCATTATACTACACCTGGCTTAGACTTTATTTATTTATTTATTTTTTACAGTGCTGAGGATTGAACCCAGGACCTTTTGCATGAAAGGCAAGCACTCTACCAGCTGAGCTATATCCCCAGCCCTAGACTTTATTTTTTAAAACTGTTTTACATTTATAGAAAAAAATGACATACCAGTACAGTTTGTATACACCCCACCATTACCTAGTTTGCTCTTTTTTAAAATACCTTACATTAGGATGACAATTTGTTATGATTAATGAACCAGTTTTATTAACTGAAGTCCATACTTTTTTTTATCTTTCTGTGGTTGCCTCATCTCTTTTTGTGTCTCAGTGTTCCATCCATGATATATACCACACTGCATTTAGTTTTGTCTCTTTAGGCTTCCCTTTGCTGTGGCAGTTTCTCAGATTTTCCTTGTTTTTGATGATGATGATAGTTTTGAGAACACACTGGTCAGGTGTTTTGTAGGATGCCTTTCTGTTGGAATTTGTCTGATGTTTTTCTTAGGATAAGCCTGGGTTTATTGTGAACGGACTTTTTTTTTTTTCCCCCCAAGAGAACATATATCCTTAAAATATTTGCTGTTGATCCAAAACTCAAATCCAGGTCAGTCTAGGACAAGAAGAGATGCACTAAGAGTGTGTGTGCCCTAACTGTATAACCTCCTGCTGACACTCAGATGCAGATGTCTTATCCATTATCATGTCTTTGTTAAGTAGTAGGAGGAGTTGAAAAAGACCAAGTAGGGGTAATGAGATAAGAACACAGAGGGGGTAATGAAATCCAGAAATAATAAGACATTCAGGAAAGTTTATTTTTAAGGTTATGGAGCACTTTGTGACCCTGTTGAAAGCAGTGGGCTGTCTTAGAAAAATCCACATAATACTCAATTCTACATAAAATGTAGCAGCCTCTCATTTAAGGCATAAAAGTGATTCTATAATCTAAAAAGAAAATCTTCCAAATTTAAGTGTTTTTTGCTAGAAGTCTCATTAAGGATGGGAGGTCTAAAACATCCTTTGAACAAATGGGTGGCTAATTAAAGCTGGTTGGTGCCAAGCCTGCCCTGAGGAAAGTAAGAAGCCAGGGTGGAGTGAGTAAGCAGCATTTAGCTAAGGAATTTTATTTTTGTTTAGAAGATTTTTTTTTTTTTTGTATTACATATTGAACCCAGGGGCATTTTACCATTGAACTACATCCCCAACTCTTTTTATATTTATTTTGAGACAGGTTCTTGCTTTACTGAGGGACTGACCTTGAACTTGGGATCCTCTTGCCTCAGCCTCCTAAGTCTCTGGGATTACAGACATGTGGACACTGTGCCTGGCTTTTTGGAAGACATTGAATGCAGTTCATCCAAAAATGTGGTAGTCAGTCTCTATCAGGGCCTCACAAATAATAAATAACCCTGTTTATTCGTTGTAAGAGAGATTTACAGTGGTAGTGTTGTATCTGGTTTTCCTGCAGGTGGCTTAAGGGCATTTTACTGATGGGCCGTGGTGATGCACACCTGTGATCCCAGGGACTGTGGAGTTTTGAGGCAGGAGGATCACAAGTTTGAGTCCAGCCTGGACAATTTAGCAAACCCCTGTCTCATCAAAGAAGGAGGAGGAGGAGAAGACAAAGAAGAAAGAAAAAGACCAGGATGTAGCTTTGTAGTAGAGCACCCTTGGGTTTAATAATAAAAAAATAAATAAATTTCTTTTTTGCATTGAAAATTTTGTGTTACTTTTGATAACCTATAAACTAAGAATATGTATGTAGAAAATGGCGCTTACCTCTGCTGGCTTTGAGCACATTTGTTTTATGATAACTGGGTTTCATAGAACATATGCAATTAGAAAATGTTATTTAGTTAATGTTATTCTTCGTAAACTAACAAGAATGTGCTTTTGACATTGTTTTTTAATTGGTTTTGTCTGCAGGGAGTCAGAGAGCCAACTTATGTAGCCTCTGTCTAGAGTACACTTTTCTCATTTGCTAATGATCAGATCTCAAAATGATGACAGCCTCTCTATAATTAGAAAGATTAAAGGAATATTCTAATACACTAGATATGGATGCTAATAGTAAGTCATCTGTAGAGTGAATTTTCATGGCATTTAAGAAAAGTTTTAGCATCCTTTGAAAGTTACTTTCTTACTGGTTGATTTTATCTTTGAATTATTTCAGTTAAATGTGTTTTAAGTTGTTGTTGCCAAGTTAGTGCTGGGACTGAGGAAAATGTTTACCTGATGCTTCACAGCCTCTGAGGATTTCAAAGCTTCAACTTCTTGCTTAATTGCCTGCCCAAGGAATACATTTTTGAGTGCTAAGGAAAATAACTGAATTTTTTTCTTTTTTTTTTTTTTTTTTTGTTCTTGTTGTACATGACAGTAGAATGTATTTTGACATAATATACATACATGGAGTATAACTTCCCATTCTTGTGGTTGTACATGATGTGGAATTACACTGGTTGTATATTTATATGTGAACATAGGAAAATGTTAAATAACATAGTTCTTGGTACTTTTTATTTTGAAAGTTAAATTAAAACCATTTTAAAGTTTAAAAACAAAGGAAATGTAAATCTCAGCAGGAATTTATATAGAACTGCTTGTAATCTATGAATTCTTATTACTTCTATGGACTGAAAATACTGTTTTTTCTGTGAGAAAAATGATTTATAATTCACTTTAATTTCTAGTTTTGGATGTATAGGGGATTGAACCCAGGGGCACATTACAACTGAGATAAACCCACAACCCTTTTTATTTTTTTATTTTGAGATGCGGTGGGGGTGGGGGTGTGGGGTGTGGGGTGGGGTTCTCACAAATTGCTTAGGCCTCACTGAATTGCTTAGGCTGTCCTTGAACTTGTGAGCCTCCTGTCTCAGTCTCCCTGTTTGCTGGAATTACCAGGCATGCATCATCATGCCTAGCTAAAATTTTTTTAAATCTTTTTTTTTTTTTTTCCTGTGGTGCTGGGGATCAAACCCAGGGCCTTGTTCATGCTAGGGAAGACTACTACCACTGAATCACAACCCCAGCCCTTAATTAACTTTATTGATAGGGGCTGCAAGTTACTTTTTGATTAGGTTACATGATATTCCTTTTAGATACTTGTGTTGAATTAGAAAATTTCACAGTGTTTTCAAGTGGAGATCTTGATTACTTGACTACTTAATTGGAAAATTATTTTCCCCTAATTTTTACTTCTCAGAGCCTTTTTATTCTGTCTTCTTATATTTTCTTCTTAATGGCTTTCCCACCCTTTTATTTAAAACGTATGACCCAATGAAGCCTGACTTTGCTAAGGCTATCTTGGGTTCCCCATGAAAAGGAGCATCCAAATAATAGGCAATTCTTTTTTTATTAGAGTACACCTTTGTTACTGACAATGAAAGTCCCAAAAGGAATGGCATTTTTCTTTTTTTCTCTTATTTGCAACTGGAAGAGGAGGCAAACTTTTCAGTAGCCTTTTTTTTTTAATGAGAAAATTATTTTTGAGACTTTTAATTGTGAAATTTCATATGCATTGTATGAAATTCCTAAATGACAGCAATGTACTGTTTTCTTCCTGATGTGTCACTTTTAGGATTCATTTTTTTTGAAGCATCAGGCTAAAATAAATTACATATGTACATACATACACAGATACAAAGATACATACTTTAATTAACTTAGAGGTTTATGAGAACATGAATAACATATCACCTTTAAATCCTTTTTATAAAATTTTCAGGCCATTTGGATGTTATGTTAAGACTAAATATTTGATCACTAATTTGTATATCCTGATACATTATCTTTTTGTTGTTGTTGTTGTTTTTGTCTTTTTGGTTTTTTTGTTTTGGTACGGAGATTGAACCCAGGGTCACTCAACCACTGAGCCACATCCCCAGTCCTTATTTATATTAATTTAGAGACAGAGTCTCTCTGAGTTGTTTAGGGCCTTGCTAAATTGCTGAGTCTGGCTTTGAACTTGAGAGCCTCCTGCCTCTGCCTCCCGAGCCATTGGGATTACAGGCATGTGGCACCACACCTGTCAGACTTTGATCTTTTTGACTAGTATGGAATATTTTTAACTTGAACGTAGTCTAGTATATCATTAACTACCATTAGCCATAGTCCTTATTGAAAAGGCATTATGACTATATTAAACACCTGAAGACTTTATCTATAATTGTATTCTATTTTTTAAAATATTTTTTTAGTTGTAGATGGACACAATGTATTTATTCATTTTTTTTAAATGTGGTGCTGAGAATCAAACCCAGTGCCTTACATGTGTGAATCAATCAAGTGCTCTACCACTGTAGAGCCCTGTAATTATATTCCTAAACAGCTAACCCTCACTTTTAACTCATCATTTTATCAGACATTGCAGGTGGGCATTTCAACTGAAATCTTTGCTGTCACTAAAACAAAACTCTAAACTTTTAAAGTTTTCTAGTCTTTTCTTTTTTTTTTTTCCTGCCGTTCCACCCCATCCCTCGTACTAGGGATTGGTGCAGGGGTGCTGTACCACTGAGCTACATCCCCAGATACTTTTGTTTTCTATTTCAAGACAGTCTCATTGAATTGCCCTTTTGCCCTGGAACTTGAAACCCTCCTGCTTCAGCCTCCCGAGTTGCTGGGATTATAGGTGTGCTCCATCATGCCTGGCTTATTTTGTTTTTAAACTAAAAACAGTGTATAGTGATAAATCCCAGCAGTATAGGTTTGAAAGGTTAAAAAACCTCTTCTTTTTTCTGTTGTGGTTGGTAGTCTTTAAAATAGGTAGAATACATGTTTTGTTTTTGTTTGTTTACTCATTGAATCTTAGCTATTTTCATATGTAGAATGTCTAGATGTGTTTTATTTATTACTACTGAATGGTATTATTATTCACAGATGTACCAACATTTATTTAATTTATTCCTCACTTTGTTGTCATTGATTTGTTATTGTTTTGTTGTACTGGGAAGTGAACTCAGGGGCACTCTACCACTGAGCTACATCCCCAGTGCTTTCTGTTTTTTATTTTGCTGAGGCTGACTTGGAACTAGTTATCTCCTATCTTACCTCTCAGGTAACTGGGATCACAGATGTGTACTACCATGCCCATCTTGGTATTTCATTTTAAGTTGAAATAACTCTGCACTGAAATTTCTTTGTTTCCTGAATGCTGATACATATATGTCAGTTTCTGTCAGAGGGATTTTCTGGGTCAGAGAGCATATGCCTTAGTAAGCTCCTAAATGTCTTCCAAAACTTATTGGTAAAAGTGCATAGTCTCACAAACTTCTAATACTGATGGTATGTGTATTTTTAGTCTTTGCTAAGATAGGTAGAAACAATGAAAGATTTGTATAATTCTTGAATTTGGAATGAATTTGAACACCAGTCTTATGATTGGCCATTTTTCCTTTCTTTTTAAAAAATTTGGTACTGGGGAGCTGGGGATTGAACCCAGGGCCATAAGCATGCCAAGCATGCTCTCTTACCACTGAGCTAGACCCCAGCTCCCCCCCGCCCACCACCCTTTCTTATTAATCTGAACTCTATAAATCTGGTGCTTTTAAATGCTATATGTTATTCATTGTTATTTTAATACCCTAATATCTCTTCCTAATATAACACTGCAGTTAATTTCACACATGTATTTTGTTGACTCTGGTTCCATGATTTTCTTTTGATAAATTTTCCGCGTATGAAGTTGGGTTAAAGGATATAAACTTCCTTGAATTATATCTTTTCAACACTTTATTTTTCTAGTTCAAGACCTCTTTTTTTTTCTCCCTTAACATATATAGGGGAAATCTTCCCATGTCAATAAATAGAGATCTATACTACTGCTCAATTTTTTTTTCATTTCGTTAAAATATTTAAATATACATAATGTGAAACTTGCCACTGAAACTTTTTTTTTTTTTTTTGCAGTGCTGGGAATCAAACTCAGGACCTTGTTCATGCAAGGCAAGCACTCTACCGACTGAGCTATCTTCCCAGCCCTGAAACGATTTTTGAATTTAAAATTTTGTCTTTCGGGCTGGGTAGATAGCTCAGTTGGTAGAGTGCTTGCCTTGCAAGCAAGGACTGGAGTTCAATCCCCAGCACTGCAAAAAAAAAAAAAAAAAAGTTTTGTATTTCAATTTTTCTTGGTACATTATTATACATAATAGATTTATTATTCTGTATTCCTACATGCACATATGATCAATCTCATTTCCCAGTACTTTCCCTTCTTTCCACCTTCCCCCTAATCTCCTGATCTCCCTGTTATTACTTTTAATTTATTTATTTTTAGTTGTTATAATTATATATAAAAGTGGAATTTATTATGGTCTATTTGTACATGGCCATAGCATAATTTGGTAGATATCATTCCTCAGTACTTTCACATGCCCTCTCCTCCTCCTTCCTTCTTAGTCTCCTCTACCATTTGGTCTCCCTTCTATTTTTCTGAGCTCTCCCTTTTCTTTAAACCATCCTGCCCCCCAACTCTCCGGCTTCCACATATGAGGGAAACATTCAACCCTTGACTTTCTGAATCTGCTTTATTTCAGTTAGCTTGATGTTCTCATCGTAACTCTTTTTGAGGATACAATTGAGTACATTCACATTGTTGTGCAACCATCGCCACTATCCATCTCTGGACTTTTCCATTATTTCAAATGAAACTGAGTAAAATCATAATTTTTATGTTTTAGCTCTTCCCTTATTGTAGACTTTTGTTTCTATTTTGCTCCATATAGGTAAGAATTTTTATGTGTTTTTGTGCTTCTTTGATTCTTTGCTCATGATCTCAGTTCTCCCAGGATAGGTGGATTCTCTAGAAAATAGGTAGCTACATGAGTAGACATATTAAAGATGGTGTTACAAATTGATTTTGAATGTCATTTCTTCCTTCCCCCTATTGAGGAACTTATGAACTCTGTAATAAAAGCTAATGTTGTAACTAGGTTAAATATATAAAAATATCTTTATATATATAATATGGTATTGATACAGCTGTTTATAGTGAGATACTTCTGTAGTAATAGAGAAGTTAGAGTCTCTTTTTCCTAAATTTGTGGCTTTTCAACACAGACTGGGGTTTAGTGACGTTGCTGGGCTTGGCAGGGAAGGGAAGGAGTATGTGGGTTGTATCATTCATTTGGGAAAGAGTGTTGATATATATTCTGCTGTTCTGGTGAGAAAGGGTTGAGATACTATCTCCCTATGTTGTTTGGTTGGAGATAGATTTATATAACCTTGGTTTTAATTTTAAAATTATTTTTAGGTGTCAAATAATTATAAATTCTTCTAATAAGAGCTTTTGCTCTCTCCTAGGATTGGCAGCCACCTTTTGCATGTGATGTTGATAAACTTCATTTTACTCCACGGATCCAGAGACTGAATGAATTGGAGGTAATGTCTTCACTAGCGTTCTTGTTGCCTATATACCTGAGGGGGTCCTCTTTGAAGGGGCTCTGTCACCAGTTGGTAGAAAAGGAAAATATGTCCTGTAATTTGATGATCATGGTAAAACAATATGCATAAAGGCCATTGAAACAGACCACATTTCATTAAAAGCAGTAATACTTGTCAGTCACTTTTTGGTTTATTACTGTGTGTAAATCCTTCTGTATTTAGGTGATAATCATTAGAATTTAGTTTTCGAAAAGAACTACACCATAGAACAGATTCTGTAGTTCTAATTTTTTTCAAAGTGCATAATTTTGTAACTTTGATTTAATAGCACACTTTAGTTTCCCAAGGAAGAGTGAGGAACAGAGAGCATTCTCTAGAGAACAGATGTTTCTTCAGTTTCTAGCTACCAAGAGCTTATAGTGCAGGGTAAAGATTTGTGTTGTTATATTAGTTTTAAAATCTGATTTTAATATTGAGCTAAAAATTTTTAACTGAAACAGAGCCCATATCCAGAATTCTATACACATTGATGATAGGATTTAATGTATATATTTTAAAGGATTTCAGTGTATTTTCAAATTCAAGTTAAACCTGCAAATAGGAGGTAAGTACTAACTTAAGATCTTGGTATGATTGAGAATATCTGAATATTGATCTCAATTTTGGTCTGATGTGCAAGATGAAACTCCCCAAACTGTTCAGCTTATATTTTACAAGGAGGGGAAAGAAAAATGAGTGTGTAGTAATAATTTGTTTAAAAAATAATATTTAAAAAAGTTTCCTTGCTCTTCTGTTTATCTTTAAATTATTGGGGCTTTTAAGAATTGATATAGGCTGGGTCTGGTGGTACATGTTTGTAATCCCAGCTACTTGGGAGGCTGAGGGAGGGGGATCACAAATTCAAGCCAACCTGGCCAATATAACCAGACCCCATCTCAAAATAAAATATAAAAATGGCTGGGAGGGAATAACAAAGGGCTGGGGATATAGCTTAGCAGTAGAGTGCTTGTCTAGCATGCACAAGGCCCAGGGTCCAGTCCTCAGGATCACTGGAAAAAAAAATTGCTGTAGAATCACCATTGTAAATCTGTTTTTAGATTTGTGTTTAAGCAAATAAAAAAATTTCTACTTGAAATAGACCTTTAAAGGACTGGGGAGATAGCTCAGTTGGTAGAGTGCTTACCTTGCAAGCACAAGACCCTGGCTTCAATCCCCAGCACCACAAAAAAATAAAATAAAATAAAAATAAAAAAAGAAATAGACATTTAAAATCTTGAGTCATAAAAAGACCAAGGTGGGCATATAAAAACTTGTCATATAACTTTAAGCAGTAACATGCAGTTGTGCTTACTCTGTACCTGTTATTAAGCACCTTTTAGGGTGACAGCTTATGTTAAAGGAGGGTTTCCTGAGTGTTTAACTCCTTGCCTGGCACATAGTAAGGGCTCAGTTAACGTTTCATTGAGTTAGTGTATAATTTTTAGCCAACTTTATTTTATGTACTTTTTCAGCTGTTTCTCTATTAATGTGTGATTGTTTAAACAGCTTTATTTTATATCCTTTTGATTGTTTCTTTGTTGAATTCAGAAAGTAGTTTTGTCCTTAAATATTCTAAGGATGAAAGTATGGCACAGGCAGGTAATAGACATGAGCTTTAAAATAAACTAGTTAAGTTTATTTTACAGGCAGGCATATGTGCCTGTAGTCCCAGCTACTCAGGAGGCTAAGGTGGGAGGATCCCTTGAGCCCAGGGATTCAAGGCCAGCCTGGGCAACATAGTGAGACCTGTCCCAAAATAACTAAACAAACACATAAACATACAAAGTACCTGAGATTATACTCGATTCTTTGTCATTTAGGCTCAAACTCGTGTAAAATTGAATTTCCTGGACCAGATTGCAAAGTACTGGGAGTTACAAGGAAGTACTCTGAAAATTCCACACGTGGAGAGGAAGATCTTGGACTTGTTTCAGCTGAATAAGGTAAAGGGCTAATGACCCTTTTACTCATTTAATAATCTTTGTGAATAGCACATTTGATCTTCTTTGCCTTATAAAGAAAATTGTTATTTAAAATATATAAAGTGAGATTTTTAGTTCAATTGAGTAATGAGGATCAGGTTCCACCTATCTGGTCTGGAAGTCTTGTGGAATATTTTGCTTGTCACCTGTTTTTGTCACTTTTTTGTTTTGTTTTGTTTTTGTTTTTGTTTTTTTGTTTTTGTTTTTGTCACTTTAAACACACAATAATTCTGCAAACTATTTCTTTACATTTTAGTACACACAGACAAATTGAGACTCTTGGAGATTGTTTGTTTTTTTTAAATTGACCAATCTAAAAAGACTGGCCCATAATTAAACTCCAGGTCCCACCTAAATCTAAAGCCTGCATTCTGTCCACCAAACATTATGCCAGACTTCCTGCCCCTTAGTTTGTGGAGATTTTAAGGGTCTTAGAGTAGGACCAAGTACTCTTTTCTTTAGTGGAGACTTAATTGTTAACCTTATTCTTCTAAGATGACTGCTTTGGGGAAGTGAGAAGTCATTTTGGGAGGGACAAAATGTTTATGGACATGCTGTCAAAAGAAATGTTTTAATTGTCTAGCTTGAAATTAACAGCACATGTATTTTTTCTTTTGACTTAGGAAAAGTATTTTTAAAAGATAACCATAGCCAAGAACATTTTGTTCTTGGAGTCATACCTAGGCATGATTTCCACATAAGTATTTCTAACTTTTACTATTTTAACAGTTAGTTGCAGAAGAAGGTGGATTTGCAGTTGTTTGCAAGGATAGAAAATGGACCAAAATTGCCACCAAGATGGGGTTTGCTCCTGGCAAAGCTGTGGGTTCACATATCAGAGGGCATTATGAACGAATCCTCAATCCTTACAACTTATTCCTGTCTGGAGACAGTCTGAGGGTGAGTTTTGGGGCTAGCTACAACGTGTTTCATTTCTCTGCTTATTGATAAATTATCCTTTAGGGGAAGTGAAAAAGTCTCAATTATGTTTGAATGACTCTGTTCAGAAGACCTTGTTTTTTGGCTCTTTTCTCCAGTGTTGTTACTCTGTTTTGAGAGCAACCATACTTAGAAGTTTGTTTTTAGAATGAGTAAGATTATAGAGGACATGTCATTTTACTGTCAAAAACCAAAATCTGTATTTACTCCACTACAGGTGTTACAGAACAGCAAGGAGTTATTATCTACTTGTTATGGCTTATACTTTGGCTATTTAAAGCATCCC
Source organism: Sciurus carolinensis (assembly GCF_902686445.1). NCBI lineage: Eukaryota > Metazoa > Chordata > Mammalia > Rodentia > Sciuridae > Sciurus > Sciurus carolinensis. The sequence goes on from NC_062224.1 coordinate 84,862,415, forward strand.
TGGTTGTCATATGAAGATATAACTTGGAAAACAGTTTGCCTATTCATTCTTTTCTGCTAGCTGAGATTCAAGGAAATGGTCAGATAGATGCTTGCTTATATTTGTAAAGGATAGGGAACTTAAAAATGTTGCATAGCTGCAGGGTGTGTGTGGTGGGATTATAAACCTGCAATCCCAGCTATTGGGAAGCTGAGGAAGGCAGAGTACAAATTTTAGGACCACTGAGCAATTTAGTGAGGCCCTGTCTCAAAATCAAATAAAAAGACTGCGAATGTAACTCAGTGTTAGGAGACTTGCCTATCATGTGCAATGCCTTGTTCAATCCTCAGTACCACACCTCAAAAAAAAAAAAAGACTTTGTAGCTAGCTAATGGGTTCCTCTTTCAGTAATTACTATGTAGCCATGTTTGTTTCCATACAGAAATGGTATTTGTGAAGTTACTCAGATAAACACTTTTTTTTATCTTTGAAAAATATTTACATTTATTACTTTATTACAGCACCAGCAAGTGATGCATGATACAGACTTTAATTTTTGACTTGGGAATAAAACCTGAATTTTTTCTTTTTTTCTTGAACTGGAATACCATTCCTAAACAATGGAACTTTGATTTAGATAATGCATTTTTTGAGTCATTGTTGGAGCCCTGTCCAACTTACCTTTCACAAAGATGTTGTCAATTTAAAAAAGACATCTTTATAAAAAAAATTAGCCAAACAGGGCTCAGACAATGATTCAAAATTATTAAATGGAAGTGGGGGCAGGTGGGGAGTGAGAGAAAAATGGAGGAACTTTAGATTTTGTAGAAGGAAATGAGGGGGGGGGTAAGAAAAATGGGGGAATGAGACAGACATCATTGTCCTATGTACATGTATGATTACACAAATGGTATGAATGTACATAGAGTACAACCATAGAAACAAAATGATATATCTCATTTGTGTATAATGAATCAAAATGCAGTCTCTAAAAAATAATCTATAAAAACCTAAATTCCTTAGGAAGGAATATTTAATAACAGATAAACATTTTTGTTCTAATTAATTAAGGTAAAACAATATTGTATAAACTTCCCACCTATTTCAAAGTTCTGGTAAGAAAGGAGTGTCTATTTACATCCTTCGAGTTATTCTAAGACTAGAGAGGTGAACTCTAATCTTGTTGCTGTGCTATAGAAAGGTAGATAATAACATGGTTTCTGAAGGCAAACGAGTAATCAAAACCCTGTTCTAATATTATAGACCTGTACCATTTATAATGTTTAAATTCTATAGATTTTCTTCCCTTTCTTCTTTCTTGATTCCAAGTAAGTTTTCTTTTTAGCTCAGAAGAAAGCGACCAATTTGATATTCAGAAAGCTGTTTATGTATGTGTATTACTGAGAATTGAACCATGGGTGCTTTATCACTAAGTTATATCCCTAGCCCTTTTTTTTTTTTTCTCTTCATACTGGGGATTGAACCAGATCCTCATGAATTCCAGGCAAACACTTTTCCTCTGAGCTATATCCCTAGCCTTTAATTTTATTTTATTTATTTATTTATTTATTTCTCTTTTAAGTTTTGAGGCAAGGTCTTGCTAAGTTGCTGAGGCTGGCTTCAAACTTGCTATCCTGTCTCAGCCTCCCGAGTAGCTGGAATTACAGGCATGTGCCACCGTGCCCAGCTGTTTTAATGTATATTACATGAATGGTTAGTGAGTCCATGGATAAAATTAAAAACAATTATTGACTTTGGAACCTTTATCCTTTATACTTCTGTTTTATAATTAGACCTAGATAGATTTATCCATATATATTTTCTCTTCTTGAACGTGAAATGTGGAGGTTACAGTGAATCAGGGGAAAGAGTTCCTGCTTTATGAGTTCCAAAATTTTAGAAATATGTCATCTATATACTTACTCAGGCAGTGGAGTTTTGTGGTTTAAAAAGCACTCAAACATTTATACAACGAAGAGTCTTAAAAGGAATGGGTTGTTAAGGTACCCTTTACAAACATTATACCTATAAAGATTAATATTTGTTGAAGAACCTACTATATGCCAAATATATTTGAGGCACTGACACATCACCTCTCAATCCCAGTTTCTCAAGCAAAGGTTAAACTTTATTGTACAAAGTTTAAAAACACAGAAAAATATCATGAAAACAAAGTTGCTCCTAATCCTCCCACCTGTTATTTCTCTTGGCTACTTTTATGCATGTATATACAAATTGGCAATGTGTTCTTCCTATACAGTATTGTTATCTTGTCTTTTTCAATTTAACATATTGTGGGCATTTGCTATGTCATTGAATGTTTTTAAAAACACTTTTGAGTGATGATGGCCTTCCATTTTACAACCAGATCTGGATTTAATTTCTTCTACTGTTGAAAGTTTATGTTGTTTCTTGTTTTGGGGGATGGGGTTCTGGGATTGAACTCAAGGTCTCATACCACTGAACTTTGTCAAAATTTGTTTTTATGGGAAAGGAGAATTAGAAAACAGATTTTTTTTTTTTTTTTAAATAAAGAAGGACGTATAATGAAGGACTTATTGCAAAAGGGTAAACTACAGCCTAAGTTAAGTTTGGAGAACCCTGAGAAAAGTTGAGCAGTGATGTACTGGCATTATGGAATACAGACCTCCATCTTGCATCACCATGTTTTCTAAATGCCTTAAGGGATTACTCTGTGTATGATGATGTGCTTATGATGTGATGGTATTAATCGTCTCTAAATCCCAGTTTCTCAAGTGAAGGTTAAAATTAGTGTTTGCATGTGATAGTATTAGATATAAAACCAATGCTTCAGTTGTGTGGTTTGAATTATAGTTTGGAACAGAATGTGATGAAGCTTTTCATGTATATTCTAAAAAGTTGCTAAGCTTATAGGTCTCAGTATAGAGTTTTTATAAAACTGAGCTGATCATGGATATTGGAAATCATTGTAATCATGGGAAATAAATAGGGTCTGAATATATTGTATCTGAATTTCTGACCATCCTTTTAATAATTAGTTACATTTCTTAAACATTAGAAAATAGACTGACAGTTTATTTCTCTATGGTTTCTTCTGTCTTTCTCTCCATAGGGTCTCTGTTTTCTCTGCAAATGTAAGTGAAAAGGAGCTTGTCTTGTTAGTAAGACTGTATGATAGTAATGGTGCCCATAGTACCAGTAATTCTGGAATTTTGTTATTTCGGCACCTATCATACTAAATGAATGATACAGAACACCTAATGTTTATGTTTTAGAACTAAACTCACTTTTTTTTGAGACGGGTGGTGGAATAGGGGTTGAAACCAGGGGCACTTTATCACTGAGCTACATCCTCAGCCCTTTTTATTTTCTATTTTGGAATGAGTTTCACTAGGTTGCAGAGTCTATTCTGGAACTTTTGATTCTCTTATCTCAGCCTCCTGAGTTGCTGGGATTACAGATGTACACCACTGTGCCTAGTTGGAACTCACTTTTAAAAATGCTTTGCATAAGGACTGGGGATATTGCTCAGTAGGTAGAGTGCTTGCCTCACAAGCACAAGGCCCTGGGTTCAATCCCCAGCACTGTTAAAAAACAAACAAACAAACTTTGCATGCAAGGTAGATGGTGCACATCTGTAATCCCAGCAACTCCGGAGAGGTAGGAGGATCCCAAGTTCTAGCCACTCTCAGCTACTTAGCAGTAAGGCCCTAAGCAATCTAGTGAGACCTTGTCTCAAGGAAAGAAGGAAAAAAAAACAAAAAGTGTAGATTAGCTTAGTGATAAAGCATCCTTGATTTAATCGCCTCTCCTCTTCCCCCACAAACTTATGATATTTGTGGATTCTCTTATGAAAGGGAAGTACTAACTTTAAATTCATTTTAGCTTCAGTGCTGATACTTGGTTGTGTTATGCTGTATTGGCATTAAATACCATCTTTTTAGTCAGCTTAGAATTAAACTAAAAGGAAAAGGGGAATAAGTAGAGGCTTGTGTGATGAGAACCAAAGTTATTGCTGTGCGCTACCTATTTATCTTTGCTTTGTGAGTTAGACTTTGCTGGAGATATGTTGAAGTAAATGGAAACCCTGGGATGCTTGTCACCTGTCCTATTTTTGCAGTTTGGGTGATATATTTTGATGATAGCATTTTTAGTTATTTGTAAAAGTACAGGATGGTAAGATTTTAGAAAACCTATTGGGTTCCCCTTTTTATTATTCCAGACACTTTTTTTAAAAATGAGATAGTCTTAATATAGAAAATTATTTTTGGAACTTATTAGGGGCCTTTCTAACAATTTATCTTCAATTAATTGACAGCAAGGGTAATTGCAAATGGCTCTTTGGGAGTGTCTTGAACCTGCCGTAGTTTCTTGTGACTTAATGAGATCAATTAAATAAATGGAAGAAACAGCATTCCATCATTTAAAAAATTTTAAACTTTTGTACTTATTCCACCTGTGTATATTATTGGTATCTGCAGACTCGTCTTTATATTTAGATTTTTAAAAACAGACCTGTGTATTATCTACATAAATAATTATACCTTGTAAAAATCCATCAAAACTCTTTTAAGATTAAAAAAGAAGGGAAATTCATTAATGCAGTTTATTTTATTTTTAGTGTCTACAGAAGCCCAACCTGACCACAGACACAAAGGACAAGGAGTACAAACCCCATGATATTCCCCAGAGGCAGTCTGTGCAGCCCTCAGAAACATGTCCCCCAGCCCGAAGAGCGAAACGCATGAGAGCTGAGGTAAGAGCTTCACCAGTTTCCTTAGCAGGAGCTCTTGAGTTGTATTACCTAATGACTGTCCAACACTGCACTTCTCTCATAAGTATTCTTTTTGTAGTTTTGAACCTTATTAGTCTTACACAGGGAGGCTTGTGTATTTTCTAGCATTTACACTTGTGGGGTCGGGTGGTGGGTACTGTGCCAGCAAAGGGGTAAGGAATTGAAGAATTCTTTCTGGGCTTATGCTGCCTGCATAACTGTTGATTTGTAACTAGTCAAGGCTTAAGGAAGAGTGGGTGTTCTCGTGCTTCTATTTGAATTGCCCATTGTCCTTTCAAAGGTGATATATATACATTGGCGATTAAGAGTGGGAGATGGTGAAGACAGGGAGTTGTTTGTTAGTTTTTAAAAATAGGTTAGGCAGGGAAAGCTATTTTTCTCAGATTTACTGAAAAGGAGCATGGAATCAGTGGCAAATATGCTGAGAGAACTGGGAAGCTTGAAGTAGCATTAAATAAACGGTATCAAATAAAAGGAAAATCAGGAGGAATAATAAAAATGACTGATAAGAAAGATTATTTGCTTTAAGGTTTTCTACTCAGAGGTTTCCCTGGTAAAGGAAGACTATTTTTCCAATTATCTTGTTCCATACAGAGGTTTTTGGATTCTTGTCTAGTCTGTGTGATATCATGTAAGTTTTAGGATTCAGAGATAGTATATGGGGAATATTTAGAAATGGTAAGGTTCATATTGCAGTAATCACACTTTTCAGTCAACCTCTGGCTGTTTAATAATCATTGCCAAAGATGAAAAAATCAGCCATTTTGTTTCCTGAAGAAATGGGTAAGTAAGAGAAGTGTCTTGATAAGTTGGAAATATGAAAAAATTTAGTGGCCCCATTTTTTTGAATGATGAAAACGAATTATTCAAAAGCCATAAACATGTTTAAAGTTCATTAATCAAAGAATCTGCTTTTTTTGAACTTATTCTTGATCTTTTTTTATTTTTAATTTTTAAAATTTTTTTAGTTGTAGGTAGACACAATACTTTTATTTATTTATTTTTGTGTGGTGCTAAGGATCCAATCCAGGGCCTGAAAAACGCTAGGCAAGTGCTACAGCCGCAGTCCCTTATATTTGATCTTTAAACCTAACTACTATGTGTCACTATAATACTCTAATAAAAAATAATTGTGTAGGTAAATGGGGCATGGTGGCACACCTTTGTAATTCCAGCTACTTGAGAGACTGAGGCAAGAGAATCACAAGTTCCAGGCCAACTGAGGCACTGAGCAAGACACTGTCGCAAAATAAAAGTTAGTAAGGGCTAAGGATATAGCTTGGAGGCAGTGCTTGCTTAGCATGAGCAAGGCCCCTTGGTTTGATTCCCAGTACTTCAAAAAAAGAAATAATAAACTAAGACAACATGCCCTAGGGTATAGATCCCTACATCTTGCCTCAGTGACACCTAATGGTAATGACATCATCTGTGGAAGAAAATCTCTTAGCTATGAACATCCCCAATACATCTGAATGAACAAGGGCAAAGTGATATAAAGTATAGTTTATACTTGGTTATTACAGACCACACAAAATAATTTTTTTTCCAATAAATATCAGTAAATTTGAGAAACAGTAGAAATCAAGACTGGCTTATATACCCTCAATGAGAAGGCAGTCCTTAATAGTTTATTGATGTTAGAAGTATAGTTTATAATGATGGTTTGTTAAAAGAATTGATAGAAAATTTTAGAAGCTGATTTTTTTCACAAATACTAGTAGACCTTGGAAAGAAGTCAGCAAAAATAAACAAGCATCCAGGAGGAAAATAAGAGTTGTTTCCAATTTGAGTAGTAACACTTCTCATAATTTGTTCCCGATTCTTTGATTTTTTTTTTTGCCTGTTTTTTAACACATAATAGTGGAGAATATTCTTTTGCTAACTTCTAAATTTCCTCATTCATACCTTAAATAAGAGTTGTTTCGAAGATGAGGTCTCCCTCTAAGGGAAGAGAAAAGTGTGTTTTGAATTCCCAATTAACAGATACCATTTATAAGATTATATAAACAGGTATAGTTTATAATCTTTAAAGATTTCTTTCTTTTTAAGGGAAGTATTCATGTATATGTCAATTTCTTTTAGGCTATGAATATTAAAGTAGAACCAGAAGAGACAACAGAAGCCAGAACTCATAATCTGAGACGTCGAATGGGTTGTCCAACTCCAAAATGTGAAAATGGTAAGAAAGTTTGTTCATGAATAGGGAGAAAAAAAGTAGTCAGGTATGGTGGCACACATCTGTATTCCCAGCTACTTGGGATGTTGAGGCAGGGGGATCACAAGTTTAAGACCAGCCTGTGCAACATAGTGAGACCCTGTCTTAAAATAAAATTGCTGGGGATGTAGCTCAGTGCTTGCCTAGCATGTGGGAAGCGCTGGGTTCAATCCCCAATTTAAAAAAAAGAAGGAGGAAGGAGGTGATGAGGTGAAGGAGGAAACAGAGAACAGCATAGTACAGAAAGATCTAACTTTGGATTGCCTTCCACAGACAAAGAAATGAAAAGTAACATCAAGCAAGAACTCATTGAGAAGAAAGATTATATTGTAGAAAGTGAGAAGGAAAAGCCCAAGAGTCGATCTAAAAAATCCACCAATGCTGTGAGTTGACCTTTCCTTTTCTCCTTTCCCCCATTTCTTCTTTTCCTCCTTCCATTCCTTTCTTTAAGTCCCTTTATCCTGTAGCTTATACTTTCATGCCATACTTAGAATTGGTTAACTTACTGCCTGACAATGAAAAGATCATTTCGAGTCAGTTTATACTATCAATTTATAAATGAAGAAATACATGATAACCTTATGAAGACAGTAGTAATATGGGGAGGTGGCAGTGGCAGCCATTTTTCTAGCAGACATTCTATTAAGCACTGAATAGTAATGAGCTGTATCATACATTGAATTGTTTCTTAGTCTTTAACCCACTTCCAGATGAGCTGAAGGCTACATCAAAAATCAGTTTGGTGTTTTCCAGCTTTCCACCTAGCAAGGGAAAAGAACAGAAGAAATGAAAAATAGAAGGGAGGGAGGAAGGAAGGAAAGAAAAACGAAAGGAGCCTAGGGATTAGTGGGTGAGGACATGACAGAGCTGGGGAGCTGTTTACTCTGTTGGACACTTTTATTTAAAGTCAAACTGGAGTGTTAGGCTGTGATTCCCTTCTTCCCTGCCCCATAATAGGTAATCCTGCCTCATCACTGGTATTTGGGGAACTTTTTAAACACTGGTCCTTACTTAATTAGAATTTCAAGTGGTAGTTTAGATAATTAACATTAAAACCATCTTCTTTTCTTTTAAATATGGCAAAATTGAATTTTTCATTCATAAATTCTACTTTTGGTTAGATTGGTAATTATTACCTAGCACCTTATTCTTTTAGAAGACCGTTTTTAAATTACCAAAAAGTAGTAATTTAAATATATAACAACTGAGAACAAATATTCAGAAAGTTGAGAGATCACACTTTGGAATTGAGGATGCTTTTGAGATACTATGAAACACCTCTTATAGAAAATGAAGTATTTTTATTTTAAATATCCCTTATATAAGTTATAGAATTGGAAGCAGGCTGGAGAAGACTACATTATGTCTTAGATTCATTTCATTCTTAGAATTTCACTAAGTCAAGTAGTAGCTCATGTTGCTTTGTTCTATCCCCTTTTTCACTGATGCAGGTGGACCTGTACGTCTGCCTCTTATGTGGCAGTGGCAATGATGAGGACCGCCTTCTCTTATGTGATGGCTGTGATGACAGTTACCATACCTTTTGTTTGGTCCCACCACTCCATGATGTTCCCAAGGGGGACTGGAGGTGTCCTAAGTGTTTGGCTCAGGTAAAAATTAAAGGCAGAGACTCACCTTAGAAAATTTCTTCTGGAGTATTTTTTCTTTGCCTGTGGGCTTTAGGTTTGGCAGTGGACAATAATGAAGTCCATGAAGAAAACTGGACTAGACTTGAATAAGAAAGAAGTCTTAGAAGTAAATTTTAGTGTAGCTGAGATAAAGAAAAAAAAAAAAGTAAAATATAATTACACTGCTTTATTTTTTTAAAAAAATTTTTCATTGTAAAAAGCACTGTATATTCTTAGCAAGAATTCTTAAAACACTGAACAACTGAAAATAGAGTTCACAATGTAGATAACCATCACATCAGTATATATTCATCCAGACTCTTCTATTTTAAACAAATGGAATTACATTACATAAGCAATTTAGTGATCTGCTTTTTAAAGTATTTTTATGTAGTAATGTGATTACTGATATTTTTAATAAAATCTCAAGGATTACCTTTTATGAGGAGTATTTTATACTGTGAAACAGTCACTTGAATACTACATTTGCGTTAGAGGTAGATGATAATAATGAGGAGGATAATAGGGATGAACTTGCCAGTGGGTCTGGAAAATTCAAATTCATTAGTTTACTATAATATAATCTAGGGCCACCTGTACTGCCTGCTAACTTCTTAATGTTCAGTTTTGTTTTTTTGGAACTGGGGAATGAACCCAGAGGTGCTTTACCAATGAGCTACAGCTCCAGTTATTTCTATTTTTTCTTTTGAGACAAGATCTTGCTAAGATGCTTAGGGCTTGCTAAGTTGCTGAGACTGCCCTTGAACTTGAGATTCTCCTACCTGAGCCAAGTTGCTGGGATTACAGGCATGCGCCACTGTGCCTGGCTCACTGTTTTGTTTTTGATGGCATTATTAGGTTATAATCAAATATTGCTGTTCAGAGAGCCATTCTACTTCCATCAAGTGTTTTATCTGTATTTTGACATGTTATATGTTGATTTTTTTCATAGTTTTAACTCCTAGAAAGACTTTATTCCTCTCATTTTAATTGTTGAAAACATTTTCCAGTCCTGAAAGAAGTAACATTTTAGGCTGCCTCTGTGTGTTGGTGGGGGTTGGTAATTGGTGATTGAACTCAAGTCACTCTACCACTGAACTACATTCCTAGTTGCTGCTCTATTCCTGCTTAAATTGTATTTATTTATTTATTTATTTTTATTTTTTAATTTTGAGAAAGGGTCTCTCACTAAGTTGCCCAGGGTCACCTTGAACTTGTGATCCTCCTGTTTCAGCTTCCTGAGTTGCTGAGAATAATAGATGTGCTCCACCATGTGCAGCCTAGGATGCCTCTTTATGGAAATTTAAATGAACCCAAGTTGTGATTTTTAAAGTGTAAATATTTTATTTGCTCACTGGAACAACCTTTGAATTTTTAGGCAGGTTTTGTTTGTTAGTTTGGTTTTTAAAGGAGACATTGAGTGGGAGTAAAATAAATAAAACCTTTTTTTAAAAAATTCTGTCCTTTTGATGATTGACCAGATAGACTTGACATTTTTCAGGTGCCACCTAGAATACAAATTTTCTTTTTTATTTACAGGAATGTAGTAAACCACAAGAAGCATTTGGCTTTGAACAAGCAGCCAGGGACTATACCCTTCGTACTTTTGGGGAAATGGCAGATGCATTCAAATCTGATTACTTCAATATGCCAGTCCATGTATGTACATATATATTGCTTTGGGAAAGGATTTTAATTATTTTTGGAGAGAAGAATACCTGAAGACAGATTTGAGTTGGGCCTTACTGTGGTAGTCATTGCTACAGAATGAAAGTTTTAATGTTTAATGATGTTAAAATTCCACAATATAATGCATTCTGATTCATCTAAGAATTTTGCTACAGATACCTCTTTCACATAAATTATACAGCAGTAGTAACAATACCAATAAAGATAATTACCAACAATTCTTTTAGCACAACACATGTAGTTTAAAGAAAACTTTGCAAAATTTATTGACAACTTACTGTGTGCCAGGCTGTGTGCTTTGCCTTGGGAACACATTTATTGTATATTAGTTAGTTGTATGTAAGTTATTATTATAAACTTCATAAGATTCTGGTTTTAGTTCTCCCTGGTTCCCTTAGCACCATAAGCATGTTTCATTTAGCATTTAATATTCTATCAAGTGAGTATGACAAAACTAAATGGTTTCCTTTAGTAATTCTGGGTTTTTAAAAGCTGTGGTCTTCCCTCAGTACTAAGTAAGTGCTATAGAAAATACTTCATCCATGTTGATCTCTGTAATTGAATTTTGTTCTTGGAATGATCACTGAGGTCTGTTGTTCTCATAAATATTCTTATTCATTCCTCATCCCACCTCAATAGGTCCATCAGTTTATGGCACTCCAGCAATATATTAATACTCCTGTTTTTCCTTATTATCACTAACATTAACTGTTAGTTACTTAAAAGGTTTATTTAATTGGCTTATGTTTATGCTCCATTTGAATATTTAGGTTTTTTGATTCCTTGTGTATTATAGTATTTGGCAATGTTTGCTCAACCAGTCCTGGTGACTTGCACATGACCTATGTATGGCTGGCTTTTTTTTTTACTGAAAACATGAAGATTTTGAAGTTATTTGCCTGTGGACTCAAATCAGATATCAATAGATCCTTGATAATTTGGTGGCTTTATTTAGGGCATATTGCCCAAATTAATTGTTCTTTTTGTTCATGGTCTGCTCTCTTGTCTTTTTCATCATCATTACCCACCTTACTCTCCGTCAGTTCTAGTGAAAAGAAAAAAAGGTTGAACTCAAATAGTGTGTTCAAAAGCCTCTTGAAATATAATGCATCATTCAGACACAGCTATTATCTTTATACTGTCCTCAACCAGGTAGTATACTACATTTCTCAAAACACAAAAACATTCTCAGGTTTTGAATATTAGCACTTTACATTCCTTAGCTACCTTTTATAATGGTAGGCAGATTCACGATAGAGGAACATGAATTCTTAATCAGTTTTTATGCTGCTGGTTTTTTTTTTTTTTGTACCAAGCATGGAACACAGGGTGCTTTACTACTGAGCTACATCATTAGCTCTTTGCATTTTATATTAAGTGGCCCAGGTTGGCCTGGAACTTGCAATCCTTCTGCCTTAGATTCCTGAGTCTCTAGGATTATAAGCATTGCACCGTTATATCCAACTCTTATGCCTTTTTTAAAAAAATACTTTTAGTTACAGATGGACACAATATCTTTATTTTATTTATTTTTATGTGGTGCTGAGGATTGAACCTAGTGCCTCATGTGTGCTAGACAAGTGCTTTACTACTGAGCTACAACCCAAGCCCTATGCTTCTTATAAATTATAAGATTCCTTTTAGAAAATAAAGTTGTTAACCTGAATTGCCTGGGATCAATTATGGAATATTATGGATAGAATTTTTCCTTAGAAGAGTCAGATCAGTCATAGGCAGTTTGTGAATGAGTAAGAAACTCATTTTTCCATTTATTATATTTCTAGATGGTTCCCACAGAACTGGTTGAGAAAGAATTTTGGCGACTGGTAAGCACTATTGAAGAGGATGTCACAGTGGAATATGGAGCTGATATTGCTTCAAAGGAATTTGGTAGTGGTTTTCCTGTTCGAGATGGAAAAATCAAACTTTCACCTGAGGAAGAGGTAGGCCCAAGCAGTGGGGAACTTTTAGTTTGAGGGGGAGCTCTGCATTTAAAGCTATCAACCAGCATATCTTGATCTAAAGGGCCTACTACTGGATTAATAGCATCCTTATTATAAAAAATGAAAGTCCACATTAAGGGACTTGAAAATTTAAGTATTTATTGAAATTCTGTTTGATCCTTGAAGTAATTTATGATTACTTTCAGCAGATCCTTAATTACCAGATTTTTAATGATTTCAAGAAAAGTTGGAAGACCCTACAGAGCAATTCTTGTCTTAATTGCACACTACATTTTACATTATGTGATAAGGAAAAATAACTGTCCTTTGCCTTCAGATTGTATAACTTAATTCTTCCTTCTGAAGAAAATCTAATGGATTTATTTATTTATCTTAATGCCTATAAGTCTATTGTTTTCTACACCAGCAGGTCTCTAAAAAGATTTCTTTTCCTATCCTGTGAAGAAGTCAGTTTTTAATTAAAAAAAAATGTAACATGTACCTAGAAAATGTTATTATCATATATGTACAGCTTGATGAATTTTCACAAACTGAGCACACCCATGTAACCAGCAGTAGAATAAGAATTAAGACAGTTCCCAAATGCTCATCTTTTGCCTCTCTCCTCCATTACTTTAGCTCTTTCAGGATAACCACTATCCTGACTTCTAACACCATATATTAGTTTGCCTACTTTGGAACTTCAGATAAATAGACTCATAAAATTTATGTACCTCTACATCTAGGGTTTTGTTAAGTTGCCTAGACTGACCTTGAAATTGTAATCTTCCTGCATCAGCCTCTTGAATTACTGGGATTATAGCCATGTTCCAGCAAGCCTGGCTATGAGTCCATTTATATAAAGCTTCAAACCAGGTAGAACTAATTAATCTACGGGCATCCTAAAAGTCAGCATGGTGACCCCTCTACTTCTTCTCCCTTTTATTCTGAAGGAAATTATTTTCAGACCTTTGGAAACAGAATTCTAAAGTGTTGGCTTAATAGAGCTAAAACTTTACCCTTATTTGTTTTATTTTTAGGAATATCTTGATAGTGGCTGGAATTTGAACAATATGCCAGTGATGGAGCAGTCTGTCCTTGCCCACATTACTGCTGATATATGTGGCATGAAACTCCCTTGGTTGTATGTGGGAATGTGCTTTTCTTCATTCTGTTGGCATATTGAAGACCACTGGAGCTATTCCATCAACTACCTGCACTGGTGAGAAATCCCACATAGAATCTATAAGCAGTATGCAAGCTGGGTGGAAAAGCTTTCTCTTCCTCTCAGATGTGTCTCAGCTGTGTTTGAAGACAGATGAACTAGTTTTATTCACTACTGTTGTAACAGGCATCCTATTAAGGCAGTAGTTTGTAAAGCTTCCTAGAAAGTGCATGGATCCTCTGAAATTGTACACTATTTCAAGTGTAGCTTGTTTTGGGGGACAGGATAGTCTGTATTTGAAGTCACTAAGTTTTTACTCATAGAAAGGTTAAAAAAGCACTGGACTATACTTTCATATGGAAAATTGCATTCAGTGGCAGTGGTCCCCCAGATGTCCATTTGGGAGTAGAGGCAGGGTATAGTTACATAGTATCTTCCAGGTCCTTGGGACTGCCAGCTTCCTTTTTGTTGGGCAAAATTCTGGCATCACAACATTTCAAGTGGACCTCACCGCTGTGTCTGTGAATGATGTGGATGCAGATATTTGTACTTCTTTACCTCTTAAAACTCTAAAAGCCATTTCTTCACATCTGTTCCCCTCCTCTACTGTATCCCTCTTGCTTTTAAATACAAAAATATTTGAAGATTCATAATTCACTCAGATCCTTATGCAAGGAGTTCAAGAATGTTCCACAAGAAAGAAGAGTTGGCATATATATGTATAGCATCACTTCTGCTTCCCTGGGCAGTTGCTCCCAGCTGTAAAGTGAAGATGATATTTATCATACCTCACAGGATGTTACAGATTAATTGGTTGACAATTTAAAATGCTTTGAAGAATAAGAGCTTTTAGAAGTGCTAATTGCCTTATCATGTTTGATTTAACCTCTTCTGTCAGAATGGGCAAGGGAAGAGGAAGATGGAGAATTGCCATCTCTTGTCAGTTGCTGTAGGAAATTGTGGAACTTAATATCCTATAACAAATGTGATGCCTTTTATTCTTAGAAATTTTAGATATCTGCATTTTTTAAAGAGTCAGCTAAAAATGGGAGCTGGGAGAGGAATGAACCTCAGATGGAAAGTCTCAAGCTTAATGCTTATACTTGAATGTAGAAAATGCATTACATTTTTTCAGATCACTTTTCTAATGATATTCCTCAGTTGGAACATTCCTTTGTAGCTTAGTCTTCCAGAGCAAAGTCTGAAAAATATGAACTGGTTAACCATTTTGTTTTGTGTTGGTATTGCAGATTGATTTATTTTTATAATCTGTTTTCAGGGGTGAACCAAAAACCTGGTATGGAGTCCCAGGGTATGCTGCCGAGCAGCTAGAAAATGTAATGAAGAAACTAGCTCCAGAGCTCTTTGTGTCCCAGCCAGATCTCCTTCATCAGCTTGTGACCATCATGAACCCCAATACCCTGATGACTCATGAAGTGCCTGTATGTTCTGGTTAATCCTCCTACCACTCAGACTTTTTAATTCACCAGTTCTCTTTTTCCCTGTCACTTTTTCATAAAGTTGATTTGGTTACATATTTTCCATAGGATAACTTGATAGCAGAAACAGCTGCTTGTTTTGTTGCAAGTTGGAACTGTATAGCATTACCCCAGTGGGGTAGACCCTCAGATTCCGTAAAAACTAGTTTGTTGGAGCTACTATATAGATAACTGAAAGGCTTTGCTTTGCAAATAAAAAGTGTAATATTTTTCTTTTTCTCTTTTTCAGTGTTCAGTCAATGGTTTTAATATATTCACAGGTTGTGCAGCCATCACTACTAATGCTTTCTAAGCTAAATTTTTGATAATAACTTCAGTCTTATAATCAATAAAACAAAAACTTTAAAAAATGGTCTATCATTAGTTTACTATGAAAATGACTAGATTTTGTTACAAGTAGATCTGAACTCTGATGTTAGAATCTTTTATATCCTGTCCCTATTTGAAAAAAAAAAAATATTGAATCTATATGATCTTAATTTTGAATGGTGAACCAAAATGAAATAATTGATAGAACTTATTTATATTGTACTCCTATGCCCAGTTAAGTTTAAGTGAAAATTTACTTCAAGGTCTTGAGCTTGGATTTCAGGGCTCCCAGTCTTGACTGGAATGTGCTGTGGACATTGCTGTTACAAGAAGTAATATTCATATGCTTTCTTTCTTTTGGAGAATACTCTGAAGATATTTTGGGAGTCTATATTGAGATGTGTGGAATTGAAGGAGTTCATCCTAATTAAAATGTAGATGATAGATTAATAGTGTTAAAAGTGAATTCTTTTTTTTTTTTTTTTTTTTTTTTTGCGGTGCTGGGGATTGAACCCAGGACCTTGTGCTCGCAAGGCAAGCACTCTACCAACTGAGCTATATCCCCAGCCCACAAAAGTGAATTCTTGATCTTGCTGTGACCTAAATTTTATGCTTTTGGGTTCACAGGTTAGTCAGTCAATGGGAATAGACAGAAAGGATCTTTCATTGAGGGATAAGAAGTTATGCATGGGCTATACCTGATAAAATAATTACCAGTAAATAACAAAATTCTCCCATACCTTCATTGTTAGTACTGCCCTCATTGATTTTTTCCCCCCTTTCCTCATGTTGATTGGTCTTGCCCATTTGTTAAGAGTAGCTTGGTCAGTGCAAGACTTGGCTCTGGCTCTTTAGTATTTGAGCAAATCATGTAAATCTACATTCTGGACCTACAGAAATAGATGAATGAACTGGATGCAGGGGCTCACACTTATAATCCCAGTGACCCAGGAGGCTGACAGTAGGATTTCAAGTTCAAAGCCAGCCTCAGCAATTTAAGGAAACACTAAGCAATTTAGCAAGACACCCTGTCTCAAAATTAAAAAAATAAAAGGGCTGAGTGGTTAAGTGCCCCTGGGTTTAATCCCGTGTACCCAAAACAAACAAGCAAAAATAAATGAATGAACTTGTGCATTAGGGATTCACAATTTAAGGGGAAAATGGGGTAGAGTTTATGTAGATAATGGAAAGGGGTGTGTGATTTGTTAATGGTGTCAACTAGACTGATCTTACTAGTACTGTTGAGAATCCGAAAGGACTCATAAATTAAGATGCCATCTGAAGTAGGAGTTGGAGCTTCTGCTTATTGAATATTTGGCTAAAAGTAGGAGAGGAAGGAAGTAGTTCAGATAGAAAGGATTGCACTCACAAGATAGGCAGTCTTTAAACTTTAGCCTTTATGAGAACACTGAAAGATTCATTACCATGCGTATGTCTGGACCCCGCCCCTAGAATTTTTGATTCCATTGACCTCTGTGAGTCTTGATCACACTTTGGACAACCATTAATGTTGAGATAGAGAGGCTTAAAAAGGTGTGTACTGTTATATAAATTCAATATATAAAAGTTGTGTGCCTTGAATAATACAGGTGCTTTTGGGGTGAGGTTAATCCAAAGAGTGGAATGATGGGAGGTAAATTTGAGATCCAAATCGGGGAGAGCTCATATGTTGACATTCTTGAAATAGAATATTCAGTTGGTGGTAGGCAATCCTGTTTTGGGGGTAATGAAATTACATTAGGATATTCTTTTTTTTTTTTTTCCTCTTTCGATACCAGGGTTGCTTAACCACTGAGCCACATCCCCAGCCCTTTTTATTTTTTTATTTTGAGACAGGATCTTGCTAATTTGCTTGCCTTGCTACATTGCAGAGTCTGTCCTTGAATCCGTGATCATTCTGCCTCAGCCTCCTGAGTTGCTGGGATTATAGGTGTGCGTCATCACATCCAGCAAGATATTCTTGATGGTAGCTGTATTTAGAAAAATGTGTCTTGATCCTGGATGTGGTCAAATTTTTGTACTTATAAGTCATATTTTTTGTTCAGATTAACTAAGTAGTCTGGATAGTACTCCATTTTATGGCAGAAATTATGTGGCTTTTTTTTTTTTTTTTTTTTGCTTAGTTTTATTTGGCAGAAAGATTCATGTTTTAGAGAATCACCTAATAATTTATGTCCAAATTATCTTTAGTAAGAATGTAACTAAGAACTTCAAAAATATCCAATATCTGTCTTTTTAGGTTTATCGAACGAATCAGTGTGCTGGGGAGTTTGTGATTACATTTCCAAGAGCCTACCACAGTGGTTTTAACCAAGGGTTTAATTTTGCTGAGGCTGTTAACTTCTGCACTGTTGATTGGGTATGTAATTTCAAATTAGTGAGCTTTTTCTAGTTGTGGAAATGGTATATAATGCTTTCAAATCTGCCATGTGTATTGTTACTTTAATCCATTGATGTTCAGCTGGATAGTCTGCAAATTGTTTTCCAGGTCACAATGATATAAGACTTGTACCACATCATAAATCAAGCATGTGTAATAATAAGCACATTATTAGTTCAGCTAACCCTTTTTCTTTTGTAGCAAGGCTTTTTTTGTTGCTGTCGTTTTTGTAACTTTTTTTTTTTTTTTTTTTGATTATTGTTATTCTTTTGAGATGGGGCTTAGCTATTTTGCCCAGGCTCACCTCAAGCTCCTGGACTCAAATGACCTTCCTTAGCCTTTCCAGTAGCCTGGCTTAATGAAGAAAGGAGGCTGTTGATTTATATTCTGGCTAAAATCTCATTGCAAACTGGTAACAATTCTAGTCTGAAACTTTGTCCACACTGGCTTAAATTATCCACAATATTGCAATTTACTGACACATTTGGTTTCCTTTAGTTATAAAGTTGAATTTTTACATTGGTGTTTTCATTTGCCTGAAAAGAACTGTCTAGATTTAAAGTATGTATGGTGTTAAATCTAATGAATTGTAACTTTGTTACAGTGCTTTTCTGACTAATAGTAGTAGCTGGATCCATACTTACTTTCCATTATGTAGTTTTTGGAGTACTGTTACTCCTGGAAGTGCCTTGAATATACCAGTTCAGCACAGGTGTTTTAGAAAATGTGTGAATCTAATTTTCAATTAGATTCCACAGTATTATACACACTACTTCGTTGGTGATATTTTCAACTAAGGTACCAAATATGCCGGATCTTTGAGATACAAAGATAAATAAGGTCTGGGCATAGTCTGGGTATCTTAGTCTGGTTTTGGAGTTGATTAATGTTTTAATCCAGAATGTGATATTTAATAATTTTATAGTACAAGTTAGTAGTTTTGGAGAATAGAAGATGAATGTCATAAATCTCCTTCTGTTTTTGGACACAGCTGCCATTAGGCCGACAGTGTGTGGAGCATTATCGCTTGCTACACCGTTACTGTGTGTTTTCCCATGATGAGATGATATGTAAGATGGCTTCCAAGGCTGATGTACTAGATGTTGTAGTGGCTTCAACTGTTCAGAAAGACATGGCCATTATGATTGAGGATGAGAAAGCTTTAAGGGAGACTGTTCGTAAATTGGTAAGGTTTCTGGTCATCTACTTGCATATATAACTTATTAAAGTTTCTGCACACTTTAATGACATTTTAAGAAGTCTTAGTGTATTTAATTTCCTTGAAGGCCATTCTAGTAGATGTATAGTAATATCTTATTTTTGTTTTTATTTACATTGCCAGTCTTATTGTGGACTTATTTGCCCTGTATTTTCTATCTTTATGTTCAAATGTCCCCCTCCCTTTTTTGTTATTATTTTGATTCATTATGTACAAATGGGGTACAACTTTCATTTCTCTGGTTGTACACAAAGTAAGGTCATACCATTTGTGTAATCATACATGTACATAGGGTAATGATGTTTGTCTTGTTCTATTATCTTTCCTTTTCCCCCCAACCCCTCCCCATCCCTCTTTTTCTTCTACCCAATCCATTCTTCCTCCATTAGTTTGCCACCTTTTTTAAAAAATATTTTTAGTTGTACGTGGACACAGTACCTTTTATCTTGTTTTATTTATTTATTTTACAAAATACGTTTACTTACTTTAGTTACTTTTTGTGGTGGTGAGGATCGTACCCACTGCTTTCACACATGCTGGGCGAGTGCTCTACCATTGAGCTACAACCCCAGCCCTTGTTCATTTATTTTTATGTGTTGCTGAGGATGGAACCCAGTGCCTCCCATTTGCTAGGCTCTACTGAACCCCAGCTCATGTTTGACCCTTTTTATTTATTAGATTAGATTATTCTAAGAGTGCTTTATTTTTTCTGGATACCAATCCTTTATCAGATAAGTGTTCTAATACTTTCTTCTGGTCTGGTTTATCTTTGATTCTCCTAGCACTTTCACAGAGCAGAAGTTTTTCATTTTGATGAAATCTGTTTTATTGAAAAGTTTTTTCCATTTGTAAGATCATTTGGGGTAAGGGGATGTGGGTCCTACTTAAAAAAAAAAAATCTTGCTACATCCCCAATACTTTTTTCCCTAAGACAAGGTCTTACTAAGTTGCTGAGGGCCTTGCTAAATTCCTGGGGCTAAATTGAACTTGAGATCCTCCTGTCTCAGTCTTCTGAGTACTGGGATTATAAGCATGTGCCAGCCACCACTCCTGGCTAGAATCTTATATATTTTTTTTTTTTTTTTTTCTGGCGGTACTGGAGATTGAACCCAGGGTCTTGTGCTTGCAAGGCAAGCGCTCTGAATCTTATAGTTTTAAGTACATTTACTTGATCCATTTTAAGTAATTTTTGTTTGTGTGATAAGGTCAGAATTAATTTTTTTTTCATGTGGATGCCTAGTTTTTCCAGTATCATATTTTGAAACACTATCTCTGTCCCTTGGCATATTGGTTGAAGATCAGTTCATATATGTGTACATCTATCTTATTGATGCCGTCATATGATCTCATTATTGTAATTTTCTAAGAAGTTTTAAAATCTAGTGATGTGTATCTTAAACACTGGTCCCCCGCCCCACAAGCTACTGGGGATTCAACGAGGGTGAATGCTCATCCAGCACTTTACCACTGAGCTACATTCCCAACCCCTATTGATGTTTTTATTTTGAGACAAGGTCTCACTAAGTTGTCTAGTTGGCCTTGAACTTGCAGTCCTCTTTCCTCAACCTCCCAAGTTTCTGGTATTACAAGTGTACACCATCTTGCCTGGTGTACACTTGCCTTGTTCTTTATTTTAAAAATAGTTTTGTCTCTTTTATTTCCTTTGCTTTTCCGTATAAATTTTAGAATCAGCTTATTGATTTCTACCAAAACAAAGCATTAGGATTTTGATTGGGACTATATTAAACCTGTGAATAGTTTGTGGATAATTAATACTTTTAACAAAATCAAGTCTTTCAGTCCTTCGACATGGTATAGTTATGTGTTTCTCTTTTTTGGCATTATAGTAAGTGGTACTTTGAAGTTTTTAAATTCTTAATTGTTTATTGCTAATATGTAGAAATACAACTGATTATTTTAATTCTGTGACTTCACTAAACTCAATTTCTAGTAGTTTTTAATGGATACTTTTGGGACAATCATTATCTGCAAATAGAGTCTCATTAATTGTTTTAAAAATGTGCTTTTTTGGATATATACTGAAATGTTGACTCTCTGAAGCCCCATTATGGATTAATAGCAGAATTTCCACCTTCCCCTGACATTTTATAGTTGGGGAAAACACATACCCAGAGGATTTAAGTGATGTACCAAGGTCATATATTAGTAATTGTAGCTAATCTCATTTTGAACAAAAATTTCAACTGTCTCTCCATCCCCTGACATCCTCAATTTAAAACAAAAAATTACAGATTTAAAAAAAAATCCATTAATTAGCATTTTCCTTACTCTCCTTATTCTTTGTTGGGCAATATATTTGTTAGAAGTGAAATAGTCAAAAGGTTACAATAAGACAGAAAGCTCATAAATTGACCTATTCAGGACTGGCATTTCCAAGTTGGATTTGGACCCAGAAGCAGATAAGGAGAAAAGGTGGTAGAGTTTTGACTTTGAGTGGCAAAAGACACATCCCACAAGGGCTTTCTAGTTGGGTGGTATAGAATATAGGTGAAGTTCACTGGTTTAAGACTTTATTTTTTCTTGATAGTCTTTGACTTAGGAAATACTTTTTTTTAAAATATATTTTTAGTTGTACATGGACACAATACCTTTATTTTATCTATTTATTTTTATGTGGTGCTGAGGATCGAACCCAGGGTCTCACATGTGCTAGGCAAGCACTCAACCACTGAGCTACAACTCCAGCACCAGGAAATGCTTTATTATAACTTCAGTCTCTCCTGTTGCACACATTTTTATCACCTCATGAGATAATGATATTATTTCAGATCACTTTTTCTATAAAAGTCTTAAGAAACTGGTCGGTAAACAATTTCTACATGATTATCTTTCCTACTTGCCCTTTTATTTTTATTCTTTTTATAGATTGTCCAGGAATATCACCCTGAAGCCCTGTGCAGGATTTTCTCAGAAGTAGAAAGCATACTTTTTCTTTTGCCTCCCATCTTTGCTGAAGTTGTGGATACCGCCAATTTAGAGTAGGATAAGCATCTGACCTCAGCATTACAATCATACTAGCTGTTTTCATACTTAGATCAAAATAGCCAAACATAAGACCTTACCTTATCCAAAAAGATATTCTCCTTAGAAAAGCGAAGGTCATGTCAAGTATTCCACACATTTTAAGTCCGCATCTGTATTTTGATAAGGCTCTTATTGTTGATTTTTTTTCCTTTTGTCTTGGAGGCTGGTAGATTATATTGTCCTTTAAAAGTCTCTAAATTGTACTTTATTCTAGGGAGTAATTGATTCAGAGAGAATGGATTTTGAGTTGTTGCCAGATGATGAGCGACAGTGTATAAAATGCAAAACAACGTGCTTCATGTCTGCCATCTCCTGCTCTTGTAAACCTGGCCTGCTTGTTTGCTTGCATCATGTAAAGGAATTGTGTTCCTGTTCTCCTTATAAATATAAACTGCGGTAAGTAAGAAGAATGATTCCCACTCCACCCCCCCATGGAAAGCATGGAATCTTTACTAAAAGCTCAGTGACCTCCTTGTTCTAGGGCTGAAATGTTAAGTATAAAACATTTAGTTTTCTCCAGAGCCATGTGTCTCAAAGCTGTCTGGTATTCTCTTTCCAGTTACCGATACACTCTGGATGATCTCTACCCCATGATGAATGCATTGAAGCTTCGAGCAGAATCTTACAATGAATGGGCCTTGAATGTGAATGAAGCTTTGGAGGCAAAGATCAACAAGAAGAAAAGTATGTGGTACAGAAAGTGGGGCTTGCTGAATAGCAAATTGGGACTGATTGTGATGCAGCCAACTTAAAGTTATCAACAAAACAGATGACTTTAAAGAGCCTGAAGTCATCCTTGATTTACCACCTTTGTCCAGCTAGGTTTCTAGAGCATTGGCAAAAGTTTTAAAACCAAGAGTGAATAAAGCAGATGCCCTTACATCAAAGTCTCGACTTGATATATGAATTGTGCAAGAACAAACCATGTTGTTAGGAAATAATAATCTTTTATACCTCTTTTCTCAGAGATGAGAACATTTTACATTTCATATAGAACCTTAGGAAAGCTTTCATTTTTTCGTGTATTTGTTAATTTAATTTTTTTGTGTGTGTGGTATTGGGAATTGAAGCTAGAGGCACTTTAGCACTGAGCTGTATCCCCATCCCTTTTATTTTCTTCCTTTGAGACAGGGTGTTGCTAACTAACCCAGGCTGACCTTGAACTTATATTCTCCTGCCTCAGTCTCCTGAGTTGCTGGGATTACAGGTGTGCACCACCCTGAACAAATCTTAACATTTTCATATTGAAGATTAATTCTAGGCAGTTGTTTAACATTAATCTTGTTCAGCCAGGTGTGGTGGTGCATGCCTATAATTCTGCGACTTGGGAGGCTGAGGCAGGAGTATCACAAGTTTGGGGCCAGCCTTGATGACTTAGTGAGGCCCTAAGCAACTTAAGCAATCAAAGGGCTAGGGATATGGCTCAGTGTTTAAAGTGCCTGTGCGTTCAATCCCTAGTACCTCCTGCATCTCCCACCCCAGTCAATCTTATTGCCCAGCTGCCCCCTACCCCTCAACTCAAATGAACAAATTTTGGTACTGGGGATTGAACCCGGGGGCATTTAACCACTGAACCACATCTCTAGCCCCTTTTTTATGGTTTATTTTGAGACAGGGTCTCACTAAGTTACTTAGGACCTCAATAAATTGCTGAGGCTTGTCTTGAACTTGCAGCCTTCCTGCCTCAGCTTCTCAAGTCACACTGGGATTACAGAAATGTGCCACTATGTGCACTTCAAATAAACAGATTTATTTATTTATTTATTTTAAAGAATTGACTAGTCAGGACTAGTCAGTTCTCTCTCTCTCTCTCTTTTAATTTATTTATATGTGATGCTGAGTATCGAACCCAGGACCTCACACAAGCCAGGCAAGCGCTCTACCCCTTGAGCCACACACAACTCTAACCCCTGAACAAATTTATCCATGACCATTGCAATAGTATTAAAGTTATGTTTATAGATAAGAGTTGATAAAAGCAGTCTCCCCCTCTCAATTTTATGACAGTAGTAATAAACATAATGATTATAAAAAAGGTGACTTTTTTTCTTTATTCCTAGGCCTTGTTAGCTTTAAGTCTTTAATTGAAGAATCAGAAATGAAGAAATTCCCAGATAACGATCTTTTACGTCACCTTCGCTTAGTCACACAAGATGCAGAAAAGTGTGCCTCTGTTGCCCAGCAGTTGCTTAATGGCAAAAGGCAAACTAGGTATGTACTTCTGATTTTTGTCAGCTAAACTTTGAAACCTGTTGTAACTGATTTTTCCTTCTGTCCCAGATTCCTTTGACATTGGAACCTGTGAGTAATGAACAAGGTTCTCACATAGCTTCCTTGGGCTCTTGTTTTGTAGATATCGATCTGGTGGAGGAAAGTCACAAAATCAGTTGACAGTGAATGAACTTCGACAGTTTGTAACACAGTTGTATGCTCTTCCATGTGTCCTGAGTCAAACACCACTGCTAAAGGTAGCCACAGAGGATGTGTGGGAGTACATTTGTGATCCTGTGTTCTGTAAACAAACTCTACTTACACTATTAAGTAGTCTTCTTCATGGTTACTTTTGCACATTTATATTCAAATACATTTTAATACATGCATTGAAAATATGTGTGCAAAAAATAAATTATAATATGTCCATAGAAGAGAGATAAAATTGGAAGTTTTTACTTTGAAAGTGACCATCAGCTAGTTCTTACAGTTGGTGTGAGATCTTTTTTTACATAGTCTCTTTTTTTAGCTGTCAGTTGGCTTATGTAGTTGCCTCATTTACCCATATTCTTAACTAAAATCAAGTAGGGATGGTAGAGGATCACATTGAATGTGAAAGATTCTAAGTCTGAAAGAATCCAAAATTCTTGGAATTTCTTGTTTATTTGGTACTGGCAGTTGAACCCAAGGGCACTTAACCACCTAGACATATCCCTGACCCTTACTCTTTTTTTATTTTTAGACAGGGTCTTAGTTGCTTAGAACCTTGCTGAGTTGCTGAGGCTGGCCTTGAACTTGGGATTCTCCTCCCAGTTTGCTGGGTTACAGGTGTGCACCACCACACCTGTCTTTGAAATTACTATTTTGATGTGCAACTTACAATTTGTTACATTTGCAACAAGTACAATTTGTTTTTTGTGTTTTTTCTTTTAGGATCTCTTGAACCGTGTAGAAGATTTCCAACAGCACAGCCAGAAACTACTCTCTGAGGAAATGCCTAGTGCTGCTGAGTTACAAGACTTGCTAGATGTCAGCTTTGAATTTGATGTTGAACTTCCACAGCTTGCTGAGATGCGGATTCGCCTGGAGCAGGCCCGTTGGCTTGAAGAAGTGCAGCAAGCTTGTCTAGACCCCAGCTCCCTTACTTTAGATGATATGAGACGTCTCATAGACCTGGGAGTGGGGCTGGCCCCATATTCGGCAGTGGAGAAAGCTATGGCCCGGCTGCAAGAACTGCTGACAGTGTCAGAGCACTGGGATGACAAAGCCAAGAGTCTTCTCAAGGCCAGGTAAAAAACAACCCCCTATCCCTCTCTTGGGGAAGGTTGGACAGTAAGTACATTTTAGAGCATAGAGAGCATAGTGGGTTGGCACTTTGCAAATGTTCAGTTGCTACAATTATGCATATAGAATACTTGTGGAAATAGTTTAGATATTTGGGCCTGCTTTGGAACTTGGGTAAAGAATATTAATTTTTTTCTTATTTGGTTGATGATAAAATGAATGATTTAAATGAACTATCTTTTCTAGAGGTAAGATTTAGTGAAATTTTTCTGGACCTCTATGATGCTATCTTCAAGAGAAGAAAAAATTTACAAATGGGTAGAACTGTTAAAACCAATAAACAAGGTGTCAGGAAGTTGGGTTTTTGTTTTTTTTTTTTTTTTTTTTCAAGTTTATTTATTTTCTTATGGTGCTGAGAATGGAACCCAGTGCCTCACATGTGCTAGGCAAGCCCTCCACCACTGAGCTGCAACCCCAGCCCCAGGTGCCAGGAAGTCTTAAGAGAAATGACTGAGAGTTAACATGTACTATTCTGTAAAGTTAATGCAGCTTTTTATAGAAATAGGACTGTACATTTGTGCTGTTTCTTTAGTAAATCAGGTTACTTTTATCTGTTTTTGAGATGTTTAGATTGGACACACGCTAACGATCTGAGGGGAGAAGAGAGAATGAAGCTTCTTCCTACTCTTGCTTTCTGATAGATCTTTGTTGGTTCTCTTGACAAAGTAAAGCATTAAAAATATTTGGGTTATAGACATTCTTTTGTAATCTTAAAATACTGTTCCTTGGGGCTGGGGATATAGCTCAGTTGGTAGAGTGCAAGGCCCTGGGTTCAATCCTCAGCACCACAAAAAAAAAAAAAAAAAAAAAAAAAAAATACTGTTCCTTGAGCAGAGCAAATTTTTTGGTACTCTGCTTTGGGTGAGTTAATATCATGTATAGTTTTAATTTGTCCTAGTGTAACTATATGAGTTTTGATAGTTTAACATAGAAGAGATATCTGTCAGTAAGTTGTTTACCTTGTGCAAATGGAAGTTTGGGGTTTAGCATAAGATCAGGTAGATCCAAGTAAGTAGAACTTAAATACTTCACTGAGACATTTGCTTTTTAGTCCTATTTGTGTTTATACAGCTATTGGAAATTAATTTGATATCCAATAACCAGTGCCATTTGCAAAGATTTATTGACTATACTGAATTTCTTTTGAAATGAGTTTTCTAGCTATTTTGGTAACCGTAAGGAAACTGAACTTCAGGTAAAGTGCTGAGAAATCTTCTCATTTCATTTATGTAGACCACGGCATTCGTTGAGCAGCCTTGCTACAGCAGTAAAGGAGATCGAGGAGATCCCTGCATATCTGCCCAATGGTGCAGCCCTGAAAGATTCAGTGCAAAAAGCCAGAGACTGGCTTCAGGATGTAGAGGCCCTACAGGTTGGTTTAAAAACAAAACAAAAGAAAATGTCCCAGATTTGTAAGTGCATCTATGAAGAACAATAAAAATTGACAAGTGTTTTTTTGTTGTTGTTTGTTTGTTTGTTTTTTGGTGTGTGTGTTTGTCTTGTTTTTGTGTTTTGTTTTTTAGTACTAGAGAGTCTTGAAATAGAATAGAATCTTCAATTAGTGGTAGGCAATCTTACTTGGGGGTAATAAAAATTATATTAGGATTTTTTTTTTTTTGGTACAGGGGATTGAACCCAAAGGTGCTTAACCACTGAGCCACACCCCAACCCTTTTAATGTTTATTTTGAGTTAGGGTTTTATTCATTTGTTTAGGCCCTTGCTAAGTTGCTGAGGCTGGCTTTGAACTTGGGATCAGCATCCTGAGTCACTGGGATTACAGGATTATAGGCGTGTACCATGGCTCCCAGCTAATAATTGACATAAGGATGGTGTGTGGGATCTCATTTCACTGCTCAGATTCATTGTTTTTAGAGTTGACCCGATTACTAATTCCTTTCAGGCTTTTGGATATACTTAACAGTTATTATCCTGACCATTGGCTCAGATATTTTAAGCATAGACAGTTCAATCAACTCTTTCTGGGGCTTTTGTAGTCTTTCTTAGCAAACTTGAATACTACTTGATTGCAGATCAAGAAAAAAAAAAAAAAAACTAAAAATGAAGTTGTTGAGAGAAGGTGTGGTTCTTACTCTTTGATGGTTATGGTTGCCTTTACACTCTCAACCTTACCCAAAAAAAAAAGAAGAAGAAAAAAAAAGAAATAGATTTTGAAGTTATATCCAAAAAGTAATTATCATCAAGTATTTGTTGCCCTTTACCTAGATGTTATTGACTTGCATATTGTTTAAAAAAGAGAATTAATTTGGACTGAGGATGTAGCTCAGTGGTAGAGGCCTTGCCTCGAATGCCTGAGGTCATGTGTTCAATCCCCAGTATTGTCTGCTGCGTTTCCTTTCACCCTGACCCCAATTCACTTGAAACATTAGTAAGGTTCAGGAAAAAAATGCCTTCTATGGTTTACTCAATTTTTAGCTGGATAACTTAATTGAAAAATGGTTTGTGGGGGACATGGGTATCTCCTTTTATCTCTGTAATTATTATAAATAGATTTATGAACCTACTGAGGAAAAAAGAAAAGCACCTCAAGTTTTCTTTTCTTAACTTTTTAAAATTCTAGGAATAAAACACTATCTGGTTTTCTGAATATTTGTGTAATTTTGTGTGTGTGTGTGTGTGTGTGTGTGTGTGTCATTTTACTTTCAATTTTTTTTTTTTTTTTTTTTTTTTTTTTTTTTGCAGTGCTGGGGATTGAACCCAGGGCCTTGTGCTTGCAAGGCAAGCACTCTACTGACTGAGCTATCTCCCCAGCCCTGTGTGTAATTTTAAATGATGCTAGTTGACCACTTGTTAATAAGAAATAACCAAATGGGACATTTCTAGACAAATGTTTGCAACAAAATATCTGGGTGTCCGTTCTAGTTAATAGGACTTAAAGGAAGATAAGTTGTTTGAGGGAAATTATGTAATTAAAAGGTAACCGTAGCAAGATAAAGTATTTTACATAAGTGTAAACATACATGGAGTTTTAGTTGCAGGCTCTGCTCAATAGTTGTTGATGCTTAGTAATTAGTTATGGTCATAACCCCCTTTTCACTCAGCGATTGGTAGCAACCAGAAGGATGGGGTCATGCAATAAGGAGAGGCTAGCTTTTGAAATCAGAAAGCAAGGACATGCTTCTGTATAGGTTTATTGCTTTCATTTGTTTGTATAGTGCCCTTAAGACCAAAAAACAAAATTTGGTCCTTTCCTGAAAAAAATAGCCTAGTCTTTTCTTATGTAGATTTGACTAATGACAGGGAAGCACTCCCCTTGATAGTTAGATTATTTATTTTAAAATGTTACTGAGTATTCTTCTTTTCATGTAGGAAGCACTCCATATACTTGTTTTGGTGGGGGCAGAGGGGCTTGCACCCAAGGGTGCTTAACTACTGAGCCACATCCTCAGCCTTTTTTGTATTTTATTTAGAGATAAGGGTCTCACTAAGTTGTTGAGGCTGGCTTTGAACTTGTGATCCTCCCATTCCAGCCTCTGGAGCTGCTGGGATTGTAGGCATGCACCACTGCCCCCAGCCACTCCATCTACTTCTAAATAAAAGTCATAGGAATAACATGTAACTCATGAGTCAATGCTTTTATTTTAAATATTCATCAGAACGTTTATGTCCTGGCAGATTTATTTCTATAAGAATAAATATGAAAGACCATGAAATATCCATCTGCCCAGTTTTCCCTTTTGTCCTAGAATTATCTTTTAGGGTTGTTTGTCTAATCCATTGCACCTAATTGGTATATATGTTTCTTTTAAATTTGTGCAGTTCTCCCTACCCCATTTTTTTCTCCATTTCACTGTCCAGTGTAATTTTCCTGTGGTATGCTCCACCTTTTGGATTTGTCTGGTTAATTTTTTTTTTTTTGCGGTACTGGAGATTGAACGCAGGGCCTTGTGCTTATGAGGCAAGCACTCTAACCAACTGAGCTATACCCCCAACCCTGGTTAAAGAGATTGTTTATGGTGTGTTCTGTCTTCTGTATTTCCTACAGTTGGAGGTAGTTTCAAAGCCTTGCTGGATTCAAGTTAAATATGTTTAACTAGAATACGTTCATATGTGAGATGATATATCTGGAAGACTGCCCATTAGTGATGCTAAGTTTTACTATTGTATTAGAGCAACACTGGTGCACTTCATCCCCCATAACCTAATGCTTTTATTCTTCTTCCAGTTTGGCTCTATCATTCTCAAATTGTGGTTCCTGGACCAGCAGCATTAGCACCACCAGCAGCAGCAGCATCACCTGGGAACTTGTTAGAAATGCAAATTCATGGACCCTTCCCTCACCTACTGAATCAGAATGTCTGGGGATGGGACCCAGGAAACTGTGTTTAAACAAGCTTTCCAGATGATTCTTATGCATGCTAAAGTTTAAGAACCACTGGGCTTTCTCAACTCAGATTTTAGTTTCCTGAATAATTTATTCTGGGTTACTTTAATTCATCATTGGTGAGTGGATTGGAGAGAAAAATACTGTTTTGTTGCTTTTTAAAATATGTCAGTATATGAAAGGCTTGAGTCACTATAAGGTTTTATTTCTGTTGAATTTTTTTCAGACTATCTATAGGGACCAATGTAACAAGTCAATTTAGAATGACATAAATAGAACAAAGGGTCCACAATGTATGTCATGCTGACATTCCATTGGAACATCTGGAAATTAAACATGTTGAAGTCACGGAGTAATTTGAATTGGTCCATTGATCATGGACCATTTGAATTATGCTTTTCCTTTTTTACATAGAAATATTCTTTTTTTTCTAAATTGCTGTAATTTTTCTTAATTTAATAGGCTGGAGGACGTGTGCCAGTGTTAGACACACTCATAGAACTTGTTACAAGAGGCCGATCTATCCCAGTTCATCTAAATTCTTTGCCAAGACTGGAATCACTAGTAGCTGAGGTTCAGGCTTGGAAAGAATGTGCTGCTAATACATTCTTGACTGAAAATTCTCCATATTCTCTCTTAGAGGTAAGTGTACAGCCAGCTTATTTGGAATCACTTAAATCTCTTAGCTTGGTAAAGCATGCAGTTCATCATATACAAAAGTGACATCAGTACTGATGAATCTGTGTTCTGAGTTGTTTTTAGCAATCTTTAAATTTTTTTGGATACCTTTTAGAGTAGCATTCAGTGTCTAAAGAACATTTTTTCACATAAATTCCTCTATCTGTGTTGACATTGCACTCGTAGTTATATTTCATTACTGAATTTAGAAAGCCTAATGAATAATCTCACCTATTTCATAAAGTGCTTTTTCTGCACTTTTTTTTATTGTATTTTCTCTAATCTGATGCTCATACATTGTCACTAGAATCTCTTGGTATATCTCACATTTTTGCCTATGTAATTGAATCTGAACTCAAAATAAATATTTTGTAAGCAGTCCTGTCTTCTGTCCTTTCCTCATTCTTCTTCTTTCCTTTTTTAAATAGACCAGTCTTTCATTTGGCTTTATCTGAAATCCATTTTGCTGATGTTTATGGTTTTTCCCACATTAGGTGCTATGTCCTCGATGTGATATTGGCCTTTTGGGATTGAAAAGGAAGCAGAGAAAGTTAAAGGAGCCCTTGCCAAGTGGGAAGAAGAAAAGCACCAAATTAGAGAGTTTGAGTGACCTGGAGAGGGCTTTAACAGAAAGCAAAGAGACTGCTTCAGCTGTGCGTAGTAGGGTTTTTTCCTTCTCCTTCGGTGTTGGAAAGGATAATGTTTAACCCTTTCAAATGTACAGATATACAGATATATTGGGAAGGCAAGTAGGATAAAGTGCACAATCTTATTAAAAAGACTTTTGAAATTGTCATGTGTAAAAGATTTAAATGAAAAATCCCAGGATACCTGGCATGATAACACATATCTATAATCTCAACTACTTAGGAGGCTGAGGCAGAAGGGTTGCAAGTTTGAGACCAGACTTGGCAACATAGACTGCCTCAAAAAACAAAACAACATCATAAAAAAAACTCAACCAAAACAGAAAGATATCAGGGATGGGGGAATTAGCTTAGTGGTATAGTGCTTGTCTGGCATTCACAACACCCTGGGTTTGAAGTGCCCAGCACTGCTAAATTAATAAACAAAATAAATGGAAAAAAAAATGCCTATAGGTACACAAGATTCAGGGTAGGCCTCCCAATCTGAGTCTTGCTGACTCAGAAACATGCCTGTGGGTTGATCCAGAAATGCTGACTAAGGATATCAGAATTAACAGGTATGTGAAACTGTGATGCCAATTTAATTTATTATAAGAAGTACACTTAAAAAGGTTACTGGATACTTATCTGAGTCTGACCTGCATTTAGTAAAACTTGATTCAAGATACCATTTTTAAGACAATGAGGCAATGTCTAACTAATTTTCAGTGAATAGTATTAGGATAAAAGAAGATAACTGCATGATTTGGAAGCTGTTTTTTAGTGGTGCTGGGGATTGAACCCAGAGCTTCGTACGTGCTTAAGCAAGTACTCTACCATCGAACTATACCCCAAGCTGATTTGGATGCCTTTTTTTTTTTTCTTAATGTATTTTTTTTTAGTTGTAGATGGACATAATACTTTTGTTTGTTTTTATGTGGTTGTTGAGGATTGAACCCAGTGCCTCACACCTCACATGTTAGGCAAGTGCTCTACCACTGAGCCACAACCCCAGCCCCAATTTAGATGCTTTTAATGGCGCGAAGCATGGCCTGTTACAGAGTAAAAATACAACATCACCTGTTGCTTAACAATGGGATAAGTTCTGGGAAATGTGGCATTAGGTAGTTTTGTTGTGTGAACATCATAGTGTGTATGCCTACAACTAATAGGGCTACAGTGTCAGTAGCCAGGATAATCTTCTAGGACCACTGTCATACATACAGTCTGTTGTTGACCAAAACATTATGTAGCATGCAACCAGCTGTTAGAACTAGACCGAATGGGTTCATCTTTGGGCCAGGGCATCTTTTCTCCTGTTCGCTCTTTTGTATCTGTCTGACCACTTGTGATTGATATGGGATTGCATTGGTTTATGTATATATTTGACACATTCATTCTTTGGGTATATTTACATATTTCTGCTACCTGAGCACTGTTTTGGTGTTTTTAACTTAGCTACTTTAGTTCACTGTTATATCTGTGGTTCGTTTTTGTAAAGACTGACAGTTATAGTCCCTCTTCCCTGAAATGCACATTGTCTGTTTGAAACTTTGCATGTAGTCAGTCTCTGCTCATCTAGTCCATGAACTCCAGGTTGAATACCTCCTCCTGTGCATGCCTGTAGAACCCTGACAGGTCAGTTTTTGCTTTTTCATTTCTAAGCTACAGGAGGGCACCTTGTTATTAGATAACCTATATATACTACTGAACATTACACTCATCTACAAAAGATTTTTTTTTTTTATTGTAAACAAATGGGATACATGTTGTTTCTCTGTTTTTTTGTTTTTGTTTTTTTTTTTTTTATTTCACAGGTTTGTTACCTGGTATACTTTTGAGACTATTTTTACTTGAGCCCCTTTTTCATATTCATATTCATTTTCTCCCCCAATCCAAAAAGAGACAATAATTCATTCTGGCCTTATAATTCACCATGTGACTGAAGGAGGAGGGGTGGATATGATCACTGGGAATGGTTTCAGCTGTGACAGATTAACATTTTGAGGACTTGGGAATAGAATTGGGAAAACAGAATAGGTTCTGCAACTGATAGCTTTTTTTTTTTTTTTTAAAATCCATTTCCCTCCATGCATCTGTTCTATTTCAGTAATATGTTAGAGGAGGGCTTTAATGGTCTAGCTTTTGGTTGAGGTGTTGACCAGCTCTGACATGGCTATAAATTTGAATTTGCCACCTTTAGACTTTGCTTTTACTTCATGGTGCATAGAATAAATCTATAATGCTTGGACTTGCTTATTTACTGGAGGCCTGACAGCCTTGGCAGTTTAGCAAGGCACTAAGCAACTTAGTGAGACCCTACCTCAAAATAAAAAATAAAAAGGGCTGGGAATGTGGTTCAGTGGTTAAACACCCTGGGTTCAATCCCTGGTACCAATAAAAATGAAAGAAAGAAAAAAATCTGGTTAAGTGGTCTCTTTCTCTTTCTCTTTCTCTGTCTCTTTCTCTTTCTCTCCTCTCTCTCGCTCTCTTTGGGATCTAGTTTAATTGCCTATAATTGCTGTGCTCAACACACAAGGAAGACCTTGGCATTGAAGAGCAGTTAAACATAGACTTGTACTGTGTAATGGTTGGTCAAAGAGACCTCTATCTCAGGTACCTTTCTAGAAGAATGCAAAAGCTAATGGGACTGAAAACAAGTGGAGAGCCTCAGAAATGAGCATGCATGGAGTATAAAACATCTCAATAGTCCCAGAGAAGTAAATTTTCTAGGAGATAAATGTATGTAGACGTTGAGCTTTTAAGAATGATGTATGTTAAGTATAATTGCTCACACTGTGCTTCTTAGACCCCAGGCAGAGTGAGCTGTCTCACATACCACTTTTAATCATTCTTGCACTCCTGTGAGGTGCACACTGTTTTCATCTCCATTTTACACATGCAGAAATTTAGCCACAGTGGAGTAGGTTGCCCGCAATCCCTTGCACTACAGTGTGAGGCCTAACCAGTATCTGAATGTAGATAAACTACTGTGGAGCCCTTGCTCTCAACTGTGGGGACCTTGAGTTTTGGGGAGGACAGTTTCTCTATGACACCACCCTTGACTGTTAACTCCTTTTCAGATGGCAACACTTGGGGAAGCTCGCCTGAGGGAAATGGAAGCTTTGCAGTCTCTTAGACTCGCCAATGAAGGAAAGTTGCTGTCACCTGCCCAAGATGTGGAGATGAAAGTCTGCCTATGTCAGAAGGCCCCAGCTACCCCAATGATCCAGTGTGAACTCTGCAGGGATGCTTTCCACACTAGCTGTGTGGCGGTACCCAGTATTTCTCAAAGCCTTCGAATCTGGCTTTGTCCCCATTGTCGGAGGTCAGAGAAACCTCCATTAGAGAAAATTCTGCCCTTACTGGCCTCCCTGCAGCGTATCCGAGTTCGCCTTCCTGAGGGAGATGCACTTCGATACATGATAGAAAGAACCGTGAACTGGCAACACAGAGCCCAGCAACTGCTTTCGTCAGGGAATCTAAAATTTGTGCAAGATCGAGTGGGCTCAGGACTGTTGTATAGCAGATGGCAAGCCTCAGCAGGACAGGTGTCAGAGACTAACAAGGTGAGTCTGGACTCCTCAGGTTATCGGAATCTCTGTACCTCTCTCCTGAACCTGGAGTCGCTAACTCTGATATCACTAACTCTGCTGTCACTGTTCCCTTGGTAATCACTTTGTGTTACCAGCATTCACTGCACCTACAGCTTCCGGCTTGAAGAACCATGCACACTTGCCACATCCTTTCAGTTTCTTCTGCTCCTAATAGTTGTTGCCTAGGCACTGGTTCCACAGAACACATGTTCGCCTTTTCATATAAACAAGTAATTTTTCCATTTATATGTCTGGCAAGTCAAATATGTATTTAACATGCATATATATGTGTATTTTAAATTGTTGTTTGACTAAAAATTTGACTGCCTCTCTGCCTCCTCGTGGAATTCACTGAGTAGAAAGGGAAAGAGCTTCCTATCTTCTGTTTTTTGAGCCTTTGGGCAAGAAGACTTTTTGTAAGTGTTGGAGTCCTGTTTTTCTTCAGTAGAAAGGCTGTGGATTCCAGTACTGTGTGCATTCTTTCAAAAGCCAGATTCCCTGACTATCGCTGGGAGTGGGTGGGCCATTTTCTGTCTTCCTCCACTGGGGGTGTAGGAGAAGAATGTGAAGATATCAGGAAAGCACAATCAGAATGCCAACAGTCAGTCTTTTTGTAATTTGACTTTTAAATCTAGTATGTATTTCTTTATCAGAGATAATTACAATGCTCTTGTGCCATTATGGACACAGACATGTGAACTAAATGAATTAAATCTTCAGCAGATTAAGGGTTAAAGACCAAAAAAAAAAATGCCTTTGTCATATGTGTTTCCTTGGTTTTTTGTGTTTTTATTTCTTTCCAGTCTTTAAAAATGAATATAGTGCCTGGCACATAGCAAATAATCAGTTAAATACTTACTGCATAGATAAATTGAAGCTATTCATGCAGTCTACAGTGGAGTCGCTTGTGTTTTGAACACAGGGTTTGCTAGCAGTGTATCAATAAAGGTAAAGGACACAACTGTTATTTATCAAATCATGGTCAAAGGAGTGTTCCTACTTCTTTAAACACAGAGGAAGATAGGAAGCTGGTTGTAATTGATTTTGACAGATTCTCCTTTGGTCTGTTCAGAAGGGGTACTTGTTTGCGTTTATTGTATTGAAATCTTCAATAAGGACAATCACATAAGGATTAAGGGTTGTACCACCTGTTCTCACACAGAGAAAGTGGCTTATTTCCCAGTGGTCGTCTTCACCTCTCTGAAATCAGTCCAAGTAAAACTGGGAAGATTAAAGGCCTGGTCTTTGGGACAAAGAATTGAGCTGGTCATTTCAGAGACACCAGGAGGCTCTTCAGTTGGGGAGAATCAGTCTGTTTTTTTCCCAGTTACCTGTTTGATAACCCAAGCTAACGTTCTTTCTTAGGCTGGTGCCAGTATTTTTAATCCTGAAAAGGCCTTGTTGTAAGATGTTTTTCTTCCATTAGGTATCTCAGCCTCCTGGTACAACATCCTTTTCCTTGCCTGATGACTGGGACAATAGGACCTCATATTTACACTCTCCCTTCTCTACTGGACGGAGTTGTATCCCTCTCCATGGTTTGTGTATCATTATTATCATTATTATTATTACTACTACTTCTCCTATTGCTATTAGGGCTGGAGAGTAACAGGTGATCTTGCACTGAGTCTTTGTTACAGGTGATCAGGTACCATAAAAAACTTCATCCTTCTACTAGGGAGGCTGAGGCAAGAGGATCATAAGTTCAAGGCTAGCCTGGGAAACGTATTGACACCCCGCCTCCAACTAAAAAATACAAAGGGTTTGGGTATAGCTCAGTGGTAGGGAAAAAACAACAAAACAAAAAAAACACCCAACTTGATCCCCCTTTTTCTCTTCTTTTTGGAATAGGGATTGAACCCAAGCTACATCCCCAACCCCTTTTATTTTTTTATTTTTTGGTACCAGGGATTGAACCCAGGGCACTCAACCATTGAGTCACATCCCCAGCCCTTTTTTATATATTTTTTTGGAGACAGAGTTTCACTGAGTTGCTTAGGGCCTCCCTAAGTTGCTGAGGCTGGCTTTGAACTCCCATTCCTCCTGCCTTAGCCTCCTGAGCAGCTGGGGTTACAGGTGTGCACCACCATGCCCTACCCCTTCTATTTTTTATTTGGAGACAGGGTCTCACTAAGTTGCTATGGGTCTTGTGAGTTGCTGAGGCTGCCCTCAAACTTGTGATCCCAAACTCCTAAGTTACTGGAATTATAGGCATGTGCCACTGCACCCAGCAGAACTTTATTGTTAAATGTAGGATATGGGTTACTGTGCATTCACTAGGTAGGAAAGGGATAATATTTAAAGGTTTATAAGTGCAAAGGAAACAGAGAAAGGCCTTGTTCA
Source organism: Sciurus carolinensis (assembly GCF_902686445.1). Classification (NCBI taxonomy): domain Eukaryota; kingdom Metazoa; phylum Chordata; class Mammalia; order Rodentia; family Sciuridae; genus Sciurus; species Sciurus carolinensis. The sequence goes on from NC_062224.1 coordinate 84,899,404, forward strand.
TTGCTTTCAGGGACAAAAGGGTCAATCCCATGACAACTAATAATTAAACACCAAGTATTTAAGTCAGATGCTAAGTCATGGACTATCATATTATATTACCTAAGAGACTTATGGAGAATCTCAGAGATAATCCACATTGGAAACAACCCCTCCCCCCCCCGCACACCATTATTGGGGGTCAAATTCAGGACCTCATGCATGCTAGGCAGATGCTGCACCACTAATTTATACCCAGGCCCGACCCCTCTGCCTTTTTTGCGGCAGAGGTGCTGAGGGTTGAACCCAGGGTCTTGCATGTGGTAGGCAAGCATGCGACCAGCTGAACTATATCCCCAACTCACATACATAGCCCTTTAAAAAAAAAAAATTTCTTTTCTTTTGAAACAGGGTCTTGCTAAGTTGCCCAGGCTACCTTTGAACTTGTGATCCTTCTGCCTTAGCCTCCTGAGTAGTTAGTGTTACAGGTGTGCTCTACCATACCTGGCCTACCCCATGGTTCTGCCTAAAGCTGCAGCTGGAATCCTGAGCCTTAGTCATGACTCTCTTATTACATTACCTAATGCACTTAATTAATATTACCTAGATGGACTTCTTCTCAGTGTGCATCTAGTCATATGGTCAGAGCCCTTTGATCCCCACAGATTATTCTTGCCCTGGGCTAGCAGCTTGTTTCTATGTTTTCTAGTAAAAGCTGTTAGGGCAGAGGTGCGGCATCTTCTGTATTAGCAATTAGCAAAGGGAAGATTCTGGTGTCATTAATACTTCACTAGTAATCAGAAGTCTTAGGAAATCTAGTTTGGGCTGTGTTAACATTGGGGCTTTGGGCACATTAAGTGAACCTAGCTTGAACTGAATGCCATTTCAGGAGAATAGAGGGTGGAAGTGGTATGAGAGGCAGTCCTTCTGTAAATCTCATAGACTTAAATGCACATGTGTGAAAGAAACACTCTTTATGGTCATCCTTCTGATTGGGTCTGGTCTTAAACAGGCATCAGTCCAGAAGTGAATGAACTGTTGATGGAAGCCCAGTTGCTCCAGGTATCCCTTCCTGAAATTCAGGAACTTTACCAGACTCTACTTGCAAAACCAAGCCCTGCTCAGCAAACTGACCGAAGCTCACCAGTTAGACCCAACAGTGAAAAGGTGAGTGTCTGAGGCTGCTGGGGGCAATAGAGTCACAGAGGCTTAGAGATGGTATCTTTGATCCTCAGAAAGGTGCCAAGTGTCTGCCTCATGGCTCATTCTTAAGGTTGTCAGTGAGAAGATAGGCACCGGACACCATCTGCTACAGTTTGGGCTTTCAGCCTGTTTCGGGGTCCTGTTTAAGGTACTGTGTGAATTTTTTTTTTCCTTTTTTTTCTTCTTAGCAAGGTGTGTGTCTCATCATTACCATGTGATAATAGTGAGAGGTAGTATTGTTTTGCCCTATCAGAGAAGTACTATAGAGAAGAAAATATAATTACAGCTGAGAGGGCCTTTTATTATAAAGATTTTAAAAAGCAAAGATATTCGGTCAGTATTGAACAAATGCTTTCGTTCCTCCCCCAAACCTAACAAGGCAGCTGGTGTGAGAACTGAGGATGCTCATCTTGAATGCCAGTTTACTTGACAGGTTCTCTACAATGTCCTATTTCTTAGCCTAGTTAAGGGCATTGCTTCACTTCCTTCTAGTGAACTAATTGACCTGTCACATTTAAGGCCTCTGAGAATATAGTCAAGATAGAAACCTACCAGGAAGACTAAAACCGTATTAGGGAAGAATCTCATAAAAGATTATACAAAGGCTGTTAGCAGCATTTAGAATTTATTTTTCACTATGATAGCAAATAGTATAGCACCATTACTGATTGTGTTCAGATAATGTACCTTACTCCTATGAGGGGTGGGGGTGCATGTTCTTAAAGAAGGAACTAATAACCCGGTTCCTTAGGAGCCAGCAGGTTAAAGAATAGACATAAACACCCAGGTAGAAGCTACCTAAATAGCCATCACTCACAGATTTGGTGAAAAGAATCTTTGGGAGGATCTTGCATCTCCTGGTGCTGGTTGACTAATTTGAAGACAAATTGTTCTTTAATTTTCTTTTTCTGTAGTTCTTTGTAGTACTAACAGTGAGGAGGAAAGGAAGTTAAAGTCAAATGTTTGTCCTGTGATGTTTAGGATGCAGGATATTCACCATGTATTGAGGGGGTGGTGTCATTTGGTCTCTTATTCATATATTTTTCCTTCCTTTTTTTCTTTTTTTGGTACTGGGGATTGAATCTGGGGCCTTGCCCATGTCAGGCAGTACTCAACTGCAGAGCTACACCTCTAACCCTTTTTATTTTGAGACAAAGACTTGCTAAGTTGCCCAGACTGGCCTCAAACTTGTGATCTTTCTGCCTCAACTTCCCAAGTAGCTGGGATTACCGGCATGTGCCACCATGCGCCACCATGCAAGGCTCATTTGCATATTTTCTTTAGCTTCACTATTTTTAGTAGTAGGCAAACTGTAGGCTAAAATTGAATTTGCTCATCTCCCACCCAGAGCGATTGCTGCCGAGGAAAGAGAGATGGAATCAACAGTCTTGAGAGAAAACTGAAGAGACGCCTGGAGAGAGAAGGCCTCTCCAGTGAACGGTGGGATCGAGTTAAAAAAATGAGGACCCCCAAAAAGAAGAAAATCAAACTGAGCCACCCCAAGGACATGAACAATTTCAAGTTAGAGAGAGAGCGTAGCTATGAGTTAGTTCGTTCTGCCGAAACTCATTCCCTGCCCTCAGACACGTCCTATTCGGAACAGGAAGACTCTGAGGATGAAGATGCCATCTGTCCAGCTGCGAGCTGCCTGCAGCCAGAAGGAGATGAGGTCAGTGAGGTTTGGGCCATAGAGGACGTGCTTTCCCTTAACTCAGAAACCCCGTAAGCTAGACCTCATCTCGCTGGGGCTTTCTCTTCTGCTTATCTGCTTTGAGCTGATCTGAATGGATTGCTCAGTCCTCCCCCCACTGATATTTCTGCTCTTACCATCGTTCCTGGTTCTCCTCCCTTTTCTTGAAGAAACTCTCGTTCTTCCCTTTTTCCTTTTCTTGCTCCTCCAGCTTTCACCGTCCCGGCGCTAAGAAGGTGGGAGGGATGCTGACATAATGCCCTTTTGCTTACTGTCACAGGGCAGCACTGTCTTAACCCCAAAGCAGTCACGACTTGAAGATGACTTTGACTCGGTTGCTTTGGCTGGTGGGCCAGCTACACTCGTTTGGCTTAGCTGTTGTGCCAGAGGTGGGACGGTGGCCATTAATGGCAAATGGCCTGAATATCTTGAGGCTGGCCTGCCCAATTTTGAATGGCATTCTTTCCTCTGAACACCCCATCTTCCTGCTCTTTGTAACCAGGTGGACTGGGTCCAGTGTGATGGCAGCTGCAATCAGTGGTTTCATCAGGTCTGTGTTGGTGTTTCTCCAGAGATGGCAGAGAAAGAAGACTACATCTGTGTGCGCTGTACTGGGAAGGACGCACCAAGCCGAAAGTAAAAACAAAACAAACACCCCCACTTAATGTAATTCAGGACTCCAACCAAGAAGATTTCCTCAAATCTCAGCAAAGCTACAGGACTGGTGTTCAAGCCAGTCTGCACACGGTGCTATTTCTATTCCTCATGGGATCATTTTTCCAGAACTCTTTGAAAAAAAGAAAAAACAACTAAAAAAATTTTTTGACACTTTTTGTATTTTTTTCCTTAAGAGCTGTTTGTGGTTGTTGAGGTTTGAAACGCTGACTGTTTTTTGCAGGGGTTTCCACCAATTTGGAAGGCATCAAAGCTTGCACCTTTTCATGTACAGCATTGAAATTGTACCTCTGTCTGGGATTTACCGGATTAAGACTCCAACTCAGTTTTAGTGCCCAGAGGGGGCATCAGAAATTCCAGTAAATCCTCATTTGAGGAATCCTTCTCTTGTTTACTCTGTTACCACATTGGGGAATTTTAAGTTTTTCCACTTTTGGGGTTTTTGTTTGTTTCTTCCTTTCTTTATCCACTTTTATTTTCTCTGGTAGACTAGGTTTATTTATCTGAGCAATAACTTCTATGTTGGTTTCAGTGGCTGGAATTAAAACAAAACAAAACAAACTCCTGAACAGTGTGTTGGTGCTTTAGCATTTGGTTGATGTACAGAACGCAAATGTCTAGTTTCTAGTGTCACTGATGAACTAGTGATGTAGAAAAGAGACTGCTCTGTAAGTAATTGCCACAGCTGTATTTTGGCTTTCTCCCTGCCCCTTCCTCCCTCCCCTATTTTTTGGTAGCTTGTATCAAATGTTGCAGTTTATATTGTGGAATAAATCCTTGGTCCTAATACTACACTACATGCTGGTTATTTAGAGCCATTAGATGACAGCTTCCTTTGCCCCTCTGCCTGTGGGCTTGCAGAACCAGAAGGGGTCGCTTGCCTTGACCTCTGCCCAGCCAGGCTGTGGTGGCAGTGGGTGTTTGCCTGTGAACAACATCGGAGTTTCTTCTTTTGCATCCCGCTCTTGTTTTAGTGGGTCATATGCCTCCAGGCCCCACCAAAAGGACCCCTCAGTCTTCAAAGCCATGCTTTATTTCAGTCAGCTCTCTCAGAATGTTGGTGAATCAATCCTCAAGTCAGTCCTCCTTGTGGAAATGACACCTTTGTTATATTTCAGTTGACAGGGAAACTTGATTTAGGGTTCAGATGTTGGAAGGAAATCTAAGGAAGTTTCATCCGCATAGAGGACTTGGGTTTAGTTTACAGGCTGAGGGGAACTTGTGAACACCCAGGCTCTGCCTTCCTGGTTTCCTTCCTGTCCCTTTCTGACTCTGGATCTGAAGCTGGATGGTTTCTGGGTGTGGACTGCCCATGCCGTTTCCCTCCTTTTCTTTTTAAAGGGCTCTCTATTGCAGTGGAGAGGGCATCCTGGTGAACACAACAAACTCTTGCTCACTTTTCCTGTCCTCTTGCTAATATTTTTTCCCCATATTCTATAGCCATAAACCTGCAGATGGTAGAACTAGTGGGTCTTTAATAAAATGAAACAACAACAAAAAGCAGTTTGTGATGTAGCAGAGATTTAAATGTACTACTACCCCCTTTTCTGCAATTCAATAATTAAATCTCTTTAAGAATGACTCCTAGTCAGTTTTCCTGCAGTTGTTGTGATGTCTCTCCTTGTCTCATGGGCGTTATGGGGTCAAAAGAAAAGAATAGTTTCCATGCACAATGTGGATTAACAGTGGTTTGGCCATTTTAGTATCTAAATTCTCAACCCGACTTACCCCGCCTGTGGCGTTGGAACACGATACCACTTCCATGGAGAAAGCATGCTGAACAAGGACACTGCTGGGGCTCAGGGTGTAGCTCATGCACCTGACCCTGGGCTCCACCCCCAGCATTGCAAGGATAAAAAAGAGACTGCTGCTAAAATAAAACCTTTGCCTTAGAGAGTTTCACCCTTCTAGTACAAGCACGTGCCGGTGTCATCAAAGCCCCAGTAGTTCTTCTTTACCTGCAGGTTGTACACAACCCCTAACAGCGGCCTCTGGTGAGGTAGTGTATTCATCCCTGAGTGCGGGGCGAAGATGGGCAGTGTGTATTTGAGCCACCCGCTCCCCAGTGGGAACCACTGGTCTTTTTTGGGCCAAAGCTCAAGTTACAGATAGTAAATGACAATGCCCGGCTTTTTTTCTTCCAGTTCTCCTGCTGTACTCCTGCCTTGTACGCTGTCAAACACTGCAAGTGAACAGATTACATTTGCCTTCCAGTTTGTGGCTTCCATTGTGTACTCAGTGTGACCACAGACTAATTTTTGTTACCTAAAAATCATATTGTGCATTGACTGTGAAACTGACCTAGACTCTAACCTCTGAATTTATGGGAAAGATGAGAAAGACACATAAAAACTGACACTTGAGTTTCCATCTCAGTAGTTCTGCAGCCCCCTGAGCTCAGAGAAAAGGACTGAGGGAGGTGGAGCCTGAGCCAGGGGACAGTCAGTGGGTGAAGAGTGAGTCTGGGGTCCTCGGCACCAATGTGTAGTTGAGGAGTGCTGCCACCCTGCCTTCGTGACTTGGCTGTCCCCTTTTCTTCCAGATCAGACTAGGGGATTTCTCCTTTATTTATTTTCCCTACCCCAACTGGTAAACCACTGAATGTGCTCCCAGCCTTTTTTATTTTGTATTTTCATTTATGTTTTGCAGTATTGAGAATTGAATCCAGGGGTGGTCTGCCACTGAGCTTACATCCCCACCCCACCCCCACCTTTTGGTACCAGATATTGAACCAAGGGGCACTTTAACCCCTGAGCCACATCCCCAGCCATTTTTATTTTTTTTTGAGACAGGGTCTTGCTAAATTGCGGAGGCTGTCCTCAAACTTGGAATCCTCCTGCCTCAGCCTCTCTAGTAGCTGGGAAAACAGGCATGTGCCACTGTGTCCCACTTGAGGGATTTCTTAGATAGAATAAAGTTCGCTTATGCAAGCCCCCAGCCTGGGGGGAAAAAAAGCTTGTGTCATTTGGACTAGCTGTAAGGGAGGTTATCATCTTTATCGCCAACTTCCTTGCTGCCCTCTGAGGTAGTATTCACTTTTCTATCTCAAGGTGAACCTAAAGCAGAAGTGCCATTTGGCAGTGGAGGTTGATACAGACATGTTTACCTACTTCATTCTGACGTGTAGAGCTTAAGAAAATGAGATGGGAAGGTCTTGAGGCTTTGAGTCTTTAATTTTTGCAGAAGTGTATGCACCTAGTTTGCCATTGTACCCACCATAAAAAGCAACACAGGCCTTTGGGTATCAGCGGAAGATAAACTTGAGAGCAGATGCCAATCTGGGAGGGGCTAAAACTTGGCTTCTCTGCCATCTACCAGGGCTGTGCTCTGAAGTCCCTTTTGTAGTGACTCTCTACCCTTCTCACCACCACCACCCCACTTAACCATCTTGATGGATATTTGGCAGTCCATTAAGATCTGCTTCTGGTTTGAAACAGGCCTTGATTGGTGTTTAGTACCCATGGGTGTTTCTGGGTTCAACCTGCCTGGGTCTCAACAGTCTGGAATGGATCACAGGTGTTCTATCCCTGTAACAGGAAATGGAATTAGCAAGTATTTTGAGTCTGCCTGTTACCAGACATTGAGTCAGAACTGGTCACTCAGTAACAAGCTTACATATGCTAGTGTGTACTAGGTGTCAGCCTACATTACATTGGCTTTTCCCTGCCATGATGTTGCATAAAAAAACTGAATTCCCTTCTGATGAAATACTACCTGTTGGGAAGAAGATCTGAGGAAAGCAATGAAGATCTCAGTGTCGGATCCATTTAAGGGCCAAGATCCTTCTTCAAGGAGTGTCTAAGAAGCACCATAGTGATGGCTTCACACCTGGTGGCTGTCTGTTCCCAGTCCTCTGCACGCGGCTCTTTAAGCCTCCTAACAACATTCTCTGAGAGGTTTCTTGTGTAACTTGTATTAGAAATGTTACTGAAAGCTGCCTAAACAAAAAATTGTATAAAGCAATACTGTTTTAAATACATTTTTAAGGCATAAACAATTTGTAAAGTATATATTTCACTTCTAAATTTATGTAAACAGATTTTCATGTTTTAATACTGCTTACATGGGAATGCACCTGTACATTTTCCTCAGTGTAAATGGAATATTTAAAGCTAACCAACAACAGAATGGATAATCCAGCTCCCTGTTTTGGTTCTGGGTTAGTTACATAAGAATGAAGGGCTATGATCTTGTGAGTTTGGTTGTGTTTTTAATTTTCAGGATAACTACTGTCTTTTGATAGTGGAATTGGAATGGTGAGATCATTTGATCTGTTTCAGGTGAGTGGAGGCCAAAGAGCTATTCTTTCTGCTTTCCCTTCAGTAGGAACAGAGGAATTTAAAAATTGCCTTTCTGGGTCTGGGGATGTAGCTCAATGGTGGAGCACTTACCTAACATGTGAAGTCCTGAGTTCAATCCCAGCACCCTGCCCACCCACCCCACCACCCCGCCAAAAAGCCTTTCTGAGGAAACATTATTTGCTCTATTTAAAATACACCAAAAATTATAGCTCCTGGCAAACCTCCTTGGCTAGAAGCTGCCATCCTCTGTATTCCCCTTGCCAGTATCCCGCCCCCCCCCCCCACACTGCAACACACAAAAGAAAACCCCTTTAGCATACCAGAGGACAGGTTGTATTAATTGAAAGAAACTGGATGCATTGTGCATGCTTGTAATCCCAGTGATTCAGGGGGCTGAGGCAGAAGGATTGCAAGTTCGAGGCTAGCCTCTGCAATTTGGTAATACCTTCACTAACTTAGCAGGACCCTGTCTCAAACAATAGAAGGGGATGGGGATGCAGTTTGATAATAGAGCACCCCTGGTTCAATCCCCAGTACTGCAATAATAAAGGATGAAAATATTTACGTTTAATTTTAACCTAAATCATAAGCAAATGCATTCAACTCTAAAAATTTAGTTTGGGGGTGAGGACCTGAGCAGATTTGTGCTCAGCAGGCCAAGACTGACTGCACATGTTAGAGAAGGAATGTAGAAATAGGATTTGGGTCAATCTGTATTTTTAAGTCATGTGGTCCAGTGTTTGTAAAATGTTCTAAGCTCCCAGGAGACAACTGCCATTAAATATAAGGTAAATCCTCTGGAGCAGCAGTTATGGTGTGCTTGGAATTGTGTTCTAATGCTGAGGGATCATCTTTCATGGTCTACTGTTCCTTAAGATGACCTTTCAGGGTGTATGTAGCAAAGAGCCCAATTTCCCTATTTCACAGGTGTGAAAACTAAAGAGAATGATTAACCTGCCAAGACAGTCCTAGGAGAGGTGAACTTTGGGAATCAGGTGAGATTTTTTTTTTTTTTTTTTTTTTTTTTTTTTTTTTTTTTTGGTACTGGGGATTGAACTCGGGGGCAGTCAACCATTGACCCACATCCCCAGCCCTATTTTGTATTTAGAGTTGGGGTCTCACTCAGTTGCTTAGCACCTCGCTTTTGCTGAGGCTGGCTTTGAACTCACAGTCTTCCTACTTCAGCCTCCTGAGCTGCTGGGATCACAGGCGTGCACCACCACATCTGGTTTAGGAACCTTCTAAGGGCAGAGCCTGTTGCTCTGTTTGATTTGCAGGTTCCTTGTTCAGAACTTTCTACAGGTTTCAAAGAACCAAGAATATGGGCCCTCAGGTTGGTGATCTTGCTTCCTTTCTCTGTCCCAGCTCCCACCTTCTGCTTTCTCCCAGCCTGAAGGGAATAGAGTAGACAAATGTGAACGAGGATTTAATCACTGATGGATTCTTGGTTGTGGCCCTGGTTGGGAGGTGCTTTTATGATTTCGAGATGTCTGAAATCTAGCATCCATGTTCAGCATTGGAACGACCCCCCACACACACACCTCCGCCTCCACAGGCCAAATACCTCACTTTCTTTTCCCTATTGAGACTGAAAACATGACCAGTAATGTGGTGTGTTCCTACCAGATACCCCTGGTGTCCTCAGGCATCTTCACAAGGGGAAGCAGATGCTGGGCATAATCTTCTGGACTTTGCCATGCCTTGGATGGCTAGCAGAGGTCACAGTGGATGTGAGACCCGGTTTTCCTTGCTCTCCCCATTTCTATCCAGCCTCTCCCACCACCTACCCACCCCCTCGCTTGAAGCTCCTCCAAGAACCTGTAGGACTTGCCGTTGAGTTGAGGGAAAGCACTATCCAGAAAGTAAAGTAGAGGGGGATTTAAAGGTGTTGTGCCTGGGCGTGCAAGCCCCCAGCACAGTGTGATTATTTTCCACTGATTGAGCACATGCTCTTTGAGCCACTACAAGTCTTAGGGTAACTCTGGCTGCCACTCCAAGTTTGGCCACCAGATGGCACCATTTGGTTTCCGTAAGTGCCATGGATCCTCTGACCACGTTGATGTAAGTTGGTTGGTCCTGTTCAAGTTGCCCAGAAGGAGGTAAACTACAGTGAGTTTAGGCAAGCTTTAATAAGATTATTAGGGATTTTAAGGCTCCAGTCATTTTTCCTTATTTTTAATCAATCTACCACTAAGCTACCTTCCCAGCTCCTTTTAAAAATGTTTAAATTTTTATTTTGAAACAGGATCATGTTAAATTACCTAGGCTGACCTCAAATTTGTGATCCTCCTGATTCAGTCTCCTAGCTGGGATTATAGTTGTGTGTCACCAGGCTCAGCTGGGCTCCAGCCCTTGCTAGCAGAGAAAGAATTTGGATCTTTGCATATTGCCTTCCTCCAAAGTCGGTCTCTTTTTGGGGAAGGGGGATGTTGTTTGGGATTGAACCAAGCGGTGCTTTTGAGATAGTCTCACTAAATTGCTGAGGCTGGCCTTGATCATGTGATTCTCCTTTAGCCTCCCAAGTCTCTGGGGTTATAGTCGTGTGCCACCATGCAGGGCCAAAGTATATCTTTGGATAGGTTTATTTTTCAATTTGAGGGAAAATAGGATAGAGGCCCTCTTTTTTTGTTGTTTGTTTTTTGGTACCAAGGATTGAACTCAGGGGTGCTTAACCACTGAGTCATATCCCCAGCCCTTTGTATTTTGAGACAAAGGGGGCCTGAGGCTGACTTTGAACTTGTGATTCTCCAGTCTCAACCTCCTGAGCCACTAGGATTATGGACATGCACCAACATGCCCAGCTGATAGAGGCCCTCTTGATGCAGTTATTACAGTATAAGTCATGACCACAGAGAAACGCTGGCCCTGGCTAGAGGGTAGACTGGAAACCTCACTATTAATTCCTTCCCCAGAACCACCTGCATTAGAGAAAGGTCAAGGGCAGAGTCAGCACTCATTCCTGAGAACCTTCTATGAGTCCCGAAAGGCAAGGTCCTAGGGAAGCAGGCCGGAAGTGATCACTGTCCTCTTGGCTAGATGGCCTCTTTGCTAGATGCATGCTAAGCAGCAGCCATGGAGGTTGTGTGACTTGAGCTGGGATATTGAGAGAACTCGAGTGAGGTTTGTAGCCGGAGCTGAGCCAGCCCCCGAGCTCATGTTGTTTCGCTCTTTTTCCCTTGTGCTTTTCCACTGTACCATGACCTCATCATGACCACATCACTGAGTTGTTCTTAAGACTATGTATATTTAATCTTCCAAACACAAGGTAATATTTCCCTGTAGGGAAGGATGGAATTGTGCCCTGAAGTATTCACGTTAGAGTTTGAGGAGCACATCTGTTCTTGTTCCATGTCTGCTTCCATGTTTGCCAGATCCTCGGGGTGGAGAAGTCTAGGGTTCAGAAGGGAAGAAATGCCCAAGGCTGGTGCTTTTTTGCCCAGAAAGATAGTAGACCATTTTCTAGTCTGAACTGAAAACTGTGGCAATCACAGCTTTCTTGCTACTAATATTAACCTCATGCACTGAAACCATGGGATGGGAGACAAGGGATATTAGAAGAGAGGAGTAGGTGTTTTTCAGACCCTGAAGCACAAGCCAACAAGAACTTCTAATAAACAACAGAAGAGGGCAGCAGAGGACCAGGATTAACTGCTGTCCCATCCTTTTTCCCAGACTTGGGCTAGGCCTTCTGGAGAGCAGGAGGCGAGAAAGACAGACTTAGGTTCCCAAGGTCACTCTACATTCCTTTACCTCTAGATGACCAACTCTAAGCCAGAGGTAAGATCTGTCTTCTGTAGTGTGTAGTCTTTGTTGTTCATCATCTAAGTCTAGTTTGCTTGCTGTTTGGGAGGAGACTGGGTCGTTGACCTAAAACTGAAGATAAGCTCTGGACCCTCATTCTACCAGTTGATTGATAGGTGCCAAGTCCTCCCTCCTATATTCTCAGCCCTGCCCTGGGTTTTATAGACTCATGGCCTTAAAGAACATGGACTCTGTGTCCAAGGGACACAAAGTGCAGTACAGGAGGGAACCTAATAAATAGATCCTTCTAGTTTCTTGTTCTCTTGGGAATGTGCAATTGTAATGGAATTGGAGAAGAAAAACCAAGGCTTGGTTATTGCCAAACAAACCATGTGGCCTTGCTGAGGATGGGGACCTGGCACACTTAAAATAAGACTGGTTATGAGATCCTCAGGGCCCCTTGGTCCTTACTGCTCCTCTCCCTATATGTTTGACTTGACTACCACTCCCTTCAGTAGCACCTAAGATCAGTCAGAGGCACTGATGGCAAATAGTTCCAGTAAAGGTGTTCTCTGACGGGGACAGCCCTTGGCCCAGGAGGACCTTTGGATATTGAAACTGGGTACAAATTTTGGATATGTGAGTGAAGAAGAAGCAAGGAAATGGTCCCAGGAGCCTGTGCCCAGCATCTTTAGGGAATGGCCAGAACAAGACACACATTTAGGGAAAGCCGAGGAAGAGGCATTTCAAATGGCACGCACAGCCATGAAAAACAGTAAAAACTAGCACAACGCAGAATGTACACCAGGCATTGTTCTGATGCTTTGCACATAGTAACTCAATCTTCACAACATCCCAGGGAGCTCAGTACTGTCATTCCCATTTTCAGATAAGAAAATTGAGCTTCAGAGAAGTAAAACACCATCTAGCTGGTACATACAGGAACTAGAATTCAAACCCAGAGTCTGAGCCTTAACAAAAAGATGGAAGGCCTCTCCTACCCATGAGCCTCACCTCTGAGACATGTGGCTCCCCAAAGCAATAATTCATTCCTAAAAACTCCCCAACACAGCTACTGTTGCCCCATAGACTGTGAGTCTCTTGGCCTACCCCAGGTTTGGCGAGGCTTATGAAAGTCTCATTTTAGAGAACTGGGTGAACAGTCTTTTTTCCTAAATGGGTAATTGGAGTTGGAAATGCATTCTGGCAGCCTCTTCGAGGCCCTGTACCCGCTGCCTTGGAAGGTAGGCATGCAGGTCTATGGAGGGACCTTGCCCTCAGGAGTCTGCTGGGAGGCGGGCGGCAGCTCCACCTGGCGTTCAGCTCCCATCCCACACCTCCAGCCACTGTGAGCAAAGTCACCTCAATTGGGACGGAGGCCAGGCATATTCATTGTGTTCTTGGCAAAAAGAACAATTCAGTCCACATAGACCTTTAGGGTTGGAACTGCATAAGTAAAAGCAGAAAATCTCAAGGTGACTGGCCTGACTGGGAGAAAAAAGAACGACAGGACTTGGCAGGTCTGGCCTGAAGCAAGCTGCTCTTGTGACAGAAACTTACCCAGGAGAAGCGCCTACTCAGTGCTCTGAGCCCAGGTAGCCAACCCCACGACTGCCATGCTGGTGGGACTTGGCTGCACACATAGGGCAATCATTCATGTAGAAAGAAGGTCGTATGTGATGCCACGTCCTGGGGTGGGGGATCTAGTTCAGGGAATTCTACCCTCTTCAGACCTTTTCCCAGTCAGGCCACGGAGAATGAGGTGGTAAGCAGATTTCTAGACTCGCTGGGTTTCCTTGGGTAAGTCACTCAGTCTCTCTGAGGCAAATGATGAGGGAAATCAGTGCACTTGCTGGCCTTCTGGAGCTGAGGAATAGCAATTATCGTCTACTGGAATGCCCAAGAATCGTTCAGCACTTGCTCAGCATCCATTGCCATGTTGGATTCTTAGTGTTATAGTTTGGTTATGAGGTGTCCCCCAAAAACTCCTGTTAATATAGGAATGTTCAGAGATGACATAATTACATTATGAAAGCTGTAACCAAATTAGTGGATTAATCCATTTAATGGATAATTTGAATTTTTATTATTTTATTTTATTGGTATCGGGGATTGAACTTGGGCATTTTACCACTGAACTACATCTCTAAGCATTTATTTATTTATGTATTTATGTATTTATTTATTTACAGACAGGGTCTCACTAAGTTGCTGAGGCTGGCCACAAACTTGCCATCTTCCTGCTCAGTCTCCCAAGTCACTGGGATTATAGGCATATGCCACCACATCTGCCTTTGATGGATAGTTTGACTTTTTCCCCCCACATTTTTTATTGTTGCAAAATGATGTACAAAATGATGGGATTTGTTGTTGCATATTCATAATCCATGCACATATTTAACAATATAATTTGGCCAATATAACTCCCCAGCACTTCCCCCCTCACCCCATGATCCCTTTTCTCTACTGATCTCCCTTTGCTTTTCATGAGATCTGCCCCAACTTCTCTTTCCTTTTTCTCTCTAACTTCTGCATGTAAGAGAAAAAAAAAAAATGACCCTTAACCTTCTAAGTTTGGCTTATTTTGCTTAACGTAATAGTCCCAAATTCCATCCACTTTTCTGCAATGATACAATTGCATTCTTTATGACTGAATAAAACTCCATTGTGTATATATACCACATTTTCTTTATCCATTCATCTGTTGATGGATACCTAGGCTGGTTCCATAGTTTGACTATTGTGAATTTTGCTGCTGTAAACACAGGTATGCATACATCACTGTAGTAAGATGACAAATTTTTCAGGATAAATACCTAAGAATGGTATAACTGGCTCATATGGTGGTTCCATGCTTATCTTTTGAGGACCTTCCATACTGATTTCCATAGTGGTTGTACAAACTTACAATTCCCACCAACAATGTAAAAGTGTCCCTTTTTCTCCACATCCTCTTCAGCATTATTATTTGTATTTCTCATGGCTGCCACTCTGACTGGGGTGAGATGAAATCTGTGTAGTTCTGACTTGCACTTCCCTGATTGCTAATGATGTTGAACATTTTCTTATATATTTGTTGACCAATTGTATTTCTCCTTTTGAGAATGTCTGTTTAATTCATTTGCCCATTTATTAATTTGGTTATTTGACTTTTTAATGTAAAAATTTTTGAGTTCTTTATATACTCTAGATACCAATCCTTTGTTAAAGGAGAAGCTAGCCAAGATTTTTCTCCCATTCTGTGGGTTTGTGACTTCTATTCTGTACCATTGGTCTGTGTGTCTGTTTTTATGCTAATACCATGTTGTTTGTCTTTGTTTTTGTCTTGTTTTGGGTCTTTAAAAATTTTTTTTCTTATTTTTTGGAACTGGGGGTCGAACCCAGGGCTTTGTGTATGCAAGGCAAGCCATTTGTCACTGAGCTATATCCCAGTGCATCAGGCAATCATGCAGTTTTTATTTGTTTGTTTTGTGTACTATAGCTCTGTTTTGTTACTATAGCTAATTTGAAGTAAGGTATTGTGATGCCTCCAGTATTGCTTTTTTGGCTTAGAATTGCTTTGGCTATTCTGGGTCTTGGTCTTGGTCTAAAATTCCAAATGAATTTTAGGACTGTTTTTTTCTAGTTCTGTAAAGAATGTCATTGGTATTTTGATGGAGATTGCATTGAATCCGTATCTTGCTTTTGGTAGTATGGCCATTTGAACAATATAATTTCTGCCTATCCATGAACATGGGAAGTCTTTCCATATTTTGAGGTCTTCTTTAATTTCTTTTTTCAATGTTCTATAGTTTTCATTGTAGAGAGATTTTTACCTCCTTGGTTAGATTTATTCCTAGGTTTTTTGTTTGTTCATTTGTTTAGGCTATTGTGAGGAATCATTTTCCTGATTGCTTTCTCAATCAATTCGTTGTTGGTATATGATGGATAATTCGAATGGACAAACTGAGTGGTAACTGTACGCAGGTGGGACATGGCTACAGCAGGTGGTATCACTGGATGCATACCTTGGGCAATTATATATTTTGTCGCTGTCTCCTCCGGCTCTCTCTCTCTGCTTCTTGGCTGCCTGGGCTGAAAAGTTTTCTCTGCTATGCTCTTCTGCCATGATGTTCTCCCTCACCTTGGGCCTAGAGCAATGGATTTGATCAACATGAACTGAACCTCTGAAACCATGAGCCAAAATAAACTTTTCCTCCTCTTAAGTTGTTTGCATTGGGTATTGGAGTCACAGCAACAAAAATGTTGACTAACGGAGATCATCTTGGTTGTTCCTAACACATTTCTATAAATGAACTAACCAGCCCAAAGTCTCATCACCCTGTGAGAGGGAGCTGAGATTCAAAGTCAGGCAGTCTGGCTCCAGAATCCAAACTGGTGACTACTATGCTATGTGGCCTCTTTTGAGAGGCCATCAGGGAAAGAGACCTTGTGGGCCCTTCAAACTAACTCCAGATGGAATGGTTTTTCTAAAGCCAAATGACCTGGTGGTGCAAGTCTGTAATCCCAGTGGCTTGGGAGGCTGGGGCAGGAAGATTGCAAATTCAAAGCTAGCCTCAACAATTTAGCAAGGCCCTAAGCAACTCAACAGGACCCTGTTTCTAAATAAAATATAAGAAAGGGTTGGGAATGTGGCTCAGTGGTTAAGCATCCCTGAGTTTAATCCCTAGTACCAAAAAACAAACCACAAAACCAAAAGGATCAAGTTTCTCCTGAATGTAATGCCTTCAAAGAAAATCCAAACAGCTGGTCTACAGGTTCTAAAATGGTCTTGCCTCTGCCTCCCAAGCCCACTCTACACTCCTGCCTCACAGAACTGTTCTCACTTCCCTGAGCATAATACAGCAATTACCTTTTGCTAAGGCTCTGCTCAGTGTTTACAAACATTTAATCTTCACAACCCCTCAAGGGAGATGGTGAGGTCTCCATTCAACAAATAAGGAAGTCAAGGTTTTAGAAGGTGAAGATACGCCACGTCCCAGGTCACGGAGCTTCCCACCTACAAAGTTCAAGTGCTTTAATGAGCACAGTGTACACAGTGATCCCACTATTGTCTCTGCCTGGCCTGCCTTGCCTCACTGCCCACCTGGAGAACTAGCCCTTCCTCTCTCAGGGAAGGCCATCACCACCATCTGCCTTCCTAACAGGCTGACCTGGTGCCTCTCGCTCCCGTTCCCATGGTACCTTTCATTTTCCTATTCCTGCACATCTCACTCCCTGCCTCAAGGAGGCTGTGACTCTTGGAGGTGTAAGTGTGCCCTTCACACTCCCAGCCTCTAGCAGACAAGATATCCTAGGAGGTGGGTGGAAAAATGCAGACTGGATAGATGATGGAGACTTGGATGGAGTTGACACTTAAGAGAATTTGCTCCTGAGGTGCAGAGGAGGGTGGCAGATGCACCTGGGAAACCCGAATGAGGACATCAATCCTAGAGCCTCTTCCCTGGCATCCTCTGCTGTGGCTTCTGGTACTCACCTCCCACAGCTAGGCTCATCCCAAGGGCAGTTCTGTGCTACAGCCCCAATTTATGGAAGGTTTTAATGGACACTGGGATATTAAAGTGCCAGGGTTAATTATCCAGAAAGTGTTTCAATTGACTTGCTTTTCATCTATTCCTGATAGGTAGCTTCAAAGCCCACGGTTGCCCTCTGGAAAGGAAAGACATCCTGCCCTTGTATGATCGCAAGTTCTGAGCCATTTGTTCTTCACATTCCGGAAGGCACGCACCACCCTGCGCACAGCAGCTCTTCCTCATCTTTGGATTCCCCATAAGAGTGTAAGGGGGAGTGGCTGGGGAGGAAGGCCGTTGTGACATTGGGTAGAACAGACCAGAAACCTCTCCTGTATTAGAGGGGTGAAAACTTTAGGCTCCATATAACTTGCTTGGGACATAAATCTGTGTGACAGCGACTTCATTGAGGAGGGAGGAATGGGCAGCTCTGGTGTTCTAGGTTACTCCCTTTGAATGTGAGAATCATTTTTACTTTCAGACAAGTTAGGGGATAAAAGAATGTCAAAACATGAAGTCCTCATGATAGCCTCTTGTCCCTGGGATCTGATAAAATTCTGTGGTTATTTTTGTAACTTTCTTCTACATGCCATATACAGTCCTGAAAACTTCCAAACACTTTTCTTCTAGTTATAAATAAATAGCCCTCCTCTGCCCTCTCCATTCTGTTGTATTTAAGAGTTTTATTTGTGCTCAGTGTTATTTGTTTCATTCATTGCACAGAAAATAAATAATTACAGTTCACTTGCTTGTCTTCCTGGAAAAGCTGACCTTCACCACCTGTGAGGAAACCAGGATTTTTTATTTTTAATTAAAACCTAAGGTATCATGTGGATTGTATAATATTTAACTTTATTTTAGCCATGATTCATCCTTCCCTGTCTGATGAGTTAGTATCTTCTATATTGAAAGCATTTTTATGGGACATCTAAAAATTAAGTGGATCTAAATATATGAAATAAAATCAAGATACATTTAAACTTGCTATGACTACACAATCTGAGCAGAAGGAGACCAAGACCTTAGGGAGAGGAATTGCATGTAAGTTTTACAAACCCATGTGCTGAGTTGCAGGTGCGTTCAGAGGCGGGTCCAGCCATCGTTGGCTTAATCGTTAGGAACAACATGCAGTGCTCAGGAAGAGTAAGATGGATGCGTTTGGGCTGGGAGGATGGGAACAGCGGTCCCCTGGCCCAGTGTTTGTGTTTGAGTGTGTGGAAAGGAGGCAGAAATGGGAGCTGGCCAGGTCTGCAGATGGACGTGAAGGCGGGCGCTCCAGCCCCATCTTTTCTGTTTACTCTAAGGACAGACAACAGCAGGGCTTTGAAAAGCTGTGAGAACAAAGACCTCTCCAGAACAGAGGGGGAAGCAATCCAAGTGTGGAGTAGTAGTATAAGTGCTAGCAGACCGGTGAGCAACCATGGACAAAAATGCTGGGCTTTATGTGCCGGCTAGTGGCAGGTGGGGGAGGGGCACAGGGACTTTCCATCCCCAGGGAGCCGTGCTGGGGGAGATGCTGCAATTGGTTCCCTGCTCTCTTTTCTCTCCTACCTTGGAAAAAAATCAGAGAATGAAGCTACCAGGAAGCAGTGTTCAGGAAAAAGTGGCAAAACAATGTAATCAAGGGATGTAGCCTTTCTCTCTGGATAACCCCATGTTATAAAGGCAGACCCCTACCTTCATGGGTTCAGAATGATCTTGCATAGTGGCAGAGGGTGCCCTAGTGGTCATGCAAATTGGTGATGATGGTCTAAGACTACCCAGGGCTCATCTTTTTAAAAATGATGAGTGATTGAAAATAATAACAGGTTGGGTGTGGAGGGGGTGGATGTCTTTTCCATTCTTTGCTCTTCTAGCTCCTGGGGGAATAAGCAAGAGGGATGCTGAGCTCGTGATTAGGTTTATAACCCAGACACTACTGGTCCTGATGAATTAAAAGAACATTAAGGCTGTAGCCAAGGACACCACATTTTTCATTTAACCAAATTGATTGCAGCATTGACTTCCTAATAGTCTGGGGAGGCAGGCTGGCTTCCCCTGACCTTAGGTTCCCAGGCAAGCTTAGGAGAAGTTGGGGCACCAGATTGACACAGGCTTTCATTGAATGTGGGCAGCTGGGCCATTTGCCACAAAATTGAAGTGAGTTAGTCCAGTTAGCTCAGTAGCTGCAGCCCCTGCCTGGGTGCAGTCCTGTAGATACACACCATCAGTATCCAGAGTAGGAAAGAGCAAGGCGAGAGAGCTTGTCCCCATGTCCAAGGAACAAGTCCTTGAACATGCTGGGCTCACAGAGGGGCTGCACATTCTCTTGTGCGTGGGAACTGCAATATGACGACTTTCATATCTCCCTAGATTGAAACTTAACTCTCAGGGCTGGGGATATAGCTCAGTTGGTAGAGTGCTTACTTTGCAAGCACAAGGCCCTGGGTTCAATCCCCAGTACTGAAAAAAAAAAAAAAAAATCTTGACTCTCCACTTGTGGAGCACACTAGTAATTGTAGCGTCTTGGAAAGCTGAGGCAGGAGGATCACAAAGTTCCAGGTCAGCCTCTGCAATTCAGCTAGGCCCTGTCTCAAAATGGGCTGGAGATGCAGCTCAGTGGTAAAACAAAAAGGGCTGGGGATGCAGCTCAGTGGTAAAATAAATCAATAGATTAATAATAAAATAAAAACAAAAACTGACTCCGGAAGAGTGAAAGTGGGTATTGGAGTTGGGGTACTCTGAGTTACGCACCTCCCTCCTTACTGCCCTGGGGATCCTGGGTAGGTTAGGGAGGGCTCCAACCTGTGCTTGGAATCCTCTTTCTCCCCAGGTTCTTCTTCAGTGCCACCACTTGCTATGTGTGACCCTTGGTCCTGTACTGTTCCTAGACTATTTCCCCATCCATAAACTAACCATAATACCCACTTTAAAAGGAATGTCTCACACATTTAGCAAACTAACATATAGGGGAAATCCTGTCATTTAGGAGTTTCCTCTCTATCTCCTCCCTCCCCCCTTCCTGGACACCACCCTATTGTCACAGGCACCAGGTATCTTCTCCCCGGTATCCTCCTTTTTCTCACTAATCCCTTAGGTTCCAAGGCCCCCACCATCCCGGTGACCACTGTAGATAGACTTACTGGGGCTGGGAGGGAGGAAAGGGATTCAAGTGCCCCAAATGGCTACGGGGGTTCTTGATCCTAGTAACTTAGCCTTGAGCTGCAGAGCGTTCTGCAGATTGGGGGGAAAAGGCTGGCTCGACAGCGACATCCCATCTCGAGTGGGGAGGCTGGGGCACCTTCCCTAGTGCTGCTTTCGCTGCCCTGGGAGCAGCCACCGTGACCTTGAGCAGGAGGCGTGGGCGCTGAGCGCCCAGGGGGCTGCGCAGACCCGGCGGGTCCCCGCAGGCAGGTCCTCCCTCCGCCTCCTGCGGGCCTCCTCCCTCGTGTCCCCGCCCTCCCGCGCCGCCCGCCCGGTCTCCTCCCCTCACTGCAGCGCTCGCGCGCTCGCCCATCGATCAGGCCCCCTCCCTCCGCCGCCTCGCGCCGACTGCTAAGCTCAGCAAGTCTTGCGGCAAAGGCACTTCGGAGCCGAGTTGGGGCCGGGCGGAGCGGGGACTCCGCGCCCCGGGGGAACGGACGCCGCTGCTAAACTGTCGCCGGCGACGCATCCTTACAACCCGACGCGCCCTCGCATCGGGGACCCCGGATCTCTCCTGCCTCCTCGGGGTCGCTCTCCAGTAAGTCCATATCCCCGCCCGTGGGGGCGTCGACCTCCCCCTCCGAAGTTTCTCCGTCCCTGCTACTGATTAGAGGGGCCGGGGTGGCGCTCGGGAAGTTTGCGGCCAAGGGGTCCCGGCGCCCGCGCCTCCTCCGGGGGAGTTTGGACCGTCCAGGGGAAGGTTCGTCTCGGGGAGCCGGGCGAGGGGCGAGGAGCCGGCTCCCCCACGGGCTTGGGGCCGGGCGAGAGGAGCTGCGGAGGAGAGGGGGCAACGACCCCTGCGCCTCTACCCCTCGTTCCTGCCTTCCGGGCGCCCCCCATTCGCATCTTGCGCTCCCCTGCCCGCCTGAACGGTCTCTGACGAAGCGGGGACCCCGGCACCGCCGTCGCGGGAGAAGAGGGAAGGGTCCGCGGGCTCTGGGAACCGGAGACCCTGAATCAGGGAGAGGTCGCAAAGCCCGATGCAGGGACTGGCTGGAAGTGAGGGTCAAGAGGCGCAGGGACAGGGAGGAGCGGGAGGGTGTAGGAGCCCCTTGCCTCCCTTCAAATCTCATGACTCAGCAAGACCTAGGACGTCCCGTTCCTGTTTCAGCCCTTGTCCGCAGGTGCAGACAGCCTCACTCTCCTTTCTGGACTCTTCCATCTACCTTTCCCACTTGCCCCTTCCCCCATGGCACAGGGTTATGTTAATGAAGGAGGAGCTGTATCCTTTCCCCCTCCTCTAATCCCGGGGCGCCCTCCCTTCATTTCCACATTCCACAGGTGCCTCCCAGGCGCCCCTGGCCCACGCCGCCCACCTGGGCAGGGGGTTTCTTTTTGGGGTAGAGAAGCGGGAGCCCTCCCCCAACGCCCTCTCAGTGGAAGAAGTCAGTGCAAGGACAGAGAAGGCACTGGTCCAGAGGGACCACTGCAGTGTGGAGAGGGCAGAGGCTGGCTCAGCAGGGAGGCCAGATTGAAATGGGGTGGGTGCTGAGATGCAGGAAATCCTTAGCATTGGGGGTGGGGGCAGGAAAGTGGTCTGGGATCTAACCCAGAAAGCCTGGGGGTAGATGATCTAACCCCCACCCCTCCTGCCTCTGCCCAGAGGGGTCCTCTCCATGTGTAATAGATTGTCCTCAATACAGTCCCTCCAGCTCTTGGCAACCTGGGCATTTCATCACAGGGGTGGTGACAATGAAGAACAGGATGGCCCTTAATCCTTCCAGCCACCTCCCCCTGCTTAGTCCAAGTTCAGCTTTTGGGCTGCTGGAAACATCTCTGTGATGGGCAGAGGTATTGAAAAAAAATAGCCATGCCCTGTGCCCCTAGGGCTGAGTGGTAGGGGCAGGTGGAGGGGGCAGGGAGGCTCTGATGCAGTGGGACGTGCCTGGTGTCCTGGCCAGCAAGCAGTGGCCTGGCAGGCGCTGCAAGCTGCAGCTTGTGTCAGGGCCTCGGGGGTGAGTCAGCGTCAGGGGTCCATGCCAGGTACACTGAGCCCTGCCCTGGGAGTCCAGCCCCAGACTTTCTCTTCCTCATGCCCCTGGGGAATAGCCAGTGAGGCTGAACCCCACTCCTGGACTTCCTCCCTCATATGGCCTGCCTCTGCTCTGCTCAGCTCCCAGACATCCCTAGAACTTCCTCATCCTCTAGGACTTGCCTCAGGGGTCTGGCTTTTACTGGGGATTTCTTGGGCTTCATCCTCACCATCTCTCCTCTGGGAAGGTGGTAGAAGGGGAGGCAGAGATAGGTGTTCCAGTTACAGCCTCACACAGACTGGTCCTGTGTCCCTGGAGAAGCAGAGACCAGACCACTCTGGTGAGTCAGCTTTGCTCAGCCCATGAGCTCTTTCCAGGCAACTTGGGGTCTTTTTTTTTTTTTTTTTTTAAAGAAGGGTGGGCTATGCAAGCACATTTCTTTTTCTTTTAGTTCTGGGGCCTGATGTCTCCAGACAAAGTGTGGGGGACAGAGAAAGATGGTGTATGTAGACTTTGCCCGTTTCCCCACAGAGGAGACTGACTGGCTTCACCTGTGATTGGGGTTGGTCACATCCCTGGGCAAAGCATGGACCTTTCTGTAACCCAGCATAGCCAGAGAGGCCCTTTCCAGAGCTGGGTCTGGGTTGCTGGACCTATGCTGCAGATGGAGCTCATTCTAGCCCTTTCCTGCTCAGGCATCTTCCAGGCAGATGCAGCGAGGCCACCCCGAACATTGTGGAGAGGGGCAGGTGGGCCTTGGAGATGGCTGGAGCAGCCTCTTCCCTGCCAGCCACCCCAGTCCTCCCCAGCCCCAGGCATGCCTGACCTTGAATGGCCTCTGCTTGTTCTTTGTCCTTTTGCCACTGGATCTCCTCTTTCTCTGCTGAGTGCTGGAAGCAGGGGTATGGGGAGGACAGTGGGGGCTGGGGGTGGGGGGCTAGTGCGCGGGCGGCATGGCGCCTTGTGGAGGATGGCAGGCCTGGCTGAGTAGAAATGCTGCTTTGCTTGGCTTTGGGATTTGCTGTGTGGACTTTCCTGATCTAGGCGGGTTCTACTAAAGCTAGATTTGCTTGTCTTAAGCTAAACATCTTAGATAGCCCAGTTTGGTCAGTATATTCTTTAGGAACTAGAAGGACCAGCCAGAGGGAGCAACAGAGAGGGCTTTTACCCAGATGGTGGTTAAAACAGGGAGCAGCAAAGTATAGAGCCCGGAGCCAGATGGGCCTGGGTTCAGATCCCTGGGCCATGAATTACAACAGTGTGGCCTTATTCCTTCCTTCATGCAACAAGTATCTTGATTAGCGAGTACTATGTGCCAATGTTCTAGTCACTGGATGCAGCAAGGAACACAATAGACAAAAAATTCCTGCCAGTCTGGATTTCGTATCCCTCCGGGCCGAGGCAAGTTCCTTTGCTACTCTGCTCTTCAGGTTGGCGTATGCACTCAGCTACTGCTGTGTCCAGAGCTCTGCTAGGCAACAGAACAGAACAGACCTGGTGACACTGACGATCTTGTGAATACCAAACAATTAGACAAATAATTACACCGAGAATTCATCACAGCACTGATAAGCATCATGACAGTGTCCAGGATACTCTGAGGGCATTTCATGGGGTGGCCTGACCAGGTGTAGAGAGTTTTCTCTATACAAAGAAGTAATCCTACCTACCTTACAGGGTGATATTGTATAAATAACTATAATATCATCTTTAAAACAGTCCCTGGCTCACTGGACAGATGCAATCTAAATTCCTTGCATGAATCATCCCTACATAGGCAACAAGTTGATTATTCATCCTCCACTGGGTCAGAAGCCAGGCCAGGAAGCTGGGATGCTGTCCTGGGTTGGAAAACCTGGGATAAATGACAGTTTCATTGGAGCAATGTCAGTTAGACTTTTTATTGTTTTGATACTGGGGATTGAACTCAGGGCACTTTGTCTCAGAGTTACATCCTCAGCCTTTTTGTTTTCTTTTAAGGCAGGGTCTCGCTAAGTTGCTTGTGGTTTCACCAAGTTGCCGAGGCTGGTCTTGAACTTGTGATCCTCTTGTCTCAGCCTCCCAAGTTGCTGGGATTTCAGGTGGGCGCCACCATGCCCAACTTTATATATTTTTTCTAAGAGGCAGTAAAGTGGCTGTCACCAGATTGCCTGGGTTCCTCTTGGTTCTGCCACTTGCTCTGACTTTGAGCAAGTTAATCAACTTTTGAATCTCAGTATTCCCATCTGTAGAATGGGAACTAACATTCCTGTCTACTTAGGTTGCTGTGGGTGAAGATTCAATGAATTAGTTCCTGTAAAGTGCATTGCTCGGGGTGAGAGCACTGTAAGCTTTTTCTGTCATGCTGCTCCTCACAGCCCTTTCCTTGGCCACAGACAGGCCTCAGTCCCAGGTTCTCCAGCTGAAGGGAACCATCTTTCACCTCTGTTTATCTTAAAAACCCAAGGAAAGATGCTGCTGTAACTGCCTTGGTCATCTCAATATTTCAGCCTTGCGATTTTCAGGGGTTTCTTTATGGCTAGTGAGCCGTTTCTGGACAAAGTTTAATTTCTGGGAAGGATCTCTCCTGGCAATCCTTCATCTTCATCCCTGGAACAGAGAGATTGTAGAAGGAGCCAGAGTGAGGGGTAAATTTGGATCCAATCCCAGAGGGACCTGAGCAGTGAGTGTGAGTCCGGCCTACAGGGAGCACCCAACTGGGGGCCCTGCCTCTAAAGACTGGCTCTGAGATTAAACCCCAAGGAGGACTCTGAAATGCATGGCAAGGAAGGGCTGCTGTGGACCCTCTCCTTGGATGACTTCCAGACAAGGACAGAGTCCTCCAGTGCCCCTTCCAGACCTTGCTACGTAGGAAGGTAGGAGGAGTTGTGGGTCCATTAAAATGACCACTGCACTGCAGAGCATTTGATGCTCCAATCTGCCCCCAAATCTGAGGGTCAGGGACAAGGAAGAGAGAGAGAGAGGAGTTGCCCTGCTGTCGTCAAGTGAAGAGAGGCCCTTCTTTGGTCACTTCATCTGGGGCTCCAGGCAACCCTTGACCTCAGGCATGGGGAATGGCAAGGTGGGCAGAACTCAGGCCCTTGTCATGGCGCCTGCCTACGAGTTCCAAGACAGCAATTCAGAAAAAACTTTCAGTACCACCAGCAAATCTCAGAGCAGTCATCGCAGTCCCTACTTTACAACCGAGAGGCAAGGACCCAGAGACACAGTGTGACTTGATCCAAATCTCCAGGCCATGGGCCCTTGCAGGACGGAGATGATTGGTCAGAACTTTCTCTCCCTCCCTATCCTCACCAGTTCTGCTTACAGCATGGAGCCAGATAATGTGGTTGGGGGTTCTCGGGGACCCTTGGGGATGAAGTTACTCATACTTTGAGTATAAACTGGAGACT
Organism: Sciurus carolinensis; assembly: GCF_902686445.1. Taxonomy (NCBI): domain Eukaryota; kingdom Metazoa; phylum Chordata; class Mammalia; order Rodentia; family Sciuridae; genus Sciurus; species Sciurus carolinensis. The sequence goes on from NC_062224.1 coordinate 84,925,048, forward strand.
AGATGTTTACAGTCAGGCAGCAGAGTTTCTTAAAAATTAGGTAGTGAGCCTTGGAGAAATTGAATCAGCTGCCCTTCCCTGTAGGGTTTCCTTGGGATTCTCCATAAAGGCTCTGGCATCTTCTTCAGGAGCCCCTGCTCTGAAAGGGGTAGAGGGGACCATGGAAGGCTGCTAGAGTGACTGATGGGACGTCCGGCCAAATCTGAACCTGCCCCAGCCACCTTAAGTGTAATGGGTGCCATCGGCACCTGAGCCCTGAAAGTTCCCAATTTGGTGATCAAATGGTTCCTGTGGAGCCTGGCACAGTGTGTGTGCACGTGTGTATGCACAGGGGTATGCACATGTGTGTGTGTGTGTGTGTGTGTGTGTGTGCATGCGTGTGTGCATGCTGGGTCTCAGGATTAGCCGCAAGGCCCGGGAAATGGGAGGTAGTTGGCACCTGCTTCTCTCTCAGAGTCCAGGCTCGAGAAGTCAGATCCCCATGGGACTCGCAGCCTCAAAGCCAACCCTCGAATGCAGGCCAACTGGAGTCCATGCACAGTCTGGGCCATGGTGCCCTGTTCTTTCCCGACTCCCCACCATCCTCCTCCTCTTTCCCCTCCACTTTCCATTCACCTCGACTAAGCACCCACGGCTGCAAAGGGAGCTTAAATTAATCATGGCTCCTCTGCCAACCAGAAGCTCCCCAAGGGCATGGCCCCTTCTCCTGTCCTGGGTCCCTGAGGACCCAGAGGGAGCATTGGTGAAGGTTGGTGTGGGGCGGCGGCTGCATCACTGCAGAATCTGGGACCCTCCCTGAGGACTCATGTAGGCTCCCTGGAGGCATTTGTGAGGACCAGGTGCCTCTGAGTGGGACAGGAAGTCCTCAGGCCGTGAACCCTGGCAGGGCTTTGCATGATGGGGTTGATGTGCTAGCTCTGGAATTTAGCAATTAGGGAATATCGCAATTAGAGGCATAATTTACCCGTTACTAGTTCATGCATCTTAGTATCCAGTGTGAGTGGCTGGGACTGTCAGCGAGCACGAGAGAGCTGGGGGTAAATGAATGAAGGTATGGGGGGGGGTTGCAGGCTGAGCGTGGGTGGGGCTGGGAGGAGCTTAACGTTAACCCTTCCCGGCCCAAGATGAGGAATGACCTGGTGAGGCCAGCAGCCCATTGCATTTGTAAGATGTGATGGAGACAAAATCGCCCAGGCTCACCCTGGGTCTTTTAAAAAAAATATTTTTATTTTTAGTTGACATCTTGGATATTTATCGTTTAGTGTGTGTATTGGGAACCTTCCCATCCTCTCTAGGACCCTGGGCCATCCGTGTGCTTCTTCAGCTCAGGTTGCTTGGCAGGTGCTGAGTGGGTAGTGTTGGAGGCCATGAGGGGAGGCCGGCAGAGAAGCAGCAACGAGAAGGGCCTAACCCACTGCTTTCGTGTGCGAGAGGGGACACCTTCCCTTCTCCTTTGTTCTTTTCTCTCCCCCTCCTCACTCCTACTCCTGGCTTCAATTTCTTCTGAAGCCAGATGAGACCAGATGTGTTAGTGCAGGATCAAGCCAAGAAGGGACCCATTGGGGTGAGCGGTGCTTGCTTGGAATCATGCCTGTTTGTCCCCCTACAGAGCAGATGTGGCTTCCCCAAGGTTGGCCAGTGCTCTGGGCTCCAAGGATCCTCTAGACGACCCCTGCTCCCTAAGGGATGGAGGGCTTGAGAGAAGGGTCTTTTCCTCACCACGATTCTGGTCTGAACTAATGGTCCACATGTGTTGGGCTGGTGCCTCCTGTTTTGAAAATCATGCCTTTATGGAAAGGAAGTCCTTTCTGATGTGAGACCTCACCTTCTCCTGCTGCTCCTCAGCTTCCTGGATGGGGTCCTGGAGAGCGGGGAGGTCTCTGAGTGCCTCTGTCCCTGTGTGTATCCTGAAAGAGAAAATTTAACAAACACATAGTCCCTGTCTCCCTCCTTCCTGGGGCTGTCTGGTTCCTCATTTTCATTGTCAACCCTGGATCACTCATTGTGCCAACTCAGATGAACCAAAATCACAAGCCTCACGATAGGTCTGGGACTGGAAGCCAGGAGGAAGGGAGACTGACAGGAGAATGGGATCACCCGCTCCACAGCTGAGACTATTGGTTAAGTGCTTGGGTCCTGCAGGGAAGGAGACCTGGGACTGAAATCCAGCCTCCCCATGGGGAGGCAAGAAAAGTTAGAGGTTAAACCCCAGGAAAGTCAAGGGCGGCCTGTGGCTAGGATCCACGTTAGCAGGAAGCACGGAGTTAATTGGTGAGGGGGGGAGGCCTCTCTCTCCCAGTGTGAGTCTCCCAGGAGGAGGAAAAAGCATCACTTTAATAAGGCTGCCCTGGTTCCAAATCAATCCTGGCGTTGCAGGAGGCAAAGGGGAGACGCAGCTGAGAAATCGGATTAGCTCTTTGATGCTGGGAATTGTACTCGCTGCTGTGGGAGGCAGGGGAGAAGCAAGGACCCAGCCCGCCATCAGCAGCCCAGCTCCAGGGGTCTGAGGCTGCGGGGAGGCTTGGCCCCCCCACTGCCATCCAGTCTCTGCTGGTGGAGGGGCAGCAGGGACCCCGGGCGCCGGCAGTAACAGGAGCCCAGGCTCCCACCACTGCAAGGCCGGGAGGTGTCCTTGGGCTTCCTCTGGAGCAGACAGTGAACCCCAAAGACCCCAGGAGGAGAGGCAGTGGAGAAGCGGGAGAGAAGGCATTTGACACCCCCAGCCCATGTCCCCAGTTGTGTGTTCTGAAAGGTACATCCAAAAGAACGCGTGTGTGGCGGAGAGTCAGGTGGCCTAGGTTCAAACCAGGACTCCCACCTCCTGGCCGTGTGTCCCCAGGCAAGTTCCTTAAACTTTCTGTGCCTCAGGGTCTTCTGAGAATGGAGCTAGTAGCACACAGGGCACATGGCCCCGTGAGGATTACATGGGATGTCCTACAACAGCGGTTCTCCAGATGTGATCCACAGGTTCCTGGGAGCCCCCAAGAATTTTTCAGAGGGAGCCCTAAGATCCAAGAAGTTTTCATAATAACCCTAAGTTATTGACATTTTCACACTTGATGTTGATGATACTTAAGCAACAGTGGGCACAACAGCTGGCACCTCTGTGTAAGTCCAAGATGTGGCACCAAGTGTACTGGTCAGTGGGTTCCTCCCCACCACGTGCCTGCAAAGCAAGTCAGTAAATAAGGAAGTGCCAGTTTCACCTAAGAATATCTTTGATCAAGCAGCAGATGGTATGGTTTTATTAAATCCTGACTCTGGAGTACACTTCTCTCTCTCTCTCTCTCTCTCTCTCTCTCTCTCTCTCTCTCTCTCTCTCTCTCTCTCTTGCGGTGCTCAGGATCCAACCTAGGGTCTCACATGCTAGGCAAGAGCTCTGCGGCTGAACTATATCTCCAGCCCCTGGAGCACACAATCTTGAAATAGTCACCGTGATGAAATGAGAAGTACACTTCTGCATGCTGAAATACCTTCTCTCATAAACTAAAAATTAAGCGCTGGGGATGTAGCTCAGTGGTGGAGCACTTGCCTAGCAAGCACAAGATCCTGGGTTCAGTCCTAGTACCTCAAAAAACAGAACAAAACGAAACAACTCATCACCAACACCTATGTATTTGGTTTGAGTTACAAGCTAAACTAGCCACATTTTCCATGGAACACCATTTTTACTTGAGAGAATGACTGGCAAATTACAATTATTCAGATTTGGACGTTGAACAGGCATCTTTGCAAAAATGAATGAATAGAGCCTGTCACTTCCAAAAAATCAACTGACAGTATTTGTTCCCAATGATAAAATTCAAGCTTTCAAGCAAAAATGAGAATTTTGGGAAATCTGCATCAAAACTATGAAAAAAAAAAGACTCTTTTGATTAGATTAACAGGAATATTAATGGATGTGATTTGTTAACCTTAGTGAAATTTTTCAGTATTTGAAAGCTCTGCCCAACCGAGCAAAACGATCAGTGCATGGTGTTATAAAATCAAGCTCACAGTTAAAAGATCCATTCCAAGCTTGAGGTTTCAGATTCCATACTGCAACTAAACCTTTAAGAAACTACCCTGTGTTGAGTTTTGGTGCCCCATCAAAGAAGAATATCCACAGTGATCTGAAAAGGCTTTAGTAAATCCTCCTCCCCTTTCACAACTATATTTCTGTGTGAGTTTGGATTTTCTTTCCTCCTTCAATCAAAGTAACTTATTGCAACCAAATGAACGCAGAAGCTGATATGAGAATTTAGCTGCCTTCTAGTAAACCAGCCATCGAAGAGACTTGCAGAGATGTAAAATGAGGCCTTCTTACTAGATAAAACTTCTACTGAATTTGTGTGTGTGTGTGTGTGTGTGTGTGTGTGTGTGCGTGTGTGTGTGGTACTGGGGACAGAACCTAGGGCCTTCTGCAGGATAACCACTGCACCTAGCTTATAATTATGATAAGCAAGTGCTCTACCACTGAGTTATATCCTCAGTCCTTTTTATTTAAATTTATTTTTTGTTATTTTTAATAGGTAATTAATTTTGAGAGTACTTGGAATGGAACCCAGGAGTGCTTTACCACTGTGCTACATCTCCAGCCCTTTTTATTATTTTTTTTTATCTTGAGAGAGGGTCTCACTAAGTTGCTGAGGTTGGGGCCAATCTTACTATCCTCCTGCCTCAGCCTCCCAAGTTGCTGGGAGTACAGGCGTGCACCACTGCACCTAGCTTATAATTCCTTTTTATTGAACTATATTCTGATAATCTAAAAGAGTTTATTTTTAAGCTAATAATTTAGAAATTTCTCAGTTTTAATTTCTAATTTGGTAACTATTGGTAGCTATAATGCACATAACCACAGGCTCTGGGAGGGTCCTCAATCAGTGGGTCTTGGGACCAGATTTGAAAACATCATCCTAGGTGAAGCCCATCTGGCAGCTGGGTACCCAGTAAATGCAGGACAAGGACTGCTTGCTCCCCAGAGCTCCTGGCTTCACAGGATTTGATACTCTAGGACAGAACCTGGGGCATATGTGTCTCAAATGTCCAGGGTCACCTGGCAGCCTTGCTGGGCATCCTGCATGAAACAAACTGGCCCCCAAAGATGCACATCCAGGGCTGGGGAGATAGCTCAGTTGGTACAGTGCTTGCCTTGCAAGCACAGGGCCCTGGGTTCGATCCCCAGCACCACAAAAAAAACCAAAAAAACAAACAAACAAAAAAACAAAGATGCAAAGATGCACATCCAGGGTCAAAGAAACCCCAGGGGGTACCTAGCCTACTGGCTTCACATGGGCCGCTGGGGCTGAGGCTCCTTCCAGGGCTGCTTTTCTTGGAGTTGGGAGAGAGGGTACCCAGGGACAGGCCCCCTCAACTGCCCCAGTTCTTTGTTTTAAAGACAAGACCCAGAAAGGGAAAGCGATTTCTCAAAAAGCACACAGTGAGCAGTCAGCCCAGCAGTGATCAAGGCGCAAACAAACACCTGAGATGGTCCCTTGTAACTGGAGGGTCTCTGCCCAGGTGCTGTGTGGTGGGAGCCCTCCAAACGGTCAAACGTGCATTCTGAAGCCGCCCCATTTTATCTTTAACAAGCCCGCGCTCTGCTGACGTAAGTTTGTAGATCATATTATCACCTGTTTTAAGTGCACAATTCAATGGTCTTTGATAAACTTACAGCATGAAAAACCATTATTAGAATCTAGTTTTACAGCATGTTTTACTTCCACTTATAGAGAGAAACAGTCCCAGAAAGGTAAAATAAATCTCCAAGGTCACCCTGGGAGCGGGTGACAGAATCAACACCCAGATTCAAGTTTATATGTCACCCAGTGCCACACTCCCCAGCTGCACACTGCAGAGAAGAGAGTCAGGTGGTCCATTGCTTGGGGGCTGTGGGCAAATGTTACCCCCACAGGCTGGTGTCACAGGACTCTCTCAAGAGCTGGTCATGTCAGTCTAGTTTGCCATGGTTCTGGCCAGGAGCTCTGTGGATGCGGAGGAAATCCAGATCTAAGCCACTCTCCAGGGTAAAATTGCGTGAATGGGGAACTTCCTTTGCCTCACTTACAGGAGACCTAAAGCTCCTTGCTGAGCAGGCCCTCTAGGGTCTGGGGAGTAAAAATTTTCAGGAAGTAAATAAAATTGGTCCTTAACACTAGAAACCCCTCATGATGAGGAAGTTCTTCCTTGTGTCTAGCTACATTCCTCCTACTGCAGTGACTGTTCATTTGCACTCCCTATACACTCTTTCAGTCTTCCTACCCAGTGAGTCTGAGGGTCAATGTACATAGTTTAGAGAACAACAGAGAGCCAGATGCAGATTATGGACTGTGTCTACCTGGACACCTGCCTATTGTAATTACAGTTTAGGACCCTGATCTGACTTGGAGATAATTGCTTTTCCCATGAGAAGACCAGGCAGTCTTCATGTCTCCTCTGTGGCTTCTGTGGCTCTGGCATTGAGAAAATGTGGTCAGTTCATCCTGGAAGGACAAGTGGAGGGCAGGGAGTCTCCGGAGGACAGCAAAAGAGCCACCTCCAGGCGAGGTCAGCGTCTGCTCAGGCACATCTGGCCTAACAGGGAGCTCACCTCTCTCAGCTCCTCAGAGGGCGCCAAGCTAACGTAATTGATTGTCCTGACACGTGGCTCCCTCCTCCGAATGCTGCTGAGGTGCCTCTCGGCACTGCTTCCAAGTGCCCATTTTAGACCAGGATTGGGAAAGACCACGCCAAGACGGGGTGCAGGGCTGGGAGGGAAGGGTCACTAGAACTCTCCTTGGGGGTGGGGAGACTCCGGACATTGCCCACAGAGGTCATCCGCCCAGTTCAGGAGTGGGGTCCCTGAGCCTTCACCCCCTAGCACCCCCAGGTGTGCTTTCCTTTCCTCTTGGCAACAAGGGGCAGCTCTGCAGGAAGGCCCTGGGCTGGCAGCGGTCAGGTAGGGGCAGTCAACTCTGAATCTGCAAGTGGTCCGAGGTAGGGTGGGGCAGCCTCACGAGGCAGGATTAAAAAAACTTTTAAATATCTTTTACCAGCTTTATTGAGGTATAATTGACAAATAAAAATTGCATATATTCAAGGTGCACAATATGATGGTTTGGCGTATGTACACCTGCGGAACATTTACCACGGTAGAATCAATCAACCATCCGTCACCACATAAGTACCGCGCTAGATCAGCGAGGGGCCGCCAGAAATCAAACGCGGGAGACTTCGCTTCTGGCAGAGGGCAGCGCCTGGAACCTGGCTAGCAAGGAGCCTGGGGGGCCAGACGCCTGCCGGTGTCTCTACCTAACGCAGCGCTGCCCTTCTCTCTGATTGGAGGAGTTCGGGGTTACTGACTATGCGATTGGCTAATTTTAGAATCAAGGCGGGCAAAAGGGAAGGGCTCCAATGGATCCAGTTAAGGCTGAATACTATATTCTGAACTTGGGCCACCGGACTTTCTGTTTCTCACAGTGTGGATGAGGACTTGCGGGGCAGGTGGGTGCCCCCAGGGCTGTCAGTTCTGGGGCCCAGGGTTCTGGCCGTTTCCTTCTCCAGACCGGATCCTCAAGCAGCTCCTGGTAGGGTCTCGTGTGCGCTCCACTTCCTGAGAGCATCTCCTTAGCTGCGGTTGATGGCACCTTGGGAAAGTTGGTGCCGAGTGGGAAGGATTCACAATGTCACACCAGCACGCGATGCAAACAGACCACACAGGCTCAGCTTTTGGCAGGGTGCCTGTGGGCAGTGGCCCTCCCTCTCACATTCCTTGGAAATCGAGAATGAAATTGAACCTGAGGCCTTATCTCCGAGTTGGAGGAGACTCCTGTAGTGCCACATGATCTCCTTCCCCAGTCCGCATGCCACCCCGGCCTGGCTCAGCACTGCTCTGGGTCTGTCTTGGTGTTCGGCAGTGGCGTGACCTGCTGTAGACTCTGGGCCCCTGGTTTCCCCACCATCGCTTCCTCCCCAGCCCTCTCAGAAGGTGCCATCTGCCTCTAGTAGCGGGTGGCTCCCTGGGAAGCCTGCTTGGGCCGCCGGTGTTGACCAAGCATTTTCTGGAGGACACTTGAGTCAGGGGGAAGGAGAATGAGGCAGTGCATCTGGGACCAAAGCCTGGGACTCCGGTCAGGAGATCTGCCCTAGTGACCAAGGTGACTCTGGAGAAGAGGAGGGGGAAAGAAAGGGTCCTTTCACCAACACTAGACACTCACCTGATCCACACTTCACCCTTTAGTGACAAGATTTTTTTTGTGTGTGTGTGCCTGAAATTCTATAGAGAAGGGAAACTTCTCGGTGTCGAAGGCAGGACAGCAGTGGGAACCCCTGCCCTGCACTTAAGGACACCTCTGGGTCATCACATGCCTCAGGGTCACCCTCCATCCATCCTCCCTCCAAGCTACCAGCAATCATGGAGCAGCACTGCGTGAGAGCACAGCATTGAGGAAGACGGGCGACGGTCCCTCTCCTCATGGCCCTTATTTTCCAAGGGAAGCCAGACATTAAGCAACAGCATCACAAAATTGTTCATTTATTTACAACTGTGATAACTGGCTTGAAGTAAGAAATGCCTAATGTTTCCAGGGTTTATAGTGGAGAACGTGTTTGTGGCCACCTTAGCTCGTGGGCTACAGAGGGAACACCAGCATTCCTGGGCCTTTGTGTGTGTGTGTGTGTGTGCGCGCGTTGCTGGGGACTGAACCCAGGGCCTTGTGCTTGTGAGGCAAGCTCTCTACCAACTGAGCTATATCCCCAGTCCCTTGAGTTCCCCAGGTGACCTTGAGCTTGTCACTACTCTTTGTGTATCTGTTCTTTCTTCTGTAAAATGAAATCCGACTTGAAAATCCCTGATATCCTTTCCCAGAGTCCCAGAAAAGCATCAATTTTCCAAGGGACAAAACAGTTCTTCCCTGGGAGACAAAGAAAGAAACTCAGGAACAGGGTCCTAAGCCACTCACCCCAGAAATCAGGGGCAAGGGAGGAGAACAAGCGCAGAGTCAGAAGATCAGGGTTCTTTGACAGCACAAATGGAGGAGTAGTGGGCATGGCGAATGCATCAGGGAGATTTGTACTGAGGGTGAACTAGGGCAGTGGTTGAGAACTACAGCAAGCAGCATTTAGGTTAGATCTTAGGCAGTACTTTCTTGCTGATAATACTAAGACATCCAGCAGGCCACCAAAGGGGCATGAAGGAGCATGTCATAGATATTCCAGGAAAAGCAGGAAAAGAGCTTTTCAGAGGGAGACGGTTGCATGGAGGCAGGGGCCATGAATGACCTTACAAGGTCTCTCCTCGGACAAGTCCATGAATCTTTCCTCACGCTGCCACTGATGTCAGCGCTGTCCGGATGTCTGGGAGAGGAAGATGTCAGGTCTTCTTGGAAATGAATTTTTGAGCATAAACTATCCCTGATTCACGTCTCTTGATGGCACATGTGGCTAACTGTGCAGTTGTCGCCCTCAATCAAATCGAGGCCAATTACACCGCTGCCCTCCTGTCCTCCTGTAATATAAACATGGCTTCTGAGAAGTGTATTAGTTGCTGGCAACCTGGGAGCTGGGAGGCCGGCCTGGGGGCTGGGAGGCTGGGAGGCCAGGGCATTTCATGTTTCTGACCCAGAAATAAGGTCTGAGGGTGGACTCCTGGAGGGCGTGGGATTGGCAGCCTTCTGCTTAGGGGGCACCAGTGCAGTTATTTCACGACATCAGGACGATGAATCCCATGTCCTCTCAAGGTCCTTTGTGTCCTTGGACTTTTAAAAAAAATTGTCTATGGACACAGGTCCTCTGTGTGATGTTAGGGGGTATATTACTTTTTTTTTTTTTTTTTTTTTTTTTTTTCTTCTTTAACACCAGGGATTGAACTCAGGGACACTTAACCGCTGAGCCACATCCCCAGCCCATTTTTCTTTAGAGATAGGATCTCACTAGGTTGCTTAGGACCTCACTAAGTTGCTGAGGCTGGCTTTGAACTCCCAATCCTCCTGCCTTGGCCTCCCCAGTCACTGGGATTACCACGTGCACCACCGTGCCCAGCTGTGTTTCCTTTATGCACGTCTGCGCACAGATTCTGAGAGGTCCTCCGCTTCTACTGAGGAACATGCTGTGCATCTTAAAAAATGATTCATATTGTCAGAAAGGCAATGGGATTAGCTATACCTTGAAGGATATCAGGTAGATATAAAGAGAAATTTCCAAACATTAAACATAGACATTGTCACAGAAGACCAAGCAGGTGGTGAGACAGACATCCTTTAATGGGAAGAGAAGCCTCAGATAGGATAGACACTGGGGAAGGAAAAACTGACAAGATTTCTTCCATACCCAGGTTTGTGTGAATGTGGGTGTAGACATGGTAGGAAGAGTAGCTCAGCTGTCAGTCCGTGAACTTGTGTTCAATGAATGCATTAGTGTCAGGGGAGAGAGAAAGGAGCAGGGAACGGGGGAGGGGGGAGAATAATGCTGGACGTAACAGGGCTTGGCAAAGTGGAAGCCCTTTTTTATCACTGTCATGGTGTTATCTTTGGGCTCAGGGATGTTGGGTGGGCGAGTGTGTGTATCAGAAAACTTGAGTTCGGAGAGTCGAACCTGCCATAAGGACCTGCAAGTGACTCACCTAACCCCAGTTGTGTGGACAGGGCTGCCCGTTGAAATTCAGGTTGCCAACCGTCTCCTTTGTGTGGAGTCTGTTTACACATGCTGAACATCTACCCTGCCAGCAAGCCACACTCCTTTAGCTTCAATATTGAAAGGAGAGTGAACAGCCCAGGATTTGTGAAGAATATGTGGCTTCTAGATTCGTTCAGAGGACTCCAGCCTGGGGCTCAGGATAGTCTCAGCTTCTTCTTTCCACCTTCCCTCCCTTCCTTCTTCTGTTCTCTCTTTCTCCCTCCCACCTCTCTCTTTTTCTTTCTGCAGTACAGAAAATTGAGCCCAGGGCTGCTCTACCACCGACCTATATCCCCAGTTGTTGTTGTTCTTCTTCTTCTTCTTCCTCCTCCTCCTCCTCCTCCTCCTCCTCCTCCTCCTCCTCCTCCTCCTCCTTCTTCTTCTTCGATACAAGGTCTCCTTGAATTGCTGAGGCTGGCCTTGAACTGTGATCCTCCTGCCTCAGCCTTGCAAGTTGCTGAGATTACAGGTGTGCACCTCCTTCTGGCTTTAGCTCATTTTCTGATACAACTCTGATGTCATTCCAGATATTTCTAAGGGTATCTCAGGGTTGATGCCAGAAAATGCATAGATCTCATCTGAGGTTACTTTGCCACTAACACAAAGGCTGAAAGGACAGTGCATTATTTTGTTTGGTGATCTTCCAAACTTGATTCCAAGGACCCACAGAAGGGTCACAGTCATGATCCTGGATTTTGAAAGTGTGGCCTTGAAATGTCCTGATACCAAATCTCCAGCCTCAAGGCAGGACCTTCCTAAATCACCCCACATCCTGTTATGGACATGTTCTCCAAATTTCTCTTGGCCTTTACTTCTAGTGGTTTCCTTTTTAGAAAATGTCCCTTTTGGCTAACAAGTATCAGTCGTGTCGTTTTCTCACATTTGGCTACTCTGAAAGGGTCTGTATCTCAGTATCTTAGGGCTAGGTGATAAGTGAGGGGTTGGACTCTTCTTTGTGATCTGGAGGCCTGCCTATTTACCCCTTGGAATTATTCTGGGCCTTCATGTACATGGTCTCTGCGCTACCCTCAACCTCCCAGGTCTTTGCAATGCTGGAAGCCCCAACAGTGCCTAGAAATGCGATCCGTGCCCCGTACCGTGGCTCACTCCTGTAATCCCAGCTACTCAACTGGGCATCCCAGCCCGAGCAACTTAGCGAGACCCTGTCTAAAAATGAAAATAAAAAGGGCTGGGGATGACACTCAGTGGTTCAATCCTTAGTACCTCCGCGAAGCGGGACCTGGGAGGTTCAGCACCATGGACAGAGCTCAGCACTGCCCTCCTCCCGACAGGAAGGCCACAAAACCGGAGCCATGAGTCCACTTTTGGAAGTAGAGACTGGAAAAGCAGTGTTGTGGGGTCTTGTTTCTGCTCTTCACTGTGACCGAGACCTTTCCTGTCTGTGGGCCTCACTTTTTCTTGTGTAAAACGAGGTGGATGAACTCCAGGCTCCTCTGCACTGTGAGCTTGAGTGACTGCCAGTGTCTTTCCCAGAAGGTCTTTACGAGTAATCTTGACCTGCAAGGTGTGAGTAGGGCTAGTCCGACCTGTAAGGGAAAGGAATATGTGATTCCAGGTCCTCCCACTTGGCCATGGCCTCCAAAGTCAGCAACTTCTGTATTTATCCAACATTTGGAGCAGGGCCATCTTCTCTGTAATAATCATTATTCTAGATCCCCCACGGCTCACTCCGCTGATGGGCAAAACCCATCCCGTGTTGTTGGGAGAGCAGGCTTTGTGGTGGCAGTGGGCATGTGACGCTTAATTTGGGATACAGCCTTCATCAGAGGCTGGAGGGGGGTAGAGTAGGCACACCTGGAGGGAAGGGGACCACGTAGGCATAAGAGGGAGACCTTGCTGTTTGGGCAGATGGGAGCAGGGTGTCTGAGCAGGGCCCTCCTTCCCTCCCTCTGTCGCAGTGACTCTGCCTCCTCTTGAGGGCTGGACTGCAGTGGGCAGCAGGGAGGAGGGAGGAGGCGTGGCCGGATAGAATGGCCTGGGGCCAGATGTGATGGCGGGGCTGGGCGGCGACTGGCAGCTCTCCAGATCTCAGGACCGTGGGGTGACAGTGGGCGAGAGGATCGAGTGCCAGACTGTGGCTGTGTCCTCAGCTGCCTGGAGCAGGGCTGCACGGTCCTTCTGGCCTGTCGATGAGTCTGCACAGGATCAGTTCCCAGGCCCCAGGCAGCCCACAGGGGTGGGACACTCTTCCCTCTGTCCTCGGGCTCTTCTTTCCATCTTCCCCGCATCTGTGTCTTGTCCTTGACCTCCACGTCTCTCACCAAGCCAGGAATCCAAGCCCTCTGGGTTCCCCTGTCCAGGGCACTTAGCCTGGGGTGGAAGGCACAGTTGTCACCCCCTGGGTCACCAGAAGGCAGCCCAGGCCCGTCTGCCGAGTGGGTAACCCAGAGCCCTCCACGATACTGAACAGCCGGGGGGGACTCCAGGCGGTGTGTGCGTCACCTGCGCCAACCCTTTCGGTGCTCTTGCCATTAGGCTTCCCTCAGAGATGCCTGGGACACCTGCTGTCACTTGCCTGCTCACCTCATCTTTCTCCCCCAGCTCCAAGAACAGTGGTGCATCTTACTTTACAGCCCCAGGCCCGGTTCATGGTGCCCCTCTTCTCTTCCTCATGAAGAGGCAGCCGCATGTTGACTATGCAGTGAAGGACCCCAGAAAGCCGGTCAGCAGGGCGGGGATCCAGGCAGTGGCGGTTGCTGGGGAACACACTCTAGGCAGGACTTCCCTGTGCCACTCATGCCGCCAGCTGGCTCACTGCCTACCTCACCCCAAACTAGTTCTCAGGTGTGGAGGGGGGTCTGGGGGAGCTGGGGGCAGACTCCTGCCTGGCAGAGACACCGGCGGTGCACACGGTGGGCACAGTGTTCTGGAGGGTGGGCTGGGGCTTAAACCGCAAAAACTAGGACTCCCCATTGTTCAAGTTCAGTCCGGAAAACTGTTGGCCAGATCAGAAGGGCAGTTCCTGGGCACAAGCCTGGAGGAGCAGGCTGGGCCCCACAGTCTTACTGCAGAGAGCCCAAGGCCTTAGTTATAAACAGAACTGAGCCACATCTCTGACCAGGCTCCGGAGGCCTCAGCTACCTGGGGACTGATTTTGTCCCTCTCTTAGGAAGGCAGTTCCAATAAAGAAAGAACTTCACTTGTTTCAGGTGTAAACCCAGTGCCTCCTCAGTGCCAGGCACACTGAAGTTCAGTAAATAACTGTGAGTGATGTTGAAGACTGAGAACTGTCCAGAGACTCACTGGCCTGCCTCAGATGTGGGCACTTGTGCTTGGGCGCAGTTCAGCAGAGGCCAGGTGTTGGAGGGACTCAGGAGCACTGGTGGCTTGTGGGCCTTTTCCTTTTGGCTCTGAGAATCCATGATTCTGTGACCTCTTTTGAAGAAAGGAGACCTCAGAATGGGGCCAGGGCTGAGCAAGCAAAGGGTGGCTTACTCAGGGACCCGCAACCCAGTACCTTTTGTGCTGCCACCTCTGCTACATCAACCTGTCGCCAAGCATGAGGAGAGCATATCTGCTTCTTCTTTCTTGGAAATCCTTATTGCAAGGCTTCTAGGTTGCAGTCTCAGCTTGGCCTGTGTCTGCCGCCATCTGTTCAGTTGAGTGATATCCATCTGACTCCTGAATACTCTTTTCAGAAGTGGGTGCTCAGGAGGCCCTGAGGTGGGTGGGGTATGGGAGAGACTGTTGACTGTCCCAGGGGGGCGTGGAGGTGGGGTGGGTGTGGGTCCCAGCTTCAGCTGCTCCCTGCTGCCTCCCTGGCTCTGGCCCTGACGGGGATGAATAATTGATGGTGACTAATGGATCGTTGCTCCTGTATGAAATATTCAGCAGGGACTGTGGCAGGTTTGTGTAATCAGATGTTTCACGCTGCCCTCCTGGTAGGTGTGGGACTCCTGGGTTTCCCTGGGTGGGAGGGGGCCCTTCCCTATAGATAAGTGGATTCTGCACAGGGAGCTGAGAGGCAGCCTTCTCAGGGTGCACTTCACTGGGGAGGGGGCCCACAGTCCAAAATTCTGGGGACTGGACTTGCCTACTTTGTGGAGGTGTCTACACTGCCCATCATTTAGAATGTTGGGGAACTGCCAGGAGGGGTTGCTAGGCCTCCAAAGGGATCATATAAACCCCTGGAATGTCTGGGATGGATAGTAGGGTAGGGACCTGGCCTCTGGATACTTCAAGCATCCCTGTAGAACAGCCTTATTATGCAAACGAGGAAGGGTGCCTGGAGGTTTGAATGAATAGCCTGAGGCCTTACAGTGTTTGCTCTGCAGAGCTGGCTCCGCCCACCGCATCTCTCCCTAGTGCTGTCCGCTATGACAGTGCCTTGGTCTCTTCTCCCCACCTCACTAACGCCTCCTCCCCTCTTCTCCTTTGTCACTGACCCTGTGGGAATGATGTCATTGGGATCCCAGGATGGAATTACAGCCACCAGTTGCCAGGTGTTTGAGAGGGCTGAGTTGGGGGATGGGACCACGGGGGGGGGGGGGGGGTGCATGCGTATGCGCATGCGCAGGCACTCCCTGCCTCATCCTTGCAGGTGTGAAGTGGCATGCCAATATGTGTGCTTTCGAGGGTGTGAAGCCTTCTTCCCCTCCTTGGGGAGTAGAGGGCTAAGAGTGTTCCGGTCACATCTGCCCTTGCTCCTTCTGATCAGCCGAGGGGCGGGAAGTGAATCCTTTGCACAGCTCAGACCTAGGAATGCCGGGAGGAGACTGGCCAGACTCAAGAGGGGTGGCTGCACGGGGTTTGGAGAAGGCCCCTTTCTATGCTTGGCTCAGTCCCTTGGGATGGTTTAACCTTCCATGGGGCTCCGGCCACCAGGAGAACCAGCATGTCCTGTCTCCTGCTTTGGATCTTCCCTCTCCCACACCGTCTGCATGTCTCCCATCACTGTTGGAGATCAGATGAGAAGGTCATAGAAAGGCATCCCTACCTGAAGGACGAGCAACTTAATCAGTCCACTCTGACCAGTTCTGAAAGGCCCCAAGCAAGTGTGCACCCCACCACCCATTTCTCATTATGGAAATCAAGCTCCTTCCATCAGTGGGAAGTTCCTCCCGTTCTCTAATCTGAGGCCCTCCTGCTGCAACCAGATATATCCTTGTTTCTTGGGTTGCAGATCTCTCCCTTCAAGGTCTCATGTAACATTGCCGGCGTGGGAGATGGATGAGTAATGCTTGCTTAACAGAGAGGAAAATGCAATTCAGGATTTTGGGGTTAGAGCCAAATCCCTCCATAGTTATCTCTCATTCCAACTTGACACATTTCTCCGCTCGATACCTGGGCCCTGTCCAGGGGGCTGAATCAGAACATCTTTGTAGGAGGAAACAGTGAGGACCTGCTGGCTGTCTCCTGCCACTTACAACCCAATGTATTTCAGATCTGGATTGTGCCCTCCCACTGGGGTGGGCCCGAGTATGGTAATGACAGGGTCATCCCTGCTAAGGAATGAACAAGACCTTAGTGAGCTTTTCCCACAAGCTGGTTTCACCCTTATGGTGGTGGGGATGAAAGAGAAGGGTTGAGAGAGCCATGGCAGATCACATTAGCCCACTTTACAGATGAGGAAACTGAGACTTGCTAAAGTGGCAGGCCTAGGTTCGCATTGCAGGTTGGAGTGTGAGAGCATTCCCCACCCCTACCCCTGCCGTGGAGGGTGGGGGGGCTCTACCCCAAAATCCAGCCTTGGGATGTGAGGAGCAATGGTGACTGGAAGTCCAGCTCTTGTGGCCTCAGCTGCTGGAGGTTCTGGCTGAGGTGGCAGCAGCGTGGAGCAGACCTGTGCTGCCACCCAGGAGCTCTGTCCCCATCTCGTTAATGTGTCCTCTGAGTTGTGATGACTGAAAAGACATTTTCTCTTGCTCATTTCAGTTTCAGTTCAGTGCTAGGAACAAAGAGCTTGGCAGATGGGAAGGACTGGGGGGAGAAAAGGGTGGGCTTTTTATCTTTTATGTCTTGAGTTCCCAAAGGGAAAAATTAATGCTGTGGATGAAGATTTTTTTTTTTTTTTTTTTTTTTTTAAATAAAGTGAGTCCTGGGGGTAGAACCCAGGGCCATGCTACCACTGGGTCACATCCCTGGCCCTTTTTATTTTTGTTTTGAGTCAGGGTCTAACTAATTCACTGAGGCTGGCCTTGAACTTGCAATCCTCCTGCCTCAGCCTCCTGAGTTTCTGGGATTACAGGTGTGCGCCACCATGCCCGCGAGAGGATCCTCTTACAACAAATAAACAAACACAGGCTGTTTTGCACAGAGCCCTTCTGACCTCCTCCTCCAAGCCTGTGTGCTTTTGGCTTCACCATCTGCCATCAGGGCTCCCTGTCTCCAGCATCTGGTCCCTGGGAGCCCCCTCCTACAGAGCCCCCTTTTCTGTTGTCAGCCCCTCAGTCACCAAGCTGGGATGAAGTTCTGCCACACAGCCAGCCTGGTGCTGGGCTTGAGAAAAGAGTGATGTGGTGCATGAGTGAAAGGCTCCTCTCCGCCTGGGGGATTCAGAGTAACTCCCGTGGAGACGGGGAAGGAACAGGACAGGGCCACACAGACTCATCACGGGGAAGGGCATTTAGTGCCACCTGGGGAGGCTTAGCGAGATGGGCTTTTGAAAGGTGAGGAAACTAAGGACTGGGTTGAAGGGGACGTCAGAGAGGAGGACACTTAAACTGGGCATACCTCTCCCTGGGACCTTTGGGATCCTTGTCATTCCATGCGGCAAACATTGTGTGGCGCGCACCCCAGGGGGCGGGCCTCTGCTAAGTGCTGATGTGAGGCTGTGTGAGCCCTGTCCCCCCCAGCTTGCAGGGGAGCTGCGGGACACTGCAGGGAAGCCGTAGGTTCTGCCAAGGGCCTTGGAGGGGACTTTCCAGAGCAGGAGGACCTTGAGCCGATTTTTCTGGCATTTTCCAGATGAACAAGAGGATGGGAAGTCTCTAGCAGAGGCAATCACAAGAACGAAGACTCAGCGTGCAGAGCCCGAGTGGGCTGTGGGGGCCCTCAGAGAGGGAAGCCCGGGTGGACGGCGGGCCAGGCCAGAGAGGCCCATGCTGGCTTCCGTGGGGCAGGGGAGGGGGGGGATTGCATTTGGGAAGGTGTGGAGAACGGTTTTTAGGGCGTCAGTAAGAGGCAGAGAGCTAGGGGTCAGGACAATGGCCACAGGAGGTGACAGGTGACAGGAATTGGTAGGAGTGAGGCAGTTCTCTGTCCAGCAGAGTGGAGGGAGTGTGTTTCAGAGTGACTCATCCTTGCCCCGTGGAGTCATCGAGCAGCAAGACGACGACTCAGGCAGAGAGCAGCTGAAGGTTCCCTGTTTTCCTTGAGAGCTGGTCTGCGTCTAAGGGATGACAAGAAGGCAGGCTGAGGCAGGAAGGGCCAGGGAGGGCCTGTGCACCAGGGCCCAGGGTACCAGGGCCGAGGCACTCTGACAGATGCGGCTGGCCCTGCCTGGGCTCCGGCCCTCACCCCCAGGAGGCCGAGTGTGAGGCCCGTCTGAACCTGCAGGCCCCGGCCCAGGACCCGTGAGACCGTTTCCGATGATCTCATCCCCTCATCTCGCTCGCAGGGAACATGCCTTCCAGCAGTGTGAGCCTGTTTCCCTGGTTAATGGAGCTGGGGAAACGTGCATTCATTTTTCCCCTGAGCTGTGACAGGCAATACGAAATTTGCCCTGAAATATGCTTCAGTGTGGATTGAAATAAAATATGCAGTGTATTTTGCAACAGAGCTTTAAGAAGGAATAGTGTGGGCACTGCGCCCAACGCCAGCTTCCAAGGGAAGCACTTCCCCCAAACTTTCTTTTCTTACCCACTCAAGTACCCCTAAATGTGCTGCAGTGGGGAGTTGCGGTGGCACCTGGGTGAGACGCTGTGGATGTTAGGGGAAAGCCAGTGTCGCCACTAGCCAGCGATGCTAGCAGACCCAAGAACTCGCATTGCTAGAAGAATGGGGACTCTCCAAGTCTGGAGTCCCTGATGACTGGATTTGAATAATTGAGGTCTCTCCATTCTCCTCACTGCTAATGGAACCCTGTCTGTGTGCCGCAGAGGCGAGGGCGTGGGGCTGGAGTGAAGGGCGCACCTCTGCTTCATGGACGGGCAGCACTTCTGTTCTCTTAACCTGTTGACCGTCTCTACCCAGAGGTGACTGAGGCCAGCCAGGAGTGTGGGACAGAGCTCTGTTTCAACTTACTTGACTCTTTAGGTGAAAACACTGTTCCGCAGCCACTTCTCTGCCTTCCTGTTGTGTTACTGCCTGGTCCTGTAGTGCTAGCTACCATAGCATTCCTAAAACCCCTGTGAGCATGTCATGCCCCGGCCCAGATGCTGGTGTAGGATTATGTCGGATGAGTAAAGCTAGAGACCCGATGTGCGGAGTGAAGGCTCCAGGTGACATTATATACTGAAATTTTTCTAGAAGGACGGATTTTAGCTGCCTTTACCATGCACACAAAAAACAGGTGACTGTGGACAGTGATGGCAATGTTGATTTGCTCCCCGGTAGCAGTCATTCCACGGTGTGCATGATATGAGAGCATCGCACAGTAACCTTCAACACGCACAGTAAAACTAGAAATTTAAAAGTTTGAAATATGCATTCAGAAAAGCATATAGATCATTTAAGAGTATAATTGGATGATTACTCACAAACTGAACACACCTGTGTGACCTGCAGCCAGAGGAAGAAAGAGAACATCACCAGCAGCCCAGAGCCAGGGATGTGCGAAGCCTCGAGTTCTCCAGCCGTGGCGTCTAGCGCTGTCTATTAGTTCTACCTGTGTTGGAACTGGAATAATAAAGCATGCACTTTTGTGATTGGTTTGTTTACCAGGATTATATCTGTACTGTTTACTCTGCTGTTCTGTGTAGCTTTTATTTATTTATTCTCATCGATGTGTCATATTCCACTGTATCAATGTACCTCCGTGTGTATGTGTCCATTCTGATGTTAATGACATTCGTGTAGTCAAGTTAGGTGCTATTACTGTTGCTAATGCCACTACAAGCTTACTTCTACATACCTTTTGGTAACTGCCTTTCTCTTGTTGGGTATGTATGTTTTGTTCTGCACTGCAGGGTGTGAATTTTCCAAAATGCTTGTGCCAGCTTACACTCCCATCAGCAGTGATGGGGAATCCCTGCTCCCTGTATTCTTGCTAACACTTGATATTTTCTGTCTTGTATTTTAGCCATTCTGGTGGGTGGATAAACCATCATGCTTTTTGATTTCAACGTGCATTTCACTAATGACTAAAAAGTCCAGGCTCTTCCATTTGCTTGTGGGCCACTTGGATATGAGTCCTTGGAAGACACTGTCTTAATCTTCTGCTCATTTTTCTACTGAATTGTTTGTTCGTATTGATTTGTGGGCAGGAAGCCTACCTGTGTTGAAGGCCCAGGCGCTAAGACTTCACTTGTGCTTTTTTTCCTAAAGTAGAAAAGCTGGGATGCTTTTAGAACCTAGGACCTAGCTGATTAATGTGACAGTCCCTGGGTCCCACCACCGCCTCCCTATTGGGTCACGTGCTTTGTGTGCAGTCCGTCCCAGCTCCAGGTTGGCTCTCTGTCCTCATCTCTCTGTCCTCCCTGCCCCCAGCAGCCTGCCCTTGGTCAGGTGAGGTCACACCCAGCCCACGCCATCCGTACTTGGCCACTTGTGCTCTTCACCTGGAATGCTATTTGGGTGTCTTTTGGCTACTTGAGGTCTGGGTTCAATCCCCCCACTTCCTGGAGGCCCTTCCTTACTCCTGCCGCTCACCGTGGTTCCCCTTCCCTGGCCTCAACCCTCGTCTGTCCTCCTCCTGCAGCCTTTAATTATATTTTGCCTTGTGACACCTCTTACATTGTTGGCTGATCTTGTGACTTGACTTTTTTTGCACCAATGTCCAAGCTCCCCCAGAAGGCAGTGCCTCTGTTTCCCGCTGTGTGTGTGTGTGTGCAAGAGTTCAGAGGGACAGGGCAGCCAGAAGCCATGTCACAGGGCAGCCTCAGCACACCCTGCCTGTCCACCAGGTCTGATGGCTCAGTCAGTCAACAGGTTTCCCTGGGTGCCTCCTGCGTGCCCGACTGAGCTGGTGGTGGGGGATGGGGATGCGGCAGCGAGGGCTACTTTCCCTCTGAGTGGTCAGTCTCCCAGCAAGAGGAGGGGAGAAGAGCGGGTTAGAGCAGGCGGGGACTCCTGGGAGGCGGAGGTGTGGGCGGTCTCTGGGTCACTGTGGCCCTCATTTGGAGGCAGTCTGATCAGAAGCTGGATGAAGAAGCTGACGAGGTCAGGGACTGGGATCTGATCCCTGTGGAGGCTCACGTGGCTCTCCAGGAAGTGGCAGGGCTCACCTCTGTTCCCTGCTCCTGCTTCCCACCTCTGGCGATGCAGTGCTGGGAGACGCGAATCGTTCCCCTCTGACTGCTCGGCTTGCTTATTGGTGCTGCTGTCCTGGAGCAGAGTAGGAAGGGTGCAGTGCCACCTCACAGGGGCCCTCACAGGCCCTGCGTCCCCTTTCCCAGAGGATAGCATCCCGGCCTGCAGGATGGCTCTGCAGGGTGCCCCATTCCGTTCCTGTCGAAGCCGGGCCTGCTCAGGCTTCCGCCCTCCCGGTGAAGATTCTGAGCTCTGATCTGGAGCTTTTCCTTAGCCCTGCGGAGGAAGGGCCTTCAGTGGGGAGCCGCTTAGAGATTCCATTTAACGTTTCCTGAGTGCTCGCTGTCTGCCGGCGGTGCTGGAGGCGTTAAGGACCCTGCCCTGGGGATTCTCCGGTTAAATAAGAGGAGGGAGCAGCCATGGGGCGGTGGAGGGTTCTCCGCAGCTGCTGGCTCTCCTTTTCATTCCCTCGTTTCCAGGGCTCTTCCCTCTCACTCTCTGCAGCCATTCAGCCTGAGGGATGATCGACAAGGCAGCTTGGCAATCAGGGGGTGGCTGGAGTCTGGGGGTGGCTAAGTGGGCTCAAGGATAGTGGGAGGGTTGTGGGCAGCAAGGGAAGGAAAGTGGGCTCCTGATGGTTTGGCTGGAGCTGGGGTTGGAGGAGGAGGCGTGGCCAGGGGACCTGGCCATCAGAGGGTCTGATACCTCGCTGAGACACTAGCTAGACTGCATTTGCACCAGGGACTTGGGAAGAGTCCCACCCTGGAGGCAATCATATTGCTGGGCCTTGGGCACCTGGAGTGGGGGTGAGCAGCTGTCTTTGCTACTGGACCTTTTCTTGCCCCTCAGATCACCCGCCATCCTAGCCCAGTCTGGCCCAGCCCTGTTTGCCCAGGGTCCGCAACAAGCAGTGGTGGCCATGGGCATCGTGTGGGAGCTCAGGAGCTCATGCCCCCTGTCCACATGCCCTTTGTCTGTCTCGGGACATGCCTTGTTGGACACCATTTGCATTTGATATGGGCTGAGGCTTCGCCTCTGGGAACATTCTTAAATAAAGAAAAGAGGGGTGGGGGCAGGAAGAAGTTTAGAATTGTGGAAAAGATGCCCATACGTAGTTAGGCGGGCTTTGGGGTAATGCTTCCTTTCTCTTCTTGGGCACTTTCTCAGTCCTCCTCATTCCCTTGCCCTGCCTGCTAAAACAGCAATAAATGTAATTCTCAACTGGTCCAATATGTGAAAGGAAGTCTCATTCCCAAAGAGGCCGTGGTCAGGTCCTCTTAGCTCCCGCTCCTGAGGCAGGGACTGGTGTGTTCTGGTTCCCTATTTTAGTCACAATGACATCATGGCCTATATCGATTTGAATCCTCTGAATTTTCAGGTTTGGATTCAGGAAAGCTCTATATTTAGCCAAAATGTATGGCGCCCCAACTTCATGCAGACGCTGTGCTGGACTGGGGGATGCAGAGGCCAATAGCCGTGGCTCCTGCTTTGGGCCATGTGTTCCGGTAAACTGACACACAGACTGTTAATTTGGGACAGAGGAAGTTCCAGGGGCTGGAGACAGTAGTCAGGCAAGGAAGAACTGATGGACTTGCAGAGGAGGTGATGCTTAAGAATGTTTTGAAGGAGGAGTCGAGGTCATTGATGAATAGAAGGCACTGTAGGCAGAGAGAACAAAAAGCAGAAAGGCAAGTCGCAGCCCGGGGCCTCAAGGAAGCATGGGGTGTGAGTGAGGGCCCCGTGGGGTTGAGGCTAGATCAGGAAGGGGATGAAGGCAGAGGCTAGATCATGAGTGCTGGACTGAGGAATTTGGATTTTATCCATTGGAGAATATTAAGCAGGAGTGCCATATGACCAGATGTGCATTCTAGAAATTTCACTCTGGCCTAGCACAGTGGTGCATGCCCATAATTCCAGTGGCTCAGGAGACTGAGGCAGGAGAATCAAGAGTTCAAATCCAGCCTCAGCAAAAGTAGGCACGAAGCAACTCAGTGAGACCCTGTCTCTAAATACAATACAAAATAGGGCTGGGGATGTGGCTCAGGGGTTGAGTGCTCCTGAGTTCAATCCCCAGTACCCACCCCCAAAAGTTCACTCTGGCAGACATGTGATTCCCAGTGAGAGGGAAGCAGCACAGACAGCAGGGAAGCAGTCGGGAGGTACTGGTGGAATCTAGGTGAGAAATGATGAGGGCCGGACCTCTGGGAGACGGAGTCTGCATTTGAGAGATAATTAGGAAGAATAACAGAGCAAGCTCGTTAACTAGTTATGAGAGGAAGGTGAAGGATAAGGAAGCCCTGGGATGATTCCTGAACCAGACAACACAGGGATGGTGCCCTCGGCTGAGCAGGGAAAGAGAGGAGCAGCAGGTTTAATTTGAAGGATGAGAATGAGTTCAGTTTTGGCGTGGTGAGTTTGAGCCGCCTCTCGGACAGCTGTCTTAGCATATCTTTTGCTGCTATGACAGAATACCTGAGACTGGGCCATTTATAAGGGAAAGAAATTTATTTGGTGCACCATTCTGGAGGCTGGGGAGTCCAAGAGCGTGGTGCCAGCATCTGGAGAGGGACTCTGTGCTGCATCATCCCATGGTGGAAGGTGGAAGGGCAAAACAGGTCGAGCACCAGAGAGCAAGACAGGGTACTTGTTGTTGTAGCAGCACACTCGTGCAGAAACTAGCCCACTCTTTTGATAACATTAACTCCTCAATGAGAGCAGAGCCTTTGTGACCTAGTCACCTCTCAATAGGCCCCACCTCCCAACACTATTGCACTGGAGATTGTTTCCCACAGGGGAACTTTGAGGGACTCATGTAAAGCAGTGTCTGTGTGGAAGTTACTGATAAATATCTGCAAATCTGAGTCAGGTGCTCAGGAGAGGCACCAGCTCAAGGAGAAGGGAAGGAGTCTCACCATCAGGGAGACGAGCTGGAGGGAGGACGGTGAAGCTGCAGAGCAGGGATGCCAGCGGGGGCACCCACACCAGTGGGGCCTGCCAAGTGGCCAAGTGAAGACAGCAAGGAGGAGGCCAAGCCCGAGGGAGGGGACAGCAGCAAGAGAGCAGATGTGTTGCCCTAGACAGGGGAGAGAGGCCAGAAGGGAGTGTGACCCCTGTCCAGAGCCCATGCAGCCCAGCAAGGCACACACAAAGTATCTCTGAGAACTGACCCTTTGGAGGCCACTGGGGACCTGTGAAAGCAAAGCTGTTTCATTGGTGAAGCATGACCAGAGCCAGATTGTGTCAGATTGTGGGACCGTGGATCAGCAGTGAACTCTGAACGTGGCAACAGGGAACAGTGGTGGATCTGTGTGGCTAGGAGAAGCTATGTTGTAATTTATAAATGGGATAAACTTGGACTTATGTGTAGATGGAAGAGGTGAGGCAAGTGGAAATTTGAAGAGGGATTGGGGATAGTTTGAGCAGAATCTAGAGGAGGTGGGGATGGTTGGGAAAGGGCTATATGGAGGGACGGCCTCACCCAGGACTAAGGACTGTCCCCCTCCCTGTGAGATTGGGCAGATGAAGAAGGAAGAACCTTGGAGAGAGTCTGGATAAAGGTTCCAGAGGGGGACTGACCATTCAGGAAGCCATAAAGAAGCAGAGTTTCAGGGGCACTGTGGGTACTGGGTTGAGCCTCAAAATGGAGAGGGGGAGAAGAGGTGGAGAGTTGGAGACATGTTGGAAGAAACATATCAAGTCACAGAATCTAGATGTGGACTCATATAGATCATAGATAAAGAATTTTTACAGTTGCCATATTAAAATTTTTTGGGGGGGGAGTTAAGATAGCAGAAAAATATAACAATTCATTTTCACAGAATTAGCAACTCTTGATGTTTGTTCAGTTGTTTCTCTATGTATTTTGAACAGTCAACACAAATAATATGTACTCATTCTCCAGTATATAAAATATAGGTATGTTTGTATGACATCATGGGTAGACTCCACTGGAAATCACATCCAATCTTATTTCCTGTCTACATCTTTGAAAGAACCCATGATGATTTTATTGTCCATACTTCATAAATCATACGGTGTTGGATTTTATGTGTCATATAAAACATAAACCTAGGACAACAAATTACCTGATAATGCCTGATGAACACCTGATACAAACCCTCCAAATCATTTGCTTTGCTCAGAAGATTGCAGTTTGAGCAGGGCTCAGCAGGGTGGTCCATCTCTCTGCATATGGTTGGCTTCACTGAGACTCTGGTGGACCCACTTTGAAGATTGCTCACTGATGTGGCTGTCAAGTTGGTCTGGCTGCAAGCCAGGAGCTCAGCAGGGCCTTCTGATCCTCTTCCTTTGAACCTTCTTGGGTTGCTTGAACTTCCTCACAGCATGGCGGCTGGGCCCCAAGAACAAGGGTAGGGAAGAAAGTAGAGATATTCTGTTTCCATCACCTGGCCTTAGTATGCAGCATCCCCTTGGCCATTCACAGAATCTACCCAATTTCAAGAAACAGGGCATAACCTCTTTCTCTATGTCTGAGTCCTATTCTGTAAGAAGAACACTATAAAAAAAAAAAAAAAAAAAAAAAAAAGGGAGAACGCTTGAGACAGGCAGTAATGGTCTACCACGTGTGTGCTTATAATTTTTACATAAACAGGATTTCACATTCTATATTCTTTAACTTGCTTTTTCTCATTCAATATTGTGTTTATGTGTGTTTATGAAATTTAAAGCTGAACTTTTTTTTTTTTTTTTTAATACATGTCCTGGCTGGCATCCGGGTCTGGTATTGGGAAGAACTGTGAGCCATATCATGAATCTGGGTTCAACTTTGTCTTCCATAGTTAGAGCTAAAATGCAAAGCTGATCCTGGTTGTCTGATGTGAAGTGTAAGACTCCTGCCACTTGTTCCAGTGTGAGTCCATCAAGAAAAGGAAAGAGGGAAGCCTTCAGTGAGTGTAAGCTGAGGAGGGACTGCGGGCTAGGATTTGTGAAGTATGTATAAGAACACAAGACAGGGCTTTCGACCTTGAGGAAACCAGCCATCCATCCACAGAGGACACAGGCACCGTGGACTGCAAGAAGGTTTGCAAACGGAGTAGAGCAGTTGGGAGAGGGTGGGGTTGGCATAGCTGGAAGCCAAGAACCAGCGTTGGGAAGGGTGCTCTGCCCAGTGATCACCTCCAGCCTAGGAAGGTGGCTCATCCAGCCTCCTGTCTCCGCCTCTCCAAAGGGCACTTGGATCAATGAACGTATGTTATTTGTGGGGAGTGGAACTGAGCCAACTCTGAGTGGGGGAGGAGGGGAGAGTGTGGACGTGCCATGGCTTAGGCCACAGCCTGACCACCTGTAAGCTCCCAGGCTGGGGTGATGGCAAGGCACTGGACGGGCTGTTGGGAGGGGTGCAGGGGTGGAAAGGCAGTGACCCTGGAGAGACTGTCGTTTAGAGTGAGCAGGGCAGCACTGGGACCTGACTCTGCCACTTCCTAGTGAGACAGCAGGCAGGGGAGATTTCAGTTTCCCCATCTGTAAAACAGGCATGGTAATGCCTGCCCAGGCAGGATTAACTAAGGCGACTGAAATATTTAGCACCTAACACTCAGCAAGTGCTAGAAAGAGGTTAGAAGCCATGACTGTCCAAACTGGGGCCAGATGACAGGTGTCTCCAATGCTAAGCGGAGGAGCTGGAATTGGCCCCGAGGTGTTTCCGGCTTGTTATCCTGGCCGCCTGGACAGCTTAGAGGGAGACCAGCCAGGAGGCCAGAGGGGAGCCCAGCGGGGGCATCAGTGAAAGCTCATTTCATCCTGAAAGACTGGAAGTCCTGCTGGGATTCAGGAGCTCTGGGGAGCAAGTTTGCGAGTGGACTTGCACATGGGACGGATTTGCAAAGCCCAGCTTTTCCCAGGTCACTGCTGCTCTCAGCTGTGACTTTAGCTCCCCAGGAAAGCCTCTGCTGAGCTTCCAACTCCACCACATCTCCTCCTCAAATACTGTTAAAGCTCTATGCTCTTCGTTCATAGTCTCAGCATAATTTTTCATTATTTAGCTGTTTCTCCCCCCGCCCCCCAGTGAGGGCAGGGCCATCTGGGTATGGTGTGCAGTAGGTGAGAAGTAAGCTTGTTGAATGCATGGCTGTACAGTGAAGAGGGGCACGGGGACTCTCTCTAGTCACATGCCCAAGACATTTGGATGTTCACTGCGTCTGTTTTTCCGTAACATACATCATATGACGGCACATATACTGTCCTCGGTCAACAGGTTCTTACTGAGCTTTCTCATATGCCAAGCACGGTTCTGGGGACACAGTGATAACCAAGAAGGCAGTGGCCCTCTCGGTGCAGCTTACACTTTCTTGGGAGGCACCAGCAGACAATAATCGAGGTAAAGGCCTGATTAGGGCAGTTCCAGATGCTGGCAGGTGCTCTGAAGGACATGGAACAGGAGGATGCTGAGGGGGGTGAGCTTCCTGCTGAGGTCAGAGTGAGCCAGCACTGGGGTTGTACAAAGGGGCAGTGGAGTGAAGGGCAGGGGCAGAGCCTGCCAGGGAAGGGACCTGCAAGTGCAAGGGCCTTGGCTCTGGCAGAAGCTAACTTGTGGTGGAGGGCACATTGGTGTGACCAGAGAAGCATTTGAAGGCAAGGGAACTGGGACCTGAGGTCAGCAAGGTGGGCAGGTCCAGACTGCCCAGTGCCATAAAGCTCAGGAAGAAATTGCAATTTCACATTAAGAACAGGGGGAGCTCTTGGTATGTTTTAAGCTGAGGGGAGATGCTTTGGTTTACTGTTGAGAACGAGTTCTCTGGCTGATGAAGGATTGTACCCCCATCAGTCATACAGATGCAGATGAGTGACTGAACAGAGTACTGATGTGCATATGCAGCCATTTATTAAGGTTCGCATTCCTACGTGCACACATGTGTGCATATCACGTCACATCATACAGACTTTCACACAGATGTTCACATACTCCAACATCCACGCTGGCAGCTGGGCACATGCAAAATGAAATACACTTCTCTCAGGGTTTTCAGAAATTCCCACACAGGGTACACACTCAGCTGCCCACGCGGGTCTGCCTGTGCTACACACAATTCCCACATCTATGTAAATGCGCACACACAGTCACTCCTGCCCAGGACCAGCCAACCCTCGCTGCCCATCACCCGAGCAATCTCCTCCAGGCTTCTAACGACAAATGAGATCAGAGCTCTATGAGGAATTGTCCTCTCTGTTGAGCATGAATGTGCGAAATAAATCTCTCTACTTCGAATAAATCTTGTACAGATGTAGAAAATGCATTAAAGGCTGAGGAACTAGAGGTGGCTGGAGACGGTGGGGACAGAGTAGTAAATCTGCGCAGGGCGTGTGGCAGCTGGGGCTCTCCAGTTGCTGGGGAGCAGGGAGGGAGCAGGGAGTGTGGGCACATCTTCTTCCTGGAGCTCCCCCTGAGGTAACCTTGGCCTCCTTCCCTGGGTGAAGGTAACCTGGCCTCCTCAAGCCTGAGCTGTCTGCACCCCTCCCACAAGTAAGGTGAGTGTTGTTGGTCTTGACACAGAATTACCCATCTCCTTTGAGCCATTCTGGGAGGGAAAACACTCCTTGAGAAACTCATTCCAAACTATTTTTGCAGGTATCAAGTAAGCATTGATGGTTTCTGGTTGGTTCGGGCCTAATTCAGGCACAAATCGCTGTGTCTTTCTTTCACTGAGGTTCCAGGCCCACAATTTTATGGTATTGCTTGGTCCATTTTCACTTCCTCCCCTGCCCCGCTTTGGGGCTGGGTGTCAAGCCAGGGCCTTGTGCCTGCTGGCCCTGCACTCTCCCACGGAGCCACGTCCCCAGCCTTTCACTTCCCTTTTAGTGCACTAGTTCAATGCTGAAGCTCATCTGCCACACCCAGTCCTGTGAGATCAAACTGATTATTCTAGAAGACATCTCATTTCAGTCTCTGAGCAAGGTTTAATAGTCCCTACAGCCCAGTTATTTGCCTTTTCTAGATGGCTTATTATTGTGTCTAACAAATCCAGTCCCAACCTCCACACTGGGGTACTGCTCATTTGTTATTTCCTTTTGTTTTCCATCTCTAAGATTTTTTTTTTACCTTCTCCTGCTCCATCCATAGACTCAGACATCCAGGTGGGGAATGGAACATGTCTCCACTCAGTTTACATATTCATGAACATCTGGATAGTGAGATGTCCTGAGTAGGGACCGCCCTCCTAGCTGCTGGCTTGGGTGTTTTGTCTCTATGTATGTAAGATACTTTTCTTTAGTATTTTTTTGCAGTTTTTCTAAGATATGTCTCCATGTGAATTTCTTTTCATTTTTTTCTGCTTAGGGTTCATTGGGTTTCTTGAATCTGTGAATCGATATCTTTTATCAGCTCTGGAAATCTTTTTCAGGCTTTATCTCTCCCAGTATTGCCTTGGATATATTCTTGTTCTTTATTTCCTGCTGTAATTTCAATTAAATGCATGTTTTCTTCTCATCGAATCCTCTTTTACCCTATGTCTGCCCAGTTTTTGCCACTATATTGTAGATCATTTCTTCTGACCTTTCAATTCACTAATTTTCTCTTCAACTGTGTTAAATATGTGGTTATATCTATCCATTGAATTCTTATTTTACTGTATGCCTTGGTCTGCTCTAGCTTCTAAAATGAAATGTCACAGACTGAGTGGCTTAAACAGTAGACAGGTATCTCTCACAATTCTGAGGTCTAGAAGTCCACAGTCAAGGTACTGGCAGATTTGGTTCTAGGTGAGAGTGCTTCTTCTGGCTGGCAGATGGCTACCTTCTTGCTGAATCACATGGTGGGTGGGCTGTCTCTCTTCTCATAAGGCACTAGTCTTATCATGAAGATCCCGCCTTCATGACTTTATCTAAACCTAATTATATCTGAGGGACCCCACCTCCAAACACCATTCATTACATTGGGGGTTAAGGTTTCAACATATATACGTTCATTCCATAACATCTTATTTATCATCTAGAAGCTTCGTATTCATTATTTCAAATCTGTTACCTGGCAATTTTTCTAGTTTTCATATCCCTGCTGAAATTGATTTTTTATTTACTTGAACATTGAAAACTTAGTTGTTTTATGATCAATATCTACCGATTCCAATATCTGGAGTCCCAGTGGACTTCTTTCTGTTACCTGTTGTTCTGGACAATTCTTCCTCGAGGTCTCTTTTTCCTTTGTGTCCTTGATTTATTTTAATTATGTGCTAAACACTTTTTTATTTTTGACAAATCATTTGCTATCTTCCTCCAGAGAGGACGATTTTTCCCTTTACTTTTTAATTTTTAATTTTTATTTTCTCTTTTATTCAGAGAGAAGCTCTTTGGCACCTGCAGGGTGCCTGGGGGCATTGCTAGCGCAGGGCATCTTAATTCAAGTTCAAGGCTTAGGTTTCCATAACCAAAATGAAAAGGCAGCCTAGCAGCCCATCTGCTGTCATTTTGGAATGTGTGTGAAGGATGAGCCCCGCTGGAGTTCTGCTCTAAAACAATAGGTAGTTATCGAGGTCCCGTTTAGGTAGGCCCTGGGCACGGACTTTTATTTCTCTAGCCCCAGAGGCTGCCAGAGGGTAAAGGGGTCAGCTGCAGAATTTCTCAGCATTTCTTCCTTATGGACAAAGGCCCTCAGGGCACAAGTGGCTTTTGCCTGGACTTACTGCTCTGGGTTTTTATTGTCATCTGCATTACAACCCAGTGTTTCCTCTGAATTGTGTAAGGTCCTTGATGCTGCTAAGATGATTTTTGTATGCCACCAAAATTTCCTGAATCGTCCTCTGTGGGAAGGTTGCTCCTAATTACCCAATTTCCCTTTGCTGAAAGTGGGTCTCTCTGTCCTGGCCCGTGTGCACTTGGCCGTCCACGGCCCTGATGCCAACTCAAGGACTGGCAGCCGTGAATGGTCCCAGGAAAGCAGTAACGATCACACTTCTCTCTGGCTCCGACTCTGAAGCCACCATGGGTCACATGGCTGGCTTTGATTTTTCTCCAGCCTGTTAGTTTGTTTCCAAGGAGGAGAGAGAGCATGGCCATGACTTTGTTTCTAGAAGGAGAGGCTCCTCTGTCCATGCCCCACACACACTGGTTGGGGACCAGTGGCCATGATGTGAAGCTGCTGGAGGTGAGTGGGCAATGCTTCGGATTCTCTCATCTGATGGCTTTGCCGGACCAGCTGATTGGCTGGTATAAATGATTGGCTGCTGAGCACACAGGCTAGTCCCTTGACTGGCCTTGCTGCTCTCAGACCTGAGCATGTGAACAGACTCAGGCCTAGCTGGCCCTTGGGTCACAGGGAGCTTGGCGATGCCCAGTTAGGGTCCATAAAGAGGAGGAAGAGTGTCTGGAAGGAAGGGCTGTGTTTAAACTCAGTCGCATCCACAGGTCTTTGAACAAGTACTTTCTCTTGTTTTATCGATGACACCTGTGGCTGAGCATGGCCAGTCAAAGCCTGTATTGATCAAAACAGCGGGACACATAAATGATGGATTGTAACCAAGAGCAGTGACCCAGGGCTGGCAGAGGTGCCTTCCCTTCTCACTGCTTCCTCGAGGGCGGCTTTCAGACGTCAGTGTGGAGAGGGTTAAGTCACCCATCACATCCGCCCATGTCGTTCAGAACCAGACCTGGCCGTGATCAATGGCCAGGCCCTCAGCGAGCTCCCAGCTCCCGGCTCCCGGAGAGTGCAGTCATTAATCCTGGCAGGAACTTCATTAATCTTGATTTAGTGCCCAATGCAGTTGGGTCCCCTTTTCCCTTCCCCTTCATTTTCTACACATTCGATGGCTGCAGGAAGAGTGGTAATTTCCCGAGATGGCGGGTTGGGGGTTTGGTCCTTCAGCCAGCTTGGGGCCCCCGGAGCCTCGCCCAGTCTCCAGCCGGCAGCCCTGTGGGTGCCCGGGAGGGCAGCAACGCAGGACCTGAGGATTGAGTCCCAGTTCTCCCACTCTGTCATTACCTTGCACTCGCTTCTCCCTTGGTCTGGCTTCCTGAGCTTCGGGAATAACAGCACGTCCTCGTCCCTCCTCTCCCCGCTCCCGGAGAGCCAGTACGGCGGGGTCCCTCAGGGGACCCCTTAAGAGGCAAAGGGCTGAATTCTGACCTTGGGCATCTCGCTCCACCCTGAGAACCCCTCCCTTGTAACCCCTGGCTCTGGCCATGGACTGCTCTCTGCTCTCTCTCCCCTCTTTGCTACGGTCCACCCTCCCAGGTGGACGTCAGGGAGCCACGTGGCATAACGCCATCATTCGGGGGTCTGGACCTGCAAGCTTCGCAGTCATCAGTGACCAGGATGAGCTGTGGCTAGGCAGATGCAGGGCCTCTGTTAGGTCCTGAGAGAGTAGTCAGGGCTCCTGGGCCGGCTGACTGAGTGACAGAGGTGTGACATGTCTTGTTACTCAACCGTGGTCCCCAAATCTCTTAAAGACAAGAATTAAACATTAACTAGTATTTCTTTCTTTTTTTTAAGAAAAAATTGCTAGGACTGGGGAGATAACTCAGTCGGTAGAGTGCTTGCCTTGCAAGCACAAGGCCCTGGGTTCGATCCCCAGCACCGGAAAAAAAAAAAAAAAGAAAAAATTGTTGTTTTTAGATATACATGACAGTAGAGTGTATTTTGACATACATTCATGGTGTATAACTTATTCTAATTAGGATTCCATTCTTGTGGTTGTACATGACGTGTGTGGAGTTTCACTGGTTGTGTGTTCATATATGAACATAGGAAAGCTATGTCTGATACATTCCACTGACTTTCCTATTCCCATCTCCTCTCCCTTCCCTTCATTCCCCTTTGTCAAATCCAATGAACTTCTTCCCCTGACCCCTTATTGTGTGTTAGCATCTGCATATCAGAAAGAACATTCAGCCTTTGGTTTTTTGGGATTGGCTTATTTTGCTAGCATGATAGTCTCCAGTTCCATCCATTTACTGGCAAATGCCATAATTTCATTCTTATTTATGACTGAGTAATATTCCATTGTGTATATATACCAATTTTCTTTATCCATTCATCTGTTGAAGGGCACCTAGTTTGGTTCCATTGATTAGCTATTGTGAATTGAGCTGCTATAAACACTGATGTGGCTGCATCACCATGGTATGCGAATTTTAAGTCCCTTGGGTATATGCCAAGGAGTGGGATAAACTGGGTCAAATAGTGGTTCCATTCCAATTAACTAGTATTTCTAAGCAGTACTTTAATGCACAGTTTAATGCAAAATTTAAAGAAATACAAAGACTTTGACTACCAATGACACTCACAATGTCTCATTTCCCGTTAGTAACTGCTTAATTGTGGGATTTTGCATGGCCTGTGTGGAATCAATGCACGCTGAATTTGCTGACTGAACCCCAAACTTTCAGAAACAAAGGGTTCCAAAATTCCTGGAGCCTTGATGATCTTGAGATGTAAAAAGATACTTGATCACACGTTTCCCCGTCTCTGCGGATGCTCCTCACCTCATTTCTACCTCAGGCCTCCTCTGGCTTCTACCTTAAGAAGTACGTGTAATACAGGTGACTTCAAAATGAGAGACACTGAATCGTCCAGGTCCTTCTTCAGTGACTCGACTCCCTCTCTTTAAGGGATGCCCTGTGCGGTGGTCAGTGGGCTTGGAGCCAGACCAACCCAGCCCCAATCAAAGTGCTGTCTCTTGGCAGCCACGAGTTCTGTGTGTGTGGTGCTGGGGAGTGAACCCAGAGGTGATCCATCACTGAGCCACATCCCCAGCCCTTTTTATTTTTTGAGACAGGGCTTTGCTGAGTTGCCCAGGTTGGCCTTGAACTTGAAATCTTCCTGCTTCAGCCTCCTGAGTCACTGGGATTACAGGCATGAGCCACTGCACCTAGCCAAGAGATGAGGTTTTTTAATTTTGGGGGCGGTGGGGAGATACCAAGGATTGAACTCAGGGACCCTTGACCACTGAGCCACATCCCCGGCCCTAGTTTGGATTTTATTTAGAGACAGGGTCTCACTGAGTTGCTTAGCACCTTGCTATTGCTGAGGCTGGCTTTGAACTCGGGATCCTCTTGCCTCAGCCTCCTGAGCCAATGGGATTACAGGCGTGGGCCACCGAACCTGGCAAGAGATGAGTTTTTATGCAAATTACTTAACCACTTTTCTTCTGGAAAATGGGCCACACCTTGCCTTTCAGGAATGCTCCATGTTTTAAATAACACCGTACAAAGGATGGCCAGCTCAGGCCCTGGCATTTGGAAAACACTCAATAAGTGGGTGGTGTTGTTACATTCCTTTCCCCAAATAAAGGATTTCTCTTTATTTGTCCTGGAGTTTTAAACCTTGTAAATCTTATAATAATTCTACCCAGAACCATCACTATCAGTCTTTACTGTACCTACTAAATGCAGGATGGAAGTACAATCCCAGTGATATTTTTGCATTTATTTGAGTAATGTGCTATAGATTTTATAAAGTGCTTTCACACTTATTACTCTATTTATCTCCCACATCACACCTGAGAAGTTTAGACTGTATTGAAAAAAGAAATGAAGCAGATGTTATGTGTTTTAGCCACAGCTTCTAAGTGTGTATCTGAATATACAAACAGATGTGTGTGGAGCTGCGAGTGACCTTTACCTGTATCTGTGACTGGGCACGGGCAGTCATGGAGCTGTCCAGTAGATTCCATACCTTTCTACTTGGGTGGACTCCACTCCAGATCTCCTGCTTCTCTTTTGTTCCCACCCAAATGTCCATGTCTGTTCCATTTTTATGCTGTGGATCTGCTCGATGGATTTTGGTAATACTGGAAGGGTTGCCTGAATATATTTGAGAAACCTACTGTGGACTCAGCTAGTTAATGTCTGGGGCTTACTTTATGGGCCCCATAAAATAAGGTCTCAGTACCTTTTTCTGGCAACACCCACAGACATATAGACAGACGTACAGTATTCTGGGCAGGTTCAGCCACAGATAGGCATCGGCCAAGACTTGGGGGGAGAATCCCTTCTTTTCTTTACCTCAAGTGGCCTCTCTGACTGCAATTGTATCTCCTCTGTGGCTCTAGTTCCTAATAGGTGGCCCCAGATTCTGGACCCTCAACATGCCACCACCTTCTATTTTCCTTCCTGCTCTAGAAGTGGTAGTGGTTTTCTATTACTTTTCTTTGGGTTGATTCTCCCCCCTCTATTTGGCTTCTTAGTTTTCTGTCATGGGTTAATCAATCCCTTATATTAAATTCTCTATGTTTGAAAGACCTAGAGTGTATTTTATCTTCCTAGCCCCACCCCCACAATCACCATCATCACCATCCTCCTCCTCCTCCTCCTCCTCATCATGATGGTAAACACTGAACTAAGACTCCAGTGTTGTTGGGCTCACTGTATATCAGCAGCAAAGGATCCAGAGAAGATCAGAAATTGAGCACCTGGGTAATTCATTTTGTCCTACCCTGAGATTGTGGTTGTGTGTTACAGAGTGCTGTCTTCTGACTGCATATCCTCAGTGTTTGTCTTCTCTCCCTCTCTCTAACTTTCTCTCTCTCTCTCGCGCGCTCTCTCTCTCTCTCTCTCTCTCTCTCTCTCTCTCTCTCTCTCTCTCTCTCTCTCTCTTTTCCTTTCTGTCTTGGGGTGGTACTAGGATTGATCTTGGGGCCTCACACATGCCTGGCAAGCACTTTACCACTGAGCTACACCCCCAAACCCATGGCCTCTTTTCTTCTCATATGTAGGACACAAAGAAGATGCAGAGTCAGACATGGTGGCGCACGCCTGTAATCCCAGCAGCTCAGGCTGAGGCAGGAGGATCATGAGTTCAAAGCCAGCTTCAGCAACGGCAAGGTGCTAAGCAACTTAGTGAGACCCTGTCTCTAAATAAAATACAAAATAGCAGATGTGGCTCAGTGATCGAGTGCCCCCGAGTTCAATCCCTGGTACCCACTGCTCTGAAAAAAAAAAAAAAAAAAGAAGAAGAAGAAGAAGAAGATGCAGAATCCTAGGTTCCTGAGCATCTAGGATTGGTCTGTAGGGAGGGGAACCTGATTGTCCCAGTTTCCTGGTGGGAAACTTCTCTGAGAGAGGAAAATATTACCATTTTGACAAACGAACTGGCTCTTAATTCTGCTGAAACACCTACTCAAGCTGTAAGATCACTGGGCAAATTTAAGTTAAATTAGTTGTTTGGCATCATGAGGGCCAGGGAC
Source organism: Sciurus carolinensis (assembly GCF_902686445.1). NCBI lineage: Eukaryota > Metazoa > Chordata > Mammalia > Rodentia > Sciuridae > Sciurus > Sciurus carolinensis. The sequence continues at coordinate 84,961,182 of NC_062224.1, forward strand.
TACTAGGTAATCATTTTTTTCTACTGAGAGCTGCTGACAAAGCTAACTCTTTTTTTTTTTTTTTTTTTTTTTTAAAGCTAGCTCTTTAAACAAGTAAATTTGTGTCCATTTTTTTCTGCTTCTTAAGTTAGGAACTATGACCATAAAACTCTCCTCAATGAGTGTCATGAATAACGAAAGTATAAACTTCGTACTGATGGCTAATTAATGTGGAAAGAGACAGAGAAGAACCAAGGGGAGGGAGGGTGGGATGTGGGGGAGGGAAGGAGGAGCACAGGGGAGGAGAGAAAGATGAGCCCTGAGGTCCCCGGCCCCAGACCCTAAGGTAGAGAAGGAGAGGAAGGTGGGGAGAGGCGCCCTTCGGGAAGCAGGGCCCTTTCTCAAGGCCCCTGGGAAGTTGCAGTGACAGCTTTTAAGGAGGCCCTGCTTTTGCCTGCTGTGGACTGTATCTGAAGGCTGTGGTGCTGGTCCCCAGACTTTTTAATTTTCTTTTTTTAGTTGTACATGGACACGATGCCTTTATTTTATTTATTTATTTTCAGGTGGTGCTGAGGATGGAACCCAGTGCCTCACACGTGCTAGGCAAGCGCTCTACCACTGAGCCACAACCCAGCCCGCAGACTTTTCTCTTGGTTGTTTTAGTCCACCGTGGGCACCTAAGTCATCACAGGTTAATTGCCCACCTCCCTGACAAGTGCCCTGAGGCAGAAGCCCTGTCATAAGTTCTTTTCCTGGGGCCTGGGGGTCAGAACATAGTAAGTGCTAATTTTTTTTTTTTTTTTTTTGCTACTTGGGATTGAACCAGGAGCACTTTACCATGGAGCCACATCCCCAGCCCTTTTTATTTGGAGAAAGGGTCTCAGGCCTCCCTCAGTTACTGAGGCTGGCTTTGAATTCACGATCCTCCTGCCTCAGCCTCCTGAGCCGCTGGGATGACAGGTGTGAGCCACCATGCCTGACTTGGTGCTCAGATTTTCTGATGCTTACACAAAAGGGAATCAAAAACCTGAAAAGGAGGGTCAAAAGTTACAGGTTCAGCTTCTCTCCAGGCAGGACCCAGCCTCACTACCTTTGACTCCATGCTTTCTGTGAGCAGTGTTAGCAAAGATCTTTTTCTTTTCTTTTTTTCCCCCCTCTTTCCCACTTTCATCCTAGGGACAAACTCCTCATCCTCTTAAAATGCAACAGAGTTTCTTAGAACAGGAGACTGGGAAGGACAAGGGAGTACACATGAATAAATTTCACATTATTTTAAATTGAAATTAAAATTTTAAATTGAAATTGGCACTTCACACAATGGTGTACTATATTCAGTAATAAAAAAGAAAGAAGACTACGCTTTCCTGCAACGACACGGATAAATGTTAAAATAATTATGCCGAGCCAGGAAGCAGCCCAGGGGAGTGTGAAGCGTATGATTCCGTTGACAGGGCATTTCAAACAGATGAGCTACTCTGTGGTAAGAGGCAGAAAGCAGGGGTGAGCTGGGGTGGAGGTGATGGCGGCTTGAGGGCTCAGAGGCCCAGGAAACATGTTGGGGTGATGGAAATGTGCTGCATCTTGATTGAGGTGGTGGTGCAGTGGGTGTACACTTAAGACTCATCAAGTCAACTCAAATTAGTGTATTTTATTGTGTGTGTGTGTGTGTGTGTGTGTGTGTGTGTGTGTGATTATACCTCAGTGCAGTTGATTAGCAAATGTAAAAATAGGGGCAGTGAAGGAGAAACTGGGGCCCGTGTGGCCTCGCGCACTCGGTCACCCAAATGGGATGGGGATGAGCCCCTTCCTCTGGGCTAAGCATGAACCAGAATGAGGAGCTGAGGCTGGACTTCCCAGGAGCCTCCTGGACAGTTGAAAAGAGAGTCCTGGAATCACTGCAGATGGAAAGGTCCTCCCTCCACATCACATGCCAAGCGCTGTGTTAGGCATCGGGTATTGTCGGAGCGCTAAAAGTCTTGCCACAGAGCTCCCTGCCTGGCGGGGGATACATGAAGTAAACGGGTTAGTACAGAGGCGAGGCGCGCTGGGGAAGCGAGCAGCCCGGGGTCCCACAGCGACTGTACCAATGCAGATGGAGACTGGGGGGAGGCGGGGCCTGAGCCGAGTCCGAGAAGACGACTTGGCTAAATGCTACCAAGGCAGGCACAAGAAGAAGTGTTCCAGACGAAAGAAGCCGCAGGTGCAAAGGCCCAGAGGTGAGAGGAAGGACCTGCATTGGAAGAGTTCGGAGTAGACTAGGGAGGTTGCTGGGTCTGGGGCCCATGGTGCTATGAGAGACAAGTGGATGTCGGTGAGCGCTGGACCTGCCCCCGGTTAAGCCTCTAGAGCTGGCCATCAGTCTACAGGAAATATGGGAAGCAGAGGAAGAAGCAGAACAGTCCAGGAGGAAGCAATGGGCCAATCTGGAAAGTGGGACAAAGGACCCGCTTTGTCCAACTGATGAATGACATGATAAAAGGGGAAGGAACTCTTATAGAATAAAAGGAATGTAATGGATACAACCACCCAAGGCAACGTGTGGACTCAAATCCACCTGTGAGAAGGCGTCTTTGAGCCCATCAGGGAAGTTCGAATATGAATATAACAGTAAGGGACATTAGTGCGTGATAATGTCGTGTTATAGAGAGCTTTCTAAAGGCGTTTAAACTAGAGACCTACGCTGAAGTACTTTTCTTTTTTTGGTATTGGGGATTGAACCTAGGGGTGCTTAACCACTGAGCCACATCCGCAGCCCTTTTTATATTTTTATTTTGAAACAGGGTCTCGCTAAGTTTCCTCAGCAAATTAGTGAGGCTGGCTTTGAACTTGTAATCCTCCTGCCTCAGCCTTCAGGTATGTGCCACTGTGCCCTGACAACTAAAAGATCTTTTTTATAAAGATGTCCCCAAGGACAGAAACACAGTGGTGCAGGCAGTAGACACCAGAACTCTGGGGGAGGAGCTGGTCTGGAGGCAGAGGTGATGCGCTTGCTGGGGAGCGTGCTCTGTGGATGCACACGGCCTGTCTAACCCGCATTGGAAAGGAGAAGCCAGGGCTTGGGAACAGGCTGAACGGCCCGGGGTGATTCAACGTCCACAAGAGAATGGCAGCTCATCGTGCTCTTCTGGGGACCTTCTTACTGCAGCGTGGGCTCCTGCTTTCCTGCTGGTGTGCTCCCCCGTGGCAAACATCACAAGGGCCTCATGTCCCTTGGTTCTCCCCCTGAGAAGACACAGTGACTTGCTCTTCCTGGGGTGAAGAGGTGGCTTGAGTTCTGTTTCTTGGTGCCCATGAAAGAATCTTCCTGTCACGGGTGAGTGCCTTGGCCACTGTCCCTTGCTTGCCTTCTCTTAATTCCAGGCTTATAAAGGACTCTTCCAGGGAAGAGGATCATGATGATACCAGGGGAGGTTAAGCACGTAATAAAAGACCCTCAGACAAGAGTGCCCAGGACTCGCTGCTGGGTCCTGCTGCTGCCCGTCTCCCCTGGCAAAGAACAGGCCCAGGCCTCCTTCTGACCCCTGCCCTGTCGCTGTTACTATTACAGACAATCTGCTCCCTGTTCCTGGTGCTTTGCTAATCATTCCATGTACATTAGTTTTGATCCTCAGCCACCCTTATTAGATGGATATTAGTAATCCTCTTTTATAGATGACGATCTGGAGGCTCAGAGAGCTTACCTGACTTGCCCAAGGCGACTTAGAAAGTCAAGGAGCTAACGATAGGACCAAGCTTTGCGAACTGCCAAAGCCATTCTTTGGAACCACCCTATACAATGTCTCCCAACGCTCTTGCCTGGAGAAGTTGGGGTATGTGAACTCAGCTCGAGAAGATGGGACACCCAGGATCTCTTCAACCACCTGGATCCCCCTACCCCTGCCGGCTAGTCAGTGATACACCCGAGCAGAATGAGGCTCAGGCTTGGCAGCGCCGGTCCTGTGCTCTCTCCACCTCTGGAGGAGCCCTTGACCCCAGAGGATTTAAAAAATCCATGCGCTCCCTTTTGGAGGCTGCCCTGGAGGTCACTGCTAATTTGAGGGTTGAATTTTGTGTCTTAAGTGCACACAGCTCTCCCCAGGCAGGCCCAGTTCCTCATAGGGGATCACAGAAGCCATTTCTACGTCTCCAGGAAGCTGAGAGGCTGCAGAGGCATGGAAGGCACTGGAATCGGGAGGTCCTGGCGTGGTTCCAGTTCTGCTGCCTGCCTCCTGTATGCCACGTCTCTTGCCATTTCCGGGTTGTTGCTCAGGAGGTGCCCTCTGCCGGGATGGCCTTTCCATGTCATGCACCTGTGTGACTTCTGTCCTCCCTCAGGTCCTTGGCTTGCAGGCTGGGTGGCACCTGCCTCTGTTCCTGCCACACTCACCATTGTCCTTACCGAATTGTACTGTGATCACAGGAAGGGGAGCCACTTGAGGCCAGGGACCATGACTTATCATTCTCTGGTGTACAGACAGGCAGCCTCGGTGCCTCTCAAGGTGTTTGCCAGTGAATGGGTAAATGGATGGATGGATACAGGAAGTAAATGACTCGTTTTTTAACCAAACTTCAACAAATCAGGTCCCTTCTGAGCCTCAGTTGCTTCATTTGCAAAGTCTGGGGACTGGATCCAGGGAATTCGGAGGGCCCTTCCTGCTTCATAAACATTCCAGCAGGGGCGGTGGGAGCGGGCCAGCACCTGCAGAGTGTTCCCTCTGAACACCTGCCCCCTTGGAGCAGAGACCAGAGCTGGCAGGCTGGTGATGGATGCAGGACTGGCATGAAAAATTGAGGCCATGGGCCCAGCTCCCCTTGCCAGGCGGCTCGAGGGCCACTGAGCGTCACAGGGCGACCACAAGGGAACGTTATCGATGGCCTGACACCATGTTGGGGGAATTAGCCCGTTCTCATGCGTAATTATGAGGCATAGAATTATGCAAAGGGACAGGCCTGGAGCGGAGGCGAATAGAAATACTTTGTACCAGGGAAGAAGGCCAAGCCATTCATCTCTTATGCCCGCCTCTCCTGCTATGCTGTGGGTATGGCCAGCAGGTGGCCTTTGTCAGCACGGGGAGCCCCAGTCGCCCTTTGTCTTAGGGTTTGGAGGTGAGGGTCCTCAGGGCCAGGCAATCCCTAAGGGCCATTTGTTCCTTGGCCTTTTTTTCCTTTTTTTTTTTTTTTTGCGGTGCTGGGGATTGAACCCAGGGCCTTGTGCTTGCAAGGCAAACACTGTACCAACTGAGCTATCTCCCCAGCCCTTTCCTTGGCCTTTTCTGAGGAGGGCTTTGCATTTAACCTTTGTACCAGAATAATGCCTGGCAGAGGGCAGACACCAAATAGTTTTTTTGTTTTGTTTTTGTTTTTGGTACTGGAGATTGAACCAGAGGTGTTTTACTAGTGAGCCACATCCCCAAACCTTTTGTATTTTTATTTTGAGACAGGATCTTGCTAAGTTGCTTAGAGCCTTGCTAAGTTGCTGAAGTTGGCCTCAAACTCGCAATCCTCCTGCCTCAGCCTCCTGAGCTGCTGGGATTACAGGCATGTGCCACTGTGCCAGGCTCACCCAGTAATGTTTACTGAATGAATGACTGTCTGTCATATATAAATCATATGGTCCGTGGAGGCAAGAGGTTTTGTCTTGTTCATCGCTCTATCCTAGCCCACAGAACAGTGTCAGGAATAGAGTAGCTGCTCACCAAATGTTTGCTGAATGATTAAATGGCTTGAGAAAAGCCAGTGCCAAAGTATGAGACCGAGACAGGAAAAAAGCAATGAACTAGATAAAAAGGAGGCCAGGATTGAGGGAGAAGGCAGGGATAGGGCTCAACACATTGTCAAGCATGGACTGCATCTGTACTGTCCTTAGGCAAAGGCCTTGGGACCATCTCTCCTTTCCTCTGGAGCAGCACGTCTCAAAAAGTGGTCCATGGACCACCAGCTCAAAATCTCCCAGGATGCCCAAGCTCATCAAACTGCATCCGAATCTTTGCAGTTGAGCCCAGAATCTGCACTTTATGGAAGTTTCCAAGAGATTTTTTTTTTTTTTTTTTTTTTTTTTTTTTTTTTTTTTTTGGTATTGGGGATGGAACCCAGAGGCATTTTACCACTGAGCCACATCCCCAGCCCTTTTGTATTTTTATTTTGAGACAGTGTCTTGCTAAGTTGCTTAGGGCCTTACTAAGTTGCTGAGACTGGCCTTGAACTCTCAGGTTTCCTGCCTCAGCCTCTGGCATCGCTGGGATTACAGTCCTATAGCACCTCCACCGGCCCCAAAGATTTTTAACGCACATTAAGATCTGGGAACCAGCTGATTAGGTTGCTGGGGAGGAGATTCTCTGCCTTCCTCTGCTACTATTCTGGGATAGTCAGAGCAAAATAAACAGCAACCACCACTTACTGAGGACAGATATGCATTATGTCGCATAATCCTCCTGAGGGCCCTTTAAGGTGAAGGTATCCGTGTCTCTTTATATAAGAGGAAACTGAGGCTCCAACAAGTTAATGAACTTGCCCCAGGTCACGCAGCTGGAAGGCAGCAGGGTCAGGACCAAAGTCTGGGCTTCTATGCATTCCACTGTCCTACACTGTTCTGCCTCACGGGGCTCCTTCTGTGGTCCTGGTGGAATATCCCCCTGTGGCTGACCCCAGTCCCTTGTCCTGACTTCAGGGAGGAGCTGGCACCTCCATTGGCAGTCATTCTGTGCTCCAGCCTGTGTTTTGATGGAAATGCATGATGCAGGGGCAGCCTCTCTCAGGCAAAGTCAGTTTGTTTCCACCAAAGACCTACGTGCCAGGCCCAGGGAGTCTGATGGCAGCTGGAGAAGTCCCATAGGAGCAGCTCTGACCCTATCCTCCCGGCTCACCCCCAACTTACATATCAGCAGCTGTCACCTGCTCAGCAGATGGGCTGACTGGCAGCACCTCTCCCTGAGCTGTACCCAGATTGGCTTGGCTGTGCCCTGGCTGCCCCTGAGCTAGAGCCATCTGTGCCCAAGAGAGACCCAACATCAGAGAAGGGCAGACGGGCCCCGCATAGCCCCTTCAGATTGCAGAGAGAGAGCTCAGGACCTTGTGGTGCCCACACCTACTTTGCCCAGATAGGGCACCTGAGACCAGCACACTGGCTGGAGGGGCAACTTCACCAGCTCCTGCCAGGGGCTGTCAAAGTCTGTGAAATGCCTCTCACTCAGTCAGATACTGACCTGACCATGACTCTAAGCCATCTCTTTCTGCTGCCTTCTGCCTGTCAGCAAAGGGCCCCCCTGGTGTCTCTCCATGGCAATCAGAGTCCCTGGAAACTGCACGGAGGGAAGAGAAGGGGACGCGCTGCGCTAGCGTGGGTGGATCTTCCCCTGGTTCCACAAGGCCCTTCTGCATTTTGTTCATAGCTGATTGAACTCATTGCCTTTTTAATAGGGAAAACAGAGATCGGCTGAAAAGTTCCTTTCAAATGAAACTCAAGATCCGAAGAACACAGACAGAGGTAGTCTGTGGGAAATCAGTATGCCGTGCCAGGGGGACAGGGAGGGGTCCCTTCCACCAGGGAACCAGAGTAGTTCAATTTCATGCCCTTCCTGAGAACCCTGCAGAGGATTTAGTATTTGATGCTCCGAAGGAGGAGGGGCACTGTCAACCCCCACCCCGAAAGCAAGCTCGTTTAGAGAGCGCGGGTGATCCTCCTCCAGTCCACAGGCATCTCTGCCCCTGCATGGAGTCTCACGCCAGAGCCCCTGCGGTTCGGAAACGGAGAAGTCTTCCAGTCCAACAGACATCCAAGTTCAATCAGTCTGCGCCCCAGCTTTCAGGAAGGGAAACCCCGCCACTGCACGTTCCTCCTCCCTAGACCTCCGGACTGCGGCAGGAGCTGGCGTGGGGGGCTGACGCTGGCGGGGCTGGGAGGCGGGTGCCAGTGTCCCGAGTGGGAAGGGTTGACACATGCCCACGCCACCCGGCCACCCCTTTCTGGAAGTGTTTGGCTGCACATTTTCCTGGGAAATGAGGACTTTTAGGAAAAAAACGAACACACACACACAAAAACCCGAGCACTGCATTGCAGTACCTCTGAGATTGGTGCAGGCTGCCCGCTGCCGTGAGGCGCACAGCGCTCGCTCCCGCCCAGCCCGCACCTAGGCCGCGGCTCCTGGCCCCCTCTGGCTGTTGCTGTCACAGCCCTGGAGCCAGAGGCAGGGAGGGGGCACCAACTCTCCTGCCACCCAGCTCTGGACTGACCCAGAGCAGGATCCAAGAGGCAGATGTAGTGCAGACAAAGGCGCGGATTACTGAGCTGGGAGGAGGCGGTGGGGCGGCCTCCTGCCGCCTCCCCTGCGCTTGCCAGGACACTGGCTCCCTCCATCACCCGGGACCCCTGCTGCTGAAGCCTGCGCAGCCGCCAGCAGCACTATTTTGTTCTCTTTAGGGACCCTTGCCATCCCCCCATGGAATATTAGAGATCGCCTAGTGTGATCCTTCTGTTAACGATGAGCCTGAGACCCAGAGAGGCAAGGTGACTTGGCCAAGGTCATTCAGAGAGCGGAGGGCAGAGCTGGTCCTGGAATGTGGGCCCAGAGGTGGGTCAAGTGATGGGAATGTGCTGAGTGAGACCCAGTGAGAGGGCTCCTAGAGGGGTCGGTGACTTCCGACTGATTGATTAATGATTTCATTGATTAGCTGTGGAAGGCAGCCAAGGAGGAGACACAGGAGAGCGTTCAATGGCCTTCTCCAGACACTCCTCCCAGGGGCCGGCCTGCTGGAGCCCTCTGCCCTCACCTTCCAAAACACGCCTCCAATTGCTCCAATAGCTTGGCACCAGGGCCCATCAAGGACAGTGAGGGACTCCTTCTGCTGTGCTGGCCACACCATTTCTGGATGGGGTGCTGACTGCAGGGGAACAGGGGAGCCAAGCAGGGGAGCACCTCCTGTCCTTCACCCCGATCCAGGACTCCCCAGGCCAGCTCTCAGCATGCCAGGTTGAGGGAGGAAAGGGAAAAACATGGTGCCTGCCAGGGACAGTGAACGACTTCCAGTTCACAGAACCGTCTGCCCGCTCCCTCTCTGACCTCCCTCTGGAGCTGTGGTCCCATCCCCGCCAGACTTGGTTCCAAGGGCCTGAGAAGCTGGGAGTATCTCTGTGCACGGTCCTGACTGCATCTCCCAGGGACGTGGGTTCCAGGTCTGATGTGCCACTGACCATGAGGTGGTCCAGCCTCAGTCTGACCCCTGGAACTCGGCAGGCGGGCTCATGTTTAGGGTGGAGCATACTCCTCTCAATATCCCATTTCAAGAGAAGGATATGGACAAACTGAGTCTTGTCTACAAGAATTTGACCAGGACAGAAGAAGCAATGGAAAACTCTGAACAAGGGTGGAAGGAGCACTTGATACCTTTGATACCTACTTTTTTTTTTTTTTTTTTTTTTTTTTTGCAGTGCTGGGGATTTGAACCTAGGGCCTTGTGCTTGCAAGGCAAGCACTCTACCAACCGAGCTATATCCCCAGCCCTGAGCACTTGATATTAGATGCGGGCACCCAAGGGAAGCCATGGTGGCTCCTTCTAGAGAGCTGGAGAATGGCCATGTCTGCAGTGGAAGCCACAGAGACACAGATTTTAGTTCAAGAGAAGGAAGTCCACTCTGACTCGTAAAGATGTCCAAACAATGGAAAGGCTATTTTGTGATGTAGTTGCTGGAAGATTCAAGCAGAGGCTGGTCAGGGAATTCCTGCATGGAGCAGGAAGGAGGTTGAGCTGGGGACAATGAGGTGGGAAGGCAAAGGGAGGTCATATGCACGTCCTGGCTTTGGCGCTCTTGGGCTGTCCACCTATGAATAGTGCATCTGACATTTAACAGGCAATACAGCCCATTGGAGCGTCCCCTCTCTCTGCCAAAAAAGCTGTTGTTTCTTACTGTCATAGTTGACAAAAGGAACCTCAGCGAGGTTAATGCTGAGGTCGTCCACCTGGAAAGCAGCAGTTGGGGCTGGAACCCAGGCTGCCTGGTCCTGAGCCCTTGTTCTTGGCACCCGACCATACTTGGCACAAAGTCCCAGGCTCACATGGGCCTGGGGCACAACGGACAGACTCACACCTCTCCTGCTCTGGGCTGGGAATAAAGAGCAGCAAAGCCGAGGCGGAGGACAGCTGCAGCCCTGGAGCTAAGGGTCTGGAGGCCCCAAGGACTTTGTTGGCCGGACATTGGGACATTATCCCTGGCCAGGCTGATGCTCCCCACGGGCTGTTCTGAATGGGGTGTGAGTGTGCACATGGGTGTGTGCACCCGAGTGTCCTGAAGTCCACGTCTACAAGGGCCACAGCTCCCTCGCCCAGGCATCGCTGACCCTGGCCAGGTGCTGGGAAGCAGCTGGTCCTCTGCCGTGTTGGGGCTGCAGTGGAGGGCTTCCCAGCCTCTCCTGCCAAGCCCCCTCCTGAGCTGTTCATAGTCCCGATAAGAATGGGACCCCAGCTTTGACCTTCAGCGAGGGCCCAGGTGTGTGGGGGAGGGTGGTAGCTGGTAGGACACAGAGACCTTCACCCCAAGGCTTGGAGGACCTTGGTGCAATGCCACACAGACCTGTCCCATCACCGTCTTGCTCACCGTCTCCCCCTCCATCTTCTAAGCACAAGCCAGGAGCTTAGGAGCTGCTCGTTGATGTCCCCTCCTCTTCTCCCCTCATGCCCAGTCTGATCCCAGAGCCAGTCACCTTGTGCTCTCCTCCCTGGACCCCTCTTCCCTTCATCCCCAGTCACCTGACTCAGCCATTAGCTTCTCTTCCTCACCTGGATGATGCAGAGGCTGATCACGTGGCCTGGAATGAACTTCTCCCGCTCTGCCGAGTTAATTTCTGCCCAGCCTTCAAATCAGTTCAAGAGCCACTTCCTCCAGGAAGCCATCCTTGATCTCCCCAAGAAGTCCGAGTCCCTTTATTATAGAGCTCCATCACGTTACTGGCTGTACCACAGATCTGACCTGTGTGTGCGAGCAGGTGTGGTCAGTGACTAGTCATTGACTCCCCAGGGACTGAGAACAGCATTTGACACATGAAGTGGCCACTGAAAAAAGGCTGCTGGATGGATGGTGGACTGGCAGGGGCGGGTCTGGAGTCAGGCCTTGCGTGGACAGAGGCTGGGGGAGGAGTTGCAGTGCAGGTGACAGGGGCAGCTCTCCCAGGCTCACAGGACACTGGTCCACTGGGAAGTGCAGGCAGTGGCCATGGACAGTGTGCCTACTTGGGTCACATGACTGAAAATATTAGTCCGTGGGAGCAATTAGTTAAGTTAATTAGCTCATTCATTTAAGTAGCAGCTAAAGCAACGGGGCCTGAAGACCGTTTTGGGAAAGACACTCAATTATTTGCACCAATGTCACCCTAATTTCCCCAGTAAGCTTGGCTGTGGCTGAGCAAGGGAAGAGACTTGAACACTCAATTAATCTCCCCCGTTTGGGGCCTGGAGTGGGCAGGAAGGGGGACCTGGGCCGGAGGGCTTGCTAAAAGCAGACTGTCGGCACTGGAGCCCCGGTGGCCACCTTAACACTCTGCACTGACCCTCCTGATAAAGAGGACCTCCAGGACAACTTAGCCAAGGTCACACAAGCAGTCAGTTCCAGGGACATAACCAGAGCTGGGTCCCAGCCTCCCCCAGCATTCCTCCTCTTCATGAGGAGAAGGGAAGGTGTGTCAGTAATCAGCACTGCCCCGCAGAGGCCCAGGGCTGTGGCGACAGGTCTGCCCGGCACGGCTCACCTAGAACAGCATCCGGAACTGAGGCGCTTGGTCTCCACTCGGGGTTCTAGCACCCAGTCTCTTTCCCCCTGGAAAATGAGGCCAGTGGTCTTGGACATACCCCTGTTCCCTATCCCAATCCCTTGGGGACAGTCTGAGTGCACAGGTCCTGGTCTCTTCCTCACCCCACCTGAGGTCACTAGGAAGGATTGACCACACACTACCATGTGCCCAGATGCTGGGCACTACGGGATCAGGGGTGACTGCACAGGCCCAGGACAAGCCCTTGTTGGCACCAGCAGCAGGGGTCAGTGTGTAAGGACAGCAGAACCGGTGAGTGAGGAGGGGCAAGGAGGGGAAGGTGGGGTTGGGGCCTTGGGGGAGGACAGAGGGCTTCCCAGGAACTTGGGTGAATACTCGGAGGGCGTAGGCAGAGTGAGTGCAGACGGGCTGGAGGCTCAGGGGTGTCAATGCTGGGGGCCAAGGCAGGGGATTTGCCCTGGTCAGATGGGGCCATTTGAGGAAGGGCCTGATGGCCAGGAGGTGGCATTTTAATGAGGTGCAGCTGGAAAGGAGCAAAGGCAATGCTCAGGATTTTCACTCAGGATAATGGCATTGAGGTGCCAAGCCACACCTGCAGACAGAGGGCAGTGATGTCCCTGGGGAGGGCCACCTTTCCCACGGGTTGCTGAGCAGGGGGGATTTACTCGCAAGGCTGCGGTCTCCGAGGAAATCAGACTCCAAGGGAGGTGCGAGGTGGGAAGGAAAATAGACGCCTGAGGGCCAAGTGCAGCCCCAGGCCAGGCGCCCAGCATCTCACGAGAGTTGGCGGTGGATGTTTCCTACCAAGAGGAAACCGGAGCTCAGAGAGTGGAAGTCATTTATCCAAGTCGCACAGTTCACACGAGGTAGAGCCAGGTTCCTGGTGCGACTCTGAAGCTCTGGGTCTTTCTGGGAAGCACTCCTTCTCGCTCTGGGCCCCTCCCAGGCTGACTGAATGGGAGTCCCCGGAGCGGGGCTGGCACCTGTCTTTTAAGCTCCTCAGGTGACTCTGAAGGATAGAGAGACTGAGGACCATCATCCCGCGGCCTGCTGCCTCCCACTTGAGCCCCAAGGCCCCAGCCATTCTATCTCAGGGATTGGCTTCTGTCACCAAGCACTAAATCCACTGTTGTCACAGGAAGAAAAACTGAGGCATTAAAGTTGATCTGGGACAGGCTCCTGCAGAAAGGCAGGAGCCAGCAGGTCACAGGGAGAAGCGAGAGAGAAGCTTGGGAACCGTGTGGGGTGGGTCTGCAGAGAGCAAAGACAGGAGTGGAGCCCACTGACGCACACGTGTGACGATGGGAATCCCTCTTTTTGCATCACCGTGATCCTTGACACATGCAACTTCTCCCCCGGGAGCCAGCTTTTCAGTTGCCACTCGCCCAAGACAGAGGGGAGGGAAACCGTCCTCTCCATATATGCACACATGGGTCCTCGGACCCCTTCCGCTGTCATCAGCAGCCACCAACTCTCTGCTGCAGAAAACTCCTCCGAGAGATAGTCTAGGTGGACAGTTTGACTGCAACAGACACCATCTCAGACTTGTGTGACTTACTTAAATCCACCTGTGTGGCTTATTTAAATATATACCTCAACGTTCCAATCTTGTAAAATGGGTAGAATGTTTTCAAACTTTCATTTGGAAAAGCTTTAAGAAAAAGAAAGATTATTCAAGAGCAGTTTGTAACTTTTTAGACTTGAGGTAATGACTACTGATGATAACGTGCTGGGGTGGACAGAACGAACCACCTTGAGCCCGGCGTCTGGAATTAAATCCAGTCATGGCCACGAATTGGGTGATCAATATCTTTGAGCAAGTTTTTCTCCGTATGAGTCACTGACTTCCAAAGGCACGGGTCCTGCTCAAACCTCTTTTCTGAACTCCAGACACAGTGCCAAGCATCTGCTGGACGTTTCCTCCTGAATGTGGCACAGGCTCCCAAACTGAGCTCACAGCCCATAGCCTCTCATGCTCCCTCTCTTGGTGACTGGCTTCACCGTCCTTCCAGTGACACAGGCTGGAGATCCAGAAGTTGTCCCAGTGCTGTCTCCCAAGGGCACAGAGTCTCCCTCTGGGCATGCTGAACCCTCCCGCTTTCCCGTTCCCACCACCCCTCCGCAGCCCGACCCCGGCCCCTCTCTTGCCTGGGGCTCCCTCCCCCGGCCCTGCTGAGAGCCTTCCACAGCCCGAGCCCCTTGACTAACAAGGCCCTTCAGGTTCAGATCCCATGTCCCTCCAGCCCCAACCCTGGCCACTCCCTCCCCCTCTGTCCAGTGCTTCCTGCTTCCTCACTTGAATACTTTGCCTGGATCGCCTGCCCTTTCCTCAGGAGCAGGTCAGAAGTGTCCCTTGGGTGCCAGGGGGCAGCCATCTCCCTGGAAGTTTCTCCAGAGTCGGCCCCACAGAGGCTGGAGCTGCCCTGGTCCAGGGTTCTTTGTGCACACCTGCTGAGGACCCTTCGCCCCAGGCTGCATCATTACCTGCCTGGATGCCTGTCCCCCCACCAGACTTCCACACTTTTGTGGGCAGGGATTATGTCACAGAGCAGGTCACACCCAGCCCCTGGCAGAGGGCAAGACACCTAGTGAATGTCTGGCAGAGGATCCTGCCGGGTGTTTTTCCCCTTTCAAGACCCAGCTAAGCTAGGAGGGACATACTCTGGTCATGTGTGCCCTTTATGTATGCCCCTGACCAGCAGGTGGTGACAGAAGCATCACCATGTGCCAGCACATGGTCCCTTCAGGTGGCCGGCTCAGGCAGGCTGGGAACACAGGCTTGCAGCTGGTCAGGACTACCTGGAGCATGAAGTCACCCAGGTAGCTCCCAGACTGCAGCTCCCCACCCACAGTTATGGGACTTGGTTATCTTGAAGTCGTGGTTTGGATCTGGAATGTCCCCAGAAGCTCCTGTGTCGGAAGCATAGTTCCCAGTAGAGCAAGATTCAGAGGTGGGACTTTGAGGCGGTGACTAGGACCTTAACCCATCCGTGAATGAATCTGTGTGACGAATTAAGAATTTGAATGACGACTGGGTGGTATCTGCCGGCAAGTGGGTGTGACTGGAGGAGGTAGATCCCTGGGGACATGGCCTTGGACTGTCCCTGTCCTGACCCTTCTCTCCAGCTGCTGTGAGCCGAGCAGCTTTCCTCCTTCACACTCTTCCACCATGATGTCTCTGCCTTGGAGCCAGCCGACCATGGACTGAGACACCCGGCATCATTAGCCCCAAATAAACTTTTCCTTCTCTGAGTTGTCCTTGCCAGGTGATTTGATCGCATGGGGAAGAGCTGGCTAACACATCTGGCTTCCTGAATTTTCTTGGAAGGTCCTCTGAGCCCAGCCCAAATTCCCCTTCCTTCATCAGAGGCCCTCTGCTGAATGAGGCCCTCTTCTTCATTCATGGCCTGCTCGTGGCTCCAGTCTAGAGAGAACGGGGCTTGCTGCTCCTGACTGGGAAAAGCTCCTCTTGGAAAGATGGAGATAGTGTCCTCATGAGCAGGGAAGGCTGGGGCTGGTTCACGGCCACCGGAAAATGCCGAAGTTAGCCCATGGTCTTGGGCAGGTCCCCTGACTCCCCAGGAGGTGGGTGAGTTTTAGAGCCCCACAGACCAGGACTGGAATCCTGGCTCTGGCACTTGCCAGCCACACAGACTAGAGCAGGTTATTTGCACTGTTTTCTCCCACTTTTTTTGTGGGGAAGGGGGGCACCAGGAATTGAACCCAGGGGCGCTTAACCACTGAGCCACATCCCCAGCCCTTTTTATGTTTTATTTTGAGACAGTGTCTCCCTATGTTGCTTAGGGCCTTGCTAAGTTGCTGAGGCTGGTCTTGAACTTGAGATCCTCCTGCCTCAGCCTCTCAAGTCATTGGGATTGCAGGTGTGCAGCACCACACACTGCACAGCTCATTTGCACCTTTTGAGCCTCAGTTTTCTCAGCTGTGAAATGGGGACAGACACATTTTTCTTATGGTTTAGGGAAGATCCAAGTGTCTACAACTCTGTCCAGTTTAAGGTTAAGGAATGAGGTGCTTGGTAGTGCTTGGTAAGGTGTATAGAAGAGGGGTTTGGGAGTGGCCTCAGGTTCAAATTCTGCATCTTCTATTTCCTTGCTCTGTGACCTTGGGCAAGTTTTTTTTTACCTCTTTGTCTCACTCAGTTTTCTCATCTATAAAATGAAAATAAGAATAATTTCCCCCTCTGGGCTTATGGTAAGTATTAAGAAAATACATTCGTGTTAAACTCTTAAACTAGTGGCTGGCACATAGACAGCACCAACCTATATCCCTTTTCGTCTTCCTTAGCATCGTCTCATCACCCGCATCTCATTAGTTCTAAGCACCTACCTGCTCTTGTGGGAAACCTGGCTCCCCCCAATCTGCTTCACCCCAGCATAGGTTCTGGGAGCCCCCTCGCCCTGCCTTCACTCCGTCTGGGCTGCCACTTGCTCTGGCTTCGGTGTCCGCGGTCCCCGGCACCACGTGGTCTAAGTGTTGCTCTGTGCCCCCAGCGCCGGCTCACCCCCTCACCTTGCCATCTCCAGCAAGGGCCACCCGGCAGCAGTCCTGTTCCGGGAGAGGAGAACAGCCTCTTCCTGGGTGAAGGGACCATGGAGGGCGGGGGCTTCATGGCCCCGGACTGTGAGGGCCGTCAAGTGCCAGATAGAGTGAGCTAGCTCCTGTGGCGGCTCCTCCACTTTACACTCAGCCATTTCTCTTTCCAGGATCACTGGGTCGCTCAGTGTCAAGGGACAGCCACCCTATCCACCTGCAGGGTCTCTCCCTCTGACCCGCAAGCCCTATTGTGAAATCTGGCTTGTTTTATCAGCAATATTCTTTATTTTGGGGGACAAGTTCTTTATCAGGAATCCCTATTTAATGACTGCCTCCAACATTCCTATATGTCTGCAGCCCTTGACACAATTCAGGTTCCCCCCGGAGTGCCACTCTGTAGCCCCCTGCAAACCAGTGATGCAAATACGCACCCCAGAAGAGGGCGTCATAGACTCCTCAGGTTTGTACCCACGCTGGGCTCCTCACCCTCCCAAAGACCTGTGAACTGCCTGGCATGTAGTAGGCACTAAATAACAGCTATTTCTACCAGTTTTCTCATCTGCAAAGTAGAGATAATGTAAAACAACAGCTCACATTTACTGTACCCTTATTGTGACTTTTACTTTATTTTGTGGTGCTGGAGATCAGACCATGCTAGACAAGTATTCTACCACCGAACTGCATCCCTAGCTCTTTACTGAGCTTTTTGGTTTTTTTGTTTTGTTTTACACATACATTAACTCAGGCAATTCACAGTGATTGTTTCTGTTCTCATTTTGTGGACGAGGCACAGAGAGGTTAAGTAACTTGCTGGGCACACAGTTAAGTAGCGGGATTCACACCAGCAGGCTGGCTTTGGATCCTGTACTTTAACCAGCACGCTGTCAGAGGGTCACTCAGGATTGCTGTGAATTCCATTGACTCTATCTAGTCTGGTCCCCGACAAGCGCTAGGGGCTGCTGCTCTGATTGTTCAGTGATTTGGAGGGTGAAGGGGGAAAGTTGAGGACAGGTTCCCTTAGCACTAGTGATGGCCGTGGGGTGGCAGGAATTGGGGATTCTATAGAAATGCAGTTGCTGCCTTTCCACACGGAAAGCACTGAGAGCCATCATTTTGTCTGGACAGGTCTGAGCGGGGAGGTAAAGAACTATGTCAGCCTCTCTGCCTCCCCCTTTATTTCTCCCTCCTCTCCCAGCTGGGACCCGCAGCAGGGGGTGGTCCCCCGGCAGGCTGCCTTCACACTCTGTAGGCAGCAGCCTCTGCTTCTTTGGCAGGGTACCAGCCACGGGGAGGGCATGTCAGTCCCCAAACAACAGCCTGAGAGAGGCCCAGGTCACTCAGATAGAAAGGGGGGAATATCTTGACAGCCACAGGAAGCCAGCCCAGGGAGACTGAAAGTCCTCTCTGAGACACCTCTTCCTAACATGGCCCTGCCACCCAAGAGCCTGATCCTGCAGGGTTGGACTGGAGCCCGGAGCTCCAGGGCAGCTCGGGGACTTGGGTGTAGGAGGAGCGCGAGTTGCCATCTCTCTGGAAGGGAAGGAGAACATTTTATTTTCGTCTGTGGACTTAGCGGAGGTGACTTTTAGGGGATGCTGACAGAGATCACGAAGGAGACAAAAGATACCCCTTCCCAGGCTACCCCTGGCTCAGCCACTGACTGACAGCCCCGCCCCAAGTCTGGGGTGCCTTTGGGCTGACACCAGAGGCCAGCCCAGGGATGGGGCCAAGAATCCTGTGCTTGGACTGCAGCCCTGAGAGGCAGAGCTGCGGTGAGGGGAGAAGCTGCTGGCGGCTCTCTCCAGGAGTCCTCTGGCGGGAGTCGGGATTCAGGGACCAGTAGATGAAGGAGACATGGGAGGAGTCAGAGGGGGCTTAGCATCCCTGGGAGAGCACCCCGAGGAGGAGCTCACCCAGCCCTCTGTTCTTCAGCTACCTCCTTTCCAGCCGGACCCGTGGCTGATGTGCCAAGAACCACTGCCTTAGTCTCCACGTACCTCACCCCTTCGTCCTCTCAGAGCTCTATTTAATGCCGAAACCCTCGTGTTGAAGGTGACAAGGAGGAGGCTTAGGGAGGTCACTTAATTTGCCCAAGGTTACACAGGGTACACGGGCCAGCAGCAGGGTCTGAAGACGCCAAGCCTCATAGCTCCTGAGCTGTTCATCGAGGGGCAGCCTGGGGCTGGGAGCTGGAGAGCTGGTCCTTCCCCTCCGAGCTCACGGTCTCAGCGGGGGAAGACGAGAATAAGATGGGACGCGGATGACCTGGCCGCAGAGGAAGGGCACGGGCACATGGGGGAGAGGGTCAGGGGGCCAACGCCAGCAGGAGGAAGGGGGGCTGGCATGGAGAAGCCAGTGAAGAGGACGGTGCCCTCCGCTGAGAGGACAGCACACAGTAGGACCTTCAGCTGGGACAGCACAGCCCTTTCAGGACCTGCAATGGAATGTATGCAGTGCACAGAGCTGGTCAGGGTCAGAGGGTGGGCAAGGGCCATTCTAGAGATGCTGGTGCAGGAATCCCACAGGGAGAAGACAGGGAAGGAGGGACCACCAGGACCGAAGGAGCGCTGGGGGAGGAGGGGCACCTAGCCCACGTAGACAGGGGAGGATCAGAGTCTAGAGTCACAAGAGCTGGCTCCACAACCTGACTGTGCCAAACCCACCATGGGCCCTTGGAGGGTCACCCATGTTTTGGGGCTTCTTATGCCTTAATGAAGCAATCGTTCCCTCCTTGCCTCCAGGGTTGCTTATGAGCATCCGGTGAAATTAAGACCGCAGGCTCTCCATCAGGGGAGGGGTCCTGTGGAGCCCCAGGAGCCCTGAGCAAATCCAGCTGCCTCTTCCAAAGGGACCCTGGATGCTCCCAACCTCCCCTAGCTTGACCCACAGATATGGCCTTCAGAAATGCTGCCTTTTCTGTCGTTAGACCCTGTTTATGCTGCAGGCAGCCAAGAGTGAGGCTCAAGGTTCTTTTGATTTATTTTATGAGAGGAACGAAAAGGATCATTTCATCCATCCCCAAGCATCCAGGTAGCACTGCGACCCAGTCATTAAGGCATCAGCCTTCTCTGTCAGGTAGGATGGTGTCACATACACTTAGCAGCGGGGAATGCTGAAGTCTAACTTGACCATAACCTGCTAAATCTTCAGTGTGATGGTAATGGGGGGGGGGCGCACATCCAAAGAGAAGCATCACTTCCTCAGGGAGAAACAAAGGAGAAGCCACCTACGGTTCTTCAGCTTGTTCACCCACCTCAGGTGACAGGGACCTCGTCAATGTGTGTGTGTGGCGGTGGAATCCCTAGTGCCCTCCTCTGAGCATACTGACCTTGAGCTTTCAACCTTCGGGTTCCCTTTTCCATATGAAGAATGAAGCTGAGCTGACCAGCCTCAGGAGTCATTTCTTACCTCCGGTATGTGTGCACCCGCGTACACACACACACACACACACACACACACACCCTTGACAGCATCCATGTGCAGTCCCCGCCTGGGGTCATGTCCAGGCTCAGGCTGGCTCCCAGGGCCTGCAGCCTGGAAATCCCCGAATCAGCTTTTCTGCAGACCTGGGGCCATGACGAGGGAGCTGCTGCCACTCTAAAGAGGCTCCCGCCCCGCACAGAGCAGGGCTTGCTGCAGCACTGCAGTGGCACAGCTTTGGGAGGGATGGAGATGTCCTGGGGCTGGGGACAAGCGGAGGAGGGGAGGAGGAGGGAATTCACTGAGGGTGTGGGGAATTTCCCAGGTTCCTCAGCCTCCTAGAGATGAGAGGCCCTGACCTAGGGCCCCAACACGCATGCCTACAGGAATTTCTTTTTGGGGAGGGGGATCACTTCCTGGGTCAAACCCTAAACTTGCTTCAGGATTCTGAGTGTGCAGAACAGGAGGAAAACAGGAAGGAGCTGCTGTTTGCTGACTGAAGGAGGCTGAGGGGATGAGGAGGGCAGAAGGCCAGGAATGGCTAGAGGCCTGACACCTACAGGAAGTCCACATGCTGAGCTAGTCCTGAGGCCTTAGCAGGTGGGTGTTGAATGGAGGATGAGGCACAGGGTGGGAATGAGGCCAGGAGGGACACCAGCCTCCCAGCCTCCCTGCTCTCTGGCCCTTCCCCTGCCCAGGGTGGGAGGAGGCCTGGCCTTCTCTAGGAGGGAGAGAGCAGAGTGGAGCCCAGTGGGGAGGAGCTGCTGTCCAAGGTGGAGGGCTTTTGGTAGGTCCTGTCCCACAGCGAGAGCGCGCACAGGGTCCCTGTTTGCAGACACCTGCCTCCCCGCCTGCCTGGCTCATTCCACCTCCCTTTCTCCCCTCCCCAAGTGACCGAAGGAGACTCCTGGGAGATCCACCTCCACCCTCCCAAATGAACCGATGCTGGGGACCTTGGCTGTGGGAGTCCTCTGGGCAAACACCCCCCTGCCCCTCCCCTCTGGAGTCTGCCTTTTGTTCCATCTCTCCTCTTCTCCCTGACTCTGGAAACCTTCATCAGTGTCCCCTGAAGCAAATCCTTCCTCTCCCACCCCTCCCCTCCCAGTTCGACAGCAGGGCGGTCCCCTTCCCCGACTGCCCCTCCCCCAGCCAATCCCCGCACGCTCGGAGAGGCTCATAAAGCTTGTGGGTGGCGGGATGGGTGGGGTAGGATGAGGAGTGTCGCAGGAGGGCACACGGGCGGAGACTGCTCGGTAGAGCTGGGGCAGCCCCTGGGGAGCCCCATGGGGCTCCTGGCCAAAGCCGGCCCCTCCCCCCAAACTTCTGTAACGCCCTGCCTGGTCAAACCCCTTTCCCCCTCGCGAGGTCCCTCGTGCACTCTTCTCCCCTCCCCCTGGTCCTCCCTCCCCGCTGGCTCGGCCATCCCGACCAGGGAAGGCGGGCGGAGCGGAGGCGGCCTCCCCGCACGGGATCGCCTGGGGCGGGGTCCCTGCGGTTTGCGGGCTCGCCCTCCGAGGGGCCTGCTCGGCTGTGTGCAGGCGGATGTGAGGAGCATGTCAATTGGCGGGCGGGGGAAGCGGGATCAGGTTGTTACTACTGCAGAGAGAGAGGGAGGGAGAGGAGAAGAGCGAGCGAGCGAGCGAGCGAGAGCGCCAGCAAGCCGGGAGCTGCGGGCGGGAGGAGAGCCGCAGCGACCCGGCCGGCTGCGAAGTGGGAAGAGGGACCTCGACTTCGGGACCCCGGTAGTCCCCTCCGTGCTTCCTGTCCACCAGCTCACACCGAACTACACCCGAACGTCCCTGGGTAAGAGGGAGCCCGAGCGGGGCACCTCGCGAGGGCAGCCGGTGGTCCCCAGCAAGCCACGCCCGGCCACCAGCAGCCTTCCAAGGGACTGGTCCGTGGGCAGGTGGGTGGTCGCCAAACTGGGACCCTCTGACTTTCTGGGCTTGGCGCTCAGCACTGCACGAACTAACTGCAGGACGGTGCTCAGGGTGGACGCCTGGGTTCCAGAAACCCACTTGCTTGGTTAGTCCCGGGGGAGGTGACCTGAATTATCCCGGGAACCCCTCGCCCTCGACCTGTCCCTCCGCCTGCGCGCGGGGAGAAGTCGGGAGAGGCCGTTGTGCCTCCGCGCTGGGACCCGGAGACTAGCCGGGAGGCTGAGGCGCTCGCCGCTGGAGGGGCGAGGAGGTGATGAAGTGGGTGTGCGGAGAGAAGTGGGTGCGGGGCACGTGGGACCCCGCCCGCGGTGAGGATGAGTTGGAGGATCCCGCGCGCGTGCGGAGCCTGGAGTTCAGGAGCCCCTGGAGCAAAGTGGGGCGCGCTGGGGACACTGGCGGTGCGCGGGGCTCACTGCCCTTCCGCACCCCTCGCCTGCCGCAGCCATCCGGGACTGTGATCCCCTGCTGTGTCTCTGCCCCCTCCTCTCCCTAGAACTTTTTCACACTCCAGCCAGCTCCGTGGCTCCGTGCATTAGAGGAAGCGGGGTCCCAGGGATCCTGGCAAGCGGAGGCGCTTGGAGAGAACCGGAATGGGGGCGGGGAAGGGGCGGTCGGGCAACAGACCGAGTGCCCTACTCAGTTTGTTCTGTGACCTTGGGCAAGCTGCTGTACCTCTCTGAATCTCTGGATGATGGAGGCGCGTGGTGCACCAGGCAGGAATGGGAACGAGGTGGGGGAGGGTGCTCGTGTGAGCAAGCCCATGGGCCAGCCTGACTGAGCCTCTGCGCCTAGGAATTCGGGACTTTTGATCGCTGGCCTCTCCCTATAGCAAGTTCAGCGCACATTTCAGGGGGAGGCGGGTGACAGTGTGGAGCTGTGAACCCATTCTCCCAGGGAGAGTCCCAAAGCTTCCATCCTGACCCGTGCTATGACCTTAGGTGACTCATTTCCCTCTTCTGGCCTCAGTATCTTCATCTGTAAAATGGGGATTTGGAATTTACAGTATCTGAGCTCTCTCCCAGTCCCACCACCTGCTGGCCCCAACATGCAAGCGAGGCCCATTAAAGGAATAGGATTGGAGTGTAGCTGAGTAGGGTGACCTAGTCTTTAGGGAGACTGTAGCTCCCTAACCCTCTGCAAAGGCAGCAGGACCAGGAGAGGCAGCCTGCTTATCCATCATCCTTCCCTGTCTCTGGCTGTCTGGTGAGGAGGATGTGTCTCTGGCACTACACACCCTTTCTGTGGAGGGCAGAGCCTCCCCTAGGGAAAGTGTCCCTGAGACAGTCGGTTAAAGGGGGATATCAAGGTCATGCTCTGTGCGCCCCCATCTCCAGGCAGGGCTGCATTCACCTTAGACAAAGATGAAGCAGTCCTCTCTGTTCAGAAAGATCCACCACAAGAGCCGTTGTGCGGCTCTAGGGAAGTCTGATCTGCCCCTTCCTGGCTGAGCTCTGCTCTGTCTTCAGTTGAGATGCATCACCAGCCTCGCTTTGGGCCTCAGGTGCTGTGGGGAGTCCTGGTTTAAGACAGGAGAGCTGAGTTTAGTCTATAAGCTCTGCCTCCTGTTTCTGTGACCTTGTGTGACCTTGGGCAAGCCCCCTTAATGCTTTCCTCATGTGTACATTAAGAGGGTTGAACTAGATAACCCTACAAATCTGTGGCTCAAGTTGTGGGCTTGGTGCCTGAATGGCTGGAAGTGGGCTTGACCTAGTGGTGAGAGCAGGTGGTCTCTCCTGCTCATCCCTGGAGTGAGACCTCTTCTGGTTATTAGCTGTGTGACCTTGAGCAAGTGCTTTTATGGCTTTGAGCTTCATTGACTCAACTGTCAAAACCCAATGATCATGGCAGCATTTGGGGGTTGTAGGAGGATTAAGCGAGAAACATGTGAAATGCTTAGTGGAATCTGAGCCCTCTAGGTCCTCACTGAGGGTCGGCTATTGTTCGTGGTAACAATAAAAGTCGTTGGCGAGCAGCTGTGAACCGGGAGCGGGAGCTGGGAGCAGAGATTTGTGGACTTGGCAGTGTGATCTTGCTCCTTCCTGAAGCTTCCCTGCACACGGGGAGCCACACTGCTTCTCTCTGCCTCTCCGACCCTTATAGGAACTTCGTAGCAAAGCGAGCACACTGCTTTCTTAGAAACTCAAGCAACTCAAGCGGATGTTCTTCTGACTCTCCCTTTCCCACCCTCTGCCACCTCTGGCCCCTTCTGTTGTTATGACAAAATGGGCCTTTTACTCCACTCTGTGAGTCTTCCAGGAATGAGCCAATTGAGAACGTGAGAGGGTCAAGACCGGCTGACCCTGGAGTGAGTGGCAAGAAGCATGACACCCCTGGCTGGGGTGGAGGGCATGGCAGAGGGACTGGCTCATTCCTGGAGGGACTTGCAGGACCCCAGGGCTTGGTTTACCCCAGGCTCACTGCAGGATCTCAGGCGAGTCACCGGCCCTGTCTCCTCATGTGTGCAGTGAAAGCTTGGTCTAGATGGACCAGAGTCCCAGATCTGTTGCCCCATGGCCGTATTAGCTCTGCCTTTGCTGAGGCTGTGGGGGGTGTGGCAGGAAGTTTGTTCAGGTCCTTTGGGCACTTAGTCCTCACTGCCCTTCCGTTCCACCTTATGACAGCCTGGGCAGAGGTGAAGGCAAAGGCTTTGCAGTTAGACAAATCCAGGTTTCCATCTGGGCAATAGCTGTGTGAATTTACTAAATCTTTCTGAGCCTCAGTTATCTCATCAGTGAAATGGGGATAATATTTGCTACCTCTTAGGGGTTCTTATGAAGATTACATGGGAATGATTTGTGCAAAACTCCTGGAATGTGGGGAGTTCCTGGTGTGACAGTAGGTGCTGCCTATGGTGTGGGTCTTTGAGGTTCTGTGTCACCACAGAGGGGCTGAGGTCAGAGGAAGGGCAGGTGAGAGCTTAGAGTTTTGCACCATACACAGCCTTCCAAGGAAACTCTCCAATTCCCTGTGTCCCACCCCCAGCCCCGCTGTGCTCTCCAGGTGTTTGTGTGCATTGGTCCTTGTCACTTGGCCTGCAGAGGGGCAGGACTCTGCCACAGGGGGCTGCAAGGCTGAGCCTGAGTCTGTCAGAAGTGTGGAGACCAACAGAAGGCTCCTGGTGATGAGGGGACACAAGCTGGAAGCGTGACATCCTTCCATTCAAGGTTAGTCATGGGGAAAGAGCTATGAAATGAGGGCTTGGAGAAAGGCCGGAGCCCCGACGTGGCCACTGCGTGTTAGTGAGGGAACTGCAGAATTTGGTCCTGAGAGAGGCCTTAGGAACTGTCTCATCGAATGCTCTGATTCTGACTCGGGGGAAGCTGAGGTTCAGAGATGGGGAGCACCTGGCCCAGGATCACACAGTGCGTTAGCACCAGCGGTAGAGCTGACTGTCACTAGTGGACCCTTGGTCTGGTGCTCTTTCCATCCTCCCCCTTATGCACTGAGCAGTTGTTTTCTGTCTTTTCTAAAATCAGAGCACAAGGCTCAATACTTTGATGGCAGCAGAAAAGGACACGGGTACTGATAGGAAGGAACTTCCTGATCCAGATACTGAGATCATTGGGCTCAACACTCCCATTTTGCAGATGAGAATGCTGAGGCTCAAGAACATTAAAAAAATAGCATAACGTTACCCAACGTCAGAGACTTGAATTCCCAGACCAGAGCTCTGCGGTTATACCTGGTTATGCCAGCTACACCATGCTGCTTCTCTTGGGTCACACGTGCCACTTGGCAACAGGACAGACAGAATGTGAAAATAAACCTGGATGGTCTGCAGGAAGGGAGGGAGGACGCGGAGACAGAGCAGAAGATCAAAAGACAGAAATGTCACTCCCAAGCCCTCGTCTGGCTTTCTTGGCCGTCTCAGTTGGCCTCTGCTCTGAGCTGCTGAGCTGACAGCCTGCTGGTCCTCGAGTGGACAGGGGACGAGACAATAGCTGCTCCCTCCGCCTCAGTTCCATGGGCAGTGCTGAGTGAAGGAAAGTCAATATTTGCCCATTGGCAAAGGACGGGCTGTAAGTCTGAGTTGGGATGCAGGGTGGGGGGAGCGGTTCTGAAGGCCTGGGAGCAGGAGGGCACTTGACTTCTAAAGGAGGCTTTGGATTTTCCGCATTAAATAACCCTTTGTGTGTCAGCGTGTCCCCAGGTCTCTAGCCCCACTCGCCTGCCTCCTAGAAGCCCTGATCCCTAATAAATTTCCCTTATTGTTCAGAGCCGACGCCTCCCCAGCTTCCAGCTCCCTGGAGAAATGGGACTTTTGAAGCTTTTGCAGAAAGGCCTGGGAGCAGATGGCCCATTGAGTGGGTCTCAGGCAGAAGCAGGGAGAAGGCTGGCTTCCTTATCTGCCCCCGAGGGAGGGAAAGATGTGGGAAAAGTCCTTGGCAGGTCAAGAGTGGCTGCAATGATTTTTTTTCCTGCCTTTGTTTGGTTACCTTTCCGTTTCCCTTCTCTGCATCCTGCTCCCTTTTTCTGTGTCCTGAGATGACAGAAGGGGTGTGGGGAGGAGAGCCAGGGAGCACAGCCCTTCCCCAACTCCAATGAGATTTTTGAACCCGCAGCAGCTGCTGGCTGCTTTAATGGTTTTTGCAATTGCTGCCATTGCTCGTAGAATTTTGTCTTAGCAATTTAATAAAGGGTGCATTTGGAAACAGAAACATTTTTAGCACAAGGTAATGGGGTAATGCTGCAGCAGGAAAGGCTTCCGTGAGATGCGAGGAAGGACTTCCTACCGTGGGAGTTACCAGCTCTTGAATCTGCTAGGTGGCAACCGTGGGAGGTGATCTACTGAGCTCGCTTGCTCTCTCAGGAATGGTGATCTGCCCCTGAAAGGGGCCACAGTGACATTCCCAGAGATCAGTGTCACTACCCAAGTCTAAACCTGAGGGTGGCCCCAAGTTGATCACCAGGGCTGGCTGTGTGATCTCCTAAGCCCTGTTTTGCCTCCACTGTGGGCTGGAGGAAGCTGGGCTGAGTGACTGAAGGAGGGGCGGAGGGCCAGGGGGTCCCTTGCCTGGCCTCAGCCCAGCCAGCCCTGTGCCAGGACAGATACCGCAGCACCTAGGAGCAGCCAGCACGAGCGTCTCTCAAAGCTGCGGCTCACCGTGGGCCAGGCGGAGGCTGCCAGCTCCAGGCTCGCCTTCAACCTGCTCCCCGCTGCTTGGCTGGGACTTGTGAGCAGATTGCAGCCTGTCCCCAGCCCCTCCCCCCGGCACGAGCGCAGCCCAGAGCCCAAACTAGGGTGGACTTCTGCAGCGCACTGCCTGGGGCGAACGCCTGGGACCCACAGGGGCCCCCAGTTCCTCTTCTGTGTGTCCAGGGAGGTGGGAGCCCTGTCCCCTGCTGTGCGAGACTTCGGCACCAGGGCTGGTTGCCCATGTTCAAATTCAACTCCTCTAGCTTTTTAGCTGTAAGACTTTGACAAATTTATTTAAATACGTGTTACCTCCGTTTCCTCATCTGCAGAGTGGAAATACAATAGTTCCAATACCATAGGGTCAACATGCAGACTTAACAGACTAACAGTTACATCCAGCTCTAAGGATAGGAGGGACAAAGTGCTACAAAGATAAAGATTTAGTTATGGAGTTATGGAGTGCTACCGAAATTGTTATCATGGAGTTTCTTAAAATGGAAAGGGACTTTTTTCCATTTTCTTTCTTTTTCTTTTCTTTTCTTTTTTTTTTTTTTTTTTTTGGCAGCAGGGACTGAACCCAGCGGTGCTTAACCACTGAACAACATCCCCAGATCTTTTTAAAATATTTTAGTTAGAGACAGGGTCTTGCTGAGTTGCTTAGGTCCTTACTAAGTTGCTGAGGCTGAATTTGAACTCAAGATCCTCCTGCCTCAACCTCCCGAGATGCTGGGATTACAGGCGTGCACCACAGAAAGGGACATTTTGAAGATACAGAAACTGATCGCCAGAGCTGGGAGTGGGGCGAGGCAGGATGTGAGTAGATTTGATTAGAAGATCTAGACCCACGGCTTCACCATGAATCTCCGTGACTGCAAGCCAGCCCTTTCTTCCCATTTCTGGATCTCCGTGGTGCTCATCTGAAAGGTGCAGAAGAGGCCTCCTCCCTCTCCTCTCCCAGGATGCCCTGGGCGCCAGTGAGGTGGTCTGAGGAAGCCAGCAGGCCTAGCGGATGCACAGGTTGGTCTCTTCCTGCCTCAGCTCTGGGCCTCACGCAGGTTTCCTGGCTGAAGCCCGGGCACATTGGGCTTTCTACAAATGGCACCAAACCCAGTGGGCCATTCTCCCAATGAAGCCAGCTTTGACTGAAACTGGGCCCTCATTTTCTGTTCTTCCTCATTTGGCCAGGAAAATGGATGGGAGTCTTATGTCTCTGGATGTTTTTAGCAGGGAAGCATCGAGGCCACAGGTGATCGGACAGAGAGCTGAGACCCCGGCTGAGAGCCCCAGCTGATGCTCCCCTGGGACGTCAAAAGCGGGAGCCCCTTCCCTTCTGCCCCCAGGGCAGGGGTGCTGCCCGGAAGCAGGCACTGACTCCACGCACATCCAGCACCTTCCTGCTGGGGAAGCTAAGGACCCCGCTGATGGTACCCTTGTCCTTCACCTGCCTCCTTCGCAGGGCGGGTGGAGCCAGCCTGACCTTCTGGCAGTACTGGATTGATGATTAGACCACCCGCCTCTCAAATTTACCCAACATCCTCTGCCAAGGACCACAGTGTGACCTGGCTGTTGATGCCCAAGGCAGCAACTGAAGAATGCCCGCTGGCCCACAGCCCTCCTTCCTGGTCCTCTGGAGTGAGTGCCAGAGTGGAGAAGGGAGGCCGCTTTGTCAGAGTTACTCAGGGCCTTGGAAGTGTCTTCCCTGGGAGCTGTCCTCTGAGCCTCTTCCCAAGTATCATTTCATCAAGAGCCCCAGAGATGAAGTTGCTTGGCCAAGGTCACCCGAGAGGTCGGCCGTCAGCTCATGCCCTGGAGTCTGCTGTATTTCATCTGCCCATTCCCCAGACTTCCCTGAAGAAGACCTCAGCACTGGGTAGAAATGTAGAACTCCTGTTTGATGCCTGTCTCCTGTGGCCTTGGTCCTGATCCCAAATCCCCTGGACATCGTCCCTCCACAGGTTGCAAGTAGTTAGATCACATAACAGGTAGAACTTCCAGAGTAGCCTCAATGGGACAAGGAATAGAGGATTTTCCCAATATATTTAAGAGTAGAACTGGTCTTCATGAATCTGGACTGGATTAAGTCTTAGGGGAAACTAGAAAAAGAATCCCGGACTTGCAATTAAAACAACAACAGCAGCAAACAAAACTCTCAAATCAGGTCCTGCAATCTACTACCCACGTGACTTTGGGCAAGTTGCTAAATCTCTGAGCCTCATTTCTAAATTGAGATTGGTATTACTTATTACCTTATTTTCAAAGGTTCATAAATATCTATTTACTTAAAAAACAGCTTTATTGAGCTAGAACTCACATACCATACGATTCACCCATTTAAAATGCACGATTCAATGACTTTTAATATAGTCACAGGATTGAGCAACCCTCACCAAATCTAATTTCAGAAACTTTTTTTTTCATAAAAAAAAAACTTCATACACGATTCCCTTCATCTCCATTCTAGCTCTAATCAATGAATAATCTTTCTATCGCTATAAATTTATCTCTTCCAGATGTTTCAGATAAACAGAATCATAAAACGTGGTCTCTTGTGACCATTGGCTTTTTTTTCTTTTTCACTTACACAGTACCTTCAAGGTTCATCCATGCTATAGTGTGGATCAGTACTTCATTTCTTTTTATTGCCCAATGATGTTTTGTGGTAGGGATAAACTGCAATTGTTTATCCATTCACCAGCCGATGGACATTTGGGTTGACTCGACTTTGCAGCTGCTATGAATAATGCTGCTATAAATATTTGTGTAAAGGTTTTTGTAAGGACATGCACTTTCATTTCTCTTGGGGATGTACCTCGAATTGGAATTGCCATGTCAAATGGTCCAATTATTTTTAAATGGCATATTTATATTAGGCCCCATTTTAAGTATTTTATATGAATTATCTCCTTTAATGATCACAATACTCTACAAAGTAGGTGCTATTATTATGCCCATTTTACAAAGTGAAGAAATAGGCATCCTTTGGAGGATGTCAAGAACTTTGTCCCAGAACACTCAGTTAATAGGGCCAGGATTCAAAGCCTGGCAATCAGGCCCTTAGCTCTTTTTGCTCGCAGGTTTAAGTGAGGTGAACTATTCAAGTATCTCCAGCCATGCCTGGCCTATAGTACGTGCTCAATAAATACGTGTTGACTCCAGGGAAGCTGACCAGACACCCTGCATTTCTCTGCCTGATCTATTATGGGGCTTCGTGGGACTGATTGTGTCCCTTCTAGTCTCAGTTCAGTTCCCCTCAGTGTATAAAGCATCCAACATGGAGTTTAATAAGAGGTGGGCCCATGGGGCAGGGTGAAGCATCACAGACTATCTTCTTGGAAGGGGAGTGATAGTCCTTCTCTGGGCCTTGGTTTCCCCACTGTCCAATAGAGGCTGGAATAACTGATGCTGAGCTTCCTCCCAGTTCTCATTTCCTATGTAAGTGTGGTGCTTCCTCAGCAGCCTGAGCCCCCGAGGAGCTAAGCCTTCTCCCACCTAGTGTTACAGTCCAGGCAGAGGTGAGGGTGGGAGGAGAACTCAGCATAGGCCCCTCGGTCATGGAGCCCTGGCTGCGGGGTGGGGACCTTCCACAGTCTAAGGGAAGAGCCACATAGTCTAAGTATCCCCCCACTTGCTTGGCCCCCCTTCTCTTGCCCCTCTGGAGCGCCTGCAGCCTGCATGCCAGGAGGCCCAGCTGCCTTCTGAGGCTCAGCTCTAGCTCCAGGTTGGGATCATCCACAGGAAAGTACAGTGTGCTGGTTGACTTGAACCCAGTTCTGTAGCGGAACCATGGCCTCCTATGGATGTTGGTCCCCGTGTGCTTCTCCCCGGCCTTTTCCAATGGGAACATGAACCCAATTCTCCACCCTCCATCTTGCAGCACCTAGCAAGGCAGCCAAGCCATTCTGCACCTTCCTGCCTAGGCATCGAGTCCTAGGAGCTTTTCTTGGGCCCTCCTTTTTGTTGTCGTTGTTAGTTTTTTTGGTACCTGGAATTGAACCCAAGCTTAAACCCTGAATCACCTCTCCAGGACGATTTATATTTTATTTAGAGACAGGGTCTCACCGAGTTGCTTAGGGCCTGGCTAAGTGGCTGAGGCTGTCTTTGAACTCGTGATCTTCCTACCTCAGCCGCGGAGCAGCTGGGGTTACAGGTGTGCGCCACCGCGCCCGGCCAGGGTCTTCCCTCTATCCCATATTCCTTCCTTCCCAGAATCCGCAGCCGCGCTCGAGGGACGGTGCCAAGCGTGGCCATGCGGGACGGCGTGTTCAACCCTGTGTAGAGTTTAGTATCTCTATTTTATGGATGGGGGAACAAGTCCAGACGAGGGAGATGACTTCTCAAGGTCACCACCCTAGTTGGAAGCAGCGGGAAGGTTGGAGTGGAGACCATCTGGTCCCAAAGCCCGCATCACTAGACTGGTGAGAAAGACGCATGGGACTTCCGAGGGGCGCGGGGCCAAAGAAACCGGGTGGGCTGTGCCTGTGCAGGTGGGCTTGAGCTCCTCGGGGCAGGGCTGTGGCTCGGTCTCCTCAGACTCTCATTTCGCCCTGCGCGGAGCGCGGAGGTGCCCATTTGGTAACCCCTGTGGGCCCCGCTCTGCGCCACAGCCTGCGCGCTGCGCTCACCCAGAGCTGGGGAACTGCGACGCCACGCAACCTCTCCCCGCGGCTGTGCCGCTGAGCCGCACCCCAGCGCCCCTCCTGCTGTCACTATTTTTAAGCTCCGTGGGCTTCCTGCGCCGCCTGCCAGTGCCCGTCTCCGGCGCTCACCTTTTTCTCTAAGCAACCTCGGGGCTCCAGGTTGGGCTCCCTTTTCACTTGCCCCTCCTCGGCGGCCAGAGCCTCGTCTCCCCATCTGGACTGCGCAGAGTGTCTCTGACTTCTGGTGGTGGCCACCCTGCAGGGTCTGGGCCCTCCCTTCTTGGCCACCTTTGGCCTCCTTTCTCCCTTCCTACCCCCACCTCTACCCATTCCTGCGAGGGTCGTGGCCCCATTCCTGCCAGGGTCATGGCCTTACAGAGAGAACTGTGGAGCCCCCTGCATGATGGCTGGTGGCCTCTCGCAGGAGAGCTGCCAGGGTCGCAGAGCTGGGCTGGGCAGGCGGTGTTAGAGATTTAGAGGCGCTCAGGGTTGAAGAGGGAAGCTTACAGTTCATCTGAGCCCCACCTGACATCCCTCCCAGTAGTGGCTGACCTCTGCTTGAACACCCCCAACGATGGGAACTTGTCACCTCCAGAGACCCCTGTGCCATCAGATGGTGCTGACTATGCAAAAATTCTTATTCATTTTGAGCCTAAATCCGTTCTCCCACACCAAGAAGAGGGGACACTCCCTGCCCCCAACAGTGGGTTCATCTGCCTCCAGCCCTTACTGCTGTTGGAGGTGGAGAAGGGAAGCAGAGGAACCGAAGGTCACCCTTCATGGGGACACACAGTGCAGGGTATTGGGCAGGGGCAGAGGCATCTCCCAGGGCTGTGGAGATGGGGTGTGATCCTTTGCTCTGAGGGAACTTTGCTTGGGGAAAGGGGCCACCGAAAAGAGAGATGCTTTTTGACAAAGCTGGAGTCAGGGGCCTGTAGCCCTTCCTGCTTCACATGAGTGAGGGACTTGAACCTGAGACAGAAGATGAGAAGTACTGAAACAAAAGAGCTCTGTCTGTGGAGACCATCACATGCTGGCTCCTGCTGCCAGCTCTAGAGACTTGGGCTCTGACCGAAGTCATGCCAGGAATGCCAGCTACAGTCGGTTTCAGCCAGGGGTCATGCCACAGGTGACTGAAATCCCCTAAGACCCCAGAGAGCTGCAGGTGCTCCCCGCCCGAGGACTTGGCCAGCTTGGAAGAGCTCTGGATCGGGAAAGGCTCTGTCCTCCTAGTTCTGTGACCTTGGGCAAGCCACTTCCTCTGGCTCTACTTTCCTGGCTGTAAAGCATGTTGTGTGCCCCTTCCGAAGCCATGTGGGTGTCTGGGCTTTGCGGTTGTAGAATGCCACATCTGTGGGTGGCATCCCGGCTGTGTCCTGAAAGGCATGATGTCCTCTTTCATCATATGAAGGTGACAGTCCTCTGCTTGCTTCCTGTTCTCTCTCCTCTGGTCCAGGACAGGGGGTCTGGGGTCCTGGGTATTTTACTCTTAGCCAGTGAGGGGCCCTTCCTGATGTTTGCTGGGCAGTCTTGGCGTAGAAGGAAGCTCCAACTCCTGGGAACGAAGACCTAGCGGTTCCACCGGAGCCCTGGCCCGAGGGGCTCTCTCACCCTTGGCCGGTCTCTGTGAAGCAGGTCCCAGAGGAGGCTCCCTGGAGCCAGGGACACTGCTCTCCTCACCACCACCTTCCCAGGGCAGCTGTCATCTGTGGGCCTTCCAGGGCGGAGACCTCAAGGGGAGCCCTTTTGGTTGGCAGTTGTGAGGCGCGTTTCCAGGCATGTCTGCCAGCTGTGTCTCTGGCTTGGGCCTGGCCGGCCCCTCTGAGCCCACTCTTGTCTCCTCTGAAACTCGGCTTAGTGCTGCTCTCCCAGGAAACCTCCCTAGAGTGGAGCTCCCTGGGGCTGTGTGGCTCTGCCTGTGGTCCCTAGACAGGACACCCGCGTGTCCTGGGGGACGCAGATTGGCAACTCGGTGTCCTGTACCCTGGGCAGGCCCCGTATTTCCCAGCACCCAGGTGTGGGCGCCTGGCCGGATCAGCTTCCCGTCCTTTGTCCTTTTTGTTTTTCTTTTTGATTGACTTATAACTTAGATTCAGCAAAGTGTACAACTTACTGGCAAATATATATAAACACCAAATAAATTCTCCAGAGGGGTCCCTGTGTCCCCTCCCCAGCCCTGCTCATCCCTCACACAAAATCACTCTCCTCTGTCACCATGGAGTAGTTTTCTATTCTTCTGGGCTTTCCTCCCTTCTGTGGCCAGGCCTCAGTTCCCTCAGTTCCCTCAGTTCCCTCAGTTCCATTTCCTCTTTCTCTACAAATTCTCTAAATGTTGATGTCCCCAAAGCCCATCTCTCACTCTCTTTTTATACCCACACTCTCCCAGGTGACTGTTTTCCCCACGCCCCCTTTCCACCTGTGACTTCCAGAGCCACAGTGCCAGAGGTGCCCACTCTTGTGTGACACCCCTGCCCACCCAGCTGCCCACTGGGATTGCCACTGGTCCACTGGCACTAGATGCCCTCTGGGGTTCCCTTGGGGAGTCTGGGCAGCTTTGTCTTGTTGAATTCCAGCTTCACCCTCTGCAGGATGAGATCAGTGGCTAGAGGAGGAATAGCCAGACCCTGCTAACTTCCGCAAGGAGGGTGGGCCAGACACCCACATATCACTTAAAGTTTGAGCAACTAAAATGGAGATGTAGCAGCCACAGGGGGAGAGGCCCCAGGTGCTGAGAGATGCCTGAGCATCAGGGAGGCAGGTGGCTGGAGGTGGGACTAAGGCATGGCAGTTTCTGGACACAGAGGCAGAGAGGAAGCCAGGGACATTGCAGTGGCTCAGAGAGAGGATTTGGCCAGAGCTCAGCCTTAAGAAGGCTGGCTGGGCTGGAGCTGGGCCTGGGTGGGAAGAGGATAGCTAATTAGAGACGCCTGGCTGTGGGTGCGGAGGCCCGATTCTATCCGGAAGTACAAAAAAGGGCATTGAGTTTAACCTGGGCCAGATAGGGTGGCTAATGGGGAGGCCCCTGCCTGTCCCCACTGGAGCCATCCCTGGCTGCTCCTGGCAGGCCTGTCCCCAGCGGACTTGAGAACCAAATATAAACCTACTGTCATTCTTTACATATATTGCTCCTAAATCCAGCAGCCCTGTGAGGAAAGTACCATACTGATTCCCATTTTGCAGATGGAGGTTTGGCACCCTGCGCGAATTCACAGGACTCACAGTGGCAGAGCCGAGACCTGTACTGGTCTGTCTGCTCGAGTCCAGGTGCAAATTTACCCACTTGGCTCACCTGCTGTTTGACTTGGCTTCTCTCCCTCAGTAGAGCTGTCTCCTAGTTGGATCTGCATCGAATTCCAAGTTGGGACTTTCCAGTATGGAATTTTCCCCCTGCGTACACCTCCTCCACCCCTCCACCCAGGGGAGGCCCTGGTTCCGCCCTCCTGGCCCCTATTTCCTGGGTCTCTCCAAGCCCCGGGGTCTGGCAGGGGAAAGTTGGCTTCTGTGGGGATCTAATTGTGCTCCTGGGACTTGCATGACCCACTTTAGTTTCTGGAGACCATGAGCTGTCAGAGGCATTGGTGATAATGGGCATCTCCATCTCAAGAGTGACTGGTACCGCTCTGTCGCCGGGCCTGGCTGGCATCTGGGAGGAGGAGGCACTTGCAGAAAAGGGAAGATCGGGCTGCCTCCTCCTTGGCTGGCCCCTGCCTGGTTGCCGGTTCCCATTGCACACCAGGAGCAGAGGGGGCTCCTCAGACTTCTCCTGGCCCTTTCCGGCCCCCAGCTTGGCCTATAGATAAGACAGTTTATTTTGGGGGGTGCACCCCTTTTCATTCCTCAAGAAAGAAGAAATGTCCCAGATATGAATGAGCAGTCCTGTTCATGCCCTGCTTGGCCTCAGTTTCCTCTTTCGTACAATGGGACTAATAGTGACTGCCACAGAGGGCGAGGATAAAACAAAACGCAGTGTTGGCATTTAGTGGGCAGCACCGAAGTTCTCCTTCCCCTGATCAGTACACGCCCCCCCCCCCCACGGGACCCTGAGCCTTCATGACCCCCAACCCCCATTAGACCTGATTTCCCAGTGCTTGAGAAGCTGGCTGAGGCTGTTTGTTGGAAAGGAAAGAGTGTTGGGCCAGGTATGCCAGGAAGTCAGGCCCAAGTTTCCGGTGAGGCCCCGGCTATCTCCTCTGTCAAGTGGCAGGAACCACATCCCCATTTCTACAAAGGTCTGAGTTTGTCATCTCCCTGGTAAGCTACTTGGGGACAGAATTGAGTTATATTCATCTTGTATTATCAGTGCTTAGCTCAGGTCCTGGCATAGGACTTGGAGTAAATGAAGGTAAGATCGAAGTCTGGCATGGTGGCACACACCTGTAAATCTGAGCTACTCCGGAGGCTGAAGCAGGAGGATGACAAGTTCAAGGCCAATCTGGGCAACTTAGACCCTGTCTCAAAATAATAAAAAGGTTTGGAATGTAGCTCAGTGGTAGAGCACTCGCCTCACATGCATGAGGCCCTGGGTTCAATCTCCAGTACTGAAAACAGATCAGAAAGAGAGAGAGAGAGAGAGAGAGCGAGAGAGAGAGAGAGAGAGAGAGAGAGAAAGAGAGAGAGAGAGAGAGAGAGGGCAAGAAAGAACAAGAAGGGAAGGAAGAAAGAAAAGAAAAAAATGAGGATCAGATGAAAAAGCAGATTTCGAACAGACATGCCCAGGGTTATTTTCAAGGCTGGATAAGATGGGCATTAATGATGGAAGCAAACTTCATGCCCTTCCTGAGCCCATGGCCCTGGAGGGTCTGCCGGCCCACTTCTCCTGCTCTGGCAGTGTACCCCCAGTCTGCAGGCTCGCCCACTCACCATTGACTCCTGACCCCTGGGGCCTGGGCATGAAGGTCTGCCTGGACAGGTGCACTCAGCTCCTCCTCCCTGAAGCAGGGAGCCCGATGGACAGAGGTTTCCAGAGGGGAGGGGCCAGTACCTAGTGAGACCCCTCACACTTCTCAGTCGCCCGCTGCCAGGCCCAGCAGCCAGTCTACTCCTTTAGGGCAGGGGCAGCAGGGACTGGGGACACCCAGAGGTGAACAAGACAGCAGCCCTTATACCTCTCAGCCCTTATGGTGCTCAGGGAACTGGGCTGCTTACAGAGTAGCTTTACCACCAGGTGGAAGTGAGGCGGTCTCCAGGAGAGGAATGACAGACAGGAGGAGAGCTCTGGGCCTCTGTCTCCCCGCCACACACCCTGGGTAGCACCTTCTCCTCCTGGGCAGCTCCTGGGTTGGTCAGAATCCCTGGCTTAGCTAGCACTGTAGCACATTCCAGGGTCATGGTCTTCTGCCCTTGTGCACATGGCTAGCATGGACTCGGTGCTACCAAGAGGACCAAGGAAAGGAAATGAACTTAGGCACCCTCTGTCTGATTCCCAGAGCTACGAGCTGGTCTCCCAGGGCTGCAGGGCCTCCTGGTGGGATGGGAAGCAGGCCTGGCTGCTGCTCCCTGTTGCTCATCACTGCCCCATCGCCCAGTGCCCCTCAGGTTCAGAGGCGAAAGGCTCCAAGCATCTCAGAAGGTCAGGTTGGAAACTCTGGGGGCTGTCCTGGAAGATGTCCACTTTCCAAAGGACAGGAAGCAGGACCAGGAGCCCAAACTCAGGCAAGGGACAGAGACCCCTCCCCACTGGGGAAACCAGCAAGGGATGCCAGGGATGCTGCAGGGATGGGGGCTGATGGCCCTGTGGCTCCTCCAGCTCCAAGACTGGTTCTGTGAGTTGACCCACACTGCGCTCCGCCCCCCTCATTATCCACGTACAGGGACTTAGCTACCACCATGGCTCCTGGACAAGTGGTGTGGCCAGAGACCCCAGTTTCCCTTTCCTAGGGCTTCTCGTGTTCCCATGTGTGTCTGTGCAACACAGGTGCAACACCTGCACGCTACACCTGCATGCTTGTTGCACACGCTCATGGTGCCTGTTCATGCATGTCTGCACCCACCTGTGATGTCTGTACTCAGGGCGCCCCACGTGTGCACCCACACAACCTTCCTGCTACTCCCCTGCTGCTGTCCTGCAGCTCAGCCGGCCTGAGAAACGAGAGCAGACCCCTCCCCTGGTGCTGGGCTAGCAATCGCCTCTGGAGCTGATGTTCTGCTCCATTACTCGGCTAATGGAGCTTCCCTCTGCCTCCGGCCTTCCACCAGTTGCCTACCTCCTCCTTTCCAGGGCCTGAGCATTGACTCTGGCCTGGGAGTCAGTCAGCCTGGCAGGGATGCCCTGCTGTGTACGGAGGTGGGCATGGGGCATGATGCTAGGTGGAGATGGTGCTGGGGGCAGGCAGCGGCTCCCGACAGCCACCAGGGGGCGCTGCTGGGCCTCAGAAGCCAGCGGGGGGTGAGGGGAGGTGTGGAGGGGGAAGGAGCTCCGGGGCCCCTAACTTCTCTCTCTGGTACGGTCACCTGTCTTCCTGCTTCCGTCCCCTCTTCCCGCTCCCCATACATCCACACACGCCCTCCTACACATCCCACCCCCACACACCACGCTACACACTGTATACACCCTGCCTATCACACGTGCACACCACAACCACACAACACGCCCCCTTAACCTCTATACACCACGCACTACACATGCGCCACCCACCACGCCCATCCCTACACACCACGCGCACACACCACCTGCCCCACTACCACCGCCCCCACGACCCCCCACACGCACCCCACACCCTCCTCCAGGTTCACACGTGAAAAGACCTCTCATCCCAAAGCAGAGGGGCGGAGCTTAGCAGGGCTCTGCCTGTAACGCTTAGAAAGAACATGCATCGATTTTTTTATGGTTTTTAGCTCAAAATGAAGATGTGCATCTGGCATGAAGGAGAGTGGGACACTTGGAAGTCACAGTGCATTTCCCCTGTGGCAGAGCTGCACACACATTGTGATCAGTGTCCCATTGAATGAGCTCGTTAGTCACTGCTAAGCCGCCTGGAGACCCTCTTTTTTAGCTGTTGGCACTGGGGATTGAATCCAGAGGCTCTTTACCACTGAGCACAGTCCCAGCCCTTTTTAATCTTTTTTATTTCGAGACAGGGTCCACTAAGTCGCTTAGGGCCTCATTACATTTTGAGTCTGGCCTTGAACTTGAGATCCTCCTGCCTCTCTGGGATTACCGCTGTTCCCAACTGAGTCCCCCTGGCCCCAGCACGTGCTTCCTCAGGCCACCAGCTCTGTGGAGAGCAGCACCCCTGTTCCATCATGGCCCGGGCAGAGCCCCTCACCCCACCCCCAGCCCTACCTCTTATCCCTCCTCTCAGAGCCTGCACACACCAAGGTACCCCAAGGTCCCCTGACGCTGGGGGAGGGGGCAGACCTCCGGGGACCCACCCCGTGCACCCCCACTACACTTCTACCTAACCCCACTTTCACCCATTTGGAGCCCCACTGCCCAGCCTGCTCCAAGTAGTGGACAGCCTCTCCTGTGCCCAGGGGAGCTGCCCGTGGGTTTGGGCAGGATGCTGGGGAGTGGGGACTCTGGGCGAGGGCACAGGTTCTGGGGCGCACAGCAGGCGGGGGGCTAGGAGCAGCTGGAATCCTGAAGGCTGCTGGCAGCTGCCAGCACTGCTGGGGACTCAGCGGCTCTCCCCCTGGGCTGGTGGCTGGACAGACAGGTGGGTGGAGTGACTGAGCTGCAGGACCGGCTCTCTCCAAGACTCTCCCCATGGGGTGGTGGCTCCTCAGTCGCCCCTGGTCACACTGTGGTCCTGGCTGGGGTGCTGAGGACCCCCGACTGACTAGGCATCCCTGGCTCCTGCACCCTTCAGGAGCTAGCCAGGGAGGGAAACGGAAGCTGCAGGGCTTGGCGGGGTGGACCGAGGGACAACAGGCCGGGAGTCAAGGAGCTGGCAACTTACACAGTGCCACCATCTTATCCCTGTGATGTGATAAGTCACGTCCCTTCCGGGCCTCAGTTTCTTCATCTTTCCAGCGAGGGCTTTGGAATGCGGTGTCTGTGAGCCTCAGTGCTCACAGGCCGAGGCTCCATTTGTCTGTGATTTAGGAGTTTCTGGGCTGATCTGCTCCGAGCGGGAACTAGTCTGTAGCAGGTTTACCGGGCCCGGCTCAGGAGCTCCGATTTGGTTATCACAGGCGGAGCAGGGAGGTTCACCCTCGTCTGTGTCTGCAAGCTGAGGCCCAGCGAGGCTAACCAGCCCACCCTAGGTTGCACACAGGGCAATGGAAAGATTCAGGAGTGCTCGCTCCCTGCAGTCAGGACTGTGGCCTCTGCCTCGGGCCTCTTTTTAGGCGGTTTAGGATTTTTTAACCTCAGTCTAGATACAGGAGAAGGAAAATGAGTGCTACTGCAGCAGGAGAGATTGAAGTTTAGACCCTTGGAAGGATTTTCCAATTCTTAGGAAGCTGGAGTGGGTAGCTTCCCTAGCCCAGTCAGGAGTAGGCTCTGGCTCTATGTGTGAGGAGCACAGCCCAGCTCCCAAGTAGCAGCGAGCACCAACTGACCCAGGAAGGCTCCTCAGGTCTCTGTACACAAGGAACTCAAAGAAATGGGTAATTCATTTTCAAAATGAGCTAAAAAATTAATTCATTAAAACTTTATCCTTTGCCTCCCAGGACCAAATGTTGGACTGGAGCTTTGTTGCAAAATATAAAACCATAAATTTATCCTTAAGTATTGATCTTTCTTAGCCCACTAGCTTCAGCGAGAGGGATCTTGCTGGTTAACCTATTTCCATCTCATTACTTTGGCTTCTGCAAATACAATGGCTGGAAAGATTAAATAAGCAATAGCTAGTCAGTTCCCCATTATCTGCCTTAATCGAGGTCAAGGTGGAGTGGGATAATCCACAGAAGTGCAGAGTCCCCAAATCATATTTAATTGGTTTGGGGCGACAGTTGGCAGTGGTGCGCATGCCCACGTGTGCTTTTGATGCGGGTGGGAATCCAGCCTCCTTGTTTGTCACGAGAGCAGCATCCCATTCAGAAGGAACCAGCCCCTGGGAGGACAAAGAGGGGGCCCAGCAGTGCTGGAGGACAGGATGAGGCTTCGGGGCTCCAACCTATTTAGGAGGGTGGAGAAGCTGGGTAGAGCGGGGTGACCTCGTGGGTGGAGGGAAGGCTGGGCTCTTCTCCCTGCTGCAGGCCTCCCAGCTTGGGCCAGGCCCGGCCACTCCTGGGCGAGCTGCACAAACCTCCTTGCTGCTGTCATTGGCAAGGCTGGGGACCCAGCTCCTAGGTCTTGAAGTAGCAGGGGATGGGGAGAAGGGACAGGCAGACATATTCGTGGGATTCGAAATTGCAGAAATACGGAAGGGTACACAGCCAAGAATGTGGCGGCCCCTCCTTTCCCAGTGCCCGCCCAGAGGCAAAGACAACAAATGTCATCGGTTCCCACGAGCCTTTTCCAGAGCTTTTCTATGAACGTGTGAGTGCACGTCCTTGTCCCCCACCTTGCACAAGGTGTCACGCTTACTCCTATGTGCACTGACTCTGACTGACAGCCTCACTTGGAGATTATTCCAGATCCAAACACAAAGGGCGATGCTCCGGCACTGGAGCCTTCCATGATCTCCTGCACCCTAGACCTGCTGTGAGTGGCAGTGGGAGCTTGTGCAAGGTCACTTCGCCCCCTTCCACCTCTGGCCCAACTGTCCTTCCCTCCTGGTGCACAGCTTATTGTCCCTCGGGTCCCCCGTAGTCCAGTCCCTGCCTTGCGCTTGGCGCCGAGCGCCCATGCTTGGTGTTAGGGAAGATGGAGCCCGCGGCACAGGTGGGGGCGCCTTACGAAGGTGCAGATGGCAGGGTGTGGGGGCAGGCCTTGGCCTTCCTGAGGCTCTCTTCCCCTGTGTCCTTCTCGGTCCCCACCTGCAGCCCTCCTTCCTGCCCTGGACCCTCATCCTTTGCTTTGGTTCCACGTGACAGAAGGAAAAGAGGGTAAGGTAAAGGATAAGCCTGCTCCCCAACACCCGCCTAGGCCACATGTGGCCGGCACCCTTGTTGGGGGGCTGGAGGCAGGAACCTCTAGCCCCAGGACCCCAGGTGCCATCTGTGCAGACACCCAGCTCGTGCCTGACCCTGCCCACCACCCTGCCCAGCAGTCCTGGGCCCTCGGGTCACCCGCAGAGTCTGGAGTGCCTTGAGGACTGACACAGTCACGGGAGCCAAGTGGTCATCCCTGACAGGCAGGCGGACAGCAGCCAGCAGGCGGGGGGGTGGGGGATGGGGGGGCGGATTGCCTGCGTGGTCACCTCTCTGCTTCGTTCCTACCCCAGGGCAGCCCTGTCCTGGAGCTGCCCCCAGCCTGGCTGGTGAAGCAGAGATGGGAAGACGCCGACTTGGACCCAGGCAAACTGAGACTCGAATCGTCACTGATCAGCTGTGTGACCTTGGGCAGGTCACTTGCCTGTCTGGGGAAAATTCACTTTCTCTCCAAAACGATGCTCCTAACAGGGCCCTCCTGCCAGCCAGGTTCAAAGGGAAATCCATGTGCTCCCTGAGGGACACTGGCACTGCCGGGGGTCTCCTGGTGCCGCCCTGATGCCCGGCAGTGGGGGGGGGCAGGGCGTCGGCAGGGCCACTGAGCCTCTCAAGCTCCTTTTACGTCCAGCAAAGTTCAGGAACTCCTGGACTTTGACCTCCTCCCCACATCTTTCCAGCCTGCTCAGAACCTCCTTTGTCAAAGTGTGGCCCCCTGGCCGCCCACGTCGGAGGACATTCCCGCCCTCTGCGCCGGGCTTTGGGTGGCCTGCAGAGGGGCCACGTGGATTCTGGTTTGATGGGCCAAGCTTGAGGGGCCCTTCCCAGCCCCTCCTGGGTGTCTGCTCTCCTGACGGCCTGGCCGGCTCCCTCCGGGCAGCCGCAGCCTTCGCTGCCTAATGGCGCCATTTCATGCTCTCCTGCTTGGGTGATTCTGACCAGACACAGGAGCTCGCTCTGTCCTGGGAGTCCCTGGAGCCCTGTCATTTATCATCCTCAGCCCTTCCAGCTGGCTGCCTCTCAGGGCTGCGGATCCGAGCCCCAGGGAGGGAAGTGGAGGAAGCCAGGGATCCCTGAGGGCTTGGCCTTTGCCCCACATGGTTCCTTCCGGCTCCCTGCTCTGTGGGATGGCAGATTAAATGCAGTGGAGCGGGGTGAGTCCTGGGGAGGAAGGAGGCCGCCGTGCTGGACTAGGAGTCGGGAGACTTGGATTCTGCTTCCTTGCTGCCACCAAAATGCCTGTGTGACCTCTGACAAGTTACTACACCTCTCTGAACCTCCTTTCCTCAAAGGAGTCTTGAAACCACATGCCAAGTCTCAGCATCTTTTCCCCCTTGGCTTTCGGAGGGATCTGTGAGGATGAAAAACACCTATCTTTTATGCTTATCCAAAGAGAGAAGATGGAGGTTTATTTATTTCTTTAGTTTTTTTTTTTTTTTTTTTAAATAAGCGCTTACATGCTGTAGCAATGGTTGGTGGGTTCCCCGGCATCCGCACTGGGAGAGGAATAAGCCCAGGTGTCGTGGATGTGAAAGTCCTTACCCATTCCTTATCATACATTTTTTGAGCATCTACTACGTGCTAGTCAAAAATCCCTATATTTGTGAATCTTAAATTCTTGTGAAGGGAGATGGACAAACAGAACTGATAAAATATAGAAGTGTCACTTGTGGGGAGAACTGTAGACAGCAGTGAATTAGGAGGGGTGGCGGGCGCCTGTGGTCCCTGGTGGGCTACAGGCTTAAATGCAGTTATCACAGACGACCTCAGGAGGCTGAGGAGGAGAGCTAGGTGGGAGCTTGCGGGGAAGGGTGTTTCAGGCAGAGGGAACAGCAACTGAAGGCTGTGCAGAGAGCTGGGGTGGCTGGGAGGAGAGGGAGGGATCCTCTTGGAAAGGAGTGAGGGCCCTGAAGCCTATCACACTGGGCTGGGGCTTTACTTTGAGGGAAATAAAAAGCCCCTGGGGGGGGGTCTTTTTTTTTTTTTTTTTTTTTTTTAACAAAAATTATTGCTTCTTCTCTGGGAAAACACCAAATGGCAGATGGCGGCGGTGCAGCAGGAGGCCCGGAGGTCCCTGGGGCCCTATCAGGTGACCATGGCGGCTTCCGCAGAGGCTTCGGGAGCAGTCTCCTCCGAGGCCGTGGTGGGGGCTGTGCAGAGGGGCCCTTGGTGGTCGGGGGCCGGGGCTGTGGGGCTCGTGGAGACAAGGTGAAGGCCAGGAGTGGATCTGGTCACCAGGCTGGGCCGCCTGGTCGAGGGCCTGAAGACCAAGCCCTTGGAGATCTGTCTCTTCTCTTTGCCCATCGAGGCGTCTGGGACCGTTGACTTCTTCCTGAGGCGCCACTCAGGGACTGCCGAGCTTTTGAAGGTCCTGCCTGCGCAGAAGCAGACGGGTGCAGGCCAGCCGAGCGGGCTCAAGGCAGCGGAGCTCTCGGTGACCACGGTGGTCACGTTGGACTGGGGGTAAACT
Organism: Sciurus carolinensis; assembly: GCF_902686445.1. Taxonomy (NCBI): domain Eukaryota; kingdom Metazoa; phylum Chordata; class Mammalia; order Rodentia; family Sciuridae; genus Sciurus; species Sciurus carolinensis. The sequence goes on from NC_062224.1 coordinate 85,005,029, forward strand.
GCTCCACGGAGGTAGCCGCTGCTCATCCTGGCGAAGCTCTGCATCGTTCTGTGCGGAGACGCTACTGGGGGAACAAGATGGGCAAGCCCCTCGCTGTCCCTTGCAAGATGACAGGACATTGCGGTTCTGTGCTGCTGCAGCTCATCCCCCAGAGGTACTGGCCTCGTCTCAGCCCCTGTGCCCAGGACACTGCGGCTGATGGCTGGTATTGATGACTGTTACACTCGTCCGGGGGGCTGTGCTGCCACCGTGGGCAATGTCGCTAAGGCCGCCGTAATGGTTAATTTGAATCGTCAACTTCACTGGATTAAGAGAGGCCCATGATTAAGAGGCTCTGGGTGTGTCCATGAGGGCGTGTCTAGGCATGATTGGCATGTGGGATAGTGAACTGTAGAGGAGCCCCTCCCTCAGCGTGGGCAGCACCGCTCAATAGGATGGAATCGAAGCTGGAAGAACAAGGAGGCAGATGCAGATGCAGCTCGGCTCTTCTTGAACGGCTTCTTGATCGCTGCTTTGATCCGCTGAGTATACGGGACTCTAGCTTCTTCACTCTTCCAAAGCAGACTCTGCGGTGATTCTCCAGGTAGTTTCCAGAAGCCTTGGTCTTGGACGAGGGTAGCACTGTTGATCTTTCTTGTTCTGGGACTTCTGCGTCTTGGACTGTGCAGCTGCTGGTTCCTCCAGCTCTCCAGCTGCAGACGGCCATTGTGGACTATCCCGCTTCTGGTCCTGTAAGCCAATCTAATAAATCCCCTTTCATAATCACACTTCCTGTTGATTCTGTTCCTCTGGAGAACCCTGACGAACACAGGCCACCTTTGATGCCATCTCCAAGATATACAGCTCTGTGGCTCCCGATCTCTGGAAAGAGACTGTGTTCACCAAGTCTCCCTATCAGGAATTCTCTATTTTGGGGACAGCCACACCAGAGTCTCCGTAGAGAGGACCCAGCACCCAGCTGTGGCTACAACTTAGGATTTTTATACAAAAATAAAGTGAATGAAACCTGTATCAGTGGGGATTCTTTAGCCACAAACAAACATGCACATGACATAGTTTGATCAGTCTCACTTCCCAGCATCTGCATGGTCTTATGTTTTAATCACAGGACCACTATCTGCTGGCCTGAGGACAGCCTGGGAGGGCAAGAGGGACAGCAGGAGACTGGCCAGGAACTTCAAGCCCTCCAAGTCCTGACAGGCACCCCCCCACCCTGAAGGGAGGCCTTGGGGGCTGGGGCAGCTGGGAGGGCGGGGGCCTGGAGGACAGTGGGTGCAGAGGGAGCCGCTTTCCCTCTTCCTTGGCTCTACTAGGGATGGCAGAGCCAAGGGACATGACAGGGGGTTATGGGTCACATCAGAGAGAGAATCTGCTGAAGGAATTTTAGACTTTGAGCTACTGGCGTGTCTCCCAGTGGGACCGGAGGCCCAGGGAGCCTTGGAAAGCTAAGGCACAGGGCTCCGTGCTCTGGGCGTGCGGGCTGAGGAGGGCCGCAATCTCCCCAGGCAGCATCTCACTTAATCCTGCCTCGCCCACAGGCCTTGGGAACCCAAGTTGCATTTAATAGTTATGAAGTCCGATGCTCAGAGAGGGACAGACACCAGCCAAGGTCAGATGGTGCCTAAGGGCAAGCCCGGCTCTCCACAGCCCAAGGCTGCTGCAAAAGGAGAGGGGGCCGGGCAGTTCTCAGAGCTGTGCACAGCACCCGCGCAGACGCCAGCATTGGGAGCTCATTGTGGGAACACACACACACACACACACACACACACACCACACCAGGCCTCCGTTCCCTCCCAGCCTGTCCTGGGTGGGTGCTGGACTTAGCCTGATGACTGTTGAAACTTTGGAGTCCTAGCACAGTTTGTGGAAAGAACACTGAATTCAGAATCAACTTTAAATGTACAGGTGACGTTGAGAAGGCCACTGTGAATGTCATGATGCGACCCAGTGAGCTGAGATCCTGCTCAGTTGTCTCCTGGTTTGTGCACTGCACGTTCATCAGGTGTCTGCTGTGCACTAGACAGTCTATCACCTGCTGGGGCGGGGTGCCAGGTTCTCTCTGATGGACCATAGAGTAAGTGACTTCAGACTCATGGGCCGCCCAGTCTCCTATTGTAACTACTCTGTTGTTGAAGGGCTAAAGCAGCCAGAGTGAATACACGAACAACTGAGCATTGCTTTGTTCCAATAAAATATTATTTACAGCCTGGTGCGGTGGTGCATGCCTGTAATCCCAGTGACTTGGGAGGCTGAGGCAGGAGGATTGCAAGTTCAAGGCCAGCCTCAACAATTTAACAAGGCCCTAAGCAACTTAGTGAGATCCTGTCTCAAAATATAAAAATTAATAGACTGGGGTTTATGGCTCAGTGGTAGAGCACTTGCCTAGCATGTGTGAAGCACTGGGTTCGATTCTCAGCACCATATATCAAAAAATAAAATAAAGGTCCATTGACAACTAAAAAAATGATTAAAAATTAATTAATTAATTAAAAGGGCTGGGGATGTGGCTCAATAGCTAAGTGCCCCAGGGTTCAATCCCCAGAAACACACACACATACATACAAACAAATCTTATTTACAAAAATGAAGTATTGGACTGGACTTGTCCCAAAACAAATAGTCTGTGCTTAAAAAGTCACCAACTGCATGAGTATTCTGAGGATCTGGCAGAGCTGTGACACTGATCTGGCCTGGATGGGGGGCATGGGATGGGTGGTCAGGCTTCCTCGGGGAGCTGAGATAGGTGCAGAGAGGAGCCCAGGAGTCCCCTGGGCTGAGTGGCCTTGAGGTCACCTGTGACTTTACAAAGAGTCACTTCGGCAGAGTGATGGAGAGGAAGACCCAGTGAGTGGGCTGAGGGGTGAGTGTGGCGGAGCAGGGCAGGGGAGCGGGGCAGCTGGGCGGAGGCGGGGAGGCTTTTCATTGGCTGGTTGGTTGGTGAGGCTTTAAACGGAGGAAAGTGCACCGCGGGCAAGGGGCGGGGCAAGCAGAAGGAGGAGGAGCTGGGAAGCCTTCCCGAGCTGGGCAGGGGTCGCTGCACAGGCCCAGGGGCTGGCCTCGAGCAGAAGGAGAGGCCCTTCAGTGCCACGGGTTCGGAGGAGAGGATGGCTCATGGGAGGTGTTCCCCAAAAGCTCACCAATGCAAGAAGTTCAGAGAAGCGTAGCCCAACCAGTGAATTAATCACCTGGTGGGATTAACTGAGTGGCAACTAAAAGTAGGGGGGGTGTGGCTGGAGGAGGGGGCCCTGGGGGCGTGGCCCGGGTCTATATTTGCATCTGGCCAGTGGAGTCTCTCTTTGCTTTCTGATCACCTTGTGAGCCGCTTCCCTCTGTCACCCTCTCCCGCCGTGATGTTCAGCCTCACCTCGATCCCGGAGGAATGGAGCCGGCCTTCTATGGACTAAGACCTCTGGAACCGCGAGCCCTCAAACAAACCTTTCCTCCTCTGCAGTTGTTCTGGTCGAATCTTTTAGTTACAGCAGCGAAAAAGCTGCCTAAAACAGCTCATATGCACATCCGCCTGCGCTTTGGGCTGCGCATCGGGTTTTGGGGGAGATTTCTCTCCAATGGCTTCCATTTTTTTCCTTGTAAGAGCAGGCAAGAGAGGGGCGGAGGTGAGTGAGCCTCAGGCCGATGTGTCAGGGAGCCTCCGGGTGAAGCAGGCAGGGCAGGCTGGGGAGGCTGCTGAGGGCGCTGCTGGAGTTCAGGCCCTGTGCTGCCTGGGCTCTGCCCTGCGGTCCTCAGCGACCAGGGACCCTCGTGGAGCTGGAGAAGCTGATGGTGGCATTTCTCCAGGGCTGGCATCTTGCCACGAATGGAGCCGCCAAAAGAGTGTAGGGAATTGGGGAAAGGTCACAGGACCACAGTGGGAAATGAAGATAGGGGGGCTCCTGGTAGCCCCAAAGAGATTTGTATAGAAGAACATTCTAGGCTGAGCCTGAGGGAGAGCAGGTGCAAAGACTGAGATAGGGGTCTGTCGGCAGGTGAGTGACGGGGTGCCATGGGGACAAGAAATGCGTTTGAGAGCCAGCCAGGGCCGGGCAAGGCAGGCATCTTGGTCCAAGCGTGATGAGAAGCCATGGATGGTCTTAGACAAAGCAGTCTGGCTGCAGAGTGGAGATTAGGCTGAGCTCGGGAAGTGGAGCTTGTGGAGGCCCTTGTGGACTCCAGGTGGAGGGGCAGGAAGTGGCTAGATTTGGAAAACAATGAGTTGGGCTGTCCAGTCTGCAGATGTGCTGGGTGTCCGGATGACCCCATATGGATGGGAGGGATGGCCCCACGGCTTTGGGTCTGAGCACCTGGTGCAGTTTCCTCGAGGTATAGCTAAGCAGAATCTGCTCCACCTCTTAGGGCCTGTCGCCCCGTGGCTGCTCGTTAGCCAGGGCCACCTTCGCAAGCATCTTCATGAATCTGTCCCTCTCTGGGCAGCTACAGTCCCATGGTGTGTTTTGGAGAGGAACTTAAGGGCGGTCCGGGCTCTGGGCCCTGGAAAAGCCACCTGTCAGCTGCTGCTGCTGCTTCTGTTAATGGTCCCCTTTGGAAGCTGTAAGTCACTCCCTTGGGGGAATCTCCAGGAACGTGGTCTCGTGTTTCTTAAGAGCTTGGGGCCCACAAGGGCTTGTTGCTGGCCGTCTTTGTTCCGCTTCTTTCCCTCTGTTCAGGCTCCATGATGGTCTGCCTCACTCAGCCAAAGTGGAAATTTCAAAGCAGAGGTTTGTATAGTAACCCCACCCCTCTAACAACTTCCTGCCACTCTTGGGGAAGGACAAAACTCCTAGATGCATCCCATAAAGGTATGTGCCTTGTCTGGCCTGGCACATCCTGCCAGGCTTGTGTGGATCCACACTCTCTCCACCCCAGCTTCCCTGGCTACAGATTCAACACAATCCCTACCATGCCCTTCTCACCTCTGGGCCTTTGCACATGCCAATCTCTCCGCTGAGGCTGCTCTTTTTCTGCCTCTTTAGCTGGACACTTCCCGCTCTTCCTTCAGGTTTCCGTTCGATCCTCAGTTCCCCAGGAAAGCCCATTTGCTCCCCCAGATTAGGTAACACACGCCTCTCACACCACCAGCTACCTCTCCTTCGTGGCACTTCTATTACAATTTTACGTCCATACATGTGCAAATATTTTGTGTCTACTTCATGGGGAGTTCCATAGGAAGCGTGGACGAGTTTGAAACATACTTGAGTGAATGAATGAATCCCTCGTAAGTTCCAGCTCCTATGTTCTTACCCTGCTCTGGGTCTGTGCACTTCTGGTCTGTTGATCCAGCCTCCTACTGGCTCCTGTCACCGGCCTCCCCACCCACACTGTGGAGCTAACTTCCTAAAGTCTATGTTTAGCAGGCTGGAGTTGGTCCTCTGCTCGCGGACCTTCAGCGGTTCCTGCTGCTTACAGAACTAAGTCCAGTCCCTTTTCCTTGGCCTTCAAGACCTTCTCACATGTGCTTTCCTCACTGGGCATCTTGGTCTGTGCGGGGATCTGAATCTCTGGAGCACACAGCATCCTCGATCCAGCTCTTTTTATCCCAGGAACTGTTTCCTGGTGGTCAGCTCTGATCTGGACCTTGGGTCTCTCTACTGTGCTGAAGTCATTTCTAGACACCTCCTAAGGGGCTGCATGAGCCTTTCCCAGATTCAGATCCAACCTACATTTATTGGATGTGTGTCCACCAAGGTCAAATGTATTCTTGAAATTTTCTTTGTGTGTGTGTGTGTGTGTGTGTGTGTGTGTGCTGAGGATTGAACCCAGGGCCTTGTGCTTGAGAGGCAAGCACCCGACCAACTGAGCTATACCCCAGCCCAAAATTTTCAAAGTAGTTCTGAAAAATAGGTATTATTTTCTGCCATTTTTCTATGAGGAAATAAATTATGGGAAGGGATTTGTCTGGAGTCATCTGACAGGTAGTGCCCTGGGGGCTCACCTCAGCCCTTCCCCCACCTGTGCTGCCTCTGCCCTGCTAGGCTAGGCTGAAGGGCTGCTGGGCCCAGCGGCAGGAGGTGTGTTTGAGGGGTGGCGGAGCTGCGTGCAGGATCAGGAGTAGGACTGCCAGGCCAGGCGTATGAGAGTGTGGAATCCAGAACAAATGGCCATGTGTGGCATCTACAGAAGACCCAGAGCTACCATCATGCTTCAAGGAGAAAGACTGAAATTTTCCTCCTGAGATCGGGAGCAAGATGTTCCCTCCTGCATCACATTCAGCATAGGTTGTAGCCAGGACGGTCAGGGAAGAAAGAAAATGAAGGGCGTCCAGACTGCATTTGCATGATTCTGTATTTAGAAAATCCTAAAGAGCGCGCGCGCACACACACACACACACAATCTATTAGAACGAATAAATGAGCTTATCAATGTGGCAGGAGACAAGATCAATATACAAAAACCTATTGTATCTCTCTCTCTCTTTTTTTTTTTTGTGGTACTGGGGATTGAGCCCAGGGTGTTCTACCACTGAATTATATCCAGCCCTTTTTATTTTTTGAGATAGAGTCTCACTAAATTGCTGAGGCTGGCCTTGAATTTGCAATTCTGTCTCAGCCTCCGGAGTCAAGTCACTGGGATTACAGGTGTGCACCACTGTGCCTTTCAAAAACTTATTGTAGCAGAGCTGGGGATGCAGCTAGAGCCCTTGCCTAGCACGTGTGAGGCATTGGGTTCAATTCTCAGTACCACATATAAACGAATGAATAAAATAAAGGTCTATCAACATCTAAAAATTAATTAAAAAAAAAACCTTATTGTAGTGTTATACACTAAAAATGAACAACCTGAAAGTGAAATTCAGAAAACAATTTCAGGGCCAGGCATGGTGGCACTTGCCTGTCGTTTCAGTGACTCAGGAGGCTGAGGCAGGAGGATTGCAAATTTGAGGCAGCTTCATAACTTAAGTTAGAATGTCTTTCAAAATAAAAAGACTAGGGATGTAGCTCGGTGCAAAAGTGCCCTGGATTCAAGCCCCAGTGCTTAAAAAAAAAAAAAAAAAAAAAAAAAAGAGAGAGAAAGAAAGAAAAAGGAAAAAAAAAAGAAAAGAAAAGAAAAGGAAAAAGGTAAAACACAGACGCACAAGAAAATAATTCCAGGTTGAGGGTATAACTTGGCAGTAAAGCCCTTGCCTTGCATATGTGAAGTCCTAGGTTTTGTCCCCAGCATCGCCAGTAAGTAAAGAAATAGAAGTAAAAGAAAAGAAAAAAAAAAGCAACTAACAATTCTATTTACATTAGCATAAAAAAGAATGAAACACCCAAAATAAATATAACAAAATAGGTGAGATTTGTATATTGAAAACTATAAACATTGTTGAAAGAAATTAAAGACCTAAGTAAATGGGAAGACACTGTAAAACTTCACATCAAGATGACAATTGGTAATCCCTCCATTGATCTACAGATTCAACATAATCCCTATCAAAATACCAGCTAGTTTTCTTACATTAATAAATAAGCTGATCCTAAAATTCCTATGGAAATGCAAGGAACCTAGAATAGCTAAAACAATCTTATAAAAAGAATAAAATTGGGGCTGGGGAGATAGCTCAGTTGGTAGAGGGCTTCCTTGCAAGCACAAGGCCCTGGGTTCAATCCCCAGCTCTGCAAAACAAACAAACAAACAAAGAATAAAATTGAAAGTTTCACATTGCCTGATTTCAATCCAGTAATAAAGATAGCATGGTACTTGGCATAAGGAGAGATGGACAGATTAATGCAAGAAAGTTGAGAGTCCAGGAGATATCAACCCTTACGTTTATGGTTACCTTACATTTTACAAGAGTACTAAGGTAATTCAGTGGGGGCGAGAATGACTTCTCAATCAGTAGTACTGTGCCCAGTGGGTATCCACATAATGGATTCAGACCCTTTCCCCTTTTTTTGGGACTGGGGATTGAACCCAGAGGTGCTTAACCACTTCAGCCCTTTTTATTATTATTATTATTATTATTATTTATTTATTTTTTTTTTGAGAAAATGTCTCTCAATTGGTTACAGCCTCGATAAGTTGCTGAGCTGGCTTTGAACTTGTGATCCTCCTGCCTCAGCCTCCCAAACCTCCTGCCTCAGCCTCCTGAGTCATAGTCATGTGCCGCTGTGCCCAGCCTGACCCCTGTCTTATACTATACACAAGAAATAACTCAAACTGTAGATATTAATGTAACACTAAGACTCCTATAAGAGAACATAGGAGTATATCTTAGTGACCTTGGGTTTATGTGATTTTTTTCTTAGACACAACACCAAAACCATAAGCAACAAAAAAAATAAATTGAACTTCATCAAAAATCATTATCTGATAACCCTCTTTTGTCCCTTGTGGGGTGGGTGTGCTGCTGACTTCCGCAGCTGCGTGGGCAGGGGTTGGGGCTCTGTCAGACTGTAACCTTCCCCAGCCCACCCTCCCCCAGCTGACAAGAAACTGGTGTCCAGAATATGTAAAGAACTCTTACAACTCAATAAGAAGAAGACAAACACTCAATTAAAAACCTGGCAAAGGGCTTGAATAGGCATTTCTCCAAAGAAAACAATCAAATGGCTAATAAGCACATAAAAAGATGTTCAGCATCATTAGTCATCAGGGAAATGCAAATCAAGGCCACAATGAGATACAGCTTCATCCCTCACTAAGAAGGCTGTAAACAAAAAGACATGACGCGTCTTGTGCTGGCTAGGGAGAATGCGGAGCCCTCATCCACTGCTGGAAGGAACATCAATTCTTTGCAGCCACCTTGCAAGATAATCCACTAGCTCCTCAAAACGTCCAACAGCTTCCACAGGACCCAGCCTTCTCACTCCTGGGTGTGATTCTAAGAGAATTGGAAACACACGTCCAAACGGAGACTCACACATGAATGTTCATGGCAGGACTGCTCATCATAACCCAAAGTGGAACCAACCCAGAGGTCCTTAAATGGACGGATAGATAAATAGGAATGTGTCATGTTTATACAATGGAATATTATTTGGCATTAAAAGAAAGCTGATATACACTACAACAGGGGTCAACCCTGAAAACATCACACTAACTGAGAGAAGCCAGTCGCAAGGCTGTGTGTTTTAGGAATCCATTCATATGAGATGCTTAGGAAAGGCAGATCTGCGGAGGCCAGGAGGGTGGGAGTAGGGAGAGGCTGCTAATGGGCCCGGGGATTCCTTGCAGGGCCGTGAAGGGTCCTAAAATTGGCATGTGGCCGTAGTTCCACAACTCTGTGAATACCCTAAAACCACTAATACTCTAACTGAGTAACTTATATGGCTGATGAATTACACCTTGGGAGAGCTGTTTGTTTAAAGATTGGCGGGGTGGGGGTCCTGGACAATGGGCAAGGTCGAGGGTAGACGAGTGGGCAGATGTGGCACTGATTTTGCTCTGGTGATGGACTGACTCCAGTCCTCATGGAACCCAAGGGGCCTGTCAGCCCCCAAGCAGGCCCAGGGGGTCTTAAAAGACAGGGCTTCAGATCCCCTAAAGCTCTCCCTCAGAAGAACTCAGTGCCGTAGAGAACTGACTCCATCAGAAAAGTCTCCCGTTTTTCTTCTAGAATTCTCATGCTGCTAGGCTCAGTGGCGCACACCTGTAATCCCAGAGACTCAGGAGGCTGAGGCAGGAGGATTGCAAATTCGAGGTCAGCCTCAGCAATTTAGCAAGACCCTGTCTCAAAATAAAAGTTAAACAAAGGGCTGGGGATGTGGTTCAGTGGTTAAGCGTCCCTATGTTCTCTCCCTGGCACAAAATAAAATAAAATTCCGTGTGCATCCTGCTCTGTAACTCCATGCTTGTTTTGGTAATTCCGTGTGTATTTCCATGCTTGTGTTAATTTTTGAGATATTGTAAGTGGTCAGAACCGGGTGTCGTTGTGCACGCCTGGAATCCCATTGACTGGAGAGGTGAAAACAGGAGGATCACAAGTTCAAGGCCAACTTAGTGGGACCTTCAGCAACTTAGTGAGACCCTGTCTCAAAAAGTTAAAAAGATAGGGAATGTAGTCCAGTGGTACAGTGGCCCTGGGTTCAATCCTCAGTCAAAAACAAATTGGAAGTTGTCATTAGGTGAAACCGATGCTTTAGGAGATGTGCTGTTCGTTCTTGTGACCTGGAGTGCCTCTGCGAGTACGCTGCTGGGTTTCCCAGGGTGCAGCAGCCAATGGACACCACCTGGGCACCCACGGTGTGCTTGGCGTGGAGGGAGGAGGCAGGCACCCCCCTTGAGAAGCACAGATGGTGTGTGGGCACATGATTGGGGGTGGGGCAGAAACTCAAGGATATAACCTCAGCCAGGCCTGGTGGCACATGCCTGTAATCCCGGCGACTCTGGAGGCTGAGGCAGGAGAATTGCCATTTTGAGGCTAGCCTCTGCAATTTAACAAGGCCCTGTCTTAAGATAAAAAATAAAAAGGACTGGTGGTAGGTGGTGTAGCTCAGTGGTAAAGTGAGGTTCAATCCTCACTGGGTTCAATCCTCAGTACAAAAAAAAAAAAAAACAGTGCTAGAGATGCTTGCACATGCTAGGCACATCCCTATCACTAAGCCACATCCCCAGCCACACAGCAGTAATTTTGCTGGTGAAAAGTTAGAAACTAAGTGTCAAGACATTTCAACATTGAGTAACCAATTATGGTACTACTATACAGTGAGATATTATTTACTATTTAATGAAAAAGGAAAAATTTAGGGGCTGGGGTTGTGGCTCAGTGGTAGAGTACTCGCCTGGCATTTGTGAGACACTGGGTTCGATTGTCAGCACCACATATAAATAAATAAAATAAAGATCCATCAACAACTAAAAAACTAAAAAAGGAAAAATTTAGAGATAAAGGAAAATGTTTATGAAAATATTTTAAATATAAAATGAAAGGCAGAATACTGACTTACATATAGTGTGGTCTCGACATGTAAAACCAGAAAAAATATTGGCATAAAATGCACCAAATGCTAACCTTAGTTCTCTGGATGGTAGAATTATGCCCTCTCCTTTCTCCTCTGCTCCTTCTTTTCCTCCCCTCCCCTTCCCTCTCTTCTCTTTCCTTCCTGCCTCCATCCCCAAATTTTCTGCAGTCATCTTGGATCACTTTTATCATTGGTGAATCTACTCCTCTGAGGTAGGAAGGCCCCCCAGGGGCTTTGGAAGAGGGGCATAGCTAGAGATGGAGATCCTGAGCCAGTGCTGGGGAGCCAGGCAGGAAGGGGAAGAGGGCTGAGGAGAGAGGCCTTGAGGGCAGGGGAGGAGCTGGAGCCAGAGGTGGGAAGTAGGAGTCTTGTGTGGAGGGGCAGAGAATCAAGGCAAAGTGACATCATGGAAGTCAGGGAGGACAGAAGCGGAAGGATACCTCCATGAAAGCCTTGCTCCTTCCTAGACCAGCTGTGGTGAATATGGAAAAGAGATTAGATTTATAGGTTTTGAAGGTGTCAGGGAGCTGACTTGTTCAGCTGAGTTGCGTTGGGGAAATTACCTAACCTCTCTGAACCTGTTTCCCCATGTGGTAAGTGGGAATAATAATACCTTTGGTTGTTTAGATTTAACGAGGTCATACATGGAAAGTACTTTGCATAGCCCCTGAACATATATATATATATATATATATATATATATATATATATATACCGTCAGGATGGTTATTGTGTCTTAACACAGTTGTTAACATTACGCAGAACATCTTTGAACTCTAAAGGGATTATTATTAATGGTCTTCAGTCTTTTCCATATTTTTTGTTGGTGGATTATAGTTGTACGTAATGATGGGCTTGGTGCTACATATGTCCACACACATAACTTGGCTTCATCATTCCCCAGTATTTCCCCTTTCCTTCCCCTCCTGCCTCCCCTCGCCCTTTTCCTCCCCTCTAGTGACTCCCTTTGATTTTCAGGAGACCAGCACCTTCCCTTTCCTTTCTCCTCTCTAACTTACACAGGTTTAAGCTTTTGAAACAGCTTTTTCTGGTCCTTTGGGCAGTTTTCTGCATCTGGGTCTCTGGATGTTCACCCTGCCCTCTGCCCCTTTCATCCCCAGCTGTCCCCTTCACCACCATGAGGAACATCTTCAAGAGGAACCAGGAGCCCATCGTGGCTCCTGCCACCACCACCGCCACAATGCCAATTGGACCCGCAGACAACTCCACAGAGAGTGGGGGTGCTGGGGAGAGCCAGGAGGACATGTTTGCCAAGCTGAAGGACAAGTTCTTCAATGAGATCAACAAGATCCCCTGTGAGTGGCCTGGCGGCTGAGAGGGCGTGGCAAGAGTCGGGAGGGCTGTGGGCAGGGCAGGGCGGGCACTAGGATGGGTTTGGTTCCTGATGCTCGGGTCTCAGCCTGGATTCTTGGCAGAACCCCTTTAGAAATGGGGGTACGGTCTTGAACTAAAGGAGTGACCAAAGAGATCTGTTTAGGTGCCTCAGCTCCTAGCAGGAGAAAAAAAAAAAGAACTTACAACTTAAAAAATTATTAAAAGAGGAAAAATCATGTAGAAATCATGCATTTTCTGTAATGTAGTAAAACCACTTTATTTTGAAATAAGGAAAATAAAAGCCCTGTTGCTTTCTGAAATTCTGGCCAAGGCTATCTGTACAGGAGACACCAGAGGCCCGATTTATGGTGGGGCAGCCACACTGGTGAGACTGGGTGCTTCAGCACCACGGACAGCAGCCCACACCCACCCCCAACACCTGGCATGTGCAAAGCCCTGCCTTCCAGGTGGCCTAAACCTTAAGGAGCCTCTGTCCCTGAGCCAGCCCTCTCCACACTGGGCACTAGGGACGGGGCCAAGGGACTCTTCCTACACGTGGGTGTGATAAGGACCAGCACATCCGCTCCACATGAGCTTCTCCAAAGATCAAACTCGTCAACATTCTGTTAATAGAGCCAAAGTGACGTTCTTCCAAGCAGCACCGACTGCTCTGTCTTCCACCCGAGCAGCAGGCTGAGGAAAGGCGCCCAGAGCACACGCAGCACACGTGCAAACCACGCCCGGACGTGTGGTTTACAGAATGGACAGTGGGGCGTTGGGGTGGGGGTCACAGTCCCCCATGTCTGCCAGCGTTGTGGGGGCCGGGCCACGAGGCACAGCGTGCTGACCCGGGGCTCTTCTCGGACTGCAGTGCCTCCCTGGGCTCTGATCGCCATCGCCGTGGTCGCTGGCCTCCTGCTCCTCACCTGCTGCTTCTGCATCTGCAAGAAATGCTGCTGTAAGAAGAAGAAGAACAAGAAGGAGAAGGGCAAGGGCATGAAGAACGCCATGAACATGAAGGACATGAAGGGGGGTCAGGTAGGCGTGGCGTGGCGGGGCGGGGCCTGCGAGCCGCCACAGCTAAGCGAGCTCCTCCTGCGGATCCACAGGGGCCCCGTTGGCTGCATCTCTACTGTAACATCATCTCCCCGTCCGCTAGTGGGAAAGGGGAGCTTACTCATGTGACAGCATGAGCTCATCCTTGAGAAGGAGAGGGAGGGGACAAGGTATCCATCCCCAGGCAGCCACTGGACAAAGGGATGGAAAGAGAGACCCCCTCCATCACCAGGAGGATCCTGTTGGGTAACCCCTGTGTTTTCTCACCTGGAGAGACTGAGTGACAGCAGGTGCCTATTTGGAGGCATCTGGCTGGGCTGGGCTGGGGTGAGGAGTCGAATGAGCCAGGAGAAAGGTCTTCAGTCACCAACCAGGACAGGGCCGGATGGAATCATCACTAAGCAGAATGATTTAATTTACCACTGTCTGTTGGTGTCGGTCAGCCTCGAAAGGTCCCTTGATATACCAAAGTCTCAAGTTTACAGAGGCCCCTGTGTGCTTCGTGGTCCCCATGTTTACTTTGGGGGTGATTGGGAGGAATCTCTTGCTCAAGGAACCAGGATGGAGGATGGAAGAGGCTGCTCTCAGGAATGTGACCAGAAGTCACCATGGCCTTGAGTGCTTATGTACGTGTGTACATGGGCCAAAAGAAGCCTGCAGTGTGCCTGTGTGCATGCGTGTGTGTGTGTGTTTGTGTGTGTCCGAGAGTGACCTGGGCCTAGTTGGCCTGACCTCACCCTGTGGCTGTGACATCAGGGCCTGGCTTGAGCTGCAGGCTTTTTGCTGACATCATTTCTTTTCTCTCTTCCCCTCTGTGGACTTGCCTGCTCCTGTTTCCCCGGATTGCACTCCTGGTATGTCTTCCCAGGATGGGTGGGGCCCAAACTGGGGAAAGTCTTGGGGGGATACTCTTGTGATGGAAGCGAGTCCCCTGCCCCAAGAAGCAAGCTCTGCCCTGTGGCATAGTGCCAGGCCTCCTGGTACCGTGCTGCCGGTGGGGAGAGAGCCACCAAACCCAGAGCCGCGTCTTCCCAGTGCAGGGCTGGGTTCTGCCTGGGGGTCCCAGTGGGCTGTGGGGAAGCAGAGTCCCCTGGGTGGGCCAGGTTCCCTCCTTGCCCCCGCTCAGCTCTGGGTCAGGGTCTGGCACAAAGGGTCAGCTTCCTGTCACTCTCGTGCTGTGCCAAGATGCTTTCTTCTCTCCCTTTAACCCTTTGCCCCCTCCTGCAGCTCCCCAGGATGATGACGATGCAGAGACAGGCCTGACAGAGGGAGAAGGTGAAGGAGAGGAGGAGAAAGAGCCAGAGAACCTGGGCAAGCTGCAGTTTTCCTTGGACTATGATTTCCAGGCTAACCAGGTGTGTGGGACTGGCAAGGGGGCAGAGGAGGTGGGGTTTGGTTGTTGGGGCAGAAACAGTCATCCTAGAGATTGGGGGCATTGACCCTTTCCACGGAGTGGGCAAATTGGAAGCCACAGGGGGTATGTCCCTGGGTGTCAACCCTGGCCTGGCCACCGTCTGATCTGGGGAGGTTCCAGGGGACTCTGCTGTTAACGTGCTCACTGAGCTCGGGCAAATCAACTGATCTCTCAACTTCAGGTTCTCCAAATGTCATTCCAAATTTCTGAGAATAGGGGCTGGGGATATAGCTCGGTTGGTGGAGTGCTTGCCTCACAAGCACAAGGCCCTGGGTTCAATCCCAGCACCATAAAAACAAACAAACAAAACCAAAAAAACAAATTTCTGGTAATGAAGATGGAAACCAACCTGCCCTCCGGCACCAGCCTGGCCCACTCTCCCGCTGCCACCACTGGGAAGAATGGGCGGGATCAGGTCTGGGGCCCAACCTGGTTTTGGGGCCGTAGGTACTCAGGTCCTTCCCTCTCTCTCCACAGCTCACCGTGGGCGTCCTGCAGGCTGCTGAGCTACCTGCCTTGGACATGGGAGGCACCTCAGACCCTTATGTCAAAGTCTTCCTTCTTCCAGACAAGAAGAAGAAATATGAGACCAAAGTCCATCGGAAGACCCTGAACCCCGCCTTCAATGAGACCTTCACCTTCAAGGTGAGGAGGCAGGAAGACTGTCTCTAGCACACTTCCCACCTCTGAGTTCTGCAGACCTTTCCCTGGTTCCTAGCCGTGGCTGGGGCCCTGGGACCAGCTCAGTCTAACAATGGCAGGCCCTGTGTGGACTCCCTGTAGGGTCCCTGCAGACCTCGGTGGGCATGGGGGGTGCTCTTGGCCATCTCACCTCCTACTCTGTTCCCCCAGAGCCCCAGGTCATCTCTCTGTCCCTGTGGACTGCCGGGAGCCCCATGGGATGGCTGAAACAGGGCCCCGGCCCCTGCCCGCAGCTTTCCCTTCTGATCCCACTTGCACCCGACAGGTGCCGTACCAGGAGCTGGGGGGCAAAACCCTGGTGATGGCCATCTACGACTTTGACCGCTTCTCCAAACATGACATCATTGGAGAGGTGAAGGTGCCCATGAACACTGTGGACCTCGGCCAACCCATCGAGGAGTGGAGAGACCTGCAGGGCGGGGAGAAGGAGGAGGTGAGAGTGGGAGTAGCCTGAGCCCAGCGGAAGGAAAGCATGCCTGGGCTTCCTCCCTGGCTCGCTAGGCATGACGGGAGCAGCGTGGACTATGATTCAGGTTAGGGTCCAGCTCCACATGCCTTGCCGTTGGGGTGTGGACTCTCTTCTTTAGACTCCACAGGAGAAGATTTAACTATCCATGTGAAGCATCTGGTGTGTGGTGGGGACTCACCTAAACAAGGACATCGTTATTACTCTTCCTTCTAGATTCTGCTGTCACCTGGGGCCAGGATGCTCGACTGCCTCAGTTGACCCACCAGAAAAGTTCATATGTGCGCTAAAGGCTTCTCAGCGTGGAAGCTGGTCCTCCCAGCCACTGCTAGGACATTCATTCCGTCACCACATAGTCACTGAGCACCTACCCTCTTCCTTTCAAGCAGCAGTCGCTGTCTCTGCCAAGCCCCTGGTGTTGCCCGTGTGGCATGGCAGTAGGACACACGCTGTGTGGTTGGTCTTGCCTGGGTGTGGTCTCTGAGAAGCAGTGGCGCTGGCGGAGACCTTAGCAATCAGGACCCCGAGTCCTCATCCTGCCCCCAGTTCCAAATTACTGCGTGACTTCAAGGAAACCATCTCCCCCTGGGAGCCTCAGTGTCTCATTTGTCACGAAGAATCCTTGCCTGTCTACATATATTGCAGTGACAGTGACAAAAGAAGAAAAGGGCTTAGAAACCCAGGAGTCACTCTGTCAGGGGAATGGCTGCAGGGGGAGATGACCTGGGGAGGAGACTTCCCCGAGGTGCAGTCCTGTTCCCTTGGGAATGAACACAGCCTCACCCTGGCTCCTGCCCTTCCCACCCCTGACCTGGGCTGCGGTAGTGTCCTAAGCACCACCACACCTGCCCACCTCTGCCTGGTCCTGCTAGCCCAGCTCCTCACCCATCAGCCTCCTCAGGCTGTGGCTGTGAGCTGCAGCAGGAGGCCCTGAGGTCAGACACTGAAGGACCTTCTTAACCGTCACAGGTGTGGGGACTGGGACTAAGGGAGGTGGCAACATGGATGGGCTAGTCTTGACAAGGTGGGGTCAGCTGGGCTAGCAGCAGTGGGCTGAGGTGACCTGAGACCCACTTCTCCCCTGGACAGCCAGAGAAGCTGGGCGACATCTGCACCTCCCTGCGCTACGTGCCCACGGCTGGGAAGCTCACGGTCTGCATCTTGGAGGCCAAGAACCTCAAGAAGATGGACGTGGGTGGCCTTTCAGGTACATGCAGAGCTTCTGGCTGCCATTGGGTGGCACCAGTGAGCCAGTCACTGCCCAGAACCCCTGGAGTTTGCACACCCCAGCAT
Source organism: Sciurus carolinensis (assembly GCF_902686445.1). Taxonomy (NCBI): domain Eukaryota; kingdom Metazoa; phylum Chordata; class Mammalia; order Rodentia; family Sciuridae; genus Sciurus; species Sciurus carolinensis. The sequence continues at coordinate 85,022,172 of NC_062224.1, forward strand.
GGAGGAGGAAATCTGTCCTGTCCTGGGACCTGGATGTCTCTCTCCAGAGCAGAGGAGCTCCGACCTGTCTCCAGTCTGAGCTGTCTTCCCAGTGCCCTCTGACCATTTCCTGTGGGCTACAGAACAGAGGATCAGAGAGATTTCAGTGAATTAGTGACTTAGGATTTTCTTCTCCCAGGGAAGTGTAGGAAGTGGGCGGGGCTTAACTCAAAGTGTGCCTCTCCATCATGCCACCCACCTGGGGACACTTCCAGGAGAGGCTGTAGGCTCTGCTGGCTCTGCCCTGGTGAGGGACTCCGTTTGTATATGGGGGCTGCTGCTGAGTTTCAGACTTGCCTGGTGGGGAATGGGGCTGACACCTGAATCACCAGGTGCTGGTGGGTACAGCCCCTGTCACTGCTGTGCTGTCTCAGAGAATCAGTCTGTGCATGGACTCCAGCTCAGTAACAAGCCAGTATGCGACCTTTGGCGGGTAATTTCCCTCCTTTGGCCTTATTCTCTTATCTGCAAGTTTGGGAAGATTGACTTGGGCCAGGATCAGGACTAGGCAGAGGTATCTCTGCCTAGCACAGGCATCACCAGTTGATCCCCAACTCTCTCACCAGGCCTTACTTAGAAGCAGAAATTTCCTCAATATGATGCTCCAGGAAGCCACAACCAACCAGTCAGAACTAGTCCTTGAGGTGAAACCCATTGCCAGCCTTGATGATCCTTTGTGTCTCTTGGATTTCCTGAGCTGGGCCTCAGGGCTTTCTGCGGGCTTGGTCTCAACAGGGTGGAGACTCCATCCCCCACCGAGGCCCTGGGCACCTGGGAGGAAGGACAGTGGCTAAGGGAGACTTTGGGTTGGCATTCTCCCCCCACAGACCCCTATGTGAAGATCCACCTGATGCAGAACGGCAAGAGGCTCAAGAAGAAGAAGACCACGGTGAAGAAGAAGACCCTGAACCCCTACTTCAACGAGTCCTTCAGCTTTGAGATCCCATTTGAGCAGATCCAGGTGTGTCAGCCTCACGGACCTTAGGCATGGAGCTGGGGTCGGGAGGTGTACTATTCTGGGCAGGCGGAGGGCAGGGGACTCACAGAAGAGTTTCCTCAGACCATGAATATGTCACCCTGGTGGGGGAGGGCTCTGGGTGGGGGATGCCACGGCAGGGGCTCTTCCACAGAATCTCCCTTTCCTGAGGAGATGAACATGAGGTAATTAGAAAACTTCTACAGACCATTCCTTCAGGACTTGGAGGGACATGGCTGTATGAGTGGGCCGTGGGGTGACACCAGAGAGGTTGGAAGTGACTAACGAGGAAATAGTCTCCTTCCCCTCCATCCTCCTTGGCCACGCCCATCCCTGCCCCCACCTTCCTGCTTCCTAGGTCTGCTCCCAACTTCCCCTCCAACCCCTTCCTCTCTCCTTTTACCCTCCACTTTTCCTTCTCTTTTCTTCTCTTCCTCCCTCCCTTCCATCCCACCAGAAAGTGCTCTACATGGTGGAGATGAGGTTTGTTTTCCTCCATTTCTGGGTGTGTTTGGGATCTGGACCTGGTAAGATCAGAGACTCAGACCCTTCTGGGCTGGAAGTCAGATGCAGGGCTTGATGAGGAGTGGGTTCTCTGTGGGGAGCTGTCCCTTCCCCTCTCCTCCCTCTTTGAGGGACAAAAGTGCCAGGAGGATCTTCAGAGTTGAAGCTGTCAGATTTGAGCTGTCCATGATGTCATTATGGAATTCTTCAGGGGGACAGCGGGAAGCTCAGCAATGATGTGAGCCCACGGAAGTCTTCACAATGGAAAACTTCAGATGCAAACTACTGGCTCAAGCATCTCAAATCCAGCGAGTCTAAAGCCAACATAACGATCTTCTCCCTCCCTGCTCCCATCCAAACCTGCTTTGTCTAAATTCTGTTTTCAATTAATGGCCCCACATCTACCCAGTGGCCCAAGTCAGAAGCCTGAGCATCATCTGAGATCCCAGCCCCTTTTCCTCTCCCATTTATCCAACGTATTTCTAGATTTTTCCTAAGTGCCAGGCACTTGTGGGGGCTGGGGAAGTAATTGTGTAGAAGACACAGTCCTGGCATCAAGACCCTCACAGTGGGAGGGGCCCAGCAAACACAGTGGGATGATGGCTTCAGTGTGCAAGACAGAGAACTGTGATGATTTAGGGGAGGCTTCCCAAAGAAAGCTTTCCCTAAGGGATGAACCGGAGTTGCTAGGGAGTCGGGAGAAAGGCATCGACTGTCCCCTCAACAAGTCCCAACTGATCACCAAGTCCTCTTGACTCGCTCCTCTAAATACCTCTGCAGTCTGACCCGACTTCCTATCCCCACCGCCTTGGTTCACATATTCAATAATGCACCCCTCTGGACCCCTAGTAACGGGTGCCCCCTGCCATCCCGCCCGTTCTTCCTCCAGTGAATCTTCCACCTCGGGGCCAGGGTTGTCCTAACATATCCATGCCTCCCATTCTCTCGTCTTCAGGAGCTGCCTACTGCTTATCCAAATAACAAAGTGCAAACTCCTTAGCTGACCTTATCCTGCCTGGCTGACCTCACTTCCTGTGTCTCAATCTATACCTCAGTGAATCTGAACTTCTGTTCCTCAGTCACCAATGTGCTCTCATGTCTGTACCCCTTCCCAGGCTAATGTTCTTTCCTGGAACTCTCTTCCCTCTTTTCTGCTCTCTGTGAAGCCTTTCCTGATTGACCCAAGCAGGCTGTCATCTCCTCTAACTTTCCAATAGTACCTGGAGTTTCCTTCTCTAGCATAATCTTTATTACTTTGTGTTGCATTTTGTTGATTATGTGCCTGCTGATCTCATTAGAGGTAAACAAAAAAAATAATTTTTTTTTTGTCCCTGCACCCTCTCCATAAGTACTTATAGTGCCTGGAGCATTTCTCATGGCCCATAAACACTGCTGGTAGCAACACAGGTTGTCCCCAAAGGTGTGGCTTCTGCCTCTGTCTAAATTCAGTCTTATTTGGAGCCAGAGATGGAAGAAAGTAAGGAACCCAGGGAAGCCTTTTCTCCCATTGTTTGGAGTAAATGTTGACGAGGGAACTCTGGACAGGGAATCCCATGTCTTCACCTTCCAACCTCCTCGCTCCTTCCTTCCCTTGCAGAAAGTCCAGGTGGTGGTCACTGTGCTGGACTATGACAAGCTGGGCAAGAATGAAGCCATCGGCAAGATCTTCGTGGGCAGCAATGCCACAGGCACAGAGCTGCGGCACTGGTCTGACATGCTGGCCAACCCGCGGAGACCCATCGCCCAGTGGCACTCACTCAAGCCGGAGGAGGAGGTGGACGCACTTCTGGGCAAGAATAAGTAGATGGCAGCGGCTGGGCCTCCACGGACACTGACAAGATCCAGAGCTATCAATACCTCAGTTATGCGACCTTAGAGGTTTTCTTCATTTGTTTGTGGTTGTGTCCTTGTTTTTCCTTCCTTTTTCTTTCAAGACCAACTTCCCTTTGGTGGCTGTGTGAGAGAGTCCCCTAAGAGGTGAAAGAAGCCTGGCTCTGTTCGTCGTCCCAGCAGCTGCCCGTGCTGCATGCCCTGCCACGGTCCCCCTGACTCTTTCAAAGCTTTGTTTAAGCCTCACCCTGGTGAGGCCCTCTCTTGGCGGCAAATCGCAGCACTCCCTGGTTTTTGTGCATTCTGGACCAACAAAATGGCAGCACATCTTGTTTTGTGACGGCAAAGGCAACACAGTAGCCAATGGGGTGTGTGTGTGTGTCTGTGTGTGTGAGTGTGAGTGTGTGTTTGATAGTTCTCTTGATCCCTGGAATGAGCCATGGACAGTGAACCCGTGAGGGAAGAGAAGGCTCTTCAGGGAAGCAAGGAAATAAAGAAAGCCCACCATCTGAGTAGGAGATCCTCTCCCAGAAGGTGGAGACGGCTCAGCATCCGGGGCAGATGCCAGAAGCCTTCCTACTCCTGTGGGTAGCCATTTGGGAGGCAGCAAGATGTGGGGACTGGATGTGTCCAGAACTAGGACCAAACCCCTGATGCCATCATAGACTTCCTCCTGTCAGTCATGGTTTCCCCAGAAGAGGGGCTTCTGGGACATTCATGGAAATGAACTATCACTAGATTGATCAGACTCTTAACAGGGACTGTTGGTCCCAGGATCTCACTCTTGTTGACAATGAACTTTGACCTATGAAGAACAGAAGTCCTATTACCCAGAAAGACCAAGATGAAACTCCTGAATCTTCACCTTGTTCGGCGGGAAACACACTTCCTCCCTCTCCAGAAAGTCGACAGCACGGTTCATTTGCACTTACTCTCCATCATGCTTTTGCTTCTGTTCCTCTTTTCATTTAAGTGGAGCAACACTGAAGACATGTTATCTGTACAGAGCCAGAGAACGTTAAAAGGAAGGCTTAAATGTTCTTAGTTTCCCCGAGGTCCAGGTAAGAAGGGGGTGGCTAGAAGGGGAGGATTATGGACAGATGGTGGAGATTTTCTGAGATGACACACAGGCGAGCACTGGGATTCCTTCCATTCCTATTCCTTGCTCCCTGGACCCTCTGCTTTCCATGCTTGGCTTATGGATCGCTAGAGCCGCCCAGGGAGATAGGCGAGGAGGCCCCAGACTCACATTCATCAGAGAGATGCCTGTCTGTGAATGCCAACATGTGAAGGGCATTAATTCAAAATGGGTGGTGGAGGAGACCAACCAGTGTTTCATTCATTTCATTTTCTTTCATGGTGCTGGGGATCAAACCCAGGGCCTCCTGCATGCTAGGCAAGCTCTCCACCACTTAGCTATATTCCCAGCCCTCTGCCAGGTTTTCTACCTGCTCAGTGTGTCCCAGTCCCTGTTCACTTTTTGTCCCTAGCGTTGATAAAAAGCCATATATATGTTAGTCAGGTTTGCACTGAGTTCCCTTCCAAAACTTCAGCAAGGGCAAGAGAGTCAGGCCCCTGTGTGGCCAGAGGCCAGCCCTCCTTGGCCCCCTTCCTCTGACCTCTTTTCCATCCTTAAAGTCCTCAGGCCCTTGGTATTTCCTTACCATAGAAAACTCAGCTTCTCCAGAAGGCTGGGAATTGCTCTTTCCCAGCAAAAATGGCAGAATTCTTCTCCTGCCCCGTCTGAGCCACTTCAGCTTCCTGTAGGAACCTGACACAGATGGACAGTGATGGAGTGACTCAGGCTTTGAGGACTCAGCATGAAGAAGGTGCAGAGTGTCTTTTTATTCAAAATAGTCAGGGAGGAGGGTGTTTGGTTTTGCTTGACTTTATTTTTTGGTTGAAGTAGGGAGTGAGGGAACGCTTCCAGCAGGAGCAGACTGGGAAGCAGAACTTGGCTTCCCTCTCTGAGTTCCCTCTCCTTCCTGCCAGTGGCCCTTGGTACATGGAGGTTATGTATTTTATATTTCCCGCGTGTGAGTGTGTGTGCCTGTGTGTGATTAGCAATGGAAAGGTAGCACTCTGATAAGGATTATGAGCTGTGGTCCTTGGGACCAGAGTTGTGGTCATGGTAGAAAATTGTAGGATAATAGGGTGCCTTCGGAATCAAGGTGGCCACAGAGTTCCAGGGTCTTGGTGTGGACACCAGAAGTCACTGGACTCTTCTCCCCTCCCCAGAGCTGAGGCATTTTGGTGCTTTCTCAGGGTCCTTCCTCGTGCTCCTCCTCACCCATGTTCCCCTCCCCCACGTTCCTTCACACCTCATTCATGGAAGCCCCCTGTCAATCTCACCCCCAATACCTCTGTTCTTCTGCCTTCTCCCAACCCACTTTCTACACCTGGGATTCTTCGCTGCCCATGAGCTTCATGGAATCCTTCTAGAGTCCAAGATTTTCCACTTCCCAAACAGAGATGGAAAGTAAACCTCTGGTGGTGTGTGTGTCCCTGGACCTGGAGATAGAGGCTGGATTTTCTTACTAGAGCCCCCCTGGGGTGGAGCCTGGAGGAGACAGATTGCTGGCACCAGTGTAAGCCAGGGTGGGTGCTGGGAGCACTTCCTCCCTCAGGTCCCTGCTGGTTCTGATGAGCTCCCAGAACGGGAGATCCACGGGTCAGGTGGGGACGTGAGTTCTCTGTACCTGATGGCTGAGGAAGCCACCACAGAGCGTCCTTCCAAACCCCGACTGCTCTGTGACTCTATTCCTGGGGATGTTAGGGTCCTGAGTGTCAGAGCTAAGTAGGACAGAGTTAGGTGTCTGGCTAGTGAGGGGTTCTGGATGCTTCTGGGTCTGAGTTTTCATTCCAAAGTCTGTTCCAGAGAGGAAAATCCCTAGTAGAGAGAGGCTTTTTTTTTTTTTTTTTTTTTTTTTTTTTTTTTTAAATACAAAGTGGCTGAAACTATGAAAACCCAAACCCAGAACCACTCAGAAACTTGGGATGAGGGCTGCAGCTTTCTTCCTGAACTGTCATTTTAGAAGGAAGACAAAGTGCCAGAACTACAGGCAGACATTGTAGACTTTGGAAACGGAAGCTAAGGCCTGGGGGAGGCCCAGCAGCCTGACAGGGAGCGGGTGCTCCGTGTGAACGAGAAGCTGCTGTCCTAGAGCCCTGGGCTGGAGGTCGGGCAACAGGGATCAGGCCACACTTTCAGGTCCCGGTCTTCTTTTTTATCAAGAAACCAGACATAGCCCGTGTCTCTGCAGAATCAGATTTGAATGATTTTGCTGGCCCGGGGCTTCACCGGGAGAAGAGGGATGGCTGCGGGGTCTCTCATAAACCCACCTCCATCTGATGGGGTGAGGGTGGGTGGGCTGGAGACAGCAGAGAGGCTGAGAAACCTCCCCTGGCTGCAGGAGCGAGATTCCTAGTTCCTTTAATGTCCCAGGCTATTGTTGAGCCTTCAGTCCTGGTCTCACCTGACCCTGTAGACAGCCTGTCCCTGTCCTCATGAGGAAGAGATGGGGCCGGGGACTGCCTTCTTACCCGCTGCACTGCCCCTTTCCCACCTCAGGCTGGTTGTGGCCTTTCATCAGAGCTGTGGGTGGTGGCAGGCAGGGAGCCCTAAGTCCTTATCCTTGTGGCACAGAGTCCCATGATCTATAGTGCCACATTTGGCAAGTGAAAATACAGGATGGTCAAATTTGAATTTCAGATAAATGACACAATTTTTAAGAATGTCCTAGGCAATATTTGGGACATACTATACTTAAAAATGGTTTATTGTTTATCTGAAATTCAAGTTTAACTGACCATCCTGTACTGTGTCTGATGACCCTATCCCCATGACCACTTCCCCCCTCTCCCACTCAGTCCCAGGGGGCCAGAGATTGGTCACCATGGATTTGACTTAACCTGTTTTTTGAAATGCAATATTGAGAAGGGGACACTGTGACTTGAAGATACATGAATATACTTTATTTTTTAAGTAACAACAAAACCACCCTTTGAAGCCATTTGAGCCTCATCTGACCCCTGCCATGTGCGTTTAGTTCTATATTAAAAGAAGATAGTAATCTATAAACATACGAACCCAATCTTGTTGAACCAAGATGCATGTCTATAACCTTCTGTAAATAGCCGCATGGCAATGCTGAGTCCCCTCGGTCCCCCAACCTCAGGCCTATTTTACAGAACTGGTCGAGGCTGCTCCTTCTCTTTTCTGTTGTGTGGCGTCTTTGTCCCCAGCCCCATGCCCGCCATTCCCCATTGGGAATCCCACCATGGGAGCCGTGAGGGGACAGGAACGGGTTTCCAGCCCTGGTGCCAGCCCTGTTGGAGGAGATGCTGGAGGACACCGTGGCCCCGGAGGCCTGTCTGCAGCGCATCTATCGGCAGGGCCAAGGCACGCCACGCCCCGCCTGCTGTCTGGTGTCCACTGTTTCTGTGTTCCATGTATGTGTGTGGCGTGGATCCCTTCCTCCCGCTGTCTGAATTAACTGAAAAGCCATAAAGGGGGCCTTCTGCTGGAGACTGCCCTCGGCCCCTCCCAGGAGCCCCCATGTCCCTCCGACTGGCTCCCCACAGAACACTTGTGAAGGGCTCACCTGTTGTCATCCCCTCCTGCTCCCTGGGCCCTGTGTCTTGAGGACGGACGGTGGCCAGGGCTTCTGGTGGGGCCTTGGGCGGTCTCCCTGGTTGACTTTGGTCTGATGGCTCCACCCCATTTCCACCCTGACAGTGCAGTGGCAGGATGCCATAGTCTTGGCTACTTTCCTGAGGGCCCGGTGGAGTCAACGCGGATTTTCAGGAGCAGCCAGTCAGCAGCTCAGTCTGAGGCCAGCTTTCCATTTACTACCCTGGGTCCACACACCAGCCTACTTGCCACTGAGGTGTCAGGGGCCATAAATGGTAATGGAGGAGGAACTTGCGGGGGGAGAACCCAGGGATCGGTAGTGGGCTAAGCTTTCCCCCCATCTTCTTTCTGTGGTCTGAGAGCACCCCAAAAGTGTGGTGGTCCCAGGGCTGCCAGGTTCCTCCAGAAGTGGTGGGTATGTGTGGTGGTTAGGGACAGTTCAGAAGACCCTTGGCAGAACAGGTATGTCCTGGGCTCTGGCCTTCACACTGGCTCCCAGGGCAGCCCCAGGCAGGCACAGCAAGCAGCAGAGACGTGGGCAGAGGGGCCTGAAGCCTTTCACGGTCCTTGGTTGAACTGCAGTCCCCAGCCTGCAGCCCCAGGCCCCCAGAGCACCTGAGGAGAACCAGGTGGCTGTGTTAGACAAGGCCAGAGGCCAGAGGGTGGGCTCTGCCAGTTCTAAACCACAACACCGGGGCACGCAGAAATCCCAGGGACCTTTGTGCTGGGAACATGAAGAAGGTGGAAAGGACCTTGTCAGAACAGGCTGGGATCAGCTCTGTTGGTCCTTCCCACTCTCCAGAGACAGGCAGAAATTGAGGCAAGAGTTGGGGGAGAGTCTGGCAAGGTGGCAGGATCTGTGTGTGGGGCAAGGGAGCATCTGCTCTGCCTGTCCGAGCAACCCAGACCTTAGGGGGTCCTCCCTAGAGAAGCCTGACCCTTAGGCCCTGACTCTGCTCGTCTAAGGACTTGATTGGTTGCTTTCTGAAAACCGAGGGGCCAGAAAAGTTCCAGACTAGGCCTGGGGCGGAGGGTTGCCTGGCCCAGCTCACCCTGGAATACCTTGCCCCACCAGGAGCCCTCCTGTCTTCATGGGAGAGACACACGTGTAGCCCTCATCCCCAGCCCCCTGCTTGGCAATGCCCTCCACCCCCTTATGTGGACTCTGTTGTTCTCGTCTGATCTCTTGTCAAATTGTTATTTTGTAATGAGCTGCGTCTCCTTATTAAAGAAATGAGCTGAAAGAAACCCGGGGGTGGGGGGTGTCTGTACTTGTTTTTGCTGGGCCGTGGTGTGGGTGCGGGGAGGCAGGAGCTGCCCCTCAGGGTCAGCACAATGTATGAGGGTGACGAGCTGGTTCTGAGGCTCTGGCCTGTAGTCCAGTGTCTCCCTTCAGGGAAGCCACAAAAGGGCCAAGGTCCATTTTCTTGGGGGTGGGAGAAGACCAGACGGGCACCGCTGGTTGGGGTCACAGCACCTCACAACAAGGTGCCTGATGCCCTCCTGGGGAAGGCCGCGGCTGGGATCATCCCCTGGGAGGCTGCGGGGTGCCCGCATCCTTGAATTCCCCTCCAGTAGAGCCGTGTTTAGGAACAGCCAATCTAAGTCTGACAACAAGGAGGCTGGCCCTGAGGTGGGAGTTTGAAATGAGAATTTCTACAGTCTTGAATTACTCCATTACAAAGAACTCCAAAAGTCTTTGACTCTATGAGGCAAAAATGTTAGGAACTTCATTAGGGCTTTAGTTTTTAGGAAAGAGGCATGGTGGTGCATGCCTGTAATCCCAGTGGCTCAGGAGGCTGAGGCAGGAGGATTGTGAGTTCAAAGCCAGCCTCAGCAACTTAGTCCTAAACAACTCATGAGACTCTGTATCTACACAAAATTTTAAAAAAGGGCTGGGGATGTGGCTCAGTAGTCAGCAACCCTGGGTTCAATCCCTGGTACCATAAAAAAAAAAAAAAAGTGTTTAGGAAAGTGTTGCCCCTAAGACCAGGAGGGGACTGGACTCTTATTTCAGTTCCCTCGCCGTCTCTTCACTTTGAAGACAGACCAGCCTATTTTTGTTAGTTGACACCATGTGGCACTTGTCCTCTGGAATCGCCACCTGCTAGACTTGTGCTCACCTGTCAGTCCAAATGCAGGAGGGGCCAACTCGGTGATGAGCAAGAGCCAGGATCCTTGCTCGTCTAATCCCTCGTGCTGCTTCAGTCCCTGAGGCAGGGTGGGTTGGGCGGCTGGGGTGCATGAGGGGCACCCGCCCCTCAGCCCAGGACTGGGCTCATCGCTGGGCTGTCTCCTGGCTGGGAGTGTGGCTCCTCACTCGCCTGCGTGATGCTGGCCTGCATGACTGTAGGAGGCCGTCTGGGCAGACCCCACACATCCGACAAGGGGACACAGAGGAAGGTGACATTTGTGGTCCAGGAGCATCAGACATGCTGCTTTGCCTGTGTTTTGGGCCCCGGGACAGATCTGAACTCTTCAACCATGACATCATGTGTGTTTGTTCTGCTGCTGCTTGGGCTACAAACAGCTGGGTGACAGAAGGGGAAAAGAATCTTCCCTCCTTGACCTCCCTCTAAGTCAGGGAGCAGGGATTTCCGCTTGGCAGAAAACACTGGGCTTAGCAGAGCCAGATCAGGGTTTGCTGGATGGAGAAACCAGACCCGAACCGTGGCTGCCGAAGGGCAGAACTGGCCGGCCACCCACCCACGAACCCTGCCAGCGCCTGTGTGGCTCCTCCCTGGGCTGGGCTCCTTCATTCGGAGTTTGAATTTAACCTCCAATAACCCCCAAGTTAGTTAGCGGCAAGTGTAGTTTGGAACTAGGGAGAGGTTTTAGGTCTCCTCAATCAAAGAACGCTCCAATGAAAACCCTATGCATCCAACAGAGGACTAAGGGAGGTGCCAGGAGACTTCCAGGAGCCCAAGCAAAGCACCTGTTCCCTGGATGCAACTTGCCCAGGTATGAGAGGTCAGCATGCAGGAAGGTGGGCTCAGCACCCTCGTCATGGGTCCTTTCTGCCTTTGAGGAAGCAGCCTTGCTCTTGGTCACTTGAAACCTGGAACCTTGATGTCTTCTTATGGATCTGCCGAACCTTTGATCTAGGCTGTTCCTTGGCCTGACACACTTAGGAAACGCACTGGTGCTCTCAGAGTCCTGTCCTCAGGGCTGGCCACTCACTCGTGGCTGTCCTGGTGAAAAGACCTTCAAGTGCAGGGAGGTGTAGAAAGCTGGTGGGTGAGGGACCCGGGGGGCCACGACAGATGTGACATTCTATTAGTCCCATTGCACAAAGTTAAAACACAGTTTTATTTACTCATTTATAAATACTGTTGTGTTTACAGGCATCATATAGATGTGAATATTATTATTACCAAACTTTCAAACACAGAATACTTAATGCTATATAATAACAACCAGTAAAACAAAATCATCCATCTCAGGGTTGAAAGGCCACTCAAAATTGCATAAAAATACATTCAGTTCACAAAGCAAGTCTGGCTTCCCCTCCCGAAATGGCCCCCTCCCCAGGTGTATTTACAACAGACTGAAGTTAATCCATACAACTCAGCTGAAGAGCAGTTTACATCTGGTGGTGGAAGTAAGGTGCGGAATGAAGGGTGGAAAGAATAAAGACACACAGTGCTGTTACTAAGGTGGGACTGGTGTGGAGACACCAGGTTGGTTCTTATGAGCTCTCTTCACCTGTCTGGTCAAGGTCAGGGCAGAGGCAAGAAGGAAGGGAAGAAAATCATAAAGTCAAAGCCTGAGTCTGAACCACTCAATTGGGAAGAGGCCGCATCTCTCCCGGAAGAGGGAGGCAAGGTGAAGCCTGCTCCTTCCCTCTGGGGAAGTCCCCGCCTCCTTCAGGAACCAGCTGGGTGATGGCCCAGCCTCTCGAGAGTTCCAGGGATGCTGGCTAGAACAGGGTGTGCTGGGGATGGCTGCGTCTCCCAGAACCCTCCAGTAGCCCTGCAGCGTGCTGCCCAGCGTCCTTTTCCCTTTTCTTTACCCGGCCCCTCCGTGCGAGAGGACAAGTTGGAATCTGTTGGTCTTGGGAGAGAGGACAGTGTATTTGGGTGAGTACTTCAGTGAAGAGTCGAGCTGGTGCTGGCCCTTGCAAGTCCCTTGTTCAGGTCTGTGTTCTGTCCGGGGACCGCATTGAAGCTCTCTCGAGGTTGCCACAGTTGCATGCCTTTTCTGAATCCTCTCTCCTGCAGGCAGAAACGGGCTGCGCTGCTGCCGCCAGAAGCACTGCCAGGCTCATCCAGGCTGTGCACAGAAGACACGCTTCTGCCTTAAGCTGGAACCAGTCAGATCTCTCAGGACAAAGACTGAATAAATCAGATGTGCTACCTGGTGTCCTTGGGTGACAAGTCCAAGCTCACCTCCAAGGGGCTATTAGCACAGCTGGGGAGCTGTGAAACTGGAAGAGGCAGGTGGTGGAGGTGGCTACTGGTATATGAAACTCCAGGAATCCTGGCTGATTCAGGGAACACCATCTTTTTCTTAAGCACCATCAGGTCCATGTGAGAAAAGCAAAGAACAAAGAACACGGAGGAAGAGGAGAGGGAAAGGAAGGTGAAGTTGTTTACTGGAAGACATAAGAGCATCCTGATGTCAACTTAAAGGCCACCCGCATAAAATTTTATTGGCAGCATTAGGGGAAAATTTGGAGGAGAAATAACAAAATATCATGCAGGCAGATTCAAAGTCCAAAATGATAAGTAGATGAGAGAAAAGTTCTTTGGGGGACTGTAAGGGAGGGGAAAAGGCAACAAATATGAATTGACAGAATGATACACTTGAATAAAATTGGTTTCTGAGTTCTCATTTCTAATCTAGAACACGCGAGACCTCATTGGGAAGCTCCGAGCCAGCATGTACACTCAGAATAGAAGAGGATCCTCAGATTGTCAATCCTTTTTAAGTAAGGCCAGGCAGAGCACGCCTCAGTGCTGTGGTCTTTAGACACACCCGCCTCTTCCCCAGGAGTGCCACAGGCTTCCAGAGATGGGGTTAAGCCATTCCTCAGTTCCACTCTCATCCTTTCACTATGCAGTGGCCGGTCAAAAGACCCCGCTGCTTTTTCCTCAGACCTCAGAGACTGCCTCATTCCTTGGCAGCTGTGACAATGACTTCCTGGGCTGTAGTGAAGTTGATCTATTTTTCCAATCTAATCAGAACACAGCGATCAATAGCTGTCCCTGATAGGGTCTCCTCCTGAGCAGTGTCAATATCCATTAGAGAAGCTGATTAGAATCTCAGCTCAGCTGGAGGCTGAGGATAAAGTCACCAGCCCGACAGCTCATTTCCACGCTGTAGCGCTGCTCCCTCCTTCCAGTGCTTGCAACCTCCACTCTGCTCCACGTTCAAGGCCCCTGACTATTTGCCTCTTTTCCACTGCTGCCTCGGGCCACTTCCCCTTCCAAGGTTTCTGCCCTTTGCGCTCACACCAAACCCACCGGAGTCTTGCGAGAGCCTAGTGCTGCTCTGTGCAAAGCAGCAGAGTCTGTAAACTCTTCTGACTTTGGTGGTGTCTTTTGCAGACCTGCTTTAAAGGAAAGCCCTTTAAAGGAACCAGAACCTCCTACTTTTGAGAGCCCAGAATTCAGAGGAAGACTCAATGGAACTAAAGGTTGAGGTTTTCACTGAGGAAAATTCCTTTGCTGTTGTAAGGCAGAGTTCAAGATGGGACCAGCGGGTGCTAAGCAGCATGCTATCAATTCGTCTGTCTCAGGGAAGATGCAGAGTGGGCCACATCTGAGGAGGCTGAGGGAAGGTGGCTGAGGACCTGGGAAGCAGCAGCTCTATTTCCTATTGAAACAATTTGTCTGAAGGCTGCTTACAACAAATTGCTTTCTATCCATTTCCCTAGCAGCTCCAATTTCCACCTCTGCAGGTTTTAATATTCTTACCAAACCATTACGAGGGAAAGCAATTGCAACACCATTCAATTATCCTTAATATCAAACTCACTTTCCAGCAAGGAGGAGAAGTCAACCTTGACATGCTGATGTTAAACAGTCTGAACTGGGAGAAAACAAGAATTTTTGCTCCTGAATTTTTGAAGTTAAAAGAAGGAATTTTTGAAGCAGAAATCCCAAGTATGAGAAATTCTCTGATTTTCCTAAGAATGAATGAATCACAGAATTTTAAGCCTAAAGGGAATTTAAAGACAATCTTGCCCAAGGTCACAGGCTAACAGAAGAGACAGCCCTGAACCCAGATATTCAGACTTCAGAGGGCTTGTCCTTTCCCCTGCCTTATTCTTCCCTCAAAGTTGCCTCATTTATTGGGTTAGAGGAACCCACATGTTTGAGGGGTCTGAACTTGCCTTAAAAATCAGAATGGTGACTGAACTCTGGGCTTAGATTTGGGCAGGGGCCACCTCTGGCAGACAACGTGTGCTAAGGTAAGTGCAGTGTGGGCATAGCGGTGAGGTTCAGTGGCCCTGGTGGTATCTAGAAGGGAAGGACACTGGACTCCTGGTGACACCTCACTGTTAAAGCTGTGGTGGCAGTAGTGGCTCGCCTGCTGGGGCAGACAGGAACTCCCCCTTCCTATGGGCCTGGCTGCTGAACCCTTCAGGCCTCCCTTGAAGGTGTGAAGCAGCTGGAAGCAGAACAACAAAGAGAGGACACTTGAACAGTCCTCTCTTACCCAGCCATGTGCTCACCCCAGGCCCATCTCCTAAAGAGCCCCAACACTGTCAGAACCTTCTGCGGAGTGGCCTGGCCAGAAACAACTGGCCTTTCTTTGAGAGGAGGTGGCGTCTTTCTTTGGCCAAGAGAGGCTGCAAAGTTGCCAGACATCCAGAGGCCTAGCAGAGTGCTAGAGAATTTCTGAGAATTTCTTCTTCCTCATTTCTGGTTCAGTTAAACGCTCCTAGTGGAGAATCAGCTAGTAGTTCACACATTCTTGTGTGGGATCCACAGCTATTAAGTGGAATTTTCGCTTCCTTGCTTCTTGGTAGAACTGTTAAATAAGCATATGCCTTGTTTGGGGTGGGAGAAGAGATGAAACGTTCCAAACAAAGATATGAAACCCACCAGTCCATCAAATGCATCTAGATCTCCTTAAACATGGAAAAGCCCAGAAAAGAAACACAAGTATCCTGCAGCTGGATAGAGAGCAAGGGATTCTCTAGGAGATAGCCAATGAGATTGGCCCAGAGGAGAATGGAGTGTTCTGAGGAGGCCTGGGATGTGTCTGTTGTTCAGATTCTTCAGCAGCTGCACCCTGAGATAGGCACGGCCTTACATTGGAGACTGGATGGGGCTAGGGATCATCACACCTGGGGCTATTGAAAAGGACTGGCTTATGTGAAAAGATCAGCAGCCCCTGAAAGACAAACAGGCAAACACCAGCCAGAGAATCTCTGGAATCCTCAATCATTACTCCCAAAGGTGTGGCTCGGTTATTGAAAAATATCAAGTCAGTGGGAACAGAGGGTGTGAAGCTGGACTGAGAACATTCTTTTTCCCCTTCTGACACTTCCTATTAAGACTAAAGTGACAGAGCTGAGCCTCATGTTGCTGGCCAGCCTGCTGCTATTCACTCAGCTTGAGCTGCTGGGGGTGCTCAGGAGTTCCCAAACCAGCAAGTAAGGGCGGGGAGGGTGGTGGTGACTAAGGAGATCAACAGTAGATAACTTGCCAACAGCACAAGAGAGAGTAGCTGGCTACTAGAAGGCCTGTACCCACCGCCTGATATGGTTTCCAATCAATACAGTTGTGAAGAAATGGTGTTTATTCTCTAGAAGAGACCAGAATTCAGAATGTTATCTAATAAAATTAATGGCATAAGAGCAAATGCCTGACATTGCGACTTCAGGAAATTGTACCTTAGTGCAAACTAGGATGGTTTACACTTTCTGAGTTCTTGGCCATAGAATCCAGTATTCCTGAGATTGAAAAGCTTTGTCACAAGGAAAACCTCCTGGCAAAAAGAGGCGTCTCTGGCACAAGAGGCTGTCATAGAGCAGCAGGGATGAGTCACCGATCTAAGAGAACCTGCCTCCAATGCTTTGAAAGGCACAAAGGGACCTGGGGGAGCTCTCCAACTCCTTTACCTGGTCTATGGACTTGAGGAGAGTCAAAATGTTTCTTAATGATCCAATTTTCTTTTCTTGAGAAAGAGGCAGCAAACTCCACTTCCTCCATATCTAAGATGCACCAGGAGAATCAATTAGCCAATACCGTGTTGATTTTCTCTCCCCAGAACGAAGGGAATGCTTATAGTGGAAGATATGGAACTTCTCACTCCAACCCAGCAGGTCCCTGAGAATTGAGCTTACAATGCCACCATTATAATATAAAGTTCCAAGACAGGAGCAGAGCAGCTTTCTCCTGGGGTGGGGGTGTAAATAAAAAAGGGCAGAAACAGAAGAGAGAACCTTATATACTCTAAAAGTGGGGTTCTGCCAGAGAAGGCATGGCCCCCATTCTGGAACTGAATTATAGATTCTGTGTAAAGAGCATTGTCAGGGGAGGATGGAGAACACCATTGCCATTTTCAGAAAAAAACTAACAGACAGAGGTAGTACATGTTAAGAAGAGACCACTTTTAGCACTGAGCATCACTGGCAAGCCTAAAATGAGGCTTTAAATGACCTGCACACTCAAAGTGAACCAAGGGATAAAACTCCAAAAAGCGAATACTATATGCCTTAATGTTGGGTCATCACGGAGAACTAATGGTTGAACTCTGCACTGGGGTTATGGAGTACTCTGTGAAGGTCTGGGCACAACATTTTAAAAGGTTGTTTTGTCTTGAGAAGGATGGCCAAGATGGCAGGTATGAAAAGCACGCCATATGAAGAGTGCCTGAAAAGAATAGGGCCGTGTGCGCGGAAGGGAGGCCCACCAACCACACGGATCTTAAGTACCGTCACTACAAGGAGCAGCAAAGGGTAGATGTGGCCTACAGAGGATCCACATGCAGACCTCAGCTGGTCTCAGGAGAAACTCTGGTTATTAGAGTTGCTCAACCTGCTAGTTGTAAATGCACAGCCACCAGAGGCTATCTGACTGTGGTCAAAGCTGTGGTAGCAGGGGTCCCTGTGACACAAAAATGGAAAGCTGGACCAAATGACCTCTGGGCCTTGCCATTCTAAATTCCATGACCCTCATCATACATTGAAAGGACCTCTTCCCTTTAAACCTCATCAAACAGCCATCTCTCCTGTTAGCTTCTAAGAAAGCAAAGGTCTCTTCCCTCAATCTAACCACCAAAAACAATCAAACCCACCACCATTCCCGCAGCACAGTGGAACGCTGTCGTCTTTGTCATGATGTTTCAAGTGTCCTCAGATACTCCTTTCACCACATGTGTATTCCAACGTCCACTCCCTGTCCGGCTCCCAATAACCTGCCCTCTCCACCTTGTAGGCCTCCTTGCAATGACTTCACATGTCATTTGCCAGGTACCAGAGTGAAGAGAGGAAGGTGAGGTCAAAGGAAGATGAGGCAGAATGGGGTATCCACTTTTCTGATAAGGAGTAAGATTTTCTAATAAGATCCATTTTCTAAAAAGGAGCCCAGATTTTCTAATAAGAAAAACCATTTTTCATTTTTCAGGGGGAAGATAAATGGGAGATGTGAATAGCAGGCTGACAGGAATGCTGAGTCTCCCTTTTTATGGACAGGGCTCATGGAGCCGCCCCAACACACCACAGTGATGATGTTTTAGTCTTTAGTCTCCAGAGTAATGATCTTCCACAGCAGTCAAAGAAAACCAAGGTCAGGTGCTCTTAGCAAAGGTGTGGGGAGAGAGAAAGAATGAAAGGATAGAAAGTAAAGGAATGAGCGAGGCCAGGGCCAGCAGTGCCTTGGAGAAAGGTTAGGCAGGAGGGAGGAGCAGGGGTTAAGATGAGTCAGGGATAGCCCTGGGTTGCTGAGGAAAAAATATAAGTCAGTTCCTGAGAGGTAAAGAACAGAAAGCCGAAGTGCAGTTGCTGTCCTCTTGGACTCTGATGATTAATTCCACATGCCGCCATTTCTCTTGGCACCCCAGACAGGAACCTGAAGTTGCCACCACAAGACTCACCTACATCAGAGGATACTGGGTCAGCATAAAGGCTGGCATGCCTTACAGGTTTGGACCAAATCCAATGTGGACAAAGTAGGAAAGCAGCAGGAAGCTGGGGTCCACAGCTGAGCTTGGTGTGCTCCATGGGGCCTTCTCCAGATGGCTCCAGTGATCACAATCATGCTTCAGTTAAAACTGTCATAAAGCTTAGGGTGAGGGGGTGGGAGGAACAGGGCAATGAGAGTGCAGGAAAATGTACAGTGCACAGGATGTGACTGAAGAGGGTCAGAGAGGAGTGTCCTTCCATCAAAACTTTCACTTTTTTTGGCTGAAAGGCAATGGCTGGAAATGAGGGGCGGGCAGCACATGCCCACCCACACCTGGAGCCTAGTCTATTTGGACAGTTTGCTGATCACTCTGATGAGGGCACCATTTTCATCTTTCAGCCTCTGGTTGTCAGACTTCAGTTCTGTTAACACCTGTAGGTGACAGAGAAAAGTGAGTTAGAATCTGGCACAAATGCTTCCACCCTCCTTGACCAGGCGGGCTGGTGGGGGAGCAGAGCCTTCTGAGGATGTGCATGAGTGAGCTGCCACCACCCTTTCTCCCAGGAGTGAAGTTCCCTTGAATCTTCCTACTTACTCAGTTGGTAGTGTTCACATTTAGGGGATCACAGCCCCTCATTTTTTGAGCTAGCAGATTTAGCAGAAACACCTTATTTCTTTGCACACAGGCTCATGTTTCACACTGTATATCCTTTCACTCTATTGAGTCAGTGGCTATTTTCAATTATTCCTTGAACTCACCTCTAGTGCAGAGAAATTGGAGAGAGTGCCAAAGTAGGGTAATGAGGACATAAGGAAGGAATTCAGAAAGGAGTTGTTGGTGGTGACCCAAAAGAGTTAAATGAGGACACTGCTTCACAGCCCGTGAAAAACAAGAATGCAGGCTGAGGGACAGAACTCGGCTTTTCTGTCATGTGCACAAGATGATTTAAGGGCCCTCCTCCCAGGAGGCCTTCTTGGTGGCCCTCCCTCTACCAATCCCACTGGTCATCCTACCTGCTTTCAGCCACTAAAGCCCAGGGAACTCACAGAGGTGGTCGCAGAGCTGCAAGACACAGTGGCCACTAGGTATACGTTTAATTTTCCTCCACTGAAGTTACCAGGAGAAACCCAGAGGCCTTATGAGCAGTTTTAGGGGATAGCATTATAATTCCAGGAAACAGATGCTTATAGAGGGATGGAAGGGGTAGAGATTCAAGTCTATTAATTCTGCCATCTTGGAACTTTGCCCACCTTGTGGAACAAAGGAAGAGTAAGCTCCAGCTTAGATGCCCAAGCCTTTATTATGTTATTATGTCGTCAAGGCACTTTGACAAATATATTATGCATTAGAAACATCCTGATGAGCTGTTGATAAGAGTAGTTTATGTGTGGGCCTTGTTGGTAGCAAGATTTAGGTCGGAAGGTAAGTATCTCTTCAACAGGGAGGCTACAAAAATAGACATCTTCATTTGTTGTCAGTGCAGATGTCCGTGGTTTATCAGTCATTTAAACCTACAGGAACCCTGTGGCAGGCAACACCCTCAGAAACAGGTGGCTTGGGCTCAGGTGTTGTGAGGTCTATTAATTCTAGCTCTTGGCTCAGCTATTAACCACTTAAGGACCTACTGAACTGTAAGGAATATAATCTCTGTTTCCTCAATGTTGCAGGGAAGTGGCAGATTACTTACACAAGTCCATCCATGTATGCACTGACTTGAGTCACAAATGCATAAAGATTTGTAACAGGAACAAAAGAAAAACACTGATGATCTCCAATGTGGGAGCCAGTATGCTAACAGGCCTCCATAGGGCCTCATGAGTCTGAGATACGCTTCTATCCTTATTTCTACAAACGAGGAAATGAAGACTTTCCTAACTAGTCCAAGGCACCCAGCTATTTAAGTGGCAAAGTTGATACTGAACCCAGGTATGCCCAACTTCAAAGATCGTTCTTTCATTACAGGTGGAGGTAGGGGTGGAAGAAAACCCCAAAACACCAGGAACCGTCTCAGCCCAGAAACAGAGTCCAGCATTGTCCTTAACATTAATGATCTGTATTACTTTAGGCAAACCACTTCTCTGCATTTCTATTTTTGTGTCTATAAAAGAACAATAACCCCCACTCTACTCCCTCAGAAGGTAGGGACGTTGTGAGGCCCACTTGTGGTGAGCGATGTGGGAGCATGCAGATGTCTACAATGCGCTTTTGGATACTGAGTATTCCTGGGGCCACTAGGAGATTGCCCAGGAATATGGGAGGGCAGGTAAATAGTCTACAGACCTTACACAGATTATTTTCATTCAGAAATAGCAAAGGAAAGTTCCAGGTCTTTGACCCCCCTTTTCTTGCTCCAACTCAACCGAGGCTCTGGCTGCCTCCTCATGCTTCCATCCCTGCAGCTGTGCCCTTCAAAATTCAGTGCTCAGAATGCATCTCAATCAGAGTTTTAGAAAACATCATCCCAGGGTGGCCTCATGGTGTTCTAATGTCCCATCCTGTGGGCTGCAGGCTGGGTGAGACTCTGAAAACCACACTTCCATGACAGGATTCCATAGGCGAGAAGCTACAACATGGCAGTGGAGCCATGTTTCAGTACGTAGGGGCTCATCCAATCAGAACTGAATCACCTTTTTTTTTTTTTTTTAAATGTATAAACAACTTGTTGAGCTTTGGTGATTTATTTTCACATTAAGAACTCAATTCCCTGGGAAAAAAATTGGACAAGAAAACTTCACAGCTGCAACATGCTACAATTGATATCTTAAGGGACTGTCAAAAAGTACAAGAGGAAGAATGTAGAAATCAAGGCGGGAAAGCCTCATAAACCTCACTCTCAAAAGAGAGAAGGGGAAATGAACAGAGTTATCTGATACTCACTTCAAGTTAAAGAATGATGAAATAAGAACACATGTGAAAGTACTATATGAGTATGTTTAACAAAGCTTTATCATTTTAACTCTGAACCTCAGCTTCGAAATTTCTAAATATCCAGCTTGCCACAGTTTGAGGTACAGATACCTTGGACAAATAAAATCAAATATACATTTTCTCAAATGTTACTTCTTATAGACTGTTGAGAAAAGTGATACAGAGAAAGGGGACACCGGGCCCTGCAACTGCAGAGAGCTCCAGGGCAAGGCTGGCTTAGGTGAGAGGGTCTCCGATCAGTTTCACCGCAGCATCCTTGTTTCCAACTGCACCAGAGGTGGGAAGGGAATCCTCCCTTCTATTTTGTTGGTAAGTGACTTGTACTACATGCTGAGATAAGATTTCTCCAGGGACAATTATTTAAAAAAAAAAAAAAAAGGGTAAAAAATCTCTCGATCCCACTGCCAGTTTGACTTAGTTATTTCATCTTTCCTTCAAGTAGGGGTCAGCAAGGTTTTTCTGTAAACATCTTAGGGTCTGCAGGCCACACAGTCTCTGTTGCTGTAGCACAAAAGCAGCCCCAGACATAATATTACATAAACAAAAGAGCATGGCTGGGTTCCAGTAAAACTTTATTTTTGGACATTAAAATCTGAATTCCGTGTAGTTTTCATGTGTTATGAAATCCCTCCTCTAGATTTCTTTTCTGGTTGTGGGCAGGGCTCATGGGCCAGAGGAGTGGGCGGTAGTTCGCGGTCCCTTCCCCCGAAGCTCACGGACCAGGCAATGGCATTCTTCACGGTGGCAGAGTCTTCGGGAGGAAAGGCTCTGAAAGTCTGCTTTTCACAGGGAAGCTGAGTGCTGAGAAGGCAGAAGGCTGTCCTTCATCCTTCAGCTGCAGTGCTGGGGCACTGGAGTTGCTCAATAAATCCTTCTTGCATTGTTTAGGCCATATGCTTAACAAACGGCTGAAACTCAGTGCCAAGTAAGCAGACAGCTTAAATCACAGTGGTGATTTGAATTTTGGTTCTACCACTTACTCTGTGCGCAAACTTGGGAACGTAAGCTGTTGTTTTTTTTTTTTTTTTTAATATGTACAATAATTTTGGGGATTCAATGAGAAAAAGCATACAAAGCACTCAGCATAGGCCTTAATTGGCTTTATCTTGGTTATGAACCATTGAAAGGATGAGATGTAATTTTGCCCCATATTCTAGTGTGGCAAAAAGAAGGGAAAGTAAAAATAAGTGGGAGATCTTTTGGGGTCTCTACTTTGCCCCAAGTTGAATTTTCCAGGAATTTGTGTGTGTGTGTGTGTGTGTGTGTGTGTGTGTGTGTGTGTGTATGCATGCACACCAGGGATTAATTAAACCCAGGGCCTTACACATGCTCAGTATGTGCTCTACCACTGAGAGCACATCTATCACCAGTCCCTTTTCCAGGAATCTGGAGGCTAATTTTAAAGCATGGAGTTTAGATCTAACAGTGGCTGTTCACTGCCAGCCCATGGTAGCACTTCCCTTTTAATTTTCTTTCTGCCTGTGATAGCATCTGCAGCAGGATATTAGCTCAGCCCTTATGGTAATTTGGGTGCTTCAGTTCTAGTGGATATTAGTTGCCAGCTACTGACCCTGAAGGCAAAAGCAAATAGGCAGAAAAAAGAACAGGCCCTGGTCAAGACTAATTAGATTGATGCTGAAAATTAAAAACTCATTTCAGGGTAGTGGTGACCCCATCACACTATCTTGGGATGAGAAAACAAGCTGTCTATGAGCTTGTCTTTCAGATCCACAGCCAGGGGAAGGCTTCAGTTTGCCAAACACATTTTTTTGGTCCTCAGTTGAAAATAAATCCCTGCTCTCTGCTCCACTGCCTGTCATCTCCTTTGCAAAGCCAGCCCCATTAGGGAGGGTCTTGCTGTTTGAGGGTCTCATTTATACAGACTGCGTTCTGCCTCACAGCCCACATACTTGGGGGAGAGGGACACATTCTCTCTCCAGGGCCCAGATTTGTGACAGGGATGAGAAGTGTCTCCCAAGGAGGGAGAAGAATGCAAAGACTATTGCAGAAGGAGGCAAAGAATGCTTATCAATTCTGCTCTGATGGTGGGATGCAGCATGTTCTTGCTGGTAGCAGAACTGGGCCAGAAGGGCTCTAGCTAGGTTCTAGTCCTCTCTGCCCAGCAATGTTGTCACATGTGAGGATTTAATTCTGTCTGGTATTCGAATGGTTGTGGTTCTCAACCCTAGTTGAACAAAAAAATTAACAGTAGAACTTTGAAAAAAAATACTGATGCCTGGTTTTCAACCCAAACCATGGATTCTTTGGAGTGGCACAGGCACTGGTATGTGTTGATGCTTCCAGGTGGTTCTATGTGCAGCCAGGGTTGAGAGCGCTTGCCCTTTGTTACCCCAGACCCAAGCACAATTTGGAGTCTACAACCATCCCCAACTGATGCAGGGGACCAAGTTGCAGTTGACTGGGAAAGCTCTATCTCAGTTTGGGAACGACCCCACCAAAGAAATGTATGTTCATGAACTTACGCCGGTACAGGTACACCACACGTGTGTATATTTATGTGTAACTGAGTGAGAAAACCCATATTCAGTATCTAGGAGAACAGAAGGTAATGTAGTGATCTTACGAAGTATCCGCTGGCCCACGCAAGTCTACCCCACCGCCTCCCTCGACCTATGCTGTTATGTCCCATTCCAAGGTCTCAGTCCTGCTCCCTCCATCTCCAGATGACCAAACTTTACAGGAAACAGCACACAGAGGCTCTTACAGAGGGGACAGGCACTGGGCTTCTGGAACCAAGAAGAAGAGTAAACCTGCCTGGAGCAGTAGAGGAGGGAAGTGAGGTGGAGAGGAAGGGCAAGAACTA
This sequence comes from Sciurus carolinensis, assembly GCF_902686445.1. Taxonomy (NCBI): domain Eukaryota; kingdom Metazoa; phylum Chordata; class Mammalia; order Rodentia; family Sciuridae; genus Sciurus; species Sciurus carolinensis. The sequence goes on from NC_062224.1 coordinate 85,045,986, forward strand.
GAGCTGCTGGGTGTCCGAGGACTCGATGGACTCCGAGAGTCTGGCCACCACTCGGGTCAGGGCCCTGTTCTCAGCCTGCAGTTGCTCGTTCATCTGCTTCAAGGTTTGAATCTGTTTTAGCTGGTGGAGATTCTGCAGAGAGTGAGACACAGAGGGGACAGACAGACAAGACAGAAAGAGACAAGACAGACCAGAGGAAAAAAAAGTAGGACAAAGAAACCATGTGACCTTTTGTTTTTGTTTTTTGTTTGCATGCAAGAAAGGAAATGAGAGAGGCAGGAGCGATGAGAGCACATTGTGGATGTTGGTGGGGGAGGGGTGGAGAAAGGCACCAGGAGGGAGAGCTGTCTGTGCTTCTTGGCTGAGGCCTACATGCGCTGAAGGTCAGCCGTATGAATGTAACCAGGCTCTCGAAAAGCACATCTGGATTGCTTTGAGAATGACAGTCCACCAAGTGGCTTGGGGCCTTCTGAACCAAATTCATAAGCCTGAGCCACAGCCTCAGGGGCCCTCCATTGTCACTGTCAAACCGAGGACTCAGTATGTTCCTAAATCCAGCTGCTGCCCTTTTCTTTCTCTTCCATTTCATCTTCCCCCCATACCTCCCATTTGTTTTCTTTCTGGATTCTTTTCTTACCTCATTTTTTTTTAATTTTAAAAAACAAAACAAGGAAAATAAGAGAGGGGGGTCTGTTATTGAAGCACTTTCTGTATACGGCATGTACTGTTTAGAAGGGTGAAATGACATACTGAAATAACAAAGAACTGTTGGCACTCTACCCGGATTTGGAGAAAGCTTCCTTTGCCTCGCTAGTTCACCTTTGCAGTCTGGGATCCCAGAGCTGCTAACCTTCTCTGACCTGCTATATATGATGATATGCATCACTAAGTTCATAGCTAACTGCGTTCTCTGTGTCTGAGTTAATGCTGAGGTTGTGAGCTGCTTAAAGGTGTTCACAAAAAGAGTTGTATGCTGGAAATTGTAACTGTGCATAAAAGTGGAGAAATCATAAATGTCCAAATGATAATGGAAGTGGCTGGGCCAATTCCAGTCCTAACTGTCTGTCAGTGTTGCAAACGGAACAGAATAAGCAGCCCACAGGTATTCTTCCTAAAACCCCGCATTCCATAAAGGACTTGAAGACTTCAATAAATGAGATTCTATCACAGGCCTGCCTATTCTGCTGCGTGTGCTTCCTAAGTGATCATCTGCACTGACCCTGAAACTGAGGCCATCAGTTTTTTGGGAGGAGAGAAATGAATTTGTTATGCAAATGGAGTTTCATGGTAGAGGACAGATAATTCTGTGGGTTTTAATGATGACAAAAAGATCACCAGGTATCACAGAAATGTTTCTCATATCCACACAATGAGAAAGACAGAAATGAAAGATTAGTGGAGTAATAGTTTGGGAGTAAAGAAAATGAAAGGTAGTATGAGGGGAAAAACAGCGAAAAGGAAAAACAAGCAGAGACAAACCACCAAATAGCCCTTTCCCCCAAAAGGGAGAATAATCACCTGGCAAAGAGGTAGGGGTAGCCAAACAGTTCCATGTAGCCACTGTACAATAGGGACTGGGCAGCCCACTGCCTACTGTAAGCATCTCAGTTGTGGAGGGGACAGAGGAGGGAGATCAAGGTGCAGCACATGTAAAAGTTTAAAGAGATGGGCAGGGACGAAATGTAAGAACCAATGGAAAGTCCCTGGCTCTCATCCTTTGCTGGTGTTGACATTGGACCAAGCTTTCAGCACAATCATTAGCATTATATGAAGTGGTCCTTGGCTCCCAGGGAATATTAAAGACATGAAGTATGAATGTGACTCAGTCTAACATGTGAATACAAGCAGATCGAGGTGGAAGAATTTGCAAGTTATCAGCATAAGAGAGGCAGGAAACCTGGTGGAATGTGCTATAGGAAGCAGTCTTGAAAACAAGGCACGGCAAGAAGATGGAGAGGAGTGCAGGGCATAGAGCAGGGTGGACCAGGGCAGAGCTGAGGGGCAGGTCAGCTAGTGATGTTTCCAGAATAAGCAAAATAAAATCCCAGGACCAATCTAAAAGTGGATTGGTGGCTGGGCCCCTCTCATGCAAGGAGCTGGGAAAAGAAGAGCAGAAGGTCTGGCAAGGAGGCTGATGCTGAATGAAGGATGCAGTAGAAAAGTAATGTGGTCAGATGAGGGCACATCCCAGGACCAGGTGCAAGTCTAGCACAGCTTACACTGACGTGCACATCTGTCAGAAGCTGGCATGTAATCCCACTCCAGCCCAGGATCTGGGTGGAGTTTCTCCTGGGGAGAATTTATACATACTTACCTTCCAGGTAAAGGCCAGAAAGGTACAACCCAACTCACAACCACAGAGCCCCACATACATCTGGGTGAGCCCATCTCACGGTTTCCCGATTCACCTGGCCTTTGAATTTTATTTGCTGGAGTCAGAAAAATAGGCGCTGAAATTACTCTGCCTTGAACACCTCCTCTTTAAGGGTTCACTGGAGGCCAGCCCCAGAAACTGCTCCCTACTGATTGCACCAGGGATATTTGAGCATCTGTATAAACTGAATATGCACAAATATGGAGACCAACTGGTTCCAAACTCTACAGGGTCCCACAAGATGGCTGCTGCACCGTTGGTTGGCTACCTAATACACAGAAATTTCGTCCATTAACTACTCTAGAAAAGTTGGTTACCATGAAAAATAGCCTGAATGAAGAGCCTGGAGCTAGACAAGGATTATCTTTGACTCCTATAGGGCAGTCATAATAATTTGATAACATTTATATTTGTATATTTGAAGTTTTTGCCTTCAAAGAGACACCAAGGTAACATTGGTGTGACTGGGAGGTTCTGATGTTCTTCCCCCTTAGTCCTCTAGGGGGAGCTGGACAGTCTGTAAACCTGGGGGTATGCTTTGATTTGAGCCCTGTTTAAGGGCTTTAGAGCCTACTCTAGGCATTTCTTCTCCATAACTTTGTAATTGGGAATGGAGAAAAAAGGCAATGACTGCAGGGGCACATTTTTAACTTAAAAAAAAATTAGCCTCAGAACAACTTATCTACTGGTTTGAGGGCCAAACAGTCATGATCTGGCTCCAATTGATAATGTAAATAAATTGATTTTAAAGTTGTTGGCAAAATGGCTTCTAACTGGAGAGAGCAAACACTTTCATGTATAATAAACTCAACTGAGTAAAGAAAAGAACTCATGACCTACTTTAGGAAATTATAGTCTGACAAGATAGAGAAACATGTAAACTTGTCTCAACCCACTGGATTGAGAGCTACTAGAACACAGAAGGACTTCTGTATTCTCCAGTTTAGAATGGGAACAGAAATAAGAAAGGATCTCAAGTTCTCCATTTTGGGTCACTTTCTGGGTCTTTGTGTGGGGTCCTGCGTGGAGATGGCTCAGAGTTTCAGGACTGGTGGGTATAAGCTGGTTTTGGCTCCTTAGTACTCACTGGGAGGCACCAGTTTTGGCCTCATTTACATGAGGATCAGTATTTTGGTTCTTCCTTTTTCTTTCGGTCATTTCTTAATGAGCATCACTGACAGGACAGTTGTCTAATAGGAAAGTACAAATGGTATAACTCAAGGGTTTCGAAGATGGAATAGCCACTATACAACCAAGAGCTGTGGAATCATCCATCAAGAACTGTTTGCAATGCTAACACGCTGCCCTAAGTGGGCGAGAATAGTTCTGAATGGTGAGGTGAGTTTGGAAAAACCAGAGATGGAAAGGTTTAACAGTGCTGGGTATTGCCCTATCATCTCAGGAGAATCAACCACATATTATAAAAAGAGTAACAGAGCTGGGTACAGTGGCACGTATCTGTAATCCCAGCAACCAGGAGGCTGAGAGAGGAGGATCACAAGTTCAAGGCAAACCTGGGCAACCACAACTTAGCAAGACCCTGTCTCAAACAAAGAGTTGGGGATGTAGCACTCCTGGGTTCAATCCCAGTAGTGCCAAAAAAAAAAAAAAAAAAGGCAACAGGATCTTGTGAAAACTATGACCTTGTCATGTCCTAAAAAACTTCCTCCACAAAAATAAGCCTTTGGAACAAAAAATGCCTCTGTCAAGGTGCTTCAACTGTGTATTAGGGAGGCCTATTCACAGAAAAAACTTCAGGCTATGCCTGAAACTGTCACAGTATTTCTGTTTCCTAGCTGAAGAAACCTGGGTCTCACCAGATGAACACTTGGCAGCATATATCCAGTACAAGAAGATCCTTGAAGAAAGAAAAGAAACTGAGCAAGCGCTAAGTGATGGTGACCATGTGGCATCATGGCCACTGTGGGGATTAGATATTCCACAATCATATCCAGGTGGCTACAATGAGCAGCTCTGTGCCTTCCCCTTCCATAGCAGTGAGTTGATACCTTTCAAAAGATTGTCAGATCTTAGCATTCAAAGCTGCAAGAAATGGCAACTGTTCAGTAAAGGGCCCAGAGGAGGCTATGGTCACTGCAGGTCATGGTGAAGGGTGAGAGGAAGCAGCAAGCACTGAAGTATACTTGGTGGCATGAGCTTATTCTAGTGAGACCCTGGAACACTGCAGGGGAAGTGGACTGGGGCAGGAAATCAATATGTGAATAAAATTTTGCCCTGCTGCAGAATGACTCAATCTATGTTCCTTCTGCAAAGCTCTGGGTTAGGGAGGCGCAGTAGGGAGGAAAACCTGTGGCCATGCTCAGCTTCACTGAACACCTAATGGGAAGCTCTGCAGAGCTGGACACTTGGACTAGCCTTTTCATCCAGCCTTTCAAGGTTGAAGCCATTGCTTAGAAAACCTTATATGTTCAACTTGGGTTTGCCTCTAGCCTTCCAGAGACCTCCTTTAAACTGAGGGCAGGATGTGGACATTGAGGTGACCACAGTAGATGCTATGTGAGCTGACAGTGCCCATGTAATGGCTGAGGAATAGTGCTCACCTCATCTATAAATATCATCTCTTCCTGGGGCTGTGGAGTTTGTAGTGAAATTCAGAGGGGGTAGGCCTATGCTTAAGTATCTAGTATTGGCAAGCATTCAGAGACTAGGCATACAGAGAGAGAAAGAAAATCTCTTCATACCTTCATCTCTTCTTCCATTTCTGACATTTTCCGCTCCAAGGCTCGTCTCTCCTGTTTAGAAACAATGAGCCTGTTGAACATGTAATGGACCTAAAAGGCAGTCACGACGTATCTTCCAGCTGCCGTGTGATCATAGCTTCATGGCAAAGGGTCTGTCCATATCTGAGCACTCCCTCATCCTGACCCAGTGGAATGACCTGCTTCACTGATAAAAATCCCAGGATCTAATTCTCCTAGCAGAAAATCAGAAGACATAGGGGGAAATAACTTGCTAACAGATAACCAGACCAGGGAACTCTGAGTTATTCCCTCCAACTTGGAAGATTTCATGGTCTTTCAAATGACTGCAAGTGGCCAGAACCCTTGCTTTCTATTAACGAAAGTCCACCATTATCCTCATTAATACTGCCTGGCCCCAATTCCTAGGGAACTGCTTCTCTCATGACAGGGAGCAGATGGTGAACAGGGAGGTAGACATCACTGTCTACTAAGAAATAGCACCCCTACTCCAAGTTCCTGTCTCCCTCCATTTCTTTCTCCCAGAAACTAACTCTTAATTTAGCCTGAATGCAATGGAGAGTCCTTGATCAGATGAGATACCAAGGAGGTTTGGTTACAGGCCAAGGAAATGAAATATAAAACTTAGCTGCTTTCCAAATTAAACATACATAACAGGAGAGATGGGAACATATTTATCCCTAGGGTCAAATCTAAACTAGGGCTCATCAATAAATCTAATTGAGTTTTCCCAATCCAAGAATGGCAAATCCCAGAAAAATATGCTGAGTGCAGTTGGAAGGAGGTCAGTAATTGAACCAGAAAGAGAGTGAGATTCTGATGCTCATGTCTCAAGTCAAATGAACTAAATCAATGGCAGAGAGTCCTGCTAAAAACTTCTTTTCTGTTTAAAGTGATGTGAAGGGCAAAGAGCCCTTGTACGTGTGCATGTGTGTGTGTGTGTGTGTGTGTGTGTGTGTGTGTTTGTGTGAGATGATTTACAGTAAACCAAAATATATTATGGCTATGTGTATATGTATACTTGTGCCTGTCAGCAGAACTGCATACAAGATGACCTTCCAAGAACCCTTCCCACCCTAAGACTGGAATGTGTACAAAGTACTATCTGAGGAAGCCAAAGGGACTAGCAATCAAATTACTGTCCAGAGTCAGACAAAAAGAATTTATCATCAAGCTGGGAATGGAATGTGGCAGAACTCCCGCCTTCTTAAGATGAACTTTTTCCGTTGGCATGAACAACAAAGTTAGGGAATGTCAGAAAGAAGAGAAGAAATGGGACGCACATACCCGTTTCTCCATTTCTAGCATTGATGATCGGTCAGAGGTCTTTTCTTGTTTCTGCTGTGTACATGGAAAGAAACACCTGTTACTTTTTTTTGCCATTAGAAAGCTCAGTCTCATTCAGCTTCACTACTAGACATTCAGAAATAGATGGCAAGGCTTTGGACTTTCGCTTTAGCAGGTGTTCTAGCAAATAGATTCGGATAGATCACTAAGCTTAACAAAATTATCTCTCTCAAGTTTGCAGGACTTCCACTGTGGGGGGTTGGTAAGGCAACAATGGCATTCCAAAAGTCACATGTGCTGGATGCAGTGGCACATATCTGTAATCCCAGCAGCTTGGGAGGCTGAGGCAGGAGGATTGCAAGTTTGAGGCCATCTTCAGAAAATTAGCAAGGTCCTAAGCAACTTACAGAGACCTTGCCTTAAAATAAAACATAAAAAGGGCTAGGGATGTAGCTCAGTGGCAAAGTACCTCTGGGTTCAATCCCTAGTACAATCAATCAATCAATCAATCAATCAATAACACGTACAAAGACATTACTGAACATACACCCAATGCCCTCTCTCTCTCTTCTCTCTGTCTCCAGGGCCGACTACCTTCTTCCTATCTTTTTATGTTGTACACCCCCTTCCTTCTCTTCTATGAGTAATATCATAATCCAGAGGAAATGAGAAATGGGTTTTCTTCTTTAAAGGGCTGGAGATCCTTGAACTTGAATGTCTAAGCAACATGGCACTCTTCTCAACAACCCTTTCCCCCATTCATTCTGTTTGGGGCGCGAGGTCATTTTCCTTCCTGAGTACTGGTCCTTTTGTGTGCATAGACTTCTTGGGAGCCCTGCTTTAAACAGAGTGCCTCCATTTTTATCTGTTGCATACCCTGGACTTTCAGTTAAGGTACTATTTTATCTGAATAAAGGATTTAGAAAGTACAGTTTAGATCACCTTTGACTTTCAGTTTTCAGAAGGGCTAAAAAGATTTGGCTACCATACCTAAAAAGTAGAATAACCTCAGATAATAACCCTGCCTTAAATGGGAGAGTAAAAAGTAACCCTTAAGTCCCTTTTGATCTTAGCATTACAGACTGGGAAGAATTTCTTACATTCAATGGACATTTAGTAAGTAAAGAGTGATTACTTTTATTTTGCCTCATGCCAGGCCCAGACAATATTCAATAAATACAGAGATTATGCTGGTCTTCTTGCAGAGTTACCCTTTTCCCCCCCAAATTAAGGAATAGCCAGAACTAACAATAATCCTTGGAATCTGGTTCCTGTTCTGGGCTTTCACCTTCGGCTCTGAAGGTCATGGCTATCTGCCTTAACACTGCATCTACTGTGAAGCAGAAGGAAAAGAGAAAAAGTATCAGTTGATGCTGGAGTTTGTGCAGATCCTCAATAAATCTCCCTTTCCTAAGCTTGAGAAACTAGAAGCTGTGATAATCTCATTATTTTTAAATTCATGTATATAAAGAACTAGTTTTTTTATTTGCCTGTTTTGTTTGAAATGTTGAGCCTGATGGAGTTCAGGTGAACCTTCCCTGTAAAAACACTGTGCATGTCCATGAGGTAACTGTCTCCACATAAATGTATGAGGCTGCAGGCTCTCCCCCACTGTCCTACCAAACAACTCCATTTTTGGTAAACAGAGACAGGGCTTATAGTGCCACCATTTCTTCTGAGTTTCAATAACTTATATTTGACAAAACTAAATATATTCTGACAAACCAGCAAAGCAGTTGGCTGGAGGGTGACTGCTGCTCCCCAGTGACTGGGAAAGGTTGATTTTGTTTTTAATGTCTGTGCACATCAGTGTCCACGGCTTGCTAGGCTGCTTGCTGCTATGAAGCACAGGCTGGGGAAACAGCCATGAACCCACCCAATAGGTCAAGAAATAAGTTAACTGCCAGAAGAGTCTGCTGAAGGGAATGTAGAGCAGGTGAAATGAAGTTCTTCCTCTGGTTCTTCACAGTCTTGACTGCTCTTTAATTCTTATAAAACAGCACAGTAATAACATACAAGAACCAGATCTGTTATTTATTGACTACTGCCAATACTTGGCACTATTCGGAATGAAAACTGGGTCATTCATCCTCTGAGGATCTATTGTGAAGCAGATGTTTTGCCTGGCTCAGTAGTATTGAGATGAAGAGAAACCTTAAGGCTTACCTTGCCTTGGGGCAGGGTTATGACTGTGTATATCTGCATTTCTTTTTCCTCTTAGATTTAGAGACCTACTTTTCTTATTCCACAAAACCATGTTAAGCCCAGTTGTTATCCATCTGTTGCAGCAGGTGTCAGAAATTCCCAGGAAGAGACATAGTTGGCTACTGTCACAGGCAGAAGGGAGTGCCTTTTTTAAACTGACAGGCAGCTCTCAGGACAGGTCATCAATTTTGAGCCTGCCTAAGCCCTTCTCTGGTAAGTGTGGCTCTCCTAGCTGTCTTGCTGGGATCCCTCACAGTTCTGTAGCATTATCTTCCACATGCTGGCACCTCTTGCTCATCCCATGCCAGAGGATGCTGTTCAGAGGGTACTTGACTACCCCTGTCCCCACCAAACCCCATGGTTTGGACGATTCAACTCTATATTTTAGTCTTACTTTGGGATCATATTACCAGATTGACCAGCCACCTCTGGTTTTCATTTCATGCTTTTCTCGTAAAGAGTCATTTTTACCTCAGTTCGGGTTTTCGAATTCTCAGTCCCCAGGCATTCTGGGGTCTAAAACTCAATAGGTTTCCTGTGCTTGCTCCAGCTCTCAGCTGCAGGGTTTGTTTCACTAGTGATGAGGTCATTACCTACACCACCCTCTAAAACATCATCTAATAAAATCGGGCCTGGCGGTGAGAGGAAATGGATATCCTTGCCTTTCCGCCCACCAGCTCTTTATTCCTCGCTGAAGGAGAATGTACCCTGGGGAGACAGGAATCTTTGAGGATGGAATCTTTACTTTAGGACCTAATCCTGGGTTCTAGCAGCTCCTCTTCCCCTGATGTGCTACATAACCTAAGCAAACCACTCCTGTTTCTAGGCTCAATTTGCTACCTTTCTGCACTCGGTTATAGAATCTTGCAGATCCCTCTCCACGGTGATGTGCAAATGAACTGCATTGAAACACGAGGAACAAGACAGAAGAAACTGTCTAGGGCTGACCTTGTAGTGCTAGTTTATGCTCTTCTACTGAGAACTAAGTAGATAATTATTTGCATCCAGACCATTAGAAGTTGTTCACCAAACTCTCAGTTTTCATTTTAAGTTAAATACTGACTGAACCCTAAACTCAAATTAGAATCTAAGAGACCTCCATTTCACTGCCTGTGATGAGGCCTGATTTTGACTCCATCTCATGTCCTGTCCCTGAGATCCCTGGTCTAATTTGTCTCCTGACATCCACCCCTGCCTCCCCATCTTTGTTCTTCCTTCCCTTACCTGGGCCATCTTCTCAAGCTTGGACTTTATATCTGCTAGTTCTAGCTGGGCCTCCTGGAGTTTGGTTTTCAGTTTTTGGTTTTCAGTCAGGGCACTCTCGTAGAGCTGGGGAGGGGAAAGCAGAATCAGGTCACTGGGTTGGGGTTTCCAGAGTCAAAACCCACACAGTCTGATCACAGGAGAATGCCTGCGGCTCTCTGCCCCAAGCCACCGTAGCACCCTAGGAGCCATCAGGGCACATTCAGCCACTGCTCTCTGGCTTCTTGAAGGGAATGATCCTCCAGGCCCAACACAAAGAGAACAATGCTCCAACTTCAATAATGTTAATCTTGGGAGAAAAAAAACCAGTCATCCATTTTTTCCTATGGAGCATTTATATTACTTAAAAGTGTGGCTTCTCATACCAAGGAGATTCGTTTTTTTGGAACTGGCCTCGGGTGGTTTTTGTCAAGTTCTACTTAATAAAACATCAACAAAGAAGAATTTCCTTAATCAAAATGTTTTTTCCTGGTACCTCAAGCACTTGAAAGGGAAAGTTTTCAAGGCCTACTCCTAGAGGCAGGTAGCAAGAACAAAAGGAAATGGACTGCAAAGTGATTTGAATCCTTTCCAAGCCAATGATGATAATGATGAGAATTAAAAAAAAAAAAAAAAAAAAAAAAAAACTAACAACAAGAAGTATTTAGCTGATATTCACAGGATCTTATTAAAAGCACGTTTATTAAAAATAAATCTACCACAAGATTCTCAGGTTCAGATAGAACTTGTAAGAACCCAGAAACCACTCTGGACACGGGAACTCACATAAGAGAGTTTATTAAGCAAACGGTGTCTCCCTGCAGGGTAAGAGAGAAAATGAAAGGAAAAGAGAGAGAGCGTGCACAAGAGAGAGAAAGTGAAAAGCGAGGAGAAGAGAGAAAGAATGAAAGGGAGAAGGAGAAGAGAGAGAGAAAATGGCGGGGGAGCTATTCTTAAGCAGTCGAATTCCGTGGGCTAAAGGGACCAATAATGGAGAAGGATACTTGCAAGCTGACTAATGAACCAATAGCTAGCTAGGATGTTCACAGACTGACAAGAAGTTGGGAGGCAGAGAAATGACTGCAGCGTAAAGGGTGGGGGAGTGGCTTTATATTATATTACATTCCCACGTTTCTGTTTTTTTTTTTTTGTGGTGCTGGGGATCGAACCCAGGGCCTTGTGCTTGCAAGGCAAGCACTCTACTGACTGAGCTATCTCCCCAGCCCCCATTTCTGTTTAAGATCTTTTGTTCTCCAGTCCTTTTCCCCCTTATCTCTCCTTCCTGCCTACATGACTAGGCCTGGTTTTGCAGGTGAGATGTAAAAAGTCCATTCTCCCAGGGGCAGTCTCCAACTGCCAGACTTCCAGAGGCAGATGGCTTTCGTGGACTTCATTTCCTTGATTTGACTGATCCCCTATTTCTACACTAACTGCCTGTCCCCAATTCTGGCTTCAGAACTATTATTTTTTATTCTTACAATTCTTAATTTCTTATTTTTTCCCATACCTCTAAGTATTGACTATAGGCAAGAACTTACTGCAATGAAACAATTTAAGGGTCTTTATTAGCTGGTGCAGAGGTAATGCAAACCAAGATGACTGCAAGAAATGAGTTGTTAGTTAAGTGTCCTTTACCCTGCTTATTCAGATCTACACTCGTTTTTCTATCCTGGGGGAAAAGACTATTTATATGTTGTAACCCAAGAAGAGGAAAATGGAAAAAAGACCCTACTTTTTTGTAATCCCTGTTGCTGTCCTCTTCCACACGGCTGGTCAGGCTGGCTAGACGGGCCTCCCGGGCTTCCCTACGGGCTCTTGCTGAGGCTCGGTCACTGTAAGAATCACTGGTTGTAGCGTTACCACCTCCTGATTCCAACCTGTAAGATGTAATGTGAAAGGTAAAAACTTCTTTTGAGAACAAAGTAGTGAGGGGAAGATAGAGTTTAGGGGTAGTCTGTGCTTTTTCTAAGATATTTGTGAGCCCATGCCAAAAACAATGCATGGCATTCCTTCCTTGAATCTCTCAGAGAGCATTCCCGGATCTCATGGCTGTACTGCACCCGCCTGGAGCTTGGGGAGGGAGACTGTCATTTGCCAAGAATGGAGCTTACTTGAAAAATTGGTGGTTTGGACACATGTGCTGACTTAAATCTTAGAGCTTTTCAAATTAGTTTGGGGTTGAACGGCTTCCCTAAAGAGTGTGCTTTTAAAAGCAGAAGTTTCTTGGATCTCAATGGCTCTTGGAAAATGATTACAATGAACTGTCGATGAATCAGAAACATGTGGAGACTGAGCTGGCTGAATGGGGGAGGACGGCAAGCAGGGCATGATACCTATGCTTCACTGGTGCACTGGGTGTTGGCTGGAATCCTGAACATTCCAGGGTGATACACGAGGCCCCAACAGCTACTTTCCTACCCTCTTTTCTGTATTCTATATCAAAACTTGTGTCTGTAATCAGGATTTCTATACCTTCCAGAAACTGAGCTGAGTTGTTGGTGGTTTTATTTCCAGTACTGGTAAGTTCATTAGAGGAAGAGAATCAGCTAATTATGTTTAAAATGTCTAACTACTGACCTGATCCTTCACACTGGTTTATATTTTCCTGAACTTTGCTTTTTGCAAGCTAGAATGGGTCATGTGTGAAAGTGCTATGTACAAAGCAGAGTTCTGCGGCCCTGGACTGGGACAGTTTGAAGCTTCACAGCTGTGGAACTTGAATCTGATGTTTCTGTGGTATCTACTATCAAATCTGGTGGGGGGGGGCTGAAATATGTATTAAGTAGTAGAAGAGGTAGAGGAGCAATAAGGTGGAGGACAGAGAAGGGAGAGGCAAAGTGACTACCTCCTAAGGACAGTCAGCAATGGTCACTTTTCTTTATAACATTCCTTTTATTTCTTTTGTGAATAGAAATCTTTGTATTGACTTTTTTAATTATAAAAGCAATACCTTAAAAGTAATACCAAAGTGTTTATGCCATAATCCTGCCCAAGAAATAACTACTGTTAATAGTCTAGTTCATATACTTGCAGGATGTCAAACACAAATATGTTAAAATACATATTTCTGTAAATAAAATCAGATACTGCCTATTATCCAATTCCTCTTTCTTCCTATACTTATCACTATGATTGTGGGCATCTTATCATGTAAATAAAAATAAATTTGTCTCATAAAAAATGACTGCACAGTTCATTCCATGGTTGTATGATAATTTAACTAATCTTCAATTGACAGACACATGTTGTCTGTTTTGGCCCACACTGGCCTCAAACTTTTGATTTTCCTACCTCAGCCTCCTGAGGAACTAATTTTAATATTTGGGAGGATCAATATTTTTAGTTATTCATCATCTTCTTTGTTTTGGCATTGCCCATTCATGGCCTTTATTTAGAAATGTCATCTTTTTCTTGTTATATTGGTGGAGCCTCCAACACATTAGGGTTTTCAGATGTTGTTTTGTTTTTTTTCCCCTTGTACCAGGGATTAAACCCAGAGGTGCTTAACCACTGAGTCGCATCCCCAGCCCCTTTTTTTTATATTTTATTTAGAGACAGGGTCTTGTTGAGTCACTTAGGGTCTTGCTAAGTGTCTGAGGCTGGTTTTGAACTCAAGATCCTCTTGCCTCAGCCTCTTGAGACACTGGGATTACACTGTGTGCTGCTACACTTGGCCACAGTAGGGTTTTATAGTGGTGTAACATTGGTCTTAAAAATTTTCTTTTTCTATTTTACTATTTGCTTTGTCTTCATTTATAGTGTCTTTTATTGGCAGAGATTTAAAATTTTAGGCAATTACATATTTGACAATTTTTATCTTTATCATATAATGCTTAGGAAGGTTTTTCCCATATAAAATTATGAAATATTTTCTTTTATTATTTTTGTGGGAAAGACTTTTTCCCTAAAAAATTATAACCCATCTGAAATTTATTTGGGGGGGGTGGTGAAGGAAGGATATATTTCTCAAATAGTCAATTATCTCAATGAGCACTTAGTGAATAATTGTTTCCCCAATGAGATGAAAAGTAACCTCATATACAGGACTTTTGGGGGAATATGGTTTGTGGTCCATCATATCTTTGTTTATTCTTGGACTGGTTGGTATCTCACTGTTTCAGTCATTCTGATTTTATAGCATATTTGAAATCTGTAGGGAAAGTCTCCTTTCACAAATGGCTACTGTAACATAGCAGAGTTCACGAAAGATTAACTATAACAAAATACCATGACAAAATACCACTCTACCTATTTTGTAAGGCAAAGTAAGCTTCTGCTAGGTTAGCAGTAAATTACTTATCCTTAGTTGGTGCTGGTGAGAGGGAGAGTGGAAGAAGACTACATATAAAACTTAGCATATGTTAAGGTAGAACCAGCTCCATCACCAAGCAAATTATGAGAAGACTCATTTGCCCTGTGTTGTCCATATCTACATCTTCCCCCTGTCTCTTCTTAATTTCTCCACCAGCAGAATAGTGGAAAAGGAGAGATTCAAATGTTTATCTCTATAGTTGCTATTATTTTTTATTTATTTTCTTCTTCAGGAAGATCAATTTTTGGTTTATTTATTTATTTATTTTTGGTGCTAGGGATTGAACCCAGGAATACTTTACCATATCTTACTATAGATATTTATTATATCTGTAGTCCTTTTAAAAATTTTTATATTTTGAGACAGGGTCTTGCTAAGCTGCTGAGTGTCTCACTAAATTGCTGATATTGACCTTGAACTTGTGATTCTCCTGACTCAGTGTCCGCAGTTGCTGGAATGATAGGCATGCGACACTGTACTTGGCTAGGAAGATCAGTTTTTATAACCTTAGATACTATTTGAAAAATTACAGAGGATCATCCTCTAAATGGATACCTTACCTTAATGTTTCAGCAATTACAAAACATGCCTTTAGTTCATTTGATGAACTGTTGCTGAGCACCATTTACATACAAGGTATAAAGTTGGACTCACTGTTAGTGATAACATCTAACCTCAATCTCAGTTTAGGCTTCCACTCTGCAATGAAGCCTTTCCTACACCACCAGATTAAGTTAACTGCCTCCTCTTTGCTCCCACATTACCTGACCATACTTCTAAGTGGCACCTTCTACATTGTACTGAAATGATCTGTCTCTCTGGTGGTTTGTCAGCTAATTGCAGGTAAGGATATTTGTCTTGTTTCCCTACTGCCCAGAACAGTGCCTGGTACAGGTGCTTTAGGAAATGAATCTAGTGGAAGTATACAAGGTGAACTGGAAAAAGGAGGCTGGTGGCAGGAAGGTGAGTTGAAAGTTGTTCCTTTACTTTGGGCAGGAGATAATAAAAGTTTGAATTATTGTGGTGGCTGTGGAAATGTAAAGGGAGGAAAGGATGTGAGAAAAATGACTGAACTACTATATAAAACTAAATTTAATTAGACATACAATACAAGTATTAAGCATGCATATAAAACAGGGAGGGTTCTTACCTAGAAAGTCTTTCATGCTAGAGAAAGGAAACAAAACAAAACAAAACAAAACAAAAACAATAAAAAAAGAAAAAAGAAAACAGCATTAGCCAGGGGACTGATTTTTATTTCCATTTATAAATGTACTTGTCAAATCAGATGTCTCAACTTCACAGCTGGAGATGGGGATGCAATTTAAGAAAAGCAATTCAACCAACTGCACAAAAGGTTACTTAGCTCGAGCTCACACACTGTATTCCATGACTCACCAGACTTGAGGCTTTAGGGATATAGCATCTTTTTTTCTTTTCAGTGCTAGGGTTGAATTCAGGGGTGGGCCATCATTGAGCTACATCCCCAGCCCTTTTTATTTCATTCTGAGATGCTATCTAAATTGCCCGGCTTGGTCCCAAACTTGTGATTCTCCCACCTCAGTCTTCTCAAGTTGCTGAGATTACAGGCATGTGCCCCAACAGGGATACAGCATCTTTTAAAACTAGATATCAGCAAAATGCAAAATGGTCAAAAACCCGAATTCTCCCCTCCCCCTGCAACAAGCCAGTCAACTGACTTTCTGTGTGGCATTTTTGATCATCTCTAAATCTCAAAATTCAGACTGTTAATTTCTTTCAGTTCACAGACCCCCAAACCTTCCCTGAGTAAACACTGCAATTTACAAATGTTAAAACTTGGGACAGTTCCTGGATTTCTCCCACATCAATAGTGAAGGTAGACAAGTGAGAGAGGTAGGGAGAGAAGCAGAGTCCCATCCTAGTCCCTAGAATGCTGGTACAAAAAATTAGGAAGTACTTTGAGGTCTCAGAAGGAAGAATTTTCATATGCAAACTATAAGCTTGGTCACTGTAAATGAACCAACAAAAAGTGACTATGTGTTTTCCATTTATTTATTTTTTATCATAGATGACCTTTCCCCTTCTATCCTTTCACTTTTTTTAAAAAAAGAACTCAGGCAAATAAACACTTACTTGATTTGAAATGTATTTATTTATTTATTTTGAGGTGTTAAGGAATGACAAAAACTACCAGGATAGATATAAGAAGAAAGAGGAGATTCAGGGTTCAGTAATCCACAAAACCAATGATGAATCCTTGACTACTGATGAGTTACTCAATGGTACTGACTGTTAAAGTATTAAAAAGTCCCTGGATGCCACTAGTCTGTCAACCAACACAGCACAACAGACGAGTAAAACATATCCCAAAGCTGACCAAGGGAAGTATGATGTGACAGCTATACCCCATGCAATTCCTCTTTAAATTAGGGTTAGATTTACAAGAATGACCTTGTGCACTTTTCTTTTTATACTTTTTTTTTTTAGTTGTAGATGGACACGACACCTTTACTTAATTTATGTGGTGCTCACATGTGTGAGGCAAATGCTCCATCACTGAGCCACAGCCCAGCCCTGTATATACTTTTTCACCCTCACCCTAGCCCCAGAGATTCTCTTTTAGTAGGTCTGGAGTGTAACCTTTCTACCCCCAGCCCTTTACTTGGAATTGAGCCCAGGGCCTGATGCATGCTGGGCAAGCACTCTACCACTGAGCCATACCCCTAGCCCTCTTTAAAATTTTATTCTGAGATAGGGTCTAAGTTGCCCAGGCTGGCCTTGATCCTGCAATCCTTCTGAGTAGCTGGGATTACAGGCATGTACAACCATGCCTGATGCTCTGCATGTATTTTTAACAAGTACGGGAAGTGATTCTGTGGTATAGCTCTGGTTAAACACCACTGGACTAAACATTCGTTTATTTATTTTTTTAATGTGGAGACATGCCCCATTTGAGATGAGGCAATCATTTAAAAAAGCACATGGTATATCTTTAACATTCTCATAAATTTGGAGTTCTTTGAGGATTCTGAAATTTAGAAATTTGGAATTCCTGGCACTTTTCCTCTCCTGTATCTGATCTTCAGGGAGAATTGTATCCCACATAAACAATGAGTATTTTTATCAACATTATCTGAAGTTTTTTTCCTTTTACTTGGAGGTTTTTTTCTCCCTCAAAAAAACAGCTAATATTTTCCTTTTGTGTATATGTGTGTGTGTGTGTGTGTGTGTGTGTGTGTGTGTGTGTAGTTAGGGATCAAACCCAAGGCCTCATCCACGCTATGCAATTGCTGTGTTACTGAGCTACACCCCCAGTCCTAAGAGAAACTAAACTTTAATCATTTCTCAAGAATTTCTTTATATATAAGCCAAGCATGGTGATGCATGCTTGTAACCCAGCTAGAAGGCTAAGGCAGAAAGGAAGATTGCAAGTGCTAGGCTGGCCTGGGTAACTATAGCAAGACTCTGTCTCACAAAATAAAAAGGGCTGTGGATGTAGCTCTGTGGTAAGTGCCGTGGGTTCAATACTCACCTACCAAAAAAAAAAAAAAAGGGAATTACTTCATATATAAAAAAGCTTCAAGAGTATTGGAGTGAACCTGAGAAGCTGGACTGTTGGCATGTACACTCAGTAACTCTGTAAGATCAGCCTTATATGACCTGGGTGGATTAAAATTCATAGCCCAGGAAACCTGTAAATGGGGACATGTCAAATACCCGTGTGTAACTGAGACTGAACTTCATACTGGCAAATGCCAAGAGGTTGATGTATTTAAGAGCCCGCTGCACACAATGGTCAATATAGCATCCTTATAACTTAAAAATGAAGAAGAGGAAAGAGGATGGGAGCTGATGTGTTAAGAATATATTTATTCATAATTATCACATTTAATTTTTACTATCAGAGTGATAACTTGCCCAAGGTCTCATGGCTAGAAGATGTCAGAGTGGAAATTAGAACTCAGGACCAGCCAAGGCCATCATACTCAGAAACATGAAAAACTCAGAGCAGCTCAGTTTATCAAGCACCTATCATGTTCTGGCCCCAGGGGTACGAACTGAGAATAAGAATAACATCATTTCAGAACTCATTTATTTCAGGAAGTCTTCTTAGTGGGAGCCTAGCGGTAACCACTGTTATCTTATAGCACTTTGATCCAGGAAATTGAGCTCACATACAACCAAATGAAACAATAATTTAGGGAACCGTTTAATTTCTCTTTCTGCTTCTGGGCAGAACAGACTTCAAATGACATCATCCATATGGGAGAACCATTCTGGATAGTCTCTCCAAAGATGAACTTCCCACATACGCTCTTAGGTATGGAAAAAACAACTCATTTAAAATCAAACTGGTCTGCTTTGTGTCTTCTTTTTCCTCAGCCTAGTGAAATATAAGGCTATTTCTGTACATTGTACACAGACTGAGGCCTGATTAACTTTCTTACAATTAAATCAGGTCTGTTTGTTGGCTTTGTTTTTCCTAAAATGTGGGCTCTCACATAAAACTATCTTTCTTTCTTTCCCTGCAACCCAGTTTCTTCTTTGTAAATATCTTATTTGTTGGATAAGATTTAACATTATTTTCAGATTTAAATTTTGCTGTGTAGACTCTAGCAGCTGCCTCTACAATAAAGAAATGAGGTTTTTCCCTCACTAAAATGGGGAAATTAGGATGTTTTAAAACTAGGTATGGACCTTGGCAATTACATATTTCAAAACATGTTAATCATTTCCATTGATTAAATCATGTAAGAATAACATGTAATCAACCTTTTTCATTTAGAATGTTCTAGAAGCATAATGAAGCTCTTGATGCCCTGGCATCACACCCAAGAAAGTTTTCAGCTATGTGACTATATGGTGTATCTGTGTATACTGTATAGCCTCCACTGAGAAGGGTGACAGAAAACACAAACGCTAAGAAACTGAAAAACACAAAAACAGGTTAGCACTATCAAGCAACAAGCAGAGCAAGCCCACAGTGTCCCTGGATGTGAAGAGGCAGATTCCACAGGGTTTTCAAGCAGCTGAAGTTAATTTTTCCACAGATGAGAACATGTGGAGAGAGGTAACACTACGGTGTTCACACTTGTGAGACACACCAATTCCTGCCCCTCCAGGTTTTCTGCAGATGTTCCCTACCAACAGCCATCAAGAGCTTGATGAATGACACTCTCACTTCTGCCTGCCATGAGAAATTAAAAGCAAACATCACAGTCTGTTACCATCTTTTTGGACATGTTAAGATTCCTTGTCATCAATTTCTTTTGGGGGACCTTTTATAAAAATGTGCAGGTGATGAGTGATCCAATAGACAAAGCAGTTGACAATTCACCTAGATCCAGATATCAGAGAAAAGAGAGCTTCCAAGCTAATCCTTGACCTTTCCTCACCACCTCTAACAGTATCCTCCAGCTTTTACCTGACTTTTGGAGCAAAGTGAAAACCTTAGGATTGTTTTTCTTTTCTTTTTTAATTGTCTTCTAGGGCTAGTCTTAGCAATGTCCGGGGAAGGTTCACCCAATTAAAGGACAGCATACAAAACTAAACCTCAGAGTAAACCTCAGAGATTATTGAGATTTGGATGCACTAGAGGTAACACAGTTACCTCAATACAAACAATATTATTTCAAAAAAGAGAAAAAACCTGGAATTTCCAAAGGAGATAGAATTCACACAATAAAATAAATGGTTTCCTTTGAGTTTTTAGCTTAAAAACAGTAAGTATTCTTACAGGCCAGAAGACAAGATAGCTTGAAAGGATACAGGATTTACTGTTTAATTCCCCAGTTTCTGATAAAATGGTTTAGGTTTTTAGCTCATACTTCCTGACTTTAACTGATAGAATACCTCCAAAAACTATTGTTTTGCTTGGTTTCTTGATACCCAAGATAATTGAGGGTTTGATAAAAAAAAAAAAAAAATTAGTGAGATTTAGGGAGAGACATTTGGTTTTCCTGGTTAAAGAGGAGAGTGGCTGAACTGGTACACAGGAGACTTAACCTCAATTTTTCCTCTTCATCCAGCTGTCACTCAAACTAAGCACAGATTAAACGTTGAAACTGACACAGTTTCTCATTATAGGAAGTTGACTGCCAATCCTGCAGGGAGACTATTGAGTAAATCTAAAGATAAGATGGAGTGAGAGTTTGCCTAAGTGGTCTCAGGGGAATAGTGAGCCAAGAAGTGACATCACAACAGGCAAGCAGAACACAGATGAGTGAAATGAACACCAAAGCTTCCCCCAGAGGAGAGGATTGTTTTTGTTTTTGCAGGAATGGGGATTAAACCCCAGGCACTCACATTGAACCACATCCCCAGCCCTTTTTATTTTTTGAGACAGGGCTCATTAAGTTGCTGAGGCTGGTCTCAAACTTGCAATCCCTCCTGCTTCAGCTTCTTGAGTCACTGGGATTACAGGCATGTGCCACTGTGCCTGGCCAGAGAAGAGGGTTCTAATAGCAGTCAGCCTACTGGACAGGAAATATGGAGACGGTCTAGAGCATAGGGATTAGGCATCTCAGCCAAATCTCTGACTCTGTGGAGGCTGGAATGTGGGCTTCTCTTACCTATGTTCTGGAAATGGCCTCATTGTCCCATCTTCCCTTCTCTTCATGTTTGCTCCCTTTTAAAAACAGAGTAGTCTCAGTCTACTCTTTAGGGTCTGGATGACTTATCTCTACTTAATGACATCAGATATGTTAGAAAAGGCATGAGTCTTCTAATCAATTTACAGGAGAACACACAAATATATTATGTATATGTTCCAATCAGGAAAGAACTTCTATATGTGTTTTTGTTAAAGATCATTTGTTCTACCTTCCACTGAAGACAAATGAAAGATGGTCATTAAGATGGAACTCTCTGGTGTGTCTGAACTAGATAAAAATTGTTCAGAGAAGGAATTACTTTCTTAGCTTTAATGGTCCAAGTGGAGGCAACAGTTATTGTGAATGGGATGTTGGAGCAGAAGTCACTAAAAGTTGTTCAGAGACCAAAATATGAATACAGAGAGGTGAGGTAAAAAGAATGATTAGCTAGATAGACCATGGTTTTAAAAATGTCCCCACATTAAGAAGTAGGATCCTTGCTTTCATACCTTTTGAAATACTCCCATAATAATTCCACAGCTTGGGCCTGTTTCTAATAAAAGAACAGAGTGAAGATCACCATTAATTCAGATGGGCAATCCTAGAAAGGGACAGGAACTAGGCTGGTTTTGATTTGTGAAATGTGTAGGGCCCTCAAAACACCAGAGGCTGGCTTAGAAAAATCCCCACAAAAGCTTTTAACTTAAAAGTTATCAGGAGTTCAGGAAGGCACATAATTAAAACCAAACTCCTTTTACCGAGTTTAAAATAAAACTGTGGCTCTGGAAAGTTGGGCCCAAGGGAAAGGAATGAGACCAAGTCACATGTCTACTGCCAAGGCTGAAACTGGTTTAACTCATGTTCCTTTGGAGTCAGGGCCTGACCCACAGTGATGGGAAAAAGACCTCCTATTTACATTTTCCCTAAGAGGGACAAAGCAGAAAGAACATTTTCGATCATGTTCTTGTGCACTATCTGAGCCAGGGGAAACAAGTTGAGCTATTCTGGGATGGCCTACAGAGAACCAGTTCTTCCCTTCAGGGTTCTCAGATTAATGACCTAGAGGAAGAAGTCAATGATGGGAATGGAACTGCAGCAGGGACCCTTCTGACGGCCAGTGCCCTGCTGACCTCATCGCCATCCGAGCTAACTGCAAAATTGTCCGAGTTATTTAACTTTTCTTATCTCTCTTTTATTTATTTATTTATTAATTAATTTTTTTGGTACCAGGGATTGAACCCAGGGCCATTTAACCATCAAGCTATATTCCCAGCCCTTTTTAATTTTTTATTTTGAGACAGGACCTTGCTAAGTTGCTAAAGACCTTGCTAAATTGCTGAGGCTGGTTTTTGAACTGGGGATCCCCCTGCCTCAGCTTCCAGAGCTGCTGGGATTACAGATTAGCACCACCATACCTGGCAATTTTTTTAAACAACAAATCCCATTACTATGTACAACTATAATGCACCAAAAAAAAAGAATGTGGAAAGAAAAACCAAAAAAAACCCAAAAAAACAAAAAACCAAAAAAACAAAACATTCTGGTTACACACACACCTAAGATAAACAAGTTTCCCAGCCTTCTTCCTTAAGGAAGAGCACCCTTCATATCTAACACCAACAGGACTCTCAGAAAGTTGAAATTAGGAGACTAGCTCTGAAGCCCATCTTGTTGAGCCTGTATCCCAGTAATCAATCTGGGGATCTTGCCCAACCTAGAAATATATGAATGGGTGGAATAAGAACTTCAAGATTTAAGCAAGTTGTGACAGTATCTAAAAAAAACCAAAAAAATCTAATGATATTTCTTTAATATCATCAAGGTTTCAATTGTACTAGTTTTCTATTGCTCTCAAATAAATTACCACAAAACTTAAGAGTCCTTTTTTTTTTTGGGGGGGGGTACCAGGGATTGAATTCAGGGGTGCTTAGTCATTAAGCCACATCCCCAGTCCTTTATTTTTATCATTTTTATTTTGAGACAGGGTCTGGCTATGTTGCTTAGGGCCTTACTAAGTTGCCGAGGCTGGTTTTGAACTTGTGATCCTCCTGCCTCAGCCTCCCAAGTCTCTGGGATGACAGGAGTGCATCACCATGCCCAACAAAACTTCGAGTCTTAAAACACCCATTTGTTACCTGACAGTTTAGCAGGTCACCAGTCTGGCACAGTTCTGCTGGCTTCCCTGCTCAGGTTTTCAGTTGGCTGAAATCACGGTGTCTGTAGGATGGGCCTATCTGGAGGATCTGGGGAAGGATCTGCTTTCAAGCTCATTCAAGTTGTCAGCAGAATCCGATTTCCTGCAGTTTTAAGTCTCAGGTCCCTGTGGCCCTGCTGCTGGCACTGGTGGCTGCTCACTGCTTACAGGGGCTCCCACATTCCTTCTCACTAGGCTCCTCCCCTCTTTAAACCAGCAATGGCACATTGAGTCCTTTCCACATTTCAAATTTCTTGCTTCCCCTTTTGTCACCAGTCAAGAAAGCTCTCTGCCCTAACAGACTTATGTGATTAGATCAGACTCACCAGGAAAAGCCTCCCTAACCTAAGGTAACCTTTGTCATAAAATATAACATAGTCAATGGGAGAACTATCTGGTCATAAATATAGGTTCTGGAGATTAGGCCAGGACATCTTTAAGAGGCCATTTTCAACTATCACAACATGGTCTAGTTTTATCTATTGCTTCCTGAAATTGAGAAGCTGTAGCTGGCTTCTTAGCTGCATTGAGTGACTATATACATTCAGTTTCAGAACCATGCTGAAAGCACTCTTTTTAGGCTGGGAAAAAGTGTGCATCCATGTGAGTAGGCATACATGTGTGAGAAAGTGTGCACTTCTAAGCAAAAATTACCAATTATTAAATCGCATATACCTTCATTGTATTATACTACTTAATTTGCCTTTACTATTTAATATATATGGAAAAATGGTTAAAAAGGAAGTCAAATATAGTACTTACATTCAGTTATATTATAAATATTTCTGAAATTTTTCATACCCCAGATTGTGAATACCCCATCAACTTTTTGCTTGTTTTGGTCCTGGAGAGTAAACCCAGGGCCTCACACATCTAGCCTATCAATTTAATACAGCATGTAGATAGAGATCAGGTAACGTCACTTCACATATTCTACTTCATCTTACTATAATTTAGTTTTTTTTTTTTTTTTTTTTTTTTTTTTTTTTTGTGGTGTCGGGGATTGAACCCAGGGCCTTGTGCTTGCAAGGCAAGCAGTCTACTGACTGAGCTATCTCCCCAGCCCCATCTTACTATATTTTAAAAGAAAAATCATTAAGTTCTTTACATGACAGAAATAGACTCTGTTGTATTCATCATGCTACCTAAATACTATTGAAGTTTTATAGCTCTTAGTTTCTTTGTAGGCCTGTACCTTTTCTTTATGGATATTCCCAGTATCTGAAGAATTTCTGGACTTTTTGGGAACTCATAAAATGTACTTATTATAGAAGAAAATATATATAAATATATGAAGTCCTCCATGAAATATTTGAGGCAAGCCATATTATATTTAAAGATAATTCAAAAACTCTTATGATCCACAAATACATTTGCTGGCTCAGGCATGTTCTCTACTTAGTGATTCACACACCATGTACTATATGTAATGAAAATGACCAAGAGAAGAATGAGGAGCTGTAAAACTTATGGTTCTAGCACATGGGTCACATTTCTCAGATGGTCGTCTATTTTCATTTTCCCCATGGTTTGGAGTTTCAGGTACACACTGGTGTGCCCAGTCACCTCAAATTATAGTAGCCCATGAAATACATTCCAATGATTCAAAACTCAGGCTCAGTGAACACATGAGAAAAGAAGCCTAAGCACTCCCTCAAAAAAAAATATATTTTTTTTTGCAGTGCTGGGGATCAAACCCAGGGCCTTGCGCTTGCAAGGCAAGCACTCTACCGATTGAGCTATCTCCCCAGCCCTCAAAAATATTTTTAAGGAAGGCTGCATATAAATTCTAAGTTTTAGAAGTCCCTATTTAGGTCTTAAGTCCAACTCTTTCACTTTTCCTGTTTCTCTAGTTGAGTTTCCAGGTCTCACCCTACTACTTTGCTGAGGGTCTTTGATAGATGTATTAGTGACCACCATTACATCTTCTTAGACAGCAAGATTTCCATGCCCAAAGACTGGGAAAAGATGGATTGCTATTATTATTTTTGTGATGGGGATCAAACCCAGGGCCATGTGCATTTGAGGTATGTGCTCTACCCCTGAGCTACATCCTCAGCTCATACATAGATGGCCTTTTAAAAAAAATGCAATACTGGGGATAGAACTCAGGGATAGATGGGCCTTTTAATATGGTAATCTAGCAGCCTATTTGGATAGCAGTCATTTAAATTTTATTGGGAACCAAACTATGAATCAAAACTTTTGCAGGAGGATTGCAAGTTCAAAGCCAGCCTCAGCAACTTAGTGAGGCCCTAAGCAACTTAGCGAGATCTTGCCCAAAATAAAAAATTAAAAAGGGCTGGAGATGTAGCTCAGTGGTAAAGCACCCCTGGGTTAAATCTCTAGTACACCCCCTCCTCCTCCCCAAAAAAGGTGGCTGAGTGGGACTGAGAGGATAGTATGGCTCACTAGAATTCACATTTCAAGATGAAATAAATACTTGGGACCCAAATAACATAAGGTAAACCTTTTTACTTCTCAGCAGGTTCCACAGAAGGTTAGGGACTTCCGTTGTTCTTAAATTTTTTTCCTGCCTTCGTAGAAACCAAACAAAAAAATTTTGTTTTTTCTTTCTTTCTTTCTTTTTTTTTTTTTTTGAGATGGGATCTTGCTATATTGCCCAGGCTGGCCTTGAACTCAGGATCTTCCTGCCTTGGCCTCCCATGTAGCTGGAATTATAGACATGTACCACTACATCCAACTGAAACCAACGTATCAACTCAACTATTTTAGAACTACATATACATAGCAAATTGTAACAAACAGGAATCTGAATTACCTTGGAAAAACCTTCAGAAATGATTCTCTAGTGTGTGGCTTCTGCTTTCCAAATGACCAAATGGGATAGGAGCAAAGGGTTCAAATCTTAAATAGGCAGTAGCATTCAGTCCCTGTATTTCATTAAGTAACTATTTTCTCAGCCTTGCCCATGGTATACTTAGAGTAATAAAGTGTATGATTACAAAATCTAAGACAAGGCTCTTTGATCTCAAAGAGCCCTTCCTGGGAAGGAAAGATAAGCACACCCATGAAACACTCAGAGCGCAATGCAAGAAACTGACTGAATGCAATCAAACACTAGACTATATGGTAGTTATTACTATTTACTAGTAAAAAGATACTACTTACTTACTGGTAAAGAGGGTAGCCAGGAAAGGGAGAAGAATCCACTATTGGCTAGAGATCTGGGGCAAGGCTTTATGGAAGGTAGAGGCCTACTGGATATATTAGCCTAAAATTTGAAACTAGTGGTCATGAAAAATGACCTTATCATATGTGATTGTAAGATAGCTAGCATAAGTTGGGGCATTGCGAGGCCACAACTATCCCAAAGTGCCACTCTGCTCTGAAAGACAAAGCTCTGAAAGATTATGAATGGAAGCTTTCTTTGATTCTTCCACTTTTATATCCCCACAGGGAAACTGAGTCTTCAGATACACAAGGTTCTTTGGATTTAGGGGGCTAAAATTGCCTCTAAATTGCCTCCAAGAGCAAAACACGTATTTTAAAATGTAGGCCTTTGGGAGAGGAGCAGTTATTTGCTTTTTTTTTGGCAGGCGGAGAATCCTTCAGACAAGAAAAGCCTCAGTAATTCAGAAATTGTTATAACTTAACAGGTTCTTAATTGAAGCACACCTTTGTACCATTTCTTCAAAATTTATTTACAAAGCAAATTAATGGCATAAATAAAATAAATTACCTGAACATTTACAAATGGTTTTGGAGTGACTGTTTACATACAATTGACAGACATGTTAAAAACACTTCCCAATCACAACTTTCAAGGGCATAGCAGATCTTTTCTCCTTTGCAAAGGTAGTAAGTAGTCAACAGTTATATCATTGATAGTTAAAAATAATAAAACATACCAAATTTAAAATGATGTAAAATTCTGACTTTTTTACTGATTTAGATCTGTCTCTTCCTAGATTATTTTGTAAGGGTCTGTCCTCCTTTAAACTAGGTTTGTTGTCATCATCTCCCTTTCCAAATCAGATTCGAGAGTCAAGGATACTGGCAATGAGTCAGGGGCCATTTCACAGTGGAGCAGCCACCCATCTCACTGGTTAACACAGGCTGCAGATCCAACTGCTGGCAGCAGCACTTACTGGTTACATGACCTTAGACAATTCCCTGACTCTGTCTCAGTGTTCTCGGCAGTAAAAAAGGGGTAATGGTACTTGATGTATAAGGTTACCAAAAGCATTAAACAAGATACTAAATGTGTTTGGTGGAGCACTGACATAGCAAATATTTTATAAATTGTCGGCTACTGATACTACGATACTACTTCAGTTTCCCTGCTTTTCCAATCTCTCGTCCCTCTTTGGTCCTTTGGTTTTCCCAATACTAGTTGGCCACCAGAGGTATTAAGCTCAAATAAATTCCTTAGCACTCAAGTAAAGGGTTTTACTTGTAGATTTTGATTAACCAGGCTAATTCCTACTTACCCTTTCTAATCTACGGACATTTTTTTTTTTTTTTTGGTGGTGCTGGGGATTGAACCAAGGGCCTTGTGCATGTGAGGCAAGCACTCTACCAACTGAGCTGTATTCCCAGCCTACCTACAGACATTTAAGTCCATTATTTTACTGTCTGGGTGGTAAAAACCCTTTCTAAATAACCAATCCCATGTGAAGTTGACTTTGGAAAGCAACACAAAGATTTTTCATGTTTTTAACAGTTTGATATACTTTCATTTATTTTATAATTCAATTTAAATCTAGAATATATAACTTTTCACAAACAACTTAAAAAATAATCACTCGCTATTTTACATGCAATCTGTATATAAAAATGTTATTTTCACAATAAAACATGATGAGGTTAAAGTTGAAACAACTTTTAGTATCTTTAACTCACTAGTAGAACTCCTTGCATTGTATAACCAAAGAATGTTTCTGGGTTTTGGGATTGTGATGACGACTACCACCCCAGTTGTGGATAACCACCACCCACTGCATAATAAGAAGGTCAAGAACAGAATAAAAAAGGAACTAAAAAAGAACAAAAGGCTGAGGAGAGTCAGCTCTCACTGTTTCCCTTTGGCCTTCTGACTATAATTAATTGCCAGTTCACCCAAACATTAGGAGACTGGTGGGGTGGTTTGGGTTGGGGGGAACCAAACCAATTCTGAATAGTCTGGGAACTTTTTCAAATTTGAAAAAAAGTAATCCCTGATTACATAGCTGGTTAAGTACTGAAAACAAAACTAGAACTCAATCCAAAACTCATAACTGATTGACCCCTGACTTCTTAAATTTTTGGATCCTTTGAGAACTGAAGCTTACTATCCTTAACGGAAGGTTGACTACAATGGCCCTTAACAAAGAAACAAGATACAGACCCTGCTGCCCTTCTGCTGGAGATTCCAGTGGTAGCTGGATAGGAAAGAGCCAGAGGCAGCTGCACATCTCTGCCCACTTGTTGCCGCTCTCCTAGATACTTCTCAGCCCTTTCCTGACACTGCATCTAGTCCTCAGACAAGCTCAACACTCCCATAACTTTAATCATAAATATCAATATTTTCAGCCCATAATTTTCTCCCCATCTTTAGACCAGTCACATGTTAAGTGTCCCTTATTTGAAATGCTTGGGACTCGAAGCCTTTCAGATTTTGGAATATCTGCATATACATAATGAGATCTCCTGGAGACTTGCCCAAGACTAAACAGGAAATTCATCTTTAGCCTGAAGGTAATTTTGTACAATATTTTTAGTGCATCTCTATTTTCATTGCAACCTGTCACATGAGGTCAGGTGTGGAATTTTCCACTTGTGGTATCATGTTTGTGCTGAAAGTTTTTGAATTTTGGAGCATTTTGGATAAGGAATGCTCAACCTATACTTTTTAGATATCATTAACTGAATGTTCCAAAGTTCCTCTAATTCGATGTATCGAAAAATGAAATCGTTCCTGTTCAACATACTTTTACTCCCTATGTTTGCCAATGCAATTTGTCATTTTTGGCCGTTTGTCAAATTTGACCATTTTTCACCAAGCCACCTCAACCAAAGACCTGGGCATTGCTCTTAACTCTCTGCCTTCTCCCAGGTTCAGCCCTGCTCCCATTCTACCGATCCCCAGGTTTTGTCAGTTCTAGTTTCCAAACAATTGAATGCTTCTCTTCTACCTGGAGAATACCTTGGTGCAGGCCTTTATCATGTCTCACCTGGAATACTGAGACAGGAGCTCACCGACCTGATCATCTTCTGACACTGGCTCCACCAACCAGCTTCTACAGCTACTAGAGGTATTCCTCTGACAAGCAATTCTGATCACAGCAACTTCACTCTAAATCTTCAGTCCTTTATCCACAGGATAACTTTCCACATCCTAAGAATGACATACTAAACCCTACATGGTGTGACCTCTGCTAAGACTCCAGCCTTAATTCATACTATACTCCTTAAATACATCCTTTGTTCTAGCCACACTGATATGCAACTTTCAAAATAATGCTATAGTTTCTCATATTTTTCTACCTTGTAATATGCTATTTCCTTGTTCTTCACTCAATTAGCTTCTATTGTTCTGCAAACATCAGGTTAATGCATTTAACACCTGACTGATTCTTTTTTTTGGGGGGGGTGGTGCTGGGGATTGAACTCAGGATTGCTTTACCACTGAGCTATATTCTTTGCTCTTTTAGTTTTGAGAAAGAGTCTAAGTTGCTGAGGGACTCTTTAAATTTCTAAACCTGGCCAGGCATGGTGGTGCATGCCTGTAATCCCAGTGACTCGGAAGGCTGAGGCAGGAGGACCCCAAATTAGAAGTCAGCCTCAGCAATTTAGTGAGGTCCTAAGCAACTTAGCAAGACCCTGTCTCAAAATAAAAAAAATAAGAAAGGCTGGGGATGTAGCTCAGTGGCAAAGCACCCCTGGGTTAAATCTCCAATACCCACTCCATCCTCTTCACCTCCAAATTTTCTGAATCTTGCCTTGAACTTGTGATTCTCCTGCCTCAGCCTCCTGAGTAGTTAGGATTACAGGTGTATACCATTGCGCCTGGCCTGACCTAAAACACTTTGTACCTTTATGTCTTTATTAGAAAGTTTAACTTTCCTGTGTCATAATTCTTGGTTTCCATCTCTACAATTATATTTAAAATTCCTTGAGGGTGGACATTGCATCTTTCATTTATTAGGAATTCCAGTGTCCAATATAGGGTTTACTACATAGCAGATGCTCATAGAATGTTAATTGTGGGAAGATTCAAGATAGGGCAGGATTGGTTGGGTGTACTGGTGAGCTCCTAAGTGCCAGTTACCCAATAGGGTGAGGCAGGAGGATAACTTGAACCAGCCTGGGCAACATAGCAAGATCCTGTCTTGAAAAACAAAACGAAGTAGGGCAGGTGGCTTTAATACTCATTTATCATGGGATTAGAAATTTAGGGTAAGAGGGCAGGACACAGCTTGCAGTAAAGGAGTTGATGCCTTCAAAACTCCCATTCTTTTTTTTTTTTTTTTTTTTAATAGTTTTTAGATGCTGACAGACCTCAATTTTATTCATTTATTTATACATGGTGCTGACAATTGAACCCAGTGCCTCACACATGCTAGGCAAGCACTCTACCACTGAGCCACAACCTCAGTCCTTATTGACTTTTCTTGAGTGGAATAAACAAACAAACAAACAAAAAATACACTTGTGGGTTTCATTAGGCAGAAAAAATGATAAACAG
This sequence comes from Sciurus carolinensis, assembly GCF_902686445.1. NCBI lineage: Eukaryota > Metazoa > Chordata > Mammalia > Rodentia > Sciuridae > Sciurus > Sciurus carolinensis. Next base: position 85,076,585 of record NC_062224.1, read on the forward strand.
ATTGCATCCTAATTACCAAGTTCACCCAAATGTTTCTCATTCCAGGATAACAAATTATAAGGTGGAATAAAAAATAGATTCCAGTCAGGTGGGATGGCACATGCCTGTAATCCCAGAGACTGGGTAGGCTAAGGCAGGAGGATAGCAAGTTCGAGGCCTGCCTGGGCCACTTAATGAGACACTGTCTCAAAATTAAAACTACTACTACTAAGAGCATTCCAGATGGGTAGTCCCCCAGTTAAAGAACTTTAGGTACAGAGGATAAGATAATATGCTACAGAACTACTTGGTGTTTGCCAGAGATGAGCACAAAGCACATGGAAAGAATGATTTTCAACACTGAAGGTCTGGGAGGTGAGAAGGCAGGATGCCTCTGGCCTGCCTATTAGTTGCCACACAGACAAGCTCTCATGAAAGCTGTAATCTTTTATCATCCAATTATTATCAAATGTACTGTGATTAGTTTGTATGGCTGATTACAAAACAAAGTAAGTTGATTAACTGTTCTCTTTATATGTGAAAATGGCTGGATGAAAATTATTATTATGTAAAATCTTTTCTGTTGAGATGTTAGACCTGAAGCAATCCCATCTAAATGAAAAAATGCTACTGATCCTGGTTTATAAATGCAGGTCAAATCCTATTATCACAAATACTGATTCAATAAAAATCTGCCTAATTAAAGATTCCCAGGGTTTAGCTGATGACCCACTTACTTCAAGATGTATTCAACATAATAAAATCAAATACACTAGAGTTTGGACATTTGCTAGTATGTTTTCTTTGTAAATATCTTATCTTGCAATTTTTTAAAATTGGCAAATAATAACTTGAGATTATTGACTAATGAATAACTGGCTCATGCCTTAGGATTATTTAAATGCCAACCCATCTAAATGGACTAGTTCCTGAGTTACAGAATTTTATTAAACTCAGTGATTAAAAAGCAAGAGTTGGGGTTCCTAATGTATTTGTAGTTCAGAATTTTTTTCTAATATTGAAAAATTACTATCAAAGAAAACTTTTCTACTGAATATGTGAGCCAAGAATTTTTAAAAAAAATATTTTTTAGTTGTAGATGGACACAATATCTTTATTTTATTTATTTTTATGTGGTGCTGAGGACTGAACCCAGTGCCTCACACGTGTCAGGCAAGCGCGCTACTGCTGAGCCACAAACCCAGCACTGTGAACCAAGAATTTTATGTTGTAGTTGCTCCACGGTGGAAGAAGACAGCTGACCCTTCAGAGTCTAATAAAAAGTACCCTGTGTGGTTCCCATTAGAATTGAGAGTAAATCTGGAAGTTGTTCTGTTTTTCCTGAGTAACAACAAATCAGAGATGAACAGATCTGGTGCTCAGGGAACTCCCAGCCTTTAGAGATAAAAGAGATGCTGAACAACTGTGAAACTGGTGTGAATGCCACAAGAAGCTGTTGAATCAGGTATTTCATTATTCCACAGGAGCCCCAGTCAACAGGATCAGGAGCATAGCACTTACAATAGCTGTTCTTAGGGAGGGCTGGAAGGGGTGCAGGGATACAAAAAGGATAGATGGACATTTTTGCCTATTGTGGAAAAAGGGTACTTTTATTTTTTTTCTGAACAGACCATGTCAGCCTATCATGATTTTACCCTCAGAAAGGCAAAATAAAAAACGATCAACATAGCTTTTCTTTCAGCAGGATAATGGCAGTACTTCCATAAAATAAAGCACTGTAATGGAAGTATTTTTTAAAAACCATGTTTTATGGTATAATTTATATTCAGAAAATTAAGAATATTATTTAAAAAATATAATTAGAGAAAGTAAACACAAATCTTGGCTGGGGAGGACACACACTATGTTCTCATGAGTGATTTCTCATTAGGGAGTATATTAGTTGTGCGATTTCTGGGCAGGCGTTAGATTTTCTTATGACTAAAACAGGTCAGAGGCTTACTGAGTATAGAAACACAGCATTATATTACATGAAAAAAAATATCAGATGCTACTGGAAGTTTACAAGTAAAGGTGCGTGATAAAGTAGTTTGTTTTGCAGTCACTAAAAAGTCTTTTGGTCTTTTGTTTTCTTAAGTTAAAAACAATTCCCACTGAATTTAGTTTGCCTGTTCTGCTTCTTGAAGAGCAAAGTGTCCAAAGTATTCTCTCCATGTGAACAGCCATTATTTAAAAATTCTCTGAGGACACTGTCCTTATATGGAAACATTTCATATTTACCCCCTTTAACACCACTAAAAACAACAACAAAAAACTCCCAAGAGCTTTTAAATGCTAACTCAAAATCTCAATCCTGTTTCGTACAGCGCTGGATCAGGGGCTGCATGTCTTTAATTTTATGTGATCTCTATCAGAAAACTGTGTGTATGAGAGAAAGAGAGAGACAGATAGACCCAGAGGTCTGGTTGAGGACAATGAGAGCTGTTCTGCCTTTCACTCTGAAATATGTATAGCAATGTCCTGCACAACATTTTCCTCTTTAAGAGAAATCTGAAGACCTCATAGCCCACGAAGTCTCAGGCTCAGTGGGGTTCATAATCCTAGACAAAAAGACGGGAATTTGAGAACCAGGCACGGGAGATTAAGTTATGACCTATCAATTGCCCACCGTGTTGTACAGACCTGGGGTTCTTCCTCCCGCAATTTCAGTTTCCTGTGTTACTACCATGGATAAATTTTGGATTCCCAGAGTTACTTAAGCTTTGGACTGTCATCTTTACTCCTTAGCATGTCTTTAACCTTGACTATCGAATCTATTTGATATGTACTCCAGTGTTGCCGATGAATGTGGGTTTTGGAGCCAAGAGATCTTAGCTTAAATCAAGACTATGGCTTACTAGCCGAGTGATGCCGGGAAGCCACTTCCACGCATTTCTGTTTCCCCACATGTAACATGTAGGTAGTGAGAACCACCTTCGAGGTGGCAGAGGATCAGCCAGTTACAACCAAGCATCCAAAGACACATGAGTCCAAGACAACCACAAAACTAGTTGTTAAATAGCACCCTAATTAGTCAGAGGACAGGAACCAGACTAAGGACATCGTATGAGGTAAATCTTAGCTGAGAATCAACAACCTCCAAATTAGTTATGCATATTTTTCACTATCTCAGAGATTACAGACAAAAGTAAGATAATGGAACATGAGTGGTATATAAAAATCAATGTTCTCTACAATATAGTCCCCAGTCATTTGGATACTAAAGTTGGTTACAATAAACTGATGCTATTGTGGGAATCCATAGCCACAGACCACTAAAATTGGGAAGTAGTCTCTTATGAAAGTTGTCCATGTTTGATTTCCTGTAATCTCAATCCTCAAATTTTCTCTTACTGTGACCTCTCTCTAAAAGGCAGGGATGTGAGGGGTAGTGGAATGAGGGTGGGAGGCTGGATGGCAGCTGTTAGGAGTGAGACAAGAAGAAAGTACTTCTTCAGTAGACTGCTAACTTTAAAGAAGAAATGTTACTCAAGTAACAGAGTTCAGCTTTGTGGACTCAATTGGCAGTCGCCAGAAAACACCTAAAATCTGCTGGGGAGAAAACATTCTGTGGTTCCTTAGAAAAGGAAGGTACTAGCCCATGTGTTCCAGAGCTATTCTGGAACTTAATAACGGTGACATGTACACCAGAGCCTCTCTTGGTCCTCTCACAAAGAGAACTTGTGAATGAAACAGCTTCTAAACAGCATTCTTTTGGTATTCTGGTAACTAAACATCCCTGGCTGAGGTCCAAGACCACCACTACCTGATAATATACACCATGAGAAAGATGTTGAAAGTGCAAGTAAAGCAACTGAAAAGAAACAAGCAGTCTGCTCAGATTTCTTTCAGATTTTCTCCCCACACGTCCCCAAATAAGGAAGCTATGACCCTTACGTTGTTATGTACAGCAGAGCACAGTCTAGTTCCCTAAGAAGGAACTGCTACCTTACCTACTACCTAATATGCCCATCAGCGTTCCTCATCATTTGCTACTGGTAGCATTTCTTCCTTTAGTCAGCTTCCTACAGAGGAAGACATTAAATTAGATACAAAATGCCCACATGTCAATCACTTCAGCAGAGACATTGACTGGAGTCGACTGAGAAAAGCCTCAAATGTCTCTGTTCAGAACATCACAAGCTCCTCCATACCACTGGTTGTCAGTAGCCATGAGTTATTCCTTTGGTTTTTAAGCATGAAATTTCCTGATGGTACCTGAGTGACTGAGGAGTAAGGTTCCCATTGTCTATAAGTTCTTGATCATTTTGGTTTTTCTTTCACTCAAATCACTTTGCCTATCATGCCAAATAGGCGAAGGCACACTCTATTTCACATACATGCCTGTACACACACGCAAGCAGAAGTTGCATATAACTGAAGTTTTTCTGTATAAGTTCCATAGTCATATGGGAGCTTTTTCTTTTGAATCATAGTATCGATCCATAAAACACAGGAAAGGCAGCAACTAAATATAGCCACAGAAATTAAGAAATGCCCCATAAGACATAATGATAAAAACTCTAAAATCTTACTGTCAAACAGTTTACAACTTATTAAAAGCTAAAACACAGAAACTGTAGGCTGACATATTTAAGTCTGCTTTTACTTAAGACTGTATCAGGTATTACGAACCATAACCTCTTGCAGAGAAGCTAAATGGGTCTTTACTTGCATTTCCCCCCTTTACTGATTCCCGTATGTTCCATATGCTTTTGCTCTTAACCTAACCCCTAAATTGTATATAAACACATTCCCCACCTTTGACACAACTAGGAACATACGTAAATAAAAAAAGGCTGCTTACTCGGAGTGTCTTGGCAGTCGGGGAGGGAGATGCTGGGGGAGAATCAGACTGAGATTTTCTATTCCGCGTGAATTCTTTACTTCGAGTATATAGAGAGGACATGGTTCCTTAGGATGTAGACAGACACTCAAACTCTGAATTCTTCACACAAAGCTGGGAAACTGCCTTGTAGGTTACCCTCAAAGAATCTCTCCTTTTGAACTGATGCAAGATGACTTTGGAAAGAACTAAATAAAGGATAAAAGCTGCCCTGTAAATTATAGTCTTGAGCTCTGAACCAGTCCACAGTTAAACAGAGTCTGAGAGGCGTGTTCCATCAATATTTTCATTTCAACTCCAACCACAAGTGCTCAGTACTGGTGGCTTGTGGTAGAGGGTACTGTGCTGAGCAACACCTTGACATCTAGATCAAGTCCTTGATTCTCCCAGAAGGACACTTCTTATGAAGCTTGTTCTTCGACAAAACCTGAACCTAGGTTCCTGATGACACCAGCTTAAATCCCAGGGGAATAACGACTCTGGATCCTGCTGCAGACGAATCTGAGAAGAACTACAGTCACTTTATCCAGAGGCAAGAAATTCAAGTCCCCTGGAAATCATGTTGTCTTCCCTTAGCGTGACTTCACTGGGCTGCAAAGGTTGAGAACTGCTGGGATAAATTCAGGTCAAACAACTTAAAAACAAAAACAAAAAAAAAATAAGGAACCAAGAGTTTAGGAGAAGGAAGCAGTCTGAGGAAGTCAAGTTTTCCTAAGTCCTCCCAGACGAAGCTGCTTTTACATATAAACACTCACAGTCATACACACATCTTTTCCCCTCCCCTCTTCTGTTTTCTGACATTCCAAATCCCTATTCGCTCAGCGAGGAATGCTGGAGAGAAGCCAAGGGCAAAGATTCACTTTCAACTTAGAATTCGGGTTGCCACTTGTAGAAGGAAAAGAAAACCTGCCAGTTTCTCGGCATAGAGGGAGGCTCTTTGGGGGCGAGCTCAGGGGTAGCCCCAGACCTTCAGTATTCACCACTCCGAGGAGACAGCAGTCTCCAAGATGAATTTCTCTAAACACTTCTCTAAATCTGAGAATGGTGCCTTTTCACTTCCGGATCTCTTAAGTAACAAAGCCCAGAGAGAGAAACATCTGTCAAAGTACCTTCAGGCCTTTTATGTTCAATTTTAATGAGATGTCATTCCTGCTGCTCTGTGGAGAAGCCCCTGAATTTGAAACTTTGGCTCACTGCAAATGAAGTTCTCTGTGTATCACAGACCTCACTGGCTTAATCTAAAGCTGAAAGCTTATTGTAATTTCCTAAAAGTTCACGAGCAGGAGTGAAAGATCAGAAAGGAGTATGAAGGTGAGGGGAAAGGGAAAACAGCAGAAATAAAAGAACAGAGCTGCGAAACAGCAAGACCACAGGACTCAGCAGCACAGGGGAAATTAAGAGTTAAAAACAGGAATTTCTTTGCTGGGTGTTGAATGATTTTGGATTTGGCCTTGAAGAAACATCTCAAATTTAATCTTTTGCACTCTGTTGTCATCACTATACTCTTCAACATTTCTTCGCCAAGTGCTTTCTAAGCCAGTGAGTTTCTCCCCAAAGAAACAACTCTCTGAGCTCTTGGAAACTCTGACCTGCTCTCCCTCTTCCACATGAAATTTACATTTTTCCTGACTGTCTTGAGATCTTCTTTATTCCAATGATCAATTTTGTGAAATTAAAGCAAAAGGGGTGATCAGCTACTTGGGGGTTAGTCTGAGGAACAGATTGAAGAGGATTTATAAAGGGCTCTTGATTTATTTTTAATCTGAAAAAACTCCTTAAGAATTTACAGACAAAATTTGTAAGCCAGAATTATATATACAGTACCTAAATTCTTGGGAATTCAGGCCCATAAATTTTATTTTATAAATACAGCTTATATAGTTAATCCCATCTGATAAGAGTGGGTCTTTCTCTACTAGACCTCTGCACTTAGAAAAGAAATATTAGTGTGAACCTAAATAGTAATATACCAGGAGTAAGCATGCTTGGTTAGGGAAGGATTAGTGATACCTTGTCAATATGTTGAATGAAAGTTACCAGGTTATGTTATTCCTTAAGGGGGCAGCAAAAACAATTCTGATCTGACAATGGTTTCCTGACCTATTTCTGTAAAGTTTATACAGTGCTTTCACACCTACTGACAACTGGAGAGGAACTGTAAACCCTCTTCGTTTCTAGATGACACCTTTGTCTCTTTTCACTCTATTTCATATCTACTTCTAGGAAGTTCTAACAATGACAAACCCCCCTTTTTTTTTCTTTTGCTTTTTTTTCTTTCTTTGATACTGGGGATTGAACTCAGGGGCACTCAACCACTGAGCCACATCCCCAGCCCTATTTTGTATTTTACTTAGAGACAGGGTCTCACTGAATTGCTTAGCGCCTTGCTTTTGCTGAGGCTGGCTTTGAACTCACGATCCTCCTGCCTTAGCCTCCTGAGCTACTGGGATTACAGGCATGCACCATTGTGCCTGGTTTACAAACTGTTTTCATCTGATCCTCTCAACCATGTTGAAAAGAACATTACTATATTGTTATCTTACAGATGAGGAAACTGAAGTTTTAGAAAGGTTCACTGACTTGGCAAAAGCCATACAGTCAGTAACAAGGGAGCAGAACAACTGCCTGAGGATTAAGTTTTGGTTGATTAAGGTAAAGTAAAAACAGATCTGAAAAGATCTATCAATTTAAAACATTCAAGAAGATCCTGAAGCTGGGCATGGTGGTGATGGCTATAATTCCAGTGACTTGGGAGGCTGAGGCAAGAGGATTGCAAGTTTAAGGTCATCCTCAGCAACTTGGTGAGACCCGTTCTTAAAAATAAAAAATAAAAAGGGTTGGGGATGTAGCTCAGTGGTAAAGCACTCCTGGGTTCACTCCCTAGTACCTTTCCTACCCACCCTGCCCCCTGCTCCACAAAAGATTTGGAGTATTTGAGACATTCACAGAAATACACTGGAAATTTAGAAACAGAGATAAATTTCCCAAAAAGGTGAATCTAAATTCTTTCTTCATTCACTTGTTCTTTTCTATATTGAATTTTTTTTTCAGCCTAGACACCAAGTATTTATTGTTCCTTTTTGACTCAAAAGACATGAACTCCCTTGTGAAAATGAAAGTGTCCTTCACATCTCAGTGAAAATAAGAACTGAAAGAAAATATTCTTGGCCATAGTCTTGCTCCTTTCAGTTATAAAGATAACCTAGTTTTTGAGTAGTACACATTTCTAATATCATTCCCAAATTAGGAATCCAGAGATTAAAAACAATAAATTTTTCTCTGCACTGGCCTATCAAATTATAACATTCTGGCGTATGGCAAACTTGTCTTCACTCAGAAAATTCCCTAATCACACAAGCTTTCTGTTCAAAGACAATCAGCATGGAGGGATATGTGAGAATAACTTCTGCTTCCCCAGGTGGGAGTCCTCTCATTGATGATTCAAACTATTCTTTTGCAAGTTAAGGTTCAGCAAACAAAAAGCGTGGTAAAGGAACACCTCAGAAACAGACTTCCAGGGGTAAGCTTTATAAAGGCCATTTGCTTAGAAAATGATTTATTCTAGACTGGCAGTACAAAATATTGGGTTTATTTGTTTATTTGTTTATAAGTGAGATAAAGGGAGGAAAAAAGTCCATGAACTTTAGGGGGTTGTTATAACTGAACTAAGAGTCCCAGGCAGTCAGCTCAACAGTCTCCAACAAATTCACAAAGACTATCAAACAAGGGAATTCATGTGTCTTTTTTATTTTTATTTTTTGAGATGACACATATCTCATGTGAAAAAGAGCCGATAAAATGTCCTAATGATGTGAATTCTGATCACTGACCCTCACTGACTCACTTTTCCCAAAACTTAAAGGAAGAAATTAATGAATCAGCTAGGTAGTTTCTAGTTTTTCCTCTCTTTATTTTTTAAATCAAGAAAATAAAGAGATGTGGCACAAGAGTGATGATGTTTGGTAGAATGCCTCCCCCGTGATGATTCCCAACATACTACCATCATGCTGTGCATGTGGCCAGAGTGGGCCGCACGGCAGATATCCTGCTGACCCAGCTGACATGGTCAAGGTCTTCAGTCTCACTGAATCTTATTTATCATCTGCAAGTGGTGATAATGCTACTTGCAGAGTTAATACATTTAGGTCTAGTATATAGCATACGTGGCACCCAGCAAAGTGCTTAGTTTAGTGTACTCAATACACAGTAGTTGTCACAGGAAGTGCATGGTCAATATGCACATGAATTCAGAAAACATAAGAATCTAGGGCTGAGAGGTAGCTCAGGGGCGGAGTGCTTGCCCAGCATGTGCAAGGCTCTGGGTTCAATTCCAGCACTAGAGCACTATGAAAACAAATATAAAAAAAAGCTAAATGAAAATCTTATCTGAAGCAAAAAGCTTAAATAAGTTCTACAATCTATGTATTTATTTTTCATATGTTTACATAAAAGGCTACTGTGAAAGAATTAGTAGAATCTCCTGAAGGCTTAAAACAACTACAACTTATCTACCTGCTGCTTCCCTCCCTCTTCCTAACCTTTTCTATTTCTTGGAAGGCAGAGGGAGGGTACAGTGGTGAGGCAACAGCCTGGTTTAGTTAGGGAATGGCTTTACCCAGGGAGATGGAGCAAATAAGCAAACATACTGAGAATAACGAGAACTATGATTTTCATTGTTAAAACAAAACCAAAAACAGATATAAACTGGGCATGGTGGAACACACCTGTAATCCCAGCTACTTTGGGAGGCTGAGGCAGGAGGATTGCAAGTTTGAGGTTAGCCTGGGCAACTTAGCAAGATACTCTCTCAAAATAAAATTTAAAAAGAGGGCTGGGGACATAGTTTAGTGGTAGAGTGCTCCAAGTTCAATTCCCAGTACTGTCTGTCCCCTGCCAAAAATTTTTAAATATGAATAAAGGGAAAGTTAGAATGAACCTAGTGATTGTATGAAGAAAGTAAACCTATTGGTATGGACTCAGGATTTTTAATATTGATAGAGAAATAACTAAATTGAATGTAAATGTATGTGTGCTGTACGTGAGTGCTTATGTGTGTGTGTAAGTGAATGCTTCTGTATCAATATGTACAATTATACATGTATTTCCTACCTCTGTCTGGAAGGACCTGGGAAGGGAAACATCCCAGTAGCATTTAGCACACCTGATAACCTAATATCCAGATCACTGTTTCTTAACACCACTTTCCACTAAAAGGAACAGGGTTCCCTGGAGAAAAGCCTAATGCTAGGGCTGATGCAGGCAAAGAAAATGAGACATAGTTTCTTGTGTTGGAAATAAAGAAGTGCTTAGACAACAATAGGGTCATGATAAAGGGACACAGATGTCTGCTAAAAAAGCAAAACCTGGGAGCATGAGTATCAAAATAAATAATGATAGCAATGAGCTATAACCCACTGAATAAAACAGGAATCCATGAGTCCACACTGATTTAAGTTAAAAAGAAAAAGTAACTGGGAGGAGCAAAAGTTCTTCCTTACAGTAAAATGTCTACTAATAAATGTAGAAAAGGTAAGGAAGTTAGAAAAATCACCATTTAGCAAACTTCATTATAAAATAAATCCAGGAAAGGAATATTAATGTATACCAAAACTAGTGGGTGTGAATAGATGAGGAAGTGGATTTACATAATTTCAAATGTTGCCTCATAAAATATTTATTAATCAGAAAGGAGGAAAAGAAACTTTAAAGAACTCTGGTAGATGCCATTTTAATTTTGTGATCAAAATCAACACCACAGGACAAATTGGTAGCATGAAATGAGAAGAGCACAGCATTATTACTGTGATACTGTGGCCTTAAGTGCATAAGCTGAGTCTGATTATAAGGAAACACTGGACAAAGCCAAACTGAGAGACATGATTGGACTGTTATCTTAAAAAATATCAAGTTCACAAAAGGCAAGGAAGGATTAAAGGACTAAAGAGACACAAAAATTGGGTGTAATTCATGAGCTTGGATTGGATCTTTCTACTACAAAGGATATTATTGAGACAATTGGTGAAACTGGAATTTGGTCTCTGGGGAAAGGGTATACAGGAGTTCTTTGTCTTATCCTTGAAATACTTCTGTAGTTAGAACTTGTTCTAAAGTAAAAAAGAAAAAAGCCCTGTTCTTTCAACTTACCTGGGGGGAAGGGGGACAAAAAGATGACTTAACTCCAGAGAACTGTGGAAAGACAGCCCACATCACATTGGAGAGTATATATGTTCACCACAGACCTGGATTTGCTAATGGCAGACAATCCCTTGTGCTAGAGGCAAAATAACTATAAGGTGAGATTCATTAGTAGGTCATGAATCAACTTAGTGGCTCACAACCAGATTAATAAAAAGTGAAACAGAATACTAAATGTCAGAATGCATAATACATAGTAAAGTAAGAGTATGTTTTCATGAAATTGTTGTTTTAGTTACTTATGTACAGTACATGTATATGTATATTATATCACATAAAGTCTATATTTTTTTGGTACTGGGGACTGAACCCAGGGGCACTCTACCATTGACTCACACCCCCAGCCCTTCATTTCTATTTTATTTAGAGATAGGGTCTTGCTAAGTTGCTTGGGTTTTGCTAAGCTGTTGAGGCTGGTTTTAAACTCGTGATCCTTCTTCCTTAGCCTCCTAAGCCACGGCACCTGGCTTATAAAGTGTATCTCTTATTACCATGGGTCATGGTCAAAAGTTTGAAAATCAATGGTGTGAAGATGTGCAAGTCCCTTGCTGGTGAGAAGAGTAAGAACAGTTTTTACTGTAGCTAGAAGGATAGTTTCCTCATCCCTGCAACTAATTGACAAAGGATATGTGCTTTGATAAAGGACATGACTAAATTGGACCCAGTATTACACTGCTTGATCAGTAAAACCTGAAAATACTATAATAGTCATTATTTATGAATATAAATTTGGAATCTGATAGACAACTACTGCTACAAGCCAGCAGAGAATGATTTGTTATTATGGAGGACATAATTCCAAGAATCATCTCGACTGCGAGATGGTTGGTTTCATGATGCAAACATCAAGACTAATCAAATGCACCCTGCAAACCCTTCTGTGATCTATGGCATGAATGGTGATTCCTGCAATGTCACTGAAGGGCTCCAACAAGAGGAACGAGTACTTACTATCACTTCAAGGACAGAGTAGTTGGAATTCATACTTGCTTTTTCCTATATGAAGAACAAGGTTCCCTTTTTCCTCCCCAAACCTGACAATTCAAGATCAGCAGAGTTTTCACTGTTACACGAAGTGGGGAGATGGTAGCAGTTGTCTGTTTTTTGAATATTCAAGCATACTGCATTCTGGACATCAAAGATGATGAAATTATTAAGTTCCAAGGGGAGAAAAAAGGCCTAACCTTATTCTGCTTGCTGTATTTACCATTCAATAAAGACTACTAGCCTGCAAAAGGGGTTATGATATTTATGCAGGACAGATCAAAGTGATAATTTTTTTTTTTTAAACTTAGTCTAATAAGAAATTTTGGAAGGATAAGGATTGAAGAGTATGTAAGGAAAGAATATGAAGGTACAGGTGAAGCAATAAAGAGGGTAGAAGGGATGGCATTTGCACTTTGGGTCACAGTCAAACTGATTTTTAAAATATTTCTGATGGCTGGGTGCTGTGGCAAACACATGCAATCCCAGCAACTTGGGAGGCTGAGGCAGGAGGATCACAAGTTTGAGGCCACCCAGAGAAACTTAGCAAGACTCTGCCTCAAAATAAAATACAAAAGAGCTGGGTTGCCCAGTAGTAGAACTCTTGCCTAGCATGCATAAGGTTCTGGGTTCAATCAACACAACTTAAAAAAAGAATCCCATATACAAGTATAAATATGTATGCAAAGGAGGGGGTGAACTATATTGACAAAAAAGTATATCAACTACAATTACTAAAAATAATTCTTATAAAAATTCTGTTGGCTTGGAAAACCCAGAGCAGCTTTTTTTTTTCTTATCAAGCTATAATTCATGAAAAATCTTAATCTTAGGATTATTTTTAATTATTACAGTTTTCTGAGAGTAGTTTCACAATTTCACAGTCCATATCTATGACCTTTCAAGTTCTTTTATTTCAAAAAAGAAAAAAAGTACAGCAGAATAAAATTCTGGATTGCTCCTAGTTAAGCAGATCAAAGAAGACCTTCCCATTAGTAGCCCTTACAAATGTCAGAAATGAGCCTAAACTATGAGATGTTTAAGGCAATAAATAAATGTTGAATGACTTTAGCCAAGGAACTTTAGGTCTAGGCTTTTCAGAAGTATCCTCAAACTTGAAACTTAATAATCTAGAACTATAATATTTAATATTCTATTTTTAGCACAGTGACAAAAGAATTCCTTACCATTACCTATTTAATCAGATATAGTAAACTTATGGGAAAGTTCCTTGGGAAGGTGAACATGGTTTCCAAACCTCAAGAGCTTCAAGACCTGAAGGGAATCATCGACAGTTTGACAGATATTACCTAGTCTTTCAAAAATTTATCTGCTTTTTCCTGCATCCCATTTTTTTAGTAGCTTAGTTTATAAACTTCTAACAGCCACAATATATAGTATTGTAGTTCACACTGAGGGAAGAAGGTTAAGTCAAGTATTATCAGTTAGGAACTAGGCTTTAACAGTTAAAGATGTCTGTTTCTCCTTTTGGAACTAAGAGTTTAGAACAGATGGTGATTTTCAAGTTTATTTATGAATATAAGGGCCAAAGAATAAATTTTTCTTTTTTGTTATCAACAGATACTTTTCTCCCATTAATCTACCTAACAACTATTAAGTGTTTACTCCATGCAAGGTGCTGAGGCAGGAAGATCCCAAGGTCAAGACCAGCCTCAGCCACTTAGCAATACCCTATCTTAAAATTAAAAAAATAATAAGGGTTGGGGATATAGCTCAGTGATAGAGCACTAGGTACAATCCCTAGTACCACAAAAAATTATTTATGTTTTTGTTGGTGCATTATGACACGTACATAACATAATTTGATCAATTTCATTCTCTAGAACTCCCCTATCCCCCCAACCCCCTTCCTCTACTCTTCCGGTCTAGGGGAATATATAAAGTTCTTAAGAGACATGATTCCTACTTTCAAAAAGACAACAGGAAATCTCATTTATATAATTATAAAGTCTCCATATTGCTAAAATTAATAATCAAGTCCTATTCTTCTGAATGTTTTTATATAAATAATTTCTGATCTCATACTAAACAAATAAGCTGTTTTTAAGGAGACCATTGATGGCACACAGCCAAGTCAGAAGATAAAACTAATAAGAGCTTCACTTATACCCTGTGCATTTATATTGTTGCTTTGTTTTAGGGTACATAGAGGGGCTATACACATTATTTGGGGGTGAATGAGAAGTTCTGAAGGAAATAGATTCCTGGTCACTTGCCCCTTTCTCCTTCCATTTTCCCATGTTAATACTTCGTTTTAGTTATGTGCTGTGAAAATCCTCCCCTCTCTTTGGGGATGGGTCAGATCAGTGACGGTAACTCTCATTTACTGATGACTCTTGTACAGACACTCCTTAGTGAAGGAGACACATTAGGACTTCTATCGTGAAATGAATCTCTTACTGTCACCTCTCCTTTGACATAAATCATTCCAGAGTAAAGATCTGGCCTTTATTCCACATGTAAGGAAATGCAGAGTGAGAAGAAGTCATGCAATTCTTTCAATTTAATAAAGGGTTTTTTGACATGTGTTCTTTATGAAAAAGCAATAAAAGCTAAAAATCAGACCAACATACGTATCCCCTGAAAGGCTTGTGTATACTCTGGGGGGTTGTTGTGAGTTAGGGGTAGGGTGGGGACAGTGTCATTTGAGGCATAAGGCAGCAACAGAGGCCAAGCAAGACAGGATCGTCAAGTTGACCAGAATGGAGTGCACAGTAACTTTTATTAGTCTACAAAATGTTCCCAATTTTGCTTTCATATAGTTAAATAATCATGCCTTATGAAAGTGTTATGAAAGTTTAAATCACAGTATCTCAATTAAGGGTAAGGGACTATAAAGACCCTTTAAGAAAACCCTTCTATAAACTGTCCCAGAATTGGTTCACGAGTTAATGTTTTGCAGTTAAATTTAGCAATAGCTTAAAAAGGCAAACAGTGAAAAGCTACCTCTTTTTTATGTGAACAACTCATGCAGCTTTTCCAAAAATCGTCACAGGATGGAAAGAGCAGCAAAGTTAGAAGGGGCAACTCCGAATCTGAGGGTTTTCAAGGGCAGGGGCAATACTTAATAAAAGGGCATCTGGAAGTATGTGGGGATACTATTGTCACAATGATGGAGAGTGCTACTGTAATAGGTCAGGGTCATGGATGCTGAATGTCCCTGCTATGCCAGAGACAGACCCACATTGTGAAGAATTACCCTGCCAAAATGCTCACAACACCCTGATGAGAAAAATATACCGAATTGGTAGAAGCATTAACAGGACAAATTAGGTCTTTTTGTTTAGTTGAAAAGCAGCAAACGATTTGTTTGTTTAATAGGGTATACAGTTTGTTAAATACTGTAACAGATGTGTAGCTTAAAAGTATATGACTTGTCTGACACTCTTGTAAAACTTGTTAAGAGTTAAGTAGAGTTGGACTGGGAATGCAGCTTGGTGCTAGAACACAGATCTACACACACCACACAAGGTAGAGTTGGAAAGATAGCTCCATGGATGCATATCCCCAAATTCATCAGATGATACATTTTAAATATGTCCAGTTTATTGTATATAAATTTTATCTTAGTGAACTTGTTCTATTTTATTTTTTTAAATGGTACTGGGGATGGAATCCGGGAATATTCTGCCTCTGCATGGAACATAGACTTTTTTATTTTGAGACAGGGTCTTGCTAAGTTGTTAACACTGCCCTCCAAGTTGTGATCTTCCTACCTCAGTCTGCCAAGTATCTGGGATTACAGGCATATACCATTGCACCCAGTTAATTAATTTGTTTTAAAATCAGGAAGAAAGACTGAATTTTATCTATCTATCTATCTATCTATCTATTGGTACTGGGGATTGACCTAGTGGTGCTTTACCACTGAGCTATACCTCCAGCCCTGTTTATTTTGAGACATGGTCTTACTAAGTTGCCCAGGTTGGTCTTGAACTTGTGATCCTCCTGCCTCACTTCCCACATAGCTGGGATTAAAGGCATGTGCCACCATTCCTGGCTAATGTTCTTATGATACACAGATCCTATGGAAGTTTATCAGAATCTTCCTGGTCTACAATGGACTGGTATCTACCCCTTCTGCTTTGCAGACACTTTGACACAAATAGTGTAATTGTCCATATATTTTGTTGGTTGTCTATGTGCCATACTTTATCTCCATGTTTTCAGTTATAACTAATTTAAAACAGTCGAAGATGAAAGGTGCTACTGCACTACTAGGTTTAAGTTCTAATTCTTATTGTCTCCCTTATTCTCAAATGATTTTCTTCTAAAAACGACTGAATTCTTTAAACATCTAACATTTACTTTTTCTGCCTTTCACATTTCCGTTGGAGGTCGGTTTTCCCTTTTGTCTAGGGCCCCGTGGGCAGCATGGGCATTAAGCTTTGATTCTTGCTAAAAACATGACTATACCTGAAAATGACATGAAAGTGTCTCCCTGTGCCTAAGACATGATGCCAAAAAACCAAACAAAAACAAACAAAAAAACCTCTAACCATCATAAGAGAGAAAGAGTTGAAAGAAAAATATTTCATAGGAAGAGTATTATTATTTTTGTCCAGATTATTCTGGCCCATTGTTAAGTAAAGGACAGTCTCTTTACATATTTTAAACAATGCATTTCAACCCCACATCATAATTCAGAAATAAAGCTCCTTTAGTTAGCCATGAGGGAAGCAGGTAACAATTCTGAGGGTTCTCAAGTTAATGGTCCTGTCGGCTCTGTCATTCCCGCATTGCAATGACAGTGTAATTTCCCATAACACAATTACGCTGAGGCAAACACTGTCGCAGAGTAGGAGGGGTACATGTGCACTTCTCTAGGAAACACTACTTGTGAGGTTCATGAGGCATGCCATGTTTGTGGTAAACATGAGCAATGTGGGAATCAAATTAATTAGACTCCTAGAGTCTGTTGCTTAGCATGCAGTGCAGGGAAGAAGCTAGCTCCACAGTTACCTAGCCAACTGGTACACGCACGTGAAGAGAACATGCTGTTCTCTGAGCACACAAGGCAAGGAGGGGTAACAGCGCAGAGTCTCAGGTACTGCTCTAAGTAGTCTGCACAATGCTGTGTGCCATGTTACTACCTTGGTTGGCTGATTTGAGATGATAACGATTGTTATTCAAGTTAAGGTCACAGAGTTGATCTCCATATGCTTTGCACCATACTCAAACAAACCAAAAAATAAGCTACTTTCCCATGTCTTAGACTATCGTGTGACCTAGCTATCTTAAAAAATATACTGGGCTGAGGATGTAGCTCAGTGAGAGAGAGAGTACATAAATCCTAGCCATGTACAAGGCCTTGGATTCTACCTCCAGTGCTGCAAAAAACAAAACAAAACAAAACAAAATAAAACAAAACCACTACTGGTCATAATACAGACTAACTGAATATCTATATCCAAAACTGATCATTACTACTGGAATCAAAATTCAAAGAGCACAGCAGATCCACTGTTCACCACAGAGAAGGGTGATCACCAAGTTTCACATTCTAGAGCTAGGGTTTGGGAGCACATGCCTGTAATCCCAGAGACTCAGGAGGCTGAGGCAGAAATGCAAATTGGAGGCCAATTTAAGCAATTCCTCTAGAACCTGTCTCTAAATAAAGTTAAAAAGTCAGGGATGTGCCTTGGGGCAGAGTGCTTGACTAGCATGCATGAGGCCCTGGATTCAATCTCCAGTTAAAAAAGAAAGCCTGCAGCAATTCCAACCCATGAAACGTGTACTGCCTAGGTACAAGGTTGAATGTCTTTATTTTTTTAGTGCTGTTTGTGGAAAGTATTCAGACTTTTTGTTGTTTCCAGCGTAATGAGACAAGGAAATAATAGGAACTGCTATAGTTGTGTGTTATGTAGTAATAATAAGCTGTATTTGGTATTTGCCTGAACTTGTAAAACTAAAATAAAGGCGCCTGGTGACAAACTTGCTGTGAGGCAGGATGACACTTCTGAACAACGCCAATATGAACCTTTATCTATGATTCGAGTGGGGGCTCCTAGTCTAGTCGTGTTCTGGTCTTTATCAGTGAAGACCCGAGCATGACTGGGCTAAAAATCACTACTTAAACCCCTAGACTTTTGGAGCAAACTGTCACCAGCACTGTCACCAGAGGACTCCACGTCGCTCTGTCTCTTGACTGCCCTGGCTGCTGTCTACGCTACCACTGATCACTGATTGACTGTTGTCACCGAGGCCAGACAATTGACCACCTCTCCTGCAGCAACCACTGCCACCCAGCCTCCAGCTTATTGGACACCCGAGGACATCCAAAGACATCCATGGAGCTGAGAGAGGCTATGGTGAGAAGAATCCCCTAGGTCTTGCTGACTGACTTCCTGGCTAAGAGACGTTGCATTGAGTAAGTCCATGGGGATTGGACTCTAGGTGAACAAGGGAATGAATATTCAATGTATTTGTGACTTGCTATTATTAGGAATGTTAAGTTGAGTGTGCATTGCATGAATAAAATCCACTTGTTGGAACCAAACTTGATTCCTCTCTTACTCACTGCTCGCAACACTAAGTAAGTTGGAAGCAAGACAAGCTAGTGTGGATTCTGGTTTCTTTCTTTTTATTCTCTGAAATAGTTACTGTAAGACAAATATGCTAATATTTCTTGAAGGCTTGAAGGTAAAACCTTGAAGGTAAAATATGTCCCCCAAATTAGTAAAGATTTGAGGTCTTTGGCAGGAGGTGGTCGTTGTAGTGGTGGGAGTTAAAATACGATTAAATTTCCTTAATAGTTATTAGGCTCTTCCATTTTCCTATTACTTGATTCATCTTGATATTTTGTTTTCCCTAAACAATGTCCACTTACACTTTTTGGCTTACTACAGTATCCAGTTATTCAAAATAATGTCTTATGTTTCTAATATGTTTTATCTGTAATTTGTCTCTCTTTTCCTTCCTAATTCTGTTTATATCTACTCATGTTTTTCTTAATCAGACTATCAAAGGTTTATTGTATTCAAAGCTTTTTAAAGAATCAACTTCTGATGTTACCAATCATTCCCATGGATGTTTGGTTTTCTGTTCACTAGTTTCTGTTTTGATCTTAATTTTATTTCATTCCTTCCACTTTACTTGGGCTTATTCTATTTTCTTGCTAACCATGGTTGCTGCTCCCCCAACCCCGGTGCTGGGGATCCATCCCAGGGCCTCGCACATGCTAACTTGCTGGCTTCAGTTGAAGGCTTATCTCATTTGCTCTGTGTGGAACTGTAATGTGTCTCGTGCCCTGGATGCCCTTCATTCCCTTGCTTCTCTAGCTTAAATTCCGTGGTACATTATGATCAGCACTCTTTCCCCTCTCTCCCCTTCAGAATATTCTGTGAAACGACAATCTTGTTCAAATCTGATTTCCTGGCTGTTCCACACCAGCACCTGAACAATTGAATGTGGCTGGACAAAAACATACAACCATACTCAGTGGTCTCAATTTAAATTCATTATTTTGAACCTTTAGTGGATTCTTAAGGATCCACTTTTGTAAGCAATTATTTCATCCCTTTTCCTTTTAACCAAACACCTAACTCTTCCTTCCTCATGCTCTAACTTAGCTCTCTGTGATATTTTCTAACTCACTAGAAAACTGAAGCAACCAGAAGAGAATTTCCTCCGACCACCATGACCACTGAGCATCCTCTCACCTGTCGTCACTGGTGAACTTAACATACCTCCGTTTGAAGCCAGTCCTTCAACTTGTGTTCCTCACAAGGTTTTATTCAAGGACCATATGACAGCAGTTCACTCTTCTTCTTACACCAGTATATCTTTTCCCTGTTTCTCTCTTGGTTCATTCCCATCAGCAAACATGCACTTATTTCTTCCATCTCTCTTTTTTTTGGTGGGGTGGGGGGAGGTTCTGGGGATTAAACCCAGTGGTCTTTTACCACTGAGCTATATTCCCAGCCCTCTTTTTTTGGTACCAGGGATTGAACTCAGAGGCACTCAATCACTGAGCCATGTCCCTAGCCGCCACCCCCTCCCTTTTTTTTTTTTGTATTTTATTTAGAGACAGGGCTCCTGAGTTGCTTAAGGCCCTACTAAGCTGCTGAGTCTGGCTTTGAACTCATGATCCTCCTGTCTCAGCCTCCCAAGCCACTGGGATTACAGGTATGTGCCACCACACCTAGCCTATTTCTAGCCCCTTTTTGAGACTGGATCTTACTAAGTTGCTGAGGTTGGCCTCAGACTCTCAATCCTCTTGCCTCAGTCTCCTGAGTGGCTGAGGCCATAGCGTGTGCCACTGCAGCTGGCTTATTTCTCCCATCTTGAAAGAATACCCTTCTCTGGATTATATTTCTCCTGCATGATGTGACTGCATTTCTTTGTCCCCCTCTATTGAAAAAGATTTAAAAAAAACTGACTTTCCCCCCAATGTTTCCAATTCCTCTTCTCTCAATATGTCTCCCAATTGGAACAAGGCCCAATCTGGCTTGTCTCCCGCTATTTCCTCCAAACCACTCTAAGGTTATTATGTTGCCCGAATCAATGACCAGTTCTTAGTCATCATCTTACTTGACCTTTTAGCAACATATGACACAGTTGATAACTACCTACTAATTGACAAATTTTCTCACTTTCACTGGACGCTGCATACTTCCTGGGTCCTCTTTTCCATGTTGTCTCTCCATTATCTTATGGTCTCTTGGCTTTAAATATCACCTAAAACTCCACAGATTTGTATATCCAACCGCCAAGTTCTCCAGTTGGATATCTACTAGAGATTGCAAACTCAACTACCCTAGACTGGATTCCCAGTTTTCTCCCTCAACCTGCTTCCTCTGCAGGCTTCTCCCTGTCAATTCAAGGCCACTATCAGTCCAGTTGCTTAGGCCAAAGCTATACAGTCTCATATCCCACACCACACCCTCCAGGAAATGTTGGAACTCCTTTCAAACACATTCAGAATTTTACCAACTCTCCACACCTCTACTGCTACCATGTGATCCAAGCACCCATCATCTTTTGCCTGGATTATGCTAAGTGTCCTGGTTTCTACTCTTATCTCAAATCTAATCTCAATACAGCAGCCACAGTGATTTGAAAACTTAAGTTAGATCATGTCACTTTCCTACTCAAATTCTTGCAATGGACCCTTGTTTTACTCAGAGTAAACAACTAAGGTCTATAACACACTATACTCATATGATCTGATTCTCTTTTCTTCTAATATCCCCCATAATTTCTTACATGTGCCAGTACTTTCCCATGATAGGGTCTTTGCTCCAGCTGTTCCTTTTCCTGGAATATTCTACCTTCAGGTATCTTGGTGGGTAGCTCTTTCAGCTTCACATCTTTGTTCAAATCTCAGATCACTGATGATATTTATTCTGACCCCCTATTTGATACCAAAACATCTCCGGTGAATCCTCCTTATCCAACTTTTTTCAAACTGCATTAGTGTCTAACATCTTACATTCTTTATTATATTATAGTTTACTGTCTCTTTCCTCCCATTATTCCCTGATAGAACAAAGCTTTAACAGGCCAGGATCTTGATGGAACATATGCTTTAACGGGCTAGGATCTTTGTCTATTTTGTTGACTAATGGATTCCAAGCGCCTAGAACAGTATCTGGCAAATATCAGGCAGTTAATCAGTCAGCAAACATTTATGAAATAAATTAGTAAATGTTCACTTTTAATTTCATATGGTCCTCATGATATAATTTCCACACGTGCTTCTTATCTATTGGATTAAGCTGGTTAATTACATTGTTCAAATCCTTTATATCCTTAAGTATTTTTGTCTGTTTGATGTGTTGGTTTCTGAGAGAGGCATGTTAAAATTGGCAACACTGACTATGGATACACTGTAATTCTAACAGTTTTTGATTTGCATATTTTGAGACTCTATTATTAGTTTCTTAAGTTCACTGCTTTATATCTTTTTAGAGGGCAGTTCCTTTTTTATAAGCAAGACTTATCTTTCCATCATGTGATGCTTTCTGCATAAAATTATCATTTGATATTAATATTGGCAATTTTCTCTTGATTATTTGCATATATCTTTTTCTCATACTTTTATGTTTTACCTTTCAGTGTCATTTTAAAAACAGCATGTAAGCCAGACACAGTGTTGCATGCCTTTAATTCCAGTGACTCAGGAGACTGAGGTGGGAGAATTATAATTTGGGGGAACAGCCTGGGCAACTTAGCAAGACCCTGCCTCAAAAAGAAAGAAAAGAAAAGTAGTGGGGCTGTAGCTCTGTGGTAAAGTGCTCCTGAGTGGTTCAATCCTTGGTACCAAAAAAGGAAAAGAGCACATAATAGCACAATCTAATATTTGTATCTGCCTTTGTAGATTAAATTATATTATGATTATTTATAAATTTTATTTTCTATTTCTTATTTAACATCTTTTTCCTTTCTTCTTTTCTTCATTGTATTGGATGAAGGCAATGTATTACCTATATTCTCTCTACTAATTTGGGAGTTGGACCTTCTATTTTTGACTTTAGTGTTTACTCCTGTATTTACTACTCCTATATAAACATTTTTCTTTAAAAATCTATAAAGTTAATCAATTTATTCTCTACTTAAAACAGGACCTTAGCACACTTTTATATCTTTGTCATTTTATTAGACTTTAGTTTCAGCTTTTTAAACATCAAAGAAAAGATTAGCATTATTATCACAGTTTAGTACTCTTTGCTTCTTGTATTACACTTTCTGCACTTATTTTTCTTTTTGCTGAACAGCATCTTTCAGTTCTTTTATCATAAAGGATTTGTGGGTTGTGAATAAGGCCTTGTGTATTTTAAAACGCCTTTATTTTGTCCTCATGTGCATATAAATCACTGTATAGAATTGTAGGTTCATAGTTACTTTTCTTTTCTTCTTCTTTTTTTTCCTGGTACCAGGGACTGAACCTAGGGGTGCTTAAGCCACATCCCTGGCCCTTTCTATTCTTTAAGACAGAGTCTTGCTAAATTGCTGAAAGTGGCCTTAAACTTGCGATTCTCCTGCCTCAGCCTCCTGAGCTGCTGGATTACAGGTGTGCACCACCATGCCTGGTCACAGTTACTTTTCTATAGTATTTAAAGACACAGAACGTTCTATTTTCTGGTATCTATTATTGCCAGAGCATAATGCCAATTTGACTACCATTCCTATGTAAATTATATATATTTTTTCTCATAACTTAATATGTTCCTTTTTTTTTATTAATGTCCTACAGTTTCACTATCACGCACATAGTTATGAATTTGTCCTCTTTATATATGGTACGGTTTTCTATTGTGAAATCTCTTATGTTCATTTCCAAGAAAATTATTTGCTGTTACTACTACTCTTGTTGTTACTGATTTGTTTTCATTCTTTTCTTTTTTGCAACTCCTAGCAGATACACTAGAGCACTTCACATTACTTTTCATGGTCTCTCTTTCATTATGTCTCCCTCTAAAACATGCTCTGAAAGCTTTTCTTGGTTCTATTTTCTAATTTACTAGTTTTCTCTTAATCTATAAAGAGTATGCTTTAAACCTAACTGCTTTTTATTTCAATATTATGTACTTTTTCATTTCATTATAGTATTTCACTTCCAAGATGTCTAAACGGCTCTTTCTCAGACCTTTCCCTTATTGTTTCATTACCTGCTATTCTGTTAGGTTTGTGGAACCTAACATTTCTATGTGTTGAGAATTTCAATTCATTTTTAATTCTCAGATTGTTCTTTTTTCTCAGGCATAAACTCTCTTATTTGTTGGGTCTCATAACTGCTTTTCATAGTCTTAAATTTTATTGGGTTCTTTGTAATGTTTTGAGCAGTTTTTAATAATAGTTTTAAAATATGAGTACCTTTGTCTACACAAAGTTTCAAACTGCCTTAGCTTAGATCTGGTAAGATGCCTACCTTGAATCAGACTTTAAGCTGGTTGCTCTGGGGTCACATTCCTTCTAGGCATCCCAGTTCTGGACCGTTCAGCTAAAAGTGGTTTGGGTTGGTGCAGTGGTGCAGGCCTATAATCCTAGTGACTTGGGAGGCTGAGACAGGAGGATTACAAGTTTGAGTACAGTCTCAGCAAATTAGTGAGGCCCTAAGAAGTTTACTGAGATCTTGTCTCAAAATAAAAAATAAAAAGGGCTGGGGATGTGGCTTAGTGGTAAATTCCCTTTGGGTTTAGTCTCCAGTACTAAAAAAAAAAAAAAAAAAAAACTGAGTACAAGTTCTGTCTTGAGTGGGTCCCTGGGTCCCTGGGCTTTCTTGCTTCTGCTAGTACTCCTTTACTTCTGGTCAGGAACAAGCAGCTTATTTCTGGCACTAACACTACTGGGATGACCTAAATGAACCCAGCACCCATTTGCAGACAGTACAGTGTGTTCCTGGCTCCTGGATTCATGTTCTAAGTGGATGAGATTTTTGCAAAAAAATTCTTGTCCCAACTGCCTGTCTCCATTCACAGCGCACCTATCACAGTCTCTTTTCTTTCCACTGCTAGCCTAAAGTGACTTTTTTGTTTTTAAGTATGACTAATTAAAAAAAAAAAAACAACAAAACTTAAAAAATATTTACCCATCAGTACTATTTTGGAATGTGAGGGATAAGATTCAGAAGGTGCTCACTCTGCCATCCTGTCCTAGAAGTCCAAGTGGCTTTCACTTTTGAAATAAGAGCAGTTCAATTATCCTGACCTTGCCAGTCTTATGGACATTTGCATGTAATGCCTAAACTCAAACTGCAGAAGAAAATTCCCATTATTTGAAATACACACACACACACACACACACACACACACACACTCTTATGTATTTGCACTGAAATAGATAACAGATGTATTGGAAAATCAGAAATGGAAGGAAGATGATTTTAAAAAGGTAAGTAACTTAGGACATCAGCAGACTTTACTATAAACTTTTTGTATAAATTCTGCCACTACTTCGCATAAATGGAATCAGACTGAAAGAACATGGTGCTTTCCCCAGGCCCAAGAAGGGTCACTGCAGCCAGCAGAGTACTGTTATAAGCACCAACCTGTACTCCTTCACCTGGAAGACCGCCATCAGCACAGTGGAAAGAATGCTGGATTGGGAACTCAGAACTGTTCTAATTTGTTCTTTACCACTAACTTATTATACATCTTAGGTTAAGCCATGCCCCTTTTCTGGTCCCAGGTTTTTTCATCTGAAAAATAAAGGAGCAGGACTAGAAAACCTTCTAAAGTATCTTATAGAAATAATTTTCTGTGACCTCAACCATTTTGTAGGCTGAGTCCTCCATTATGCAGTTTGCCGAGTAAATAACTTGCCAGGAAAAGGAAGAAAACCGTGCATTCCTGCAATCAGTCTTCGAATCAAATGGAAGTCAGAATCACAGATGCTTGGTTTTGTTTGATTACTACTCTGCAAAGGAACAGCCTGGTAGCTGGATGAAGTTTCTGTGTGGGTGCAGACACAACCTAAGTTTTAAATAGAAAAAGCAAATCAACCCAGACCCAAACAAAAACCCTACACACAAGTCCAGACAAAACAAAGGGTAAGATGTCTTTTCTACAAACATGTCTGTCACTAATAGCTGAGAAGACAAAAGATAATAAATTTCAATCTGATCTGATCCAAGTGCAGATGAAGACAAAACTAAGTAGCATGTAGCAAAGTTACAGGATGTGAGATCTGAGCCTGTACATATTAAAGATAGTACAAGTAGAAATTTTATGTGAACATCCAGACACAATGGCACACCCCGTAATTTGAGCTACTCAGAAAGCTAACGCTGAAGGATTTTAAGTTTGAGGCCAGCCTAAGCAGTTCAGTGATAGAGCACCCAGGTTCAATCCTCAGTACTGGGGGCGGGGCCAGGGGGATATGTGAACAGAAATGTAAGAATGGAAAAGAGGAAGAAACGGTTAATGTTAGAGTTTTTAAAGAGAATAAGTGGATAAAAAAATTAATTAGAGCTGCAGATATAGCTAAAAATTATGAAATAAAATTGGTTGAGGTGGCAGGAAAACTAAAAAATAAATCTTAGAATTTCTCAGAGCTTTGACTATGGATCACAATAAGAATCTATAAAAACTCTTTACATTTGCCACAATGCAGTAAAATCCAAGCTGATTCGGACTTCACAATCTTGTGTAATCTTGTGTAATAAGAGGGTTAGATAATTCCTAACCCTCCCACCCCCAGACATACTGTTTTCTAAAAACAACATTCATTGAAAGTACCTTACCATCGCACTGTTGTACCTGTGACACAGTCCGTTGCACCTACAATGCTTACATGTACGGATACACATGATAGTGGGGTGGGTGTCCAACAGATTTCTATGCACTATTCAATATTTCTGCCACAGATGAAATAGGCAACCAATCAGAAGAGAGGGATAAAGCTCTCTGACAAAATTCCTGTTCAGTTCATGAACAGGCCACTGAGCAGCCTTCACTTTCTCGCAAACCTTCAAGTTTTGTTAAGTTTCCATTATCAAAGCTTTTAATGGGTGATCATGGTGGGGGGATGATATGAGTATCAAAGACTTATAAGAGAAAATTTGGAAAACAAAAGAAATAGGTCAGTCACATTTACTGTCATCAAAAAATACAACCACCATTAACATTTGGTGGCTATCTTCTGAGTCTTCTTACCTGGTCCTGTGTATCCTCTATCCACACCCCCATAGCTGCAATCATATCACATCTGTGAGTCTAGATTTAGTTCCTTCAGTAATATTTTAAGTATTTATCCAGATTGCATTATCTTTGTAACTCACTTTTAATGGCTGCTTTATACTCCACTCTGGTTCAGGGCAACACCCCTGTGTGGCCAGCAGGCAGGGAATGGTAGGACAAACTATGATTCATGGCATTCCATTGCACGGATGAATCACAGTTTACTTAACTACTGCCAAAATAATGGACAGTTAGGTTGTTTCCAATTTTCCCACTATTATAAATAGCTAAATGGACTAAGTCTGTTTTGGTCAATAGTACTTAACAGTCTTCCACAAAGTGGGCACTCACCAGTACAACATGAGAAGACCCAACCCACCACATTCTCACCTAAACTGGGCATTATCATTTCAGTCTTTGCCTATTATGATTGCTGAAAAAGTAATTACATTATTGCTACTAACACCAGAAAATCTTGTAAACACATTATTATTGGTGTTTCTTACATCAAGCTATAAAATAGGGATAATCTTATTGTTACAGATGAAAGAACATTGAGAGTTCACAGAGATTAAACTACTTTTCTAAGATCATACATCTAATAAGAGATGTAACCAGCCTAAATCTTCTGACTCCAAAATCAACGCTACTTCTAATAATCCATGTATCTCCCAATCATCCCTGGGTCCTCTTAATGTTTCATTATCCACATCCAGCAAAATAGTAAATCTTGCTGTTTTCACAGTTTAAAGTGCTTCCATTCTGTCCATTCCTACCATAAGACATCTGGATCCTTGGCTCTACCTGCTTTCTTGGTATAAAGGATGTGCACAGAGAGAGAGAGAGAGAAAGAGAGAGAGAGAGAAAGACACACACACACATACACACACACACACACGAAAGAAATTCTCCTGCTCTAGTCTAGGGCCCACCTATAGTAATCTAGAGCTTAGTCCTGGGCCCTCTTTCCTTCTTTAATTATACTTCTTTCTTGGTGACCTCACCCAGTCTTAAAATACCATTTCTAAAATACCATCACTAAGGCAATGACTGCAGAATACTTACCTCTCCAGTTTTACTTTTACTCCCATGAAGAGCTGATTCCTTTGTTTAACTGCCTACTTGACATCTCAACTTGGAAGTCTAATAGGAATATCTCCTGTTCCAGTCGACTATGACCTCCACGAGGGGCAGGAACATCATCTACCTTGCATCCCTATTGCATAGTGCCTGACATGTAGTGGATGAAGAATAAATATAGGTTGGTTGAACAAATGCATGCTGTTACGTAAGCAAAAGACTTTCCAAATGGGATCAGACTATTCTGGGGGGTGGGGGTTGATAATGGTACTCTGGATTAAATGTGCATTTCTGTAGGAGAGGAAGGAATAGGTTTTGGCTCTAAGCTCCCTCAGTGTGACACAGTTAACCCTACTCTTTAAAGATGACCTACCTGGGATGTTAGCAATCCATAAATATAACATTAACATTTGGTGGCTATCTTCTGAGTCTTCTTACCTGGTCCTGTGTATCCTCTATCCATACCCCCATAGCTGCAATCATATCACATCTGTGAGTCTAGATTTAGTTCCTTCAGTAATATTTTAAGTATTTATCCAGATTGCATTATCTTTGTAACTCACTTTTAATGGCTGCTTTATACTCCAGTGTTCCTTTAGGAACACTGTCAAATTTGCCTATTAAGAATCACCTAAGAGACTGTTATAATATTTCTAGGTCTTCTACTATTATGCCCTCCAAATTCAGAATCTCAAGGGAGAAAGGTCTGAAAAATCTATAGTATAAACAAATGACTCCAGTGAGTTTTATCAACAAGTTTGAGGGAGACTAGTACAGAAGTTTTACCTATTAGGTTAATATCACTGAAAATGGGTTACTGTTATGTATACAAATATCCACATGTGCCCTTAGCTCTAAGTCAAGCATTCCAGAAATGATTTATAAGTCACCCAAACATTTCATTGGCTTTATTCCAGAGTAGTAGAGGTCACCAGTGACCTAAGAGTCCTTCTCATACAACATGATATACACAGGGTAAACCTTTATTATCAAGAAAGGATCCGATTTTGCTTACTTGGAAAAAATTGTGTGAACCCATGCTCAATTACCACACCTTACATGAGTTTACTGTGACATATGGTCAGTTTTCATTACTTTCTTTCTTTCTTAAAGTTTGTTGAAGAATCAGGATTTCTGCTTCTCTTTCCCAAAATCCACTCCTTTTAGCTATTATTTCAAGCAATCAAGGTCAAGGCTTTGCGGATTTTGTCACCCTCTTCACAAATTCCCAAAAAGTTTCTCCCACATATCATCCGAAGACTTAAAGTTGACAAGGCAAAAGACTAATAAATTCTATATATATATATATTTTTTTTTTTTGCCATGCTGGGGACTGTGTTCCACCACTGAGCTACATCCCCAGTCTTTAAATTTTTATTTTGAGATAGGGTCTTGCTAGATTGCCTGGGCTGGCCTCCAAGTTGCCATCCTCCTGCTACTCAATCTCTTGAGTAGCTGGGATTACAGGCATGTGCCACCATGCCTGGTCCATAATCTATGTCTGACTAAGGAATTCAAAGATAACCAGTAATCAAAGTGAATGACAGCAATTAACAATCTTCTGACAAACACCATTCCAAGAATCTGTGAACCTTAAAGTTAATGTCACTTTTGGTCATAGTTTACAAAAACCAGAATGTCTTAATTAGTGGCAACTAATTACATATCCCCAAGTTGTAATTTCAGCTAACCTCAAAGACAAATCTATGGGAGGTAAGAAGGAATAGGATCAGATGAGAAAAGAAAATGGGGATACACTGGGAGAACCATTTTAGACTTTTTCCTCAAGATGTAAAGAACTGAAACAGAACAGAAACTACATTAAAATGACATGGATCCAGTTCTCTCTCTTCACTCTCTCATTCAGTAAGCTTCTCATCAATGCTTTTCCAAGTTCAGACAAACAACATACATGCCTCTAAACAGATGATTTCCCTTGTCCCCCCAAAGCCACTGATGATAGTAAAGAATTCAGAATTACCAGAGAAGTGCTCAGATGACAGAAAATTGACATTTGGAATCATGTTGACATCAGCAAACATTTTTTAGATCAGTAACTTAGTGTAGAGGCCAGCAAACTATGGCAACTCCAGTCTACCAGCCTGTTTTTGTAAATAAAGTTTTATTGGAACATAGTCATTCCATTTACTTACATAATTATCTATGGCTGTTTTCCCACTATACCAGCAGAGTCAAATAGTTATAATAAGGCAACATGACCCCAGAGTAGAAAATATTTACCACCAGTCCCTTTACATAAAAAGTTTGCTGAACCCTTGTCTAGAGTGTTTATGTGACAAAATGAAGACAAGGCTGGTTTGCTCACCCCTTAACACATACTACTGGTGATATGTAAATGCCTTCTTGGCTGTGGGGTATATCTCAAGGTCTTGGGTTCCATCCCCGGCAAACAACGACAACAACAAACAAACAAGAAACCGTCCCTCTCCATGGACCTCAGAAAGACAGTGTTAACTCTTTGCAATAACCAGAAAGTAGACAGAAAATAGTTATTCTTATTTGGGGAACTGAGAATCTTAGTGTTTATTTACAATGTCTCGCCAATTTTGAAAGTCCCCAACTTCTATGTAAAATGCCACCTTAAAGTATAAAAAGTTTTATTTGATGGCATGTTATTTTGCTTCTAAAATGTTTCTATTGTCCAAGGAAAAAATTCAGAAACATAACTGAGAGCTGTAAGTTCTAAGATAATAAGTAGCAGAGTTAGAGCTATTCATTTGCCAACGGGTTTTTTTCTTTTTGAGATGGGGTCTCGCTATGTTGCCCAGGTTGACGAGAAACTCCTGGCTCAACTGATTCTCCCATCTCAGTTTCCCAAATAATTGGCACTACAGATGTTCACCACTATGCCCAGTTCTACTAATAGATTTTAATAATGTCCCTCCTTTCCTCAGCTGCCAAAAACATCAGCATATTTTAAGGTATAAGAGTTCAAATTATAAGAAAACATTTAAAAAATTTCAAAGCATAAAAACATCAAGTACTTCTAAAAGCCCACACTGTTAAGGAACATTTGTGTGAACATTCATGTACATTAAAGGATAATATTTGTATATAAAACTGGTTTCCCTATGAAAAGATTCATGGCCCCTAGATGGCTTGTTGTCTGATTCTTGAACTTGCTTGATTGAAAAATGAGATGGCATGGTGAACAATTAAAACTGGCAACTAGTAAATGTTCACCTTCACATTTTCACCCCAACTATCCTACCTTTTAGATCCTACCATAACAACACTTTCAAAGGCAGCATCGGTTAGAGCCTCAATTCAACATTCCTGAAGGGGCAAGTCTATAAACACTGCATTTGCTGAAAATGGGCTTCAGATCCCACACTCAAGTTTATACTTCAATCATGGGGCCAGAACTCTAACATTAGCTAAGCGTAAGCCATGGTTAAGACTCTCTAGCCATGCCATCAACAGAAGAAATGAATACTTTTGTAACCAAGGTAACTCTTAGACTCTAACTGAAAGGGGAACAATTATTCCTGGAGGCTCTCTTATGATCAAAGCTATCATAGGACTGACTACTTTGATAAAAGAGTGGAACCCAACTGCTTTGAAGACAACCATATGAAACTGTCATAAAGGTAATGATGGGGTCCCAGGAATGCTCAAGTTGAAAATGATTCTTTTCTCAAGAATGTTGTTAGCTGGTCTTGAATATTCCGCCCCCCCCCACCCCCCCAAAGACAGACTCTGGAAAAATACCAGAAAGTTAACAATACTTTCTTCTGAATAGTACGGTTATGGAAATTTTTTCTTATTCTTTACAGAAGAAATGATTCCTTTTTTACAACAAATATTTTTAATACCTTCCACCTTTACTATCCTGAAATGAAATTCACTTATACAAAGCTTAGTTAAAATAATAATTAAAAAAACACAATAAGAAGAAATAAAAGTGAAGAAATTCATAACAAAATGTGTGTGTGTGTGCATGTGTATTTGGATGCTGGGGATCAAACCCAGAGTCTCATGCACACACTACCACTTTCAGTCTACACACCTTCAGTCCCTAAATATGTACTTTTCAATGTGTTAATTCTTGGGCCAATAACACTAGGAAGCATAACAAAATAGTAAGAGATTTGGATACATCATAGGATTCTCATGAGGTAAAATGCGGACCTGTGGAATCTGTTATATGTTATCGTAATACAAATGGCATTACTATCAGGGATGAGCAAAACTAAGCAGTTTCTCCTTAATTTATGTGGTGTGTGAATTCTGCTCCCTATGGATTGAGTGTGCACATACAGTCAAGTTTGGTTTGAGATTCAGATACTAGATAGGTTTTCATCTTAGACTGTCCTGGGAGTCAAGCAAGCTCAAGACAACTGCTTGACATGAGAATCTTATGAAATCATCTCTGGCCCCTTTCAATAAATGCATGTAGAACATGCCCTGTCACTAATTTCCTGAAAGTGCCCTTAGGAATTTTTACAGCCTCTTCTAGAAATGCTCCTGCTGCTTTTGAGAACCACTATTTCATACTTTTCTATACTTTGTAAATTTTCTCTAATCAAATTCATTTCTTTTTGTAATCATTGCGGGGGTTGGAGATCCATCAGAATTTCAAGCTCCTGAGAGTCCCTCCAAATGAGAAGACTTAAGGTCACAAGTTGCTAACAAAAACCAATACCTGAGGGCAGCTGGATGCCGAAGGAAGAAATTGAAAGAAAAGAAAAAGTCAAGAGATTAACTATATCATTCTTAGAGGTCAGATAAATCTTTCACATCTTTGGATAAGATGTTTGAACGAAACCCAAACAGATACCTTGAAGGTCAGTTTATTTTATGTTAAAAAAGATTTCTGATTAAGGCAGAATTCACTGATGTAATGGGACATTGGGTCCAAATTTTCAGGGTCTCCAAGGAATACATGTAAATTTGATTACTGAAATTTCCTTGGCAACAGCATGACCTAAAATTAATAAGAGTCCATAAAAGGAAGATGCCAAAAGAAACTTTGTTCTTAAGATGGTTTATGTGGCTTGGGTTAGAGCAAGGCACAACCCATATATAGAAAATCACAGCATCTGCAGTATTTTAAGAAACTACAGTTGCAAAGCAAGAGCAAATGTACAGTGAGAGGAGAGATCCTTATAGGTCAGAGTGGAGTCAATCATTAGAGAAGAGTCTTCAGTGCACACTGAAGCAGCAGCTTCCCACACACAGAATTGGTTGGCTGCCATTTCTCAATCTCCATCTCCTTCCCAGGATTGCCCACTGTCATCAATTGTACAAATCCAGGACAGCTTGCCTTTCTACACGGGCAAAGTCTGCCAATTCCCGGAGGCTGGCCACAACAGGACTGTAACAGCCATTGTTTATAAAATCTATCCTTATTTTTTATATCCTTGTGAACATTACCATGGTATCAAGTTTTCAGACTTATTAAAACCCTCTCATTCTGGGGACAAGCTAATCACTGCCCCCTCCCCCCGTTTTTTCTTTATCTTCCTAAAAATAAAGACGATGAGTGGAGAAAATTTCTATTTTATTATCCTTTTAACTCTATTAAAAACAATTAAGGCTTACTAAGAAAAAAAAGACTGCAGTTGTTATATAGTATACTGAAAAAATATTACTTTATTACATAAATAACTTAAGTCTCTCTGATAGCTCACCTACCATGTCTTTAAACTTAGACAAGCTGTTGTTCTATCTCAAGAGTACAGGCTTGTCTGGGAAATACCTTACCATATTAGGCAATCAGGCCTCAGAGAGAGAGGGGAAAGCAAAACAGACCTAGGATTTTACCTAAAAGGAGAATGGCAAAGATACAGCCCAGTGGTGGGAGAGTGGAAAGAAAATTGCTGAATCCTCTTTAGGAGATAAAGGGGCTTCATAAGATTAAGAAGCAAGATTAAAAATACTGCTTGAGAGGAAGATCCAGCAAATAGCTAGAAGCAAAGTAGTAAAAATTTAGAAAAACAGGAAAATGGACTATTATTTTTTCAAAGAAAGAAAGTTGGGGAAAAACAGTCAAGATTTATGAAACTTGAACCGTTGGAAACAGACAGAGAAGCACACATAGGAGGGGGAATTTAGTCATAAAAATTAAAGTCTACTTGATCAAGGGAGAAATCTGCAGGGATTTGACTTGCTTAGGAGCTCAAAGGGTTCCAACAAAATTTGAAACATTTAGCCCTGTTCCTTCCATTTCTACTCATTTCTTTCCCCTACCTCAGTAATCCCTTTTAAAATTCAGACCTCAAAACTCGTCAGGTATGTGTCAGACATACGTTAGAACTATAGAGGCATTTGGGCTACTTCTCTTACTTTTCAAAGAATCCATTCTTGAGAGCATGTTTGGAGGTTCTAGTAAGGAAGTGCAGCTACTTGTGTATTTTGACCCAGAGGGGTCTTTCTCTATCAGGGAAGGTCATCCTCTTCGACCAAGTGTGTAGCTTGGGGAAAGATGCACTTGAAATGGGTAAGTGAGGAAGGGGACACTGGCTAAGCTAGTCAGATCACCTGAATCAATCCTGGTGGTTAACAGAGGGACAGATGTCACAGCCAGATCATGCTCACATCACAAATAATAACTTTTAAGGATAAACTAATAAATAACTTCAAAATTACATGATTCTAAGGCCAACAAAAGTATTCCAAAAGACTTACTCTCATCTGGCTTAGGAATTTATAGATTTGGAACATATTTTAATTTTAAACCCAGGGAGTCTGGCTCCTGAGTTCCTACTTAGAGCTTCTATACTACATTATTTGTCATAAAGTTTATGACATAAGATATGTAACAAATATAAGAATTCAAATGAAGGTAGGGTGACAACTGCAGACTAGGGATATGACACAATGTGATCCTACAAATTAATCTCTCTGGGCCTCAGTTGCTGTCTTTACAACAGGGTTAGCTCAGTTCTAAGATTCAGTCTATAATCACTATTCTAGTCTTCACAGAGCTAAATCAAATTTTAGTATACAGTAGCACCTTGAAATAAAAGGTCTTTGAAGAAGGCTTCTTCTTAACTGAAATGGAAGAGCTAATCAGTTGAAGATGTAGTAAAGCCGAGAAAGTCTAGGCAAAGCAAAGGTAACCAAAAGGTGAGTAAACTTAACAGATTGTTTTCAGGCATGGTTAATCAATAGAACCTCTCTGATGTGATAAGAACGGTCTTGTGACATAACTGGCTTCAAAGGCCCCTGGACAAGGTTTGTAAAGAGTGTTTTTAATTTTTTTTTTTCTAGTTTACACTTTCAAGTTTATTTTTCCTTCAAAAATTGTAAGAAGTAATGGTGAGATTTCTAATCTTCATAAGATTTGGATTATTTTTATAAGATTTAGATGTTGTTAGACTATTCTATTCTTTGTTCAAATTAAATATTGTCCATTTTGAAAAGGTAAAATCTTCAAAATCATATGGTTGTCCTCAAACACTCTGATAAGCAGCAGTTTATTTTCAATATCAATAATTTCTTAAGCATGCAAGGAAGCTATAATCATCAAAGCTATATCACTGAACCATAATTATATTCAAATTAATAAACTCTTAACTTAGATCCCAAAGTCACTGTTAAATGAAGAAACTTCCACAAGTTAAAGCTTGAACAAGTTGAACGAGTCTTAAAAAAAAGAATGATTCAAAATCCAGGAGCACAAAGCAGAAGAATAGGGGCACAGGATCAGGCAGCATTTAGAGAAGAGATTCAAGATCTCAACTGGTTACAAAGTCAGCTTGCAGGTTGCAAATTTTGTTTGTCTCATTTGGTCATTTGAGACCTCCCTGCTGTGATTGGCTGGGACTCTCAGTTACAATAGAATTCTCTTAGCTAGGCTTTCAGTATTAAAATAGATGGCAAATGGATGTTAATTTCACAGTAGCAATGGGGGAGGGACAGCCAGAGAAGGAGTGTACCCAGAAGACATGGAGTCACACTAACTTTCTGTTTCCACATGGAATGGTGAACAACAACCCAGGGCATTTTGCTTAAGGGACTAGGACCCTAAGAAAATTCTGGCTGAGGGTGATCTACCTCCATCTAACTGCCAGTCTTCTCGACTTGCAAAAATGGCCACAGGTAGGCAGAAGACCATCCCCATGAAAGATATGCTGGGATCAACTGACTTCAATACACATCTCAGCTGCAGCCAAACTGAGGGTATTTCTCAAGTGCTGCAACCATGGGACTCAGCTACAGCCATGGGATGTGAGAGAAGTCAGTTCTGCTTTCCTTAGGCTGGGATCACCCCCCTGATTTTGCTGAGTAAATGTTTAGATATTTATGTTCTCAGGGGTTTAGGGGGTGGTCATTCATATATGCAGGATTCACATCCTCATATTCAACCAATCTTAGCTGCAAAACATTTAAACAATTCCATCTGTTCTAAGTAAACAGGAACATTTTACTTTATTACTTTCTACCTTATTATATAGTGTTTAGGTTCTATTTGGTATTCCATATGTTGGATGGTTTATAATATGCAAGACGGAGTACATGCATTATATGCAAATACTATGCCATTTCCTTGGAAAGACTTAAGCATTCCTGGATTTTGATATCTATGGGGCACCTGGACCCATCCAAGGCAGCACATAAAAATTTCTGTAATGATGTGCCTCTGCAAAACTTAGATCATCTCTGGTCCAGGCTGCACCCTCAGAGCTCTGGCATTGTGCTGTCTCCAGCCACACACTTGATATAGAAGGAAGTCATCCAAGGGAGCAGAGCTGGAATCCTCCTGAAATGCCTGGTTGAGCCAGGCATGGGATGGGGATTCAGTTTTACAACTAACTTTCAGTTAGAAAGGCTGAAGTTCCCTTGATTGGCTTGGTGCCTTGACCTGCTGGTAGTTAAAATTCTGGGAATGGCCATGAAGCCAAGCAGTCCTCCGACTCCTACCTGTCTACTTTCTATGAAATTTCCATCTGCTGTAAAGGGGCGTGGCTCCTCCATTCACTCCTCCCCACCCCTAGTGATGCAGGGGGGCTTCAGCACCGTCCCACCTCCTTCTCAGAGGCCTAGGTTCATTTCCGCAGCCACCTGGGGTGTCAGGTTGTTAGCAAGTGCGCGAAGGCCTGGGCGTCACGGTGGGGGCCACGTCTTCGAGCTTTGTGTTTTTAATTTTAAAAGCTATCAGAGGATGCTCTGAGATACCCAACTCTTACACCACTATATGATCCTTTTACAAAAAGGTTAAGAAGGTTTCATGGGTAATATCCCTATATAAGTTGAGGAAAAAAGTTAAAACAAGAATACAAAACTACCTGTTATTCTTGGTTTGTTTTTGATTTGAAAGATGGGAAAACTGTATTCAAATTCTCAGAGTCAAGTGCTAGGATTCCTCAGTCTCATGCTGGTTCTTCCCCCTTTCCTCATTTTGAACTTTGGCATGCTGCAGGGTTTTGTCTTTAGGAGTCTTCTACATGAAGTTACTCTCTTGGTGACTGCATCTAACCCCTTGGTGTTTTTTTTTTTTTTGTTGTTGTTGTTGTTTTTGGTACCAGGGATTGAACCCAGGGGCACTTAACCACTGAGCCACATGCCCAACCCTTCCTTTTAATTTTATTTAGAGACAGGGTCTTGCTGAGTTGCTTAGGACTTCTCTAAGTTGCTAAGGCTGGCTTTGAATTCGAGATTGGCCCATCTCAGCCTCCTGAGCCAATGGGATTACGAGTGTGCGCCACCACACCTGGCCCAACCCCTTGGTTTTAAATATCATCTATATGTTTACTGACATCCAAGTTTATATCTGCAGTCTGGGCCTCTCACCTGAACTCCAGACCCCTACCTCTTAACTGTTCAAGACATTTCCATGTAAAATATGTCAATCAAATCTATTAAATTTAATACTTCTAAATCCCAAACCAAACCTACTCTTCCTGTATCAAATCTATTCTTCCCATAGTGCTCTTCATCTCAGTTAATGAAAACTCCATTTCATGTTGCCTTAGCTAAAAGCTTTGGTATCAACCTTGACCTGTTTTTTCAACCTCTATCCAAGCCAATAGTAAATCTAAGTGGTTCTAACTTCAAAATATACCACTGAATGACAACTTCTTATCATCTTTCTGTTTTTCCAATATTATGGGAATAGCCTAACTGACATTACTGCTTCCACTGATGTCTCCCCTCAGAGTACAATCTTCGACACAGCAGGTAGAGTGAACCATTAACATAGAAGTATAATCATGTCATTCTTCTGCTCGAAACTCTAACAGATACCTACACACATTTCAAAAGTTAGAGTTCCGATGACAACTTATCAGTTCATGCTGTCTAGCCCTTTTGCTCCTTCTGCTCTAACCATGCTGGGTTTTACACCTGTTCTCAAGCATGCTGAGCATGCCCTGCCTCAGGGTCTTTGCAACTGCCATTCCTTCTGCCCATAACATCCCACCTCCAACTGCCCACACGACTACCTACTTTACTTCATCGGGGTTCCAATGGAATTCTGTAACAGAGCCCTATTCTAACTGCCCTACTTGTTACATGAACCTCTTGCCCACCCTGGCACGTCTAATTCCTCCATCCTACTTATTCTATATGGCTTTTCCATAGCACTTATCACCTTTTAACATACTACTTACTTTACATATGTATTTTATTTATTGTCTATCCTCCTCACTAGAATATGAATTCCAAAAAAGCAGGGCTTTTTGTTCACTGTTGCAGAATCTAGAAAAGTACCTGAACATAAGAGGTGCACTTGTTGAATGAAAGAACAGGAAGACATTTATAATAGAGAAGGAAGGACAAAATGGAAAATGCATGTAGTAGCTTTCAGTATTAGAGACATTTCTGGAGCATTTATTTTTTTAAGTTCAAAACCAAGATTTACCAACAAATTTCAGTTGTGTTCTCTTATTTATTTAGTTTGAAAACTTTACATTAAATTGCTTACCTCTTTTAGAATACTTCACCGATACATCTTTCCACTAGCATATAACCAGTATCTAGGACAGGCATCTCAATAGTCATGAA
This sequence comes from Sciurus carolinensis, assembly GCF_902686445.1. Taxonomy (NCBI): domain Eukaryota; kingdom Metazoa; phylum Chordata; class Mammalia; order Rodentia; family Sciuridae; genus Sciurus; species Sciurus carolinensis. The sequence continues at coordinate 85,115,282 of NC_062224.1, forward strand.
TTAGTAATTCCTTAATACCATCTCCTTTACCAATGTATCTTGAGGAGTGATTAGTAATCCAATCTACTAGTTCTATTCAGAGCTAGGACAGCTCCAGTGTCAACTTTGAGGGTAAAGTTTCAGTGGTTTTGTCCAGATTGAGTAAACTACCTGATTTTCCTAAAAGCAACAGGGTGGGGTGGGGATTCCTAACAAAAGTATGGAAATTCTTACTTCCTGACAGACATAACTACCCACCTATGTCAAGGACAGCAGAAGAATGCTGATGCTCTACCCACTGAATCTTGATACTGAGTAGGCTTTTAAGTTGTCCTTCAAGAAGACGTTCCTTCACTCAAGGAGGTGAGGTGCTACTAGCAAGTCAATTCGAACATGTAACCTGCTGAGTAAAAAAACCAAATGGATAAATAGGATGTGGAAAAGGACATAAGCCCTAATTCCAGGTCTGCATCATTACCATCAAATGAAAAGGTTCCCTGATGCAGGCACAGGATGCTCACCCTGCAGAGGTTTCCCATCCCCAGATAATTAACTTCTCCAGTCTCCATTTTCTTAATTGTGAAGCGAGGCTCCTAAACCGAGTTATCTATAAATTCCCTTCCAATTCTATAAGACCAAAAGTGGGGAGGCAGATACCTTTACTATACTGAACTGGCTTCTTCAGCAAATCTTTTAAAACAAAAGCAATTTGTTTAGGTACAGCTCCTTCAGGGCACCATGCTGCTTGCTCACCAACATCTTTTCTGTTGACCACTTGTGCCCTCTAGTGATAAATTCAATTACACAACAGGACCAGCTTGAAAAAGAGATTGCTGCAGAGGAGTAAATGGGGGAAAACCAGAATTCAGCAAATAAAACTCATTGTAAAGCAAAAGGCAGGCAGGCCAAAGACACAATAAGAGAAAGTGAAGAGAACTGAAGTGGTCACCACCTCTCCTGACGTGCCTGTGATCATTCCCTCCAGAGCGACTGCCATGCAATCAACCACTACAGCAGTCTTCCCTTATCTGTGGTTTTGCTTTCCATGGTCTAAGTTACTCACAGTCAGCTGCTGTCTGAAAATATTAAGTGCAAATTCCAGAAGTAAATAGCTCATGATTTTTAAATTGTGGGATGTCTGAGTAGTGTGATGAAATCTCATGCCATCCACTCTGCCCTGCCAGAGGCATGAATTATCCCTTGTCCAGGGTTTCCATGTTGTGTATACTACTGCCTGCTAGTCATTTAGTAACCTTCAGACCGACTGTTAAGACACTGATATCATAGTACTGGTGTTCAAGTAACTCTTATTTTACTTAATAATGACCTCAAAGCACAGGAGTAGTAACAGTCGTAATTTTATCACAGTATATTGTTGTGACTGTTCAATTTTATAATTAGTTCTTGTCATTAATCTCTTACTTATGTTTAATTTAATATAAATAAAACTTCATCATAGGTATGTATGTATAGGAAACAGTGCAGCACATGTAGGGTTCAGTACAGGATCTGGGAAAGTATCTCCCATGGTTTAGGGAGACCATTATAAAGTAAAGAAAACATCAAATACATTCTTGAATATAAAAGCATTTTTAGGTATGACTGAAATAACCTCTTCCTCAAATTAAAATTTAGATTCAGTTTCTTCTTCACTTAGCAAGACAAAGGATATCTTAAGATTTACAGACTGTCACATACCGAATATGGATAATGAAACAGAATTGTTTTAAACAAACCTGTCAAAGAGGTCCCCAGCCTTCTCATCATGTTCCTTGTCATCAGTATAGGAAAATGTGACTTCTCTCTTTATCAAACACACCACAGATCACAGATAGCAAACATCAGAGCCATTCCTGGCCCTACATGTTCTTGGTATATACATTTTGGTTACATTCTTCTAGATACATAAAGAGGAAATGGATTTCAAGGACATCAACAGAGATTGAGTATAATAGTAGAAAGGATTCTTAACCATGCTGTTGTTACTGATAGAAGGGGGAGAAATTAAAAAATGTTCTTCTAAAATCTTTAAGGAGATGAGAGGAAATCCATATATATTTGGAATTACTTTAGCTCTAACCCTGACAAGAGTTATAAATAGATATAATAATCATTGAAGTTTCCTTTCTACCCCTAAAATTAAATATTAGTGGATGATTTCAGATATATGTATATGTGTATACTTATACACGTGTGTGAACATATATATGTAATAGTGACATATCATTACTCTTAAGGAGCAGTACACATATATGCATGTAGGTGCATGCACAAACACAGACACACACAGTTAAAGAACAGATATGCTAATCTATGGAGACAGAAATTAGAAGAATGGTTGCCTCTTAGGACAAGGAATTGACTGAAAAGGGACAAGAGGGAACTTTGTTTTTAAATAGCTTTTTTCTTTTTTATTGGTGCATTGCAGTTGTATATAATGGTGGGATTTGTTGTTACATATTAGTACAAGCACACAGTATAACAATGTGATTTGGCCAATATCCCTCCCCAGCGCTTCCTCTCCCTCCACTCTTCCTGCCCCTGGTCCCCTTCCTCTGTTCTACTAATTCCTTTTGATTTTCATGTGATCACTCCCCACCTTTCTTTTCCTTTTTTCTCTTTAGCTTCGATAGATGCAAGAAAACATACAACACTGAACCTTCTGACTTTGGCTTATTTCACTTAACATAATGGTAAGAGGGAACTTTTTAAAAAAATTTTATTCTAGTTGTAGATAGACACAATGCCTTTATTTATTTATGTGGTACTGAGAATCGAACCCAGTGCCTCATACGTGTTAGGCAAGTGCTCTACCACTGAGCCACAACCCCAGCCCAAGAGGGAACTTTTTAAGGTAAGGGAAAAGTTTTATATCTTGATTTGGATGGTGGTTATACTGGTATATGCAAGTATCAAAACTTACCAAGTGACACATTTAAAATGTATATATTTTATTGATTGTAAATTATATCTCAGTTAAAAAATAAGATGTCGTGAGCTGGGGGTGGGGCTAGCTCAGTGGTAGAGTGCTTGCTTAGCATTTGCAAGGCCCTGGTTCAAACCCCAACACCACAAAAAAGAAAAACATAAAGAGATGTCAGAGTCTTGGGAAGTGAATATTTTTTTTAATAACTTCTAATCATTTATTTATTTATTTTTATATGGTGCTGAGATTCGAACCCAGTGCCTCACACATGTTAGGGGAGTGCTCTTCCATTGAGCTACAACCCCAGTCCCAGGGGAAGAGTGAATTTTAAAAATAATAGATACCATCACTCTTAAGAAGGTTACTGAAGAGTAGGAGCTTGAATGACTTCAATAGCAGATACTGATTTACCAAATCAAAACCAAGAAAGAAAAGAATGGCCATGGCTTTTCAGCAATATTCATGGTGATTAGTTAACAGTGCCATTTCAATAGATCCCTCTCATTTATTGCTACAGAGCTGAGTCAATGTTACTGCCTGATAGATGGACATGAAGGTAGGGCAGACAGTGGTCAAAAGACTCATAAGACACTGCTGATTGTCTTGAATTAGAATTGCAGCAATTTACACTGGGCCATCATTGGGTGTGTTGTTCTGCGACCCAAATGGATATTGGCTTCAAACCTGATAGTATTAGAAGCAAGTGCTCAGAAGAGAAAACTAGATAAGCGTTTCATTGAAATAAACTAGAGTTTATAAACTAGACTTTTACAAAAAAGGAAGCCTCCCCCTGTGCTCACTCATCAGCAGCCTTTCCTTCTGCAGAACTGTGGGTGGGACTAGGAATGGCACCTGGAACGTGCTTGTACCATCCCCACCTTTCTTCTCTGATTCACACTGAACACTGCTTGACACATGGTAAACACTGGTAGATGCCTCAAGCAATTCGATAAATGGAATATTTTTCAGTCTGACAAATGACTTTCATGGCAAACCTCAACAGTCTCTGCTTTTCCTCACAAACCAAAAAGTCTTTTCTGTAATTTTAAGTGAATGGTCCTAAGATGAAATTTCTTGGGAAGCACTGCATTAAAATCATCATAGTTTTTATTCCTTGGTACCCTAGGTTAGGATTTTCCATATCAAGAAGTCTGGAAAAGTAGAGACAAAGATTTTCACTGACAAAAGACATTCTATGACAATAAAACCTTCCTTGTTGTAATTCCTTAATTTAAATGGCCTGTACGACCCTCTAGGGATTATGATGCATTTCAGTGCTCTGTAATCTATTACTCAAATTCTCTGCTTAAGCCCAGTTCCCCAAAGGAACTTTTCTATATTCATTCTTCCCGTATGCAAAATCCTATCAAAGATTTTTAAAGAATCTATGAGTTGCTATTGTTTGCATGCACACACACACACACACACACACACACACACTCTCTTGCCCCAAGGGAACAACTATGTGCTATATTCACAAAACACAACTCATCATTGTGAAGCAGCCTCAGCTTCAACCCAGTGTAGGCAATTCTCACTGTGTTACCATTAGTCATTTCAGACACTGCTTTTTGGAAGACTACTATTGATTGTTTTGTATCTTGGCTAAAATGTAGGTGAGTCAATGACAATGTATTATTTATCTCTCTTCTGTTAAAGTTGAGTTACTTGTTGATTATTAAGGGTTAATAAGTATATTCTGAGAAAGCATGTCCAAGAAATTGCGGAGTACAAAAAGGCCATCATTTTATGTAATTTTTCACAGAAAGTCACATGTATTTAAATTAATTTAGTCAAAACCAAATTCCTTCCTTTCTCCAAAACAGTACTGAGAAGAAACCCCCCCAGCATTCTACGGTGTTGGAGTAGCTCACAAGAGCTGGGTACAGGCCTACAGATGAAGGTTAGGCTTCACGAGGTCAGAGTTATAGAGAAGGTGAGGTGCTTAACCTTATTTCACAGCCAAACATAAAGGACTTTTAGACTATCTGATGTTCTACATTCTCCACATTTATGTTCCTCATTATTAACCTAGCTCCATAAAAAATACCAGTTTTTATTTTTCTTCCAAAGATTTCAAAGTACTTTACTCAATCCAATAACATTCAAGAGAAAAAGATGGAGCCTATAACAGTGTTAGAGATGAGCAGTTGGCAGGCATAAGCTGAAAATTTGTTTCAGAGCCTGGGCATTGTCACGCCACAGGAGAAAGTACCACCACCAACCCTGCCATGCCTCTCAGAGGAGTGTCTATCTCCAAACTCCTCCTCAGCTCAAATTTGCATAGGGCCTGCTCTTCTACTAAAATTGTATGCACGAAAGCAAGACTGAGCCTCTAGAGGGATATGCCTCACTGGCTTGTCACTCACCCATGTTTCCTTGACCTCTTCAGAGACATCAGTTTCGTCCTCCTGAAAAGGAAAAAGGAAGAAAAACAAGAGGATTATCATCATGGATATGTTTTAAAACAACATGGTCATTTCCTATCAATTATACATCTTGGCTTTCCAAACATGGGCAATGAGAATTGACAGCCATGTGATGTTCTGTGATGCTACTTCTAACAGCTGTCACAGGTAGCCAACTTAGAAATATCACCTATGGGTTAAAAAGAAAAAAGTCAAATCAACCACAGTTGGAAAAATAGGTATGTTCAAGAGAGTTAATTTAATCTCTGACAAAAGTTATCGGTCTATGGGCTGGGGATGTAGCTCAGTGGTGGAAAGTTTGCCTGGCATGCACAAGGCCCTGGGTTGGATCCTCAGCACAGGGGGGAAAAAAGTATCAGTCTATTTGGCCCTATAACAAGGAAATATTCTTATCTAAAACATAGTTTCTAATAGATAAGTATTGTTGTTTCATCTCCTGTCTCACTGCATATTTTATCTAATTTTCAAATGAGTCATTGGTAACCAGAGGTTTCTAGTTCAAGTTATTGACCATTTGGTTTTTGAAATTCCAATAGCAAGGGTGAGTGAGAAGGGTAAATAAGACATGGAGGAAGATGCATGTTGGTGTTTGTAAGCACTGGTACATCTCTCTTTATTTAAAAGTCAGTGTTAATTTGTTTTATATTTATCCCTTTTTCCTCCAAAAGAGTAAATTGGTTAAATGAACTTCTGTTAACTTATAGATTTTAAGTTCTTTGAAATTCTTGTAGCTCTCGTAAACATTTAGTTAAAATCTCTGCTTATTGTGGTATTAAGATATTGTTGACTGCATGAATTTCAGGAATTATTCAGGAAGACTGCTAAAATCTGCCAAGTTTATTCACTTGTTAGATTTGTTATATTGTTATAACAAATAGATTTGTTATGTTGTTATATTGTTTATATTATTTCGTAAATTTCAAGTTCTTAAAATTCTTCATCTATTATTTACTGAGTGCCACCATATGATTAGCATGGTACTGGGCATCCAGCAGGAACATACTAAATGAGCCCCACACCAGCTGAATATTTTTCTGCTTTTTTTCAGTAATAATCCTTGTCAATCTACAAGATTCATGGTACCATATGGGATTCTTTCTTTTGAACTCAATAGAAAGACTGGCAGTCAAGTATAAGGTGCTATGGCCCAGCCTAGAACAAGCCACTTACATCTTTTGTCCAGAAGTTGATGCCTGTGCCTCTTCGTCGTTCCTTGGGCCGCCTCCTCTCTCGAATGGACAGCTTGTTAGAGGACTGATCATCCAAATCTGCTTCTTCACTCTCTGGCCAGGGATAAAGCAAAGTATGAATCTTAAGAATCTGCAGCATGTGCACAAGGGGGTGGCTTCCATCTTCTGAAACTCTACATACCATTTTTCTCCATTTCCTTTGCAGTTGTAGTATTTGTGGTAATCTCTGAACTCTCAGAATCAGGGATGGAAGATCTACTTGTCTGCAGTTGATGGGAACTGGTATAGAGTGAAGGTCTTGATGCAGAAGGAGACACTGGTGTTGTGGGTTTGTCCAGCTGAGCTGAACACCTCAGGCGACGATAGACAGGCTGGAAATAATTCACAGAATGAGACATTAGAGGTCAAGTCCACCCAAAGGATAAAGATAGCAGGTTTATTCAGAATGGTTTTTTTCACTAAGAGGCTTATTTTAATAGCTGATGCTCAATCAGTGGTCATTGAGCTGAACTGAAGTTAGTTAATTAGTCAGAAAAAAGCAGTTTCTGGATGCTACTCTGAAAAGACCATCATGTTGCTAGCAGGATAGGTGAATTGTTCCTAAAATGACTAAAGGGCACTAGACAGTGCTGTGTTAATGAAAATTCTTTTGATCTTGGAACGAAAATAGGAAGCATGATGGGCTTTTTTAGATGGAGTATTGAAAGGCAAAGTTTACACAGGAAAATTTAAAAACACTCAAGATGATGAAGAAGCAGAATGTAGGAAGCACGTGAGAAAAGATGTGAGCATGCTAACAACTTCTGAATACTCCTCTAACTTGCCACAACAATGTTTATTGAAACTTTTATTTATTTGTTTTTTACAGTGCTGGGGATAGAAGCCAGGGCTTCATGCATGCTAGGCAAGCACTCTACCACTGAGTCACATCTCCAGTCCCCTAAAGCTTTTTATAAATTCCCATTTTCTCCTTCAAAATATTTTTTTTCTAAGAGTTAAGACAGATAGAGTTAAGACAATGAGTCTTAGATTGGCTTACTGAAGATGCATAAATCCTTACTGCATATTGAGTTCACAATATACAGATTTTATATAATTTTTAATTTAGAAATTCTAAAACAAGCCTGGTGTGGTGGCACACACCTGTAATCCTAGCTACTCAGGAGGCTGAGGCAAGAGGATCCCAAGTTCAAGGGCAGCTTGAGCAACCTAGCAAGACACTGTCTTAAAATAAAAGGGGCTGGGGACATAGCTCAGTGGTAGACTGCTTGCCTAGCATGTACAACAAGGCCCTGGGTTCCTAGTACTGAAAAAAAAAAAAAAAGGGAAGAAAAGAGAGAGAGAACAACAATAACTAAAAATTATAAAGACAGAAGCAATAAAGTAAGCTTTGGAGTCAAACGCAACTTGGCTCAAAGTCTATTGTTAGTATTTATTAGCTGTTTGACCCTGAATAAGTTATTTAACCTCTCTGAGCTTCAGCTGCCTCATCTATAATATGAGGATAACACCTTGGACAGAATGGTGAAAATTAAATGAGACAGTATGTGTTAGGTGCTTAGAACAATCTGGTAATAAGAACTTAATAAATATAGTATCTTATAAAACAAATAAATACACAAGTAGAACCCCAATTTATGGAATCTAGCCATTCAGAGTTAGAAGATGAAAGAGATTCCTTTCTCCTACAACTATAGTGATCATAAAATTTATCAGTCTACACTTTTAAGAGTAAAAAGGAGTGGTAATAATAATTGCACAGAGACAATAGTTAACAACTAGAACCATCTTGTCCTAACACTCTTGTACCCATGACTACCAACTCCACTAGGGTAATGAAACATATATCAAATGTCCACCCCAACAGTGACACCCAGGAGTACTTTCTAAGCCCTTACATTTGCAGCAGTTTGGGGAACACACATTAGTGGTTAAGAGAGCAAACCATGGAGTCAGACTGCCTATGTTCAATCTGGCTTACCCCTTCCTTGGCTGCATGAAATGTTAGATAAGTTACCCAACCTCTGTGACTCAATTTCTTCATAGATCAAATAGGAATAGCAATTCCTACCTCAGAGGGTTGTTTTGAGGAGTAAATATGCAAGACATGCTTAAAATAGTGCCTGGCAAAAATACTCAATAAATGCTTATATTTGTATTTGCATTTTATTATACTGTGGCCTCTCTTTTTGGAATAGATAGATATTTATCCAAAAGCATTAGTTAACTCCCAGGAAGAAAAAATGATCATTTAAGGAATGACATCCTTTGATGTCACATAGGTTTGCCAACTAAAGACAGTCATAAAGTGCTGTTTTCATAAGTGGTCCACTGCAAGGTAGAGAGCATTTGAATGACCAGTGAAGAACAGATTTGCAGAATTAATTACCTTGCTTTTGTCACAGTACATGCCAGAAAAAAATGAGCTCACCTCTTCATCCCGACTCCTGCCCCAGGGTTGCTGGTACTCCCCAGCTTCCTTTGCTGGGACAGTCGAGGGCTCCTGCTTCTCAGTGCTTCCCTCCAGTCCTTCAGTGTCTGCAGGTTTCTCACTAGCCTGTCTCTCTGCTCTGGACCGGCTGAAAGTCCTTTCTGCTTCTTGAAGGTCCGTTAGGGTAACACCCTGGGAAAATATCACAAGATCAGGGCAGTTTCACACTAACATAGAGTAATACTTGAGTAAGCAGGGAAACTCTCAAAAAGATCTAATAGTTATCAAATCCCAGACAAAGCTCCCCAAATGCATAATGAGGTCATTTTAAGCAATGTATGCTTAAAATAAGCATCTCTGTGTGCAAAGAACCCAGGCCTGAATCTAGGAATATTTCAAACATAATACTTTAGCTTTCCCAATTTGATCCCCAGAAAATAGGTCAACACTGATGTCTGCCTGTTATAGATATATTTCTTTCACACCAAATAGTTCTTGGCATCTTTATTTGAACACTCTCTACCCTCCTCAAGATCAAACAGTTAACAAAAGAGATTTTCTGAACAGCAGATGCTGAAAAAACTTAATTTTACTTATAGAAAGAAAAGCCATGTCCAAAAAGGTGAAAATTTAGAGTGAAGCAACAACAACAAAAAGAACTCCCAAAAGAAAACGTTAGCTTTTTCTTTAATATTATTTCCAAGTAACTCCAGGAATCATACAATGGGGTTCCAACAATTAATGTTTGCCCCTGGGTCATAGAAGCAGGGCAGAAGAAAAGCAAATGATGAGTCACTTGCAGCCAGGACAAAGGAGTTAGGAAAAGAATGTGATGATTCTAACTGAAGTGGTTATAGGCAAGTCATCAGACGAAGAGGGAAGTCCCAAAGCTAGAAAGGTAGCTGATGGATACCAAATCCATAACTTGCTTTTTTTTTTTTAAAACCATTCATTCACTTATTCATTCATTCTCTTAATAATTATCTTTAAGCTCTAGAACTATGAAGACAACACAAATTATTTTTGTCAAGAATCTTTTAATCAAAAAAAATGACATAAGAAAATAGATGAGTATAATAAGAAAATGTAAATACTAAGACGGAAGCACAGCAATATATAAGAGGCATACCTAACAATGGTTTTGAGAGGTGAAAAAAAGACCACAGGTGGGGGAAGGCTATGTAGAAAGACTGAAACAAAGAGAGGCCATGGATCACTCAGGGTCTGTAGTTAATTGAGCAAAGAACCTTCAAAATTTACTTTTTGAAGTAAATTTTGGAATCTTGTACCCTGCTATAGGAATGCAAAATGGAAAATAGTATGGGGATTCCTGAAAAAATTAAAAATAGTCTGGGTGTGGTGGTGCACGCCTATAATTCCAGTAACTGAAGGCTGAGCAGGATCCTAAGTTTGAGGCCAGCCTTAGCAACTTAAGTGTCTCAAAATGAAAAGGAGAAAGGGCTGGGAATGTTGCTCAGTAGTAGAGCGCACTGGGGTTCAATCCCTAGCACACATATACACACACACAAAAATAAAAATAGAACGAACACATGATTTAGTAAGTTCCATTTCTAAGGATATGCCTAAAAGAACTGAGAGGAGGGTCTCAAAGTGAAATTCTGTACAGTCATTCTCATAGCTATATTACAATGGCCAAGTGTCCATCAACAGATGAATGGATAAATAAAATATCTGTATATACAATGGAATATTAGTCTTAAGAAGGAAAAAATTCTGACATATGCTACAATATGGATGAAGCTTGATGACACTGCTAAATGAAATAAGCCAGATATGAAAAGACAAATGCTGCATGACTCCACTTATGTGAGGTTCCTAAAGTGGACATGAAGTGGAATGCTGACTGCTAGGGGAAGGGAAATAACTGTTTAATGGATACAGAGTATCAATTTGGAAAGTCAAAGGAAGTTCTAGAAATGGATGATGGTGACATGAATGTACTTAATATCAATGAACTGTCCACTTAAAAGTGGGTAAAGTGGTAAATTTTATGTTATGTATATTTATCGCAATAAAACACAACCAAAAAATTTATAGTCCATCTTGGTCCTCAAGGAGGATATGTTCTAATAGGCAAAACAGACAAATAATCTTCAAGCAAAAATAAAGGAATACCTGACCCACTTTGTAAGGGTTGGGGAAGACAAAAGGATCTTTTTGCTACTATGTATAATGTCCCCTTTTCAGTCACCAACTTTCCTATTTGACTTCTGCAGCATTTAAAACTGTTTAACTTCTCCTTTTTTAGCTGTAAACTGATTTTTCATTCATTTCCATGCCACTACTATTTCTGTTTCCCTTTTTACTTCCCTGGCTGCTCCCTTTTATTCTGCTTCATAGGCTAATCTTTCTCTCCTCCTTAACTGACTCTAATTCATAGCCTTTTCTCCATTCCCATTGCCATCATAACCTGAGTTCATGCCCCTGTCATTTTCAGCATGGACTACTGTTAACAGTTTCCCAACAGTCTTGTAGTTTCCAGGCTTGGCAAACAAATGCTACCTACCACTTCCATTAATTATCTGCATGGGGATTTTTGCAAAACCTAATGTAGACTCTATCACACTCTTCCTTAAACTGTTTCAATGGCTCCCTTAAGGGATCTTTACTGAAATACAATCCACAAATTGTAAAATTCACCCTTTAAATAATCCCATAGTTTTTAGTTTATTCACTGAGTTGTGCAACTATCACCGCTATCTAATTTCAAAACACTTCTGTTACTCCAAAAGAAACCCCCAACTATTAGCAGTCACTTTTCATTCCTCTTCTCTCTAGCCCCTGGCACAAAACTTTCTGTCTCTCTGGATTTGCCCATTTTCAATATATCATATAAATGGTATTATACAATATATGGCATTTTTTGAGTCTGTCCTCTTGAGCTTAATTAGCATAATGTTTCTCAAATCTCATCCATGTTGTAGCATGTAGCAGTACTTCATTACTTTTTAATACCAAATAGTATTCCATCGTATGGACACAGAGCATTTTGTTTATTCATTCATTAGTTAATAGATATTTGGGTTGTTTCTACTTTTTGATTATTATGAATAATGCTGTTATAAACATTTACATACAAGTTTTTATATGGACATCTTCATTTCATTTACATATGTACTTAAGAGTAGAACTGCTGGGTTGAATAGAAACTCTATGTTTAACGTTTTGAGGAACTGTTAACTATTTTCCCTTAGGGATTCCTAAAGTGTGGTAGGGATATGTAATTCTTTTAAAATATAATTATTAACACGTATTAATTATATAAATGTGTGGATTTCATTGTGACATTTCCATACATGCATATATCTCTCATGATTTTATCATGTCCAACAACCCTCAACCCTCCCTTCTACAAGGCACAGGGTTCTTAAGATCTGTAAGCTCTACTGGGAAGATTAGTCTTGCTCAGAGCCTAGAGGAACAGAGATATGAGTGGTGATGGAGTTATAAATTCATTTGATTCTCTGTAGTGTAAGATTTAACAGTGAAAGTTTTTAATACAGTGGCTGGGATAAAGCATTCATTTTAATAGTTTTAAATGCATCTTCAATGGAAAAATAGATAGATGAAAGGGTATTAAAAAAAAAAAATCACACTCACTTGAGTAGACCTTCGTGTCTGCCGAGCTTGTCTGGAACGTGCTTTCCGTAAAGACTCTGCTTCCTCATCCCGTACAGGAGTCAGATAGGACCTGCAGAGAAGTAGGATCTCTGCTGCATGACTTGAGGAATAACCAAGGTGCTTCTGCACACTGAAGGGATTTCTACACTCTAAGAAAGAACTTAGGCAAAGTCAAAATGGCAGAAATGCTATTTGCCATCAGTAAAGATCACTGAATTTAAGACATTACTTGTAAATGTGTTACTGGCCAGGCAAAATAGTACCACCTATAAAATGAGGATTCTATTTCTTCTTTCCTTATCCTTCCTGCCTTCAGAGAGAATGTTTTCAGCATTTTGCCATTAAGTGTGATGATGCTGTAAGATTTCTTTAGATACCACTTACTAAATTAAAGTAAAGCCCTTCTATTTCTATAGGAAGCAAGCTACAAAGTTTCGTTGGTTTGTTTTTTTTTTTTTAATCACTAGTGTGTACTGAACTTTATTGCATGTTTTTCTCTCCTATATATTGTTTCACTTTTTTTTTTATTTTTGGTGTTGGGGACTAAACTTATAGCTCACATATGCTATGAAAGAATTCTATTACAGAGTTACATTCACAGCCCTTTTTTTCTTTTGAGACAGAGTCTCACTAAGTTGCCCAGGCTGGCCTTGAACTTGTGATTCTCTTGCCTCAGACTTTGTTTTACATTTTTATAATTTTCCTTTCATATTGGCTTAGACAGTCAGATTCTCATATTGGCTTCAGCAGTCAATATAATTTAGTTGAAATATATTAAGAATATCTAGCCTTGTACAGATGTGCAGTTGGAAAAATGAGGAGTATCATGATTGTTTTTTCAGATAATTGTGGTATTGTTTGATACTATATCAACGTAGAATCTGAAATGTATTAAGAGACTTTTTATATTTTTATGTTAAGATTCATTGGTCTATCTTGTACTTTGAATTTTGTAACATTATATCTTCATTTGTCATTTGCAAAATATTGGTGCACCTAGTTATGCAGATCTTCCTACTATTGACACGTTTCATTATACAATTTAAAAAGGACATTTCTTAATATCACCTTTGATCTTAGAACAGTCTATATACTGGGAAGGTGTCGATATCACTCTCAGTGATATACACAAGTTTTCTAAAATTCTAATTTTTGCTTGAAAGTTTAAATTTTATGATTAGCAACAAACACTTGACAGGTTCATTAGTTCATTTTCAAGAAAATGTCTATCAAGTACCCAAGTCTCCATAACCATAGTTTGATCATTAGTCATTGTAAAATGGTGTTCCATAAAAAAAGTTAGCTCTTTCTTCTTCTGAGAGCACAATCACTTATGTTAGGCCTGGCTGGTCACATTCCATGTATTTAGTATACTTTTTCTGTATTTTTCATCTTTTTATTTCTATGAATTTCATTCTGGATATTTGTTACTGTTACATCTAATCTTCTCTTTAGCTGATCTGCAGCAAACTGACCAACTGAGTTTCCTAATTTCAGTTATTTTTCAGTTCTAGAATTTCTACTTGATTCTTTTAATAGATTGCAGTCTTCTGGTAAAATCTTCCATCTTATTTTTTAATATATTAATCATAATTATTTTAAAGTCCATGTTTGATAATATCAATATATTATCTGTTCCTGTTATCTATTTTTGGTATGTCTAGTAACTTTTGAATTAACTCTAGATATATTTAATGAAAAAATGTAGTTTTAACTTGCAGCACTGGAAGATATCATCCTTCTTAGCAGTTAGGCTAAGAAAGTGTTTCTCAAACTTTCATGTGCAACAGAATCACTTGAAGAACTTGTAAAATACAAATTGCTAGATGACACATCCCCAGGGATTCTGCTTCAGTAGGGTTTGGGGTGGGAGTCTAAGAATTAGCATTCTTAACTATTTCTCAGCTGATGATGCTCATCTACACTTTGAGAACCATGGGGCTGAGGCAAATTCCCTTAATCCACTTTGAGACTAAGCTGACCGGAAGCCAGGCTTCAGTCTGTGCAGGGGCTGGTATATTTTAGAAAAGTTGGTTTTACATTTCCAGAGGTTGCCATCCACACGCCACAAGGTTGTTATGAACAAATGATACATATCAAATAAGAGAGTGACTAAATTCTCCTCTAAAGAATGCAGTTAACTCTATAATCAGTCAGGTTTTTAGTTCAAGTTTTACTTGCTCTTTTAATTGGGAATGGGATGCTAGCTCTATGGTACAGTAGAAAGAACAGATTAACTGGATTCTACTTCAGTTACTAGTCTGACCTTAACAGAATCACTTAATCTCTTGGGACTTTGGTTTCTTCATTAATAAAATAAAGGGGTTGGTCTACAGTTTTTAAGGTCCCATTAAGTTTTAAGCCACAGCGAATCCATATTTATGCTGATTCTGGGCAAATGTCCTTGAAAACTTCCTATTAAAATGCTTATTAGTTGGTCTGGCCAAATAAACAGTTTTCTCGCAGTATTCAAGGGGGATTGGTTCAATAGGACCCTTTCCCCTGTACCAAATCCACAAATGCTCAAGTCCCATCTATAAAATGGTGTAACCCTTGCATATAATCTATAAATGTCCTTCCATATACTTTAAGTCATGTCTAGATTGTTTACAATACCTAATACAATGTAAATGCATGAAAACAGTAGTTATACTGTATTGTTTAGGGAATAATGACAAGAAAAAAATTGTGCATGTTCAGTAAAGATGCAATTTTTTCCCTGAATACTTTTGATCCGTAGTTGGTTAAATCAATTCAGAACCCATTGGTACAAAGGTCTGACTAAATTTCCTATATTCCATATGCCATTTCCTTTTGTGCTCTGAATAGAACTTTGTGTGATAATGGAAACCTTATATATCTGACAGTCCAATATGGTAGCCACAACTCACATGTGGTTACTGAACACTTAAAATGTGGTTAATATAACAAAGAAACTGATTTTTAATTTCATTTCATTTTAATTAAACTTAAATAGCCACACATCACTACTGAATACCACAATGGAAAACAGCCCTTGAAGTCCTGAAAATCTAATTAAAAGACATTTATTGTCAGTCCCTTTCTTAAACCCGAAAATGAGATCCAGTTCATACAACATAAACTTATCAAAATTTTGTCAAGAATATACTTTACTAGCCAGCTAAGTTTAAAAGTAATTGATTTCATTTTCTGGTGGAAGTTCTCATTTTTCTTCTATGTTTCCCAGAGGCAATATTACTGTAACCTTTCATTTTTTATGTGGTACCTTTAAGTTTTGTAAGGTAGTTTTGGGGCTCCCACCTTTAAGATATTTATAGATACAGCAAACAGGAACAGGCTCGCGGATGCAGCACACTTCAGAGCTACTTTTTTGCTAACTGCAGTGTTTGTACTCTGTTGTCTCCACATGCCTTACCCCATACCACCCCACTTTCCCTCTTGCCCCCTTTGACACAGAGAGCTCCAAGAAAACAGACTGTTACCTCCTCGTGCAGGCCTGCATGGCAGAATGAAGGTCAAGAGATGAGTGGAGATGAATAGCAAGAAAGGTAAGTGGCTGCTGGGAAAGACTGCAGTCTCAGCACCCGGTCTCCCTTGGAAACTAGAAAAAGCTTGCACTGCCACTGCTATCCAGCAACCCAGAGGCAAAGCCTGTAATTTGCTAAGAAGCTGCTACTAGGAAGGAGGAGGAATGGAGAGGAAGGGGAGGAGAAATAGGGAGGAAGGCAAAATCTTGGGGCTTGGCAGAACCAGTACTGCTAATAGTTCCCAAAATACCATTCCATTAGATGCATATTTTATACACTGTACCAAATCAATCAATACTACTTCTCATCTGATAGGGGAGGGAGAAGATTATTCCTCATGTAAAAGGAGGTAGGGCAAAAGAGCATTCTTGTTCTGGATACTATTTCATCTGCCCTTGGGCTATCCTAGTTGCTGCATTTATCCAAGTGAACTGTAAATACTGCCTCACTGGAGGCTCAGGTCTAGCCAGCTGGCAAATACCAAGAGTGGTGAAGAGACAGATTAAAAAGAAACACATAACAGACAGAAATGCAGGGACAAATTTCAGATCTGCTATAAATGGGTTAAACCTACATAGAGGGCAGCTGTAAGTACTACTAAATTTGATCAGCTAGCTACAGATTTCTAGATCTAGTATACGTCACATATCGAGATATGAACTGATTTCATAGTTTCAAACGCTCATGTGTCATTTTGGCCTAATTCAACACTGACATCACAGTTGAGGTTTAAGTGAAGAAGATCAGGAGGAGGAGGAATAGAAAACTTCATGCAGTCAATCTAAGCATTTCTTAAATTCTTTGAACCAAGAGTTCTCAAAAGGAGATAATTTTGACCTTTCTTCCTCCAGAGGTCAGGGTAGGCAGAATTGTCTGTCCTGAAATGCCAACAGTATTATGTTTGCAGGCATCAGGGGCAGCACACTTTTTCTGTAAAGGACCAGATAATAAATCTTTAGGTTTTGCAGACCTTATAGTGTCAAAGCAGTCCTAAATAACACATAAATTAGTGGGTGAGCCGTGTACCCACTGCTTGCCATTCTACCCTAGTGGAACTGAAGCCATATGGCTTGTAAAGCTTAAAATATTTACTATCTGGTCCTTTCAGAAAAATTTTGCTGATCCTTGCTCTTGTCCCTAAGTTCTACAGCCCCAAACTATGGCTCGGAGAATTCTTTTGGGGAGTCTGTGACCTACCCTAGATAAATAATATATCACCTTGATTCTTTTCCTTCTGAATATTGATTGGTTCCATCACAAACATGCCAGCCTTCAAGTGCCAAAGCCACTTTCACAAAGGCAATGTTTTACTTAAGTAGGTCATTCTACAATTAGATCATTGGTCAGAGCAGGTGTTGCTTTTGCCAAGAATAAAAGACTCGTGCACCAACAAGGCCAGTGAGTGCTGCTTTATTTCATACCCACAGGCTACACCTACTAGAGATGGCCAACTATCTCAAATATTTATCACTGACTACAAAGTAGATCAGGACAAATTCAACACCAGAGTTAATTTTCTTTTAATTGAGAAAATGCACTAAAGTTAACATACAAAGCATACTTAGAAATTTCAAATAGGGGAATGGTTAAATGAATTATGAATTAATTGTTCATATGATAAAATATTGCACAGAATTAAAAGACAAACTAAAAAGTACTACAGGTACCTAACTTGGAAAATATCTGTACCTGGAAAATAGAAAGAACTTAAATCATTTTTGAAAGAAAGACCAATGACCCAAACAACAACAAATATTAAAAAAATACATAATCATGGAATTCACAAAATAGGAAGCCAGAAAAGCCATTGAATGAATGAGAAAATTGTATTTCAGTTGGGCACAGTGGTGCACGCCTGTCAAGGAGTCAGGCGACTGAGGCAAAAGGATTGCAAATTTAAGGCCAGCCTCAGCAATTTAGTGAGACCCTGTCTCAAAATAAAATATAAAAAAGGTTGGGAATGTGGCTCAGTGGTTAAGCACCTCTGGGTTCAATGCCCGGTACCAAAAAAAAAAAAAAAAAAGGAAAAGAAAATGTTGTTTCACTAGTATCAAGAAAATGCAAATTAAAACAAGAAGAAACAACTATATTTTCCTTAGACTGGCAAAATATCTTTAAAAAAATCTTTAAAAAACAAAACGTATCAAGTAGAAAGAACTAGCAACTCTTATACAGTGCTAGTGATGCAAAGAAGATATATATACTCACTTTTCAGAGCCAGAAATTGATTTGGAAATAAATAACCTTTAGAAACTCTTGCACATTAATACAAAGAACTATGAACAAGAATGTACACAGCAGCATCATTAATGTTAGAAAAAGAAGACCTCAACATCCATCAGTACAGAAAAAAAGAAAAATCACAGGACAGACTAAAATTAAGAATTTAAAATGAATGCTGTGTAAAAACAGTAAGTTTCAAAATGATGCATGCAAAGTATAAAATGTAAAAAGTACGTGTGTACATAAGTGAAATAATAACAAAAATGAGTTTAAGAATGATAAATATCAAAATCAGGATTGTGACTATCTGTAGGGAGGGAGTTAAGGGATGAGATCAAGGTCTATTGGAGTTTAAACTATATATTCTTAATATTTTATTTAAAAAGAACTAAAACAAATTTGGCAAAATATTGAGACCTGATCAAGCTAGAAGATGGATAAACTGTTTTTGTAATGTTTAATAATTTTTAAAAGAAAAAAACAAGCATAGTATGATCTCAAACAATACATAAAGATGTTAGCAGTGATATTGCTGTAGGTGAAAGAGTGTATAATTTTTATTTTCTATTTAAAATATGGTTATTATGGACAACTTTGTAAATAAACTTTTTTAAAGTTAAGGTTAAAAAATCTTTAGCTCTGCAAAATGATCATTGATATATAAAGAACTGTTTCAAGTCGAAAGATACACATAACAGAGAGGTGTTTATATTTCACAGTGTAGAAAACATAAGACTAGTAGATTTATAGACTCTACTGTCGCCAACTCCTAGAAATTTTTTTCTAGCTACTATAATCACTAGCATGGGGCCTTTGTAAGGGGGAAAAAAAAAGGTGGGGGTGTTGGGGGAGCACCTGGGGAAGTAGGAAAAGCTCCCAGACCTGTGGTTCTTAATCTTTACTAAACACTAACACCTTTAACAATCGGATAAAAACTGTAATCCCTTTCCGGAATAAAAGTTCTTACATACATACAAAAATTTGCTAACAATTTCAGGGATTTCTGTACTTTCCCTTAGTTCAGATTAAAAGGGGCAGGGTCTAGAAGATAAGCCAGATTTCCCCTCAGAGAAGACCTACAGGTCAATTAGCTTCATTTCCCAATCACCTCCACTTGGCAGACAGATCAAAGTCCTTAAAGACTCTGTGGGTGGAGGAAGGCGGGTGGGACAAGATGGCTGATGTGTACAGGGGTGCAGCTGCATGGGAGGAATAACTTCTATTCTACAAAGCAGTAGGATAACCATGACTCAAAACAATTAACTGAACACTTCAAAAGAGTTAGTAGAGAAAATTCTGAATACTCCTGACACAAAGAGACAATAAATGTCTAAGGTGAGAGATACACCATTTACCTTATCTGATCATTATATATTGTACACATGTATTGAAATGTCACACTGCACCTGACAAACATATGCAATGATTACATGTTAAAGCTTTTTAAGATAAAAAGAAAACACTCAGTGACACTGTTTAAAGTCATGTTTGCTGTGGTACAATCTATATACAGGAAAGGTTGCCCATTTTAGTATATCGGTCTGAGAATTTTGAAGTCATGCACACAGTCCCATGAACTGTATCACTATAATCAAGATACAGAAGAGTTCCACCATCCCCCTAAATCCCTCATCCCACTTTATAGCATTCCCCCAGGCTACAAGATTTTTTTTTAATTACAAAAAAAAAATTTAAAACTCACCACTGAAGAAACACATAGAATTTTCATTCACAGTTAAGAGAAACATGTAATCCAACAATTACCTTAGCCCAGTAAGTTAGACATTGGTCACTGCACCAGATTGTAGATTATTTAAAAAGGGGGGGGGGTTTGACGATGTAAAGAATGAAATTCCTTATATTCTAACAACTGCTTGCCAAGTTCCAGGAAGGTAGAGACCACTCTGTCAGCATTACTAACACTGAGCAGTGAGCCTGCCCTCGGTTAGGTACCCCAAAACAATTCTGGATTAAGTTATGGATGACATTCAGAATCTGAGCTATCAGTTTTGTCTTAAGGTTGGCCCCAATCTCCAACCAAATGGTTGTTTACTTGCCATTTTTAAAGTTTAGTCAATAGTGTGTCAATTCATTCATTTTTTTTCATATTCAGCCATCTTGCCTTTTCTGACATAAAAATGAAGATTTGTGTTAAAGCTGGATCTTGTGGGGAACATGAACATATTAAGTAGTGATAATTAAAACTGAAGACAGAAAAAATGCCTCAAATAGAGCTCTGGAGAGGAAATCTGATACTGCCTGGGAGAATCAGGAATAAAACACCACAGGGGGGTGATCTGAATAGAATCTAAAGGGAATAAGAGGCTTCCTAGAAAACAAGGGGGCACAACAATTCCTGGGGCCACCATTCTCGGATTTTAAGTAGTAGATCCCTGCTACTGGCATGGTGAGGGTGGAGTGGCTGTGGGTGGGGGGTGAGGGAGGAAGGCCAAGGGTCTAGCTGGGAGGCCTGAGCCAACAGGACAGTGCAGGGGGAGAGGAGACAGGGACTTAAGGATTCTTGAGGAGAACAGCAGGTCTTGGTGACAGACTAAAGGTGAGGAGTAGAGAAGAAAAGGTTTCTAGTTTGAGTTCCAAGTTTCCCAGTTGGGTGACACTTAGGCAGAACCATAAACAAAGGTTTTTTTTTTTTTTTTTTTTTAAATACATGAGAACAGAAATTTTCTTTCTTGCCTTTTAAAGGTCAGAAGGAAGACTTATTTGGTTTATTTTGTTTATACCCTCTTTGTAAAGAGGACTTGAAAAACTCTTAAAGAAATGCAAACCTGTACCATACTTTAAACAAAGAAATAAGAGGGAAAGAAAATAATGGTCACATATGGCTTATCATGGAGTACTCACTAGAAGTCAGGCACTATCCTTACATGTCATTTTATGAAGATGGGGAGAGAAGTCTGGGCTTGAGACAGAGATTGAAATGACAGCTGAAGCAACTAGAGTGGATAAGGTCAGCTGGGGAGAGTCCAGGAAAGAGAAACAAAGGACGCTTGTGGAATAGTATTTAAGATATTAACAGAGGAAAAACAGTTAAGAAAGGACACAAAGGAGGAGCAATCAGAAAAGACAGAAGTAAGCAGGGAAAGAAAGGTATCTGAAAGGTAATGGTAGGATAAAATTTTAAGAATGCAGTAGTCAAAATTATAAAATGTTGTTGAAAGTTCAAGGTAAAAGATGAAGTGACCATGAAATCTGATAACAAGGAACTTTACAGGACTCTTTAGCAGAGCAATTTCACTGGATAGGCAGGTGTGGCATAATTCCTATTTTAAGAAGTTGAAGAGCGAAAGGAGGCCAGGAAGTAAATAAAGTGAAATTAGAGCCCCCACTTTTTGGTACCAGGGATCGAACCCAGAGGTGCTTTACCACTGAGCCACATCTCCAGGCCTTTTTTATTTTGAGACAGGGTCTCACTAAATTGCTGAGGATGGCCTTGAACTTGTGATCCTCCTGCCTCAGCTTCTGAGTCATTGGGATTACAGGCATGTGCCACTACGCCTGGCAAATTAGAGGATTTTTTAAAGACTAACAGCAAAGGAAAGAGTGAAATATGGTAACACCAGAGGGCAGTGCAGGGCTAAAGGTGAGTTCTATCAAGAAGGGAAAGACAAGCACCTGTCAAGGACAAACGGTCTTTACACAGGCATATTTTTGTCATTGATAAAGCTAAGCTTGCAGTTTTGCTTCCCATTATTTATGAATTTTGTGTGCCAAGTGGTTTCTTTTAACACCGTCAGCTTCATTACAAAGGAATTTGGTTCTTGAGGGATCTTTGAGCTATTATTGTATTTTATTTACATGTCAATGACCAGTAACCCATTTTCAGCACAAGTGCACAAGGATTGTGAATCATATCCTACTTCCCTTTCAGGTTAGAAGATTAAGATTTCCTAAGAAGAAATAAATTAAAAAACTGGGTCAGTATATCGCCCAGGGTTCTCTAAGAGACTCTGAGGAAGATAAAGAATTGTTTAAAGCAGAATCCGAAACAATCATTCAGGAAACTGCTGTCAGTTAATTACAATTTGAAAAAATTTCTTAAAGTAGAAATATGCCTACCCAATGCTCTAGGACTCTCCCAAATTTAAACTTCTTATCCCAGCATCCTCACCCAATACTGGACGGGAGGCCTATAAGACAATTTCTCATTTGGTTCTCCGAGTCTCCGGGATCACAGGCATGCACAACTCGCCCAGCTATCTAGCCACTCCTTTCTACACCATTTACCTTCTTCTCTGAACTCCTAATACAACTACCTGAACATAATTTTGCACTCAAGGATGTATTATTCTCTCATAATGTATATGTATAAATTTGACGTACTGAATCCTTTTTTGCTTAGATTTAAAAAAAAACTTTTTAGTTGCTGATGCACCTTTATTTATTTGTTTATATGAGGTGCTGAGAATTGAATCCAGTGCCTCACACATGCTAGGCAAGTGCTCTATCACTGAGCTACAACTCCAGCCCTGAGGTACTGAATCTTGACGGTACAACATGGGGCATATATCTTTCTTATCATAAACCACTGCTCTTGGCACAACACAGAGGACACAAATGGTAAGAGAGTCACTGATGGTTTAGAATTCTGTGACTTTAGATATTAGCTGTGGATCTCCTAACTCCATCAATTAGTCAATTAATAAACTCAGATTAGAGGAGTTACATGATTTGCCTGAGAAGGCATAAATTGTGTGTTTTGCTGAAGGGTAAACTAAGTATCCTGCTTGCAACCCTGGGAGTATTATTTTTTTTTTTTTTTGTCTTGTGCCTGCTATTCTCCTTTGAAGAAGCATTAGAGTGGAAGTTCACAAAGGACCTCCATATTCCAGAAAATATTTGCACTTCTTATATCAACACACTTAAAATGGAATAGGGAAGACATGCTCATCTGAAAACTGATTTAAACAAAAAACAGGGTCTTCAGGAGCTATATACACAAGATCAACTGACGTTCCTCTGCTGCCATCTTATGGACATAGATGATTACTACATAGGGTTTATTTTCACTTGAGAAAATGTTATTCAACATTAACACATTATGTATTAGGCTCTGTGGTATGAAGAAAAAAGCAGGCTCACTAAGTTCACAATGTAGTGATGAAGAGCAACATCATGTTATTTACTTTATTTAACCAGTCCAAAGAACAGTGCTACTGAAGAACAAATCTGATTTCAGCCTGGAGATGGGAGGCAGGATAGTCAGCAGGAGGGTTTAATCTGTGGGAGTTCTTGTTCATGAATAAAGTGTTGTGAAGTATAGAAGGTGAGAAAAAAAATTCCAGGGAAAAGATTCTGCACGGACAAGGGAAGAGAATCATTAAGGTAGAATGAATTCCGGAAATGTCTAAGTGGGTAAACTGATGAAATCACCAAAGTTACAAAATACTGGAAGAAGAGTAGAAAGAAAAGGATAAGAAGGATAGGGAGAACATATTACAGTTTTGGGTAAGGTGAATTCAGAGTCTGATGAAATGTGGCCATAGTGGCTCGGGAGGCTGAGACAGGAGGATCAGGAGTTCAAAGCCAGTCTTAGCAACATAGCCAGATCTGGTATAAATCAACCAACTAACAAATATTTTTAGAAGAATCTGATGAGTAGTTTCTCTACAGGACTAAAGTGACTAATAATTTTCAGCAGAATATTCAAGACTGCTTGGCTCAGCATGATTTTGAATTTTGCTCAGAAACTGGTCCTTTGCACATACAAAATCAATTAGGAAACTTCTCATCTTATAGATGGAGAAAAATGTTTACTTTCATCAAGATTCACCTGATTGTATAGTTTGTAGTAAATAAACAGTTTTTACACAGACCCCATCACACTAGTCTCTTCATTTTATAATTTCTTCTTCAAAGGCCAGTTCAGTTTGCAAAGTGTCCTTCATCTACATAAACCAGCCTCTCTCTAATTGCCCTAAATACCTGACCATTTTTATTTAAAATATATAGTATGGAATATTTAAGAAAAATAGAAAAAGAATACAATCAATACCCTGTGTATTCTTACCATCCAATTTAAGAATAACAGTACCAATACCAATTTCCTCTTAAAAAGAGAACAGTTTTCCTACTTCTTGAAATTCTTAATTGTTTTCTATAATCCTAACCTCTTGGGTTTGATCCTTGGATCAATGCACATGTTTAAATTCATTAAGGATATGAAGAAGAAAAAAAAGCAGTTCCAAAGCAGTTATTCTGAACACTTTATATCTTATTATTCCCACCTACCTTCTCCCCCTCCCCTAGTCACATCACCAAAACAATCTAACACAACCAAGCCAAATTCCCAAAGAACCATCAGAAAAGGAGGAGGAGAGAGTACAAACATATTTAAAATATCTGAGCTATCAGGCAAAAGAAAATTTTTTACCTGTTGCTTCTCCCATTCCATGTCCAGCACTTGCTGAAGTCTCAATTCAGCACACCCAAGACAGCCCTCAAATACTGACAGTATTAGGAAACTATGGCAGAGGCTTGTCTCAATTCCCTGAAACACACAGATCAACTTCCTGTGCCTCTGATTTTCATAAAATGAGGAATGGCAAGGAACTCAACTGCCAGATCAAATCAATCCAGGTGAGGTAAAGCTACCTCAGACACACCTTGCCACACACCTGTGCAGCTGCATTCCCACAAACCCAAGTTTCAACAAACAAGTGGCCACTCCTCTAGTTGTTCTTCCCCAGTAAACACCAGAACCCATTTTATGAGACTGTTTAAAGCAGTGGTCTTTTTCTAACATGGGAATATGAACTGGTAGACAGGAAGTGGGAGGGGGGAATAAGGGCACAAAATTTTGATCCCTCCTACTTGTTACTAATACAGCTCTGAAAAAAGAATCACTTTATCAGGAGGAGATTAACTGTGAAAACATGGCTGATAAGGGCTCTGAGTAGCAGGTGTTAGGTGACTGCTCCTTCACTGAAGTGGCTGAGCAATGGGGGGAGAACCAGAGGCTCCACTGCTTCAGGGAATGAACTCTTGTCCTTTCTTCTAAGGACATGTGTCCTGAAGGGAGGGGGAAACTTTTTAAGCACCCCCTCTGAACTGTTGAAGACTTGCATGACAAATGCCATTGTCTCTGGGAAATGAAGTGAGGTTATGTTTTAATAGCAATGTTCAGCAACAGAAAGGCAAAAAGGTATTAGACTTTTAATTCAAGGCCCTAAAATTTCACTGTATTAGCTCTTAGCAGACAGCACTCAGGTCTCCCTTCCAAGAACTGTTTTCTGGTGCTAAACAATACTAATGTTATTTTTAAACAGCTTTGTTGAGATATAATTCACATACCCAATGGTTTTTAGTATATTCAGTTATGCAGTCCTTACCATGATTCTAAAACAGTTGCTTCATCCTCAAAAGAAATTACATATGCAGTCAATGCACACTTCATGTTTTTAAATATAGACAGCCTCATTCTTACTTAACAAATAGTAGCACATTCTATCACACCTAAAACACTTCTAAAAATTAATTACAAGATGCACTACTGCTTTGTTTACTGTTAAAAAAAAGTGTCAGTAAACCTATCACACACACTTTCTTTTCTTTTTGCGCCAGGGATTGAACTCACACATGGTTTCTTATAACCTTATAGCTCACTTATCATTTTAAGTTACTGAAAGACATCTTTAGGATGCATTTACCTAGATAAATTTAGAATCAGCAATACATATAACTCGGTGGATAAAATAATATGAAAACCTATGATATATGTGCAAGAATAACAATAAGACAGAACCTGTGACCAGTGTGATTCTATATCATGTACAAACAGAAGAATGAGAAGTTATATTCCATTTATGTATCATGTGTCAAAATGCATTCTACTGTCATGTATAACTAATTAGAACAATAACAACAACAACAAAAGACAGAGCCTGCTTTCAGAGATGTTAACATGTGAAAAAAGGTTCACCCTAGGATCAACAATATTCAATACTTTGTAGTTCGGAGTGTACTACACTGCAAAACAAAATAAACTGACTTAAGCAGGAAAGGAATCTGTGGGAGGGAGTACTGTTTTGTTTTTGGTACTGGGGGTTTAACCCAAGGGTGCTTTACTACTGAGCTATATCCCCAACACCCCCTTTTTTTGAGACAGAGTCTCACTAAATTGCTGAGTCCCCCACTGCCACCCCACCAAGTTGCTGAGGTTGGCCTTGAACTTGTGATCCCTCTGTCTCAGCCTCTGAAGTTTCTGGGATTACAGATGTGTGCCACAGCACCTAGTGGGAACAGTGTTGTTGTTGTTGTTTTGGTGGTGATGCTGGGGATTGAACCCAGCGCCTTGTGCATGCAAGGCAAACACTCTTACCAACTGAGCTATATCCCCAGCCTTGTTGTTTTGTTTTTGTTTTTAATTTTTTTTTTTTGTAGTTGTAGATGGACAGCATGCCTTTATTTATTTATTTATTTTTATGTAGTGCTAAAGATCAAACTCTGCGCCTCACACATGCTAGGCAAGTACTCTGCCACTGAGCTACAGCCCCAGCAGGGGAATAGTGTTTTTAATACAAAGAATATCATGGGGTGGGATGTCTCTGCAAGAATTAATTGCTACCATTGCCAGCATGCTTAGCTCACTAGTTGTTGCTTCAAGTAAGTATCCAAGTGCTTAGATTCCTTGGACACCTCTTGGTGAGAGAAAAAAGGGCATCAGAAGGTACCTGTATATGGTTTTTACTATATTACCATGATAGAGATTTTTCCCTTAGAGAACCATAAAGTACATCACAAAAATGTATGACATTGTAAATTTAGGCATGCCTTGTTTCCTTGTACTCTGTTTTGTTGTGCTTTACGTGTTAATGGTTTTTACAAATTGAAGGTTTGTGGCAACCCTGCTTTGAGTAAGTCTACCAGCACCATTTTTCCAAGAGCATGTGCTCATTTTACTTCACTATGTCAAATTCTGGTAATTATCACATTTCAAACTTTTTCATGATAATTATATCTGTTATGGTGAACTGTGTGCAATACCATTTGATGTTACTATTTTAATTGTTTTGGAGCTCTATAACCATGCCTATATAAGATGGTGAACTTGACTGATAAATGTGTGTGTTCTGACTGTTCTACCCACTGCTTGTTTCCCATATCTTTCCCTCTCCTCAGACCTCCCTATTCCCTGAGATTTAACAACACTGAAATTAAAACTATGAATAACTCTATAATGGCCTCTAAGTATTCAAGTGAAAGGAAGTGTCACATATATTTCACTTTAAATCAGAAGCTAGAAATCAGAAGTTTAGTGAGGAAGACCTGTTAAAAGCTGAGAAAGTCTGAAAGCTCAGTGTCCTGCATTAGTTAGACAAGTTGTGAATGCAAAGAAAGAGTTCTTGAAGTGCTACTCCAGTGAACACCCAAACGACAAGGAAGAGAAACAGCCTTATTAGTGATGTGGAGAACATTTTAGAGATCTGGACAGAACATCAAACCAGTCACAACATTCCCTCATAGGGTAATCTAGGGCAAGACCCCAACTCTTCAATTCTAGGAAAGCTGAGAGAGGTGAGGAAGGTGCAGAAGAAAAGTCTGAAGCTAGCAGAGGTTGGTTCAGGAGGTTTAAAGGGAGAAGCCACTTCTATAACATCAGTGCAGGTAAGGCCTCAAAAGCTGATGTAGAAGCAGCAGTAAATCATCTACAAGATCTAGCTAAGAAAATTGATGAAGATGGCTATACCAAACAACATATTTTCAGTGTAGGTGAAATAGTTTTTTATTGGAAGGAGATAGCATTTATGACACTCGTAGCTATAGAGAAGAAGTTAATTCCTGGCTCAAAGTTTCGAAGGACAGGGTGCTTCTCTTGTTAGGGGCTAATGCATCTATCTGGTGCCTTTAAGTTGAAACCAACACTCATTTACCATTCTGAAAATCCTAGGGTCCTTAAAAATTGCACTGAATCTACTCTCTCTGTTGTTCCTAAATGGAATAACAAAGCCTGGCAACAGCACATCTGTTTACAACACAGCTTACTAAATATTTTATGCCCACTACTCTGAGACCTACTAGTCAGAAAAAAAGATTCCTTTCAAAATATTACTACTGCTCATTGACAATACACTTAGTTACCCAATAGTTTTGATGGAAATACACATAAAGATTAATGTTGTCTTCATGCCTGTTAACACAAAATCCATTCTGCAGCCCGTAGATCAAAAAGTAATTTTTACTGCCAAGTCTTATTATTTAAGAAATACATTTCATAAGGTGATAGCTGTCATAGATGGTGATTCCTCTGATAGATCCGGGCAAAGTAAATTGAAAACCTTCTGGGGAGTATTCACCATTGCACATACCATTAAGAACACTGATGATTCATGGAAGGAGGTCAAAATATCAACGGTACCAGGAATCTGGAAGAAGTTGATTCTGACCCTCATGGATGACTTTGTGAGGTTCAAGTTTTCAGTTTACAGATGTGGTGCAAATCACAAGAGAACCAGAATTAGAAGCAGAGAAAGAGACTGAATTGCTGCCTCTTACAACAAAACTTGAACAGATGAGGAGTGGCTTCTAATGAATGGGCAAAGAAAACAGTTTCTTCAGATGGAATCTACTCCTGGTGAAGATGCTACAACGAATGCTGAAACAACAAAGGATTCAGAATGTTACATAAACTTAGCTGGCAAGGCTGGAGCAGGGTTTGAGAGGTCTAACTCCAGTGTGGAAAAGTTCTACTGTAGGTAAAATACCATCAAACATCTCACCCTACCGAGAGATCTTTTGTGAAAGGAAAGTCAATTGAGGAGGCAAATTTCATTGTCTTATTTCAGGAAATTGCCACAGTGACCCCAATGTTCAGCAACTACTCCCCCCACCAGTCAACAGCCATCAACATGAAGATAAGAATGACTTGATGAAGGCTCAGATGATCCACTGCATTTTTTAGTAATAATGTATTTTTTAATTAAAGTATGTACTTTGGTTTTTTAGACATATTGCTATTGCACACTTAATAGACTATAATACAGTGTAAACATAATATTTATATGCACTGGGAATTCAAAACACTGGCTTTATTGCAATATTCACTTTATTGAGGTGGTCTGGAACCAAACCAGCATTATGTCTGAGGTATGCCTGTAATAGTAAGGAGATCAGATGTAAGACAGATGGGCTTAAGAGAAGAACACAGTCTCAAAACCTTGAGATACAGGAGCCCTATAACATATAGGGTTCAAAAATTAAGCAAAACAACCAGAAATCTAAAATGGTAGCAATACTTAGCACTTTGGGGGTAGATCTTATTTCCAAATTAATTAGCTATTTAGAAGTTAGGCACAGATCTTAATGAAAATCCAAAAAGCGGTTTACTGGTAGCAATATAACTAGTTATCATGTGTATGTATCCCTGAATTATTTTATAGTTTGCAAAGAACTTTCATATAGTATGTTTCTTTTAATTCTCACAATAGCCCATGAGATAGGCTTGGGAACATCTGAGTTATCCATGTAGGAATTATTTCTGATTCCTACAACACATTTACAAGTAGGCATTACTATCCCTCTTTTACATATGAGGAACAGGTCAGAAAGGGAACCTGATTTACTCCAAATCACACAGCAAGAGGCTGAGATGGAATTTTTAAATCAATCCTGTGCACTACCCACCAAGTACAGCCTTTTACAGTGACCTGCAGGTAGCCCAGTCCCTCAGGTTGCAACTTATCATCACTATCATTTCAAAAGCAGACATGTTCTGAAAAAAAATAAGAGGTACAGTTTAACACTAAAGGCATTTCTGTCTGTATGGTGTCTTTAGCCTGGTGAAACTTCTTCTCACTAAGCACTGGGCCCCAAGCAGAGGATCACTTTTCTTTCTATTCCAGAACTGTTTGGAGCATAATCCAATTGTATTAATAACCCAGAGACTTCCAGAATGACAACTTGTTAATCATCTGAGTCTTCGAGCAAGTTGTAATCTTCTTGTGGGTGGAGGGTGTTGCTGTAATGTTGATGGCTGCTGAGTGATCAGGGTGGTGGTTGCTGAAGACTGGAGTCGCTGTGACAATTTCCCAAAATAAGACAATGAAATCTGCCTCTTCAGTTGACTCTTCCTTTCACTTAAGATTTCTCTGTAACATGAGATGCTGTTTGATAATATTTTACTCACAGTAGAAAATGTACCTTCTACCATATACATTTCACTCTCTTCCTGTTCAATATATTCATACTTAGGAAGAGAATAATCATGTCAGTAGAGAAAAAGGTTGGTAAATTCAGCATTGCTGCAGACAGACCTCAGGATAGAGAAAATACTTTAGAACAACAACAACAAAGGAGAGATTAGAGGAGTCTGTGAAATCTCTTCTCTAGAGTACCTTTTTGAATTGGTAACTGTATATAGCTCAGAGATGGGGATGAAAAAATGATAAAAAAATGACTCAGTTTAGTTGGTATATATTTCTAATATTTCAAAGATGTTAATCTGCTGACAGCCTCACATTAGCAGGAGTAACTACCTAGCTTACAAAACCATAAGGGATTCAAGAAGGGGGTGGATATGTGTGGTGTATGTGACCCAACCAGTAGTGACTGCAGTAGTGAAAAGCAAAGCAGAGTCACATGTAATGTGGGCTTTTTGGGAGAGACAAGCAATTTCAGTTTCTTGTGGAGAAAAACTATTATAGCCATTTCTACAAAGAAAAGAAAGGCCATAAAACTAATGTAAAATTCAGGGCTAAGTTGGGGGAGGAGAAAAGTTAGAGGAGAAACAACAAGAGAAGCAAAGGCAGACACTATCAGACTCTAATATTAGCCAAGGGAATTGTTTACATTTTGTTGCTAACGAAAACTTGGAGCTTTGGAAAATGAACCCAACCACTACATTACTTTGACAGCTGCTGCGTGGCCCTGGTATCCCTGCAGAATTATCTGCCAACTGCTTGCCACTTGCCATTTCTATCCTGCTGTCTGCCAGTCAATTCAGTCCCTTTATAATCAGATGACCCTGTTGGTTTTTATAGTCCCCAAGATAATCCAAAGACTGGATGGTGGTGATTAGAGTGCCAAGAAGGTAGAGACTGTTGCATTCTGGAATGCAGACTAAGACAGGCTGGCCCTGAATCAAAAACCTTTATCCTGAATGCATACATCTTAAATTCAAAAGATGTATTTGGTGTGTTCAATGAAGAGGAGGTCTGCATGAAGTCTCCACTGTGCCTCTGACTCAAGGTGTGATATTAAATGAATGACTCTTTGCTCACAAGGTCTCAGCATTTCCATGTATGAAGCAAGGAGCACACCTCCTATTCCTTTCTATCATATAAAGAGAATGTATTTGAGTACACTTTAGCTTTACAGGATGGAGGGGGAGGGGGAAGGAACTTTGCAAATCTAAGATCATGTTGTTGAAAATAACAAATTTTCAGAAGTTCTGCCATGACAACACATGCAAAATCACATAATTATTTAGCATTGTGCATACTTTGAATGTCAGGCTATTATATTTACTCTTCAATGGCCATGACTACCTCCACAGACTTACATTACAGAAGAGACTACGGTCCCTAGAGTTTTGGTGAAGTCCTCTATCTCCTTCTGCCTCATTTTAAGAGTAATACTTTATCACTCTGGAAATTTGGACAATATAAAAACAAATAAAAATTAGCCAGAACTCCCCCAAAACCCAGTATTAACCTTTCCATGTTCACTACTATCTGATATCATAATGTATCCTTTAATCATGAGCTTTGTTCATTTAACAAACTGAATAAAGATCTGTTACCAGAGGGTGTAAAGCTGAAACTGATTTTTGGCCAATTGTATACATACTCCCTTATCCCCTCTTGGAACAAAACCAAGGAGAGCCAGCTGTGAAATTCAATGGTAAGACCCATTTCCCAGGTCCAAGGGCTCTAATCATAGTGGCAAACAGAGATTATTTCTGAGAGATGACTTTCCACTAGTTATGTCTTGCTGTGGCCAGTTTCAAAGTCCCATTTATCCCAATGCTCACTAATTGTTTCAAATTGGACCTGTGAACACAGGCTTCAGGCTTCCATCATGGTTTCTCAGCAGGAGTCAAGATACTTCCACAATGAGCTGATTACCAAGAAAGCTGCAGCTTCAAAAGAGAATTAGCACCCTGCATGCTCTTTCAGAAGGAAAATTTAGCTGTTTTCAAAACATCTCATTTTATTTTCTTTCAGCTTAAGCATGTCTAGATGGAGAAACTAAGTGGCTTTAATTCTGTAAAGGCTTAAATGGTGTGTTTTATTTGCTCAAGTCATTCTGCTGAAAATTCTTCAGTGATATTCCATAGCTTTGAGAAAAGAAGATGAGCAAGTTTCTTAGCATTGCACAGACAAAAATCTACATGATTTGGTTCCTGACTACATTTCTCCATAATTTCCTAAGTATATGCAGTGGAATACCAGTCTTGAATTTCTTTGAGGGAAAAGAACCTATTCTATAGGCAAGAAATTCAGACTGTGCTGCAAACTCTATCTTCAAGTCTCACTCTACAGCCCCACCTGCCAGAGAGGAATGACCTGAGAAGGTTTCTGAGTGATCCTGTTTAACTTTGTTTAACCCATTGCTTTCCAAATTCATTTGGACATACAATCCTTTTTTCCTCCCTTTATTTAAACCTATTTCATAAAAGACACTTTTTAAAAACGCTACACTGGTCTTCCTATCCTCTAGCTTCAAAGTGAACTTATCTGTTTCTTGAATTTCTTCCATTTTCCACAAAATACCATCCTCTTATTAGTACTTATAGTTAATTTGTACCTGTCTTTATTTTAAAATTCAACTCCAGTCCCCTTCTTTGGTAGGGCTTCCCAGTCACCTGACTTGGTCTAAATCAGATTTCCTTCCTCCTCAGTCCTATAGCACTTTATACATACCCTTATCAAGGTGCTTAAAAATTGTACTGTAATACTTGATTACCTGGATGCCCTCCCACAACAGATAGATTAAAGAGCCTCAAGGGCAGGAGAGTCTTCTTTGACCTTGTATCCTTAGTACCTTTGTGACTGGCTGTTACAAAAATTCTTCAAATGGCTCATCATGCTTATTAGCAAAAATCTAGAATCCTTATCTTTGGCTGTAAAACCTGGCATTATATAGCTCCTACCTACTCCTCAAACTTCATCTTAGACTACCATTTCCCTCACTCTGTATTTAGTCACAATGCCATCCTTCATTTTCTCCAAAGGGTCAAGTGCCTGCCCATCTCAGTGTCTGAAAACTGCACCTAGCTGTTACTTATCCTGAAAATCTTGGTTTGAGCATCACACCCTTATGAAAGCCTTCTTCTTTAATCCACCAGGAGAAGGGAAGTCTTCTAAGTCTTCTGTGATACACTGTTGTGATAACTCATATTACCTCTTTATGAAACAGGCTGAGGATCCTTTATCCAAAAGGCACAGGACAGGTGTGTTTCAGATTTTGAAAAAAAAATTAATTTTAGAATACTTGTATATGCATAATGAGATATCTGAGAAATGGAACTCAGGTCTAAACATGAAATTCTTATTTAACATATACCTTTCCACATAGTGTGAAGGTAATTTTATGCAATATTTTTAGTGCACTTGCATTTTGACTGCAACCTGTCATATGAGGTCAGGTATGGAATTTTCCACTTGTGGCATCTTCTTGGGCTCTACAAGTTTCAGACACTGGAACATGTCAGACTGAATTTTTGGATTAGGGAAACTGTATTTCTCATAATTTTACTGAAAGTTTTTTGGTGGAGGAGATTATAATTAAGCTGAGTTTCATATATACCTTTATACATGCAGCCTGAAGGTAATGTATTAAATAATGTTGTGCATGAAACGAAGTTTCATAGTGAAGAATTTTCCACTTATTGTGTCATGTCAGCATGCAAAACATTTTAGAATCAGATTTTGGATTTTCAGATTAGGGATGATCAACCTGTATATACCACAAGTTTAATCATTGTTTAACATTTGTCTTTGTCCCTAGTATATATGTTTTTGAAGGGCTCAGATCATATTTGTCTGGTTCACTTATATAACACTTGGGCTTATTATTATATCCAGAAACTGGTAGGTATTCAATGAATATTTTGAAAAGAATAAGTACAAGTATGTATGAATTGCCTCTTTTTCTAATGTTTACCTATTTGTCTATTTTGTGTTATTCCTAAAATGTTCTTATCATGGCCTATATTAGATATACCACATTTATCTTATAATGCACTCACATCCTGATTTAATCCTTGCATTCATATTGCTACTGTTTCTTGAGGAAATGTGCCTGGTAATCCTGTGTGGCATATAGCTGGTACTCAATAGACATCTGTGGACTGAATAAAACTTCTAAAAGAAAATCAAAATCTATAGCAAGTACTCCTATTTATTACAGGTTATAAAATCCTCAGAAGGCAATAACCATCTAACTTTTTCTAAACAACAGTTCATTTAACTAGATCCTTAAAAAAGTAGTCTGATTGGGGCTAGGGCTGTAGCTCAGTGGCAGAGCACCTGCCTAGCATGTGTGAGACACTGGGTTCAATCCTTAGCACCACATAAAAATAAACAAATTTAAAAAGAAAGGTACTCTGTCCATCTACAACTACAAAAAATTTTTTTAAAAAAGTACTCTGATAAAAAATGTAATTTCCCCATCCTTTTATGGATCATGATCTTAATGAAGAATTTAATGCTTTATTTCTCAGCTCAAAAAGATTTTTTTTAAAGAGGGGTGGTTTTTTTCAGCTAATGGAAAGATTAATTTTGCATTTAATTTCTAGATGAAACTGATAATACCTACATTACATCCGAGGTAGCAAATATACAAGCATTAAATATTTGATTGACTTATTCATATTCCTTGGCTAGCAGTCAAGCAAGGGAGGACAATGCTTAGCTCTAAAACTTATTATCCCAGAAAACTGGTTTTCTTCAACTTTTATGTTTAAAAAAAAAAAAAAAAAAGGAACAAAGGAAGCAGAAACATACTATTTCCCAATTCATTTAACATCTTTCTCCCCTTCCTTCTCAAAATGTTTTAAAGCTGTCTTTAAAATAATTAAAAAGTTGAATTCTTATTATGTCTCATAGATACTTTTTTTTTTTTTTTTTTTTGGTGTGTGTGTGGGGTACTGGGGATTGAACCCAGAGGTACTTTACCATTGAGTTACATCCCCAGCCCTTTTTAATTTTTATTTTGAAACAGGGTCTCCCTAAGTTACTTAGGGCCTTACTGAGTTGCTGAGAATGGCTTCAAAATTGCAATCCTCCTGTCTCTGCCTCTCAAGGCACTGAGATTACACACCTGTGCCACAGTGCTTGACTTCCTTTTATATCTTAAAGATCTTCCACTTTACCCACTTTATGACTTTTTACATATACATGCACAGTCACAGATATAAAATCTCCTGCCTTTGAATATTCAAAATAATATTAAGTCAAACTGAAATCTAAATTTTGATGATTTCATTCTTTTCTAGTCTTAAGTAGATCTGAAACCTCCAAATAGAGTGTATCCTATGTTTTATACTTCTTTAAGAAGGAGAAAGTGGTTCATTCTCTCTTGGTCCCTAAGGTTCATAATCCTAACAATTAAGAAGTTTTTCTTAGCTTGTACCTTAAGTCTCTCCTATGTCAATACACAACTGCTCTTTCATAATTTCTCTTTAAAGAAAATGCAGAATAGCTAATCATCATCCTTCTACCATATCATCATATATTACTCAGTTCCTTTTTTGGTATTAATCTCAAATTCATTAAAAATATATATTCTAGCTCTATTCTTCGAGTGTTTTATCATACTGTTACTTGTCTTCACTGCCAGAGAAGTCATTATGTACAACCCGGAACAAAAGATATTTCTCTACACTTCAGATTTCTCAGCACAAAATATAGAAATAATGCCTGACATCTGTCTCTCTCACAAGACAAATAGAAAGAAAAAAAAAAAAACTATACCCATAATAGAATGTTTATGTTAAATAATAAAAAATAATTAAGATCACCACCAAACCCCGCCCCAAGTCAAAAGACAAAACCCAAACAGTAAAATTAAGATCTATTCCCATAAATTTATTTGTGACTGGGAAAAAACTTCACACCACTGCTTTGTCTCCTACTTCAAAACAGAGCCCCCCAAAGCAAAGAGTAACCTAACATACCTCCTCTTCTCCCTGGCTTCCACAGAGGAGTCTGTTCCAGTAGAGGAGAGCACAGTGGCAGCTGTGACCCCATTGGCAGTGCTAGGTGGAGGGCGATTGGTGATCACACAGAGCGGGGTGCTACAAGAGACACTGTCTGCTGTCTTCTCTGATGTAGAGTCAGCCTGGGATTTGTAAGGAGTCCTGAAATCAAAAGAGACATGAGCAGGAGAATGGTCAGAATTGCTACACCACAAAGTACTGGCACAGAGACAGGAAGGTTAGAGAGAGGGCTAACTAGAGAATCTTCTTACTCGGATTTTGTTTGATTTGTTAATTCTGAGCTCTTAAATTTTAGAACGGTATAATTATACGTTTAGTCAGACATCCTCTGCCTGGGGACTCACACTTAATTTTAATATTTTTTTTGCCTGAGATCACAAAACAAAAACAAAAATTTAGCTATGGCACAAAGCAAGACAGTGACATATGCAAGAGTGCTTTAAATGACTCCTCATTACCGTCTGGCCTCCCTCCACACATGCACACAGAGACAGTGTCTTGCTACACGTGAGAAAGACACTAAAGTCACTTACGATAATAGTCTCCACCTGTCCCTTAATTCTTGGCAGTGAGAGCCTTTGTGGTAGTCGTCAGTCTAGATTTGATGACCATCTTCTTGAATTATCCATTAGAAAAATACTCTACAACCTCAGTATGTTTAGTTTTCCCTCACCTAGTTCAGCAACTGGAGCCTCTTTTCATTTAACAAAATGCCTAATTGTCTATATTCGTAACTGCAGAAGGGAGAAATTGAAACAAAAGCCGAATAGGAATTCTGTATGTAACCTTAGCTACAGACTTTTCAACAGCAAGCTGTATAATTAAACTCATTTATGTGAAAACAAGATCTTTGTTTCTTAACAAAGAGTTAGGAGCAACCATTGGCTCTCCACCCAAAAAGCTATCATTTGTGATGTCACAGCTTGTTGCTGGGGTAACAGAGATCCAAAATTGATACAGAGATGGCAAAAGCAATGAAAAGCATGAATGTTAAAAATCTGTTTTTCACCTACTCACAATTATTACCAGAAATGTTTATAAGTAGCTATAAGTTCACTTCCAAATAATCAATTATTAGAATCAAATATTAAAAGAAATAATTGGATCATAAGAATCTATTATTGTACCTAGATAGAGATGTAAAAATAGAATACTTTTAAAGATGGAAGTGGTATCTGAAAAATACAAGCTACTTCTCCAGAGGCACTTAATTTTTTATTCATTTTCTAATTTTAAAAATTGAAAGTAAATAATTTCCCAGACTTATTAATCTATAGAAAGTACTAATAAAATTAAAAACACATCTATGAAAAATTGCATTAAGCCAGGCATGGTGGCACACATCTGTAGTCCTAGCTATTTGAGAGACTAGCTACCTGTACTCCAAGAATTCAAGGCCAGTCTGGCCAACGTGAGACTCCATTTCAAAACACAAACAAATAACAACAACAAAAACAACAACAACAACCCTTTAGATAAGGAGTGCCTCTGAACTAAGGATTTTCTCAGAAGTACTAGTTTTTGTTTGTGTCTAAATGGATACCTCTAGCTTTAGGGAGGTTTTGGGAAATGTAGATGTTTAATAGGTACATTACTGCCTATTAAACAGGAGTTTTGTTAGTAAGGAACAATGGGTATGGCTTAGGCAACTAGCCATCTCAGGTATACACATATCATTTATAGTCTCATAAAGAGCTCCTCAGTATATATGCTATTACACCTTACCTAAGGTTTTTTTTTTTTTTTTTTTAGGTTAATAACATATTTTGGTCTTGCATTTCTTAAGCTATTGAAATGTCAGAGATTTAATTATATTAAATTATACAACAGGACTTTTACTATTATTTTGAAATGTGGTATAATTTTACAAATAGATAGGAAAACAGGAAAAGCTCTAGAGCAGGGATCAGAGGTGGTACAATGGAGTAGAATAAACATAGGTTTTGGGATCACTTGAGGCTATGTTTAAGGTAATTTACTCTCTGATCTCTTCTTCATTTATAAAATAGGGATAATGATACCTTTACTTCCAGGATTCTTGTGATGATTAAATAAAACAATGCATGAAGAACTCCTAAAATAGTGCCTGGGATAAAATATAAATTTGGTGGAAACAAAATAGTGACAAAATGGATAAGAGCTTTGAGATGGACAAATCTGGGTTCAAATTCTGCTCAGGCCCTCACTATCTGTGTGATGGTGGGCAGATAATAGGATTTTCCTATTATTCTGATTTCCTATCAGTTTCCTCATCCATAAAAATAATAATAAATTGTGGACCTCTTATTCCCATATTTTTCATTGGTGTACTATTATAGCTATACATAATGGTGGAGGTGTTACATATTCATACATGCATACAATATAACAATCTAATTTGGGAAATAGCATATATACTGAGGAGCTCTTTATGAGACTATAAATGATATGTGTATACCTGAGATGGCTAGTTGCCTAAGCCATACCCATTGTTCCTTACTAACAAAACTCCTGTTTAATAGGCAGTAATGTACCTATTAAACATCTACATTTCCCAAAACCTCCCTAAAGCTAGAGGTATCCATTTAGACACAAACAAAAACTAGTACTTCTGAGAAAATCCTTAGTTCAGAGGCACTCCCTCCCTGCTGTTTCTCCCTTTCCTCCTGCTTCCTATCTTGAATGCAGCCATAATGGCTACAGCTCCAGCAGTTATTCTGGATCATGAGGCAATCCATGGAAATAGATGCCATGAAATAAAGATTACAGAGCAGAAACACCAAAAAAAAATCTGGATTCTTGAATGACTTTAGAGCTATTAGGTTAGCCCTGACTATTTCTGGGCTTCCTATAAGCACAAGAAAAGTATATAAACCTTTATCTTATTTAAGGCACTATTATGTGTGAGTAAAGCAAATCTCAATAAATCTGTGTATAGTAAATAAGCCTATGTCTGTCTGTATTTATTTTTCCCCAAAGTCAGTTCTTAATAGTTAATCTAGTAACCTATCTGTGTTTTGGCTTCTTCATCTATGGTGAAAATATTTATCATATCTGTACAGTTGGATAATTATGAGGATCCAACAAATTTCCACATAGTTATATAGTATTATTTTTATTAATCAGTCATAAGTCTGTCCCTCCTTATAAATAACTGATTATGACAACCTAATGAACTTCTACATAATTATACAGTATTATTAATTATAATCCACTATAATCTTGTCCTTCCTGGTCAAAATAGTGCCTGGGATAAAATATAAATTTGGTGGAAACAAAATAGTGACAAAATGGATAAGAGCTTTGAGATGGACAAATCTGGGTTCAAATTCTGCTCAGGCCCTCACTATCTGTGTGATGGTGGGCAGATAATAGGATTTTCCTATTATCCTGATTTCCTATCAGTTTCCTCATCCATTACTGGTTTTAAGGAAAGAAATCTAGTAAACTGACAAGTATCAATCAAGCACCACTATAACAGTATCTTCATTAATAATTTTTCATTTACTTTATGTCAATTGTAGGGATAAGACCCACAAAAGCCATACCACAAAAGCTAAAAGGTCTCTGATCACATGAAAAAGAGTCAAGAACCATAGTTAAAACCACAACTAAAGTTCTGCCACACTTTCACTACTACACTCTACCTAAGGAACTCCTTAGATACACTAGAAACCAAGGAGATACTGTCCCAAAACACATTTTAGACAAACCTGAATCTCTCCTTTCCCACAGCATTCCCAGAAAAACACTCATTGGTTGGGAATTTTTAGAAGGCTGTAGGAGGATTTTGGAACATGAGCTAGCTTTCCTTCCGATCTGGGTTTATATGCCATCTTCCAAAACAACTACATACAAAACACTCCCACTCATAATTACAAGAAAGTTAAAATATAAGAATATTTTAAATGTTTAACTTACTGCAACAGGTATGACCATTAAATTGTACTCACAACTGGTAAAATTGTTGAGAGATAAAAGTAGTCATGTTAATCCCAAATACAGTTGATACATATCCTATGTTATTCAATAAGCAACTATTAACTGGCTAAGAAAAGCCAAAACAAAAGCATATCCATTATGTTACGGACATTTTCATAGGAATTCAAACTTCTGTCTCGGTGACAGTCTCCTTGGTTCAAATCTCTTGAGTTTCCAGAGGCATTAACTTTGATGAATGCAACTCAAATGGCTCCAAGAAGCCTTACCTGCCATGGTGTACAGATGCAGTAGTGTTTGCACTGACTGGTGCAGGGCAAGAGGCAGCAGGTTGCCACTGGCTGCCCTGAGAGGTAGATGAACCAATGGTAATGGGTGAGGTAGCAGGAGATGAATTGCGATTGGCTGAAATGTAGGGACTTGTGGGGTCACTACTTCTACCAAATGAAGCACTGCAAAATAGCACACAGTCACTTTCTTCAGGACATGCTGCTCACCCACCAGTTCCCAGCACCACCTTCCCACCTTCCCAGATTGTGCACTTGAAAGGAATGTAGACAAAGAGAGGGCATGGCAACTGGGAAATGGAGTGCTCGACTCCAGCTGGAGCTGGGTCACTGGCAGCAAGCAGGCGACCTTCCAAAAGAGTGAAGCAGTCATCACTCTTTTTAGAATGATCTTTAGGTCAATCATCCAAAAAAGTGAAGGAATGTGGAGAAGAGATGATATTTAACAGGAAAAGCAGGAACATAGAATATATGACAAGAGTAGAAGCTCAGGAAGAGAAACAAAAGAAAATAGAATAATTCTATTAGGAAGAAAAAGTTCCAAGAAACCCAAGTCAAAAAGTCATGCAACCCCAAATGTCTACCTGACATAGAAGTAGCGCAGCAAAAACCAAAACAGACTAGGGAATTTGGAGAGGTTTTCAAAATTTAAAATAAAAAAGTGGACAGGAGTAAGGAAACTCTGAAAAAATACCTTTGAGAACTGCAGTTGTTTAACTTAAAGTAAAAATGCCTTTGGGAGGATCTGAAGTTTGAAGTCTAGAAAGTAATGTCATATGGAAAATAAAAGGCAACTTTTCTTGGTTTCAATCGGAAACAGGTAAGAACCAATTCAACTGCAGCAAAAAGTTGCTTGGGTAAGAATTTTTAAAAATACTTCCTAACTATAATAGTAATGAGATGCTTGAGGGGGTGGTCAAAAAAAGTTAGGCAGCCTTTCTCTGGAAAAGAGGCATTTTGTTGGGTCCAATCCAAATGGATTCCTGCCTGCATACAGACAAGAGATGTCACAGAAAATGAGAAGTATACCAAGGTTTGGCACTGCCAGGGAAAGATAAATTTCTATTTGTACTTTCTTTTGAAAATGGTGATGGTATATAATTCTTTCTTCTTGAAAAGATCTTTAGACAAGATTTTATAAAATCAAAAGGTGCCTTAGGGTTACAGAAGATACACTTTGAAAATCCAAGGCGTGAAGCAAGTTGTACATCTTTTCTCAAAAAGTGCTCACATAACTAAGCACACTTTCCACTCTAAACAGAAGCAGCCCTTCCCTCCTCTGTTCCCTATAACTTGCCAGACTACATCTATCAAACCAAATGCCACTCAACCCATTTGCTGATGATATGGATCATGAAAATCAACAACCTGGCACAAAATAACTCCATGCCTGTAAACAAAGTAGCAGCTTTCTACATCTAGAACATTATTCTCTGAGAAAAGTTTTCTTGAACTTCATTTTGACTGTGAGGAATAATAACCTATCTAGGTAAATGAAGGCCTTTGCTGTTAACCTGATAACCTCATATAGCCAGAAACACTTGATCTGTATAATGAAGAATCAGTGAAATCACTGAACTGTGCCTGTACGGTTTCAAAACAACCCTTTCTTATAGGCTATATCTGTAGAACTGAAGAAAATTAAAAGGCAACAGTGATTATTTCTTACATAGTTTATTATTTCCTGTGTTCTGACATTAACTACTTGAAAAGTCTTCCTGTCAAACAGAAATAAGTTTTGATCCCAAACAGCTAATCTGCCCATATAGTCTACAGCCAAAGCCTGTTTCTAAGGTAACGAACCAGCCATCTAGGAAACCTGATGAAGGCATGAAGAGGTTGGAGGGGTTAAGTGGAAGTGAAGAAAGAATTCAAAGTAAGCAGTGAAAAACAGATTCTTCCACATCAGCAGCAAAGTTCAAATTAAAACATTAATTAAGTATATCTTGTAGCATAATGGTTCTGGCAAAGGTGCTTTGCTTGCTGGCTAATACGTGGCAAAGAAAATAATTGCAGAAAAGGGAATAGAGATAAGAAAAGAAGAAGGAAACCCATGTACCTTCTCTGCACCAAACTTGCGAGTTTCACATCTTGATGGATCTGAGGGCCATTAAAGTCATAAAAAAAAAAAAAAACTCAAGTCCCTAAATTAAC
Organism: Sciurus carolinensis; assembly: GCF_902686445.1. Classification (NCBI taxonomy): domain Eukaryota; kingdom Metazoa; phylum Chordata; class Mammalia; order Rodentia; family Sciuridae; genus Sciurus; species Sciurus carolinensis. The sequence continues at coordinate 85,158,148 of NC_062224.1, forward strand.
AGGCTTTAACATGAAACTTCTTTAACGCAATAGAAAACTGTCCCATTTCCCACCCCTTACCACCCTACCATGTCACCCACCTTCCTCCCGACAAAAACATAATAAGATGAAAATATACTCTAGTTTTAGAAAGAGAAAGGCCAGCTGCTGGACAAAGGTGTTTTAAATTCAGTCTTGCCCAGCGATGACTAGAAGTCACTTCTAATTGAAGAGTGTAATAGGACTGAGAGGATGGAGTCTAAAGTCAGATCTTTGGTGAGAATTTGGAATTAGCTTACTTTAATTCAGTTATTAAGAAAACAAATTAATTTTAATTTTAAATTAATCAAGATGTTAATCCCAAGAAATCTTAAAGTAATTCATTTGTTGATTCATTTTTGTGGTGCTAATTGGCTATAAAAGGCATGCAATTATTACCCATATTCCCATAGCCAAGTGAAGTAAAATCATCTCCCAACCCCTTGTGCCTGGTACCTTTTCAAGTAAGTTGATACATAGGTGGAAGGAGCAATGGTCTGTGGGGTTTCATTTCCCTTTGCTTCATCCCTCCACAGCTGCCGAGTATAGGAGCCACTTCTTACTAGATTAGCAGCTGACTCTCTGGAGAGGGATGAAAGAAAAACAAACAAAACACTGATTCCTACCACCAGTTTTGTTCACACGGGGAAAGAAGAGCCAACAGCAAACTGTAACATGGCTAAAGAAACAGATACAGCTTTCAAGTGATTGTTTTATATATACCTGTTTTCTGCACAGATAAAGGATGACTACTACTATCTGTTTTCTTCTAATAATTTCAAAACCAACTAATTTCAACAGGTACCAAATTCCTCATATCAAAGGTTCTTCATCCTTTGGTAAAGTCACTTTTGTTCCTCATTTAAAAAGCACCTTGTAATCAGTCCCCAATAGTAGGTTACTCATACATTAATCAGAGAAGGGACTGGTGAAAAAGATGAAGTCTGCCACCACGGCAAGAGGTAACTACAGGAGGAGAAAGGGAAGGAAGACCTGTTGGGAGTTTCTTTAGCATTATAAATTAGAAGGCATTAAGGAAGGGCTGTAGTAGGATTTTGGATCCACATGACATTCCATCTTTGGTGGGAGGACCATACTGTGAGAAGAAAGGTTCTAGGTTAGGCTCTGCCTTGAGATGCAGCAATACTTCAAAATTCCTATATTCATTTTAACTGGTGAGGAAGACCTTAAGTTTTAGAAATTAGAAATTGATCAAGTAAATACTACTTTAAGTATTTTCTATGTGGTAGGCAGAGTGCTAGGCACTAGAGGTCTTTGAGCAATCAGACAGACATAGACCCTACTTTTAGAGCCTGCTAGGGGAATAAAACTAACCCATAACTTGGAAGGGCCAGGGAAAATGCCTTACAACCAGTAAGGTCCAGGCCTGAGTTAGAATTGAGGGGTGAAGAACTGGCAAAGCAAGAGAGTCAGGGCTGGGAGGCATTGTCAGCAGAAGGAACAAATAGTTTGTAATGTGCTAAGGACACCTGCAGGAAGAAGACAGAACAGTAATGGCCACAAAATCATTATGCCCAGAAGAGTAAAAGGAAACCATCTTTTGGTCTGTGCTATGATTACCTGTTCTCCTTTTCTTCAATGTCACTTGTGCTATTGAGCCTCCGGGGTGCTAGTGAACTAAAGTAGCTTTTGTTTTCTCTTTCCTGTAAAATAAAAATAAGCGAAGTACAAGAAAGGTATAATACTGACAAGGTATAAAACAATTTGGGTAAAAAAGTAAGATCTAATCTACCTATATAATCTTATATCTGGTTCAACACTAATGCCATTTTGTGTGATATTACAAAAGGTTAGCTTTCAAAAGTTTATTCCTAATTATTCCAATAAAATCTAATATGTAGGGAAAAAATTCTCATGAGAAAAATAAGGATGATACATAAAGACAACAGTAGCATAAATTACACAAAGCAGTAGTCCTGCCAAGAGAGGGGGTAGTCTCTGAAAAGTCACAGAGCTCTACTCCAATATTCTCAATCAAATAAGTCTCATTTAGTCTCTAGCATATCTTTTCCTTAAAATGCACAACAAATATGCTGCAAAGTTAATCCAGTATGCATCACCCCTTCAAGTATTCTCCAGAAGTACAACAGGACTATGATTACAAGGAAAAACTGATCCCAGAAAAGGGAGCCTTATAAAATCTGGAACCAAATTCATCCCTGATGAATACGTAGAGGAACTATTTATGACGTTAGCCTGATCATATGTCTCTGTGTCTATGATGTGCCTGAGCTTCATTAAGATTCAAAGCCCAGCTAAGGAACTTTGATTCTAAACATCAAAAGAGTGAAGTTTCTGGTATCAGTTCAAAAGAACATTTTGAGCCATATCCAATTTTCTCTGATCCACTATTTCACTCCAGATAAGAAGGTAATGGAGAATGAACATATTATAAGTCAAAAGGAGAAGCTATATTTAAAATTTACTTTCCTTTTTGACCAAGAAAATAATAGCAAAAAAATAGCAACTTGATGATACTATCAATGTGCCTGTTTCCTTTCACAGGTGTTATACTTCCACAGTCCCCTTAGAAAGTAGAAAATATTTTCATTTATTCCCAAGATTGAATTTTCATGAGAGAAAACTGCTTGAAATTCTCCCACACCCTGCTCAAATTGCACCTTATCTTTGTTGTCCAGCAAAGCAGAGATCCGAGGGCTCGATGAGGAGCGGTAGATAGAAGAGCCTCGATCCCTTAGACCTTCTCTGGAATTGGCCACTTCACTAAGCATGTTGTGACTGCCAGTTTTTTTGAGTCCCAATCTCCATGAAGAAGGAGATTCATCTTTGGCCTCTTCTGGCTTGTTAAAAAGGCTGGAGGAGAACTATGAGGGAGGATGCAAAGAAAAGAAAAAAGCAAGGCCCTGATGAGTCATTCTGTTTGAGCCTATCTGCCCTTTCCACACTTAACAAAGCTCAGTGAAGCAACATTGGGGAGCACCAGGAGAATAAACTCATGGCAGGCTGTCTGCCAACCTGCCCTCCTCACCTGGCACACACTAATCACCTCTCAAGGCTCTCTTTCTCCCTAAGCCAGAAATAGCCTCCGATTCTCAGCACAGTGCTCCTCCCTGACAGATCTGTTCTGAGAAATGAAAAACCATTTGCTCTCCTTATGTAATGAGTACTGACCTGGAGCACCAGGAGGTTGATACAGATGTAGTGATGTACAGATGAAGATGTAGTGATACATCTTCTCTTGACTCACTGGGTAACTGAAAATAAGATACTTCACTTCTCTAGGTCTCAACATGCTCATCTGTAAAATGGTGATAATGAGCTTAAGTCCTCCATATGATATGTGGTGTCTGAAAAAACAAGATGAGCTAATGTATAAATATGTTTGAAGGTACTGTATGTGAAACGTTGATTTAATACTAATAAAAGACCAGAGGCCACTCCATATAAATTCTAATCGCCAACTTCAAAAGAACTTATTTGATGTTGGACAGCAATTCCAAGATTTTAGATTTCACTGGCCAAAAAACTTAAAAGGAAAAATCTTAAGTGTCAAAGGTTTCTAGCTTTTTTCTTTTGTCTGTAGAGAAAATCTTTCAAAAAGATGAACAGCTCATCGTCACTGTCATTATATTAAAAAGAAGAACAAATTTTTAATTTCAGAAAAGAAAGTTTCAGGCCTGGGGATGTAACTCAGTGGTAGAGCATTTGCCTAACACATGCAAGGCCCTGGGTTCCACCCCCAGCACTGCAAAAAAAAAAAAAAAAAGTAAGCTTCATGAAAAGCTTATATTATCTTTAATTATAAATCAGGGAAACATCATAGACTAGTATTAGCCCAAAGATCAGTTTAGGGTATAATTGGTCAACAACCCCTTCCTAGGGTCTGGGGAACTTTGCAAGAGTATTTAGGTCTTTCTTCCAATATCAGGCCATCTCTACTGCTTGGAATAGTGAAAACACAGTACAAATGTTAATGCATTCATCTCCAACTCATGCTCAGAGTTCCTCTTCGTTAGTATACCTGAATGTACACATGTATGTACTCCTTCCTTTTTACAAGTTACCCTACTTCTTAGGGGAATCTTTCCCCCTTTCCCAGTATTATTTAGCAAAGTGGAATTAGTACTGCATGTGCTTGTATTTTTAAAAATTTAGTATTTTTCTTTTTATGAGGTAGAAGTCTAGCTGGGCGATGTGGTGCACACTCGTAATCCCAGCGACTTGGGAATCTGAGGCAGGAGGATCAAAAGTGCAAAGCCAGCCTGGGAAATTTGGTGAGATGAGACCCTGTCTCAAAATAAAAAATAAAAAGGGGCTAGGAATGTAGCTTGGTGGTAGAGCACCCTTGGTTCAATCCCCAGTAGAGTAAAAAATTAAAAATGAAATAAAAATATAGGAAATCTAGTCCCACCTAGAAGCAGTGACAGTATATGAGGTACAACCAAGTGACTGGATAAAGAATGAGTACTGCATTCTATTTGAAACCTGTGAAATGATTAACAATGATGTTTCTAGGAATAAATAAATAACCGAGACTTGTTCTCTCATTTCCACAAGGATACCTGAAGCCCATCTTTCTAATTCATGAGGAACTAAGATCAATAAGTATCTCCAAAGCCACACGGCTTTTTCAACAGCTCCACTCCAAAGAATTCAGATCAATTCTTAACTTCAAAACCAATTTTGTTCTTTGTAGAGTGGATCATCATCCAACTCTGTCTCACTGACCAGGAGCCTACAGATTGTAGCAGGAAGTGCCTCTGGAATTTCAACAAGTTCTTTCTACTTCTGCCCTTTACCTATCATAAAGTATAAAAGACATGGAAATAAAGTTTTAGTGAGAAGTAGGAAAAGGAGAATAGTTATCAAAACAATTATTTCTGGATGCCAGATATTTTCCCAGACCAGTCTAAACTTTATATATAGTTATCATTTAAAAAAAATTTTTTTAGATGTTGATGACCTTTATTTTTTATTCATTTATTTGTATGTGGTGCTGAGAATCAAACACAGTGCCTCACACCTGTTAAGCAAGCGCTCTACCACTGAGCCACAACCCCAGGCCATATATAGTTATCTTAACCTTGGATGTGAAAAGAACAGGAAAAGACTTTTTTTTTTTTTTTTTTTGTCTCAGACTACTCTATTCTATGTTATCTTAACACATCTATCGCCAAATCTGGTGATGGTTTTACAAAAAGTAGTAACATTTGGCAATGTTATGAACTGACTCTTTGTGTCCCTACAAAATTCATATGATAAAGCCCTAACCCAATTACGCCTGTATTTGGAGATGGGACCTGTGAAGAGGTGGTAATGGTTAAATGAGGTAAACAGAGTGGGGCTCTCTTTCAACAGGGCTGGTACCCTTATAAGAAGAAGCAGAGGCACCAGAGATCCCTCTCTTTCCACCATGTTAGGACATAGCAAGAAGGTGGCCATCTTCAGGACAGGAAGAAAGCCCTTATGAGGAACTGAATCAACTGGTACATTGATCTGGGACTTCCCAGTCTCCAGAACTGTGAGAAATTTCAATTGCTTATGCCAACCAGTGTGGTATTTTGTTATAGAAGCAGACTAAGGCAAAAGTGTATCTTTATGGTTTTACAAAAAATATACATTTGAGTCTTTCCTAAACATGTGTTATTGCAGTAGGGTGAAATATAATACCCAAATTAATTCCAAAGTACTCACTCTCCTAGCAGAAGAGGCAGAGAAGGTATTCTGAGCTGGTGTTGGTATTTGCTCCATGACACTACTCTTGCTTTCAGAGTTGGAATGGTTGACAGTAGCTTCTGGCTTTTTATCTGTTATTTAAGACAAGAGAAGCAACAAGTGCAAATATGAAAATCATATCTTTGTGTGTACATGTCCTTTTCTGCTAACAGAAAAGGTTGACTTGTTATCAGAACAGATTTTTAGGGACATGTAATCCCCAAACTCAAACTAAGATGACTCTATCAACTGTGGACAGAAGAAAATAAACTCAGTGGTATTCCTATCTTGCATCTTGGTAAGCTCCAACTCCAATTTCCAGATGAAAACTGAAAATTGTCTCCATATTTTAGTAAAATCATATATAAAATTCATTAGTAACTACTTAGGAAGAATCTGTGTTTGGGGGTTGCTGGGCAGGGAAAAAAAGTGCAAGATAGACTTTGTTTTCTAGGTAATTACAATCAAGAGAAAGAGATATAGTACTTTACAATAATAAGAAACAATATCATATTATCATATAAAATTCAGGTATTAAAGTGGTTGATTCAGATCAACAAGTGCTAGAGGATTTCAGAAGAGGCAGATCCTCTGAGTGAGGAAACAGGGACAACTGCTACATTAATCAGGGTACTCCAGAGAAATGGAACCACAGAGGAAGTTGGAAGACAGTGCTGACTGGCAGGTAGCAGAGGAAAAAGGGGCATGATTAATGGCTCAGAAATCAAAAGACATATAGCTGATGGTCAGTGAAATGGTCAGCCTACTTTAAATAGTGGCTATTCCTAAGGTTATAATAGGAAATAAAGGTCAAAAAAGATTATAGAGGATGCAGGTTGAGCTACAGAATGATGTTAGTTGCTGAACTCACATAATATAAATAGGAATGGTTCACATCAATAAGGTTATTAATCAGAAAGCTTCTCTGTGTTGTTTGTTACTACAAACTAAATAACTACCACCGTGCCTGCACCAAGTGAATGTACTTATGATTTATGTACTCTGGAAACAACCCCAGAGTCGCCTACTTAAAAATTGTGTGATAATTTTAAGCCATATCCTGTGTGACTTAGAAAGTTTACTTATATTTGAATCTCTATTTTCTCACTGAGTTTTGCCTTGGGAGAATTGTGATAAAGACTAGATTTTACATTTTAAAATTGCATAGTTCGTTGTCTGGCCATAGTAAGTCCCTTAATTTTTTTTTTTAAACCAATGTTATTATTCTGGGTTATTGTGAATATTCAAGTTATTCTTTAAATACTGAGTATCTCCAGCCCTGAGAAATCCAGCTTATTAGCCAAAGGTGACAGATTGTTACAGTAATAGCTTCCAACAAATCATGCCTCCCTGAATCCATCCCCTTGTGCAGTACCTTTCTATATCAACTCTGGGCTTTGCTAGGTGACTTGCTATGGTCACAGAAACATTAGCAAAAGTGACAAAAGTTAAGCTTTAAAAGTGCCTGTACCCTGAGCCGTGGCCTTTGACTGCTTTCAGAAGCTGCTGCCACATGAAGAAGGAGAAGCTAAGTTGCTGGAAGATGGGAAACACAGGGCCCATTTGTACTAACCATCCTGGCTAACTAACAAGTAATGCCATCTAGGACCAGTCATCCCCCTAGATGAGTCACCAACTGACTAGACAAACATGAGTGACTCCAGCATTACCATAAGGAGGAGACACAAGTCACACAACTGAGCCTTTCTGAAAGTGTCAATCCATAGAATTGGAGACACATAAAAGAATTATTTAGACCACTGAGTTTGGGGATAATTTTTATTCAGCAATAAATAACTGATACACAAAATATATGTCAAATATATAAATGGGGAAGAAGAGAAATTCTAATCAAAATGCTTACATTCGCCTCAAAATATAATATTCTTTACTAGAGCACATATAAGACACATGAAAACTATCATTTTTAAAGGTTGTATCTGTGGGTCTTTAAAATTGGGATAAAAGCATTTAACAAGTATTGTTTAGTATGACACAGGTGACAGGCAAGATTTGGAAAGGTTCTGGTATGATCCACTTCTTTGCATTTTCCCCACATATTTTTTAAGCACCTTTATAGAAGGCCCTGTGCTAGGAACTATGGCACACAGAAAGCTGATCAAGAAATATTACTTTTAAGTGCTTCCAAAGCTTGCCAGTGGGGGAAGAGCAGAAGGGAAGAGAGAAAAAAAAAATTCAAATATTAAGCAGTAGGAAAATAGTAATACCCCAGAAGTTCAAACAAATAGATACAGGAATCAGAGGAGGGAAGAAAACCATGTATCTATATGGTAGGGCTTCATAAAAAGTTGACTGAAGCTGGGATTTGGTACGTAAGTGAAATTTCAGTTGGCAGAGAACTACAGAAATGAGTGGGGAAGCTTGCTGGAACCATCTGGCTTCTGCCCACACCAGGCTAGTGAAACTGCTCTCTAGGATTACTAGTGACTTCCTAATTGCTATGTCATCCTTCGGTTCTCCCTTCCCACTACAGCCCTGGTTTCTCTGAGGTAGAAATATACATCCTGGTTTTCTTCAATCTCTCTGATCACAACTTCTTGGCCTCCTTCACTAATTCCATTTCACTTCCTTCCACTTCACATCCTAAGCACAGTATATCAAGATTCTTTTATACCTCTTTTCTCTTCAGTCTCTCCATTAGGGATCTCAACCTTTCCCAGTTTCATCTTTCATTTCTTGTGCAGATAATTTCTCTGGTCCATTACTACTCTGAGGAGCTCCAGATCAGAAGCAGGTGTGCTACCTATGAAAGCTAATTCACTTAACCTCCTACAGTGTCAATTTTCAATTCTAAAAAGTGGTGATAATGATATATATCCCAGAGTGTGATTATAGAATTAAATAAAACTATTTAAATGTGTGTTGTGAAGTAAAATACACTGCAGATATAAAGTTTCATTACAATTCCCTGAACTATACATAATCTTTCTTACTAGTGAATATCATTGACTGCATTTTTCTCTCTCAAATGATATGTATGTTATTCATGTATATGCCTTTCTATTCCCCCACTAGCCACCCTCAACATAAAACATTTAATGAATGTGAATGTGTGTCACGTGCCAGGCATTGTGCTGAGACACAATAATAAGGGCATAATAATAAACCTAGTGTTCCCAGTCAAAGCAATGAGAACTAGAAGAGAATTAAGTACCTGGTGCTAGAGGGAAACAAATAGGAGAGCAATTCTGTAGGGTGGGAGAACAGGGAAGGGGTCCATTCTTTGCAGATTCTAGTATCGGAAAAAACTCAAAAAGCACCTTTTCAATCTGCTAGATTCTAAAGATTCTAACATAACAAGCATTTGATGGCCTGAAATAAATTCTAAAGTGCAAATAAACATTCAAGAGCAGGAGAGATGACAGTATCTTTGAAGAAATCAAGCAATATGGTCTGACTACAATATGCCTTTGCCTGTGTATAGCACTGGAAAGGTCAGCTGGAGGTAGATGTGAAAGGTCTTGAGAGTTTGGGACTTCCTCTGTAGGCAAAGATGGAGTGAGGGAGGTAGTCATAGGTTTTTAAATTAAGGTATATCATGGTTATAAGGGTACTGTAGGTGTGTAGGTGTGTGTGTGTGTGTGTGTGTGTGTGTGTGTGTGTGTGTATTTTTTCCTGGATACTGGGGATTGAACTCAGAGGCACTCGACCACTGAGCCATACCCCCAGCCCTATTTTGTATTTTATTTAGAGGCAGGGTCTCTCTGAGTTGCTAAAGCCTCGTTTTTGCAGAGGCTGGCTTTGAACTCGTGATCCTTCTGCCTTAGCCATGTTGCAGATACTATACTCCAACAGCAGTGTGGAGATGGGCTGCACGGAATGAGACCTGAGGGGGTGGTACAAATCACAAGCAATGCCAGGAGTTCAGGCAGCTCCCTCCCATTTTTCTAATACCTTAGTAGATATGGCATAGAGCAAGCCCAATATTAATTCCAGGTAATATCTGAAACTCTGCAATATGTCAGTGCTCAATAAATAATACAAAGGACAAAAAAGAAACACATTTATAAATCTTGTGAAGTACTGACACTAGCATTTCCAGAGCAAGCTACAGCTGATTAGTAACAGAAATTCAAGTCTCAATGAATATAAGGTCAACTCCTATACTGCAAACCTAGCTGGTGTCTGTCTTCTCTATGGAACAGATAGACTCTGTCCTCCTCTGGTGACAGTCAATGAGCCTCAGACATGAAGATGGGTAGTATTCTCCCATGATTGATGGAAACCATATCGGCAAAGCCAGGCATCATCAGAAGCTGGGGCCCAGACAACAGAGTAAGTTAAATATCTTCATTATGGATAGGCTAGCTATGACAGAGTTCAGAGGAAAACACAGACTCCCTAATAAACTTAATGGGTGACCTCTTCCCCTCTAACTTGATCTTCTAGCTGGAAACATGTCACTTTTTTATGGACTCAAATCTGGAGGGATAATATGCCAATGAATGCAGGGCATATGTACTATAAAATAGCTTATCATTTCTTTCTAATTATCTATGAGAATTATTCTTTGCAGTTGAATCTCTATTCAGTAAAATCCAGTTTATCTCTTCTCAATGATTGCCTGACTTCACAAAACCAAACCTATGAGCTATTTTATAGCTTAATGATGTAACCATGTTCAGCACCTCATTCTCACTGTTAGGGTTCCTATCTTGTCAAATAATAAACTTAAGAATCTCCATATGATATACAGTCGGCCTTCCATAGCTGTAGGTCTACCTCCATGAATTCAACTAAACATGGACTGAAAATACTCAAGAAAAAAAAAATTGTACCCATACCGAACATGTACAAACTTTTTCCCTATCATTATTCTCTATAATACAGTGTAACAACTATTGACTTAGCATTTATATTGCATTGTGTATTATAAGTAACTTAGAAATTATTTGAAGGTATAGGAAGGTGTGCATAGGTTATATGCAAATACTGTGCCATTTTAAATAAGGAAAGTGCACATCTAAGAATTTTGGTTATCTACAGGGGTCCTGAAACCAGTCTCCCAGAATGCCAGGGGATGACTGTATATGTTATCAATGAAAGTCATATAGGGCCTGTAATCCCAGTGACTTGGGTGGCTGAGGCAGGAACAACTCAAGTTCAAAGCCAACCTCAGACACAGAGAAAAAAGGACTAGAGATGTGGCTTAGTGGTTAAACGCCCCTGGATTCAATCCCTAGCACCAAAAAAAAAAAAAAAAAAAAAAAAAAAAAAAAATCATAAAGGTAAGACAGGCATGGTGGTGCACACCTGTAATCCAAGCTATTCAGGAGGCTGAGACAGAGGATCGTAAGTTTAGGGCCAACTTTGGCAACTTAGTGAGATTCTGTATGAAAAACTGAAAGGGGGGTGGGTGTAGCTCATCGATAGAGTGCTCCTGAATTCAATTCCCAGTAACTCTCCTTCCCCAAAAACAATCATAAAGGTAAATATAGTTTTGTTCCTTCTTCAATGCTCCACTCAGGACCTGAAGAAGCCTTATATAATGAGGAGAAGGAAAAAAAAAGAAAGATTTTAGGATTCTGTTTAGGGAATTAAACTAACCCAAGAACTAAGTGCAAATTTCCATCAGTTCATCAAAAGTATTTGACCGAAAGTGCCCTTTTAAGATCTCTACCTAATCTAAAGTAACTCTATTCTTTAGGTAGAAGGGACTGAAGGGAGGGGAAGGGGTAGGGGAGTAGGAAGGATAGTAGAGTGAAACAGTTTGATTATTACCTCATGTACATATATGACCGCATGATCAATGTGATCCTATAATATGTATAATCAGAAAAATGAGAAATTATACTCCATTTATGTATGACTTATCAAAATGCATAAATGCATTCTACTGTCATTAGAACAAATTTTTAAAAATTAAAATATTTATAAAAATAAACACATAAAATATTTTTAAAAAAATCCCTACCTTTCAGCATTTTGACTTTTTGGAAAATTTGAGTCTGGTCTTGATGTTACTTACAAGTCCAAGATCAGGACAGTTGGCTCCCTCACACAAGATTCTCTGTGCACCTTACTACATGGCTGTATAGGAACTGGTAGATATATTCTAACAGAACTCAGCTTTTATAGCCAAGTTGTCTCTAGCAATTTGATCTCTTATCTTTGAAAACTAAATTTGAAGTTCTTTCTGGAGTGCGTTGAGGCCTGGCTAGCTTTCTGACAAGCAGTGGAAATGGAGGATATTTGCATTACCTGTCTCCTTCTCAGTTTCTGACTCAGAAGCTTCATCTTCACCTTCCTCTTCTTCTGAACTAGAGCTGCTGGATTCTTTATTTTCTTCCTCCATTTCTTGGGACTTGGGTGTCTCTTCCTCATACAGCATCTTCTCTTTGCTAAATTAAAGACACAATTTGAATGTAATTCAGAAGTAATAAACAGTTTTAGTTTACTGATAAAGAGATATAATAAAGAGAACAAATCTATAAACCTATATATTGAAGTAATAACAAATACATTAAAATCCTTCTTTGTATCTGTTGTTCATCTGAACCCTGGGTTTTTTTTTTTTTTTTTTCCAGATTAAGGTTTAGTATTTATTCTTGAATTATGACTTGAGGAGATCTGGCCTGTTCAACATACAGAAAAAAAAAAAAAAAACATGACTTGTGATGACAGATAGATAGTGAAAGACAGAAATTTAACAAATTCTTACTCAGTACTTATTACATGCCAGGAATCAAGCAAGACACCAACAGTGGTAAACAGCAGAACTGACAGTGTGGTAAGGGGGCGTAGGTGGGACTCAGAACCCTTGAGCGAGGATAGAAGAAACGCTGCATGCATGCAGTCTCAATTAATTTCTAAGTTTAAGGCATATTCACCCATTCTCAGTGTTTTTCTACCCATATCAATGCCATCTCCTTGCCCCCGAAACTTTCCCGCATGTTTGAAGATGATCTGCTAAAGTCAGAGTTTCTTCACCATATAAATCCTCAAGGTCAGTTTAACATATCAGAACACAGCTATCCCATTCTTCAAGCCCAAGTATCTTACTTCTTAAAGAGTCTGCTCTGCAACTTGCTGTTCAGGTCTGACTCAATGAGTTTATTTCGTGTCTCCTTTTCACTTCGAAGCTAAAAATTGATAAAACAGAGAAAAAAGGAAAGAAGTTGACTACTAGTGAGAATTCACCAGCATTTAGAAGAACCAGAATGTCACTGTAATCCTGAAGAGGACAGGACTAACACGGAAGTAGGGGAGAGGAAACTGAGGAAAGGAGAAGCACATAGCTGGGTCTCCTTAGGGGGAAAATGATGGAGAAAATCCTCATCCAGATTAGAAATGAGAAATCCTGGTGTTAGCACTTCAAGAAAACTACCTGCTTTGAATACCCAAACCCTAAAAAATCCTAGCTTCTGAAGGCCAGCAGCAACTTGGAAAGAATTCTACATGATCTATAACTAAAATAAGTTGGCAATAGTTTTAAATAAAACACAGGTAACAAATGGGAAATTAGCTCTTAGAATGGTATTTAGATGCATGCGCTAGACAATATGTATTTCTATCCCTAGAGCCTAAAGTTATGCAGAAGACATGGGTATGTACCCTTATCATTACTGTAGAAGTGTTATTCAGTGAAGATATTTATTTAGATTCAATACCTGACAATGCTTGGTAAAAGATTGATAGGAATCCTCTGTATGATTTTTGTAACTTCTTTGTGAGTGGAACAATTATTTCAGAATAAAAAGTTTTTAAAAATCTAACTATGCAAAGTATACATCTTGTATGAGGAAGACTGTTGCTGCTATATTCCAGGAAAGCTAGTGATTCTTTTTTTTCTCTTCTACCCTGTGGTCACTGCTCTTTATTCTCCTCACCAAGTTACTCATCCCTTGGTGGGGAGTAAATGTGATGTATTCATTCTTCATCTCTTGGGGGTGGTTTTCCATTCTGCATTCTGTACAAGGGCATCAGGTGTGTGCACGGCACTGAGTGTAAAGGCACACGCAACCAGACAGAAAAAGTTTTAAAATGAAGAAGAAGGAAGAGAGGACTGAATTATGGATGCTTCACAGAGTCTGGAATAAGTATGAATGGTCAAGTACTGTCCAATACTGAATAACTGTTTTAGCATTTTATATTTGTTAAGAAACATAAATATTCTTCTTTATAATTAATATACTTTAAATTATATATTTTTAGTCAATAAGAGAAAGAATAAAGTTATGAGGAGTCCTTTATTCTAGTATTCATCTGGAAAAAAATTCTTGATTGGAACATATGCATTTTCTAGCGCTCAAGGGTAATTATTAGTTTTTTGTTGTTATTGTTTGTTTGCTGCTTTCATCTGCTTGAAGGATATTTTACAACAAGAAAACTTTAACAACAATGGTTTCTAGAATACTTCCTTCTAACAGACTCTTGATAGTTCCTGAAGGAAACAATGACTACCTTTGGAATGCAGAAATGTCCAGTTCAGTTCTCAGTGGACATAATAAAAAGCAAGCAACTAACATACCCACTGTAGGCTGCAAACTGCTAGAATAGCTTTCAAAGTATGAAACAACAGCTCACCACATTCTGCTTCTTCTGGAGCATCTCCAAATGCTCCACAAGACCCTCATCAGCCACATCAAATGGTGTCTGGCCCTGGCAAAGAAAAGGGGCACAATAACTGACAGAAAACAGAAGCAGTTATTATATAACTTTATTTTATCAGGGACTACTCAATATTCACTTTTTGCCTTAGATTTCAATGATATGGGCTGAGTATCCCTTAACTAAAATGCTTGGGACCAGGAAGTGTTTGCATTTTTCAGATTTTAGAATATTTGCATATACGTAATGGGATATAAGGAGGATAAGGAGCCAAGTCTAAACACAAACATCATTCATGTTTCATGTACAATTTATATGGTATAGACTGAAGGTTATTTTATACAATATTTTAAATAATTTTGTGCTTTCAGTGTGTGGAATTTTCCAGTTGGGACATTATACTGGCACTCAAAAAGTTTCAGATTTTGGAGCATTTCAGAGTTTAGATTTTTGGATTAGGGATACTCAACCTGTAGCTGCTTACCAAATTAATCTATCCTACATTATGATAGACCTTCATCTATTACAGAGAAAACACTAGAAAAAACAGCAAATCCATTAAATATAGAACTTTATACTGTGCAAAACAGGATTGAGGAAATAGCACCATACCATTTCTAATGTTTATTGCCTGTTGGCAAATAATCAAGGGAAAGGCCTACTTGTAGGCCTAAAAAGGTCTTAATTGCAGTGGTAAATTTATTAAGGGCTCTTAGAAACCTCTGAGGGAGGTTCAGGAAACGTGTGTACCAAAGATTAAGTCACAGAAATCATCTCCCTTTAAGTAAGAAAAGGGCAGAGGGGAAGATTATCTCTTTAAGAAAACATCAGCCCAATTAAGGACTCTGACCTATAGTCTGAGAATGAAACCAGGACCCAAGAGAGATGTGAGGCAGGTAAGAACATCTACTAATTAAGAGTCCAAACCAGGCACAGTGGTGCACGCCTGTAATCCTGGCAACTTGGGAAGCTGAGCAGGCATATCACAAGTTCGAGGCCAGCCTAAGCAACTTAGCAAGACCCTCAGCAACTTAATGAGACCTTGACTCTAAAGGACTGGGGGAAGTAGCTCTGTGGAAAAGCTCTCCTGGGTTTAATCCCCGGTACCAAAAAAAAAAAAAAGTCTATTATCTCTTAATTCTTAGAAAATTAGGGATAGAATCCAGGGCTTCTAAAATGCTCAAAGTGAGGCTGAATAAGGTTGTTTTCAGCCAAAAATCAAGGATCTTTGTCAATATAATATTTTTAAATGACTCAATGTGAACAGAGCTCAGCTATTAAAAGACTGATTTGAAAAATAACAAAATATTTCATATTTCACCATAGATAGTGGCCTTGGGTTTCTAAAAAGCCACCCCCCCCCTTTTCTTTTCTTCGCAGAAGAAATATCTTTTCTTCCTATTTGTCTGTTTTAGGAGCTTCAACATGAATAGAAACAGACAATCAGATTAGTGGGGTTTTATTTCATGTAGCAACACATCTCTGTGTTGATAACAGGTGGGGGCAGGCAGGTGAGGGCAACATCGAAGCTACCAGTGGTGCACATTTCTCCAGAGTAGTCACCTGGCCATTGGAGAGACTGCAAGCCTTTTGGTCTAAAGATTCAACCACCAATCTCATCGCCCCTTTAGAGGTTCAGACTCACTGACCAGTTTGTTTCGGATATCCATGTCACAGAGTGCTTCTGCCAGGATGGAGCAAGCCTCCTTCACTCCCCAGTGTGCTGCAGCGTGGAGGGGAGTCCAGCCATCGTGATCCTGAACGTTGAGCTCGTAGCCAGCCTGAATTAAAAGCCTAAGAAGAAAACCCCAAATATATTACATTTCTCTCTTCGATTTTACAGTTTTCTACCAAATAAGCTATCATCCAATTGATATTTCAGACTGAGCCCCGAACTACAGGGATCCTATGATTACTTCTATCCTCTAAGGCATAGCGAAGGTTTCATAATTGCTACTTTGAGCACAAATCATAGATGATTTCTAACTTATCCCCTCAAAAAGGTCATACACATGGTATTTCCTACACATATCCATGTTATATCATACAAGGGGAGAGCATACATAGGTGTGTACCTGAGATTAACCAAAACCTAATTCAACTGGCCAAATCATACAACTCTATGATAGGATGTGCTTTCCATTCTCCAGTTCAAGGAGAAATTAACATAAAATGAGGACTCATATCTCTTTAGGATACTTTCTGGTTGGTCTTTCCACAATATCATAGGTTTATTATAGAATCTCATGCCTCTTGCTTTCCAAGAATATCTGCAGATACTAACTATAAAGCTTTCATCTAACTTGTATCCATGTTATACAAGAGTAATGATATTATTCCAGAAGTCTCAAATTGCACTGAGCTGGTTAAGGCCCTTTATCATGCAACTCCAGAAATCTTTCTAGAATTGAGCAGAGTATGGATGTCCCAGTGGGGCAGAAATGGAGTACAACACACTGCCACACCTATTAGAAACCCTGTATAAAGTTGAATAGAGAACACTGAAAGAGTGCAGCAGCAACAGCACATACAGTGCCTTTAGCAACTCATATTTTTGGAAAAGCCTGTCAACATGAAGTACTGAGCTACATAAAAAACTGGAACAGGCAGAGTAGAATCTAAATGCCTCATGTAAGTTTGATTACCCTAGGCACATATTCAAGACCTGTAAGATTAATCTAATGAGCCCAAAGAAATTCTTTAAGTCAAAAAGGACCAAAATGATCACAGGTGTGTCCTGCAATGCAGGTCCCAAGAGGAGGAAGTTGCAGAGGAATTAATGACAAGTTCACAGAACCGGAAGAGGTCAGTGTTAACTATGTTTCATATCATAGGTATCAGTGAGAAGCTAGAGGGATGGCAGGAGGGAGGCAGACCATCTGTGGCCTAACACCCACAACAAACAACTGCATGATCAGGGGAAACCAGCAAAAAGGGAAACATCGTAGTTGAAGGTCTAATTTAGCTTCTGCTTTCAGTCATCTCATCTTGTCCCACTAAACCAAACCACTGATGGATACAAATGGAGAATACCTGAGGACTTCGGAGTAGCCCTTGGCAGCAGCCACATGGAGGGCTGTGGCTCCGGAGCGGACCTGCCTCACATCTTCTATTTTCCCACTGTTGAGCCACTGGCGGGCATCCTGCAACATCTGCTGCTCCTCTTCTTTTCTTGACTGCTCTAGATCGACTCCTATAGAAGTCGGATATCAGACAGCCAGCGTTACTAAAACTCCACTCAAGCCGGACAGGGTATTTTCCTTAGATTCAAGACACATCATAAATATCACACGTAAGAGTTTAGTTATCAAATTGGGTAGTCATCAAATTTAGAAAAGCAGCGGAATTTGCACACACATTAATGATCTTACCAGGGTTAAATCATCAGGCTAAATATTATGTGATGCAGATCCATTGAGGGAACATGCCTAAATCATTTTCAACAGAACATAAAAATCAGAGGGGATATTATTTTTACTTATAATATTTGTACAAAACTATAAACTTCAAAGTTCTTTATGTTATATCATTTTAGTTTCCAAACAATCGTTTCAGGTGAATATAATATCCTCATTTACCAAATGAGGAAATAAACATGGAAAATTTCAATGCCTTGCTTAAGGCCACAAAACACACTATGATACAAGAACTCTGATATCCTTGATCCCTGTCTGTTTTTCTTTTCCACTCATTACCAAAAGATTAGTATCAAAGATGTTGGTTTCAGGTATAATGTACTTTAAAAATAAACTATCTCTAAAGCTTGTTTCCATATACAGAAAATAAGGTGACCTGAAGCTATACACAGTAATCTAGAGATGAGCAGGTGATCTGCAGGTTTAAAAACAGTCGGCTTTCAAAAGAACTTAGAATATAAAAGCACGATAGAGAAACTCTGAGAATTCCTCCCTTTAGCCAACATTCCTCCCTTTAGCTTGACAGTGAAGAAGGTGTGAGATGGGGCACTCCTCGTTATATAAAATAATGAAAAATCCCAAATATAAACATACCCAAAGAGGTTCACCTTCATTAGCAGTCTTTATCTGTGCTTGGTCTACTCCCTTTTACACTGTGAGCTACCTAAGGATTATCTGTCTGATCCGGGGAGAGGAATGGAGTGAAGAACAGAGCAGAAATCCACACATTAAGGGGAGTTAACAGTGCTACAAAGTTAGGCATACGTATGAGTGCATGTTCCCAAAGAGCACACTCCTTAACTGAAGAGTCAGCAATCAGAATAGAAAAAGTGAATTTTCAAACCAAAACTATTTTAAAAACTGATTTGTTAAAAAAATTGTAAACTGTAAAACGTATCACAGGAGATGAAACTGAGTGAGATGGGAGGATAAACAGCACCAAAGCCTTCAGTTCAATAGGGCATAAAACTATCTATAGAAAGCAATAAAAACAGCAGTTGTTGACCTAGAACATCTTTTTAAGACAGGCTCACAGTATACTTTCTATAATGGGCCAGGTATTAAATATTTTCAGGTTTGTTGGTCATCTAATCTATTGGAACTACTCAATTTTGTGGTACATACACACAATGAAATATTACTCAGCCATAAAGAAGAATGAAATTATGGCATGAATGCAACTGGAGACTATCATGCTAAGGGAAATAAGCCAATCCCAAAAAACTAAAGTCCAAATGTTCTCTCTGATATGTGGATGCTGACTCACTTATTATAGGGTGGGGGGGTGGGAACAGAAGTTCACTGTACTAAACAAAGGGGAAAGAAGGGGTGGGAATAGGAAAGACAGTAGAACAAATTGGACATAACTTTCCTATGTTTATATATGAATACACAGTGTAACTTCACATATAAACACAAAAATGGGAAGTTATACTCCGTGTGTACATGGTATGTCAAAATACGCTCTACCATCACATGTAACTAAAAAGAATGAATAAAAAAATTTAAAAAAAAGAACTACTCAACTCTGCTGTTGCAGCACAAAGCAGTTTTTAAACAAATAGGCATAGTTAGAGTGGCCCTGGCTGCTCTAAAGGGTCATATCAGAAAAGAATCCTGGAGCTAAATTCATTTGGGATTCATTCCCGGAAATGAATTCTTCTAAAACTACAAAATGAAAGTAAACCCTTTTTAGAGCATAATCTCTAAATGTTAGGTTCCTCACCTGAACAAACTAACAGATCTAACAACTTATATGCAGTGATAAGAAAGTTCACATACTCTTCAGTCACTTCTAATTATCCTGTGGGCATACAACCTCAGAATGGCAAAACCAAGGAATGACTGGTCGTCCTTTTGGTATCTGGCCTATTCTTGTGTGAGTTATTAAGAGGATATATCATGTTGGTAATTGATGATTAATGCTGTGTAGACAGATCTAATCCTTTCTTGTCATATGATAATCAAAAGTTGCACAGCAAAAAGGGTTGTGTTCTGTAGGGGCAGTGTGAGGGTCCCTCCTGGCCCAGCATATTCCCTAGGTTACCTTGCTTCTTTACTTGCTCCAGAAGAAGATCCTTCATGGCTGGCTCTTCAGCAAGGTCAGAAGGGACCTCACCTTCACTATTCACCATACCCACACTGGCTCCATGGTTAATGAAATACCTGTGCAACAAGACTCAGGATGAATATTATCTCTGTCAATCTAATATCAATTTATACTTGTGCATCTGAAGTTCTGTGGAGAGCAAGGCATAATTCAGGGCTTTAAATATGGCACCAAATAAGGCGTTTCATTATTAATTTTCAACTCCCTTAGCCTTAAATAATGAGAGCTAGAAGTTTCTCCATTTTCTAACAAGAGCAATGTCAATAGTAGGATTTCTTTCACAGTCACATACCTAACTCTCGGTCTCTCATTTCTAGTGGACAACCAAGAAGTTTCTAAATACCATGTAGATTTTTTTTAATTTCCACTTTTTAGTTGTTTATTTATTAGTTTATTTATTTATATGTGGTGCTGAGAATCAAACCCAGTGCCTCATACATGCTAGGCAAGCACTCTACCACTGAGCTACAATCCCAGCCCCCATGAGTCTTTAAAACACGTCCAACATCCCAGAGATCCAAACAGGGTTTCCAAAAGGACTTACCTTGCATGTGATATTAGGAATAAAACAGAGCCCCCAGAGGCAACATAAATAAGTAAATCTAATGAAAACTTGTGAGTGCCACAGTGGAGTTTATTAAGTTGTATTGTGGATGTGAAAATAGTAGAATAAAATACGCATTAAAATTTGCACAAATCCTCTTAAATCACACCTCCATAAAACTTTCCCTTCAACAAACCATGTATGGGAAATTTTCTGCACTCTTGGAGGAAACTAAATCACTGAAGAAAAAACATTAAAATGCTAAATGGTGGAGATTCTAAATCCACATAGAATAATTAATCCTGAAGAAGAAAGAACTGATAATTTCAATACCTTACATGGGTCCTTTTTTATTCTCAAAATTATTTCACAAAAAAATCATGACTCTTAGTGTAGATATTACTAATCCTACTTTAAGTAACTGAGGTTCATACATGTTAAGTAATTTTCTCAAAATCACATAGCTGGAAAATAGCAGAGGCTATGGCCCCAGTCTTTGAATTCAAGTCTAATTCATCTTTTCTCTAGAACAAACTACGTCAGAGTCAGTGGTATTCTTTCCCACTTAAAGGGGAAAGAAAGGCTGCAAATTCAACTTCAATTCATTCAATAATTCAATAAACATTTATTGGTCAAAGAACCATATTTTGGACACTGTAGATTTTTAAAAAAATAGCATATGGATCAGGTGTTGGGGCACAAACCTCTTATCCCAGTAACTTGGGAGGCTGAGGCAGGAGGATCACAAGTTTGAGGCTAACCTCAACAACTTAGTGAGGCCCTAAGCCATTTAGCAAGACTCTGTCTCAAAATACAAAATAAAAAGGCTTCAGGATATGGCTCAGTGGTAAAGCACCTCTGGGTTCAATCTCCCAGTAACCTCCTCCCCTCCAAAATTAAACTATGGCCACTACATTCAAAGAATTGGCACAAGAAAAAAAAATCTATAAAAATTAGATTAAGACCATGATTTTGCTTTCTCAGTGCTTAGTAGCTGGTTTGATAGTGTCTCAGTAAATGTTTGTTAATATAATCAATTCTACATATGTAAAACTCAAAAGCATTCACAATTCATCTAATTTTCAACTATCTCCTTCTTTCTCTCATAGTCTTAGAGGAAGACAGACCTTATTCAATTCCAAAGTTAACTCCCTCTATCTGTATTCTTAAATCTATCAAGTATCACCATTCTGTCCATCAATTATCTCTTTATTTCCCCATATTCAATAGTTTCTCTCTTCTGGTTCCTTCCCCTTTATGCCCCCAACACCGAAAAATCACAATACAACTAATATACATAATAAGCACATAATAAATGTTTGTTGGGACTAAACTATACTATAATGGAACCCAAACACTTATTGTTCCCAAACACACCCATTCTCACCCAGTTCTCCCCCTTAGTTCAGTGTTTCCTCCAACTGGATGGACTGCAATCTCTTCTCCTTAAGCCTCTGTCTATTCTCACTAGCTGAATTCCCTCTCCTTCCTTTAATGCCACCCCCACCAAACCCTAACTCGGGACCTCAACACACTGTACCTTGACAAGACCACTCTAAAAGCAACGTGAGGACAACAACTGTGCTCTCCTCACTGTCTCCATTTTCCCATGTTCTCCTGTTTTAGGGGAAAAAAGTAAAACCTCTTTAATTTTGTACTTTGACAAGAACAAAAATAAATATCAACCTATGAAGTAGTATCTCTTTACCCTGAGGATCCTTATAGTTGTCCAGAAGCTCAGAAATAACCATTAGCTCAATACACATGTCCTTAGAAAATAAAGCTTTCCTATTCTTACTAATGCATTACTAATAAAAGGTCTTTTTGCTACTGTTTTATGGGAGGAAAAAAGGAAATGAAATGTGGTAAGACAAACTCAAAATAAATTAGCATCCCAATAAACTAAAAAGTCAAACTAAATGTTATACACTTGGGTCAATCTGCTGCTTCTAAGTTAAACACTATTGGTAATAAAAATCTAATACCCAGTTAACTAATATTGTCTCACCTTAAATCAAAATGAGGGAAAAATAACCTCTAAACCTCCTTTTGATATACCATACTTAGTATAAATACGAGACAAAAAATATCACAGAACATGAAATAGAACGTATTTGATTCGTCCTAGAAAGTTGGTTTACCTTTTATCCTTTTCTACTTCTGTGAAAATTAGAGTTCCTAATGATCCTGGGAATAAAAATGCAAAGTGTAAGATCGTTAAGGTACAAAAAGAAGCCAGGTGTGGTGACACACACCTGTATCCCAGCGACTCAGGAGGCTGAAGCAGGATGATTGCAACTTTGAGGTCAGCCTCAGCAACTTAGCGAGGCCCTAAGCAATGTAGTGAGACTCTGTCTCAAAATAAAAGATAAAAAGGGCTGGCAATGTGGGTTGGTGGTAAAGCACCCCTAGGTTCAACCCCTAGCACCTTCTCCCCATAAAGAAAAACGACAAGATGGCCAAGGGCTGATCTTAACTAAAGCATTTTTTTATTGGTTCTGAGGTAAAATAACCAAATTGAATAATATAAACAACTGTATTCTATCATATAAAAAATAATGCCACCGTCTGGAGTGGTGGCATATGCCTGACATCCTAGAAACTGAGAAGGTTAAGGCACAAGGCTCAAAAGTTCAAGGCCGGCCTGGACAACTTAGTGAGATCCTGTTTCAAAATAAAAATAATAAGGGCTTGGGGTGTAGCTCAGTGGTACAGCATTTGCCTAGCATTCAGGAGACCTGGGATTTGACCCCAGTAATGCAAAAAAAAAAGAAAAAGGGGAAAAAAGCTACATATTGCAAATAAATAAATAATGATAGCAAAAACAAAATCTGTAATGATATGCATAATGAAAGATAGAGAAGGCCATCCCTACCACCACTCCAGCTCTGCAAGGCATTCTGGTCCATATCATCTCAACTGGGATAAACTTTCATAGGTCTAATTTGTAATAATTAGATGAGGAAATAGTAACTGATAGATTTACTTCATTCAAGGTAATATCTAAGCAAGAGATTTCTGAAATTTGAACTTATTTTTAAAGGAACTGTGTTTTAAAAATGAATTAAAGTAACTTTTGTTAAAAAAAAAAGTCATTACAATCATTTCTTTGTACTCAGCTTCACAGAGGAGTGTGATGCCAAACAAGTGATCCTAACCCTAAGCATAAGCTCCTCTAGAAAATTATATGTGGAGAGGGGGCTGAAAAGAAGTGAATCCTTGAATGTAAAGAGATTTTGTAGCTCAAGTATCACAAACATGCCCCCTGAACAAATAATTGAATCTCAAAGAGGAGGAGCCACTATGTTCTACGTTTCTTATTGTTTTAAGTAAAATCAAATTTGACTCTTGGGCATCAGAATGCTGGCACTGGTGAGTAAGGAGGAGAATCAGAGCCTTTCCTGTGAGACTCTGAAATGGGGACAGCCTAGGGGATAAAGAGGTGACTGACTTTTACTAATTTAGAACACAGTAAGAAAATAAGGGGGAAGAAACCACACTATTCATTTCCCTCAGCATTCAGTCTGATCAGTCCTCTGCTTCTTTGAACAAGCAGTCCAGTCGACACCAGTGCTGCTGGCTACTGTTTCCCCAGTCCTGACCCCCTTTGCTTAGCTTCTCCCACTGAGCATCCCTGGCTCCAGACCAAGTGCAGACACCAGGGTCTCCCCGAGGAAATGTGGGCAAATTAGATTCTATGGAAGCTATTCTCAGACCTCTACACAGCTGCCAACATAATTCTCCCTTCTGTTTGCTGAATAAGAGAAATGTAATGAAGCTCTAATCATATTACTGAAAACGGCCTTAAAACAATCTAGTTGGACATGGTGGTGCACTCCTGTAATCCCAGCGGCTTGGGAGGCTGAGGCAGGAAGATCACGAGTTCAAAGCCAGCCTCAGCAAAAGCAAGGTGCTAAACAACTCAGTGAGACCCTGCCTCTAAATAAGATAGGGCTGGGGATGTGTCTCAGTGGTCAAGTACCCCTGAGTTCAATCCCTCGTACCCAGAAAACAAACAAGCAAGCAATCTATTCTTCAAAGGACCATATCGTTCAAAGGACCATAGAATATGATTTTATTTAAAGAAGTTAGTGTATCAATATAAATTTATCCTCATCTAGAATATATTTAATTGCTTCATTTTAAAGATGTTTCAACTGCCAAAGCCTATTTAAAAATAACCTCCCTGATCTTTTTTTCACAGAACAGACCTTTCATGTAGTGCCTCTTATATTTCAGACATAAGGATTCTTCTGCCCAAGGCAGGGGCAACTAGTTGTCATGTAAGTTAATAGCTACTAATGTTATCTTATTAAACGTATCTATTCAACCAATGTGGAGTACAAATGTCAATCCCTACCTTTCCTTGATTCCACATGTTTAGGTTCTTTTTTCTAGTACCAGCACACCAGGTATTTTCTACCTTTGTTTGTATTAAGCATTGATTTTTTTCCCTCATATTCATATTGGTATATTAAAGTTGTTATAATGGTGGGATCTGTTTACATATTTGTATATGCACACAATATAACAATATAATTTGGTCAAAATCATTTCCCAGTATTTTCCCTTTCCCTTTCCTTTTCCTTTCCCTGGCCCCTTTCATCTACTCTATTATATCCCTTTGATTTTCATGAGATTCCCATCCCATTTGTTTTTCCTTTTTCTACTCTAGCTTTCACATATAAGAAAAGACACATGAACTTTGACTTTCTGAGTTTGGCTTATTTTGGTTAACATAATGTTCTCAAGTTCTATCCATTTTCCTGCACTTGACACAATTCATTCTTTTTTATGGCTGAATAAAACTCCATTGTAAGCACTACTTTAAAAACGAAATAACAACAACAACAAAAAAACAGGTTTACAAAGATATCAAAAAAAAAAAAAAAAGAAGTGAACCCAGAGAGTACACCAGACAGAATCTAACTCTACATACTCCAGCAAAAACAAATTACATGAAAATGGAAGCAAACAAAAACTTTCAACTAAGAAGCTATGGATTTAGCAGCTATGTCAAACATATAATTTGTTAGCCCTTAAAAATAATCAGCTTTGTGCATTTGTAATTTGTAATAGAGGCTGTAACTATTTATGAAATCCAGAATCTATAAGCAGAGGAGAAACGAAGGTTATTCCTACCCAGTCCAACAGAAACAGAATCTCACTCACTCTGCTATATTGAGATAGCCACAGGAAGCTGCTGCATGAAGGGGTGTCCAGCCCTCGTTGTCTTGCTGGTTTACATTCGCTCTATTCTCCACCAGAAACTTCACCATGTCCAAATTTTCATCAATACAGGCCTGAAAAGAAAAGTCCATTTATTCATTCAACAAGTATTTTTTAAGTTCTACTATGTGACTGGCACTGCTCTGGACATAGACAATGTCCAGCAGTTCTAATGATACATTAATTTTTATTTTTTCATACTAAATGTCCATAACATGACTTGTAAACTTAGAAGTGCTATAGGATTATTATTTATAGTGCTAATAGGATTAATTGTGAAAATGATTTCTAAAGAGTTATAAATGGGTAAGCTGTTTCATCATTATAATAGACAAAGAAGAGCATATTAGAAATTTGATAAGCACCAATTTGCTTACAAATTTTAAAAGAAAATAATCACATACTATCAGATGTAGTTTTCTCAGTGGGAAGTTTAAGACTATAGGATTGCTAAAGTCCCCTTGTTTGATGAGAAACAGTAGGGGGATCATTTCAAATGGAAGAAATGTATTTTCTTTTCATATATTTTCTGAATGCCTTCAAATAATATGGCAAAGGATGTTTATAATTATGGATGATTAGGAATCCTTGTCTACCTACCTCCTAAGAAATTAGGGAAGAATGCAGAAGGGTTTTGAATAAAGGGTTTAGGTCTACCATAGCCTAAAAGAAAGTCACAAACAGAAATGAGATCTGTAAAACCAAAAGGCTCTCTTGATAATCTACAGAATAAAATGGCGGTAGAAGGTTCATGTTGACAAAGGTAATCATTACATCAGGCTTAGATGGTCCTAAAACAGTTATTTCAGGACTCAGAGACAAATGAGACCACCTTTTAAAAACCTTCCTATGGATCTCCTCCTTTAAATAATAAGCAAATAAATAATCAAATTTTTAACTGAGAAAAATCCATTAATCAAATCAAAATTAGTTTCACAATAATATTAGAAGGTTTTATACTTTTTTAATTGTTTTGACATCTGCACTAATTATGCAAAAGCAATGTTGGGTAAAACTGCTCATGCCTTAGCAGAAATCAAGGCAACAGCACCAAAAAAGCCAATTCCACTTGAGAATGG
This sequence comes from Sciurus carolinensis, assembly GCF_902686445.1. Classification (NCBI taxonomy): domain Eukaryota; kingdom Metazoa; phylum Chordata; class Mammalia; order Rodentia; family Sciuridae; genus Sciurus; species Sciurus carolinensis. The sequence goes on from NC_062224.1 coordinate 85,184,812, forward strand.
CTTTGATGAAGCAGTAAAAATTATTAATTTTATTAAATCTAAATCCTTGAATATTAGTCTTTTTAATACTCTGTGACAAAATAGGAAGTATATTTGCAGCACTTCTGCAGAACCTGAAGTATGAAGTTGTTTCTAGGAAAAAGCATTTGTGCATGTGTTTGAGCTGCCTGATGAACTAGCTACTTTTTTCATAAAACACTACTTTTACTCAAAAGAATAACACACAGATAACCCATTGTTACTCAGACTTGAAAACAAAGTGAGCCTCTCACCTCAGATAAAATAACTAGTATTTGTTGTCAATGATAGAATTTGACCATGCAAGTAAAAACTGGAATTTTGGGAAATATAACTACCACCATGAACTTGAAAGCTTCCTAATACTCTGCTGACATTCACAGTGGGACTATCAACAAGTGTGATGTGTTAATATTATATAAAGAATCATAATGTGTTTACATTTGGAAAATCTGCATAACTCAATGAACCCATATTTTCCAAATAACCAAATGCATGGTGATAGAAAATCAGGCATAGGAAAAACATACATTTAAAGTACAAGTTAGACCAATGGTTTTTTTTTGATACTGAACCTAGGGGTGCTTAACCACTTAGCCATTTTTATTTTTTATTTCAAGACAGGGTATCCTTAAGTCGCTGAGACTGGCTTTGAAACTGCAATACTCCTATTTCAGCCTCCTTAGCTGCTGGGATTACAGGTGTGCACCACCATGCCTAGCTTGACCAATGGGTTTTAAAGTGGCAGAGTAAAATAAGTCAATGGTCAATGGATATGGTTTTAGCTTGTACATTGCAACTAACATTTAAGAAACTGCCAGTAATTAGAGATTTTTTTTTTTTTTTTTGGAACTGTGGATTGAAGCCAAGGCTTTGCGAACGCAAGGCAAATGCTTTGCTGCTGAGCTATATCCCAGCCCTAGAGTTTTGATATAGTACACAAGAAAAACATCCTCAATTATCTGAATAGACTATTAAAATACTCCATTTTCCAAATATATATATCTGAGACCAGATTTTCCTTCTACACTTTATATAAAACAAGATGTCACAACAGATTAGATGCAAATATTAAGAGATTTGTAAGAACTTTCTGATGTTTTTAAATGTATAGTTATTTTAAATGTATAGTTATATAATAAATTATATTAAAACATATAATTTATATTAATATATAATGGGTTGCTATTTTACTTATTTATTTAGGTACTGGGGATTGATTGAACCCAGGGGTGCTTAACTATTGGGACATATCCCCAACCTGATTTTTATTTTTTATTTTGAGACATGGTCTCGCTAAGTTGCTGAGGCTGGCTTTGAACTTGCAATCCTCCTGCCTCAGCCTCCCAAACCACTAGGATTATAGGTGTGTGTCATCACACCCAGTAGGATGTTATTATTTTAATGCATTAATAAGTATATATTTTTTAATTGCATAGAAAAATATAATAACCAATATGAACAAGGTTCTGAATAAATTTTAGGGGGTATATTAATAAATTTTTAACTGTAAAGAAATCTGAAGATCAAACAGTTTTAGAACCACTACACCAAGAAATATTTTATGATGATGATAAGCAACTGTTTAAATAGCAAAAGACTATTGTACAAAGAATCCAAGTTTGAACTCCAGAGGACCTCTGTAACACCAGACCCAAATAATACCATCACATCAAGGCAGCTTAAAGGAACTTCCTCCAGAGAAAAAAATCTCTTGTGAATCCTACCTAAAAGCAGGGGCATGGTTGAAAAAGCTTGATCCAAATTAAGTGAAAATTTAATTAGCTAACTATGGTCACAAAAAGCATCTTCGTTAATTTTTCCCAGACCATTTGATACTCTTCTTACAATTACTGAGATCAGCTAAACCATATCAAGCTAGATTTGATTTGATGCAGTATAATATATTCCTCCAACTTGACCTTTTGAGGTCAGATGACTCATAGCCAGTATTCATGACTGTTTCTTTTTCAAAAAGCAGTTCTAGAAATTACATTTCTTTTATGAGGCTTTCTAGGTTTATCAACTTCAATTCCCTACTAACACTTGTTTACTTCCATATGACATAAAATATTTTGTAATTATGCTTCTCATTAAATTGGTCACATGTTGTATGTCTGAGTCTGCAATTCTATATGGCAAGATCTAGTCAACTCATTGCCAAGTACCTCACTAAAACCTAAATAAAAACTAAGTGAAAAAATGGAAGTGGGCATGTCTTAATTCTGTTTGCTATAAAAGAAAGATTGGGAAATTTATAAAGGAAGGAGCTTTATTTTGGTGCATGGTTCTGAAGGCTGAGAAGGCCAAGACTGGATGTTGGCATCTGGTAAGGGTCTTTTGCTACTTCAACTCACTGTGAGAAGTGGAAGGAGAAGTAGGAATGTTAGAGAGAAACAAGAGACTAGACTCCTAATCCATTCCCATGGGAAAGACATTAATCCATTAATGAGGGCCTTACCCCTTGGGACCTAAAATCTCTCTCTAGGTCCCAGCTCCCAAAACTGCTGCATTGAAGAATTAAGATTTCAGTACACGAACTTTTGGGGTACAATCAAATTACAGCAGAGCACTTTTCAAAAGGGGACTAAAGTCAAAGGAGAAGACAGTATTTTAGAGACTGTGTTAAATACACTCTTTGCCCTTATAATAATACCTCCATCAAGGTGGCAAAATGCGCCATCTTCATTTGTGTAGCCCAGGACAATTGGGTCAATTGCTTCTTACTTGGTTATAAAGTATCTCTGGCTCTGAAAGAAGTCTAAAAACTTAGCTCTGATGGCCACACTACCATCAAACTTTTGAAAGTCAATGTTCCAAGATAATTTTCCACTTTGAAGATGTCAGCAGCCCATTCCAAAGGCCTAACATAAACCCAAAACTAGAGCCCAAGCATCAAATGGGAAAAATTTACCTTTTCTCTTTCCTTCCCTCTTAATGCCTTCTTTCTATTTTTTAAACTCTCTTTCACTCCATCACTACTTCAGTTCTCTCTTTCAATTTTGAGACACTGTTGTCTATAAATTTCAAATTCCTGATACAGCATTTTTATAGGAATAACATTGCAAGGAAGTTTGAGAGAACAGCAACAAAATACTGGCCTGATATCAAGGAATTAGTTTAGAGAAAATAAAGTAGTTCTACTTGCTTAAATCATTCTCCATGAAGGGGACAGAATATTGTAAAAAGCACCAGTTTGGGGGTCAGAAGGTAGAGTGTGTGCGCCAGCTCTGCCAATGCATATAACCTTGCCTGGAGTATCTAACAGAAGTGCCAGCATACTCATCAATGGCACTGGGAAGACCACCTACCTCACAGGGTTCTGTGAGGATTAAAGAAGACAGATCTTGGAAAAATAGCTGTTTCTGAGCCAGCAGCTTAACAAAGAGCAACCTCCCCAGGAAGAAACACACACAAGATATACCTACTCCTCACCCATCACAGCCCTCCCCAGCCCCCAGTAGCTTATGGGAGAAAAGTAGTGTGATTAAAAATGTCTTTCACTGGGTTCCTCAGCACCACATAAAACGTAAACAAATAAAACAAAGGTATTCTGTCCATATTACAACTACAAAAAAAAATTTTTTTTTAAATGTCTTTGAACTAGAAAGACTTGGGAGCTAGTTTGTAAGTCTAACTTCAGAAAAATCCCTCTCTGATGTTCCAAGTCCTGTAAGTTCCTAAATTCAGGAACTACCTGAATAAATAAGCACCATGGTTAAGATGGAAGAGAATCATTCTTGTAAGTGATACCAATCAACAGAATTATAGGGCATTTACTCACACGAAATACCTTGGAATGACTATTTCCCCCTCCCCCCTCTCTTCTTTTTTTGCATCCCGAAGAAGGACTATGACTAAAGCATAGATGAGAGACGAATGGTCCCTGAAAACCTTCTCAAGTGAATAACGACTAAATTTAGATGTCCTTCTGCCCACTCCATCTGCAGCTGTGCTGCTGACTCATTCACAACAGAAGCACAGTGCCTGAGCAGATTCGCCCCTCTGTGAAGCCTGTCCAGGGCCTGCACCCAGAGCTGTCCTGACCCTCCAGACGAAGAGCCTTTCATTTTCTTGAGAAGGAGGCTAAACAAGCTTTTGATATCACCCATGACAATGACAGGGAAATTCCTCTTTTCTTTTAAGTCAAAGTCCTTCTGATTTAACTTCCTTTTCCTTCTATTTTGTATTCCTGAAGACGTTCAGAAGAATACTAAAGTACCAATTTGTTCTAAGCTCTCTAAGAAACGGAGATATGACTTAAATATTAGCCTAGAAAAACTATTCTAAAAAACTACCAGTTAAAGCTCCCTAAAATCAGCATGTCACATTTCTCTGGCAAGGACTTTTTCTGAGGGAAAATACTTGCTTTTACTAATAAAACAGGGAAAGGGCACATGATCTTTCTACTGTACCTAATATTGCTCTCTCTGTATCAAAAGCAAAAGTGGCTGATGGTTGATCAATGCCAGAGTTAAATCTGGGAGTGCACAGAGGCCTTACAAAACAAAGCCTCCTTGGTTCCCAAAATAGCCTGCAACTGTCACCGCCACCAAGTGCTGGCTTTAAGAGCTGACCTTGCTGCTGTGTCTCAGAAGAATGCTAATACTACCTGCCTCAGCCTGTGAACAACTCTTTCCCACAAAACCCAGCCCCAGGTGCCTGGGCAGTTGTTACGCTAGAAGCTGGGCTTAGAGCAGCCTAACACCTAATTGTTTGGGTTTTTTAGCCCATGTTTGTCTTGATTTCAACAAACCATGCTGACAAAAATGTTGTGAGAGTACAACAAAAGAAACTACCAATTACCACAGACAATCCTCAGTATAAGAAAAAAAAATTGTGAACCATGTATCCATAGAAATTAATATCCTGAATATACAGGGAACACCTAAAACTCAACAACAAAAGAAATCCAATTCAAAAATGGGCAAAAGACTTGAACGGACACGTCTTCATGTTTATAAATAACATACAAATGGCCAAAAGCATATGAAAAGATGGTCAACGTCATTAGTTATTAGGGAAAGGTAAGTTAAAACTATAATAATATAACACCTCACACCCATTAGGATGACTACTTTCAAAAAAAACAAGAAAAAAAAGAAGAAGAAAAAGTGGTGTCAAGGATGAGTGGAAATTAAAACACTGACACTGCTAAGGGTAATAAAATGGTGTAGCCTCTATGGAAAACAGTATGGCAGTTCCTTAAAAAATTGAAAATAAAATAACCATTTCCATTCTATTCAAAACAGAATTGAAGGTAGATACTCAAAAGAACTGAAAGCAGGGTCTTAAAGAGATATTTGTTCACCTGTGTTCATTCACATCAGCATTATTCCCGCTAGCTAAAATGTGGAAGAAGCCAAGAGTCTACTGACAAATGAATGGATAAGCAAGATGTGGTGCGTGCATGCAAGGCACACATGCCCTGCGGACAACGTGAAAAGGCTTCTGGTCTCCAGAACTGGAGAGAATAATTTTTTTGTTATTTTAAGCCACCAAGTCCATGGTATCCTATTATACTAGGAGCTGGAAACTAATACAATGGACACAGAGTAGGGAATCAGAACCCAGAGAGTCTGCCATATTCTCACTTCTTCTTCAGCAGTGATTGATCTCTTCTTCATTAGATGAAAAGGAGCACCCCCCCCAAAAAAAAAAAAAATGTTTACACCACTTTCTAAAAGAACAACTACATTAAGTAGAAATTTTCTTTTAACCAATTTAAGTCAAACAGCAAAAATCCAGAAAGATCTAACCATAGTTCTTACGTGAGGCATTTCACTGAAGATGTTCTGGCTAAGGGTTGAAACTAAAGCCAAGGTATTGATTGATGAGTTCTCTGTGAATCCCAACATTTCTAAACCCAAAGTCCCCTTGCTCCAAACTAGGCAGCCTCATCATGTCAAGTAAACTAAAGGTCACAAAGGCAATAATCAGTAAATTTGGAAATCACCATCATCAGTGGATCACCATCATGAAAAGGCTTTAACATATTAGTTAAGATTGTCTAACCCAGCACTTAATCCTTCCAAGTACCTGTCTCTCCATTCCAGTCATGGTACAGTGTAATTACTGCTTAAGGGAGAATCATAATAGCAGTCTGCTCCAACATGACAGGTGACCCCAGCAACTGTCAGTCCTATGGGAAAAACTTACAACCCCACTGGCAGAGACAGTTTGGCTCCCAGATGGTGAGAACTATGTCTGATTATGTACTCACGGTCAGACAGGCTCGGGACATAGGTCTGGGCCTTTCAACAGAGATAGCCAAGAGAGACAGCATAAGTAAAGAATTTTCCATGGAGTGCCACACTGATTAAGCTTTCTGTTCTCACTAGGCTAGCATATCACCCCAAGAGTGTACATGTTTACAAATGAGACTAGAGAATATCTTCCTTCAATTAAAAGTAAGTATTATTGGGCTGGGCTTGTGGCTCAGTGGTAGAACACTTGCCTAGCATGTGTGAGGAACTAGGTTCAATTCTCAGCACCACATATAAATAAGTAAATTAATTAAAAGTTCATTAACAACTAATAAAAATATTTTTTAAATAAAGTATCATATTGCCTAAAAGTTAACAATACTTACATTTCAAAAATATGTTCATTCTAGATTCTAACAAGGCCTCATCTTTCTTTACCCCTGCCTTTATCCACATAAATGAAAGAAAAAAAAAAAAACCTCACTAACTCTTATAGGTGTCACCTTGGCAAATTTTGTATTTTGCAAAATTCTATACATCTAATCATGCTCTTATCATCAAGGCAGGTTTTATAAAGGTGAGGAAAAGAAGATAAGAAAGGGCCAGAAAACAAAGGCATCTTCTCAAAACTCATGGTTCAAACAGAAGATTTATAGTTCTAATCTCCAACTCTATTTTTTTTTTAACTCACTAATTATCCTACGTTTGAGGAACAATAAATGATGCCTACTAATTGTGATTAAAAATTCCAGTACAACTTTCTCTTGGGTCAAAGGAATATATGTAGCTGAATAAATACAGCACTTGGATATAAGCAAAAAAGTCCCATTGACATTACCTTCTTATAAATTCTGCACATAAGACCTGAATATTGAACAACTCAATGATTTTCTTAGATCAAAGGAAGTTCCTTGAAAAAAATTCTTAAAACAAAGTTTTAAAGGAAAGAAAGAAGGTGATAGCTGGTGTAAAAAGCATTAGGGCTTTTCATTTAAAAATGGAGAAATTTAGCTTAGGAAAGTTAAATGATGTATCTAAGGTCACACAGTCAGTTGCAGAGCCACCTGAATGCTTTTGAGCTACCAATATAGAGGCATCCAAAATAGAGTTCACAGACCAGGGTCAAGATACCACCTGGCTCATGGAACATTTTTAATACCTGATACCATCTCCCTAAAAATTGGTTTAGCAATTTGATATAGGTGTAGTCCTCCAATAACTTCATAGGGTCAATTGGTCAATTTGAGCTGGTCACTCCTAACTAGATTAAACAAAAAACACAAAGGTCCCACTAAAGTGCTTTGGTTACCATTCTGTTTATTAGCATGATCTGGATTAGAACCTCCCTCATATCTTGGCTACCTGTCTTAACCACAGCCCCCCAAAGGTCTACTCTGCTGCCAACTTGGCATGTAGACTACATTGCTGTTCCATGGAGAGGGATTTTTCTATTTAACTCCAGATCACTCTGTGCCCATAAACAAGTGTTTCACAAGCCACAAGAGTACAGCCTGAAAGTTAAGGCATGGGCAATGCTCCATGGCTGTCAAGTAAGCCTAGGGGAAAGAATTCTGAGACTCCAGCTTGTTGAGGAGTGAAAGCCACATAGAAATTTCAGGAAGTTTAAATTCACAGAAAGTACAAATCAGTGCACCAAAGTTCATCCCTAAAAGAATATATTAAACAAGAGGTTCTTATATTTTCCCAGCATATTTTCATCAAGAATTCTGTATAGTCAAAGCTAGTATGGACCACTGTTCCTATCACTTGTCATACCCTCCACCCTTTATGTATAGTCCTATATGGTAAAAGATACTACGGAAAGTAGTTAGACAATTCTACACCGTATAGCGTATCAGTTAAGAGCGCAGACTATAGAACAAGACTTTCTGGGTTCAAAACCCAGGTCTATAAGTTAGTAATTTTGTGTTCTCAGAACAAGTTACCTCTCTGTAGATTTCAGTTCACTTATTCAAAAAATTATCATATCGATCACTGTAACTACTTCATGGGGTTGCCATCAGAACTAAATGAGGTCATTTACATAAAAACACTGAGTGCAAGGCACATTGTTAAATGCTATGTAAATATTAGTTGGTATCATTATTATTATCACTAACAAAAGTGTTTCTGTTGGGTCTGAACAGTGCAAATCTCAACAAGTCTGTATATATGACAATACTAATGTACTGCTGGGGCTGTTAGCAAGGGACATTCTTTTCCACATAAGGAAATGCAAAAATGATACACTTAGACATAAATATATTATAAACTCTATGTGAGTTCTTGTAGATGTAAGTAGATCAAAGTCAGTCTTCATTAATAAAAGAAGGAAGTGAATTTATGTTAAGACTACAGGAAAGAGGAGACAACCAGTTCAGAGTCGCTGACTTCTAAAGCTGGTAAATAAGTTCAGGGGTGGTACAGTAGGTTTTACCATAACAGAGTCAGGATGGCTGAAAGGTTCAGCAAGTCTACCGTTAGCATGAGCAGAAAATCCAGAAGACAGATTTAAATTCCAGATCTGATACTGACTCACATTACCAAAGAACAGGTAAAGAATTTGTCTCAGTAATCAGTGTTTCCTGACTGTAAAGAGCTTTCCCATTTATTCATGCAACATTTACTGAGATCCTATACAATGCCAGACATAGCCCTCAGGGGGAAAAGTAGGAATAAACACTGAATAAGTCTTTACCATCTAATGGTGGAAAGAGACAAGTAAATGATACAATGTAACAGGAATCATGCTAAAACAAAATGAGAGAAAAGTACAGAGAGCTATAGCAGAGTAAGAAGTCATCGACTTTGTCTGAGAGTGGAGGGAAGGGTGATAGGAAATGCTTCCCAGAATGGACATAACTTATCTGTCAGAAAAGAGAAGCAGTTATCTCACTGAGGAAGCAGTGATAAAGACTTTCTGAAACAAAGGGAACAGCACATACAAAGGTCTGGAGGACAAAGAAAATGCCAGTTTTTTGAAATGGTGAAAATTAGTCACACTTGTAATAGGATGGGGGCGGGGTATGCATGGGAATCTGAATAAGGTTTTATTTGTCAGAATGAGAAATCTGAATTTACCCCATAGGCTAAGGGGAAATAGAAGGAAGAGTGGCTGTCAGGGTAGGCTGGTAGCTCTGAAGGTCCCTGTATCCAATTCTGTGATACAGAGTTTTACTTTTACCCTGTGTGCAACAGGGAGGTGTTGAGGTTTTTAAACCAGAGAGGGATGCCATTAGAATTATATCGCAGAGTGATAACTGCAGTGGGGATATGAGAATCGAACAGCTGGCAGGAAAAACTCATCACAGAAACCACTCAGGAACTAATCCAGGCTAGAGAGGAAGGTCCAGAAGTAAGGTAATGGGTGGGAGACACCGGGGAGGGGTGGCTGTGTGGAGCACTGCAGAGACAGAATGCACAGCAAAGGGACGACTGGAATGCCAGTGTTGAGAAAGGAGAGCAGAGACTGTAACAGTGCAGGCGCCTGGTGGGATTGGGACATCGCTCAGCCAAAACAGGGGCTATAAGGAAGTCTTACAAGTCTTTTCTGTGAGTGATCCCATCCGGAGCTAACTGCTCTCCAAGCCTAAGTGACTTACATCCAGGAACTATATCTGAGCAGCAAACGAGCATGTCCTGCTGCCCTTTCCATATTCAAATAACCCTAAAGCGAGCCCGGGCAAAGCAATGCCAACCAGCCCAACCTCACAGCTGTTCCCTGACCCTAGCAAAGTCCTGGTTGGGTCAGTGTCATGAATACCGTGGCAGGGCCCTGGCAAGGTACATTATTGTACAGCAGCCCACAACAGGGGAATTGAGGTTACTGCCTAAGGTCTCAGCACAGCTGAAATCTCTTCAAAGTCACATGTTAGTGATGACTTTACAATTCAAGAGGACACTCCCAATTTCTCTTCTAAAACTGAAATCTTTGAAATAGAAAATCAGTTGACAAATTAAAAATACTATTTGGTTCATAAGGTATTTTAAAAATAAAGTTTTTTACATACAAAAACATCATACATGAAACTCCTTTTTAAAAATTAGAATATCTGACAATACTGGAACCAAATTTCCACAAATTGACAGCTGGCTGAAGTTCAGTAGCAGTTGCATTCTGCAGGAAGAGCACAGGTGTCCCAGGGCCCCAGGCCCCATTACTTTCTACTGTGTTGCCCCCAGACTTCCTTGTCAATTTACATTACCTCTCCATCCCCTTTACACATTCCCAAAATATTTTATTATGAAAATGTTCAAACATACAGTTAAGTTGAAGGAATTTCATGTGAACACCCACACAAACCCTATCCTACCTTAATATGAGGCTACACTTCTTGACGACTTATCTATCCCTTCATCTCCTCATCCCACTTCAGACATCAGTAATAATTTCCCCTAAATACATCATGCATATCATCATGCATATCATTAACTAGAGTTCAATACTTGTTTACAATATTATTTTTCTTTTGAGGTAAAATTTATATACAACGAAAAGCATGAATCTGAAGTATCTGTTCACTGAACTCTGACAAATGTCTACACCTACTACCCACTACTAGAGGTGTTTGAGTTGACTCTGAGGCGTCTGACCACTTGGACAGAGAATTGTTTTTCTACACTGCTCTGACTTCAGCACTGAAGGTGACCAATGAATTGCTGGCTGTAAGCAGAAACATAGCTGACCCCCCTTAATGCAGCATCTCATTTCTGTTGGGTCTAACAGAGCAAAACCTACATGTGTAACAATATAAATATACCACTGGGGCTGAAAGAGAAGATATGCTGGTTAAGACTTTGGAAATCTCAACAACTTGTTTTTTCCTGAAAGCATAAGGCTCAATAATACAAGAAATATGGCCTATAGTTCAACCTCAGAGTGCTGTGGTCTAGAGGAAGGGAAGTGGAATGAACAGTACCAGGCAAAGAATAACACAAACATCCCTCCAGGTCACACACAGAAAGTTCAATTCCACTCTCCCTGACCAGCTTTGTCAGCTCACTGGTAATACTAGGTACCAAAAGAAGCTTCTATGGCTTAACTGGTTAAGAGACAGTATTCCTAAGCCCAGTGGAAGATCAGAAATAACAAAAGGGTGTCAAAAACAGAATGATGGGACAAATGAAAACCTGAAAAAGAATTCAAGATTCTCTATTAAGGCAAAGACTTTGAACATAGCCTGGTAATGCAATGGCATCCCTTTATGAAAGAAAAAATGAGAAATATGCCCTGTCTCCTTTGACGGTAAGTGCTTACTTATCTGCAATCATATCCAAGCCTCCTAGAACACTTTCTGGGCAGCGTGCTCAGAATTAGGTGAAACTTGCCAAGACAGAATTTCAGATGTTATTGCAAAGGTGCCAAGTGTTAAGGAAAGAGTGTGTGTTACCTTGCTCTTTCAATCTATCTCAACTGTCTCATTTACAGAGTGGCCTCAAGCCCAAACTCTGAGCAACTATCTTTGTAGGACAGAGGTAGAGGGCAAATCTCAGAACAGAATGGGGGCATTACGAGATACTGTACAGGCAGAAGAGTCTGATTTTAACGTCACAGCCCATCCCAACTAAGTTTCCTGACTGTAAGACAGGAAGTACCAAACTTAACCTTTCAGGGTTGATGTAAGGACATAGGAGATAAATATGAAAACAGATTTTTAAAAAGATAAAGAGCACATAGTTCAAGTATTGCAATTAACACATGAACTTACATTATTTAATAAAACAGAATGCACTATGAGGCAACATAGCACATGGATTTAGAGCAGGGTTGGTAAACTTTCTCTACAAAGAGCCAAACAGAAAGTGCTTTAGGTTTTGTGGGACACAGCTCTCACAAACACTCAGCTCCACCACTGTAATGTAAAAGCAGCCATAAACCATAAGCATAGCTACATTACAATGAAAAACAATTTTCTTTTTTGGTATTGGGGACTGAATCCAGTGGTGCTTAATCACTGAGCCACATTTCCAGTCCTTTCTTATATCTTATTTTGAGACAGGGTCTTACTGAGTTGCTTAGGGTCTTGCTAAATTTCTGAAGCTGGCTTTGAATTCTCAATTCTCTGCCCTGGTCTCCCAAGCCACTGGGATGACAGACATGTGCCACCTCATTCAGCTTACAATGAAATTTTATGGACACTAAAATTTGAATTTCATGTAACTTTCACATGTAATAAAATATTAATACTTTTTATTTTCTAAACTAATTAAAAATGCAAAAACCCATTTTTAGCTTACAGGCTGTACAAAAAAAGGTAGCAGGCTATAGTTTGCTAACCCCTGATTTAGAGTGTTGGCCAGAAAGTTTGAATTTAAATGCCAGCTGTGAAACTTAATAATAATAGAACCTAGTATAAAATGTTTTAACTTTTTTCTGCCTCAGTTGCCTCATATTTAAAATGGAATAGCCAGGTGTGGTGGTACATGCTATAATCCCAGCCACTTAGGGAAGCTAAGGCTAAAAGCAGATTACAAATTATAAAGACCAGCCTCAGCAATTTAGTGAGATTCTCAGCAATTTAGCAATATCCTGTCTCAAAACAAAAATTTAAAAAACTGTGGACACAACTCAGTGACAAAGTATCCCTGGGTTCAGTCCCCATTACAGATACACACACATACACACACACATACACACACACACACACACACACACACACGGAGGAGTAACAATAACATCTCCGAATTGTTTTGAGGTTTATATGATCAGCATGGGCATAGCAGTTGAAATAGGGCCTGGTACAACTAACTACTCATATATATTGCGACCAACTATTACACACCATTCCCATAACAATTTATAACAATTCTCCAAAAGTGTCACACTTTCATATGGCTCCACACACTTATACATGCTAGTACCTCTGCCTGGAATGAAGTTTCCTATTCCACATGGTCTCAAAGACTCGGTTTAAACATCACCTTCTCTGTGAAGTCTGCCTTGACTATTCTTCCCATCCTAGTGCATTCTAAGGCACTATCACCTATGATCACCTGTGTTTACAATAACCTATTGCAATGTGCTGTGTTTTATTGTAGTTAATTCTGACAGGTCATTTTCCAGACTTCTCCTAGGCAGGAACTACAACTTACTAATTATGTTCCCTAGGGCCTAGAACAGTGCTGTACACATAGAAAGCAAATATTTGCTTAGTGATATTATTAAAACTATAGAAAGTAACTTAATACATTAATAACTAGGACAAAAATCTAGTTTTATGATAAACATAAATAATTATATGTTAAAATAATTTACTATTCTGAGTAAAATCTATCATACTGGTCTATCCTTTAAGTATCCAGAGATTATCTTGGTGTTGATATTAATATCTACACATTAATAATTATAATATCAACATTTAGTAATTCAAATTTATCTCTAACCACAATTTATAAAAAATAATCTGCTGTCTGGTGGTGGTAAAAAGGAGACTAAACAATGAAATCTGAAATTTCTACCAATATAACAATGGATATGGTAAGAAGCAAGAAGTTGACAGAATGGGAGCCATTTTTTGACCGTGCTCTTAAACTCTTAGGAAAATAATCAATGATCAAAGGGCTTTATCAAAGCCACTGAAAGACATGTATTTCCCCAGCTAGTGAAGATCCTAACTAAAACAGTTTCTTGGGCAACCTAAGATACCACTCTTGCCCAGTCAGAGTGTTCTGCCCTTTGCTTAGACCTCTGCCAGGCAAGCCATGATACTGCATCCAGCTGATCCTGTGCCAGTTGCACACAATCCCTCCAACAGAAGCTCCCCTGTGTCTGGTGATACTGAGCTAACCAGCATGCTTGGCAGACTTTCTCCTAAAAACAACCAAAGTTCTTTTGGAAGAACAGGTTGAAGGAGGAAGGGATTCCAACAACCAGTTAACATTTTCCAAAAAGCAATTTCATGTCTTCAAAATTAGTCGGATGTTACACAACTATGAAGAGAGCCCAGTGAAGTCTCAGATCATAGACTACCAGGCCACGCTAACATGACACTGAGGATGACGCTCCTCAGCTTATCCTTTTCTAAATTTTCTAAGTTAATGTCACACTTGTATAAAATCCCAGTTGGTTGCTGTGGAAATAATGACAACAGAATTGAATTATCATTGGGTTTTTCGTTCTTTTTGTTCTGTTGTGTGTGTGTGAAGTGTGTGTGTGTGTGTGTGTGTGTGTTTGTGTGTGTGTGTGTGTGTGTGAAGTGTGCAATACACAGGCTGAGAATTACCAATCCCTCTAGAGGTCTATCTCCCTCTTTCGGGTCAAAGATCTTAAACTATAAGAATCTGCCAAATTTAAAGAACAGAAAACTCAAACTATAAAAGATATTTCTGTCAGCACTATACTGTCTTGTCACTATTCTTGTTATTACCAATATTAATATTACTATTATTTTCTTCAGTGCCAAAAAATGATGTCATGTATAGTACTTGAACACTGCTGAATTTGAACACTCATGATTGCTAATTTATAAGATGGTAATTTCAAACACCATATTGACATTTTTTATTCCAATGATATAGTTTTGTAATAAATTTGATTGGTAGGATGGGGTTTTCTTATATTCCTAGCCCAGATTGATTTCTATGGAATAGTAAATTACAACGCCATTCTTTTTTCTAAAAAGCTCTAATTTTAAATATATTCCCCTGGGTCTTCTCAAAATTTCTCTAAGGAAGAGAGAGGTTGGTGGATAATGGTGATAGCAGTCAGTTTTTTTGTGAACTGTTTGAAACTGGGCATGGGGACAAGATCTGGGAAGAGATTAGAGAAAAAGAGGGCCCAGCACCAAGCTTCGAAAATTCTTAAAAACCATGCAGAAAGGATGAGAAAGCAAAGAAGGCAAGAGTAGAGAAGAAAAAAGGTAAAGAAATTTATTATGGAAACGATAGGATGAAAGGGTTTCAAGAGAGTGGTTGGTGATGCGAGAATCAAATAAACTGAAGAAATGTCAGATTTAGCAATAAGGTCACAAGCAGCCTTAGTAAGAGCGTTTTGGTGCAGTTAACAAGGCAAAAGCAAGGCAGGAAAGGAATGAGTGAGGGGAAACAAAAGCATCAGTAAGTCTTGGAATATATGGCTAAAAAAGGGAGTAAAGAGGGTGATAACTAGAGGCCAGGGAGAGCAAAAAGGTGACATGGAAGAGACCTGAGCACGTTTAATGACACCTGAATTTCATGCAAAAGGAAAAGGCGAAGGGAGAGTGAATAATGTACAGAGAAAGATTACAAAACAAAGATGGAAGAATTAGCACTGGATGAGAAAAACACCTCTGCCACAAAAGAAAAGGAGGAGGAGGCCTCAAGCCAGGAAGAGTGGTTTGGAAAACGAAAGAAATTCCCATCTAATTTCTGTTTCTTAGCTTACCTGTGAAGCAGTAGCCACTGTAATAGAACAGAAGTCCCACAGGCGTAATACTATCAGTTAAGATTTATAGACTACTTTATCATGAGTTAAGCACTGTTCCACATGTTAATTCACTTAATCCTCCTCCTAGTAAGCTTATAAGATGGACAGTATTATTTTCATTTTTTAAAGGTTGTAACTTGCCTAAGGTCACATGGCTAAAAAAGAACAAGTCAGCATTTGAATTTTCTTTGGTTCCACAGTCTATATTCTGAATCATTTTACTATACCATCTATCAATTTAGCAACCTGAAGGCTTCTGAAGACTTTAACAAATCTAGTGTTAGAGCTTTAAGAAGTTTTTTTTTGTTGTTGTTTGTTTTTTTTGCAGTGATAAGAGACAAAAGTCAGATCAATGTAGGCTCTGGAGCAGGAAGCAAAATAAAGGGAAGTAAAATCATCTGTTGAGAAAAAAGGGAGGAAGTCAGGTCATCAGAAGGTCCAGAGAAAGGAATGTGTTGACCAAAGACAAATAACAGGGTTTCCAGACAGTGGTGAAGATATCTCTGAATTTGATAACCATGTATTTAAAAGTAAACATCAGCACTATTTTGTGATTTTCAGCCACTTAGTTGTAACCACAGAGAAATCAGAGCTGGGTCATCTAGTTGGAGCCCTATAGATAGGTTAAAAAATTTCAGAGAGGCAAAAGAGCTTAGGCTTCAGTGAAAGTGTTACTAAAGTGAACACAGAATCTAAGCAAGACAAGAAAGGGAAGCTGATAAACTGGGAAGAAAGGAAGCGGGGACAAAGAATTGCAAGTCCCAATAAGAATCTAGTTATAATGGGAGTTAATGATTTAGCAATTACAGACTATAATCAAAAGCTAGATGATTTGGAGGAGAAGCAGCTATTGGTGAAAACTGTCATGGGTGTGACTGTGGAAGATGACAGAGCAAAGGAGAAGGACAAATAACCCAAAATGAGGAAGCAAGAAACTAAGAGGCTAGTGTGTTGGATGGCATCATAGTAAAATGAGGCGCAAAGGAAATTAAGACTTTGATGAATGAGAGGACAGAAAATGGCATAACCAAATGGCATAAGAATCAAAGGAGCAAAACCTATGCTATTTTTATAATAGGGCATGGGCAGTAATGCTCAGGGAGTGACAATGGGAAACAGCATGGTACTAATCCTACTTCCTGACAATGAGTTATGTAAGGTATATGAGAATAAAACCATTTGAGAGCTCAAGTCTATGGTAGTGGCAAAACTAATGCTCTGGGTTCCTTCCCCTCTATCCACAAACAAGTTAAATGACAACTTTTTTTCTTTAAATTGATTGTTTTTAAAAGTCATTCAGTAATAAAAATATATTTATATTGTAAGAGTAAAAAAGTATGGAAACTTAACTGTTATGGCTTACCCTCATCAAAACTCATTTTGAGCCGGTGTGGTGGCACATGTCTGTAATCCCAGCAACTCAGGAGGCTAAGGCAGGAGGATCCCAAGTTTGAGCACAGTCTCACCAACTTAAGAAAGATCCTAAGTAATTTTGTAAGACCCTGTTTCAAAAACAAACAGGGGATGTGGCTCAGCGGTAAAGTGCCCCTGGGTTAAATTCCTGGTACCAAAACAAAACTCATTTTGGGGTTGGATCTTCAATGTGATAGTGTTGTGAGGTGGTGGGACCTTCAGGAGGTATTTGGGTCATGAGGGATCTGTCCTCATACTATCTCATGGGAATGAGTTCTTGCTCTTATGGGACTGGATTTTTATGTGTTTTGTTTGTTTGTTTTTTGAACTGGGGATTGAACCCAGGGGAACTTTACCACTGAGTCTTAACCCCATGGCTTTTAATTTTTTATTTTGAGATGGTACCGTGCCAAACTGCTGAGGCTGGCCTCCAACTTGCAATCCTCTTGCCTCAGCCTGAGGCAAGCCACTGGGATTACATGGCATGTGCACTGCACCAGCTGATTTTTATGAAGCAAGCCTGCCCCTCATGTTTTGTCTCTTCTGCACGAAACACCTGCTCTTCTACTTTCTACCATGAGTTGAAGCAACCTGAGATCCTCACTATAAGCCAAGGAGATGCTAGACCCATGTTCTTGGACTTCCCAGCCTCCAGAATGGTGAACAAAAATCAGCCTCTCTTCTTATAAATTACTTAGTCACAGGTATTCTTTTATATAGCAGAAAATGGAATGAGGCACTCCCTATCTCGTTTGGTGTAAATACTGTCTAGACACATATGCTTGCAAATGGATGTGTTTTTCATAAATATGTTAGGATTTTTAAAACATAAATGGTCCGGGCACAGTGGTGCACACCTATAATCCCAGGAGCTTGGGAGACTGAGACAGGAGAATCCAAAGTTCAAAGCCAGCCTCAGCAACTCAACAAGACCCTGTCTTATAATAAATAATAAAATAAAAAAAGGGCTGGGGATGTGACTTAGGGTTTAAACGCCCTGGGTTCAATCCCTGGTATCAAAAAACAAAAAGAATGAAAAAGCAAAAAACATAAGTGAGACATATTATATATATATTTTCTGTGAGTTTTTCTTTTTACTTAAATATTCAATATTTATATAAGCCTTTTGTGTTACTAAGTTCATAACTGTGAAAATTTCCATATTATGAATATATTATATATTTAACTATTTCCCTATCATATAAATACAGTTTCCTTCTAATTTTTGCTACAATAAATAGTGAATAAAAGAACATTTCTGAGGTTGAAAGTGTAACTTAGCAGTACACAAACATGTACCTAACATGCTCACCTACCATGCTCAAAGCCCTAGGTTTGATCCCCAGCTCCACGAGACAAAAAAACAAACAAAAAACATTTCTGAACACACATCTTCCTGCCCTGCACATGTGCCAATTTAAAGGCAGAAACTTGGGAGTGAAGTGATATTTTTTATAAAGTCTGCCAGACTGCCTTCTGAAAAGATTTACCCGTTTATAAGAAAGTGTTTAAAAGTGCTTACTTCTCCAATTCCATTTCAATATTCACACTTAACTAATTTTTAAATTTCTATTAAAGTGTTGAACCAATAAAAGCAGTGTTTCAATTTGCAATTTTGTTGATTAACAAGGAAACTGGGTAGTTTCTCATGTGTTTTAAAATCTAAACAAAAATTGTAAATAGCTTTATTGAGTTCTAACTCATATACCATACAATTCACTCATTTAAAATATATAATTCAGTGGTACACTAAGTGTTTAGCTTTTTGTTGTTGTTGTTTTAGTAAAGAGATAAGAAGTGAGACCACTACCACAATCAACTTAAGAAAAATTTCCTCATCTTAAAAAGAAACCCTATGCCCTCGAGCTATAGTCCTCCTTGTCAGCCCTCCCACCTCCCAGCCCTCAGCAACCACTAATCTACTTTCAGACTCCATAGTTTTCTCTATTTTGGACTTTCAAAGGAATAGAATCCTAGTAGTAGACTTTTAAAACTGACTTCTTTCACTTAGTATATGTTGTCAAGGTTCATTCAAATTATTTAAAAAAAAAGGTTCACCCAATTTATAGCATGTGTATTTCATGACTTTTTAATGGTTAAATAATATTCCATTGTAAGGATATATCACATTTTGGTTATCTTATAAGCTGTTGTTCCCACCTTTTGCTTTTATGAATAAAAATTATAACATTCACATATAAGTTTCTGTGTAGATAAATATTCTTGTTTATCTTGGCTAAATAACTGGAAGTAGAATTGCTGGGTTGTATGGTAACTGGTTGTTTGAGAAACTACCAAACTTTTTTGGTACCTATAACTATCTTACATTCCCACCACCAGTATATGAGAATTTCCCCATTTCTCTACACCCCTGCCAACACTTGTTATTATTTAACTTTTTAATTCTAATGGGTATAAAGTAGTATTTCAATTTTTTCTTCAGTGCTGGGGGCCAAACCCAGGACCTCACTTGTGCTAGGCAAGCACTCTAATACTGAGCTAACACCAGTCCTCTCATTGTGATTTTGATTGCATTATGTGATGACTATTGATGTTAAGCATCTATTCATGTGCTTACTGACCATTGTATAATCTTCTTTAGAAACATGTCTACGTAGACCCTGCCCATTGCAGGGGTAGGGGAGAGTGGTACTGGGGACTGAACCCAGAGGCACTTTACCACTGAGCCACATCCCTAGCCCTTTAGTTTTTACTTTGAGACAGCGTCTCACTAAGTTGCTTAGGGCCTCATTAAGTTGGAGGCTGACCTCAAACTTGTGGTCCTACTACCTCAGACTCCCAGGTCAATAGGATTACAGGTGTGCACCATAGCACCCAGCTTTGCCCATTTTTTAATTGAGGCATTTGAAATTGTATTATTGCATTACAAGAGTTCTTTATATATTCCAAACACAAGTTACTCATCAGCTATGCAATTTGCAAGTATTTTTTTCTGTTTTGTGGGTTGTCATCATTTTCTTGATTGTGTCCTTTCTTTTTTCTTTTCTTTGGTACCAGTGATTTAACCCAGGAATGATTTACACTGAGTCACATCCCCAGTCCTTTTTGTTTTAATTGAGACAAGGTCTCGCTAAATTTCTTAGGGCTTCACTAAGTTGCTGAGGCTGTCCTGGAACTTGCTCTCCTTCTGCCTCAGCCTTCCAAATTGCTGGGACTACAGGCATGTGTCACTGCACCTGGCTCCTGCATTACATTTTTAAATTCATTTCTATTATATTCCAAACTATGGTTTACAAAGTCATTTTGTACAGATTCAAATTGGTTTAATACAAAACTTCTGTCTGAAATTTTATTTATCTTAGAATTTTCTGCTTTTGCACAATGGCTACTTTGGAACATAGTTAATCCCACATATTATACAACTAAACTGCACACATTCTTACAGCATGGCACAGTCCAATTTAGAGACTTGACTTGAAAGGCATTAGATTAGACAAAAGGGAATGAAGGGAAGGCAGAAGGAATGGGAATAGGAAAGACAGTAGAGTGAATCCCACATAACTTCCCATGTTTGTATATGAATACGTGACTAGCGTAACTCCACATCATGCTCCATCACAAGACTAGGATCCTAATTAGAATAAGTCATACTCCATGTATGTATAATATGCCAAAATACATTCTACTGTCATGTATACCTAGAAAGAATACAAAAATTTAAAATGATGTTCTAGGAAAAATTTTTAAAAAATGGGAAGAGTGATAACACTTCTACCTTTCCCAGATTTGCTCAAGATTAGGATGTCATGTTAAATGATTCGTGCATCTAAAAAGCAGCCAGCTCACCCAGTAGGCTCTGACCTAGAAGAACACAAAACTCTATCTGAAGGGACAGGCAGAAAGATATTAAGATATTTGCAGTATGTTTTTGAACAATTTAATTACTGACCTTTAAAGACACCACCTAAGAAACCTTTTCTAGAGCTGGGGATGTAGCTCAAAAATAAACAGAGATGATCCCTCCATCTTTTTGATACCAAGTCTCATCTTTATTGACGTACAGAATTTTAGAAACCAGTGAAATATCCTATGTAACTGGTACTAGCCCATCTATTCCCTGGAGCACAATCAGTCTTGTTAATATGTCACACTGACATGGTTGACAGAGTACTCTAATTCAAGGCTGAATAGCAAGAATTTTAAGGCTTAAAATAATTTAACATATCTGTTTTCAAAAGTTATGGCAAAGGTCAAGAGCAAAGTCACCTTTCCAGGTTAGCCAACAAAGCACTGGAAAGACCAGAGCAAGTACCAGAGCACTTTTTGATGCAGAATCAATAACTACGTTCAATGTGAACAGCGTTAGCTATACTTTCTTGATAATGAAAAAACTCTTCTAAAACATTATTCTTCTCTAACTTATTCCTATTTCACTTCTTCATTCCTTTTTGTAAAAGAATAGGACTCCACGAAGAGCTATGCCATCCCATCTTCTAACTGCAGTCTGGCAAAGGGCTTAAGCAAATACAAGCCTACACATATTCTCACGAAAACGGTTCTTATGAGAACTAGTACGTTATACATACCGACAGCAGTAGAAATATACCACCCTTAAAAATGACAAGGGCTTCGCCAAGTGTTAAATACCAAAGGACTTCAGTTTATTCACAATTATTTAAGTATCAAAAATTTAGCAAAAACCAAAGAAACTCAATAAAACATACTAAATACACAAGAGCTCATCATAAGTACTCAGATTTACTTTTATATTCTGAAGTTAGCCATGCATATTATTATTGTAGAAAAACAGCTCTTAAAACATTTGCCAGTCTTAGGGTTAAAGTGCATTCCCTATTACTATTACAACAGGCCTTCCTTCCTCCCTTGTGGCAACCCATTTACCAAAAAACAAAACAACAAAAAACAAATAAAACCTCCTGGAACAATCATTTAAAGAGAAAAATTTGTCAGTATATAATTTAAACAGATCAAGCTATGTGAGACCTTGAGCAAATCGCTTTACCACTCTGGATCTTGGTTTGTATCTGTAGAAATGATGGATGGAGCACTGTCACTTTCGCAAAGACTCCTGTGTTCACTATCATGGCTAGGGTACCTACTAGCTGCATCATTCCACAATTACCCCTGTCCAAAGAGTCTAGGCCAATTTCTAATAGATCATCATATTCTGAAGAACTCAATAATCAAGGAATAGTTTTATTTTATTAAGGAGTTCATACAATAAGTTTTTATGGTGCACGCTGGTGTTATTCAATGAGTCTGTTTTCCATGTTTTGAGACAGAAGTGAATTTCAGCATTTCTTTTTAAGACATCTAGTACAGTATATACAACCTCTTCAACCAAGAAGAAAACATGGGAAGAAAAGAACTGCTGCATGAAGAAGAAACTGGTGAGAGGCTGTTAAGAACATGTAGGGAGTTTGAACAATAAATAAATGGCATAATACAAACACAGATTGCTGAAACTTACTTGTCTGAGATGCTGAGAAAGATTTTCTGTAATAGACTGTTCAACTTCTCTGATTTTCACAAGCCTTATATAAAGCTGGTCACCACAAATATCAAGCAATATGCTTACTGAACCTTGATACTTTATAGCTGATCACTGAGAAATCTATGCAGCAAAAGTTAAGAACTGTTATAAATAACATACTATAAGCATTTTCTGAGAATAGTAAGTAATCTATTAAAGAATAGTATCAGTTATTAAAGAATCATATCAGTTTTGACCTGAAAAACAAATGATATTAAAAATATAGGGCTTTCAATCCCCAGCACCACAAAAAAAAAAAAAAAAAATATATATATATATATATATGGCTGGGGATATAGTTCAGTTGGTAGAGTGCTTGCCTTACAAGCACAAAGCCCTGGGTTCAATCCCTAGTACTGCAAAAAAGAAAAAGAAACACACACACACACACACACACACACACACACACACACACACATATGACAGGGCTGGGGATGTAGCTCAGTGGTAGAGTGCTTGCCTAACATGCAAGAGGTCCTGGGTTCAATATTCAGTACTGCAAAAATAAAAAAAATAAAGTTACATTTAAAAAATATAACAATAACAAGTAAAAATGAGAATCTGGAGCACAGGAACTTTCACATACAATTCAAGGCAGCATAAATTGATATTGCCAATCACTAAGAACAGCACTTATGCAGTGAAGATGAACAAATATTTGATCCTTCAAACACTATAAAATTTCTAACACATGAAATCATGTACAAGAATGCTTGCGGTCGCATTATGAGTTTTTAAATATTTTTTATAACATTTTCATTAAGATAGCATTCAACTACCATAATTCACCCCTTTTAAAGTATATAATTCAGATACTTTTAGTATACTGAGTTGTGCAACTACCACTACTATGTAATTCAGAACATTTTCATCACCCCAAAGAGAAACCTCATTCTGTTAGAAATCATTCTCCATATATGACAATTTCATTTTGTTCTATAACCATCTCTACATGAAGATGTCAGTTTAAAAAATTCAGTAGATCAATAAAATTTAAACTTTATTTATATCACTATTTGGTAATATTATGAAGTATTCCTGGATGTTTGATACATATTTCACAATCAGACTTCAATTTAAAATTTTCAAAAAAATTCATTTCTATCAGGTGTGGAGGCACATGCCTGTAATCCCAGCGACTCAAGAGGCTGAGGTAGGAGAATCACGAGTTCAAAGCCAGCCTCAGCAACTTAGCAAGGCCCTAGGGAACTCAGCAAGACCCTGTCTCTAATAAAATATAAAAAGGATTGGGGATGTAGTTCAATGGTTAAGCATCCCTGGGTTCAATCTCTGGTGCCAAAAAAATAAAAATAAAAACAAAAATAATTTCCCTCAATATTACATACTTTGTATTTATAGACTTTTCAAGTTGGAAATTAGATTTCTTTTTTAAAAATGTGATTTAGGTCACATCACCTAAATCAGCAATGAATTTAAAATAACTTTGAAGTTTTTTAAAAAAATTTCCTGATATATCTTGATTATGTTGGTGTTTACACAAAACTGTGTGATTACATTGCACAAAACAAATACACACAAACACACACACACACACACGTATATGTAAAATTGGTAAATCTGAATAATTTCTGTGGATTGTACAAATGTCCACTTCCTGGTTTTGATATTACACTGTAGTTATATAAGATGTCACTAGTGAAAGAAACTGTGTGAAAGACACACAGGATTTCTCTTTTTAACTTTCTATGAACATACACAATTATTTAAAAACAAAATTTTAAGGACAGCAAACCCTGGGACCTGACATGAGACACTCAGAAAACAAACTGCCTCTATCTGAACTTTTCATGAAGGCTCCTTATTCAGACGCTTTCACTTCTACAGCTATTGGTTTCTCGATCCTCCCAGTTCTTGTCTCTCCAAAGTTGCCACTGCCCTAATAATTCTGGCCTTTAAACTATTTACTGGTCCATGAGAAGGTCAAGAGAAGTGACAAAGGTGAAACTCTAATTTTAATACACTACATGTTAACAGATACCATGAAGGAAGAATTGGGAATTATTAGCAGATAGCTTTTTCTCAGGCCATTCCCAGAAACCGTAGAAAACAAATACTGACTTTGCTATTTGTAGTCCTCAAGTTGGTCCAAAAGCACAGAATGGAATATGCTAGTAAGCTTAGGAAAAATATTGATGAAGCCTCACAAGTAATAGTGAAAAGCCAGGATAAGCAGCAATCTGTGTGGAGAGGACTTCTGGGTGAGTCTTGGCCTAGGCGAGGAGGCAGCTGAAAGATGATAAACACACACCACAGTCCATCAAAACCACCCGAAACAGGCATTTACACAAAGGGACAACACTCTGATAATCCGTATCAGTTCAAACCAAAGGGCCTTTTTTTCTTTTCCTTTCCTTTCCTATAAGAGTCAGATAGGGGATCACTAGGGACATTTGCCTCACTGAAGTTCAGAGAAGAAAAAGTTATCATTCTTACATTGAGTAATTACAAAAAACTAAGATCCTCTGGGGCTTTTAATAACCTGAAAAGTATGTACATATGTACATGTATGTGTATGGAATGTA
Source organism: Sciurus carolinensis (assembly GCF_902686445.1). Lineage (NCBI taxonomy): Eukaryota > Metazoa > Chordata > Mammalia > Rodentia > Sciuridae > Sciurus > Sciurus carolinensis. The sequence continues at coordinate 85,209,910 of NC_062224.1, forward strand.
TGTACAGAATATACAGACATTTATATAAGGAGTGTGTGTATGTATAAAATCAGAGAAAGCTATTTAGAAACGATTTACATACACATCAAAAAGAGACAGCCCCTATGAATAAGAAAGAGAACATAGCTACTCATTAGTAAAGCAAGTAATTGCTTTATAAATTCTAGTGCTCTCAGTATGATCCAATTACCCCAACAACCAGAGAGGCTTGATAAAAAGTGACTTTCAAAGACTACACCACAGATACTTGAAATCTTAGCCCTTCAAAGTGTTAGAACATGATTCAAATACAAAGAATTCAAAAGGAATATGCATAATCATTTCTTTTGGGGGAAGTTAAGAGATCTTCAAAAGGATGCACTCAAGTTCAGAGAAATAAATTACCAGATCAGCAAGGAAAAGTCTTGGAATAAATCAGTAACCAGTGCAGTCTATAGCTGAAAAAGGTATCTGTTGACACTGACAAGACAGAAGCAAGAGGTAGGGAAGGTTAAAAGCACAGAGTTCCAGGGTTCTGCTCTCAGGGGAGGAAGTGGCTTGAGCATTCACTCTAAAGTGGATGAGAGACAAGGACAAGAAACCAAAGTTCACACCGTGTTCATAAAAACTGCTTGAAACACATTTTCCTCTTTATTCACTGGTCACATCAAAACCATTTGATTTGATAAATCTCTCCACTAGGGCAACAGCACCCTGAGGCAGGAAACACCAGGTAAATAATCAAACTCCCTCACCTTCTGAGTCTTTGCCTGTCACAATATGAGTTGCTGAAAAAGATGTGACAAATAATGTATGAATCTCAAAGGTTCTTTTTCTCCAAATCTCAATTCTGTTTTATGTGGTAGTTAGAGGGACTTCTTAAGAAGTAAATCCATATACTCAGATCCTGATTGGAGTCCTGGCTCTACACTTTTTCCCAGGGTTCAAACTGTAACATATTTTAAACATCTGAGAAGATCTGAGGAAGCCACAATCTAGGCAATAAAATATGACTGGCAACCAGGGGTCAGATAGTACCTATTAAAACTGCTTTGAGATGGGCCTGAACAGATGCAAACATAGAATTTTCTAGAGGCATTACCAGAAACTCATTAAGTCATAAGTAATAGGGACTCCTCGCCCTTGTCCCACAAGTTATCATGAAAATAAAACAGTCAGTCATGATTTCCAGTAAAGGTACAGTCAGGGTTCTGGATCTGGGAAGGCAGAAGGTATTTCTTCAACTTGTTCTTAAGATTTAGACTCTACAGGAAAGTAAAGGGACAACACCTCCTGTCACCTATGTTCAGAGAAACTATATGAGGCATTTCTTTCAGACTAACCTTCTCAAATGATTTCATTGCTTACTCAAGTCTCCCATCATAAAATATTTCTGATGGAAGGGTCCTGGCAGATTTTAATCCCTGCCTTCATGTAATTATAACAATCCCTTCCAAATAGTTGATAAGGTCCTAATCCTCAAGATTTTTTTTTGAAAAATCAGTTTAGAAAATTAGGGTCTAACTTTATCTAATATATAGCTACCCAGGCTTCATATCATTAGGAAATGATAAAAAACAATAGAACTGGGTGCATTCGGGGACAATGACAGCTTCTCCTTCCTAAGATGGAGATAATTAACTAGAACAGGACAGGAAGAGCCTTCTTTTTCTTTCCACTTTTTTTATTGGTGCATTATAGTTGTAGATACTGATGGGATTTGTTGTTACCTATTTGTACATGCACATGCTATAACAATACAATTTGGGCAATATCACTCCCCAACATTTCCCCCACTCCCTCCCTGTCTTCTACCCCTTGGTCCCTTTCCTCTACTGATCCCCCTTTGATTTTTAGGAGATCTACCCCACCTTTGTTGTCCTTTTTCCTCTCTAGCTTCCACATATGAGAAAACATAGAAACCTTGACCTTCTGAGTTTGGCTTATTTTGCTGAACATAATGGTCTCTAGTTCATCCATTTTTCTGCAAATGCCATAATTTTATTTTTCTTTATGGCTGACTAAAACTCCACTGTGTGTGTATGTGTGTGTGTGTGTGTGTGTGTTTATACACACACATACCGTATTTTCTTTATCCTTTCATGTGCTGATGGATGCCTAGGCTGGTTCCACAGTCTGGCTATTGTGAATTGTGCTGAAGAAGCCTTAATTCTAAAACTCATTAGAAGTAAACCCAAGCCATTTTTGGTGCTAAGTTATTTAAGACTTTTCTCTTTTTCTGTCTGAGATGTGAACACATATTCAAGTTCACTAAAGCATCTCATATTCTTTGTCAACTAGCACACTGCTTGGCATGTAGTAAATACTCAATAAATGGAAAATTTTAAAGTAACTGTATAGATGATTGAATGAACAAGTGAACAAACTTTCTTTCCTTAGCTTCTATGCTATACTAACCAATTCTTCAGCTTTCTCCTCTGATCACTCCTTGGTTCCTCTTCAAAACTGGTAAATTCACCAAGGGTCAGATCTCAGTCTTTTGCTCTTCTCAACACTGAAAGAGCTCATCTTTCAGAATGCTTTACCGGATGGATTTGTGCATTGAAGCACTGCTTTGGCACTGAGGAGAAAAAGATGGTTGAAACATGCTCCCTGCCCTCAGGGACTCAGACCAGCATGAGAAAAGTCAATATGAATTTGTGCAAGACAGTATCATATGTACTTGCTGAACTAGCAGCAAGATCAACGTGTCATGAGAACGAAAAGGATGAATAAATTCTGACAGGGTAGACTTCCAGAGGAAGTGACACCTACAATGTGTCTTACAGGATTAAAAGGGTTTCACCAAGTACACAAGGGCAGAGGGCGCAGTCTAGGCAGAGAATGACATCAGCAAAAGTTCATGAGGAGAGCTCAGGAAGTGGCAAGTAATAAAGGTACAGATATGTGAACACTGGAAGTAGGAGGGAAAGAAACTGGCAAGACAGGTGAGAGTATTTCAGATGCCATGTAAGGAATTAGCATTTTCACTCTGCATGTCAAAGGCTTCAAAATGCAAAACTACATCAGAATAACCTGGGATGCTTGACAAAAACACAGATTCCTAGGCTCTACTGCAGATCTACGAAATTGGAATTTCCAGAGCTAGGGCCTAAAATGTAGGCATCTGTATTTTAATGAGAAGTCTGATGTAGAATAAGGTTTAGCAACTACTGATGGAGTGTTTTTTATAAAGATTACATTATAATTTTTCTTGTACTGAGAATTGAACCCAGAGGCACTTTACACCCACAGTTCTTTTTATTTTTTCTTTTGAGATAGGGTCTAAGTTGCTGAGGGTCTCTCTACATTGCTGAGGCTGGTCACCAGGATTATAGGGATGTGCCACCATGCCTGGTTAGATTGGTATTTTAAAGATAACTCCAAATGTACTATAAAAATTGACCATAAGATGAGAAAATAGGGGGGAAGGAGGCCTGTAGCAGACTGTGGCAATGATGCATTTGTTTATTCAACAACAATTTAAAAAATGCCTACTGTGTGTCTATTCACAAGAGCCTGGGTGCCCAATCTACAGAACTAGCAGTGTGAATGAAAGCAAGAAGACACAGAGATATCACAGAGAGAGAACTGACAAGGTTGATGATTCCGTAGACTGGGAAAGGGAAGGGAGGAAGAAAATCAGTTTTAATTAGTGGCTCCCAAACTGAGAAGAGCATTAGAATAAAAGATCCTAGGGTCTTACCCCAGACCCACTGAATCAAGCTCTTTGGGGACAGGAGTCTACTTTTAATGTATGCCCCCTGGTGAATCTCATGTAGTCAACCAGGAATAAATCTTGGGATTGTTAAAAGGGAGTCGATGCTTCAGATGACAAAGCAGCTAATGATACTTTTCTCCAAGAAGAGAAGACAGGAGGAGGAGCAACTGGTTTGTGATGGATGAGAATGGTTTTGCTCTGGAAACACTGAGACATATTGATATAAACCTTTAGGATGACTAGATCAGGATGTTGACTAGGCATCTGGAGTCTGGGAAAAAAGGTTAAGTCTGGAAAGATCAGGGCTGGAAAGATCCTGATATCATTACTATAGAGAGATAGCTGAGGCCAGGGAATGAGTATGGTTATAAATGAAGAAAGGCGAGAAAGAAAGAGGGGCTGAGGAGGGAACTCTGGGAAAGGAGTGGGAGATGGAAGAGGAATAGTGAAGAAAGTGAAGAAGGATTATTAAAGAGGTATGCAGAGGCTCTGAAGAGGAGAGCATTGTTTTGGAAGTAAAATGATAAAAGTTTTAATTAATAAGGGAATTGAGTGGATAAAATATTATAAAATGGTCCAAAGGGATAAAAAAAGGAGGATAAGGTATGGCATTCAGGATGTCTGTGATGACCTTCAAGAAAATAGTTTCAGAAGAATGACAACAAAGTAGAATAGCAGGCTTATACTGCTCCTTAAAGAGAATCTGAGGAGAAAGGAAGATAGATGAGTTAGTCATTTCACAGACAGGTAAGGCTGAGAGAGGTTATTTTGGTAGTCATTGTGATTTTTAAGGATGGAAACAACCTGCGAAGCATGGTGGTGCATGCCTGTAATCCCAGCAACTTGGCAGGCTGAGGAAGGGAGGATCAAGAGTTAGAGGCCACCTGAGCAACTTAGTGAGATGCTTAGTAATTTAGAAAGAGTCTGTCTCAAAATAAAGTTAAAAAATAAAAAAATGAAGGGGATGTAGCTAGTGGTAAAGCACTCCTGGGTTCAATTCCCAGTGCCTCTCCCCAAAAGAATGGAGGCAATTTCAGGTGTTTTAAAAAATAGGCGAGGGGCTGGGGCTGTAGCTCAGAGGCAGAGCACTTGCCTAGCATGTGTGAGGCCCTGGGTTCGATCCTTAGCACCACATAAAAATGAAACAAATAAAATTAAGGCATGCTGTCCATCTACAACTACAAAAAAACTTAAAAAAAAAAAAAAAAAAAAACAGGCGAACATAGGGGAGAAGAGAGGGGAGAAGAGAATGAAGACACAGATAAAGATAAATTGATCTAGTATTATCCTAGAAGAGGCAGGGAAGGATGGCACTAACATCTAAGAGGAGGAGGAAATGAGGAAGGTAACAGAGATGGAGAGGAGAATACAGAAAGTCTTTTTTCTTTTCCTTTTTTTTTTTGGAGAAGTAGATGATTAAGTCAGCAGTTAGTACGCAAGAAAGTGAAGATGTGATTGGAAGCATAAAATGAACAACAGAGCCACTACAGATGGTCAAAACATTGGTAGTTGGTAATGGAAGACCCAGATGAGGACGTTCAAATAATATAATATCTTATTTAACAAAACACATATAAGTGCTTACTTTGTGCCAATGTGCTGAGTACTTTACATATGTTAACTTATTTCTCATAAGAACTTTATGAATTTGAAATTCTTATTATCCTCATTTTACCTATGATGAAATTCAAGCAAAAAGTGATTATGTGACCTGTCCAGGATAATGAAGTAGCAGAATCATGACTCAAATTAGATGGTCCCAGTTTGTGCTCTTAACCACTCTCCTGTGTTCAAGGGGATCCCAGAGGGGGACCTCAACTCAAGACAACGGGCTCTCTGACAAACATGGCAGAAGAAAATTAGAAGATATGTTAGGGACAAAAGCAGAGGTTTATTCAGGAAAGCAAGGAGTACACACACATTCAAGGGAGAATGCAGGCTGTCTCAGGAGTGAGATGCGCTTTGCAGGTCTTGAGCTCTTCTTTTAAAGGAAACTTGGTGAGGGTGGGCATGGGAAGTTATTTTAAGATGGCATTGGTCTTGTGATCATGAGATGAGTTGTGCTGGTCTGGCAATTCTTAAGAACATTAGGTTGATGTCTTCTCCATTAACTGATCAATAGAGAATGCTGGAAAGTGGCCAGGCACAGTGCTTGCAATCCCAGCAGCTCGGGAGGCTGAGGCAGGGAGATTGCAAGTTCATAGCCAGCCTTAGCAACTTAGCAAGGCCTTAAGCAACTTTAGCAAGTCCCTGTCTCAAAAAGAGGGGGGATGCTGGAGACATGGGGCCTAGTGGTTAAGCACCCCTGGGGTTCAATCCCTGATACCAAAAAGAAAAACCTGGGAAAATATGCTATGTTATAGATTTTATATTTCCTTTTGCTCAATTTGTTTTAAAAATACATATTTTAGTAAACTAATTAATAGTACAAGGGACAATTTTCATATGTGGGTCAATTTCCAATAATTTTAAAATTATGAAGATTTATAGATTTTTCCAGAGATTTAGGAGTAACAGTCCTGGGGAAAAATTGGCTTGGGGAAAAAGGCATGAAGAACTTTTTAAGCACAAGACTTTAGGATTAAAGTTATAGTGTCTTTTCCCTTCCTTTTGTCTCCTAATTTAAAAAAAAAAATTCTTCTATCCTACCTCACTGTCTCCTCAATATCCAAATCAATATACATGTTATGAAGCCAATAACAGTTACAGCAAATTTTTATCTAGCATTGCTCAGAAGCTTAGGAGAGCAGGACAAGGGAAAGGTCAGGAAGTTTGATGAAACTATAGTAAGTTGAGGGCACTTATGACAGCACAGTTGTAATGACCAACAGACTGCAGGTCTGACTTCAAAATCTATCTTTGACTCTAAACTCTTGTATAAATTCCAATTGTTCATGGCACACGTTAATAATTTGGTGTCTCACAATCTTACCTCAAATTATAAATGTCTAAAACCTAAACTCCACTCTTCCCCTACATCAGTTTCCTTTCTTGCCTTCTCCATTGTGTTCAGATTAAAGCACAGAATGAAAATTGAACATCAGAGGACTGTCTTCCTCGACTTTCACCAATTTTTTCCCAGCACCTACTTCATTTTCTGGCAAAGAATGGATGAATTTCAGTATTCTAAAAATTTTAATGGGCTGGGGAGATAGCTCAGTCGGTAGAGTGCTTGCCTTGCAAGCACAAGGCCCTGGGTTCGATCCCCAGCACCGCAAAAAAAAAAAAAAAAAAAAAAAATTTTAATAAAACTGTCTTTGATCTTTCCTTCTCCTTTGTGCTACAGCTAAAGTCTCAATATTCTGTATTTTTCTTAAGTTTCTACTTACATCTTACTGCCCTTAGATGTCTCTCACTATTGACCTAGAGGTTATAATAAGAGACTGTCTTTTTTAGGGGGGTGATTGGGGATCAAGCCCAGGGCTTGTGCATGCTAAGCCCCAGGTTCTACCACTGAACTTCACTCCCAGCCCCAACTTTCCATCTTCTTCTCTTTCTTAATTTTATGGTGCTGGCGATGGAGCCCAGGGTCTCACACACACCAGGCAAGTGCTCTAACCACTGAGCTGTACACCCCATCCCTCAACTATGCACTTTAATTTGTCTCTCCCTCATCAACACAATCTTACGAAATTACTTAAAACACTCCCCCTTTCAATTACCTTTCTGCTCCAAACTATTCAATGTGTTTATTCAATAAGCAGTTATGAGATGCCCAACTTGCCAGGAAGTGTGCTCTCCCAACCAGAAGTAAACTTGACCTCCTCAGAACAGCTATACTAATTAGCCAGTATATACACTGCACAGTTATCCTGCTTTAACAGCTAGTATGCTTTTTCATGTAACTATGTCTTATCTCACCAAACGGTGAACAAGGTTCTTGAAAGAAGAGAAATGTTTTGCTTTTTTTGTTAAGCGGCTCAGGCATAGTACAGTGCACCTAAAAGGCATTCCTTCTGCTGTTCTTGACCAAGTCTCCTAGCAGTCAAAACCCAAAACCAAAAACACATACTAGGTTGAAGAAAACTGACCTCAATGTACTGTGGTTTGCTCTATTATCCTATCCTAATGGATAGGATAATGACCCGTTCCATATTCCTTTACTATAAATCAACAACTTCCAGGGTAATTTTTTTCACCTTTATTTTATTTATTTACTTTTATGTGGTGCTGAAGATTAAATCCAGTGCCTCACACATGCCAGGCAAGTGCTCTACCACTGAGCTACAGCTCCAGCTCCCCAGGGTAATTTTTATATCAAATAAATGATAATGGTTAATTTTCTTTAATCTACATTAATCTCTCTTTGTGCTTTAGTTTCATTACAGATAAAATGATAACAGGAAATTCAAATTCACAGAGTTCTTATGAAAAACAATTTAGTTAATGTATAATTTGTATATTGATTTCATCTACATAATAATCTTTATATATAATGTTGCATTTACATACCAATCCCTAAACTACACTAAAAACTCAATTTGTTTTATTCATACTATGATTCGCACATTTCTCCCAATCCACTCACTTTATACTTTCATTTGCATCCAGCCGATTTCAAAGCTGTAATGCTTACAACACATAGCAAACTGAATTCTGCAAAACCTTTCAATATCAGAGGCACTTATTCCTGACAGTTGAATTCCTTATGTGGATAGACTCTATGAAGGTCAAGGATCTAAATTCTGCAATATTTTTAGCATCTAAAATCCTACTTTATGCTCTACTACTAGATCTCTTGGTCTTTAAAAACATGCTATCGAATTCCTAAGTCCCTACATGCCCTAACCAACCAAAGTTTTAACTAATAGAAAAATGAAAACATAATTCAATTATTAATAAAGAAAAATATTTTGAAGCAAAAGAAGTCACAATGAACCCAATTTCCAACTCATTGTTCTCATTAAATTATCAACCGAAATAACTCACTACTCTTGTTACCATCTCTACCTCTACATTCGTTGAAAAAATTTTTATTCTTAATGACTTCAACTTTTGGTATAGATGCAATTAAAATAATAGTGAATAAGTTGGGCACATTCCCTGCCCACCCTGATCTTAAAGTTCGGTTGGGAAAAGACAGTCACTATAAGACTATGTGACAGGGCTCGGGGCTTTGCTCAGTGGTAGAGCAATAGCCTAGCACATGCAAGACCCTGGGTTCAATTCCCAGCACTTCAAATGAAGAAGAAAGAAGGATGAAGGAGGAGGAGGAGGAAAGAAATAAAGAAAGGAAGAAAGGAAGGGAGGAAGGGAGGGAAGGAGGAAAAAGAAGACGACGACGACACGATTGAATATATCAAGGGAAACCACAGAAGTACTAAACATAAAAGATTAACATGGGTAGATTCATGGAGAAGCTCCTTGGAAGCAATGCTGTTGAACCCAGACCTGAAAGATGGGTGGGCAAGGAAAAGAGCTGACAAGTACTGGAAAAGGAGGGGAAGGAAGCATACTAAACTTGGAGACAAGAGAACATAATATAAATGAAGACATAAAAGGTGATTCATGTAGTTGAAGTACAGAAGTCAAAGTTGGAAATGACAAGAAGTGAGACTAGAGAACATGTTAATGACAACCACTGAAAGATTTTAAGGAAGGTGTGAACTATTCAAATCTTCCTAGCTAAGCATAAAAAATGGTTAGAGAAGGGAAGGGAAGCAAGCATGGAAACCATTCGGCAGGTTGTTTCTATAACCCAGGTGAGTCACAAAGACTTGAACTAAATTGCTGGTAAAGAAAACAAATGCAGCTGGGTACAGCAGCACAGGCCTGCAATTATCCTAGCTATTCAGGAGGTAGAAGCAGGAGAATTGCAAGTTTGAGACCAGCCTTAGAAACACAGTGAGACCCTGTCTCAAAATTAATAACAAAAAGGACTGGGGACATAGGTCAGTGGTACAGCACTCCTGGGTTCAACCCCTAGTAAAGAAATAGAGCAGAGATGGAGAAAGAAAGAAAAATAATAAATGAAAGCAGATAGATTTAACAGATATTAAAGGTATGGAATACACAGGACTGGGTAATTATAAATTCATGAGAGGACCATGTCTATTATTTCACCAATGGTGGCTATGGATCTAGCACACAGTAAGTGTCTGATAAACAATGCTAAACAAATGAATCAAGAAAAATAAGGAAACATAGATATGCTACCCAGGGGCTGAGGATATGACTGGGTTCTATCGCCAGCACCACAAACACACTAACAAACCAAAAAAGATGTTGCCCAAGTTTCTAGCATAACAACTAGGTAGAGGAAGGTGTCCTTTACTGAGATGGGAAATACATAAGAAGAGGAAATAATGTTGAGTCTGAGGAACCTCTGAGTCCTCCAAGGAGAGATAATAAGGATTCAGTTATAAAGCTCAAGAGAAAACCAAGTCTTCCTTTTAAAGTATACTATAGGAAACATCACCCCAACCATCCTTTTAAAATTCCAGGGTTGTTAACTAATAGTTTTAACATCAGAGCTACCAAAAAATTAGTATCTATTCTTGTTGAGCATGGTAGCATATGCCTGTAAACCCTAGTGAGAGGCTGAGGCAGGAGGATCACAAGTTTGGGGCCTGCCTTGGCAACTCAGTGTGACCATATCTCAAAATTAAAATAGAAAGGGCTGGGGATGTAGCTCAGTGGTAGAGTGCCCCTAGGTTCAATCTGCAGTACCACCAAAAAATATATAAATATAGACATATAGACAAAGACCATATAAATATGATCATGTATGTGTGTGTGTGTGTGTGTGTGTGTGTGTGTGTGTGTGTATATATATGAGAAAGAGAGAGAGAGAGAGAGAGAGAGAGGGAAGAGAAATGCCATCCAGAACACCAACAAAAACAATACCTGTTTTGAATAACATATCATGGTTATGTAAGATGAAAACTAGGGGAAACTGGGTAAAGAGGACATGGAACTCTGAACTCCTCGCAAATCACTCCAAAATTTAAAAAAAAAAAATTATTAAAACAACTACAACAACAAAAAATAAGAACATGAAAAAATAAGCCACAGACAGGGAGAAATAATTGTAATACATATCTGACCAAGGACCTATATCCAGAAAATATCAAGAATGCCTACAAACCAAAATTAAAAAGACAAAAAATTTTAATGTGCAAAAGACTAGAGCCAGACATGACATCACGCACACTCCAAATAACCAATAAATATATGAGAAAGTGTTCAATCAACATCATTAATCACTAAAAAGGAATATATTAAAACCACATTGAACTAACACTACATAAATATTGAAAAGGTTAGTATTAAAAAGACATACACACAAAAGATAAAGAAGAGGAAAAAACTGAACTGTGCAGCAAATAGGATGTGCAGCAAATAGAAGTCTCATTCATTGTTTTTGTTTTAGCTTTGTTTTGAATAAAAAGATTGAAGCTGGGGTGCTTTACCACTGAACCACATCCCTATTTTATTTTTTTATTTTGAGACAGGGTCTCACTAAATTGCTGAGGATCTTGCTAAGTTGCTGAGGCTGACCTCGAACTTGTGATCCTCCCTGCCTCAGCCTTCCAAGTTGTTTGGATTGTAGGCATGTGCCAGCATGTCCAGCTTCATTCATTCTTTGTGGTACTGTAAATGGTACAATCTAATTGCAAAAATAGAAGTTGCAAATAAAATTAAAATTTTATACATTCTACAACCCAGTAATTTCATTTCTACATATTATCCAAAAGGAATTAAAACATATGTCTACAAATGACTTGGAAGAACATTCATTGCCTCTTTACTCATAATAGCAAAGTGAAAAAAAAAAAAAAAGAAAAACATAAGAAAATGAAATAAAAGAGGAGAGGAAAAAAAGAACCCAAAAGTTCATTAAAAGAAGAATAAACTATGGAATATGCACACAATGGATACTACTCAGTCATAAAAAGTAATGAACTATATACATATATGAAAAATTGGTAAACCTCAGAAACATGTTCAGCTAAAGAAACCAACACGAAAGAGTACATATTTTATATTCTATTTAAGAAGAGCAAAAACAAATTCTTAGATTGATAGAAACCAAAACAATGATTGCCTGGGAGATGGGAGGTATGAGTAGAACTTCCTAGGGTGACGAAAATGTCCTACTTTTTGATTTGGATGATGGGTATACGGTGGATACAATGTTAAAGCCTCTCAAACTGCAGGTCTAAGTTCCACGCATTTTACTATATGTGCAGTATATCTCAATTTTTTTTTAAAGGAGAAGGTGAGAAAAGTTCATCTAAAAATTTTTGATAGGATGGCCAGGAAGTGCTTCAGGGCAAAAGTGACATCAGAGAAAGACCTGTAAAATGTGAAAAAACTAGACAGGTGAGCATTTGATGGAAGAATCTTCAAGGCAGAAGAAATAACAAATGCAAGGTCCTTCAGCAGGGTCTTGCCCTTCAGCAACCAGTTTTTAAAAAACAAGGAAAATCTTGGAGTAGGTAGGAGAAGGCAAAGACAAATTCTGAGACGCAACAAGGGGATCAGATGATATAATGTCTGGTGGGTCACAGTGAGCCTTGTTAAAGATTTCTGTCTTCATCTTAGGACTTAGTGCTTACTAATAATCAGGCACTATGCTCAAGTAGCTTACATAAAACTTACGTAAATAGCAAAACCAGGATTAGAACCTAGGTGTATCTGATTCCAAAGCTCATAATCTTAACCACTTGGTTTTACTAACACAACCTAGTTTTAATATTAGTAAATATTGTGTTTACTAGTAACTTTATATCAGATTGTCTCAATCATGTATTATTCTACAAATAGATTATAAATGTGATGTAAAGATCTTTTGAATGAAATTTTGTATTGCTATTTAAAAAGTTCTGCAATCAAGTTAAAACTGAACCTGTGTAAAGTCACATTTAATTTGTATGGTTCTCTCTATAAACTTCCTAATTATAATTCTGGTACATAAAACTGTGCACAGTTTCATTGCCACAGACTCTATAACACAGTGACTCCATAACACAGTCCCTTCACTTGTTCTTCCTGTTGAATCACTTTATTCTATATTTTTACTTCAGCCTACTTTGTTTTACAGTGCCTAAGTTCTGTTTTGAATGCACGTGTAAAATTCACTGTTTTTGGAAAAAAATGAAAGTATGTCCTTTAAAATCTGGGACAAGGATGTCCACTCTCACCACTTCTATTTAATATAGTGTTAATATATTGCTAAATTCTAGCCAGAGCAATTAGGCAAGAAGGAAACAAAAGGAATAGAAATAGGAAAGAAAGAAGTCAAGGTATCACTGTTTACAGAAGATGTGACCCTATATGTAGAAGATTAAAAAAACAAAACAAAACAAAACAAAACAAAACCTCTATCAAAAGACTGCTAGAGTTAAAAAACAAATTTGGCAAAGTAGCAGGCCACAAAATCAACATACAAAAATCAAGTACTTTCCTACATACAAACAATGAATCTGCTGAGAAAGAAATCAGCAAAACAATTCCATTTACAATATGCAACTCCACCAGCAATGTATGAGTGTGCCTTTTTCCCCACATCCACGCCAACACTTATTATTGCTTCTGTTCTTGATAACAGCTATTCTAGTTGGAGTTAGATGAAATCTTAGGGTGGTTTTAATTTGCATTTCTCTAATTACTAGGGATGATGAGCACTCTCATATATTTGTTGACCACCTGTATATCTTCTTCTGTGAAGTGTCTGCCCATTTCCTTAGCCCATTTATTGATTGGGTTCTTCGTATTTTGGGTGTAAAGTTTTTTAAGTTTTTTATAAACTTTGGAGATGAGTGCTCCGTCTGAAGTGTGTGTAGAAAAGATTTTCTCCCACTCTGTTGGCTCTCTTTTCACATTATTGATTGTTTCCTGTGCTGAGAAAAAAACATTTTAGTTTGAATCTATCCCATTTATTGATTCTTGCTTTTATTTCTTGCGCTATGGGATCTTGTTAAGGAAGTCTGGTCCTAAGCCAACGTGATGGAGATTCGGGCCTACTTTTTCTTCTCTCTGGTGAAGGGTCTACAATAGCCTCAAATTAAAAACAAACAAAACAAAACCCTAGGAATAAATCTAACCAAGAAGGTAAAAGACCTACAATGAAAACTACAGGACATTGAAGAAACTGAAGATCTCAGAAGATGGAAAGACCTCCCATGTTCATGGATAGGCAAAATTAATATTGTTCAAATGGCCATACTACCAAAAGCAATATACAGATTGAATGCATTCCCCACTAAAATACCAATGATTTTCTTCACAGAACTAGGAAAAAAATAAAGTCCTAAAACTCATTTGGAAGAATAAAAGACTCAGAATAGCCAAAGCAATTCTAAGTCAAAAAGAGGTAATACTAGAGGCATCACAATACTTGACTTTGAAATATATTACAAAGCTACAGTAACAAAAACTGCATGGTATTGGCATAAAAAGACACATAAACCAACAGTACAGAAAAGAAGACACAAACAGACATATCTATAGTCATCTGATCCTTGACAAAGGTGCTAAAAACATATGCTGGAGAAGAGTCTTTTAAACTGGTTAGTCATGTGCAGAAGAATAAAACTAGATCCTTATCTCTTACCTTGCACAAAAATCAAATCAAAATGGATCAAATACCTAGGAATTAGAACAGAAATTATGCAATTTCTAGAAGAAACTGTAGGATCAATGCTCCAGCTTTTGCATAAAAGCTAAGGAAATAATGCCAAGAGTTAATAAATAGGATGGCATCACCTTAAAAGCTTCTGCACAGCAAAGGAAACAATTAGGAATATTAAGAGAATCTACACAATGGGAGAAAATCTGTTAGCTACTCTTCTGAAAGAGGAAAAATATCTAGAATACATAAAGAACTCAAAAACTTTACACCAAAAAAATCAAATAACCCAATTAATAAGTGGGCAAATGAATTAAACAGACACTTTTCAAAAGAGAAATAGAAATGGTCAACAAATATGTGAAAAAAATGTTCAACATTATTAGCAATCAGGGAAATGCTACATTGAGATTTCATCTCACACCAGTCAGAATGGCAGTCATCAAGAACACAAATAAGAAAAAGGAGTACTTTTACACTGTTGATAGGACTGCGCATTTGTACAACCACTAAGGAAATCAGTATGGAGTTTCCTTAAAACACTAGCATGGAACCACCATATGACCCAGCTGTACACCACTCCTTGATATTTATCCTGAAGAATCAAAGTCATCATACTACAGTGATATATATGCACACCCATGTTTACAGCATCACAACTCACAATCCAATAGCCAAACTATGGAACCAGGCTAGGTATTCATCAGCAGATTAATGGATAATGTGGATATATACACAACGGAGTTTTATTCAGTCATAAAGAAAAATGAAATTGTCATTTGCAGGAGAATGGATGGAATTATTGAAGATGAAGATCTCCCATGAAGATCAAAGGGAGATCAGTGGGAGAAAGGGATGAGAGGGTAGGACATGGGGAATGAGAGAGAAAATGCTGGGGGTGATACTGACCAAACTATACTTCTGTATTGTATACTGTGTGCACAAATATGTAACCGAAAATCCCATCAGTATGTAAAACTAAAATGCACCAATAAAAAAATGTGGGGAAAAAAATACAATGTGATGTGATGAGAAGAAAGTGGAATTTGGGATTAGAAGGCCCCACACCGCCACTGATTCACTTTAAATCTGCTACAGCCCAATATTTTGGTCTATAAAATGGAAATATAATCTCTGCTCTGCCTGCTTCTTAAAGTGCTATAAGAAAAATAATTAGATAATCTATCTCTCTGAATGTAGTCATAAATCACCAAATACTCCATTAATGTATGCCATTGTTTTTAATCAATGAGGTGGAGCATAAACATTTTGGGCATTTAATGCCAACTATTCCAGACAGAAATGTAATAAAATTGTGATAAGAACAGCAATAAAAAAGTGATAAATTTTTAAAAAATACATTGTTTTTCTATTTAATTTAATCGAATTTTCCCATTAAGTTTTCCTAAATAAAACATAATTGAATTGCAGCTCTTGATTGTTACTTCTTGGTCTGTTTATCTATTGTTCATAGATTTTCATTTTATTGTTCAATATCTGATTTTTTTTCTTGCAGTAATGGGGATTGAACCAAGGGTCTCATGCACTGAGCTATATCTCCAGCCCTTTTTTAGATTTTGAGACAGGGTCTAGCTACATTACACCTAGGCCAGGCTTGAACTTGCAATCCTTCTACCTCATCCTCCTGGGTAGCTGCAATTATAGGTGTGCATCACTGCACTCGCCTTCATTGTATTTTCTTAATACAATCATGATAAAATGTATTAAAAATCAGACATTGAAGTCTTGCACAATGGCACACAACCTGTAATACCAGTTATTCAGAAGTTAAGGTAGGATGATTCCAAATTGAAATCCAGCTTCCAGCAACTTAGCAAGACCCTGTCTCCAAATTAAAAAGAAAAAGGGTTTGGGATATAGCTCAGTGGTAGAGTGCCCCTGAGTTCAACTCTTTGTGCCTCAAAAAAAAAAAAAAAAAAAAAAAATTTTTTTTATACCAAACTTCCAGATCTCTTCCAGTTGACCAACAATGCTACACAGATACCATTTTCTCTATATACCATGACATAAAAGAAGTATGGGAGCAATGCTTTAGCCAGTATTCCATACTGGGTAGATGCAGACTCCTGATAATATAAAAAAATGCAGGACAATACCGAATGCAAAAAGAAATCTACCTCTACAAAATCATGTATCTAAGATGGCTTTAATCTAACTGAGAGGTAAACCAGGATTTCAGAAAATCAGCATAACCTAGAAAAAAGACTTGAAGCTTCTGGGTCATTGACCTGACTTCAAATGGCCCTGTGACCTATGAGTCCTAGGATAGCATACATTACCTTCTCTGATTCTTCTTTCTCATCATTAAATGGAATAATACCATCTATTTAGTAGACCTGTTAATGTAAAGATAATTTTTAGAAAGCATACTGCACAGTGCAATAATTGGTAAACAACAGAACTCAGTGAATAGTACTTATAATTATGAATACCGTAAGTTCAATTACATTAAAATATCTGTAAAAACCAAGATGGCCTGAAAAAGCACAAAAACAAATAAAAATAGTTGATGTGTTAAGGTGATATTCATACTAATTGTTTTTTCTTTTAAATAATTTTACATGTTATCATGTTGTTTAGCAGTAGATATAGAGATGAATAAATCAAATGTGAAACCATCCTTAAAAGAACCCTTAAGACTAATTCTCTTGGAATATGAGTAATTATCCCATTGATGCCTCTGTTATATTGAGGTTTTTGAAAGAGAAATACAACTGTGAGGTATCATCCTTATTCAAAAGTTCTTCAAAAGAATTTAAAGAATATTTTCTTCTAATAAAACAAATGCTTACGGATAGTCCTACAATTCTGTTATGTACTTTCAAGTGGTCCTATAATAGACTTTCACCCTGGGGATGGTTCCCAGAGTGAAAGACATTACTGTCTCTTCTCAGTGAGCCAGTGGGCCCAAAGGGAACTGGAGAGCTTAGAAATCCAGAGGAGATATAGCAAAATGATTAATGATTTAGAAATTGGTCTTAAATTCAAGGATGGACACATTTATCTTGGATTAGAGAAAGCTAATGACAAAGATTTCATTATCTTAAAATATGCAAAGGCAAATGTGATTAATACTATTTCTTTACTTTTACTATGAATAGATTAAAAGCAAATGGAATCAATACTCAATAGTAGGAATACAGACCAGATTATATCTTTTTAACTATGAGTTTCTCAGTAACTGTGGGATCCCTAACTATTGACTATTCATATCTCAGTATCTACTACAGGATTGGGCATCTAGGAAATACTCCATAAATATGTAGCAAACACACACACACACATACACACACACACACAAATAATAGATCACTCAAATTTTTAAATAGTCAAACCATAGAAGTACACTATAGGAACAGGACAGGAAATTTCTGATACTAAATAATAATAATAATATTATCCTTCTCACAGTGACTTATATACTATACAGAGAGATAAAGTTTATTATATCTCAAGGTTATATCACTGTTTTATAAAAGCCCTTGAATTAGGATGTGCCTGTAGTCCCAGCTACTTGGGAAGCTGAGGTTGGAAAGATCATTTGAGCCCAGGAATTCAAGACCTGCCTGGGCAACTCTGCAAGACCTCATCTCAAAAACAAAAACCTCTTCAGCTGTGATGACCTGTCACAAACTGGCTGTAGTAAAGAGCTGAAGCAAACAGTCTCTATTCTTCCCAGAAAATTAGTGCCTGTTTTAAATATCTATTAAGCACCTAGAGTTCTAGCAGTAAAATTCTGCTACTAGCTCAAAATGGCAATTGATAAGACACAAATAGATGAGTACCTGACTTGGGTCTCAGTGCTGCAGGAACAATCCAACAGGTGAAATGATTCTCAACAGATAAATGCAGCTTGGTCATCCTCAAAAGCACTTTTCTTTACCCATAGTGATTTACAATGAGGTGAGTCATTCTTTTAACCTCATTTTTCATGCTATTTACTGTCAAGGAGTAACAATCTAAACATGGATAGGAAAATCGACATAAGAATCATGCTTATAAAACAGTGAAGCTGTGTTTACAGAATTAAAACAAAATCTGTTTGGGCACTTTAGAGTGACATTGAATACCTGGGTCACCAACTAAAAAAAAAAAAAAAAAAAACTAACTTAAAAAAAAAAAGAAATCTGACAAAAAGTGTTGCAAAAAGCTGAAAAAAGTGAACCTACCTCTCATGAAATGCCCACATATAAATAAAATACAGTTCATAAAACCATATGTCCCTTGATGAGATTCATATTCAATTAGAAAGGCATATTTCTCCTCAGTCTCAAAGAGCACAACAAAAAGTCAGCCAACCCAATCTCCATATGAACGCTCCAAATGTCAATTCCATTTTCTAAGTCAAGCCCATCCTGTGTCCACAGTTCACTGCTCCAAAATTGATACAATTAGAATGGATACTTTTCTCTCCTGTCTTCTCCCTTTAAGGCAGGTGCCTGGAAAGCAGTCTTTCCCTTCTCCTTAAACAGCCAAGTTAACTTTTGTAAGTATTCTCTGGAGTCTGTCCTTTGAAGTTTTCTTTCAAAATGGGTTGGTTGTCTTCGGGGTCAGGAAACAATATTATCAAACTAAAATTTGGAACAATATTTCAAAATAGGAGAAACTTCAGTTAAGAATGAATGGAGGGGCTGGGGAGATAGCTCAGTCAGTAGAGTACTTGCCTTGCAAGCACAAGGCTCTGGGTTCGATCCCCAGCACCCAAAAAAAAAAAAAAAAAGAATGAATGGAGTTGTGGCTCAGTGGTAGAGCGAGCGCCTGGCATATGAGAGGTCCTGGGTTCGATACTCAGCACCACATATAAATAATAAATAAAATAAAGATACTGTGTCCATTTATAACTAAAAATATTTTTTTAAAAAGAGTAAATGGAACAGATATGAAAAGATGGCAGAGAAAGTTTATTCCATTGTCATCACTGACCAAAATTTACATCCAAAGGCTACTAATCTAAATGTAGGGTATCATGAAAAGCAGACTAACACAATATTAGCCATTTTACTCACAATTTTCACAATTCACATTTTTTTTATCTGATCATTAGTATTCCAATTTGAAGTTCAACACAAAGAGCTGTGATGAATAGAAGAAATAGTTAATTACTATAATTTAGATCAAATCAAGATTGACTTGAAATTTCAAAATTCCATCAATGGCTACTAAACCACAAGGAAAGAGATAACTATACATCATGTGCCTCCTGACAGAAGTATATACCACTACCTTTAATAGACTCTTGTCAGAACATTAAAACCTGAATCAGATCAAATCTCTAGATATAATTACCAGTTTACAAAAAACACAGGGGACAAAGGAACACCACAAGCAAGCAGTCTGCAAAACCCAGATTGTGAAAACCAAAGTATGAGCAACCTAGTTTTTCAACAAATAAGATACAGAAAAACAAAATAAGGAAGAACTCATAGATTTAAAAAGTTTATACTTAAATTTATTTTTTAGATTCATATTGAAATATTGATAAATACAATTAGGTCTGAGATTGACTGTAAAATAATCCAATATACTGGGGATGAGGTAGAAAAACCTATGAATGAAACAAGATTGACCACAAGTTAATAACTTGTGGTCAATCAGTCCATTCTATTTTTGTGCGTTGGTTGAAGTATTCCATAATAAAAAGGTTGTGTGTGTGTTCTTTTTTTTGTTTGTTTGTTTTGTTTTTACTTTGGTACCAAAAAAAAAAAAAAAAAAAAACCAACAAAAAATAGCAGAAGGTAGTTCGTGGAGAGAATGCCAGAGAAGATGAATGCTCTAGCTACCTTCCGCCATCCTCACTTACTCAAAAATACTAATTATTGTCCGTTCTTCCTTCTTTCTCTCCTTGATGCTTCCTCCACCTCTACCCCCAGTACTGGCAATTGAACCCAGGGGCACTCTACCACTGAGCTACATTCCCAGCCCTTTTTAATTTTTTTATTTAGAGACAGGGTATCATTAAATTGCCAAGGCTACCCTAGAACTTACAATCCTGCCTCAGTCTCTCAAGTTGCTGAGATTACAGGGATGCCCCAGTGCACTGGACAATAAAAAGATTTTTTAAAAAATTGCATCATTAGATCCAAAATTCATATATAAAAGCCAGACATATCATGGATATTGAGTAGGGCACTGTAAAATACTTTTCCAAATTTGCATTAGATTGAGTACAACAGATTGTTATTGTTATGACACTTAAATATATTAGATACAAAACCATTTCTAAATTATTTCATAAACCTATTCCATAACTACAGTGAAATACCATATTTCATTAGAAACCATATGCGTATTGATTTTTCAATAGTGAGAACTGAATCTTCAGTTTTTTAATTCAAGTGCCTCATGAAAAAAATATAAATTCTGCATGCCTGATAAAAACTTCAGGCCCCCAAATTTACTTGAACCCATTACAGTCAAAGATCTAAAAAACTGTTTTTTAATTAGACTTCAAACGGCGGGGGGCGGGGGGCGGGGGACGGACGGACGGACGGACGGACGGACACGACACACGACACGACTCAACACATTCAAAGACAACAATAAAACAAATTGAGCAAACTGTGAATTAGCACCGCTAATGAGGTTTCAATTCCTAGTCCAATATGAAATTCTGGGTCAAGATCTTTAATCTGGATTTATTACTACTACGTTAACCCATTAAAGATTTATTTAAGACCCCAAGATCCATCATTTACCATTTTTATGTAGAGAAACTATAAATATGATAATTTTCATCCATAAGCATAAAGATAGTCACAAACACTGATGAATATAGTATTACTGCACCAGCCAAGAACCCGAAAGCTGGAATAGAGAAAAATCACTAATTTATGTAGCCAATTTTGTATTGCAAGTAATAATGGGAACCAGCTATTCTGTGGACCATTCCCAAAATTCAGTTTAGTTTCGAAAAGATATCTACTACTCAGTAAAAAGTAACAAGAAGTCCAACATCAGGCACACAGTAAACATTCAGTAAATAAATGTAAGTGAATAAATGGCAGAAGAAACTGCTTACCTAACCTCCCTAACACTGCTCCCTCAAGGTGCCTTTCCAGTCAAATACAAAGAAGTGGAAAATAGAAAAAACTAGACTAGGAAGAATAATAATCTAACATAGCTAACCTAGCTAATCTGCACATCAATAACCCTCCTGCCCCTAGTTAATATCTAAAACATTCATAACTCATCAAGTTAATATCTTAGAACATTCTTGATTCATAAATAATGAAACCACTCTAACTAGCTAGAAATAAGCTTTCAAGGAGTTCTGTCATATATTTGGGGTCCTAGTTTAAATTATCATACTGAGGAAAGATCTATTTATTTTTCTTACAGAAGTCAACAGAAAGAGTAACTTATGTTATCCTTAATAGGCCAAAAAGGCCACTTTATAAAACCTCCATATAACATATCTCTTCTGAAATTGCTCAATTCAAAAGTTGTAAATGACCAAACCCAAGTATTTTTTCAGGTCTCCTCCTCAACTTCCTTTTATGCTATTGACCATCTATTCCGTAACACTCCTCAATTATCACTATACTTTCTGTGTTCTCCTCTCTGTTAATTTCCTATTAGTGCTAAACACATCACCAGAGTCTTACTATTTTGCCATTCTGGAAGTCAGAAGTCTGGAATTAGTTTCACTGTGCTAAAGTCAGATGGCTGGCTCCTTCTGGAGGTTCTGAAGAGAGAATCTTTGTTCCCCAGGCCTTTTTCAGTTTCTAGAGGCCATCTGCATTCCTTGGCTCACTGCCCCTTCCTCAAATCACTCCAATCTTTTGCCTCCTTCTACTACTACTGATTCTGCGCTCTAAATAGACTTTTGTGGTTAACTGGGCTCACCTAGATAATCCAGGACAATCTCCCCATCTCAAGATCCTTATTTTAATCACATCTGCAAAATCCTTTACCATCTAAGGTAAAATACCCACAGCTTCTGTGCATTAGGACAAGGACTTATTTAGGGGCCCTTTCATTAGCCCTACCACATACTCCAATGGCCTTAACTTGAATTTCCATATCTTCTGCCAAATAGTGTTTACTGCTTTTCTCTTTTTATTTTCTCCCATATTCCTTTATAATCATTGCTTCAATTCTAACCTCTAAGGTCATACCCAAGTCTCTTACCTTGAATATGAGAAAACTCAAAGCCTAGACAGAACAGTGTCTTGCCTTGATTCACATAAATGCCAAAAGGGTATTTCTACTTGGATGTCTTCAGAGCATCTCAATTCAATAATGGACTGAATCCTATTTCTATCTGAACAATACAATTCTTTCAGACTCACAAGTTACAACTGTATTACACTCTTTTCCTTGTGTTCATTCAGCTGGCTGGTTCTTTCATCTCTGTCCTTCCACTCACTTTGG
This sequence comes from Sciurus carolinensis, assembly GCF_902686445.1. Classification (NCBI taxonomy): domain Eukaryota; kingdom Metazoa; phylum Chordata; class Mammalia; order Rodentia; family Sciuridae; genus Sciurus; species Sciurus carolinensis. Next base: position 85,232,577 of record NC_062224.1, read on the forward strand.
AATCCAACTGCAGCTTCATAGTCTTAAAATCTAGCTTTGGTTGGGTCACAACGTTGCTGAAACCCAAAAGTTCTCTACCAAGAGGTCCATCAAGCCTTCTGGGCCTGATGTTTGATGTTCAAGTCCTCTACAATGCATCCCCACTCTCATCTCGGACCCTCCAGATCTATCCATTAGGATCCCCCAGTGTCCTCAGCCTATACATCATACTCGTTCCTACTTCTTTTCCCACATTGCTTTACTGTTCTATACTGCCTTCCTTAGTCCCTCCAGTTTTGAGCACATCCTTGCCTATGTGTCACAGAATTCAGCACTTTGTAAGTGCTCAAGTTTTTTATTTATCTGTCTTCATGTCAGACTGTAAATTTCTTGAGAGTGAAACTATATCATATATACTTTAGCACAGACTAACAATCTACTATGAGGCATTCAATAATAGCTGTATGTTAAGAACCAAATAAAATCTCTAACAATAAAAATATATAGCCAGACATGGTGGTGCACGCCTGTAATTCCAGCAGCTTGGGAGGCTGAGGTAGGAGGATCATGTTCAAAGCTAGCCTCAGCAACTCAGCAAGGCCCTAGGCAATACAGCATGACCCTGTCCCAAAATAAAAAATAAAAAGGGATGGGAAATGTGGCTCAGTGGTTAAGCACCCCTGGGTTCAATCCCTGATACCAAAAACAAAAAAAGAAGAAGAAAATAAAAATATATTATAGCACATGAAATTATTTTAAAATTTAATTGTAAAGCATATATAATATAGGAAAATGACTCCAAAGAAAATTAAGTGAGAAAAATTAGAAAAAGTATTTGTTTTCAACTTTATAAACATTTATACATTCATGTATACTCAATATAATTAACATTTAAGAAAAATACCTGAAAGGCATACACTAAAATGTTATTGTATTTATCTCCAAGCAGCCTGACTTTGATTTGCTCTAAATTTTTTCTTTATACTTTCATTTTCTACCCTTTGTGTGTGTGTGTGTGTGTGTGTGTGTGTGTGTGTGTTGCTGGGGATTGAATCCAGGGTCTTGTGCATGCAAGGCAAGCACTCTACCAACTGGGCTATATCCCCAGTGCCACCACCCGCCTTTTTTTTTTTTTTTAAAAACAATGAAAGGCCATATAGTCTAGTAATCTAGTAAGAGGGAATACAGCATCAAAAGCATGGACATTATAGCCAGTCCACCTGGACTTAAATAAATTCTAGCTCTGCCACTTATAATCTGTGTGACCTTGAGCAGTGTCTAATTCCAGCTCTATAAAACCCAGACAGTAACATAAATACCTATGTCATGAGTTGTTTTGAGTTTTACATGTGTTAATAAATTAACACCTTAGAATAGACCCTGGCTCAGAATAAATCCTACAGTATATAAGCAGGAGCTACCAATACTACTATTACTGCTACTATTATTATAATTAGTGTTATTACTAAGCAATTTTAAAAACATATGCCTACAAAACTATTAAAATGGCTTTTAAAAAATGATCAATATTGAATGCAGTCAAAGATGCATTGTAGGTTGAATGTTTCTATCTCCTCCTAATTCATTTGTTGAAATCCTAAATAATGGTATTAGGAGGTGGGGCCTCTGGGAGGTAATTAGGTCATGAGAGCAGAGTCCCCATACAGAAGATTAGTATCTTATAAGATGACGCACAAGAATCTGAACTCACTCTCTCTACTCTCTCCACCATGTAAGGCTGTAGTAAGAAGAGAGCTGTCTGCAAACTAAGAAAGAAGACCTCACCAAGAATCCTGCTGGCATCCTGATCTCAAGATTTCTAACCTCCAGCACTGGGAGAAATCAATGTCTGTTTAAGACATACAGGTTTTGGTACTTTGTATAGCAGCACATTCTGACTAATAGAGACTGCAAAGCCACTAGAACTCACACATTGCTGTTTAGAATGCAATGGTGAAGCTACTTTGGAATATCGTTTGGCAATTTCTAATAAAGTTAAACATTCACTACCACATGATTCAGTCATCTCATTCCTAAGGGTTTAACCAAATGAAATTGAAAAAAAAAAATGTTCACATAAAAGTTTATATGGAAATGTTTGTAGTAGCTTGACTTATTATTACTAAAATCTGGAAATAACTCAAATATCTTCAACCGTGAATAGATGAACAAACTGTGTACACCCATATGATGGAATATCACTCAACAGTAAAGACCAACTACCTATTGTCAACAACACAGATGAATCTCAATGCAGCACAGTAAAGGAAAGCAGACAGATTCAAAAGGCTCCATACTGTCTGATTCCATCTATAAGGCACTTTGGTAACAGGGGCAGAAAATTGATGAATGGCTAACATGGGAGGAGGGAAGGAGAAGGGGCTGTCTACAGAGGAGCACAAAGAAATTGTATAAGTAATGGTTAATGTTTTACATCTTTTTTTTTGCAGGGGGTTACCAGGGATTGAACTCAGGGGCACTTGACCACTGAGCCACATCCCCAGGCCCATTTTGTATCTTATTTAGAGACAGGGTCTCACTGAGGCTGCTTCTGAACTCATGATCCTCCTGCCTCAGCCTCCTGAGCTGCTGGGATTACAGGTGTGTGCCGCTGCACCTTGCTCTATATCTTGATTACAGTGGAAGTTACATACTTTGTCAAAATTCATGAAAGTCATAATAAAAAGGATGAAGTTTACCACATATAAAGTATATCTTAATTTAAAATTTTTTAAAATGAAAATAAACAAGGACTTAATTTTAAGTTACCAACAAGACCTGTCCAACCCCTTACCTTCATAGAATTATGCTCACTCTATACATGGACAGCTGCCTATTTTATAACACAAAGAAGATTCTAAAAACTGAAATTGCCACATATAGTTACTTAATAGGACTTGAAGAATGGGGAAGAAAACTTTGGCTAGGGAACTAATGAAAGTCACTTCCATCTACACTCCCTCCTCCTCACCAAAAAATCCAGAAGAGCCTAATATCTAAATCTGGCTTTGAAGTCTATCATGGCACGGGAACTTGGACTAATACACAGCAAGGGGCCAGGTGCCCAACACAGTCTGATGCGTCATATCAACCAATTTGAAGAGGTAAGCTACTACAATAACTCATGATGAATAACTGTTCTAGATGCACAGTAACAAAGGAGCCAAGAGGATTTTCTGAATCCCATATTGCCATGGGTCCTGACACTAAGTAGAATAAATCAAGACTCAGGGTAAGGCAGAAGTCACTTCACAGATGAAACTATAAGAAGAATAAATAATGAATTAGGAATAAAAGAGAAAGGAATAAAAGACAAGTTTTATTTTACCATATAAGTTAACATACATAGCACACTATTTGACACTGAACTGAACACAATGAATCTTCGTCTTCTGTCTCACTCTGAATATAAATTGCTCTGTCTATCCTTCTCTCCTCATCTGCTTCGAGCTCTACCTCTCTTTCAGAGAAATATGTAATTTAACCTTCCTGAGACTACAAGGTCAGATTGAGGTAGTTCTAGAATGACAGGCTACTATGAATTAAATTCCAGCCTGGAGTGACTCTGAGGGTCAACACGTGGACTCAGACCATTACAAAGCCAACTTTAATTTCTAAGTATGGAATTATTCGAATCTTGTTGGTATTCCTCTAAACAAAGACTGGTCAGACTGGGCTAGAGACAAGATCAATGTGGACTGACATCAGTTTCCCTCACCACACCCAGCACAGATATAAGTGCCAATCTAAAACGTGCTGAAAGAATAAGCAGGCATTCATTTTGATGAATTTAGAAAATCTCCTTCCTGAAGGCAAGCACTTGCCTTTTACAACAGCCCAATGATTTCATAGGTATAATTCCTAAGAGTCTCTCTGTAGGCCTAGAACACCCAAGATCTTAATGCTAAGATACAAAGATAGGTACTAAAAATCAACCTTACAAAATAAATAAAAATTTAAAAGTGCCAGTCCACATGAAATTATTAACATACACTTTTCTTTCTTGTTTACATAAATAAAATGGAAATTTCTTTGTGAGAAAACAAGTGTCTTCAAGGGATATACGATCAGATTAATATCTATCCAACATACCAAATATTAATTTATTTATTCACCAAAATGTAGTTAGTCTTCCTCAGTTTCCAAGGCTTTCTTCAGAGCTGGTCTAACCTTTGAGATAGTTCTTATCCCGTCTATTTCAAGTATTATTAATAGGCCTCCTGGAGCTTATTATCTTTGACTCAAGCACCTCGTGGTCTCAGCAAAGGCTGCCAAGAAAGAAAGGTCTCTTAAGTCAAAAGTAGCATCAAGGCACTACAACCTGCAGTAAGTACAAAGTATCTACCGTGACCCTGTGGAAAAGGAGAAAAATCACCCCCCAATATTCATGGGGTTTTCCTCCAATATGCCAATATGACAATTCACAGTTGGTCAAGTGGCCATGGCCAAAACAAAGGAAAGAAAGGAATCAATTATCCAGATAATGCATGCATGTTTATATAACAAGCAGATATTTTAACTAAATAATTCAAATGCTTTTACCACTCACCCTTGATATTGCAGAGGCGAATCAGTAGTAAGGGAGGTGGTTCAGACTGGCAGTTCCATTCTTATGTTTTGAAAATCATCTTTTATGTATCTTAAGAGTTCTTCAGATCATGAAGAAACACAATGCAACTCTTTGTAAAACGACTTTTCAAAGTTCCTAAGCTAATGGAGGCGCTCTTGATTCAAAGAGATGGTTTTTCAACAGAAGGTCATTTTGACCTCAAATCTTTGAGCAGTTTACTCTTTAGCTGAATTCATCTAGTATTGAATATTCTTACTCAATTCAACTCACTAGCAGTCCTATAGATGCGAAGGAATGTCTATATTGCATTTGCAGGTAGTTAAAAAGAAAAATCCCACAGTTGTCGTCCCTTTCTTCTCCTATTTCGAGAAATTACTGCTGAGTACAGTGGTGCACCCCTGTAATTCTAGTGACTTGGGAGACTGAAGCAAGATGATCACAAGTTCAAGGCTAGCCTGGGCAACTTAGCAAGACCCTGTCTCAGAATAAAAAATAAAAAGGGTTGGGGGTGCAGGTCAGTGGCAATGTGCCCCTGGGTTCAATCCTCAGTACTGCAAAAATGGGGTTGGGGAAGGGAGAGAGAGAGAAATTGATTGATTACCAAATGCAAAGCGTGTACTGAGATATGTCGTCCTTCACAGTCGGGAGTAGTAATGAAGAGAGAAGGAAAGGCACCAAGGTACTCAGTCTCAGTAGAAGGGCTCAGAAAAATCTGAAGTGGGAAGATCTACCATGAGTGACCTCAAAGAAAGTGCTTTTCTCAGAATGATATTAAAATGTGTATGGGGGGCTGGGGTTGTGGCTCAGTGGTAGAGCGCTTGCCTAGCATGTATGAGGCACTGGGTTCGATTCTCAGATCACATATAAATAAATGAATAAAATAAAAGCCTATCAACATTTAAAAAATATATTTTAAAAAAAACGTGTCTGGGAAAGACCAGACTTAGCAAGCACAATACTTTGGAAGAAACAGGTTACTGAGTTACACTAAGAAAAAGCCTCCTTCAATAGATGGATGATTCAAAACAGGACTAGAAAACCAGATTATATTTTTCTATCTTCTAAGAACCCACAAAATGATTTCCAGAATCCAGATCTCAATCTCCTTCACATCATGGATACATTTGAAAAATAAGAATTAACCTTTCCAAAAAGTTCAGAAATTTTAAGTTTAAATTTTAACTAAACTTTAAAGTGCTTCTCTTAGGATCTATCTTATTTTATATCCAGTGCCTTATTCAGTGGGATACAGAGCTCTGCAATTTAAATCTGAAAAATTCATGCCTACAGGCAATATTCTCTTTTCTAACCTTGCACTAGTAACAATTTTGGGGGGCTTCAATTTCTTTATCTGGAAGATGGGACTAACAACTTATCTGCCACATCTACTTCAGAGAGTCTCTACTGAGGCTCATTTGAAGTTAGACTTATGACATAATTTTTAAACATCAAAGCACTATACAAATACTGGCTGCTTAGGCACACAATTGTTGTGAGCACACACACACACACACACAAAAGGATTAAAAAAGGTGATAAGAGGAGAAGTTTCTCCCACCTTAGAGAGAAGGGATTCAAAAATGGCAAGGAGAAATTTTAAGCTATTGGCCATGTGTATTTAGGGAAGTGGTTGGACATAAAATGTTTTTTGGTTTGTTTGTTTTTTGTATTTTTTTAAGTACTTTGAGCCCAAGGCCTCACACATGCTAGGCAAACACTCTATCCCTAAGGTATATCTCCTGCCCTTTTTATTTTATTTTGAGACAGGTTTTAGCTAAAGTTGGCTGCCCTCCAACTTGTGATTCTCCTGCCTCAGCCTCCAGAATGGCTGGGATTACAGGACTGCACCACCATACCCAGCTTGAATTATAATTTAGAAGTGGGTTCTCATGGGAACACAATCACTTTGCACAGACAGCAAAAGAAAAATAAGGAAGATTAAGAGTGGGTGTCCAGCTCTCAGCTCACCAAAATAACTGATGAAGTTCACTTGGGGAGAAAGGGTGGAGTCACTTATAACAGTGGGTATATACAGAATACTGTTGCATAAGTGAGAGAAATAAAAGTGTATTACCAACCATAGAACTGTCAGGTCATTCACAATCATACTGATACACACACACACACACACACACACACACGCGCGCGCGCACATACACATTGGTTTCTATAGAGGCTTTAGGGGAAAAAAAATTGAAAGCCTATTTCATAAGGATCAAACAGAAGTGCTTCCTTAGCTTAATTCTCCACATGAAACCTGAGGGAGGTAGCACTGCTGAGAAGAAAATAACAATGAGGTCAAGGGTGCTCTAGGAGCTATAGCCTGAGAAGATACAAACTGTTTTCTAAGCTCTACAAATCAGCAAAACAAGAGATGTGTTTTCAGAAGATCTGCTTGCCTTAACCCAGTATAGGAATTAACTCTCTAAGGGCTCTAGGATATTGGATAATGGGGGCCACACAAACGGAAAACTGAATTTTCGGAAAGAGCACCAGGCAAATGATACTAACTATGCATGTAAGTGACACTGTTTACACCAACAAGACAGAAGGGAAAATGACTAATCTATAGGGATAACACCGGGGACCAAATCACCAGTAACCATGACAACCCAAGTTGGAGGGAGGGAAATACAAATACTGACCAAACATCAGGGTGACACTATTCCTTCAGGTAGAGACCCTAGGGTCGGAAAAAGACTTGATTAGTGGAGGAAGGCGACCAAGAATGAAAGCGAGTGGCCAAAGAGGCAGTGTCCACGCAGGAGGGCTCGGCGGAGACACTAATACTCTCCTCGAGGCGAATCGCAGGGCTACGGGCTAGGGGACTGGACGCCTCCATACCGAAAGGGGAGTTACCTGGTGCAGGGCTGTCAAGCCGTCCACGTTGACGGTGTTGATGTCCGCTCCTCTCGCCAGAAGCTTTTTCACCTCGTCCGTGTCCCCGCTAGAGCAGGCGGCCAGAAAGACAGCGCCGTCCTCGAAGCGGACCCTGGGGCTCCCGCGCCTCGTCTGTGGTTGCCGCCCCGCGCCTCGTCGCTCCGCGGGCTCCTGCTCTGTCAGCGAGCCCCGCCAGCGCCGCAGCTGCTCAGCCCGCCGCATTCGCGCGGACTCTGCCCGCTTCCCGCCCAGGTGCTCCAGCTCCGCCATGGCTCCGGCCTGGGCAGGTGCTGCCGAAACTACCACCACTAGATTGCTGGTGCGGCTTGGGGTGCCGCTGCTGCCTCCCTCAGAGCGCTTCAGCCGGGAGCAGAAGGCGGAGACCACAGCACCGCCATCTTTACTCCTCCCGCCACTAGCACCTCCTGCGCGCTCGCTCGGCTTCAACACGCAGGCGCTGCCCGGGCCTTGGCTCATCACGGGACTTGTAGTAGCAGACGTGCCCTGAGGGCACGCCCTCGCCGTAAGGGGAACTACATATCCCTGGATGCATCGGGAAAAAAAAGCGAGGACAAGTTGCTCCCTCTTTCGCCAGGGAATCCAGCAGGGTCACCTTTGCCCCGAAGCTGGGATGGGCTCCCCGAACTGACGTCAGCCTCTCCCTCTAGGCATTTTGGGAGTCGTAGTTCATTCTTGTTATGACTACTAACTGATCTTATTTGGGGAGTGGAAAGGAGGCAATAAATACCCGTTTTCTGGTGGGGAGAACTGGACGTAAAGTACCCGAAAGAGTTGAATCCATGTCCCGGTTCCAAATCTAGAGTTTTGTTAACATGTATTAATCACAGTAAATGGGAATGTGCATGAGGAAGAGAGGCATCCATATACATACAGCAATACATGTATTACATAAATACTTTTCAACATGATACTTATTCTAAGCCCAGAAAAGAGCTTTAAAAGGAAGAAGCATCCAGGTGTAATGGCAAGAGCTTAAGCTTTGAATTCAAATTGAATTAACATTTTTAGACAAATTACTGGACTTCTCTGAGCCTGTTTCTTTATGCATAAAATAGAAATAATACCTCATAGGATAGTCTCATGGATTAAATGTGATAATGTAGGCAAGGATGCCTAGTGCTATTCCTGGAACATATCAATTAGCAATAAACATCAATTTCCTTTCATTCCCCTCCTCTATTCTTTTCATGGATCTTAAATTATTACCAGACATAATGGACGTTTTGTCTTCCATGATTTTTTTCAAAGTCACAGAAAGATGCTATGCAACATTCTAAACTCCTAAGGCAACAAGTGGAATATTTTCATATTCAACATGAATTGGTTATAAAACCTTTGTGCATCTAATTGATTTAATAACTATATCCTCTAGGACCTTAACCCTGGACAAAATATAATTAAATGTGTTATCCATAATTAAAGAGAACATATACAAATATTAGGTTCTTTAATCTTTTCTGCATGTTTGAAATTGTTCTTTTAAAATGTTACATAAATGCTGGGCATGGTGGTGCATGCCTGTAATCCCAACTACTGGCAAAGCTGAGGCAGGAGCATTGGAATTCCTGGTCATCCTGGATAACTTATTCTGACCCTGCCTCAAAATAAAATTTTTGGAAGGGTTGATGATGTAGCTCCAAGGTGGAGTGCTTATCTAGCACACACTTGGTCCTGGGTTCAATTCCTAGTGCCACACACACACAAAAAAAGTTGCAAAATGATTAGTATTATAAAGGGAAACTTTATTATACTCTTATTGTGAACATTTACCGGTTCCTCAATTTTCCCTGAAATGCACAGGAAATCATACACTGAAGTAAATAAATCTATGAATCGAAAGCCTCACATAAAAACTGACATATAAATACAAAATATTATGTTTAATAACATTGTGTCTATATACCAAATACTTTAGGATGGATATTCCTAATACCTTATAAATACTAGTTAAGCCTTACAGCATCTTTGTATGCAATGTCTAACAATGTCATAAAAATAAATCACTAATGTATACTTTTTGCAGGAAATACTGAGGATTGAACCAGGGGTGCTATACCACTGAGTTATATCACCAGTCCTTTATTTTATTTTTTATTTTAAAAAAGGGTCTTTCTAAGGTGCTTAGGGCTTCTCTAAATTGCTGAGACTGGTCTCAAACTTGGAATCCTCTTGCCTCAGCCTCCCAAATTGCTGGGATTACAGGTGTGTGACACCACACCCAACTTATTTCATTTGACTATTCTTTTTGCATTCAGAAAAAGAAATATCTGGTCCAGTTGTATAAACAAATTAAAGTTGAAAAAATAAATTAAATTGGCCAAGGTCAGCTTAAATTATTCTTTTCCCAAGAGATAGGAGGTTCAATTTCAAAAAGAATAGTCTCAATACTAGGAAGATTCAGGAAGCAGGAAGTACTTCCTTACTAATTATATTTGCTTTTCTTCTTCTCCTCATCTTTCCTTCCTCCTTTTCCCCTTCCCTTTCCCTTTCTCCTTACTTTCTACTTTTCTCACTGTAGTAACTTTCTCTTAGGAGATTTTACAGAAAGGTGTAAATAGCTAAGTTCCTTGAATAATTTAAGTGTAAACCTACCTAGAAGAAGAGAAATATAAATTTGAGCTAAGTGATTACGAAAAATAATAAGTATTACACTATAATTTAACCGTATCAGTCAAAAATTATGCCACAAAACATTCATCTACCTATAATGATTTGAAAACAATTTTTAAAAATTAAAATCATGTCAGTTTTTTTCCAACCAGGCCTGAGAATAAATTTGTACAATCAGTTCACTAAACAAGTATGATATCTTAAATTTATTAACTGAATTCCATTAAGAAAATAGTTTTATATACAAGCAAGTAAATCCTGACGCATAATCCTGTGTACAAATAAAATACAATTTTTGTACTTTCAAATGTATTGAATCCTCTGATATGTTATTGTATAAAGGGAAGAAGCTTTCATAAAATTGCAATATTCCATATCCACACTTTAAACAATAAACTTTAATACTAGAATTCTCCATTTAAAAAGCAATGACACCTGTAGACAGTTTATGAAAATTTTGTATTCTGGCCTCTATTCCCACCGGTTCCTATAGCGCCCTCTGGTGGACAAACGTAACTGCACGCTTAACACCCAGTCCTTTCTTTTCTCTGTCCATCCGCCTTTCCTTTCTTCGCCAAAACTCTAGTTGCTGGTTTTGTATATCACTCCTTTCCACAAAATTCAATACAGTTAGCACTTTTTCTGAGAGACATTAGGAGTTATTTCTTAGAGAACCACCCAAGGAAGTAAATTTCAGGTGTGAAGACAGAACTGTAATTGAGGTACAACAGTTGAGGTAAAAAGAAAATAAGACATTGAGGGGATTAAAAATCAGTAAAATATCAGAAATAAGATAAGTCATAACTCCAAAATCATCAGAGAAAATACTTCACTGGAGAATATCATGCTAAGTGAGATAAGCCAATCTCAAAAAACTAAAGGACGAATGATCTCGCTGATAAGCGGATGAGGACATATAATGGGGGGTGGGACGGGCTAGCATTAGGTTTAGGGTTAGGTTTAGAGTTAGGCTAAGGAGAGCGGTAAGAATGAAGGAAAGAAGGACTGTGTAGAGGGAAAAGAGGGGTGGGAGGGGTGGGAGGGGTGGGGGGGAGGGGAAAAATAAAATAAACATCATTACCCTATGTAAACGTAAAAAAAAAAATAAAAAAAAAAAAGAAAAGAAAATACTTCACTGCAATGAGTAACTGCTAACAATAAATGCAAAATCCCAACAGCTAACTGGAAATTAGACTGGACAGTAACAATTCATTGTTTTGTAACCTCATAATAATTCTCATAATTCATAAGCTACTTTAGTTGGTTCAGTCCTACAACTAAAGTGAGGAACTCCAGCGTAGGATCATAGAGTTCTAGTGAATGTGTGGGTCTAGTGAGGAGAAAACATAGCATGCAGTTCATGGAGAACCTGATGCTACTTAACATCAATTTGGACTAAATCTCTGCAGTTGCCAAAATTATATTGGCTTACAAGTTTAGGAAGAGACTGATCTTTGCTCCTATGCCACCCCTGTTCTGAAGCGACGCAATGAGCTTGGAGCAATGGTAGATGGAGGTTGGGTATTGTTTGTTTCATTGACCCACACCCAGTATTCCCACAGGCTAGTCAAGTTCCAGTCCTGTCCTTTGGATCCTCAGGACTGAGCCATCCTACACCTCTCGAGGAGCATTCACCTCTGGAGAGGCAGCTCTACGTCAAGGATGGTTTAGCTATAAACAAGTACTTCCTTATTCAGGTACTTCCTTTAACAGCTTAAAAGTCGTCTGTTCCAAGGCTGGGGATATGGCATGGTGGTGGCAAGATGTGTACTGAGTATGTGCCAGGTCCTGGGTTAGATCCCCAGAACAGTGACACAAGTAAATAAAATCTATTCCAAACTTCCACCCAATGCAAGAATCCCTTTGCGCCACTCTTAACAAATGATCACCCAAATTCCACTTGAACACTTGCAGTGATGCACTAGAATTCGCTCTCTTCGCTTTGTTCTTTAGAATTCTAATAGCCAAAATGCTTTATTGAGCTAAATTTCAGCTTTAATTTTCATTCATTCGTCTTACATGGGTCTTCTGAAGTAGTCTTCCGCATGAAAAATATATACAAGAAACGAAGACAGCTATCACCTATCCCTTTCTCCAGATTAAATATTTCCGGTTCCTTTATTGTACCTTCTATGAGGTGATTTCCAGTTTTCCGCTCTGACAAAGCCAACCTTGTAACCGCACGGGTGGCGCCAGGTCGCGCGTCCTCAGCAGCTACCAGAGGAACCTCGGCGGAGAAGAGCTGGGCGTAGGGATTTGAATGGTAGAGCCTGGCACGCGCGCTCCAATTTGAATGAGGCGTGAGCGGAAGCGAGCCCAGAGCGCTGGCCAATAAGGCGGGTGCGCCCTTCTCCGGGGGAATTGATGCGAACCAATCACAATCCTTGCAGGGCACGAGGCGGAGTCACGCCGACAGTCCCGGCTCACGCAGGCGCGGATTCCCGGTTCCCACTACGCGGGCTGCTGTGTTGTGAAGTGAGGTCTCCCAGGTAAGCAAGTTTTCCGGCCCCGCACCCGAGAAAACGTACCCCAGGAGCTCACTGTGGGTCTTGGGGTAAGGTGTTTTGTTTCAGCCCAACATGGAAGTTTTCCTTTCCTCTGAAAGGAGACTCAGAAAAGCCGATGGTGAGCGGAAGTTCTAAAGTATTTTCGCAATGAACTTTGGGTGGAAGCGTCTCCAGCGACAGCAGGGAGAAGTTTGCCAGGATGGAAAAGACCTAAGTGCCCTGTACTCGCCGCAGGGTATGCACAGGCCGTTATTTTTGCTTTCTTCAACATCTCAGGTTTTGTTAATTAATTATTAAACGCCCTACAGGTTTGGATACAAGAAAAGAAAAAAATTTTTTAAAGATTATGAACCTGCCCTGAGGAATACCCACCTAATAAGAAGCTATGAGAGGTGCATTTTGTGTAGAAGCACAGAGAGTGACATTGAATGGTGTATGGATTTGGGAAGCATTACCGTAGAGGAGGAAGAATTCTGTGTGTATATATCTGTAGGTGTGAACGAGAATGATATGGGCATTAGGTCAATGTGGCTGAAGCAGAAATTCAAGGGGAGTAGTTTCAGGATATAAGGCTAAAAATATGGGTTGAGACTAGATTGTGAAGAACCTTAACACCCAGAAAAAATGCAGCAGTTGCTGGCTTTTGAGCCAAGGAGTGGCATCCCCTACTTTGTGTTAATATAGTGAGACTGGAGTCTAGTTGGTTTTTTGAAAGAAATGTCTTATTTTTTCTGTTTTCTAATCCCATTATCATACCTTTCTACTGTGTTCTCATTTTATGTAAAGGCATAACTTATACTTTGGGATAGTGGTTTCATTGTAACCGATCCCCAATATATGCTTACTGTGAAACTTGTAAGGGTCTGTGTATCAAAGTTAAGGTTAATTATCTAGTGAAGTAATTGCTCCAGGAAATGATATTCTTAAAGATGTAACTAGAATGGCATGGGAGGTAGCTTAGTGGTAGAGCATTTGCTTAGCAAGCAAGGGGTCTGTGGGTTCAATCCCTAGCATCAAAAACAAAAACAAAACAAAAAACCAGCATATCTAAGTAAATTTGGAAACACAAAACTTATATGAAAGACATGTAGGATAATTGATTCTAATATTAACTCACCCATAGTATTATTCTATTTAGATATTTAAATGTTTCTGAAAGAATGTGAATTGTGGGGGAACACCATGCCTCCCCTTGTAAAAAGTATCTTGCAGTGCATTGGCACATACCTGTAGTTCTAGTGACTGAAGCAGGAGGATCACAAGTTTGAGACCAGCCTCAGCAACTCAGCAAGTCCCTGAGCAACTTAGACCCTGTCTCCAAAAAAAGGTCTGGAGCTGTAGCTCAGTGGCAGAATGCCCCTGGGTTAGATCCCCTGTACACCCAACCCCACACCTCACCCCAAAAAAGAGACAACCAAATAACTAAAATTAATCTTTGGGACAGGATTCAGCAGTGTCTTGACTAGCCACTACACAAATTTAGTCTCTTTTGAACATGTATCCCTATGGTTAAAATAAACACATCAAAGTTGATGATTATCATAAATGACAACTAACTAGTCAGCCTATCAAGTGATTCTTTGATGTTAATTAGAAAGTAGAAATAACTTATGGAGACAATTGTGGAAATAAAGTTTTTTTTGTGTGTGTATGTACCAAGGTACCAAGGATTGAACTCAGGGGCATTTGACCACTGAGCCACATCCCCAGCCCTATTTTGTATTTTATTTAAAGACAGGATCTGAGTTGTTTAGCGCCTTGCTTTTGCTGAGGCTGGCTTTGAACTCTTCATCCTCCTGCCTCAGCTTCACAAGCCATGGGATTACAGGTGTGCGCCACCACACCCGGCTGGAAATAAAAGTTTTTACTGGGGTTTTTACAGATTAATTGGCCTTCTACTTAGTTTAAGGCTGTGTGAGTAAGCTAGCATGAATTAGTATACTGAAGCCCCATTGAATCTAGGTTTATTGCTGAGAATCAGATCCTGAAATGTGAGGATTAATGTGTACATATTAGCACTTGCTTTAAAAGGAAACCAAGACATTTATATAGTTATTAAAAATAAATTCTACCATTTTTTACTAAAGTTTATCTCAAAAAATTTTTATTGAAAAATAGTTTTTTTACTCAGTTCAAGGGAGTACTCAATGACATACTTTTACGTATCACTTTTTTCTGTATCTACATAAAGAATATGTGTTTTTATTCTCAGATCTAAGCATCAGAGAAATTCAGTGTTTCAAACTTTAGTATGTTCTAAACTTATATTTTGTTAAAAGCCTTCTTTCCTTCTTTTTTTAAAATTTTTTCATTAGTTCTTTTTAGTTATACATGACAGTAGAGTGTATTTTGATATATGTACATGGAGCATAATTTCCCATTCTTACAGTTGTACATGATATGGAATTACACTGGTCGTGTGTTCATATATGAACACAGGAAAGTTATGTCTCATTCATTCCACTGTCGTGGCCCTTTATTCTTTAAACTTTCCACTTGCTACACATTTCCATACTGTAACATTGATGATTGAGTTTTTATTTGTGACAATTTTTATCATATTAATTTATAAAAAAATTGACATACAGTAAGCTGAATATATTGTGTACAGTTTGGTAGCTTTTTTACTCAAATATACATTTGTGAAAATATTACCACAATCAAGATAATGGATATATCTATTACTTCCAAAAATTTCTTAGTAATTCCTTCTCTCCACCCCTTCCCCTACCCCTCTATTTCGTTTTTTTTTTTTTTTTTTTTTTTTTTTTGGCGATGCTGGGGATTTGAACCCAGGGCCTTGTGCTTGCGAGGCAAGCATTCTACCAACTGAGCTATATCCCCAGCCCTACCCCTCCATTTCTAAGCAAACACTTACCTCATCACTGTAAGTTAGATTACATTTTCTAGACTTTCACATAAATACAACCAAACAGTATGTGCTCTTTTTGTCTGTCTACTACTTGCACTCAGCATGATTATTTTTGACATTCATGCCTGTTGTATCAGTTTGTCCTTTTTAAAAAGTGTTGCATTTTATAGTTATCTGACTGTTCATTTAGCCACTTTTCTGTTGATGGATGTTGGCATGGTTTCTAATTTTTTTGTTAACTTTATTGAGATAGTTACATAGCATACAAGTCTCCTTTCAGTGTATGATTAGTGTTTTTTAGCATGTTCTCATGGTTGTGCAGTCATTGCTGCAGTCCATTTTCATCACCCCCAAAAGAAACACTGCCGGTTAGCTGCTGCTCCCTGTCTTCTTTTCCCCATCCCTTGACAACTACTCATCTACTGTCTATCTCTAAGATATTGCCCATTCTAGACATTTCATATAAATGGAATTGTATGATACTGTATGTGATATTTTGTGACTTTCTCACTTAGCATAATATTTCCAAGGCTGTTCTGTGGCATGTGCCAGTGCTTTGTGTTTTTATTGCTGAACAATATTCCACAGGATGGCCACATCACATTTTGTTTATCCATTCTTCAAATGATGTATATTTGTGTTGTTTCCATTTGTCAACTGCTACAAATAGTGCTGCCGTGAACATTAGTGTATGGACTTTGTGGACATAGTTTCATTTCTCTTGGGTATGTGCCAAGGAGCCGATGCAGGATCATAAGGTAACTCTGTGTAAACATTTTGTGGAACTGGCAGACTGTTTGCCAAAGCAACTGCATCATTTCGCATTCCCACCAGCAACACGTAAGAGTTCTAATTTCTTCATATCCTCATCAACACTTAGATATAATCTGATTTTCATCATTGTAGCCATTCTAGTGGTTGTGATATCTCACTGTGGTTTTGATTTGTATTTCCCTAATGATTAATGACGTTGAACATCTTTTCATTTGCTGCTGGGGATTTGTATATTTTTGAAGGAATGTCTGTTTAAATCCTTTGCCTATTTTTTTTTAATTGGGTTGTCTTTTTTTTTACTGAGTTATTTATATATTTTAGATACAAAGAAGTTCCTTATCTGATATAGGATGATTTATGAATTTATTTTTTCCTTTTTGTTGTTTTATCACTTCATAGTGTCCATTGGAGCACAAAAGCTTTTAATTTTGATATGGCATTTATTAATATAACTTTTAATATTCTTATCACTGTTCATCTATGTCATGCCTTTAAGACTATTCTTTTAGACTGCTTTAAGACTATTCTTTTTGCAATATGTTCTCACTTTGTTATGCAGGCTGGTCTTATGTGAGCCTCCTGCCTCAGACTTCATGAATAGCTGGGGTTGCAGAATATCAACCCTAGGAAAGATTTTATACTTTATCTTTGGTTTTCAACAGCTTAATTATGACTTGCCTAGAATGGTTTTACTTATCTCTCTTGAATATCTTCCTTAGAAGTTCTTCACCCAATAGTTTTCTTCAGACTTTGTATTTTCTTCAGGATTTTGACTGTTTATCATTGGGTTTTAAAAAAATGGAATTAAAATACAAACTAGTGGGCTGGGGAGATAGCTCAGTTGGTAGAGTGCTTGCCTTGCAAGCACAGGCCCTGGGTTCAATCCCCAGCACAGAAAAAAAACAAAAACTAGAATGAGTGGAGAGTTAATTTATTCCAAGGTACTTGTATTGTTTGGAGAAGCGTTGATACCAGTAAACTTTATACTTTTATTTTTAAGTTGCTGAAGAGGTAACTTTTACTGAATTCAATAATTCAGGTTTTTGTGTATGTCTGTTTATAATTGATGTATATTTTATTTTTAAAAAACTGCAGTAGGTACCAAAAGACAGATTTACACACAATCTTAAGTTGCAGAAAAACAAGAAAGTAAGTTTCTGTGTGATATTAATAAAGGTAATCTTTCCTTGATCCTAAGAAAATCATATATTTTTAGAAGTTAAAGCTATTAAATTTTCAGAAGTGCAAAACACTTTCAGCAAAAGATCTTTATATTTAAGGGAAAAGTACTGTTTATCATTTTATATTCTTGGCATAAATTTTCATTCTTTCAAGGGGGACCAAACTTCCCGAACCCCTTTCAGTGTTCTTCAAAACTTGAACTTCTTCAATTTCTGGATATTAAAAATGTGTTCACAAATGGACTGTGCAATTTGATCATCCTTTTTGACTTCAGATTTTTCTCATCAAAATTAAACAATACAGCACAGTTTCTCTTCTATAAACTTCATCTGTAACACCATCTTGTACATCTATGAAGTATTTGCAGCCAAGCAAGATGTGCATCTCTTGTTCCATAAAACCCAGAAGGAAGAACTGTCTGAATGTCCGTAGATGTTCTGGATAACCGTAAACACTGTGTAGCTCCTGGTGCATAGCCCTCGTGGGTCCCCTTGTCATGGTGGAGCCTCATGCTGCCCTTCGTGGTAGGCCCTGACTGCTTACTGGAGGAGATGGTGTGTCTTTTTAGAGCAGGGCATTGCACAGCAAGGAGGCCAGGGAAGGAGAGAGCAGAGTTTCCAGAAAGACCAGGTACACGTTGAGCCCTGCAGCAAGGAACACCCCAGGCTCTAACCTCTAACTTTTCAACTTTAGGCTTTGATAAGTTTAATAATTGTGTTCAAATCTATGTGATGGTATTTAAAAGTAGTACAAATATAAATATAACTTTCAAGCCAATAGAGAAAATCCAAAAGGAGAAAGGAAAAAAAAAAAAAAAAAAACCCAAAACTTAGAACTTCAGACATATACGGAAGGCACATCATAATACTAAAGATTCAGAAAAATAGAAAATGAAAGAATAGGAAATGGTATCTCAATCAAATATCAACCAGAAGAAAGCTAAAATAGCTTTAATGTGAAATATACCTAAAGGAAAAATCATTACTAGAAAACAGAGCGTTCTCTAATAATGATAAAAACTAAAGTTTGCTAGAAATATGTAACAATTTTAAACATATGTATCTGATAGCCTAGCCTAAATATTTAAGGCAAAAATGGACAAAGCTACAAGGAGAAATTATATTTACCATCATAGTGCTTTATAGATCACTCTCAATAACTGACAATAACTGACACAGAAAAAAAAATCAAGTCATAAAAAACAACACAGTTAAGCTCATCTAGTGGCATAAATAGAACATTGCCTCAACTTTGGTGTATAGATATTTTTAAGCATACATAGGATTTTTATGAATAGTGACTAAATATTTGGCAATAAAGCAAGACTCAACAAATTCAAAGGATATAAAAACTACACATTAGAAATCCATAACATATAACTAGGATATCCCCATGTTTGGAAATTAAGAAACCCATAAGGGAAAGTACAGAATATTGAGAATGGGAGAATATTTTATATATCAAAATTTTGGTATTCAATGGTAGAAGGCAATGCATAGTCTCGATGTGTTTACAGTTGAAAGAAGAAAGATGAAAAATTAAGCATAACCTATGTTGGAAAAACTAAGGAATAGGATAGAAATAAGCAGTGTTGAATGCATTTCCTTGAAGGTTAGAAATACCAATATCAGGCAAGAATACCAGCTCTCAGCTCTTCTGTTCAATATTGTGCTAGAAGATACCATCAGAAGAGAAGACAGGAGAAGGGTGGAAGGGGAGAGAGTAACTGATTATGTGCAGATGCTGTGATTGGCTGTTAGAATTACCCAGCCCCCCCACCCTCAAAAGGATTCAGCATTAACATTATTAGGGTTTCAGTTAAAAATCAATTATATTTGCGTAAGCTAGCAAGAAATAGGTAGAAAATAATTTTTTTAAAAGATAAAAAAATAAAGTACTTAGGAATAAATTTAATAAGACTTTATGTTAAAAAGACTTATTTATGTTAAAAAGTACTTAAGAATAAATCTAATAAGACTTTATGTTAAAAATTATATAGCTTTTGAAAAGCATCAAGAAAGACTGAAATATCATGTCCATGGATCTTAGGACTCAGTATCATAAAAACATCAATTCCTCCCTAGTTGATCTATAGAATGAATGAAATTGCAGTCTAAATTACAACAGGGCTGTGTGTTTGTGAACTGTTCTAAAATTTATATGGAAGAACAAAGATCCAGGAGTGATTAAAACACTCCTAAAGAAAAAGAACAGGGTATATAAACTATAGGAAAATGTCATGTTGTGCACATCATGTTATACACAAATATATACATTTTATTGGCCATACCTCAATAAAACTGGAAGCAATTTAAATAATGAAAAATAAGCCGTAGTAATTGAAACACTGTAGTATTGGCTCAGAAATAATCTATGTAACCAATGCAACAAATTCAAGCAAGAGTCCCAAAATAGATCCACGTGTAGATGAAAATTTAATTTATGATAATATCAGGGAAAGGATGGAGTTTTCCAGTAGATGGTGCTAGAAGAATTGGTTATATTTGGTGAATATTTTTACCTCTCACAATACAAAAATGCCAATTCTTAGTGAATTAAATTTACGTGTGAAAACTGAAATTATAACAAGATTTGAAGAATATGTTGGAAAATATCTTTAAATTTAGGGGTATGGAAAGGATTTTAAACTGATTTAAATGTTTTCATCAAAGGACATCATGAATAAAGTGGAAAGATAAACCATAAACTGGGAGATATTTGTAATACCTATCAAAATATCACCATCCTTTGGCTCGCTGCTAGAGGGAGAACTAGAGAAAGATAGTGAATGGATATGGGTGTGGGATTTGTTGTAGATGAGAAGACTGAACTTATGTGAATGTTAAGGGTAAGAGGGAAAGATGGGCAATACTAGGAGAATGATGGACTCACTGATGGGGTGGATTCTCTGAAGAACTGGGAAGATGTGGAATGTGGAATCCACAGTTCACTGAGAGAACCTCAGGCATCGGCTTATACACTTCTCTGAGGATTACGATCATTCTTACTCTCACAGAGCTTAGGTAGGCTTCCTTATACAGCTAATATTTGTCCAGTCCCGTACTGTACCAAGCATGTTGAACAAAATCAGACCGAGGCCCAGCCTGGCCTCATGGGTGTATAATTATTAGAGGAAGCAGACATTAATTTAAAACCTTAGTGTTTTCTTTTGGGGGAGGGGTTGGGTTTTTTTCTTTTCTTTTCTTTCTTTCTTTTTTTCTTTTTCTTTTTCTTTTTTTTGGACTGGGGATTGAATCCAGGGGCATTATACCTCTGAGCTACACCTCCAGTCCTTTTATTTTAAGACAAGTTCTCGCTAAGTTGCTAAAGCTGCCCTGGAGTGTGCAGTCCCACCTCAGCCTCTGGCTTATTTATTTATTTTTTAATTTATTAGCTTGAGTAGATAACATGTTCAGAAGAAGGAAGTAGAAAAAAAAAGCAGATTCTGTTGTCAAAATAGAGATTAAGAGGAATCTGACCTTCACTGAATTGAAAGTGTGTGCTAAAAGTTCCACAGTCACCACAACCAACTATTTCATGGTTGCCCTTTTTCCTCCCTCAGCACATCCCAACCAGCCCTTAGCGTGGAGCAGTGAGCTGTGTGGTTCCTTTCACTTGGGATCATGCAAAGAGCTTCCCGACTGAAAAGAGAGCTGCACATGTTAGCCACAGAGCCACCGCCAGGCATCACATGCTGGCAAGAAAAGGACCAAACGGACAATCTGCGAGCTCGTGGGTATCACATCATGCCTATGATGAGGGTCATGGCCCCATCTGAAGATTGTACTGAAATTCAAACATTTGTATGTTCTGAAATAGGGAACAGTTATAAGGTCCAAGTACTCTCCCACCTTTCATTACTAATTTGATTATAGTCATAAAAGTTTTGCTTGGCATTTCCTGATTCTTTGAGTTTTTATTATACCTTTTGCTGATTTATAATCAGGATTTTGGCATCAGCTCTGAAGCATCATTTAGACCAAAGCTGACCATTTCAAATATCTAGGAGGCCAGATGGGAAACATAAATGATTAGAATATTACTGTCCAAACAAAACAAATCCGTAGGTTGCATTTGATCTGGTGACCAGCGTTTTACAACTTCTGTTTTATATCTTCTCTATGCCCTTTGACACCATCAACTTTTAGGGTACATCAACATCATGGAGCATTGCAAAAGACTTACTAAAGCCCTGAAAGAAGTTGGGCATGGTGGTGTATGCTTATATTCCCAGTGGCTTGGGAGACTGAGGCAGAAGGATTGCAAATTCAAAGCCAGCCTCAGCAACAGTGAGGTTCTAAGCAACTCTGACCCTGTCTGTAAATAAAATACAAAAAAAAAAAAAAAAAAAAAAAATAGGACTGGGTATGTGGCTCAGTGGTTGAGTGCCCCTGAGTTCAATCCCCAGTACCACCTGCCCCCGCCCAAAATAAGTATATAAATCCCTGAAAAAGTATTATTGTCCTGGACCTAGTTTCTCTGTTAGGATGGTAAGCCTTATCAAGTCCATATGGAATGATAATTCAGATCATCTGATTCCCTTTTTACTTTTTCTTTTAAGAAATATTAGGTGGAGCCAATACACCTTATGAGAAAGGTGTTTTTAAGCTGGAAGTCATCGTTCCTGAGAGGTTAGTGCAAATTAGATTCTTAACCTATAAAGTATAACTTATAAAGTGGAAGGTGGAACAATGTAGTATATAGAGCATTAAGTGGAGGGGTAAAGTACCTGGTTTTCTTTGTTATTTGTTGTTTGTTTTTCTGTCAATGCTGGGATCAAACCCAGGGCTGTGCACATGCTAGGCAAGCATTCCACCTCTGAGCTACATCCCCAACCCAAAGCACCTGGGTTTTAATTCTAGCCTTATCATGATTTAATACAATGTTTATTTTATCTCTCTGGAATTCAATTTCCTTGTCTAAAAGAATGGACTAGACCACAACTTAGTCTCCCCTCACCCCTTTACCTTTAAACTGTGCATAACATAAAATTGGCCATTTTAACTGTTTTTTGGGGGTTTTTTTCTCACCAAAAAAATTAAGGTGCCCCTGGATTGAAGGGGCACTTTACCACTGAGCTACATCCCCAACCCTTTTTATTTATTTGAGACAGGGTCTTGCTAAATTGCCTAGGGCCTCACTAAATTGCAGAGACTGGCCTTGAACTTGAGATCCTCCTACCTTAGCCTCCCAGATCGCTGAGATTGCAGGCATGTGCCAACATGTCCAGCCATTTTAACCATTTTTAAAATATACATTTCATATCATTGTGCAACTATCACAACATCTAGCTATAGAACTTTTTCATCTTCCCAAACTATAACATCATACCCATTAATAACTCCCTATATCCCCTGCCCCCCAGTCCCTGGCAACCACCAGTTTTCCATCTCAATATTAAGGTCCTTCTTAGTTCAAGTCTCCTTTAAGACTCAGTTAAGTTGTGGTTGTAGTTTTTACAGAATGAGAAGGGGATGAAAAGAATATTTAACTGTTAAAATGTAGACAGTTAGAAGGTCAACCTGGCCAAACTTGCTAAAGTCCTGAGAGAATAGCTTAATCATCATCAGACAACAGTTCTGCAAATAGATTGGGAACTTTCCAAGATTTATATCTCACTAAAGAGACATAATACCAAATGCAATGTAAGAATCTTAATTAGATCCCAGTTTGAAAAAGCTAGCCATAAAAAAAAAAATTGGTACAATTAAGCAGTTAAGGAAATCTGAATAGTAAGTGATATTATGGAATTTTTTTAAATTTAATAGATATAATGGTATTAGAGTTATGTAGGAGAATGTCCTTATTCTTAGGAGATACATGCTGAAGTATTTAGAAGGTGAAGTAGGGATGGGAATGTAGTTCAGCCGTAGAGTGGTCTCATAGCACGTGCAAGACTCTGGGTTCAGTCCCTAGTGCTGAAAAAACAGTGAAGTGACTTGACTTCAGGTGGTGGGTATGTGAATGTTTTTGATACTATTATTTCAACTTTTCTGACTATTCTTAAATTTTTACAATAAAAATTTGGGAAGGGAGGTTTGCCTCATTTCAAATGCTGTCTTTCTAACATTTTTATAATATCAGCATTATTTTTTATATGTCTATTAGTGACCAGGGAAGTACTTAAAACATAATAAGTACTATATTAAAATAATGATTTCCTGTTGTCCTATACATTCATAGGTACCCATTTGAACCTCCGCAGATCCGATTTTTGACTCCAATCTATCATCCAAACATTGATTCTGCTGGAAGGATTTGTCTAGATGTTCTCAAATTGCCACCAAAAGTGAGTGGTGGATAAAGGATTAACTGAATAAAACTTGAATTACAATGTCACATTCTAATATAAAAGGAAGTGCTTATCTGTGTGTAGGGCGCCTGGAGACCATCACTCAACATTGCTACTGTGTTGACCTCTATTCAGCTGCTCATGTCAGAACCCAACCCTGATGACCCCCTGATGGCTGACATTGTAAGGAACCCATTTCCTCATAGCCTGCTTTCTCTGTACCTCTAATGATGCATGCCATCCAAATATTTTTTCCTCCATTAACTCTTTTATCTCAGTCCTCAGAATTTAAATATAATAAGCCAGTCTTCCTCAAGAATGCCAGACAGTGGACAGAGAAGCATGCAATTCAGAAACAAAAGGTATGATATTTGCTACTATTATCAGTTCATTAAATATATATATGTGTATAAAAATAATGCTTATTATATTTGCCAAATTTGTTCTGTAGCTAGAATGGTTAGGTGATCTTTTTTTCCTCTTGCAACCATCTAATTGTTTAGCAAAACAACCTAGTAGCTAACCAACAGTAAATTTTTCCTAATAGTTGTCATCTGTTGGCAACACTAGAGGGCAGGCAGCTTCTAGTTAATATTTTTTGTATCTTGGGGGTAGCAGGGATAGAAGGGAGGTGACTCAGTCTTTTTTCTGAGTTATCTTTTGTAATACTAAGAAGGGACTATATTTATAGAAACTAATTGTAGAAATAGGGAGGGGTTATAGGTTGAAGGGGAAATTTTTATATTTCTTATGGGATCATTCTTGGAAGAAGGGAAAAGGAAAAACTTCCCCTATTTAAGTCGATAAAGTTTCCTCACTGAACAAAATACAAATCAAGATCATGGAGATAGCATATCCTGGTTGTTGCTGAGTTACAACACATTTGAGATTGAGTAGAGTAGCAGGTAGGTGTTATTTGTTAAAAGAAGTATTTAAACGTACAAAAATTTTATGACAATGCTTTCAGAGGAAATACCATATACACAATGCAATATATAATTCTTGCAACAAAATACCTGAAAATAATATTACAGAGCTTCAGTTTTTTCATAGGCATTTGTGTGAACTTTATTTCACCTTTCCTGTCCTTTTTAGGCCACTGAGGAAGAGATGTTCGATAATTTAGCAGAGGGCAGTGACTCTGAAGTCCACAACTCAACACAGAAAAGGAAGGCCAGGCAGCTAGGAGGCACAGAAAAGAAATTTTGCCCTGATGTTCAGGGAGTTTGTCCTGGTCCATCTTAGTTAATGTATTCTTTGATGAGGTGGTCTAATTTGCTTACCTTTCCTAAATGTTTTTCTTTGTATTTGATGACATTGTAATTTTTGTATCCTATAAAAGACCCTGTATGTTTATGTGTTCTGCTCTACAGTGATTCTGTTTTTTATTTATCTTGCACATATGTATTTTGAAACCTTTTAAACCTGAAAAATAAATAATCATTTAATGTTGAGCATGCGTTTATTCTTCATGTGTATTTGAGGTGAACTGGCCAGGGTGCTATATAGTCAGGATGTTAAAATATCTGGAATTATCCTTTATTTTGCCAGCTTACTACCATCACTAGAGACACTAAATGTCTGACATAGATGCAAAATAGCTGTTGGAAATAATTCAGTCACCTCTAGGCTTTCAGGGATAGCTTGTCAGAGCCTTAAACCTGGAGTAAGGCAGTGTGCCTTTTTGTTAATGTTTCATTTTTTTTCGCAACTTGTGCTTTTTGTGATTTTATATAGCTGGTTTTGTCAGCAAATATTTAAGGAACACCTACTGTGTGCCAAGTATTATGTTCATGTTTGAGAACATAAAGGTGAGGATATCAGACATGGGATTATTCAAATAATCATACAAATTTAAACAGGGATTGTTACTCCCTTTCACTCCCTAGCATCATTTCATGGCAAAGTATTACTCTGAACAATTAGGTGCCGAACTTGAATTCCATACTTGTGATTTTACAATATACTTGTCCTTTTTTTTTTTTTTTGCTTTTTTCTTTTTTCTTCATGCTGACAGTTAAACCCAAGGCCTTGCACATGCTAGGCAAGCACTCTGCCACTGAGTTTTATCTCTAGACCTTACAGAATTCTCAAACTCACTACTCAGTTACTGTGTGCTTTTTAAAGTTTAGTAAATAATTTTATTCCAGGCTTGTTTTCTACACGCATTAACTCAGGTTTGGGGTTCCTAGATTCCATTAATGTATCAATTAGGATGCTTTCAGTAGTGAAATGAACTGCCCCTAACTGGCGATAATAAAGGAAATCTATCACCGTACTAAAGAGAAGGGCAAACATCTGGATGGGTGGATTCAGAAATTCAGCAATATCAAGATCTTGGTTTCTGTCCATCTTCCATCCACACTACCAGCTTTTTCTTGAACCACTTGTTCCTAAAGTTTATTCCCCTCCTAGGTAACAACATGATAGCAGCAGTGACACTTTCTTCTTCATATCTATCAGAACACAGACCTCTGCTTTCTGTGGAACAGACGTCTATGATCGGACCACCCTAGAAGCAATCACTATGGCCAGGGAAATGCCATGTGCTGATTTGTCTGGGTTTAACACATGTGAAATGAGAGTTGGACTGAGGGAACAGTTGTAGGAAAACAGCACCTCTGATAAACAAAACCTCCTGCACACTAATCTGTCACCTAGTCTGGTCAGCTCCACCAGCTACTTTTCCCCACCTCCACTTCTAATACTAGTTCGAGCGTCCATCCTCTCTAACCTGCATCTTAACCACAGCCTCCTATTGTCTCCTTGACATCACCCTTGACCCTTTATAGTCCCTGTTCCTCACAGCAGCAAGAATAATCTCTTGACAACAGAGGTCAGATTTGGCTTCACTCCTTAAACCTCTCCAAGTGGTTTCCTTTTGCAAAGAGAACAAAAATTTAGTCCACTTCCCTGATCAGTGAGACCCTTCATGATCTGGCCCTTACTTGCTTTATCTCTACCTCTATACACCACATCCCAGCCACACTGGCCCACTGTCAACCTCAAACATTCCGGCTTCAGGGCTTTCACATACGCCATTTCCTCTGCCTCCTACATTCTCATGATGGTCTCAATTGGCCATCTTAATTGTAGTTGTAGCAGTAAGTCCTCATGCCATCTAAAAGTGCTCCAGAACCTTAGGTACTCTCTGGCTCTTAGCCCATTGCAGTGATTAGTTTTCTTCATGGTGCTGGAACCTATCTAAAAATGTGTGTCTATTGTCTGACGCCAGGTGCCAAAGATATAGTGGCTACAAGGGACTATTTTCTAATCATAAGAAATACCGGAGTTTTAGAAGTCAGTTGTCTCTGCCTTAACAAGTGCAGAGGACTTGGGTTAGGGATACGAAGTGATGTGCCTGAGAACTAGAAAAGCCTGGATCCCTACCACCAGCCCACAATGAGCAGTGGCTAAAAGCAGGAACTCGGTCAAGGAGGCCTGGTTCCAGCCTTGGTGCTGCCGATTCCCAGTCGTGCTACCTTAGTGCTCCTCTACTCAATCCTTCTGTTTTTGGTTTTTGCCTCTGTAAAACGATCGTGATGGTCCTTAACCCATGGGATTATTGTGAGGATCAACTGAGACGATGCGTGTGAAGCACCCAGGACATGGCTTGGCACAGTACTGACATTTATTGGGTACTTGGCAGGGAGCTGGGGAATGGAGACAGCAATGCAACCATAGGTGGGCCCCAGGAGCTGCTCTGCCCCCTGCCTATTTGCCAGTCTGCTCTGTTCCTAGGACAAGCAAGTTGAGCAGTTTCTCAACTCCAAACCTCTAATTAAAGAGGAGAGATGACATCCATGACTGATCATATAAACACTGCAGATTCCAAGTTCCCCTCTCCTGCTGCCCCAGTCCCCCTCTTCACCTCTCCCCACAAGCTATCTAAATAAGAACAGATTTTACCACCCACCTTGTGGGCAGAGTCTAAGCTGAGGCTAGGACCAGCTATTTATCCTTCGGCTGCTGCGGGAATTCAACACATACAAATAAAGCTCCTTTTCCAGCCAAGTGTGTATTTTTCCATCAGCGTGTGGCCCCCCTGCCCAGGTTGTCTTGTTTAGGTTGAGGGAGGGGACAGGGAGGGGTGGGGGGCCGTGTTTTCAGGACCTGCCCCCCAGGATGGCTGGCTGCAGGGCAGCTTGCGGGCCCTGACTGCACAGTGCTGCCAATGAAGTCCTGGAGAGGCTGGGGCAAGACTCATTACACACAAGAAACAGCACATTCCACTTTCTCCTTGCTTCTTGGCAAGTCCCTCCTACCTCCTGCCACGGCCCCCAGAGTGTCCATCCCTCCCTCCAACTCATAGTTTATATTAGAGATGACAGATTATCCAATGCCTCTCATCCCCCCCTCCCACGCCCCCAACTCCCACCCCAGTGTTTCTCCCCTACATGTGCTTCTTTTCCTAATTACCTTCCCCATCCCTTCCACCATTCTGCTAGACTGGGTCCCCTTCCTTCCATTGCCTTCCTCTGTTAACCAGAACCCAGAAACTTGTGCTTTTGACAAGGGGTGCCTCTCATCCAGAGGCACCTTCCTCAAGGAGGTGAATTCTTAGTCAACTGGTTCTCTCTCATTCTGGCAGTAGCCAGTCACTAAGCTAAGTGCTTTACATGAAAAATCTTTTTAAAGCTCTCCAAAGAATTTTAGAGATAGGTATTATTAGCTCCATTTTGTGGATGATGAAACTGAGACTCAGAGAAGTTAAGGGACAGCTGGCTATTGGTGGCACATCTGGGATTCAAACCCAGGTCTGACTCCAGAATCATATTTATCAACTGTAAGATGCTGTTCTAATATCGATACATCTGTCTCCACAGCTCTCCCCTGAGGAGCTGCAGGGTAATGGGCACGTGCCCCCACTTCAGTCTCCTCCTCTATATAAAATGAGGCAGTGGCCTGGTGTTCTCTAAGCTCCATCCCCATGCTAACGCGTGACAGCTCTGGAATTCTGAAGCTACCCGCCACATCCAAACAGGGCAGTGCAAGTTGATCTTCTCACTTACCTTCTCATTTTCCCCTTCTATTCCCTCATTTGGATTCTCTTGCCTTAGGTTGCCTACCACACAGGCCCACTGTCCACACCTGATAGCCCATCCTGACAATCTTTATTTTTTTTTTTCCTTGGTGCAGGGGATTGAACCCAGGGCACTTGAACATTGAGCCACATCCCCAAGTGTATTTATTTTTTACTTTAAGACAGTCTTACTAAGTTGCTGAGTCTGGCCTCGAACTTGTGATTCCTCCTGCCTCAGTCTCCTAAGCCACTAGGATTATAGGTGTGCGCCACTGCATTCTGCCTGATATTCTTTTTTTGCCTATAAAAATTTCAAGCCAGTAACTGCCCTCTTCCACCCTAATGGCTGGTAAGAGGACAATAGGTTACTCCTAATCCCCTGGACAGTGGGTGATGCAGTGATTTGTGAAAGAAGCCTCTCTACTGCTCCTCCAAACAGTAAGTGACAAATTAATACTCTCTCTTGTGCAATCAAAAATACTGGTTTACAACATGAGCAGTCCAAGTGTACTTTCAAGCATGACTGAATACAAATGCTCAGCTAATACCATCAGGATCCATTTCTTTCCAAATGGTGAGACAGACACCAGCAACTCCAGGGAAAGAGTAATTTCCTATTTGCTCCACCAAAGTTCCTGGATTGGAACCAGGTACAGTGCACATGCCTGATAATTCTAGTGACTTGCAAGGCTGAGACAGGAAGATCACAAGTTCTAGGCCTGCCTCAGCAACATATGAGACCCTGTCTCAAAATAAAAAATAAAAAGGGTTGGGGCTGTAGCTCAGTGGTAAAGCATCCCTGGGTTCAATCTCTAGTACTTAAAAACAAAACAAACAAACAACAACAACAACAACAAAAAGGACTTGGGGATATGAGTCCCCTCCTTGGACAAATCATGTGCTCAGGGAACAGAAAAGGCTGACAAGACTTCACCTATGGCACCTAGAACATAGTCGACTCCATTTGAACAGGCAGCACAGAGCTGTGGGAGCCCTGCCTGAAGGAAAGTCAGATTGATGTTACCAGAACAGAGGAAGTGGTTACTGGACTGGCTAAAGTAAACAGCTCTGCCTAACCTGATGGAACAAGTTGCCACAATGGTAGAATTTGAACCACTGTGGTACCCAAGGTCGGAGCTGATACAAAGAAGCACCCACACTGCTTTCCTACAAACAGAAAGGACCTGCCCAAGTACATGACCTAGACTGGGGAATGGAGTGTCAGAGCGTCATTTCTCAGGGATTCAAATGGTTTAGTTCAGATAAGAAGCTACCTCTTACTCTGAGTTATTTGCATTTCCTGGCTCCATGGCCCCTTTAGACTGGGAAATAATCTTTAGGGATATAACTAGTTATGCTTATTTCCTAATTCTCTTCTCTCTGTCTGTCTCTCTCTTTTCATATTTTTTTTTGTAGTAGATGGACACAATACCTTTATTTTATTTATTTATTTTTATGTGGTACTAAGGATGGAATCCAGGGCCTCACACGTGCTAGGCAAGCACTCTACCACTGAGCTACATACAACCCCAGCCCTCTCTCTCTCTCTCTCTCTTTCTTAACAGAATTAATTGAGCATCTTCTTTTTGTTAGGTTCTGTGAAAAGAATGTAGTGTACAATAACGAATGAGATCAACATGGTCCTTGCCCTTGTGGAACTATTCTGCCAGGCCTATTGTCAATTTTGAAAGAAGAGCCCTGTCTACCCTTGCTCAAGCAGAAGACCTGAGCATTCATATTTGTCCACCACAAAACCACAGAGACATACCCATTTATACACTATAATTTAGTGGACCAGGACAGGTACCCAATCTAAGAGTGGTTAGCCCATTATATTTGCCCAATGGCATATATGACTTAGCCACGTATTAAAAAAAAGAAGCTTGGCTAGTCAGAATCTCAATCTCTCAGGACATTGCCCCAGAAAATGCCAAAAGAAAACAAGGCAATTAGCCTAGGACCTGTTACTGAAAGGATACTTAACAACCGAGACCCTGAAGAATAGGTTCACAATGAGGAATCATGAATAAACACAGCTTATTAGTCAAAAGCATCGTGAGGTAAAGAAAAGATATAATTAACCCAGCAGGTGGTGCATGTCTGTAATCCTGGCTACTTAGGAGGCTGAGGTAGGATGGCAAGTTCAAGGCCAACCTGGGCAACTTACAGAGACCCTATTTCGAAATAGAATAAAAGATCTGGGGATGTAGTTCAGTGGTAGAGTGCTTGCTAGCATGTGTGAAGTCCTGGATTCAATCTCCAGTACTGAAGGGGAAAAAATGGTATAAGCACTCAGAATTATTCTTTGGACCCAGCAATCCCACTTTTGGGGATTTATCTTATGTATATACATGTGTGCTAAAAGGCTGCATGTTGCAGTATCAGTTATAAGAGCAAGCTATTAAGCAATCCAAATGTCCGTCAGAAAGGGAATAGTGAGATAAAATCATGTTATCAATATAACGGGATACCCGCTGCTATGAAAAAATGAGAAAGCTTTCTCTACTGCTATGGAAAGATCTTTGAGTTATATAATAGTATGTTTTAAAAAAAAAGCAGAAGCACATTGTGGTATTCTAACTTTAGGTAAAAAGGAAAAATAAGCACATCTTTGCATCTTGCTTGTATATGCATTAAAAAACCTCTGGAAGGATACAAGACACTAATATCTGGCAAACCAGTGAGGTTTTATGAAGTAAGCAAATAGGGACAGGAATGGGACAGAGACTATTATTTGAAAAACTTTTGTTATTTGAACCATGTCAAATGCATTCCTTATTTAAAAATTAGATTAAAGCTTTTTAAACAAAAAGGAGTGGGGAGGGAGCAATTGGTTGTGATTGAGAAGTGGCGAGACAGGAGAACAGGCCTACAGAAAGCAGCCCAGCCTGCTTGTGGTGGGCACAAGTGACTAACCACAGATTCTCACTGGCTGGAATTCAGAGCTACTTCAAATCCAGAACACAGATTCTCACTGGCTGGAATTCAGAGCTACTTCAAATCCAGAACAAAGGCTAATCCTGCTGCTCTTTCTGGTCTTGAGTTTGCTTAGATTCTGCCTCCTTCATTGCTTTATACATATTCTCTCAAGAAATACACACTTACAGGAGTTAATGCCTGAGTCTCTTTCCCTTAACCCTGTCTAACAAGAACAGCTTCCTGAGGATGAGCCAGGAGGATGGAAGGGGTTGGAAGGTTCTCTCTTGAAGAGTGGAGTTCATATATCCGTTAAAAAAAAAATAAAATTTGAAGTGATTTTAAATGCAAAAATGGAAAAAGAAGAGGAGGGAGAAGAGAAAGAGAGAAGGGAAAGAGCAGAGGGAGGAGGAAGAAAAGGGAGGAGGAGGAGAGAGTCAGGTACTAGGCCACAAAAGTCCTGGTACAGTTCTGGGGCTAACATCTCATCCCCTAGGCCGCAGGTTTTTGTTAAACTCAGTCTTTGCCTTCCCTTGAGAAGGGCCCTGGAAGTCTGGTGGGCAACATCCCACTTTGAAGCAAGGCTTGAGAGTGGGTGAGGAAGTTCACCCAAGGAGAAGAAAGGGAGCTGATTCTTGAGGATTCACAGGATCAGAAAACCCTAGCACTAGCCTTGGGTCTGACAAAGTGTTCAGGGTCTGAATAAGAGCTCAACCTGCTCACTGCTTTCTTGAGACCATGCTGTCTGACCCAGTGCCAAGCACGTAAAGGACGCTTCAAAATGGGATTTTATTCTGAGACCTCCAAACTTCAGTCCTGAGCCTCCTTGGCTGTGCCCCAGATGCCCCATGTTCAGAAGATGGATTAGGAAGAGACGACCCTCTGATCACCCCTTCCTCAAAGCAGCCCCACCACACCCCACATCCATGTCTCCACTAGGGGCAGCAGAAAGGAGCTGAGGAACCTATATGGTACTTCACTGGTGCTTTATTATACAGAAGAATCCAAATATTTACATCTTGACAATTTTCACATGGCTGGAGATGGTATAGGACTAGAACCCAGAAGGGACATAGGAGTGGTGGGTATGAGTGAGGGATCTTGCTAAACCAGAGCAAAGGTAGTTAGGACAGTTTCAGAAAGGATCAGGGCTCTAGCTACCTGCCGCAATCCTCTCTTACTCAGCCCTGCTAGCTGTCTGCAATTCCTTCTTCCCCTCCCTCATTTTTTTCCCCTTCAGTATGAGGAATTGAACCCAGGAGCATTCTACCACTGAACTATGTCCCGGACCCTTTTTTATTTTGAGATAGGTTCTTGCTAAGTTGCTGAGGCTGGCCTGGAACTTGCTCTCCTGCTGCCTCAGCCTCCCAGGTAGCTGAGATCACAGGTGTGGCACCACCTCATCTTGCTCCCTGCTCCCTCCTTTACTTTTTAAACCTTTATTCTTCCTGGAAAAGGCAGCAAGGAGGTTCAGCTATTAACTCTGTTGCTCCATAGTCTTCCAATTTTAGCTCTGGATTTTTTGGGGGGCTTTCCTTTTGGTGTATACCAAAAGGAAAGGTGCTTAGCAAACTATGAGCCACCACGAGAGGTCCTCCTCCACAAGTCAGTCTGAGAGGAGACTGTGGTTGGCACCAGCTGCCAAGGCATAGCACACAAAGCCCAGGTAGGCATTTACTGAGCCAGTAGTTCCCAACATTTACACCACACTAGTTCCTTTGGGCAGATTCTTTCCCATGGGTGCCATTTTGAAAGAGTTTGTTAATCAAACAAAATGCATTTACATGCATCAAAAATTTGTTTTTTGATTTTGTGATGAATCAAAGACATACATACTCTTCATAAGCTTCTACTGAGCACAAAGGAGATAGCTAAAGGAAATGAACATACTGACTTGCTAGGAATTCAGTAAAAACAAACAAACAAACAAAAAAAAAAACAGAAAATTACTACACAATCTTATTCTGGGTAAAGGCACAACATTGACTAGACTTTTTGAATAATGAAAACAATTTATGGCACCAGGCATCACGTGGCACATGCCTATAATCCCAGCAACACAGGAGGCTGAGGGAGATCACAAGTTCCAGGCCAGCCTGGGCAGTTTAGTAAGACCCTGTTTCAAAATAAGAAATAAAAAGAGCTGGGAATGTAGCTCAGTCATAGAGGGCTAATGGGCCCAGTCTCCATCACTAAAGAAAGAAAGGAAAGAATGAAGAAAGAAAGAGAGAGAGAAAGAAAGAAGAAAGAAAGAAAGAAAGAGAGAAAGAAAGAATTTCAGTTAGCTTTTTCACTGCTGTGACTAACAGATCTACCCAAAACAATTTTAAGAGAAA
This sequence comes from Sciurus carolinensis, assembly GCF_902686445.1. Taxonomy (NCBI): domain Eukaryota; kingdom Metazoa; phylum Chordata; class Mammalia; order Rodentia; family Sciuridae; genus Sciurus; species Sciurus carolinensis. The sequence continues at coordinate 85,266,539 of NC_062224.1, forward strand.
AAGTTTATTTGAGGGCTCACGGTTTCAGAGATCTCAATCCATAGAGAACAGGCTCCATTCCTCAGGGCTCGATGTGAGGCAAGACATCATCAAGAGTATGGCACAGGAAAGCAGCTCACATGATGATCAGAAAGGGAGAGAGACTCCAATCTCCAGATACAAAATATATGCCCTATAGTCACGCCCCCAATGAATCACTTTCCCATTACACCCCACCTGCCTCCAGTTACCTCTCAGTTAATCCCATCAGGGATGAATTCACTAATTGGGTTAAGGCTATAACCCAATCATTTCTTCTCCAAACCTTCCTGCATTATCTCACATGTAAGCTTTTGGGGGACAATTCATATTTAAACCATAACAGGAAGGAAAGTAAAGACAATAAAAGAAGAAATTAGTTTATGGGAAACACCTCCACTCCCTTCCCCTGCACCTCTCTTCTGACCAGAAAGTCCGACCTTGGCTGATACCTGGATCTTCAGAAGCAGACAGTAAAGTTAGACAGCAGTGCCACCCTAACCCACAGGTCAAAGCACCGACCCAAAAGCCTAGGCTCCTTTACCAAAGCAGCAGCCACCTCTAGGGAACAGTTTCTAAAACCCCTAAACTTCTAATACACAGTCACTCCTCTCCTTAAGATTGGCTCCCTAACTCCAAAGGAAACAATGATCATATGGAGGAGGGGGATCTAGGGTGACTTCCTAGAAGTCAAGGCTCCCCCAAATCATACCAACGTTGTCTTCCCTGAAGTTCTTAGACAATTTCTTTCCCTTTTAAGAATTACCAATTCCCAGTACTCAAAATAAAGCAAACTCCTTCCATCAAGAAAACTCGATCATCCCTGGGCACACTAGGGACAATAGGGGGTCTTTAAACAATTGACAAATAACAGTACCATAGTTTAGTGAGTGCCTACTCTGAAGTTGACCCCAGGCTAGGACCCTAAGGAATTATAAGGTCAGTATATTCATCTAAAGCCTACAAGAATCCAGGTAACTCAACTAGTCAAATGAGATTTTCAAATATGTCAAGTTCTCTGTGATCTTTGCCGCATCCCTTCAGCCCAGCCTAAGCACCTTGTTAACCTATATTGGAATTCCCATCAGGCACTGGGAGTAGCAGGGAGACAGAGGAACAGCGAAGGTGCAGAAATTTGAGCTGTGAAACTCAAGAGCTTTCTCAGGGTTGTCGTAAGGTGGAGCCCCTGGGGGTAGGTCCTGGTTAAGGATCACAACAAAATTCAGCAGAACAATGTTTCATTCAGTCTTAGGATTCCAGACTCTGTCCTTTCAATTTGACTGGTGTTGGGGTGCCCTGGAAAAAGTCTCACCCATATGTGGGTCTTGGATTCTCTTTTTATGTTTTCAAGAATTAGCTATTTTTGGGGGGTGGGGTGTGTACTAGGGATTGAACTCAGAGGCCCTCAACCACTGAGCCACATCCTCAGCCCTATTTTGTATTTTATTTAGAAACAGGGTCTCACTGAGTTGCTAAGCACCTCATTTTTACTGAGGCTGGCTTTGAACTCACAATCCTCTTGCCTCAGCCTCCTGAGCTGCTGGGATTACAGGCATGTGGCACACGTCCGGCAAGCATTAGCTTTTTTTTTTTTTTTTTTTTTTTTTGTGGTGCTGGGGATCGAACCCAGGGCCTTGTGCTTACAAGGCAAGCACTTGAGCTATCTCCCTAGCCCAAGAATTAGCTTTTATATTTGCAAGAATGCCCCCAGTTCTCACCCTCTGACCCTGAAATTGAACGTGTGTGTTTGGGGTCGGGTGGGAGGTACTCTGTAGACCTTCAAATGCACTTGAGTAACCAAAGATAAGAAAGTCATGAGGGGAGCTGGGTGTGGTAGCACATGCCTATAACCCAGTGGTTCGGGAGGCTGAGGAAGGAGGATGAAGAGTTCAAAGCTTGGCCTCAGCAAAAGTGAAGTGCTAAGCAACTCAGTGAGACCTTGTCTCTAAATAAAATACAAAATAGGGCTGGGGATGTGGCTCAGTAGTTCAGTGCCCCTGAGTTCAATCCCCAGTAATAATAATAATAATAAGAAGAAGAAGAAGAAAGGAAGGAAAGAAAGTCATGAGGGGCAAGACGGAAGGGTCAGGCCTATTTGGGGAACCCAGGACTCCCAGATAGCTACAATGCTTCTAAAAGACATTTAGGTACCTCCTCCCTGCTAGGTTCCTTATCCCATAGAACGAATTTAGAATAAGAAGGGAGGACTGGGCTTGTGGGCAGTTGGTGGCAGGGCACATTTGATGGAGAACCATAGGAAGGTGACTCACAGCCAGAGGCAACCCAGACAGCCACAGTTCCTTATGTGTACCTCGCTAGGGTCCAGCAATCCTCCTTCTTGCTGGAGGCAGGAGTTTCACTGGTGCTTGGCTGTAGGAGAAGGAGGGGAGCACACACAGGATCCTTTTCTTCCTGTCGTGCTTGAGGGGACTGAAGCAGGAACCACTACAGCCTGTTCCACTCCATCCTTCTCCAGGCAAGACAAGTAGGTTGGCCTAGTTTCCCCTCGGCCTTCCTCATCTCACCTTCTTGCTGCCTCTTCCCTGTCAGGTCCAAAGCTGTGGACCAGAGACTTGGAAATTTGCTTCAGGGTAATGAGGGAAATAAAAGACAATGAAGGAGGTGGGCAGCTGATGGGTGGAGTATGGAGAGTCTGTCCTGCCTGATGGGTTCACCAGTTGCCTCTGGTACTTCAGCCTGGTTGAGCTCCTAGGATCGGGACTTTTAAAAAGTGATGGGCCCAGGTGTGATGGCACATGTCTATAATCCCAGCAACTCAGGAGGCTGAGGCAGGAAGAATCATAGGTTCAAAGCCAGTCTCAACAATTCAGCGTGGCCCTAAGCAACTTAGCAAGAACCTGTCTCAAAATAAAAATAAATAGAACTGGGGATGTTGCTCAGAGGTTAAGTGCCTCTGGGTTCAATTCCTGGTACCCTCCCCTCGCAAAAAAAAAGAAAGAAAGAAAAGATGGCATTTTGTGGTATCACGGGTAGCATCAGGTGGTACAGATAATACTAAGTTCTGTGAGCTATTAATGGGTATTCTATGAAAACCAATGAACCAAATAAAAACCAGTTGTCTAAGAACTGGGGGAATAGGATTAAATAAAGTTCAACAAATATTTTGGGGGGTGCTGGGGATTGAACTCAGGGGCACTCAACCACTGAGCCACATCCTCAGTCCTATTTTGTATTATTTACAGACAGGGTCTCACTGAGTTGCTTAGCACCTCATTTTTGCTGAGGCTGGCTTTGAACTGGGATCCTCCTGCTCAGTTTCCCAAGCCACTGGGATTACAGGCGTGCACCACTTCACACAGCAAATTCGACAGATTTGACTGCTGCAGTAATTTTAGGGCTTTTACTGTATTAACATGTTCCATGAGACTCTAAGAAAGGGATATAATGTGTAATCTCTTCCAAAGTTCATTTTAATAGGAAGTATTTTTTCATGACATAAATCAAGATTTATGGGACACAGAACACATTTTGTATCCTTCCATAAATAGGGAGATGCCAAACGCCCTTGGTGGTCCCCTTCTCTGTGGGGTCTCCCTGTGCATTGTGCCCTGATCCTGGCCCTATCAGCTGCCCACCTCCTTCATTGTCTTTTATTTCCCTCATTACCCTGAAGCAAATTTCCAAGTCTCTGATCCACAGCTTTGGACCTGACAGGGAAGAGGCAGCAAGAAGGTGAGATGAGGAAGGCCAAGGGGAAACTAGGCCAAGGAGCACTCACTAGTGATGGCCATGGAGAGAGAGGACCAACGCAACCAGGCCCTGCTGTGGGTCACACCATTGAGTTTAGGTTGTATTTATTTTATAAGCAGCCATCATTCAGGGAGTGGGGAGAGAAGGATGGGAAGAGATTGGAAAGAGAATAATGGGAAAGGACATTTATAAGTGTGAGGCAAAGACTGAGCCAGAGGGCCGGAAGCCCCCACCCACTGGTGAGCCCCCTCCTACAGATGTGGCTCCCTCCGCCCTCAGCAGCAGTTCTCCATCCACGGAGGGTTGTGGGTTCCCAAAGTGGGTTCCCTCCGGCTCTATAAAATGACTTCCCTCCAGTCTGGGGGGCCCTGCCTGCTGACAGGAGATGAAGGTCACTGAGGGGAAGCCATAGGTCTCCAGCCCAGGAGGCCGTCCAGCCTCAGAAGCTTCCAGAATGAAATCCACATCAGAGAAGGCCACAAGAGCCTGCGTGGAATCGCAGGAGCTCTTCTCCAACTCGCCAGCAGCAGCGTAGGCCAGAGGCCCAGGAGCTCCTGGGCCAGGCCAGAGCCGCCGAAGATCATCCCTGAAGTGGGGGTTGAAGAGCAGGTAGAGCAGCGGGTTGAGGCAGGCGGGCAGGGGCAGCACCACAAGCAGGACGGACTTGACGGCCTCGGGGGTGACGGCGAAGAGGCCCAGCATGGAGGCGAAGCTGAGGAAGGCCACGGGACAGTAGAGGAGCCCATCCGCGAAGATGAGCCAGGCCACGTGCCTCACCATGGCGCAGTCCCACACGGCCTCGAAGTCGCCCCGTGGCAGGTCACAGTAGAGTTTGATGTAGGCACCGGCCACCACCAGGAAGCAGAAGGAGTTCATCATCACCAGGGCCACGGCGAAGCCCAGGGCGGCTGGCTGGCCCTCGGGCGGGGCATAGGGCAGGCAGAGCGGGGAGGCCCCGTACTCTCCCACCGAGGCGAGAGGCAGGGCCGCGGCCAGCCCTGCCAGCGACAGGCAGCCCAGGGCCCCTGCTCGGACGCTGCCCAGGGAGGGCACCTTCCCGTAGGCCCGCACGCAGGAGACGGAGACGCTGCACTGCACCGCGGCCAGTGTGAGCAGCAGCACCGACGCCTCGGACCCGAGGACCGCCAGGAAGCCCGTGGCCCGGCAGCCCAGCCCCGTCTCCCAGCGAGCTCCGTACTCAGCGAACTGGCCAAAGGTCAAGGCGTCCACGGAGGCCAGAAGGCCACAGGAGATGCCAGTCAAAGTGTTGGCGCCGGCAATTGCACCTACCACAAACTTGACTGGGGGCAGGGGGACAGGCCCGCCTGCAAACACGGTCAGCAGCACCAGCCCGTTACAGAGCACCGAGAGCAGCACGATGGCCCACACCGCCAGGCGGATGCCCCAGCTCTCAAAGAGGTGCTCGCAGGGCTTGAAGGGGCCTGTGGGAGAGAGCAGCAGGCATTACCCCTGGGCCGAGGCTGCCCAGACTGGTCCTGGGGCAAGGCCTCTGCCGGCACAGAAACCCTGATCTGAGGGAGGCTGACTTGGTCTCTGCCCTCCAAGAACTCCTGATCGGAGCTGGGAGGGGAACCCCTGAAACACAAATAATTCTTCCTCCAAGGAGCTGATACATAGTGCTCCTTCTGATACACATAGTGCAATCCCCATTAACACAGTGTAATCCCACTCTTGAAGAACTGTTAAGTACATCTGTCCAGAGGAACAGCATTTGGAAGGATGGAAGAGACAGACTGGCCTACGGGAGTGGAGAGGGCATCAGAACTGGGGATACCGCTGGGATAGTAGAGACAGTCCTAGGAGGGAGTGCCCAGGCAGTAACACTCTATGGCTGAGGCTCTGCCCAGTGACCCACTAAGGACTCCACTGTGGATGAGCCCAGACAGGATATCACAGCAGTCTGACCTTCCCTTGCTCTCTGAGAGGGGTGCAGGCACATTTCATATTCATCTGTCAATCAGAATGTGGGAGGGAAAGCAAATAATCAAAATGTAGCTGGCTTTTGGGGTTTTCCAATCTGACTTTGCACCAGATGGGTGAGATCCTGGTGTTTTCCATCACTCTTCTCAGAGTCTGTTCTTAAATCACCTTATGACTTTGGACATATTATTTCTTCATTTCTTTGGCTTCAGACTCTTGTTTCTCAATGTATTGCTAGGTGGTTTGGGAATTTGAGAGGCTTTTGTGGGAGCTATTTTTAAAACATGTTTTTTTTTCTAATTATGAAATAATAGTAATTGTAGACAATTTGAAAATACAACACAGAAAAATTAAAACTGCTTATGACCTCACCTCTTAGAAGTCATTATTTTGGCATGTTTCCTTACAGTTTTTTTTTTTTTAAAATACACATATACAATACAGATTTGTTTAACTAAGTTGAGATTTTACTGAATAGAGATTTTTAGTCTCTTTAAGTTAAATTTTGTTATCACACTTTTACCATATCCTTATATTTCTCAAGACCATATTTCAATGGCTCTATCATAAATACTCCACCATATGATGTACCATAATTTATTTGACCATTTTTATGAGCTATCTTAAAGGAAAGTTTAAGTTGGACTTTCTTTTTTGAAACTTCCTCTTTTATGGCATCCCCATTGGTTACAGGTTTTCAGAGATGAATTTTCTGTGGCAGTTTGAATGAAGCATGTGGGTTTCCAAGTGGAAAAAGCAAAAACAAAAAACCACCTGCTTCTTCCTGGTTGGGTCAGTTCTGGCCCTGAGCTGTCGCTAGGGAGCGTGCTACTGTCACTAAGTGCTGAGAGCTGGTGTTGGGCAAGGTCAGGCCAGCGCTCTAGGGTTTAGATAGGGGAAGGGGAGAAGGTTAAGGAACCTAAGCCAAAAACTGAAGCCTGGAAAGTGGAGGTGGGATGAAATAGGAAAATTCAGCTGTTTATCACTTTTTGTTCATTTTGAATAAAAGTTTCTGTCCTGGCCTAAGCAGCAAGGTGCTACCTTCTGGCATTGTGGGTTAGCATTTTATTTTATTTACTTATTTAAAAAATTTTTTTTTCAGTTGACAATGGGTCTTTATTTTATTTGTTTATATGCAGTGCTGAGATTCGAAGCCAGTGCCTCACACGTGCTAGGCTCCAGCCCATAGGTTAGCATTTTATACACAAGGAAGGGACTTTTCACTCTCAACGTCTTAGGTTAAATTGCACTGAGGAGAAAGAACTTTCTTTCTTTACAGCAAAATGGCTTTGGGTTAGACAACTCTAGACCAAGCTGCCTCTGCAGTAAGGGTTAGATAGTACTGTTGCAGGAATTATCCAGGGACCTGGAGTTTGTCTCCCTGGGGGATTTTAGTAAAAATGAGATGGAGCATTGAGGGCTAGAGGAGGTGACCTGGTCCCATGTGACTCCAGTATTCTGTGACATGGGTCTTAGATTGAGGGAGTGCTCAAAAGCAGCCCCTGAGCGTGGGGTCAAGGCATTATTTCTTGTTTCTGTCCTCCATGAGAGCAGTTTTCTCCTGGATACATAGCTTACAATTGACTGATTTGTAAAGGCTGCTTGACTCCCTGTCACCCCACCCCTACCCCCATGCACAGTAGCCACTCAAGGGAGAGAACTCTCTCCTTCCCCAGGAATAGTGAGAAGAGGCTTTCCTTCCCCTAAGATGGGGAGTCGAGAAAAGACGTGCCTGAAGCTTGGCTACAGATATGCCGCCAGAACCAGCCTCTCTCTGGGGGCTTGGGTGCCCCTTCTCTGCCCCCAGGTCACCCATCTCACCTGGAATAGGGCTACACTGGACACTGGGGTGTGGCTTTGAGTCCTCCATCTCCAGCTGGAGCTCATCCAGGTTCAGGTCATCTGAGAGAGGAGATGAAAATGTGCTTGGGCCTGGGCCTTGGTGTCAGTCAAGTCCCATCTTTCTCCTAAGTCCCAGGCCTTTAAATAGATGTGTCCCTGACTGACGGCTCAGCACTGGTCCTCCTGCAGCTTCGAACATCTGTTTCTACCCTTGGGTGTAAATATGTGGTCAGCTCCCTATTATTCACCTGTGGATTATGTCCATTGCTGGTTCTGAACCACAGATGTTATGATGAGCCCTGCTCTTTCTCTTCTCGGTGCTCCCGTGCCCTCTCCAGTCAGCTGTAGCTCACGAGTACGTAGAATTTGGGCTGTAGCTGCCCTGATCAAGGGAGCTATGGATCATATTGTTCTCCACTCTAGTCCAGCTGTCATTGTAAACAATACACCTTAAGGGGGACCTCAGTGAGCTACAGTGTATTCAGAGATGAACCAGGGATAGTGGGGGAGCAGAAGTCATTTGTGTGACTGGGGGATGGTTAGCTTGGAGAAGGCAAGAGTAAGTGGGGACAGAACAGCCATCCAAGAGCTGAAAGCCTGTTGACATAAAGGGCTACGTGCTGTTCTGTCCCAGAGGGTAGAACCAACATCAGTGGATGGATTATGGAAGGAGGCAAATTATGGTTCAAAGGAAGATGCTCTAGCTCTTCAGCAGGTGCACAGTAGACCCACGCGTGCTGAGTATGATGCCGACTACTTTCAAGAACTGAAAGTGCAGAGGAATTCAGGAATGAATACAAGATAGTCCTGCTCACAAGGAGCTTATGGAGACAAATGAGGAAATAAACTGTCATGCTACCGGGCCCTGCATCAGCTGATAGATTTACTTTGCAACAAGGGTTAATATTCCTTGAGCTGTTCCTCTCCATGTGAGTCCTCATCTTCATGGCCTCCTTTAACCTTCACAGTAGCCACATGAGGCAGGTGACAGATAAGGAAGTTGAGGCTCATTAAAGTTAAGTGACTTCCTCTGGGTCTCACAGTTAGTGAGTGACAGACCAGAATCCAAACCCAGGTTTGTCTGACTATAAAGCCCAGATGTTCCACAATCATGGAGAGATGGATTGTTTGGGGTGGGGATTAGGGAGTGAGAAGGGTGGGGGGAGATTTACAGATGCATAAACTAGACATTATTTATCACTGGATCTATTGAATTAGAAAGTCCCCAATGTAAGAGAATGCACTTCTACCTTGAGTCAGAGTTTGGATAGATAATCATTAACATTCCTTCCAATTGTAAGTCACGGCTCTACAATTCTAGGTCAGTATGAGAAAACAGAGATAGCTAAATAAATCCGTCACTGGAGAAATTCTGTAGCATCTTTGAATGAAATGAGATTTCTTTTTTCTTATTTACTCTTGTAGTTTTGGGGGGTGTCTCTGATTCTTGGGTGATTGTTTTGTTTTGTTTGCACTGGTGGGGATCAAACACAGGTCCTTCAGCATTTCATGCAATTGCTCACCACTGAGCCACACCCTTGGCCCTATTGCAATATTTCTTAAACTAGGACCTGTGAATTTCAGGGACTCATAGACATCTCAGTGTCCACAAATTCTGTAAGAACTTCGAAATGACTATCTGAAATATTTTTACAACTATAAAGACACAATTTTCTTTTGTAAGGACAATCCATCAGTGAATGACTTTTTAAAGAATAAAACTTAAGTTTCTTAGGTCATACTGGGAAAGATATGTGAGGATCCAACTGGAAAGAAAGAGATGCTTGTCTTTTAAAGGCACCTGTACATTATTCAGGTTTAAAAGATAGTCCCTATGGATTCTTCCTTTGTCCTAAGGGAATGGATAGGTGACTCTGTTGCACTTGTCCCCATCTTTGGCTCGCAAGTCTATTTCCTGTGTGGTTCTTCTTCCCCACTTAAAGAGTAAACTCCAGTTGGTCACTTTCCCAGGAGACTGGAAGACTGTGGTCTTGGCCTGGACAGCATCAGTGTGGGTAGGCTGAGGCATGCCCACAGAGTCCTGGCATTTCCTTCCTCTCTACCTTTCATTCCCCGCCTGCCCCATCCAGAAGGGAGCTTAGCAATTCTTTGAAATCAAAATGCATGAATGAAGCACAAGGGGTGAAATCAATGGACTCTGTCTGAGGCTGGGAAAGTCACGGCCAAGGTGTTAAGTAACCACTCTTCAAACAAGGAGGAAATCAAATCTGGCTGGAGCAGGGCTCCTGGCTTTCCTTCTCAAGGCTCATTTGCTCCCACAGGAAGTGGGGGGCCCTGCCCTAGCTCCCATTACAGGCGGCAGGCAGCCCACGAGCTTGACGCCCTGTGGTTCTCCAAGACTTAAGCCTGGTGGAAAGTTTCACCTTGAGGAAGGAAAGTTTCCATTCCTCCTTCCAGCCCCCTGAGGGAGTGTGTAGCAGACATCCGGGAATGTCCCCTGGGGACAGCTGTCTGCTGGCCTAGCCAGCTGCTGGGAGCCTCCTTGTCAGGTCCTTGTACCCTCCCTAGGAGGGCCTTTAGTGCACTGGGAGGGAGGGTCTCAGAGACCCCCAGACTGTCCACTCAACGTCCAAGGCTGTATCCTGAACTACGCTACTACACTGTCCCCACACATGTGCCTAGAAGGCACCAGTTCTCTGCAGCAGTAGTGGCAAACACACTTCACCTTGTACAGTCTCTTTCAGTCCTCCCCAACAGCCTATGAGAGATGTATTCTCTTTGTCATTTATTTTATTAGTACTGGGGAACCCAGGGGTCCTTTTACCACTGAGCTACATTCCCAGCCCCTTTTATTTTTGTATTTTGAGACTGGGTCTCGCTCAGTTGCTGAAGGGATGGCTAAATTGCTAAGGCTGGCCTTGAACTTGCGATCTTCCTGCCTCAGCCTCAAGTCACTGGGCTTATAGGTGTGCAACATTGGGTCCAGTTATCTTTCTCATTTGAAGATAAGAAAACAGAGTGTCAATAAGGTTAAACAACTTATCTAAGCCAACCCAACTGGTGAAAGCTATAGTTGGGGTTAGACTCAATTCTGTCTACATCATTATGAGGTGTTTTTCTTACATGCTTAGATCTGATTTTTCAGTTCAACTTCTCCATTGAGAGAGTACAGAGAGGAAGCTCAAGATGGAAAAAGGAAGACAAGAAGCAAGGTCTTGTTTCTCTCTTTCCTGTTCTTCTTGTGTTCAGTAACATGATGCAGGGGGGAGGGGAAAATACTCCCCTCTGCCCTACAACCACGACACCTCTTAGTACTCGGTTCCTCAGAAACCCTGGCTGTCCACCCCAATCTTTCCCTTTCACCCTAACCCTTCCAGAAATAGATCTGGCCCAAGACAGACCTCAGTGAAACACTCTTGTGGGTAGTGACCACTGAAGCCTCACTTTCAGACTCACGGGAGGCAGGAGGTGCAGGACACTCTTGGAGGAGAACAATTTCTATAGTGTTCCTTTTGGTTCTAGGACATACTAGGAGCGATTTTTTTTTTCCCTTTCTGCAAGCAGGTTTAATTCAATTGATTTAATTCAATTCTCTTGGCTCAGGTCTGTTTTCTCCGGGAATGCCCTGAGGTCGAAGGTAATCACAAAGAAACATGTGAGCCCCAAGGGCAGGGTATTAACAGAGATAGCGCCTGTGAGGTCCAAAGGATCAGGAACTATTGAGACCTAGTTGTCATTGTTACCATCATTACTTCCCCGCCAAGTAACTGGGGCGTTGCATTGGAGAGACAAGGTGCTCCCAGGTCACAAGCAGCCACCCTTCAGCAGAGGGAACTCTGCTGCCCCTCTTAGATCCCCTTCCAGGTCCCCCAAGCCTCCTCCCTAACTTCCTCTCTCAGCTGCCCTCCCACCAGTCCAGGCGTCCCAGTCACTCACAGTGGTTCTCGGCTTGTCCAGCAAGGAGGCTCTGGGGCCTCCTGGGAGACTCCTCCTCCTCCAGGTGGAAGTCCTCAGCCTGCCACTGCCCAGAGGGCTTGAAGAAGCTGGCGCAGACCCCATAGGCACAGCACTGGTAGGCATAGGGCACCTCCAGAATCCTGAGGAGGGGGAGAGGGGCCGCCTCATTATGTCTGGAGTCTAAGACCCTAGCCTGAGTTAAGACATTCCCCAGCCCGGGAACCAGGGACTAGGCACCTGCCCTTCAACACACAGCGTCCCGCTCGCTATGCCCGCAGCCTCGGGGGCTTTCTTTGTTAGAGTCTTGCAGCCTGACTCTGAAGGGCTCTGGGCATATGCCAGTCTTTTCCTCATTCATCTTCAGAACTGAGATGGGGAGAGAAACATCTGCCCTTTATTTAAGGAGGACTCTTAACAGGCTCAGAGTGGGGAGCAACTTTCCCAAGGTCACACAGCACTTAGGGTGCTCTGCTCCACAGCCTAGGCAGCAACTCTTCTTTTATATGGCAGGAGGCAAGGATTCTCCTAGGGATGCTTTACCCTTGCCCTCTGTGAGATCCACACACTACCCTGCCCCTGTGGGCTCATCAGAGTTGGATTGTGCCCTTATGAGGGCGAGGGCAAAGGCCTTGGGCATTTCGCTAGTTTCTAGTAGACAAGGCTCAGGCCACACAGGCTGCGCTGCCGCTGCCGCTGCACGGAGGAGGCCTGGATGTCATTAGCACCAGGGACTGGCTGTGCAGCTTGTTTTCCACTCATCAGTGCCCTGGGCTCTGCCCTGATTCCAGGGACCCAGATGCTGCCAAAGTGAGGACGGACAGTCTGGCTGTGTGGAACCAGGCAAAGAGTGAGGAGGTCCGAGGGCCCTCGGCTCAGCTTACTACTGTCCCCACAGGTCCCAATGTCCCCAGGAGTGGTACTTGGGATGGGGGAAATGCTAGAAAGGAGATGCAGAGGAATGGGAGGCGTGTATAAGACCAGACAGTCAGGAGATCCAGGGAACCTTCCCATGCAGTCTCAGGTAAACTTCAAGCCACTGGCTCTTCTTGGCGTGAGGTCCTACGGCTTTCACTCTGTCCCTCCCTGGCCTCCAGCAGCCCTGGGCAAACATACCTAGATGTGGGGAAAAGCCAGGCCCTCACCTCAGTTTTGGGAAACTGTCCTTGGAGAAGGCCTGAGACAGAGCCAGGTTCCCTTTGAGCTTCAGATGCATCAGGCCCCCTAGCCCAGCCAGGGGCAGTGTGGTCAGCTGGTTGTCTGTCAGGTCCCTAGGACAGTGGATGGTCAGGGTTATTGGCAGTCAGTGGGATTGCTGAGAGGGCAGGGCTGTGCGGAGGGTGTGGCCAGTGTGCCTGGGATGGAAGCGAGAGGAGAGGAGCAAAGGACAGAAGATGAGCACAGAGAGAAGACAGCGTAACACGCTGGGGAGGAGGGGGGTGAAGAGTTGCCAGAGGCACATCTATAATGGACGCGTTCATTCAGTCACGCCACAGACATCGAGTGCCAGCTCCGTACCAGGGGCTGTTCTCACTTAATGCCAAGTTGTCCCAATTTATAGGTAACTGAGCCCATCAGACCATCCAGGAATCTCTGCCCGTCCCATCCCCCTAGGGAACCTGCCTGCTGTTTGCTTCCTCCTCTGTCCTTTCCTCTGTTTTTCTGATGATGCAGAGGCCAGAGTGGGGAATAGGACGGAGCTGGGCATCTGGCTACAGTAGGGATTGGGTCATCCATTCCGTCCTGCAGTGCCTGCCTGGAGCCAGAGCTGAGGATATACATGGTCTCCTACTGGAGACGCATTAGAGGAAGCAGGGGCTCCAAGGCAAACACCATCACTACAGACGGTGCGTGGTGGAAATAGCCCTGGACTGGAAGGCAGGAAACCTGGCACTGTCACCAACTCACTGTGTAACCAAAGGGAGTCACAAATCTGCCTGAGTTCCAATGTCCTCATCTTTCAAAGGATAAAAATATCTGCCCTACCTATCTGGCAGGAGTACAGCAAACAGGAGAGGGAAGACGTAGGTGAGAGTTTTGCAAGGTCGCAGTCCAGTGCCCAAAGAGCCACAGCCTGGGAAGAGACTGTGCAGCCTGGGAGCCCTGGGCTCTGTCCTCATCTTTGAGCCTCTCCCCTGGAACTTGGAGACGTCACCTGTGACGTGAGGGTCTGGGGCTGGATAAGCTCTGTAGCCAGGGCTGGAGTTGGTCCAAGGGAATCTCTGTGTTATTAGAAAAGGTCCCTTCGGGGCAACCTACCTTTGGGACATACAACTTGGAGCACAGGGAGGCAGGGTATCAGTAGGATCATGGGGCAGTCAATAACCTGTACCACAGCGAGTGGCAGCCCCATCTGCGGCCCTGAATAATGACCATGCAGCCAAACCTGCAAGCTCCCTGTTTACATTCTATGTAAATTAGCAGACTTCTGGTCCCCTGCTGTTCTGCAGAATGGCAGCCTTTAGCGTCATGCTGAAGCAGGACCCCTGAACTCTCTGAGACCCTGGGTCCCCCAACAGCCACCACCCTCTTGTGTTGTGGAGTTCCAGGCCCACACACCCCTTTTATTGGTGCATGTAGAGCATGTAAGGGCTGGGGGTGGAGTGCAGGTGGGACAGGGGGACATGGGGAGGACCAAGGCTGCCAAAATTTGGCAGAACATTAGCATATGATGTTCTGGAGCTTGCAAGAGGCCGATTCTGTTTATCAGGCCTCACGATGTGTCAAACAGACTGTCAGAATGATTGATTAGGCTGGGGTCCAGATCCCTAGCATGTGTGGTCAAACTTTTATGCATGTCCCTGACCAGGGATGGCCCTTCTGCCCCCTCTGGAGGTTCCACTTGGTCCCTAGCATCCTGGAGGAGAGTCAGCGGGCGCTTACAGCTTGACCAGGGAGCGCAGGGTTGAGAAGGCTTCTGGGTGGATGGATCGGATGGCATTCCAGCTTAGGTCCCTGTGGACAGGAGAGGACAGTGGCATGTGGAGGACTCATTGTTCCCAGCCTGGGATCCCCTCCTGTCTGACCTCCCTCCAGTGGCAGTGACCTTAGCCTTTGGGGGAAGGTGCCTGCTGCTGCCCAGCTTCCAGCCTGGTTGTGGCACCAGAAACAGGGACATAGCAGATTGGCTCTGGAGCCTCATGGCCCCTGAGTACCATCTGTATGGGGAGGTACTTCTCGTCCTGTGAGTGTCCTGGGAGTAGAGGTGGTGGAGCAGGAAGTCTGTGTGCATGTCATGTACACTGGACACATGTGCTGTGGTCTGAGCCTGGCAATGGCTTCTCCAGGGCCCACCACTGGGTGCTGCAGGTACTCACAAGGCTTGTAAGGAGCTCAGCTGGCTGAAGGTGTCAGCTCTGATTTCCCAGATGCGGTTGTGTTGGAGGCCGCTAGGGCAGCAAGAGAGGTTGGATGAGCCTGCGGGCTCAGACTCTGGCTCTGATCCACGCCCCCTGAGCACTGGGAAGAAGAAAGAAAAGCCCCCCACTTCTCCTGGCACAGGAAGAAAGGGCCCAGCCCGCGGATGTCACCAGAATTAAAGGGAGCACAAGGAGATCCGGTTGCCTTGGGTAAGTGGGTCAGGAGACAAAGCCACAAAACCATCCCTGTGGCCCAAAAGGGAGTCAGCTTCCAATGTTCCCACCGGGCCTGGCTCCCGGCCCAGCTGAACTGCCCCTCACACTCCTCCACTGGGTCTTCCAGATCCTAGCCCAGCAGCAGAGCACTGCCCAGTCCTTGGACAGCCCAATGGACTGGCCTGAGCTGGGAAACAGGGCTCGCTACACTGGTGAGATGGGTCCTGGGCCTCAGCAACGTCAAAGAGCCTTCTTTACCATCACCCAGACCAACAGGACAGACCCTTACACATCCTTCTTGACCTGGCCCTACAAAGGATGCCCTGCCTAGAAGTATAGATACACAGCGGCCCAGGAGGCCATACTAGCTTGAGGAAACAGGAGCTGGGTGGACAGGGCTTAGAGAATTTTTAAAGTGATGATTTTCCTTGTGAAACTTGAATCCCAAGGAGTGTGTGTGTGTGTGTGTGTGTGTGTGTGTGTGTGTGGTGTGTTTATGGGGGTGTGGGAAATGAGAGTGCATGCTCCAGAATGCAGGCTGCTTCCAGCCCCACTGAAGCCTTCTCACATCAGCCCACCAGGCCCTAATGTGGCCTGGTCCCTCATCACTACTGAGTTTTCCTTTCTAGCTTCTTTTTTAACACTTTCCCCAGTGCTGGGGATTGGACCCAGGCCTCACACATGCTAGGCAAGCACTTCACCACAGAGCCGAACCCCAACTCCTCATTCACTACTGCATTTCTGTGTTGCTGTTGACTCCTAAGGAGCCACCCTAGACTCCTTTAGGGTACCAGCTCCTGGGTCTACCATCAGCTGTGAGTCAGAACTAGGGGCCATATCTAGTCCTCTTCCAAGTCCCCCGCCTTAATGCCTTTGTCCAACAAACTCAGAGAGGGGAGAAAGTTCTGAGCCTGATTCAACCCTTGTGGACTCGCCCCTCAGACCTGCCAAGTCTGGCTTGCCTTTGTCTCCCTGCAGCCCCCAAACTCACATTTCCTCCAACTTCTGACACCTGCACAGACTGGGCAGCTCCTCAATTTGATTGTGAGACAGGTCCCTAGGGAAGAGAGAAAGGCCAGGGCTGGGGCAAAGCAGTGGCTATGTGAGGGCCGGAGAAAGAGCTCTGGCTGGGCTGTGCTTTCTTGTCAAGTAGTTGAAGATCACAAGGACCCTACCGGGACATGGTAGCTGAGGGTACCAGTTTCCTCAGTCAGACTTCTCTTTATGTCCCTTTGCTGGGCCCACTCCTCACTGGGCTTGGAGTGGGCAACTGGGTATTTTTCCCTATAGGGCTGCCTTATCCTCCTGAAGGACGCTGGAGGCATCCTGGGGACGTGGAGCAGGAAGGTAGAGGGCTGTGGAGAGAGGGCCTGAGGAGAGAGGCAGACTGGGAGCAGCACACCCGGACAGCCAGAGGGAACCACAGAGCAAGCCAGTTCGTGCCAACTGGAGTCGATGGCGCCTATAGCCATTGTTTATGGTGTCAGTAGGGAGGATTGGAGTTGGGGCCCTGTGGGAACATCTGGCCTAGTGCCTTCACCTAATGGATGAGCAACCCTAGGCTCAGAACCTTAGAACAGATCTGTCCAGGGACACACTGCTGGACAGTGGCAAGACTGGCTCTGAAACCCATGTCTTAGGACACCTGTGTGTCAGCGTACCCTTCTTGAGCTGTGGGCCTATGATCCCTGGTAAGGAGTCTCAGATTTAAGTTGGAGTCAAGGGAGAGAGAAGAAAACAAAACAAAACAAAACAAAAAAAACCCTTGACTTAATTTATAGGCCACTCAGATATCAAACAAAAAACAAAAACCCTTGACTTAATTTATAGGCCACTTAGGTATCTTCACAGTCCCAGAAGGAGTGAACATTTTTGTATAAATTAGAGTAACGATGCCTCTTATTGAGCACTAAATGTGTGCTAGATGCTTAACACATTTTTTTCCAATGCTCACCAACGTACTCTTTTTGCAGATAGATGGAAGCTTAAAGACATTAAAGGGTGAATCCAATTAATGCAGCTAGTCAGGGACTGAGCTGGGCCTCAAGCAACCCAGATCTGACTCCAAAGGCCGTTGTCTTTTTATCCTGAACAAGAGGACAGCCCAGGCCTTCTTGGGCAGGTTCTCAGCAGGACCCTAAGTTGCACCCCCTCTCCAGAAAGATGTGACCAAGTGGGACAGAAAGAAGCAGGGGAGGCCTTTGCTGGGACATGGGGGAAGGCACATGATGCCAAGACCGTGGAATGCTTGTGAGCCACTCACAGGACTCGGAGCCTGGGCAGTTGCTGGCACATTTCTGGTGGGAGCAGCCGGATGCCTGCGCGGGTCAGGGTCCTGCAGGGAGAACAGAGACAGAGCTGGCACCAGGCCCAGGGCCCTGCCATTCCCAGCCACGGTTCTCCAGCCCTGGACCTGATATTGTCGTGGGAGGACAGAACTGACAAAAGAAAGAAGTGGTGGGAGAGACAGGGCTGGGGCGGGGCTTCAGGAACAGAAAGGAGCATGGCATCTGAGTGCCAAACTTCCCTAGGCCTGGAGGAGCTAAGGTTGGGAAATGGAGACAGAGAGGGACCCAGCCCAAGGGCTCTGCTTGACAGTCAGTCCCTGCAGGCCCAGTCCCACCCACTCACCCCATCTGATCCCCACCCCATGGATCATAATGGTCTCCAGCAACACCGAGCCTGTAGGACAGAGGCTGAATCTTATGTGCTCTGGGGGCTTAAGAGAAGAGGGATGGCCATGAGAGGGAGAGAAAGAAAAAAGTTCTAGTTGAACACTGGGAATGAAGCAGAGTTCTCTCCCTGTGCCTTGCAGGAGGGAGAAGAGAGGAGAAAGAAGGGAAGAACCCAGGGGCCGAGGTGGAGAGAGTCGTGGGGACAGATTGGAGAATGGGCTTGGCTTGGCACAGGGTGTCCCAGTAAAGATCCAAGACCAAGGTCATCCTTGGGGAACTATTACTTCCCTCATGGAAAAATTCCCACATGCCAGCAAATCTAGGGGGAAGACAATGGAGACACAGAGGAGCAGTTCCAGTCCCAGCAATGTCATGAATAAGCTGGGCGATGTGGGGTGGAGAGTTCATTTCCAAACAATCACTGGGTGTTTGCTTGGTTGTTTCATTCATTCATTTAAAATGCTTTGAGGGCCTACTATGCACTGACACCCCTTCCCCACACTACAGAATGTAATAATAGGGACTCTGAGAATGACTTTGCCTCAGAAAGACAAAGGAGGTGGATTTTCACAACTCTGCTCCTGGTCCTGTGTCCTCTGCACCCATGACGGGGGTTAGAATCTCTGAAGTCAGAGGGAAACCAGCCTCCTCAGCCCCATCCTGCCACCTCTGCCTGGCCTGGAGGCAGTGCACATCAGGAGATGGCCATAGGCCCTGGGGCAGCACCTTTAGCAGAGGCAGGCCAGGGGTGGGGAGTAAAGGGTTTGGAAGGCCTTCCAGGGTCCAGAGGCAGAAGACTGAAGCTGGGGACTGAAGCTGGGGAGGCAGAGCAGGTGGAGGAGAGATGATCCACTCACAGGACCTCCAGGCTGCTGGTGCCTTTGAGGTCCGGGAACTCCTGGATGTCCATGGCGCCATTCAGGGATCTGGAAAGAGAGACGACCAGCGCTGAGGAGTGAGTCCGGGCATCTCAATATGGCGGATCTCAACCCTCAGGCTTCTTCCCACTCAGAGACTCTACTTTTTGGGAAAATGTCATCTTTCCCCAAGCCTCCCTCAAATCAGCCACTCTGGCCCTGGTAGAGACTGGTACTTAGCAGGGTCCAACCAGCCATTTTCTTGTCCCCCATTTTTTGTGGTGCTGAGGATTGAACCTACATATACTAGGCAAGTGCTCTACTACTAAAGCTATATCCCCAGCTTCTTCTTCTTCTTATTGTTGTTGTTGTTGCTGTTATTGTTATTATTATTAGAGACAGGTTCTTGCTAAGTTGCCCAGGCTGACCTGGAACTTGCAACCCTCCTGTTTCAGCCTCCTGAGTAGCTGGGATTACAGGTGTGCACCCAGTAAGCCATTTGCTTAAATTGGCTCAGTTGACCTCAGCCCAGAGTAAGCTGAACGACTTAGTTTTCACCTTACAACAAAGCAACAACCAAAATCCACAGGCAATCGCCTCTGTTTAAAAGGCAACATCTTGCATGCTTTGGGAAAAGTCATTGGCTCTTGGGGTTTGTTTCTTAGAGCCAAAGACAGTGTCTCCTGTATCCTGCCATCTGCTGTGGCTTTATTTGAATCTGTTGGTTCTCAGGCTGCTTTAAACTGATGGTTCTCCCTTTCTATTTTTCCCTCCCCATAAATGCACAAAAAATGTGTCAACGACCTCAAGGAGGCAGCATGGCATCCAGCAATGGACCCAGGATCAGAAGTTAAGGGTTATGGGCATATGCCCAGGCAGTACCTGTGAGATCCAGATTCCTTCTATAAAATGAAAAGAAGCCACAGGTCATGGAGGAGAAGGGAGGCCATTAAGTCCAGACAGATCTGGAAATAGGGCGAGTAAAGTGGAGGTCTACAGCCCTGAGTACCACATCTCCCAGTAGGACTATGCCTTGCAGGTGAGAGATCTGCAGGCCAAAGGCAGGAGAGAGCAAGGAGTGAAGGCAGGAGGGGTCCTCGCTGGAGCAGCCTTCAGGCGCGAACTTACAGCGTGTGAAGTTTAGGCAGGTACTGGAATGCTGACCTTCCCACAAACTGGATTGGGTTATCATAAAAGTGTCTGGAAGAAAAAGACCCAAGCACCTAATTCAGTTTCCCCCTTTCAGCTGGGACCAAGGTCGACCTTTGCTTTCTTCTTCTCCCTGGAAGGGGACAAGGAAGGCAAGTCCTCCCATAGTCCTGCCTCCCTGCTGCTCTCTAAGAATGGCCCTCGCCCTCCCCAGCCGCTGTACCAATACACTCAGCACCTAGAGACAGAACGGCAGTACTCACATGGTCTGCAGCAGAGGATTGCCCATGAAGGCCTTTTCGGGGATAGCCTTGATGTTGTTGTTGTGGAACCCCCTGGAAGACAGCACCCAGGAGCAATGAGGACTTGGGGGAAGGTATGGAGAGGGAGAAAATGGGACTCCATGGCGGCTTCCTGACAATTATACAGACTGTGAGACAGAAGGGCATCAGCCGGGAGACCCCAGGTTCCAGTCCTGCCTGTAAATTTTCTTGGTTCAACAACACATCCATCCTTTCCCCTGGCTGTGTGAGGACAGTGAGGGGTGGGGTCCCAGGCTGCTGGCCTCTGGAGCCCATGAGAGAATCCCAAGGGCAAGAAGCTGATTACAGGTCCCAAGAGGAGAGCCCTTTCCCTGATCACTTATGCCCAGAGCCCTGGTGGGTGCCCGCAGAGGAAGCTAAGAGTGTGTGGAAAGAAAACAGGGATGCAGAAAGTACCAGGGCAAGAGATGTTCCTCAAATGGAGACTGACTTGGCCTCAGTGCCCTAAATTGAAGAAACACTGAAGTGTCTATAGCAGCAGGAGGGGCAAGGGACAGAGTCAGGGGTTGAATGACCAGGAATGGCATCATGGGGTGGTGAGGAATGAGGCCCCAGCTGAGGGTCTAAGGTGTGGAAGCCGGGAACTATGTGTTTGGTTAGTTGGAAAGAACATTTCACAAGAAGTGACATGTTCCGCTGACGACACAGTCATGCTGAGCAGGCCCTTTCAGTTGTCCTCTTGCTCGCCAGAGCCTCCAGCACCAAGTGTCCTCCCCATGCTCTCCTGCCATGGCTTTCACCTTCATGCTTTCTCACTCAAGTTCAGCTTGGACATCTCAGGCCAATGCCAGCTGCTGAGTCCTGTTCGTTACTTCACTCATCCCGTCTGTTCACTCGTTGCATATGTATTTTAATACGTCCTCTGTGTCTTGTGCTGGACAAAGCTCTGAAGGATTGGGATGTTTATAAGCAAGTCCCTACCTCAGGTAGTCTTCTCCAAGTGGATGGTGGGCAGAGATGGATAAATGATCACAGATGGAGAGATAGAGATGAGATAGATAGGTGAGAGATAGGGATGGATAGAAAGAAATAGATGATGAATGGATGGATGGATAAAGATTGGTAGATAGATATACAAATAGATGGATAGAGATGATATAGATAGATGAGAGATAGAAATGGATGGATAGATAGATACAGATGGATGAATGGATGAAAGGATGAATGGATGGATGGATGGATGGATGGATGGATGGATATAAATAGGTAACTATGCATGGATAGATAGAAAGATGGATAAATAGAGATGGATGGATAGATGTATGCATACACTCACTCCGTGCACATGTATTTTCTTGTTCTTGCTAACTTAGGTGTCTGCTCTCTCTTCCCTAATGCTTGGGACTTCCCTATGCCTTGGCATATCCTGTTTCCTCCATGCCTTCTTTTTTTTATTATTATTTTTTTCTCCATGCCTTCTTGATTGATCAAATATCATCCTTCTTTCATGTCTTAGGGCAAAAGGAAAAAAAAAATCATCCCTCCTTTGGAAAAAATTTCTTCATTGGCAATGGAGGACTTCCCATAGCGTCTCAGACCCTTTCCTCCAGCGGCCCAGTCATTGTTTATGTGCTACATACACATCTTTAAACTTCTGGAAGAAATGAGGAAGGTGGCATGGGCCTTTCCTATTGATCTTAGGTGGCAGTTTGAGATATGAAGATGCTAGTCTGCTTGAAAGTCTGGGGTTCACTTCCGGCCCTTAATCTGACTCCAGTCCAGCTGAACGCTAGATCTCTCAGGTCCTGAGAGTCTCCCTTCCAGCAAGGCAGGCCTCCCTGCGAGAGTTATCCCTCTGCCAGCTCTGCTGCCTGCACTGTTGTGCTGTCTGAAATGAGGCAGCGCCTTCTCCTCCTGAGCCCCACTCATTCTGTAAGACCAATCTCAGGATGCCCCAGTACACAGTGATTGTTCCATGTCCCCCGGTCATTTTAGCAAACGCTGCATGATTTAGGATTAGAATCATACTGCTTTGTCCAGTGCCTTGTTTTCCATGTGTTCCTGTGTGTTGTGAGGGCTGAAGGGTCCTTGAGGAAGGCCCCTGTCTACCTTACTCTTTGTTTGTTCAGCACTAAGAGCAGCACTGGACACGGTGGGTGCTCAGTGAATGCTCAAATAGAATAACGAACTGTGACTGTGGGAACCAGAGGGAATTTCTCAGTCTTCTTAGAGACAAGGTGCTGAGTAGCAACCCTGTAAATGGGCCCCCAGTGCCTCTCCTCATTCGTCTCTGGACACATCCCAACCAAGGCAGGGCAGTGCCAGGCCCAGGCTACAGGAGGCGGCTCATACCAAGTGCCTTCCCAGGCTGGAAGGACCCAGGGCTACTTATGCTGATGACACACCCCCAGGAGATGCTCAAAGCCAAGCTAAGGAGGCCCGTGACTGCTTAGAGCTATGCTGGGGATCAGCAGGGCCAGCGGCCACAGATTTTACAAGGACCATGGGAGGGGAGGAGGCGAGGGCGTGAGCAAGGCCCAGGCTGGCTTCAATCCCTGCTCTTGGGAGGAGACACCCGCTGAAACCAGCAGAGGAGCTTACAGTTCCTGCAGTCTGCCCAGGGTCCGGATGGCCACGGGGAACTCCTGCAGCTCATTATAATTCAGGTCTCTGGAACGGAAAGCAGAGCCGTCATTAGCACAGAGGCTTAACGGGACATGTCAGGGTCCCTGAGAAATGGAAAATTGGCTCTGGGGTTGACCAGAGAGATGGGTTTTCCAATCTGTGGGATCCAGCTGCCAACGTCTGGAAACATATTTTTGGAATGTTTGCACTCCATTCCTACTCCACAAATCCTCAGGCTTGGAGCCTTCCTGGCAGCAGAACTGTTTGGAGTCAGGGACACACTTCAAGGGTGTGGATACCTGGAACCACCCCCCTCAGAATAGTCTCCACAAGTTGAGGAAAGTATCTCAAGATTTTGGAGCTATGAGGGGAGGTGGCAGGAGAATGGGGTGATTTGTGTGTGTGTGTGTGTGTGTGTGTGTGTGTGTGTGTGTGTGTGAGATTGGGGATTGAGCCCAGTGGCACTCTACTACGGAGGTACACCCCAAACCCTTTTCTTTTATTCATTCATTCCTTCATTCATTTTGAAATGGGTGGAGGGGACTTGCTAAGTTGCCGAGGCTGGTCTGGAACTTGTGATCCTCCTGAGCCTCCAGAGTAGCTGGGATTTAAAAAGTGCTACCACTGCACCTGGCAGATGGGTGATCTTTAACACCATGCCTCTTTCTCGATTCCAGAAAATTTCTCAGGTGATTACCTTGGTTGTGGTCTCTGCAAAGATGGACAGTGTTTTTTAATGTTTGGATAGTGGCACAACAGTGATTCTTTGTTTTCTCTTACCTTTTTTTTTTTTTTTTTTTTTTTTTTTTTTTTACAGCGAATACATATCACATGCATAATCAGAAAACGAGGGAGGTAGTTCTTGAAAGAGGTGGCAACCCAAGTTGGCAAGGCTATGGGGAAACAAGCTGTCTCATAAACTTTTAGTGGGAATTTAAATGTGTGCAACTTTTTAGAAACAATTTACCAACATCCTTTTTGAATGAAAAGATCCATGCTCAGGCTGTCAGTCTGAACTTATTCCACAGAAGAATCCATAGCCCTGTATAAAGACGCTCATGACAACATTCTTTAGACGGCAGGGACCAAATATTGACCCTAAAGTGATCCTGACTTCATTCCTTTCCCTCTTTCAAGGGGTCTCTGCGTTTGTGCCCGGAGCAGTGATGACAGGGCAGAGAGGCAGGAGAGACGGGAGAGGCACAGGGCAAACTTTATTTTTATCAGAAAAGATTTAGAACTGCTCATGACAAACAGAAGTAGCCCAAGAGACAGGAAGTTTACTCAGTAGCCAATGAGTTAGCCCGAGGTGGGAAAGTGCCCGATTTGGGATCTGGAAGCCTCTAAAGTCCTGACTTGCACAGTCCCAGGCTTTGGCAATGGTGTGCATGTGTGGCAGGGGGTGGAGGGGTCAGTTCTGATGTCCCCCTGGAGCCTCTCAGGAGGACCTGAGCCCATCTTCTTAGCTTTTTAAAGCCACCCGCTTCCTGACAGCTTCAATGACTGTCCAATGCCAGGGCAGGGGAACCATGTGGAGGTCCTTTAATTACAGAGTGACTTGGCAGGGTTTTGTGATAAATATCATGTTAACATAGAGATAATGGCAGACTCCTCTGCATGACAGAGCCATTACACTTCATAGTCCACAGGTAGAGCCAGGAACCCAGCCCAAGGGCTAGGGGAGCAGTGACAAGCGTCTGGCAGCCAGCGAGCCGGATAATTGTCCCCTCCATACACACACTAATTACCCGATTATCCTCAGACTGCCCTGGTGATCCTGAGTAATTACAGCATAAAACCCCTTCTACTCTGCTCTGCTCCATCCTTCAGCGAACCAGACACCCTGGCCTCCCCTGCATCAAATGTTGATTAGCTTACAGAGACGCTCCCACAGGCTGTGTGAAGGCAAGGCTGTGGTCCAGCTGAGGCCAGGATGTGTACAAAGCACTTAGACTGAAACCAGAGGTATTGGGGTTGGAAGCAGGGGGCACTTTTCAAACTCTGGGGTTTCTGGAGTTCTACCAGGGGCTGCAGAAGATGCCTAGACCATCAGGCCAGGGAAACTGAGGACAGAGGCAGCAGAGATGAAGGAGATGGGCACTTTTTACTCTTAAATTACATAAATGATTCATCTTCATATCTCAGTGTTTTAAAATCAGATGTCCTGTGCTGAGCACAGTGGTGCCTGTAATCTCAGTAGCTTAGGAGGCTGAGGCAGGAGGATTGTGGGTTCAAAGGCAACTTAGCGAGGCCCTAAACAACTTAGTGAGCCCTGTCTCAAAATGAAAAATAAAAAGGGTTGGGGATGTGGCTTAGTGGTTAAGTGCCCTGGGTTCAATCCCTGGTACCAAAAATCAAATCAAATCAGGTGTTCTCTTTCAGCTTGGCTCAGCTGCATGAGGAATTTTCCAGTCATAGGAGAACTGTATTTTTCACAAGTAACATGGACATATCTTCATCGAAAAGCCTTAATATAAGGCTGGAGATATGACTTAGTGGTAGAGTGTTTGCCTAGCATTTTTGAGGTCCTGGGTTTGACCCCTACCACCACACGCATGAAAAAGCCTTACAATTGAATTTCTTTCTCAAATGCAAAGAATTATGTTGTGGCGGTGCATGCTTTTAATCTCAGTAACTCAGGAGGCTGAGGCAGGAGGATCACAAGTTCAAGGCCAGCCTCAGCAATTTAGCAATGTAGCAAGACCCTGTCTCAAAATAAAAAATAAAAAGGTCTGGGGATATAGCTGAGTGGTAAAGTATCCCTGGGTTCAATCCTTAGTACTGTCCCCTGACCAAAAAAAAAAAAAAAAAAAAAAAAAAGAATTACCTTGTTCTGTCCCAGAGCCTTTGCTTGTTTTTCCATCTGCCTAGAATGCTTTCTACCCAGATATTTGTATATGAATTATCCATCACTTCATTTAGCTCTCTGTTCAAATTATGCCTCATTAGAGGCCTTCTCTGACCACTTCATTTCAAATAACACATCCTGTCACTTACTATTCCTTTGCGCTGAGCACTGAGTTAAAATTGGCTACAAATCCTTTGTGGCTTCTTCTATCAAAGGGTGGCATCTATCTAAAAATGTCTGTCCTTGTGAATGGCATTGACTGACAGAGGGAGGTGGAAGTGACATAGTGTAACCTGGGCCTAAGTCACAAGAGCCTCACAACCTACGCCTTCTCAATCTTGAAACACTCCCCCTACAAGTAATGAAATCCAGGTGGGTTTCTTGAATGGCGAGAGCCAGGTGGAGAGAGGGAACCAGTCAACAGCCAGTAGCAAGGCCCCAGACATGCGAGTGAAGTCATCTCTGTCATTCAGCTTTTTGTCACTGTGACCAAAATATCTGAAAAGAATAACTTAGAGGAGGAAAAGTTTATTTTGAGTTCAGGGTTCCAGAGGTTTAGTTTTATGATCTGCTGATGGCTCTGGGCCCAAGATGAGGCAGAACATCATGGTGGAAGAGTGCTACTTCTTTCTTGGCATCCAAGAAGCAGAGAGAGGGAAGGAGGAAGGGCCCACAGGGAAGATGAACCCTTTCAAGGTATGCCCCTGTTAACCTGTCTTCTCCAAACACAACCCACCTGCCTACACTGGCCACCCAGTTCATTCACACTAGGATGGACCAATTAGGTTACAGCTCTCATAATTTAATCATTTACCTCTGAACATTCCTGAATTAACACAGGAACTTTTGGGGGACACTTCATATCCAGACCATAACACTGTCTTGGTCCCCCAACCCTTGATGAACCCCCGGGGGACTATAGCCTTCTGCGTGAGCCCAGAGGGTGGGAGTTTCCAGCAGAAGGACCACCTGGTAGAGCCCAGCTAAGTCACAGAGTCAAGAGAAATGAGAAATGATAAGGTGCTGTTTGACGCCACTAAGTTTTGTAGATTTGTTACACATTGATAGATAAGGAGACACCCTGTTTTCTTTGCCTTCATGAAGCCTATCGTCACCTGTCATCTGTTTTCTTCCCACTCAACCAGAATGAAAGCACCTTGAACATATGAACTTTGTCTGTTTCATATTCGAATCACCAGAATAAGAGCAGGCACAGAGCCGAAACCCAAGGACTTGCGTTGACTCACGAATTGAAAAGCTCCAAATAAACAGAGTCATAATGCACACTGGTGAACTCTAAAGAGAATCTAGGATCCATGAGGATATGTCCTTGATATTGTCAAAATGGTACCAGATAGTCCTGAGTGATGCTGTCAGACTTTCCCAGAGCCACAGAGACCACTGGATGGGTCCCCTGTGACTTTGCTATCATCGATCCCTTCTAGTTCACTGGACCCGTGTCCAGGCAGCCAAATTGAGTGGTTCCAGCCCTCCTTGGCAGTTCCTGGTCAGGAATTTTGCCAGGAGTAGACTAATAGTGGGAAAAGACAGATGGCAAAAGGCATGTGAACTAGCAGGCTATTTTTGTAGAAAAATGTGGGAGAAGAAAAATTGTACCAATGTCAAAAAGGATTCTGCAAACTCTACGGCAGTGAGGTGGCCCGAATTTTCTCAAGCAGATGTTTACATAGATCCAATGACCTGGGTAATTGCCAAAGCCCTCCTTCATTTGGTGCTGTGGAGCAGCAATCTCTGGTTCTAATTGTCCAGGGAACATGTCTTTGCAACTCTCTCTGCTATTGATAAATTAAAGTCATTGCATCTGTTGCCAAATGTCCCAAAATACACAATGAAGTCCACTGGGTAAAGTGGAAGGTTAGAGAGATGGGTTAAAAATAACTCCTATCTAGACAAATGCATAGGATGACAAAGTGAACTCTCTTGGTAGGATGTGGTAGGTCTTAGAGGAAATACAAAGCATCAGGACCTCCGGAGGCTGTGGCAATCACACGCATCTGGGAAGACCAGGAGGGCTTCATGGAGATGTTACTATTGAACCAGGTCTTGGTGGCAGGGCTGGATTTCAGAAAGGGTTGGATCAAGTAGGAGGGCTCTCTCCCCTGGATGTCTGTATACACTTCTATCAGGTGCCTCTGCTTTCAGGCCATCCATGGAGTAACATTGGTTGATCATTGACTATGTGCTGGCCACTAAGTGCTGTGGCTGAATTATTCCTCTCAATCCTCACAACAGCCTTAAGAGGCAGACATTCCATTACACCCATTTATAGTTGAGGAAAGTGAGACACAGTAAACCAGTCACTTACTTACAGACAGCTAAAAACTGCTGTGGCAGAAACCACTGTCTGCCAAAATCCTTCCCCTATCTATTTTTTCCTTTTTCTTTTTTTCTTTTCCTTTCCTTTCTTCTTCTCCTCCTCCTCCTCCTCCTCCTCCTCCTCCTTCTTCTTCTTCTCTCTCTCTCTCTCTCTCTCTCTCTCTCTCTCTCTCTCTCTCTCCTGTTTCTCTTCCTCTCCCTCTCCCTCTCTTTCCCTGTACTGAACTTGACATTGGATCAGGGGACACTCTATCACTGAACTATGTTCCTAACCCTTTTTACTTTTTATTTTGAGACAGGGTCTCACTAAGTTGCTGAGGTTGGTCTCAAACTTGTGATCCTCCTGCCTCAGCCTCCAAAATCACTGGGATTACACATGTGTGCCACCATATCCAGTCTTCCTCTCTCTCCTCTATAACTACACTGTCCAATACCATACCCACAAGCCATATGTGACTATTTAAGTTAATTACAAGTAAATAAGATTTTAAAATCCAATTTTCAGTTTTCCTAGTCACAAAAGTGTTTAATAACAACATGTGGCTAGCTT
Source organism: Sciurus carolinensis (assembly GCF_902686445.1). Lineage (NCBI taxonomy): Eukaryota > Metazoa > Chordata > Mammalia > Rodentia > Sciuridae > Sciurus > Sciurus carolinensis. Next base: position 85,294,845 of record NC_062224.1, read on the forward strand.
CTATTATATTAGAAGCACAGATCTAGAACATTTCCACCATCACAGAAAGTTCTATGGATAGCATTATCCTATAGTACCAGGATGAATAGCCAGGAATGTAGCTAGAGCATAATTCCCAACGTTCCTTGCAGTAGGTGGGGCCATATGACTAGATTCATAGCAGGAATGTGGGCTAAAATGGAGCATGCGACTTCTAGTCCAGGGTTTATAAAATAGCCAGCTTGTGTCCTCCATGGTCTCTCTACTCTTCACCAACTAGATGCCAAAAACAGCGAGGCCCTGGGGATGGCAAGAACCCAAGAAGCTAGGTTCCTGAGTCACCATGTGGAGCAGGGCCACCCGCCAAGAAGAAACTCCCTCCCTGGACTGTTACATGATCCAGAAATAAACTTCTATTGTGTTTGAGTCATTGTACATGTTTTGGTCTGTTTGTTACAGCTATTTAGGCTACCTTAACTAATTCAGTGTCACAGCCAGGATTTGAACCCTAGCGATTGGGAGTCTGGAGCCCACAGTCTTTGCTGCTATGTATTTGCAAAAAAAAAAAAAAAAAAAAAATTTCTTTAAAATACAAAGCTGACTCTGTCACTCTCCTCCACTGAAAAATCTGAAAAGGCTTCCAGAACAAAGACTTAACAAAGTCCAAATTCCTTAATGGGCTCTGATGCCCTAAACCCATCTTTCAGCTCCATCTGAATTTCAACCCTCCTTGTATCTTCACACCCTGTATATTTACTTGGACGGCTCCTGCCTCTGCCTGGAATGCCCTTTCCCCACATCCTCAGCTGTGGAAACCCTAATCATCCTCTGAAGCTGGGCTCAAATACACCTTTCCCCATGAGTCCAACCTCATCCCTGCAGTTAGAATAAAGTACTCACTCTCTCAGCATTTTTCTGGTGTTTTTCTCCTCAGCGTGCACAGCCTTGGACTGGTAATGATGGTAGTGGCAGTAGTAACAGTAATTACTGCGCAGCGGTCATGGTTCTGGGTGATTTACGTATATTAGTTCATTTAATACCTCTGAGGTAGGTGCCATGGTTACTTCCATTTTGCAGATGGAAACTGAGGCCCAAAGAGAAGTAATCATTGGCCACAGTTCCATGGCTCATCGTGGAAGAGCTGGGATGGAAGTCCAGTCAGTTTGAGTTGGGAGTGGTATTATCCACGTGCCCATTGTCACCCATGAGACAGAAAGCTTGTTGTGGTCAGGAAGCATGTGGGTTCACTTCTGGATCTCCTGCAGCCAGTCATAAGGCCGCATATTTGAGCTTTCATTGTTGAAGATGATCATTTGAACTCACTGGGCAAGGTTTCAAATGGGCCCCTCTAGCCTTTGTGGCTGGTGACTTTGGGGCTGTGTCTTGGCCCTTTGGCATTTGTCTCTAACATGCATCCTCCTGGGGACTGCACCCCTGGCACAGGCTCGGGCTGATTCTTCTGTTACAGGATGCCCTAAACTTCAGATGGAAAATTCATCCGTCTATTATCTTTAATAGCCCCCAGAATCAGCCAGAAGCTCAGGAACAGTTCATTGTTTTGACTGTGCTCCTGGGAGGTAGACAAAGATGTGGAAGGGCTGAGGTTAAAGAGAAACCATTCCTGACTGCAGCCAGAATTCAGTCTGGAAGCTCCAGCTGTCTGTGGCTAGGCCTCCCCTTCAACTACTTAGCCATTTCCAGCCAAATCCAATCAAAAACCATGGCAAACACTTGGAATTGGTCAAAGGAGCTGAAAGGCAACTCAAGCTCTACAATGCTCAAGGACCCACATCCTGGTTCTCTCCTTTCTGTCTGGCTGGGCAGAAATGGTGAGCTCCTCATCTTTTTTTTTTTTTTTTTTTTTTTAATTTTAGTTTAATTTGTTCTAATTAGTTATACATGACAGCAGAATGCATTGCCATTCATTGTATATGAATGAATCTTTCATACACATCTTTCTGGGGAGCCTCACTGTGGACCAGCAGACAGAACTGGCAGGATTTTACAGGCATCTTGTCCAGCTCCTTCTTTTTTTTTTAAATACAGAAAATGACACTCATACATTGTTGGTGGGGCTGCAAATTAGTGCAGCCACTCTGGAAAGCAGTGTGGAGATTCCTTAGAAGACTTGGAATGGACCTACCATTTGACCCAGTTATCCCACTCCTCGGCCTATACCAAAAGGACTGAAAATCAGCATACTACAGAGATACAGCCACATCAATGTTTATAGCTGCTCAATTCACAATAGCCAGACTGTGGAACCAACCTAGATGCCCTTCAATTGATGAATGGATAAAGAAACTGTGATATATATATATATATATATATATATATATATATATATATACACACACAATGGAATATTACTCAGCTATAAAGAATAATAAAATTATGGCATTTGCAGGCAAATGGATGAAATTGGAGAATATCATGCTAAGTGAGATAAGCCAATCTCAAAAATCTAAAAGACGAAAGATCTCACTGATAAGCGGATGATGACACATAATGGGGGGTGGGAGGGGGGCAAGAATGGAGAAAGGAGGGACTGTAGAGGGAAAAGAGAGGTGGGAGGGGTGGGGGGAAGGAAAAAAATAATGGAATGAATCAAACATCATTACCCTATGTAAATGTATGATTATGCAAATGGTATGCTGTTACTCCATGTACAAACATGTATCCCATTTGTTTACAATAAAAATAAATTAAAAAAAAAAAGAAAATGAGGCTTGGAGAAGAAAAGTGAATTGCTGAAAGTCCTCAAGTCAGAACTTGAACTCAGGCCTCTTGGCTCCTGGCTTAAATAGTTTTTTATACTACCCAGAGTTAGATCCCAGTTAGGCTGCAAACAGCAAGGCTAAGAAGAAATTTTAGGAAGAATGGGAAAGAGGATAAATGGAAGAGGATTCTGTAGGAGTTTTAAAAGTGCTTATAAGCATGTCAAAGTCAAATAATTATGATTTAGAAGCTAAACAGCTTTTTATGTGTTATTCATGTGATTTTTTAAATTTTTTCAGTCCTGGGGATTAAACCCTGGGACCCTCTATCACTGAGCTCTTCTGTATGAAAGATTGCCTTGCTGGGTGTGGTGGTGCACTCCTGTAACCCCAGAGGCTCAGGAGGAAGATGCAGCAGGATCCCAAGTTGGAGGCCAGTCTCAGCAATTTAAGAGACCCTAAACAATTCAGTGAGACACTGTATTAAAAAGTAAAAAAGGGCTGGGGATGTAGCTCAGTGGTGAAGTGTCCCCAGGTTCCATTTCTATCAAGCTCCACCCCGCAAAGATTACCTTGAACAAGTCCGTTTATTTACGTAGCTTGTTTCTTTGCCGGCAGATGGATACCCGCTGCAGAAGGCTGCTCTGTTCGCCTGGTCCAGAGACCAGCACAGAGTAGCCGTGGAAATAATGCCAATCCCTTTCACCTCTTCCTTTCACTAGACACTGCATACTAGAACAGATGCTTCATTCATTAGACAACAGCAGGCACACAAGTTTGTCTATCCACCTTTCGCAGCAATTAAGAAAGATGAATATCATTAATTGGGCTTCCACTTACATTTTTATTCTTAAGGCTAATATTTGTGTTTATTACCAGATCACAGATAAGGGCACACAGGGGAACATGGGTGAGCATAACTCCATAGCGTGAAACCCAAAACACAGAAATTTCTGATAGATTGTAAACTCAGAACCGCTTTTATCTCCCAAAGGCCTGGAACAAAGGCAAGCAAGCACAATGAATGTTTCTTAATTGCTCTTCCCAAGCTGCAGACAGAGCCTCTGTCTTAAATCTGACTCCACGTGCTTGGGAAGCCAGGAACCAGCAGACATTTTATGACTAATAGCATTGTTTTACCTTCTAAACAACGTACAGAAAAGGCCACCCATTAATAAAGGCAGCAATTAGTAAAATTGTCATCAGTTTCTATTGAGAGGCACAGACACACCCTCCCTCCACCTACACTCTCTTCCTTGCCAGAGAGAACATTCAGAATATACCCGAAGCAACAGTGTGCTGATCTTCATGTAATTGCCCATCTCTGATATGGAGATTATGAGCTGCCCTGCCCTAATGAAGCACCTGGAAGAGAGAAAAGGCAACAGTCCAATGGACCCCCACAGTAGGAACCTAATCTGAGAATCCGGTTGGATGGGGTCTAATTTCTGCTTGAGTTTTTGAGGTGGTGGAGCACTTACTGCCTATGCTGGTCCAGAGTGGCCACAGTTGACTTGCTCTGTTGACAAATGTTTCCCATCCCCAGGTAAAGTGTCACCGTCACTGTCTCCCATGGCCTCGCCCTGTCCGCAGGATGTCCATGACATGCATCTGTCTTCCAAAGAGGAGCATCACCCAAGACTTCTCCCAGTTCTCCTCCTTCTTCTCCTCCTTCTCCTCCTTCTTCTTTCTTCTTCTTCCTCTTCCTCTTCTTCTCCTTCTCCACCCCTTCCTCCTTCTCTTCTTCTTCATCTCCTTCTTCTTCCTCCTCCTCCACCACTCCTCCTCCTCCTTCCTCCTCTTCCTCTTCTTCTTCTTTTGGTACTGGGGATTGAACTCAGGGGCACTTAACCACTGAGCCACATCTCCAGCACTTTTTTTCAATTTTGAGACAGGGTGTCCCTAAATTATCCATGTTGACCATGAACTTGAGATCCTCCTGCTTCAGCCTCCGGAGTCACTTGGATTACAGGAGTGCATCACCATACCTGGCTTTAACTTTCTGTTCTAAATTTGCCCCAAGGTTCTGAGTAACTGGCTTGTATGAAGGTGACCTCGCCCCAAGGCAAGGCTGACTTACCATCCTGGTGGGCTCGACCCCTGTCAGGGCATTTCTCTAAGTTAAAGTTTGGGACATCTGTAGTAGCACCTGAGCTGTGAGGGGACGGCCCAGAGGACACTTAAGTCTGGAGCTTGGGGAGAGGTCTGGGCTGGAGTCATTAAGGAGTCTATAGTATTGAAAGCCTTGGGACCAGAAGGGAACCCAGAGGGAAAGAGTGTACATAGCAGATGAGCCCTGGGACATGCCAAGGTTAAGGGGTTAGGGTGATGAGGTCAGAAATGCTGGGAAAAGTACACTCATGATAAGTTTCAAGGAACTCAAGATTTCTGATCTAGAATCCTTTAGTCTCCGTGATAGCAGGGGCTACATTTTTGTTGTTCATAAATGTTTCCCCAGTGCCTAGGATGGTGGTCTGGCACATACTCGGAGCTCAGTAAACATGGAATGAGTGAATCTAAAGAGGCAGCAGAGAACAGAGTGGCAATAACCGATTCTTACCAGTTCCTCCTTCTACAGATACACAAGGGCAAGACCTGACTTCCATGGCATCTGCTAAGGATTCCATGGCCAAGTGTCCCTCCCACTAACCTCCCTTCCCTCTCCATCCCAGACCAGCTGGCGGGGGTGCCTGTGGGAGTGAGTGGGGGGTGGAGTTTAGAATGGAAGTTTTGGCCCCATTTCCAGCAGGGGAGGAAGGGGCAGCACAGACAGGAGCAGCGACCTTGGCTACCCCCAAAACCAGGGCGATGGGAAAGGGAATGTTATACTGGGAAGAACTATTAATAACTCGTCACAGTCACAGGACACAAGACAAACTCACTGGACAGCTCAATTTTTTGCCTGTTAAAAGTCATTAGTGGTTCTGTGGGGAAGCCAGAAGAAAAAAGATTTTATATGGAACAATAAATTCCTCTATAAGCCACAAAAGCCCACAAGTTTGCAGCTAATAAACCCACAAAAATAAGATGATTAAGAACTGGAGAGGTTAGAGTTCTTCGATTCTCAGCCTCAAGAGGCAGAGTGATCTGAGGTTCACCGGGCCAAAGGCAGAGAAATCTGAGTTCTGATCCTGCCTCCTAATCAACTGAGTGGCCTTGGACAAGTCATCCACTCTCTGCCTCAGCATCCCCCTCTGAAACACGAGGATACAAAATCCCTGCCTTGTCTTCTTCAATAAGTAGTTGGGTGGGGGCCAGATGTGGTGGTGCAAGTTTATGATCCCAGTGGCTCAGGAGGCTGAGGCAGGAGGGATTGAGACTTCAAAGTCAGTCTTTGCAAATTAGCAAGGCCCTGAGCAACTCAGTGAGACCCTGTCTCTAATAAAATACCAAAAAAAAAAAAAAAAAAAAAAAAATGCTTGGGTCAGGGGAGAAATGAGAGGAAACAGTCTTTGAGAACAAAAACTTCAAATTCTCCTAATGGCAGGGAATTGATTTTAGCTCAGGATGCTCTGCACTTGCCTTGAAATAAGAAGGCAAATTGGCAAGACTCACCTGGTCCTCTGTCTACCCATTAGCCTGTTCCCAGAGGGTTCTGCTAGGGAGCCTGACAGTTCATAGCTATATGGAGTTGACCTACAGCCTCCCCAAAAGTTATGCCCAAATCCTCATCCCTGGTGTCTGTGAACGAGACTTTCCTTGGAGAGAGAACCTTTGTAGAAGGAATTCAGTGAAGGATCTCAAGATGAGATCAGCCTGGATCAACAGGGTGGGTCCTAAATCCATTGATAAGTACTCTTAAAAGAAGAGGAGGCACAGAAAAAATGGCATTGTGAATCCAGGTGCTCTACCACTGAGCCACATTCCCAGTCCTTTTCTTTTCTTTTGCAACAAGGTCTGGCCTTGAACCTGCATCCTCCTGCCTCAGCCACCCAAGTAGCTGGGATCGCAGTGGTGCGCCACCACACACAACATGGAGGAATGAGTCTCTAAACCAAGGACCGCTGAGCACAGCCATCAGCTACCAGAAGCCAGGAGAAAGGCAGGGAACAGATTCTGCCTCAAACGCTGCAGAAAGAACTAACCCTGCCAACACCTTGATTTTGGCCTTTTGACCTCTAGAACTGTGGGAGAATAAATTGCTATTTTCTTAAGCCACTAAGTTTGTGGTCGTTTGTTATGGAAGCCACAGGACACTAATACAGTAGTCACGTCTTGACTGCCTGGGAATTCCTATTCATCCTAGAGAGGAAATGAGTCACCTCTGGGTAAAAACCTCCCTGCCAGCTTCAGATACATTCCATCCAACATTAAGTGAGAGGGCAGGAAACAGAAAGCCAACATAAAGGAAGCACCTATGGATTATCTCATTTAATTTGATCCTGGCAATAGTCTTTTGAATTGTTAAATACCATCCTTATTTTCTATTTGTGGAAACTGAGACTCTTGATAGGCCAGGAGATTTGCACATGTCACATGTTGGTAGCAGAATCAGGATTTGAATCCAGATCTACCAATTCAAATCTAATCCTTGATCTTCCCCAGAATGCCCTGAGCCCTAGAAGAACCTTTGTGGCAATCTGCCTTGTGTTCTGTTCCAAGTCAAAGGTTTACCATCAGGCCCCGACTAGGGCCACAAATACCTGTTGGTATTTGTGGTTTCAATGGGGAACATTTGGGGAACATTTTTTTTAGCCACAATAGCTATTGAAGTACACATTTTCCACAGAAAAAAATCACTGGGGCATCTGTCACTAGTGAAGGTTTGACATGGAATGTACAATTTTGTTTTATAATGAGGAATTCTATAAATTCCTGCCCTGCTCTCTTCCCCTCCTGGACCCTTGTTTAATGCTGGTCCTGATTTAGAGAAGGAGCTGTGGCCAGGATGTTTCTGTTCTAAGACCCAGGCTCTCCTCCAAGGGAAAATGCCCAGCCAGCACAGTCTCCAGTAGGACCCGATTTGTTTAACAAGGGTATAACAAGGCCCAGAGATCATTGCCCAGGCCAAAGGAATCAAGCCACTGTTATCCTCACATGCATGCTGGGACCTGCCCCCTCTGGGTTCTAGCTCAGATGCAAACATCAAGTTTCCAGATATAGAGACCCCTTAGAACACAACTGGGATTGCTAGATGGTTTGATTGTGGTGCTGTGGATCTAACCCACATGCATGCTAGGCAAGCACTCTCCCATTGGGCTACACTGCCATCCCTTTACCTTCCCCACTCACATTTCATTCTTAAGGATAACCAGGAATTTGAGGATCCCTAGCTGCCAGGCTAGGACAGCTGCATGGGGTCTCCAAGGCTGTAATTCCAAGCTTTGATCTAGAGATTCTAACAACTGATTTGTGGTCCCTGAAATTTCCTGGTAGAAACTTCTCACAGTGGTTCTTTATCATGATTCCTCTCCTTAACCCAGATGAGCTGGAAAGTGGAGAAATTGCTACTTCATAGGCTGAAAGCTAGACCATCTTTGATCATTTCCCAACAGGTGGGTCATCTTCATTGTGGGATCTGAAAGGAGTCATGGATGCAGGACAGAGCACCTTCTGTCTGCCTCTGGCTGAGGTTTCCAGGCACAGTCTGGTATGGTGACATCCCATACCAGACTGGAAGAAACATCCCTGGAGCCTCTTCCCATGAGGCCAGGCTTCCTCAGAGAGCAGCAAAGTTTGTCTCCCAGGGCCTCATGTGGCATCTGTGGGATTTATGCTATCCAGCAGGGGCCCTGCCCAAAGAACTTGGATTTGCTCAGATTTGCCTGGCTCCTTTGAAGTTAAGAGAGCCTGGTATATGATTCTTGTTTCCCCCTTGATTTTTCTTTCTTTCTTTTTGTGGTGCTGGGGATCGAACCCAGGGCCTCATGCATGCTAAGCCAACACTCTACCAGGGAGCCACTCCCCAGTCTTCCCTCTTACTTTTGTGGTAGCTGATTGTGCAGGTGAAGAAAGTGAGACCCAGCTTGCAGAGGCAGAGCCAGGGCTGGAACCCAGGCAGCCTGGCCTGCAGAGCTGAGGGCATATGAGAGGCTGTGTTTCTGCAGGTGCGTTTGCAGTGGACATCTCTGCGCTGTGCTAAGCGTGGGGTGGGGGTGTCTATGTGGAGTGAGGACTGGAAGGGGCGGGAGCCATGTGGCAAGTGCACTGCATGTGCATGTTCAGGGTGCCCGCGTGGCCACGAGTGTGCATGCCCACACCTGGCCCCTCCTCCCCAGGTGGTAAGGCTGGGGGGACCTCTCCCTCCAAAGAAGAGTCTACAGATGAGCCAAACCACAGCTCGAGCCAAACCACAGCTCGAGCCGTGGAGGTTTGATCTTCCCTCTGCTGCCAGAGATGAGAGAGGGCTAAGTGGCAGAGATTTACGAGGCCTGAGGGAGAAATACCCTTCCAGTGAGAAGCTCACATGAAAGCTCCCGAGTAATAACCGAGGCTGCCGAGCGTGCCAATTATGCAACAATTAAAAGGTTTGACTATCATTTCTTTCTCCTTTCATTCACCCAGCCACTCCTCTCCCTCCACATCTGGCTTCCCCTACAGGCGCCCCAGAAAATGCTCTGGGGAATAGAGGATAAAGAACACACTTTCCCCCTTTTTAATTGGAGATCAAAAGTTGGAAGAAGGGTTTACCCCTCATGGGTGGGGAAGAGATGGAGGCCCTCAGAAGAGGGGATGAGGAAGGAGCAAGGAGCGCAGGGCAGGCTCTAATGCAGCTGCTGGACTCTGTAACAACTTGACACACATCATCTCATTTAATGCAGATGTCAGCCCTGTAAGGTGGGTGTTATTGATGGCATTGTGTTGCAGGTCAGAAAACTAAGACTCAGAAGGAAATGACTTGACTAAGGTCATGTTCCTGGTGGAGCTGGCATGGCACCCTGGGTTCTCTGTTGCCAATGGCTTTGCCGCCTGGCTATTCTACCTCCACACTGTGAAGTGGGAGAACTGTTCCTTGTCTCTCGGTCTTGGCTTTCCCATCTGTAAAGTGGGCGCAGCCCTGGGCCTTGTGTGTTGGAGCCAAACACTCCTGTAGATAGATGAAAGGTCCTGTGGGTGCTTAGCGGCGGGATTGCTCTGTGACTCAGCCAGCGCCAGCTGAGCCAAGTGCCTTGTGCAGCAATCTAGTGGCTAATTGAGAAAGAATTAGGCAACGTGCCCCAAAAGAAAGAAACAGCTGCTTACTGGCTTTTTAGAAGTGCCAACCCACACCCAGTGTGTATGTCCCCTCCTCACCTGACTTCCCAGCAGATTAAACAGCCCCCAACCCCATTCCAAGGCCAATGGCATTGATTCCTTCCTGACCTACTGATGAAAGGCAACTCGGAGAATGGCCCACGCATTCTTGTGACTCCTGGAGGAGACTGGTTAATGGAGGCCAGGGTTTTCCCAAGGAAATGGTCATCTCTCAAATTGAGGAGCCTCCCAAACCCATCACGCAGTAGGTTCAGACAATTCGCGTTTGACCAGGTAGTTGAGGATGGCAGGGCACTACCCTAGGGACACCCTGGGTTTGCTCTGTCCAGAAGTTGGGGAGTTGCTCTAAGCAAGTCATGCCACCTCCCTGGACATCAATTTTCTTCCTGTGGTGGTGGACTTTAACCGTCCAGCTGTCTATGACAGTCAGGGAGGTGGGGCACCTAGCCCAAGTCACACACAGTGGCAGGGGAGGTTCCGATGTTCCTGACTCCAGGCTAGGGCATGTCGCCCCACACCCGACTCCTCTGCAGTGAGTTGGCTGAAGGGTGAGGATGCTGGGAGCTGGGCCCCACTCTGCCATTTGTCCTGCTGCAGGCTAAGCCCAAGAGAGCAGCCACACTCCTGGGAACCCCTCCGCAGACAAGGGAGTGGAGCTTCGCTCTCGGCCCCCACTCCCTGCCCTGCACAAACACACGTGCCGACAGCCCAGGCCTCTTGGGATAGACTTTGCCAAATGGTTTTCCACAACACACTGCTTCCCAGTCACAGACTGTCTTCCAGCATTTTCTCCTCCACTGCTTTGGATTCTTGAAAATCCCTCACCTCAGGAATGATGCTCTGGGGTGTGTGTTTGGGATCGGGGAGTGAATGAAAAATGGGGAATTGATTATGGGGGAGGGGACATGTGGTGGGGCAGGAACTGCAACTGTCCCCTTGATGCCGTGAGTCCTTCCCACCCTCAGCGGCTCACCTGGTGACCTGGGTAGGGGGGGTCCTTTTCTCCTCAGTGCCCCTCTCCCAGGCCTGCGCCAGGTGGCAGTGGTAGCTGGCTCTCTCATGGGACCTGAAGAACCGCAGCTGACATGGCCAGCCACACTTACAGAGCCTGGCCAATTGTTTGCTCAATTGGGGCCCACTCAGCCCGCTCTGTGGGGGCTGGCAGGACTCCAGAGGAAGTGATGGGAGGCTTTGGGTGCGTTTTGACCTTAACTGAATTCCAGGATGATGATGTGTGAATAATATGACTTTTTAAGAGTCAACAGCTTGGGTGCTTTTTATAGTTGGGCTGGAGCACTGAATGGGCCATCTCCCCATTAATCATTTAGCTGGTTAGATCAGTTGGCAAACAGTCCCGGCATTACTCTCTGGTATTACTCTCCCTTCTGTCAGCAGCCACCTTAAACAGACGTCAAAACTGCCATCCAGTCAGCCCCAGCCCTACTCCCAAACCGTCTAGTGCCCAGGCTTAATATCCTAATACTCCCTGCGGTCTCCTTTCTGTCCAAACTGTGCATTTTTTTGGTGGTCTCTGCTGGCAGGAATCCTAGATTCCCACTCCCCGGGGCCCTCCGAACACCCGCAGGCACTTCCACCCACCTGAGGGAAAAAGGAATTCATTCTGATGCCATTCCACAGAAAGTGCCAGGGAAGGCCACGTGGGCGAGCAAGCCCTGGGCCACAGCCCAGCTTCCCACTGGCCCCTGCTGGCCCTTCCCCATGCCCACACCCCCGCTCCAGGAATGCAGTTCTCATCGTCAGGCAGGACAGGGCTTGAGCGGGGACTCCCCCACTCACAGTGTCTCCAGATTGTGCAGCCCCTCGAAGCTGTGGGTCCCCAGATGCTGGATGCGGTTGTTGTGCAGATGCCTGTGTGGAGAGGAAAGACACCTCAGTATGAGGCCATTGCACCAGGGCCAGAACAGACGGGAACACATGGTGGCAAACCTAGCAGAGCGGAGGCAGAAGCGTGGACAGAATGACCCCGGTTAGACCCCAGGTCTAACACTTTGTATCCAGGGACAAATGGAGTAGGCAAGACCGACTTCTGAAGCCATCATTGCCGGGCTGCATTGGCCACAGGTTATTCTGTTTTGACTTCTTATTGAAGTGAAAAGGGAAAGGAGGGCCTAGAGCTTCCTGCTAGGCACTGGGAGAGGCCTGATGTCACAGGGGCTCACATCTGAGGCTTCTTCTATGACCCTGCTCCCTAGGACCCAGCCAGCTTGACTCAGTGGCCAGACACACTTAGGGGAGCCGAGAGCAGACCGCGCAGACAACACATAATTAAAGGCTAAGCTTTCTGTAACAGCTGGAGGGAGCCGTGGACACGCCGAGAGAGCAGGGAGATCGGCGAGGCCAGAGGAACCAAGGAAGGCTTACAGAGGTGGTGATCCAGAGCGGGGCCAGGGATCCATAGGTGAGCCCGGGAGAGAGGGAGGAGCGGTCCAGGCACAGGGAAGAGAGTGCCCAGAGGGGGCAGGTGGGAATGGGCTTGACCAGAGCAGGTATGGTTTGAGGAGAGGAAGGAGATCAGTTTTGCAGAGGTTTCCAAGATAAATAGCTAACTGAAAATAAACGACAGAATTTTCTTCTCCCAACTCCTAATGAGAAAAAAATAGCAAAAGCCAGAACCCACCCCACTCCAAATATGAACAATAGCAACAAAGCCAAGCAAGGCATATAGCAAAAACTGATGTCCAAGGGAACATTCTATAGCTTATCAGCTCCTTTCCCCAGAAAATGAACTGGTGAGAAAGCAAAATCTAATAACTCTCCCAAGAACCCCCAAGTCCAAGAGAAGTAGCTATCTGAATGTCCTTATTTTTCCTCTCTACTTCTGGCTTCCAAAAGGTACAAGTGAAAGGACAAGTGAAATAGTCTCCAGGCTACTCACATAATTCAGGAAATAGTTTAAAGCCAAGGGAACTTTGGGGTTTCTGGGGTTGTTTTTGGTGGGGAGTATTCCCCAGGTACCAGGGATTGAACCCAGGGATGCTCTACCACTGAGCTACATCTCTGATATTTTTTATTCTTTTATATTGAAACAGGGTCTCATTAAGTTGCTGAGGCTGGCTTTGAACTTGTGATCCTCCTGCCTCAGCCTCTGAATAGCTGGGATTACAGGAATGCACTCCTGCGCTCGGTCTCAAGGGTATTTTTGAACAGAGGGAATGAACTCATACTTTTAACACCATCTGGCCAGAGAGAGTAGAGCCCAAGGAGTCTTAATGAAGATTGGACGCCACCTCAAAACATACCCCACCCTTCACCATCCCACCAGGATACAAAAAAGGGACAGAACCTAATTCATCCTTTGTACTCAGTCCACACACCGCAGCTTGGAGGGGAGAACCAACAGAACCTGAGGACGATGCTGCAGAACCCCTGAATAGAGCTCTCCAAGCACCGCCAGAAAGAAGAAAATATCACTAATGAATGAGGATCAGAAGAGCATTGATTACACGTGCCTTCTGCTACAAAGCAACCCAAGCAGTATTTCAAATCAATCTTTTTAAATAAAAGGAAAATGACACTTAAAAAAATGACCCAAACTATGTTATTAAGAGAAAAATCTAGTCAATAAATTTGAAAAAAGGAACAGCACATTCACTACTGAAATTGACTTAGTGTCAGAGAGAAAGCTGGAGATAAAACAGTTAAAACAGTAACTGATCGATGTGATGCAAAGGGGAGTCAATCAGGTAATTGATGTTTCTGAAAGAGACAATCCAAAACCGATACAAAATACATAATACAAAAAATTCTCTAGGAAGAGGGAAGATGGAATCTGAAGCTTAAAAACGTTCATCGTTCCAGACAAACTAGATGCAGGATAGATAATATCCAGTGACATATTCAAGTTGCATTATTGAAGTTCGAGAATTTAAAAACATCTTCAAGCCAGATGTGGTGGTGCACCCCTGTAATCCCAGCAGCTTGGGTGGCTGAGGCAGGAGGATTGTGAGTTCAAAGCCAACCTCAACAACTTAGTGTGGTCCTAAGCAACTTAGTGAGACCCTGTATCTAAATAAAATATTTTTAAAAGGATTGGGTATATGGCTCAGTGGTTAAGAACCTCTGGGTTCAACCCTCAGTACCAAAAAAAAAAAAGGAAATCACTTCCAAGGGGACCAAAATCAGGCTGGCCTCCAAGATGTTGCTCAGATATAAAGGCCACAGGCAGGACTCATCCCCAGATTGGGGTGGCAGGAGACAGGAGCTATGTGAGCCTTGAGATTTAAAGCTCCGTCAGTTCCAGGGGGGCAACAAATGCCTGCCCACAGGGAGCTTCTGTTCCAGTAAAGAAATCAGCCCCCATTTTCTGGGACTAGACTCCCCGCTTTCAGAGGGGTTTTTAGTTGTCCCATTTTCCTCACACCTCTATCCCAACTGTCACTAAACTCCATCATTCTTCCCACTTCCTGTGGGAAGGGTCTGGTTCTGCTTCAGCTCTGCTCCTGCACCAGTATGTTTTGCACTATAGTCCTTGTCCCTCCTTATGCCCAGTGGGTCCCCATGCCTCCTAGCTCTCTCACAGGCCTGACTTTCAGGCCAACTTCCTGCCTCCCAGCCAAACCTTGAAGGTCCCCCCTGACTCCTTTTCCTCTTGGTCTTCCACCCTCTGAAACCAGTACACCAGATCGATTTTCCCTTCAAAACATTCCTTACAACCAAGTCTTCCCTTCTAGCCTTTCTGTCACCTCCCTAAACTGGATTTTGATGTATAAGAGCCTCTGAACAGATCTTCCTGTATCTGATTTGTCCTTGTTCTCATCCATCCTTCATATTAACCTAAAATACTCCCTTTTAAACTTTAGTCTGAAACACTTCAAATTCCCCTCTCCCACTGGCAGATAAAAATCAAACTCGCTGCTCTGACATTGTGAGTCCCCAAATTCCCGTTACCAACCTCCTCTCCCCACTCTGCCTGAGGATCCTCTACTCCAGCCAAATTGACCTATTCACAGGCAGCCAAACACCCTTGACTTCCTCTGCACAATCTCAGTGCTCTTATTCTCTTTGCTTATCTAAATCCACCATTTTCCAGGTCCAGGACCAGTCGAACTTCCCCATGAAACTTCCTTTCCCCCTCTATAATCACTTCAGCCTCTCCTCTGTTCTTATGCTACCAAGAATCTGTACTAGCCAACCGGCTATGTTAGCATCAATTATACAACTTCCTGATTTATCTGTTCCCATATTTGTTCTGCTATTTCAACTAGACTGTAAGGGAAACAGCTGTGTGTCATCCCTCTGTGGCCCTTCGGTATCCACATAGGAGCGCTCTATAAGTGCCTGCTGCTGTCTACGTGTCTGAGACCTACGATGAAGTTCTCAATCTTCCAGTAGTCCCTCACGAAGACCTGACCTCATTCCCTCATGATGTCACAGAGATATTGGTCTCATCAAAGCTGAGACCAATCACCTTGTTCTGTTGACCTTCCAGA
Organism: Sciurus carolinensis; assembly: GCF_902686445.1. Taxonomy (NCBI): domain Eukaryota; kingdom Metazoa; phylum Chordata; class Mammalia; order Rodentia; family Sciuridae; genus Sciurus; species Sciurus carolinensis. The sequence continues at coordinate 85,310,185 of NC_062224.1, forward strand.
AACTTGTCATCAACTCCCAGAAATGGGAAAGGTGTGGTCATCTTGAAATATGTGCTCCATAAGGATATTCATCTTGATTCTCTAATCTCCCAGGACAGAGAATTAGACAAACAAATTGGTGCCTGTCTTTTCATCTCTCAAATGGAACTAAGCATCATTCATTCCCTGGCTTGGAAAATCACACCAGATTTCCAAGAGCAGGGGAAGTAATGTTGCCATTTAGCAGAGTCACTCACACACATGTTTCTGTAGCAATTAGTGTGTAACCCAAAGCAATTACATGTGACCTCCAAGCCCTTAGTAATTACCCTATGAACTTACCAATCATTCATAGCAATTAGCTGGAAGCTAATTTGCACTCTAAAGTTCCCACTGGGAAGGCAGAGTTAACCCCAGTCCCCAATTCCTGCCAGGGATGCTATCTCCCAGATAATTACCCTGATGGGGCTTTGCTGTCTAATTATAAGTGATGGCTTGTCTTTGCTTCTTTAGGCCTGGGGAACGAGGTGCATTTATCCTAACCCTGTGCCACAGCATATGACTGCATCATTTGATCATCAAATATGGTAGAAATCATTGAAGGAATTCTTGACTTCTGTCCTACCAGCATGGTATGGCTATTATATGTGCATAAAGAGAAAATGATAGCTTAATTCCTATTTTCTGCTTGTAGTATTCTGGCATTGTAGTGACTCTCAGAGCACTTCAATAGGTCTAATGTCATTTGACTTCATGATAATCCTATACAGTCAGTGAAGGATGGACATCCTCATCCTTCTTACAAAGAAGAAACAGAGATCAGGATGTTCAGCAACATGCAGAGAAGAGCAAAGTTAGCCAGGTTTCTGATCCAACTTCAGAAAACATGCAGCCGCCAGGCCCAGGAGGACCCAGCCAGGGTGGGGCCAGCACTCACAGCACCACAAGACTGGTGAGGTTCTGGAAGGCGTAGTCAGGGATGTGGCTGATGCGGTTGAGGGCCAGGGTCATGGCCTGCAGGGCAGGAAGATTGTTGAGGGCCCTGACGGGGATCTCCGTGAGTGCGTTGTCATCCAGCCAGAGGTGGCGGAGGGAGGACAGCCCCTCAAAGCTCCTTTCTGGGACTAGAGAGATGAGGTTGGCATCTAGGCGCCTGGTGGGAGAGAGGATGAAGAGGTGTCAATGCAGGACAGGCTGCAGATCAACCTTTGGTTCTCCAACAGGGTCTCTAAACAGCCCGGAGACTCAAGTCTTAACTTGGCCACTACTAATCACGTACCCCACTTCTTCAGGTTCCCCTGTCTGGCCTTCATGTCAAGCCACTACTCTTGTTCCTTGATGCCATACATTTCTATCTATGATCCCAACTCTTCCTCTCAGACCCACGGTTGAACCCATAGCCCATTTGTGGATAACCCGTATTTCCCTCACCACCCCTCCCCCAGGCTTCCAAATCTATGTCATGGCTCTCCTGAGTGTGACATTGTTTTCCTCCACCTTGCCAACTTCAAGGCCATATAATAGAGATGTCCCCACCACTGACAGTGGGAAATTTCCTTCTGTACTCAACCAAAGAAAAATGCCTTCCCTAAGACATGAGCCACCCCTAGCACCACCTGCTCCTTGTCCCCTTAAGGACCCCATCGTTTGTGGGGGCTTCTGTCAAAGTCCTGGAGGTTGATGCACTTGAAATCCTTCATTTTCTGCTTCTCAGAATAGGTCAACAGATGGTAGGTGGTCTTGTCTGTGCACAACCAGAGATTCCAGGGTGACATAAAGATTTCTTATGTGGTCTGTAGATCTAAGCTGCTCAGCAAAACAAGGAGACTGCCTGTCTTTGCTTTTCACAGGTGGGCCCAAGTTATGATATCTTTTATCAGTTTGCTAGTGTCTCTGCCTCCTAGTCTGGGACTTAGGCTATCACCCTATGCAGCTGGTCCCATGGAACCTAAATAAATTGACCTGTGACCAGTGGATCTACTCCTGACTTTATTATCTTGAAGGGGTCTTGGCCTGAACAGTATGAAGGGTGGACGAGGTGACTTTATCATCCCAACAGTACAGATCAGTTTGTAGAAGGTCCAGCAGTGCATCTTTCTCTTTCCTAAGTCATTTTACCAGTGCCCTCCCTGTCAAGTCTCATGCACCCCAGGAGCTATGGGTGGACACACTGGCATGCAGCCTTGGCAGTGAGTGCAAACTGACCAGGGAATCCCTTGAAAGCTGCAATTAGGGAAGACCTCCCACCCACATCAAACCTGACCTGATGAAACCAAAAACTCCTCAGTAAGCACCTCTCACACCAGACACGGTCACATCAGACACGGTCCTCTGGCGGTCACCATACACCCTTGATGAGGTCTGACTGGTTAATCAATCACCTGGGGGTATTTGTGAAAATACAGACTCCCAACCCCTCCCTGGGAGAGTTCAGGAGGACTGGGGCGGGACCTGGAAATATGTCCCTAAAGAAAGTTCCAGGTGTTTCTAGGCACAGAAAGGTGTGGGGACCACCTCCTCAAGAGAGGCTACAATGGGAGCTTCTAGGAAACTTCATAGAAAACCCTAACAATTCTGTCCCAGAGACAGTGTTTGAGAAATGCCAGCTGCTAAGAGGAAAGTGTCTGTGTCCTTCTGCATGGAGCTCACAGGCCAGTAGGAGCCAGACTGAGAGTCTCAATGAAGCACCACAGCACTTGCTCCCTGGCATCAGGGATAGCCTCCTGGAGAAAGTGGTGTTCACACTGAGAACTGATGGCCAAGTAGGATCGGTCAGGGGAGAAGGAGGGAAAAGAGCTCTAAGCAGAGGGAACAGCATGTGGGAATCACATGCAGGGAGTGTAGCCTCGTAGGGGATCTAAAGCATACAGGCAGTGCTTCCAGAAGGAGAAATGAGGGGAAGCATGAGAGAAGTGTACAGTGAAGCATAAAGGGTCTTATAAGCAATGCCGTGTTACAGGAAATGGGAAGCTCCTGAAGAGTTTTAAGCTAGATTTTTGCTTTAGAAAGATCCCCTAGGAAACCGCATAGGTACCACTAAGGGTACTAGTGGAGGCAGAAGATTAGCAAAGAGACAGTTGCTTTCCATAATGATTATGTCCAGAAGGGCAGCCATACCCATATCATTTGCTCTAGAAACTCAAGAAGTGAATCTGACTGATATAGTGTCCAGTTCCCAAAAGTACCCTCTTCTAATGGGAATTCCTGTTGCTCTGTCCTGGGTAGCACAGGACTGGCCTGGCAGGCTTCCTGGCACAGTAAAGTAATGCAGAGGTTCTAGGGGACTTTTTAGCATTCCTTCTTTGTTTCCTTTCCTGCACAAAGTACCCCCTCAGCCCAGCCCCACGCCCAGTGTACTTACTTGGGCTCCTAACCAGTCAGAAACAACAGATGTCTTATCAGTGTCAACTTATTCCTATCTCCTGCCTATGCAGAAAACCAAGCCTGGAAAATGACTACCACCCACACAGGAAACCGAGACACTGCCTGGCCTTCGTGATTACTGCATCACCAAGCAGCTCAGACAGCCAGAGACATGGTATTATTTGAAAGAGCTCCACGCCCCTTACTGTTCACACCAGCAGATACTTAGAAGGCAGAACTGCCCTGCCTGGACCCTGACTGTGGTGGAACAGAGCCGAGTGGGCAGTTCTCCACTGCATAGCCCTGTTTGAATCTCAGTTCTTTATGTAATTAAAGCCCCCCACCCTTTAATTGAGTGTGCACTTATGATCTAAGAAGTTTTCAAGGATCAAATCATTTATTTTATTTTCTCAATGTGCAAGGTTCACACTCTGCAAATGAAAAAAAAAAAAAAAATGAGGTATGTAGAGGTTAAATAACTTGCCCAAGGTCAAACATCTGGTATATAGCAGAGATGGGATTCAAACCCAGACAATCCAGCTCCAAAGTACACATCCCTAACCATTAGGCCATCACTGGGACCCTCCACAGAATTATCACTTATGTGCCTCACTGATTGCTACACCAACATGGAACACTCCCAGAATACCTCACCCCTGCCCCATCAACAGTCTCAGGCACTTACATACCTGCCTGACCACCCCATGGAGGCCTAGGGTTATGTAACCCAATTTGGTCATGCTGGCCCCATCATCCCACTCCCACTGGGGCAATAGTGGACACATCTGATTTTCCTCTAGGCCTAGGACTTTGCTTCACAGCTTGTGACACATGGATGATCAGCTTCATCACCTGGGAGCTTGTTAGAAATGCAGAATCTTAGGCCCCACTCCAGACTTACTAAAGCAAAACCTGGATTTTAATATAACTTTTAGAAGATTCATTGATTCACAAGTGCATTCATGTTTTAGGGTCTTTTTTAAAAATTAAATTGTTTATTAGTGTTAGTATTAAATGTGATATCCATTGCAATGTTATTGGGGCAAATAAGCAAAATAACTCCTTAGGTAGAAGCTAATTAAATAAATGCACATATAGTCACATAATTGAACCTTAAACAGAAATTTTTTAAAAAGAGATGGGTACAAATTAACTGATAATATTATTGTTTCAGTCAATCACTACTGCATAACTAACCACTTAAATTTAAAGCAGCTGCTTGTTATGTCTCAGGATTCTGTGGAGTGACTGGAGGTGTCCCTCTACTCCTCGTGGTGGTAGCTAGGGCACTCAGAACTTCATTGGTAGCTGACTCTGAGGCTTATCCGCTTCCACAAGACTCTGACTCTGGTCTCTGCAGCAGGAGTTAGCATGTATTGTTTTGCCAAAGTTGATTCGTTTGCCTTCTGAGAAACTTGGTACGGGCATCAAAAACAACAGGAGCACATTCCAGGGTCACCAGTTTCTGAGGTTCAGTTCATCATGGACCCACTCCATAGCTCTGGGCCCAAGGTGAGGCAGAGTATCATGGTGGAAAGACATGGCAGAAGAAAGCTTCTCAGGACATAAGAGTTGGAAAGGAGGAGGAGGAGGAGAAGAAAGAGAGGGAGACAGACAGACAGACATGCATGTTTTAAAGCACCAAACCAGATCTTCCCAGAGCTTCAGATGCTCTGGTATAATGACTATAGACACTTGGGTAAGAGAGGAAGACTGAATGAGGAGATAGAAGACCATTCTTCCTGTGGTTATCACTCAGTTGATCCTGAGAGACATTGTTCTTAGATTTGACCATCAATTTCTCCAGAAGGTGAGGACTCTACCCATCCAGCAGGCTCTCTGTTCAGTTCTGAATTCCCAGCACTAACACAATGCCTAGTTGACAGACAGCACTGAGTGCTTTCGAATAAATGAGTAGTCGAATGCCCCTTGAATTCCCTGCCTCCAATCCCCAAACTGATGGCCTGACAAGCATACCATGAACCTGGAGGAGACCATCTGATCACTGCAAGAGCTCTTATCCCTACCTCTTTCTCCTGTCGCCAGGAGATGTCCACACTCTCCTCCTGACACTGGGGAGGCCTTATAAGTGGGGGTACCATATTGGTTCCAACTTTTCCTTGGGATCATAGACAGATACCTAAGTCCTGAGTCCTGCTTAGGACCACCATAAAGAAAGCTTCTGAGATGACTTTCTTAAGGAAAGGGGAGGTTTAGACCATGAGAAGTAGGAACAGGGTATCATGAGTGAGGGCCTTAAGGCAGGAAAATGCAAGGATGGTGTGGGCAGGGGAAGTGGCCCAGAGTCCAGACACATCCTTACTAGGTAAGGTGGAGAAGACCCAGCAACCCACTGCATGTGGGGCCAGAGGGCTGGACCAGGGCCTGGCTGTCTGACAGGTCTGAGCCTTGCCTTCCACAACTGCTCACCTCATGGGTCAATTCACAGAGCTGCAGAGTCTAACTCCCCAAGGAGTGTGGTCCCTTCTTCCCTGAAGCCCTGGGCTGGGAGCAACTCTACAGTGACAACCATGACACCAGTCGTTATCATAGTTTCTATTTATTGAGCCCTTGTCATATGCCAAGTACAGTGCCAGGTACAAACACTGAGGTACAACAGCACCCTGAGGTAGCTCTCATTAGCCCCATTTTATAGAGAGATTAAGCTGCCCCAGGTCACACAGCTAGTGGCCATAGAGTTAGGTTGTGAACCTAGGCTCTCTGGAACCAAAATCTATGGGGCTCCGCATCATGTGATGCTGGTACTGAGATGCACCAAGTGGGCAGGAGTGAGAACCTGCTCACCTATTTGAGAAGGTCCAGGAAACCAGGCCAGAGGCTATGACTGAACTGAGCAGAGCACCCTGCAGATGCTCATGGGAAAGTGCTACGAGATAGACAGAAGTCACTTCTTCCACTCGACTACACACGTGTGAGTGCATGTGTGCCTGCACACAGGCACTGGTGCTCGCCCATGTAACCTGGGGTTCTGATCAGCCCACCTTCTGCATTTGGGCGACCTACACAGGCTGGAGAGCTTAGGGAGGGCCACTTGTACAGACTGGGTCTGCATGGCCCCTGCTCAGGCCAGGCTTCTGCTTCTCCACTTAGGGAAGGCGAGGCTGCATGGAACTCCAGGCCTCTTTCTGCTCTAGCAGGGAAAGCCTAACTTGAACCTCTCCTGGAGTGGGGAGGTAGAGCAGAGGGCTGGGGAGGAAAGGTGCCTGCAACCCTGTTGCTGCTGCTCCTGGATGGGAACATGGCCCCAGGCTGGCAATGAAGAGGGTGGGAGGTGCACCCAGAGGGGATCAGTCAGGCCCGAATGTGTGCGTGGGGTGAGCAGGGAGTCCAGGTCTTCCACGCAGGCCAGGTAGACTCAGCAGTGAGACAGAGAGCTGAAGAAGCATTGCCAGACAGAGGGAAGAAAAATACATGCTGCCCATTTAAATTTGAATTTCAGTAAATAACAAGTGACTTTTAGCATAAATTATGTTCCATGCAACATTTAGGACAATGCCCAGTGAAATCTAAATTTCAAATAAAAGAAGAAAGCTTTTTAGTACAAGTAGGTCCCATACAAGATTTGTTCATTTATTTATTTGTTTGTTTATTTATTACCAGAGATCAAACCCAGGGGCACTCTACCACTGAGCTATATCCATAGCCTTTTTTGTTTTTCTAGCTTATTTTTATTGAGATAGGGTCTCACTAAGTGCTCAGGCTGATCTTGAACTTGTGATTCTCCTGCCTCAGTTTCCAAGTAGCTGGGTTTGGAGGTGTGCACCACTGTGCTTGGCTAAGATTTGTATTTCATCTACCAGCTCTGGACCAGGGAGCTCCTGGGAGCACCGATGGAGTGTGGACCTAACCTTTGGACAGATCTAGCCACAGATCCCCTTCTGTGGCACTGGTTTCTCAACTGTACCCCCTTTTCTTCTACCCCTTCTAACATGGAGGCTATCCAGATGAGCTCTGGGGTCCCCAGGGAAGAATTGGGTACCTGACAATTATAGGTCCTGGTGGTTTTGACTGTGAGGACAAAACACCCTTTGTGGACTCTGCAGGGAGCCCAGGGAAGAGCGGCAGGCAGCAGCAGGGGGACAGGAGCAATGCCAGCTTCTACCTTCTCCCCTCTCCCCACTCCAGGACCTTCTGATTCTCAGGGTCCACCAAGGGTCAGCACGTTGGCTAGAGAAGTCCCTCCCATCTCCCCCTACCAGTCCTCCTGGCGGGACAGGGTGATCGCTGAAGAAACCCTCCCAGGCCCCTTGAGCCAGGGTTCAGGCTCCACTAGGATCCCCAGTCCTCTGAGGTAGGTGGACCCTGAGTTCTCCTGCCATGTGGGGTTGGAAGGGAGCCGAAGGAGCCTCTGAGCAGCCGGCAGAATCCGCCATTTGAGACTAAGAGATCTTTATGAACAGCTCCCAGTCGGCAGGTGGGAGGGCCGATTCCAACTCTGGTTTGGCAGAAGGAAGAGAGCAATTATACCAATTAAGCTCTGGAATAAAATCAACAGCGCTTCTCTTTCTCCCACGTGGGCCTTGGCCCCTCGAGTGCTTTCTGATTATAATTCTTACCTGCGGTAATAGGGTAGATTAGCAGGGCCCTCGTGGGCCAGTTCAGGCTTGCCTGTGCTCTGGAGGAACAGCAGGGCCAAACTGCTCCTCACGCTCCCCCAACCTAGGGCTGCATCTGGAGTAGGTGGGAAGGAGTGAGGGTTGGGGCTCCTCCCTCCACCCCCCAAGGGGTGGGTGGTGTGAAAATCATCTGGCTATAGGACTTTGCAGATTGCTGGGGACATGAAGACCTGGTCCGACTTGACTAAAGTGAGATGAGGACCTAACAGGGAGCAAGATATAGCAGAAGAGCTTTAGGTTAGCCATCAGGAAGTTTCTTGCTGATAGTGACCCAGAAGGACAACAGTGCAAACCTAGAATCACATTATATCAGAACCTAAAGGGATCTGCCAGACTCACTCACATGAGGAGGCTGATGGCCTAAGAAATCAAAAGAAATGTCGCAGTTGGGTGGCAGGCTGGGACTCAAAGTCAGCAACTCTTTCTACTCTACCAATCTGGCTTCCTCAAAGTGATAGCAGGACAGAAATACTGTAGGAGACATATTTCTCTTTGGAAACCAGGGAGCTCTTACATCACACAGATGCCTAGATTGATCTAATGGGCCCTTTCTAGAATTTCTTTCTCTAATCCATCTGGTATCCCACCAGCTATTAGTCAAGACAGAAGGGACAGATTTGGGACTAGTAGTAGACCACCAACTGACCCATGGGTGTTGCCAGATATTCATTTAAAAGAAACCATGCATACAGAGCTCCAGGGCTGGCACACAGTACCCGCTTTGTGAGCTGACTTTGACTCTAAAGGCCAATGGATCTCAAAGAAGACCAGGAGGACAGCAGGGGAAGAAGGCAGGTGCTCTTGTCTTTGTTTCACTCAGGTCAGCCATGACTTCTTCCCCTGTCCAGCTCTGAGCCTTTGATATAAGAAGACACAGAGGTAGGACTGAGGCCCTCAGGAGAAGACAGAGGCTGAGGACCAGAATTCATGAGGAGAGATGGGACTGAAGGAGGCTGGGGCTTATCCAGCAGGAAGCTCCCCTGCTCATCCAGCAAGAGGCAGACGGGGCCTCCAGAGTTCCCATCACCCCACGGCGTGGTCCCTCCATCCTAAGACAATATCTTCTGCCAGTCGTAGGACTTGGGGTGTTCCTTCCCCACATCAGCCCATCAGTTTTTTTTTGCAGAGAAAGGAGGGGCAAGGTTTCATTTCAGATGGAAAGTTCAGAGGAGGGAGTCCCTAGTCCTCTGTCCTCTGTGGGCTTCTCTGCCCGCTTCTTGCCCCAGTTTGTTGGCCTCCTTCTCTCTTTGAAGCTGTCTATCCTCCTGAGTAGGACCGGCTACATAATTTGCAGGACCAAACACAAAATGAGAACGCAAAACCCTTGTTCAAAATTATTAAGAATTTCAAGATGGCAATAATAGTGCTAACCAAGGCCAGGCCCTTCTGAGGTCAGGGCTCTGTGCAGTATGCAGGCTCAGACCCGTGAAGTCGGTCTTGCTCCTGAGCCCGAAACTTCTTTTTTTTTTTTTTTTTTTTTTGGTGCTGAGGATCGAACCCAGGGCCTTGTGCTTGCAAGGCAAGCACTCTACCAACTGAGCTATCTCCCCAGACCCCCGTAACTTCTTAAAGGTTGTGGACCAGGCCTTCTCCTGTGACTGAGATGGGGAGGGAGAGGTTGGCAGGGGAGAGACCTCGAGGACAGGGACTGCTCATTTGACGGGCAGTTGTTGATTATCTGCCCTGGGCCAAATAGAAGGCTGGATTTTCATCTCTAAATCTTGCCCCAGCACAGTATAGGCACAGAACTGACTTTCAGTAGGTCATGCGGGAAGGAAGAGAGGAGAGAAAAGGAGTCCGGGCTCATGTTTTGGAGAGGAGGAAAAGATAGGGCAAATTGGAGAGGATATAAAAAAAAAAAGCCGCCACTATGGGATTGCTTTTTTTTTTTTTTTTTTTTTTAACCGGTGCTGGGGATTGAACCCGGGCCTTGTGCTTGCGAGGTAAGCACTCTACCAGCTGAGCTATCTCCCCAGCCCCTCACTATGGAAATGGTTATTCTGTAGGGAAAATATTTCACGTGGGAGCCGTTGGTTGCCTGGAGGAACCAACAGCCCTGACCAGGAGCCTGCCAGGGAAGGCGAGGGTTCCAGCAAGGAGCAGGCTGGCACCTGCAGAGTGGTGAGGAGGGGCACCAGTGCCAATCGCCAACTGGGAGGGTCATGGGGCCCCAAGGTGGGGGTACTCCCTGCCCATGGCATGCCCTGGCCCTGCTTGGCAGGAGGGCTTGTTCAACTGGAGAGCAAGCAGTCTGCGCCCACAACAGCCCCCTTAGACCCAGGTACTCCTGGCCTTTGCACGCAATGACACCGTGTCAAGCTTCCCTTGCAGAGACCACAGCTTGCCTCCTGTAAAGGCCCTTCATGGTTTCTTGAGGGCTCCATAAAGCCTCTACTGCCCCCAGATCTCTCCCCCCAGTGCCTATCAGGTGCCCTGAAATGCCCCTCTTTACAGCTGGGATCAACTGATTGATTAAATCCCAATAAACGTTCACTAAATGCCCACTCTCATGCCCGCACTATGCTCAGTCTGGGGTCCCAACTTGAATAACACAGGATCCCCTCCACAAAAGCTCTTAGACCATTTACTTTATTAGTTAATAAAACAACATAAAAGCCTTAGCTAGCGTGTAGTGAGAAATAGCTGCCCGCAGGTGTGCCGGGTGTTTTATACATTTCGTCATATTTGAGCTTCCCCAGCTCTAGGTACTAGGCACGCTGTTATTCCCACTTTGCCTGCAGAAGAGGAGGCTCAGGGAGGCAGAACCATCGATCTGACTCCACAGCTTTAAACCGTGGCTACACTGAAACACATTTTTTGAGTGTGTGGAAAACACTCTCAAAGCCGGGACCCACTCTTTCCACCTGTGGGAAATTTAGGAAGGCCTCCCAGAGGAAGTGAAGCTGCAGCTGGTTCCCAAGACGGGAGTAGTTTTCTGAAGGGCCGGTATTAGGGTACGAAAGAACACATGAGGCAGAAATAACAGAATAAGCAGAACCCAGCACAGGAAGGTACTTAGTGAATAGGTCACATTTGGAAGTGCATGGGAAGCAGCTGGACACGGTAGATCACGGGCTGAGTTGTATTTTTGGAAGGCGATCCAGGTCACAGGATTGAGACTGGGTCGGAAGGGACAGGTTAAGGCAGAAGGCAGGAGGTGGTGGGATGCCTGTTTCAAGTGCGTGAGGCAGAGCTGTCTTCTTATGAGGAGGCAAGGGTCTTGGGAGACAGGGCCCAGGAAAGTGGAGAAGGTAGAGTCGGGGGAGGTGGGATGAACCAAGGAAAAGGACATTAGTTTTCCCAAACTGTCTGGCCAAGACCCCATGTATGTACATACCCCATAGTCCTCAGCTGCATAGCACAAAGGGTTCTCAGGGCCCACAATTCTAGAACATCATATGTGATGTGTGTGTGAAGTATGCCCCACTACCCCAGGTCAGGGGGCCACAGGAGGCAGGTGGTAGGGAAGACCATCCTTACCCTCAGCCAGTGCACCTTATCCCTGTCCTAGGATGGTTTAGAGTGCTGGAGGGAAGAGCTGGGTAACCCTTGAACGAGGGCACTTCATATTCAAGTGCCTACAACACAATTTGGACTTTCCATAAAGCTTTCCCTTATTAAGACTTGAGCACCAGAGCTTGTCCTGAAAGGCCCTTCCCTTCCTATGGAAAGACATCTCTCAGCTAAGGGGAGTAGAACCAGCAGAGGCCCTTAGGGAACCAGGCTTTGAAGCTGCACCCCAAACAGGACCTAGAAATAGTAAATAAACCCAGAACCCATGTGATGACACTCCACACCCCATTCCAGGAAGTTCCCTTCAAGTACCTTCTCTGTGCCAGGTACCAGGGCGGCCTGTGTGTGTGGTGAGAGCAGCAAAGGACTCCTCAGACCTGCCATGGGGGCATGTAGGGTGCTGTATGCCTCTGGTCTCCTCAGAGGCAACAATGTCCAACAGAGCTCTGTGGTGAGAGAGATGGTGTCCAAAATCATAGCCCTTAGGGACATGTAGGTATTGAGCACTTCCAATGTGGCTGACATTACTCAGAAACTGAATTTCGCTCATTTTAATGGACACATGCAGCTAGTGGCTACCGTCCTAGACAGCCCTAAGACACTAGCAAGGCTCCATTCAATGCATTAGGGATACAGAGATACATTGAGATTTGGTTCCAGCTCTTGAGGAACTCACAGGACATTTATAAAGGTAAACGAATAAACAACCAATGGTGATGCAGTGTGTGTACGCTCGTGTGTCAGAGGGCAGGGGGAGTGTGACTGCGTGTGATGTGTGCCTAGAGTCAAGGGAACAAAAAGGGTGATGCAAATCATTAGGCCAGGAAGGGGGCAGGACAGGCTTCCTGGAAGAGGTGACTTTTTTTTTTTTTTTTCCTAGAAGAGGTGACAGTTGAAGAATACCTGAATTTTCAGCACATGGGCAGGGGAGTGAGCAGTTCTGGCAGAGAGAAGAGTATGTGCAGAGATGCTGACCAAAGCCCAGGGTGGGAGAGTGTGTCCAGGGAGTAGAGGTGCTGCTGAGGTGGAGAGTGAGGAAAGATCAAGCCTGTGGGGAAGAGCGTCTGCTGGTTCCTGAGGGTTTGATGGATCTGAACTTTGACTCGCAGCAGTGGGGAGGTTTAAGACTGAGAAAGACAACTCCAGTGGGGCTCTGTTACTTCAGGTACCTCTTCTTGCCCTCTCTGGGCTTAGTTTCTACACCTGTATAAGGATGGGTTAGCTTAAGGGACCTTGTGGCTCTGTCCTTCTAAGACTCGAAGCCTTCTTTGGGCAAATTTCTTCTGTTCTGTGTCCCTGAGTCCCCAAGACAGGGAGCTTGCTGAACAGGCCAACTTATAAGCGTGTGATGTCATGCAGAAACCTAGGCAGCCAACTCCACGCCATGCCCCATGAGCATCTCAAGATGACTAAAATCCACCATTTGGACATTATTCCTTTTTTAGAATATAGAAGCTGCCTGCTATTGTTCTTTTAAAAATCTGGCAAGTATTATTCAGTAAGCATTTAGTAGAGAACAGCTTTTTGAGAGAAGTTTCTGAAAATGAGACACAGACTTGGAATGCAGGGATCTCAGGGGCCAAGTGCTGGGAAGGTTGTCAGAAGAGGTGGAGGAAGGAAACGCCAGCTTTGGAGCTTTGAATGATTTGACCCAAATGTCCACTTTGATTTTGGGGTCATCTTTTCCCAAAACTTGCTCACATTGGATGTTCGGTCTGCACTTCTTATTGATAAATTAATGGACACTGAGCTGGGGTGTAGCTCTGTGGTAGAGCCCTTGCCTAGCACGTGCCAGGCCCTGGGTTCCGTCCTCAGCACCACAAAAAAAGAAAAAAAAGTTATGGGCACTTCTAACTCTATTCAGAGAAGTGCTTTCTGAGAAAAGACCATAGTCATAGAAATGAGAGCTGAATGGACCCCTCTGAACCAGGGAATCCTGGTCCCTGGTTTGACTTGACCAAAGCCAGAGTGAAGACATGGCAGAGCCAAAGAAGGCTGTGGACTTTGAGCCCAGGGTTCTTTGAGTCTAGTTCTCCCTTATCTCTGCTCTTGTCTTGGGAGAACGAGGTGTTTTCCAACCCTTGTCCCACAGACAGCACCGTAGCAATAACCTCAGACACCCTCTCCAGGTCTCTGGCTGAGTCCTGGGAAGGGCTCAGGGGCCAAAAGTCACTTCTCAGCAGCATCCAACACTTGGGGCCCTTCCCACCATGCCCTCAGCACACTCAAGTTCTGAAGAGTCCCCAAACTAAAACTCTCCAGAGCCAGAGCCCGGGCACTCTTGGGGGAGATGGGGAGCAGGGAAGAGGCTGAGTGAGGCACCAGGAGCTTGGAGAGAGGACACAGGCTTCCCTGCAGGGGTGGGCCAGGGGCAGAGGAAGGGGCTTCCAGTCATCCTTTGTGTTCCCACCAGGAATTGAGGGGAGGGCAGCTGAGGACTCCAGCATCCGGTTTCTTTCCCTCTTTCTCCAGAGGGAAGGTCTCAGTTTGCTGGAGGAAAGGGATTGTACCAATTCTGATTTATGCCACCTAATAAGATCCTTCCCCTCTTACTGTCAGCCTTCCAATAGATCAAAAGTGGGATATTAAAATGAAGGCAATTCCAACTTGTTCTCCAGGCCATGCTAATGCCCAAGCCACCCTTCCCTCCATCTGTCAGGAGAATTGATGGGTGTGCGAGAGCCCCGGGAGGCAGAGAAGCTGCTTCCTTTGTACACATCAAAGGACGATACCTGAGCATTCCTGAAAGCCATTCCTGTGTTCTATTCGGCAGCAATATATAAAAATAATTACGCGCCTCCAGGAGGGGGGCAGGCAGGAGACTGTGTGAAGCCGTTATGAACAGCCCCTGAAGACACAGACCTACAGATCTGGGCAGGAGGCCAGCTTTGTGGGTGACAATCCCGGAATCCTGGGGCGGAGACTACAAAAAGCCATCTCATCTATCCCCTGTCCTCCAGCCATTGGATTCCAGACATCAGGCTGGTTTCTGGGGACCTTCCTGGCTGTCTGAGATGTGTTTGGAAGCTGGGTCCTGTGGTTGCCTGGGGCCTGGATGCCTACCCTTGGTGAAGGCAGCTGTGGTTGGTGGAGGAAGAGGCAGACAATTTTTCCTAACTTTTCTCCCAAGACACAGAGGAGTGATGTCAGAGGCTCAGGGAATATAAGTGACATTCCTACACTTTGAAGAGTGTTAGTAGACCCTGTAGTAATGGCATCAGGGAAAACTGAGTCACAGAGGAATGCTTCTAAAGCTACCACGGGAGAAGAGGAGAAGAACACAGGGGAAAAGTCCATATTAGTTCTGGTTTCCCTCACTCAGGGTTCCTGTCCTTCTCACAGTTTATCTTCTCCTCCTTCATTCCAGAGAGCTTCCGGCTCTCTGTGGATCAGTGTGAGAACTGGAGAAGTCACATCGTCATGATACAAATCCTCTCCTCTTCAGTCTCCCTGCCTTCATCCATCCCTCCATCCATCCTTCCACCCAACCCTACACAAACTCACAGTCTAGACTGTCACCCTCTCCATGTTTTCCTCCTGCTCAGAATCATCTATAGCTTCCAGTCAACTCCAAACTCTAGCTTGGCCTTCAAGATCCCTTCCCTGAAAAGACTCTCTCACTAGCCTCATTTCTGAGAAGGTCCTTCATTTATCCATTTCGTTTGCAAATAAGCCTCTCTGTACCTCCTTGTCCAAGAGTCTATGGTTATTCATCCCTATAACTTTGCAGAGCCGGTGCCCCTATTTCTCCCTCCTCTCTGCAAAGCTCTCCTTAAAATGCCTCTCTTTAGAATCTCTGACCTCACCCTCATGGTTAGCCTCTGCTCCTTACAGACTGACCCTAGGTACCCTCTACACCCCCAGCCTGTGATAAAGCACTGACATCCAGGTAAACTGGCCAGAGTCCCTCTCCTCCAACCCAGTAAGGAAATGAAGGGAGCAAGTTAAATATGTTAAAATGGAGGGAAACCTAACTACCTTCTCACTAAAACACATGTGAAAAAACAGAGAAAAAGAATGAAAACTTAGACCTGGACTCAAAGTAACGCTTGCGGCAGAATCTGACGTCTCTGCTAGCCCTGAGTTCAGTGGAACTAGGGAAAATAGCTGATAATGAGTGCCTTTCCTGTTGCGTCTTGTAAGATGGAGCAGCACTGTCTCCATAAGACAGAAGATGAGAAAAGCCTTTTTTCCCTCCCTGTCTATTTTGAACCAGAATCCAGAAAACTGAACTCTATATCAATGATGCTTTCTGAGGCCAGTGTACAGTACCACCCCAACCCAGATTTCTGTATTCACTCAGAGATTTCAACCCCTGGAAACTACTGTGGCAGGAAGGAGGGAAAGGGTCTGGAATTGGCACCTTCATCCTGGGAGGTGGACTTTCTCAAGTCAATGACTGTCCTGTGGCAGACAGAGGACAGCCTTGGTGGCTGAATATCCTGAGGTAAAACAGTGGTGCTCTACTTTGGCTCCCCAGTAACATCACCTGAGGAAATTTTCAAAACTCTGATACTTGGGTCTACCCCCAGAAATTCTGTCAATGGCTCAAGGTGGAGATTAAGGTGTTCACAATTTCCTCTGTTGATTCTAATGTTCAGCCAAGGTGGCAAATCACCGGTGTGGAGACTTTAATACACACCCTGGTGAAGAGAATCAGATAACCAATTACCGGGTGAGGGATAAGATTCCATCAGACAGCAAAGTTAAACCAGATGAATATCTGCTTAGACACTAAAAATTGGCCTGGGAATTGTGCACGCCAACCTGCTTTCCAGCTGTAAATCTGAGAAGACTCGGGAGGAGAGAAAGCAAAGTCATGGGAAATTTACATCACCTCCCTAGTGACATTTACTACTTCTAGATAACAATTTTTTTTTTTTTTTTTTGTACCAGGGGCTCCCAATCACTGAGTCACATTCCCAGCTCTTTTTTATATTTTATTTAGAGACAGGGTCTTGCTAAGTTGCTTAGGGCCTTGCTAAGTTGCTGAGGCTGGCTTTGAACTAGCGATCCTCCTGCCTCAGGCTCCAGAGCCGCTTGGATTACAGGCGTACATCACCAGGTCCAGCAAGATTTTTTTTTTTTTTTTCTATTCAAAGAGAAGGAGAAAAAGATATTTACACACTCCTATTCTTAGTAGCATTATTCACAATAGCCGACAGTTGGAAACAACCCAGTGTCCATCAATGGGTGAATGAATAGAGAAAATGTGAGCTATCTGAGCAATAAATATTTCTTAAAAAGATGAGAAAAAAATTAAAAAGCAACATTTTTTCATTCTGAAAAAGAATTATTATTTTTTAATACAAGGAAGAGGTTAATAGCATCATGAAAACCCAGAAGGTCACATCTCTGATGTGGGAGAGAAATCAGTTAGCGTCCTCAATAAGGTATGGATAATCATGACCTCTATGAAATTGGAGCAAAAAATTCATAAAAAAGGGGGAAAAAAGCTGAGACAGAAGAACAACAGTATAAAACAGAAAAAATAAAGGTACATTTCAAAGGCAACTGGAAATGCCAATGGAGCTAGGTGGGATGTGGGAAACTTTCAGGGAATGGAAAGTTAAAAGAGAAAATTCAAATTCACATTGTAAGTGATAAAGAATAGAACCGGCTTCACAAAAAACTGAATAAGCAATGGGAAGACAAACATGAGATGCTCTCCTTGAAGTTAGAATAAAAGGACAAAGAGATGAAAGTTATAAAACCGAAGTCAAGACAAATAGGAAAGAGAATTGAATTCGAACTTAAGAATTGCAGGTATTGCAGAGGATTAATCCAGAGTGAATGGAGCAGAAACACATGATTGCTATACATAAAAATAAAAATTTTGAGACTGAAGAAACAGTACAGATTTTAAATGCTCATTGTTTTCCAAACAAACTGAATATGAAAAAGATTTATACCTACACACTGTCCAGCAAAATTTTCAGTTGCAGGGTCTGGGGTTGTGGCTCAGTGGTACAGCACTTGCCTAGCATGTGTGAGGCACTGGGTTCCATCCTCAGCACCACATAAAATAAATAAATAAAATAAAGGTATCGTGTGCATTGACAACTAAAAATATTCTTTAAAAATTTCAGTTGTAAAGATAAAGAAAAAAATCATATGTATTCATAAAGAAGAAATGTGCTGTCCTCAGAGAAATAAAGTAGTAAAGGGCCTCAGAAATTTCTGGTATTCTACCTGTCAGCGAGAAAATGGCGCCATAACTACAGGATACTGAGAAAAATTGATCATGATTCAAGAATTTTTTATCGAGTTAGTTGGACCATGGTTTGTGAGGTCCACAAAAATATATTAACCATGTACAGGATTGGAAAGTAGAGTAGCCATGTATTGTTCTTGGCTCAAGAAAAAATTAAAGACACAGAAGAGGCTATCAAGGGAGATTACAAAGAACTCAGAACGAGGACTGCTTGACTTCCATCTCGGGATGAGAGGGAGCCGAAGCCCTGGGGCTGCCCTTCTGCAAACAGAAACCACTGGTCCCAGGGACTGGGCAACAGGCGGCACTGGGCAACCACTCCAGAGAGACAAGTGACAAATGACAGAGCTTAGGACTGCCCTAGCTTGCTGCCTGGAGAGGGCTTCCAGGCTCCCTGAAGAACCCAAACAGAACCTGTGTTCACTCTGAGCTGAGTTGAGGAGATGGCGTTCAGAGTTTGGAGAATTCAAGATGACTCAAATTGAGAGAGAGGAGTCCCAAGGAGAGAGAAGGATGAGGAAGGGGAGGGAGAGGAGAAGAACAAGGGAAAGAGCAACTAAACATTTAAAAAGAAAGTGTAAGACATGATGGAAGGGAGATAAAACTCATCATTAATATTTTTCCAGAAGAGAACCATTTCCTCAAAGTCACTGCATTCATTAACAAGTGAAAAGAATTTAATGAAATAGAGAATCTTCAGGAAAATATAATGTTTCAACTGACTAAGAAATAGAAAATCAGAAGAAATCAAACACTACAGAATAAACTAGAAACACTACCAAGGAATTCGATTCTCAAACAAAGATTCTAGGACCATGCAATTTGTCAGTAAATGCTTCCAAACTTTCAAGTAAAAAATAATTCTCATGCTTTATAAATTGTTGCAGGGATAGAAAAGGCTAGAATGATACTTGATTTACTCAGTTTAACTGAATAACAAAAGCTACCAAGAAGAGCAGAACACAAGATATAGCCCATTGTCATTTATGAATATTTTACTAGGATTTAAATATTGTGAACATAATATAAGCAATAGAATGCTATCACTACCAAGATGGGCTCATCCCATCCCAATAATGAATTCTATTGTAGTATAATGGGTTGAGTAGATATAATCTTAATATATACTGAAAAGCCACTCAGAAATAATCCAATAACCCTAATTTTAGAAAAGACTTAAAATACTGAAAACTTTCCCAAAGTTATAAAGGTTATTTATGTTAAAGAGTGTCTAGCATTATACTTCATGAGAAAATACTAGATATTTTCCCACTAAAATTCAGAACAAGATAAATATGTTCATTGCCATAATTGTTAAAATCATTCTTCCAGAAGTCCTGGAAGACATAAGACAGAAAATGAAAGGGTGTAATTATTATTTACAAATAATATTACATACCCATAAATCCTATACCTATAAATAGAAAAGAAGCAGTGGTAAAATCCTTAAAATTAATAAGAAAATTTGGTAAAATGACCAAATGCAAAATGAGTGTATACACTTATTATACTTTGGGTATGATTTGAGTATGTTCCCCAAAGGTTTGCATGCTGAAAGCCCAGTTCCAAGTGTGGGGATAAGAGGTAATGGAATCTTTAGGAGATGGTTCCTGGTGGAAGGCATTTAGGTCATTGGTGACACCATCCCTGGAAGGGATTAATGTCATCCTGGTTAGGATTCACAAGAGCAGGCCTTACCCCTGAACATCTCTTTTCCTTACCACGTGATCTCTCCCTATTGCATGAACTCTGCCAGGCACCATGTTGCTATATAGCCAGAAGGCCCTCACCAGAGCTGAGCAGATGCCAGCACAATGCCCTGGACCTCCAGAATTGTGACTTAAGTAAACCTCTTTTTTTTTTCACATATTACCCAGTTTCAAGTATTTCATTATAGGAAAAGAAAATGAACTAAGACAACACCTTAAGACTTTCCTTAATTCCAAAAATGAGCAGAGGAGATAATAGTGAAAACATTTCCTTCCCATCAGTGATAACCACCAAAAACAAACAATCAATTCATAAATAAGAAGACTCAATAAACTTCATGAGATAAATCTAACAAGAAACATAGGAGTTTTTGCCAGGAGTGTTGGCACACACATTAATCCTAGGGAATCAACTGAGGTAGGAGGATCACAAGTTTGAGGCCAGCCTCAGCAATTTAATGAGGCCTTGAGAAACTGAATAAGACTGTCTCAAAATTAAAACAGATGAATGGATAAAGAAAATGTGGTAGAGGGGCTGGGGTTGTGGCTCAGTGGTAGAGCGCTTGCATAGCATGTGTGAGGTACTAGGTTTGATCCCCAGTACCACACGAAAGAAACTAAATAAACAAAATAAAGGTATTGTGTCCATCTATAAATACAAAAAGAAAAAAAGAAAATGTGGTAGATATACACAATGGAATATTACTCAGCCATAAAGAAGAATGAAATTATGGCATTTGTCAGTAAATGAATGGAACTGGAGATTATCACTTCTGCTAAGTGAAATAAGTCAGTCCCCCAAAACCAAAGGCCCAATGTTTTCTCTGATAAGTGGATGCCAGCACACAATAAGGGGGTGAGGAGGAGGGAAGAATATAGGTTCATTGGATTAGACAAAGGGGAATGAAGGGAAGGGAGGGGAGATGGGAATGGGAAAGATAGTAGAATGAATCAGACCTATCTTTCCTATGTACACATATGAATATACAACCAGTGTAACTCCACATCATGTATGATCAGAAGAATGGGATCCTAATTAGAATAAGCTATACTCCATGTATGTATAATATGTCAAAATACATTCTACTGTTAGGTATATCTAAAATGAACAAATTAAAAAATGAAAAGATCTTGGGGATACAGCTCAGTGGCAAATTCCTCTGGATCCAACACTTAGTGCCAAAATATATAAGGGAATAAATAAACAAATCAAATGAAATATATGGGTCCTTAGTGAAAAAAGCTAGAACTACAGAAATATT
Source organism: Sciurus carolinensis (assembly GCF_902686445.1). Classification (NCBI taxonomy): domain Eukaryota; kingdom Metazoa; phylum Chordata; class Mammalia; order Rodentia; family Sciuridae; genus Sciurus; species Sciurus carolinensis. Next base: position 85,330,862 of record NC_062224.1, read on the forward strand.
ACTGAGATATATAAAATACATGGAATTTTTGTTGTTTAGGTGCTGGGAATCAAACCCAGGTCTTGTGCATGCTTGGCGAGTGCTCTGCCACTAAGCTATACCTCCAGTCCCATAAAAGATGTTTTGAATTAAGAGAAATAATAAATCCTGTGGAAGACTATATTTTCTAAGTATGTAAAGCCTCTACAATTCAATTTATAGACAATGTAATTACAATTAAGATCCCCAAGGCGCTTTTTTTGGCAGGGGAGTTGGGGTTTTCTCAAGAAATAAAACTAAAGTGAGTATCATAAAATAGAAGGTGAGAGAAATAGACAGGGACTTAATTAAGAAAAGCAATTCCATTTATAGTAGAATCAACAAGGAAAAAATACCTAGGAATAAATTTAACAACAACAAAAAAATGCAATCCTATACTCTGAAAACTATAAAACATTGTTAAAAGAAATGCAAGAATGCCAAAAAATAGAAAGAACCTAATGGTCCACCAACAGGTAAATAGGTAAAACAAAATATGGTTGAGCCATATAATAGAGTTGAAAGGAATGAAGTAAAAAAAAATAATAATAACAATAAAAAATATGAGAAATGGCTGGGCACAGTGACACGCGCCTGTAATCCCAGCAGCCTGGGAGGCTGAGGGAGGAGGATCTTGAGTTCAAAGCCAGTCTCGGCAACTCAGCAAGACCCTGTCTCTAAACAAAATATTTAAAATTTTAAAAAGGTCAGGGAATGTGGTTCAGTGGTTAAATACATCTGGGTACCAAAAAAAAAAAAAAAAAAAAAAGAAAAGAAATGAAGTACTGATACATGCTAATAAGACATGACTGTCTTTGAAAACATTGTGCAAGGTCAAAGAAGCCATGCACAAAAAGCTACATATTGTGTAATTCCCATTTACATGAAATGTCCTGAATAGAACAATCCAGAGACAGAGAGTCGATCAGTGTCATGCTGTCAGGGAGTGGGGGAAGGGAGATGCGGAAGGGCTGCTGTTGAATAAAGTTCTTCTTCCCAGGGTGATGAGAATGTTCGAGAATTAGTAGTGATGGTTGCCCAACTTTATAAATATACTAACAACCGCTAAGTGGCATACTTAAAAGAGTGAATTTTATGCTGTGTGAATTATATCACCATTGTCAAAAAAATGCAAAGGTTAAAAGTCTTAAACTAGTGATAGAGCTGGAAGAGACTATGCCAGACGCCAACATGACGTGCTATAATGTATCACGTAGGAAGCACATGTGTTCACAGGGAAATTCACAGACATGTTGAGAGCATTGTGTCTGGGTGGTAGAATTGTGGGTGATTTTTATTTTCTTCTTTTTATTTTTTGTATTTTCTAAATTTTCTACAATGAGTCAGAACAAAAATAAACATGTTTTTAAAAACAAAGTGCGTCAGTGTATAATTAAGTCCCGGGCTGTTGGAGAGCTGGGGCGAGGGGGGCCAGGGGGTGCTCCACAGAGCCCACAGCCCGAGCAGGGCAGGGCACCGGGGAGGAAAGATCTGCGAGTGTGCAGTGGAAGAAGGCTCATTTACTTCATCCCATCTTTTCCTGGATCTCCTACCTAGTAAATCCCCAGGCCCTGGCATTGGAATCTCAAGGCTGTGTCCCCTCCACCTGCCCCCATGGCCATAGCTGTAATCCAGGTCCTATCCTGCAGTGGTCTCCGACTAGCCTCTCTTAGGAGTCCACTATGAATAGCTGGTCCACTGTGTTCCTCGATACACATCTTTCTCCATGAAAGTCCAGCAATGGCCTCTATTGCCTGAGATCCCATCCTTAGCTGGCCATTAAAGGGACCAGTCCTCTTGCAAACCCCTCTCCTACATACAGGTCCTCTCTCAGTCAGGCTGGCAGACAACACTGTAAGCACAGAAAACCAGGATGGCACCAAACCAAGTTGCCATTCTGCAGATCCGAAGTTGTTCTCCTTTTATGCCCCCAATTTATGGCCTTCACGCTTTGCCAGGCTTTTCCTCTCCTGGCAAAACCTGTCCTTTCATCTCCACTAGCTCAACTCCTCTTCCACCTTTAAAACCCAGCACAGCACCTAGCACATAGCTAATGGCCAGCAAAGCTAGCTGCTCTCCTGCCCGAGGTGCTCTGGAGCCCTCATTTGCACCTGCTCTATTCTAGCATGGCTGTTTGAGAGCAGGTCTTGAACCTCTCATTTGATGATAAACGTGCTGAAGGCAGGCACATCATAGTGAAGGTGTCCGACACAGATCTACAGGACAAAAAGGCAGCGGAAGAAATGATCCGAGGGCATCACTGCTGTGTGGTGACTGACCACCCAGAAGGACCCATCCTGAGCTCAAGGGTTGGAGAAGCATCTGTCCCTTTCTGGACAATCTAGTTTTATAGGAAAGTCTGGAAGGGGATGAAGGAACCAAGTCCTAGCCTCTAGAGTCTGTCTTACTCTATCTTCTCACAGCCAGGGTTTCGAGAACTGAGTTGCCAAAACGAGCTGGCCTCAGTGCCCTGTCACTAGTGGAAATCAATGATGCTATAGAAGTCAGGTCTAGAGATTAGTAGTAATAGGCATAACAGGACCAGCATTTACTGTGCACTTAGTTTGTACCTGGAAACCTGGCACTAGTTTGTACCCAGTGCCCAGGTCTTTCTCCACATATGAATCTTCAAAATGACCACTTTATTATTCCCAGCGTATGGATTACAAAGCTGAGGTTCAAAATGTTTAGACAGTTTGTCTGAGATGTTTCATCTAGAAAATGACTGAGCTGGCTCTCAAGAAAGAATAGCAGTTATTTTCAGAGAAAGACCCTAAAATCCCATAGCCTCCTTTCAGCTGAACGGAGATTCCCAGGGCTGCCATGATCTAGAGTCTCAGGCTGAGCCAGAACTCAGGCATGCAGGTTCCCCCGTCAAGGTCTCCCAGACTGGATATGGTGAAAGGAAGGCGTGGAGTGAGATGCCCAGGCACCAGCTTGGTGCAGTGCTCAACCCCAGCAAGTGCTCCCAAGGATTACCTCCTTCCCGCTCTCACTTTTAAGATTCAGAGCAGCTTGGGCACAGACAGGTTTGAATACTTGTCAGGTCTTAATAGGAAGGAGGACAAGCCAGGAAGAGTGCCCCATCTGCCCTGGGCTGGGTGTGGAGCTCTTTCTCAGAACTCACCAGACTGGCCTAAAGTTTACTATTTAATGTCCCAGCTCTCCAAATCTAAATCCAGACCTCTAGACAATTCCTAAAGGGTATTGCTCGTCTGTGCCCACACCATTTCCCTCTTGTCCCCCTGAGTTCTGACAGGTTCTTCTCCGTCTGTTGGCTGCAGTTAGAGTTGGCAGACTCAGGGTCCAGCTGGGCATTTGTCTTAGGTAGTGTTGGCTGAAATCCAGAGAATCCTGCCGCTGAGCACCCACTGTGTATCGGAGTGCTTGGGTCCATCACATGAGGCCCAGGACCCACGTTACAGATGGAAAAGTTAAGACTGAGAGATGAGAAAAAAGTTATGATGACTGAAAACCTCTGGTTCTGGTGTTCAATGTTCCCATGTGCCCAGCAGGCCTAGAGTTCAGATGGAATCTTTCTAGGGGTACTTTCTGGAGGAGGCGAGTTATCGCATCCATGTAAACAGCAGAGGCAAGGTTTGGCGGAAAGGAAGAGGAAAACATCCTAGCCTGAGAAATAGCTTAATCCAAGACTTGGAGGTAGAAGAGGATGGGTTTGAGCAAGAGGGAAAGGGGACAGGTTTCTTTGGTGGAATAAGAGGCAGGGAATAGGGACATCAGGGTGAAAGCAAGAGTAACTCAAACAAAGGTCTGCCCAGCTGCTCAGGGGTCTCTGGGAGCTTCCTGATCAGAGCAGCAGGATGTCTTAAATGGTACCATCTGAAGATTTGGAGGAGGCTTGGCCCCACCCTTCATGGCGCCCCTTTGATCCCTTCCACCTCAACAAAGGACAGAACTAAGAATCCCACCTCCCCTGCCCATCACTGCAGATTGCCCCTCACCGAAATATTCTTTCTCTTCTTCTCTTTCCCCCTCCCTCCCAGGTGGGGTCCTCCCCATGCACTCCAGATGTTCTAAGGGGTTTTTACTATAAGGCTGTTTAGGCCCCAGATTAGCAGATGTGCAGCTGAGAGGCAGGTTAATGGGGGCCAGGGGAGCAGGCTAGAGAAGGGGCTGGAGACACAGCTGCGCTGGCCCAGAAGGCCTGGAGCCTCCCTGAGGAGGCCTAGCAGCCTCATTCCTGTCAGCTGCAAGAATGAGCAGGAAGGAAAGGGGAATGGGCTGGGGGGAGTGTCCCCTGGGGACAAGAGCCTCTTGGCTCCCAGGCTGCGATGGATCCGGAGGCTTCCTCTTAACCCTCCCCCTCTCCAACCTGGAGCTCCGGAAATTATGAATGCCCCCAGGTAGTCGGCCTAAGGGTTTGCTTCCCCAGCCCCTGCTGCCTCTTCATTTCAGGAGAACCTTCTCCGTGAAGGCTGCGGGGCTGCGGGGACATAGATCATTCTCAAGTAGCAGGTAATTCTAAATAATGTTATTTTTGGCTTTGGAAGATATTGTGTGGCTTTTCTGCAGGTAACAGGTTTATTCTGCTTCATTTAGGGTGAGACGTACTCCAAGGTCCGGACCCTGACAGCGCACTCTCCGAGGGCGGAGGCCTACCCCGCACACAGGCTGCGCTGCCTCCGTTGGGCTGTGCGCCCTGTGCTTCTCGTTTCAAACCCCTTGGGCAGCTTTCCTGCTCTTAGGCCCTTCTCAACCACGCCAGCCCTCCCAGCCCTTCTGAAAGTGACAGTGGAGGGCAGGAGGGGCCTTGCACACCACACCTCCTTCCTCCATCCTCAGAACTCTCCGGTGTTTTGAGGACGGATCTGGGGGAAGGAGGCGGCCGTGGCAGAATGAGCATGCGCTCAGGATCAGTCTAGCCTGAGTTAAAACTCGAGCTCCAGGGCTTACGAGTTGCATGTCACTGGGTAATTGCTTAACCTCGTTTGTTAACTTAAACAGTTATACTGTCCCTAGCAAAGGTCGAGCCTGGGCCCCGAGCTCCCTCCACCTCATCCTCCGAGTCTCCTCCATCTTTCTCTGAGGCATCCCAGGTGAGCGGGGAGCACAGGGTGCCTATTATGTGCCAAGCACAGTACTGAGTGTGTGGGGTCCTGAGTTTTAAAAAAGACGCAGAGTCTTCACCTCCATTGGACTCAGAGGGCTACGTAGAGGGAATGGCGAAATAGGGGGCCCTGGCAGCGTCAGAGCGTGTGCCTCTCAGAGGCGCCAGAACAAAGCAGGGATCCACCTCCTGCAGGATGAGACACGCACACAGGCTGAGGCCCAAGGATGAGCGGGAGGTGAGAGGGATGAGTTTGCAGGTGAGAAGAGAAGTAGGAGTGAGCATCCCAGCTAGAGTGGACAGCAGGAGCAGGGGCTGCAGGCCCGAGAGAAACGCAAGCTGCTGTCCAGCTACAGTGTGGAGCAGGAGGGGAGGAGTGGGTGACAGGCAGGAGCCAAGCTGTGGGATGCCTTGTAACTTAGCCAGCAAGTTTGGGCTTTGTCTTCAGGAAGAATGGGAGCCACTGGAGAATTTTCAGCAGGGGAGTGACATGATCAGATCTGTGTTTTCAGAGCCACCTGGCTCACGGGTGGTGCACACCTGTAATCCCAGTGACTCAGAAGGCTGAGGCAGGAGGATCGCAAGTTCCAAGCCAGTCTCAGCAACTTAGCAAGACCCTAAGCAACTTAGTGAGATCCTGTCTCAAAATAAAAAATAAAAGAAGGACTGGAGATGTAGCTCAGTGGCTAAGCACCCCTGGATTCAATCCCTGGTAATAATAATAGTAATAATAATCTTTAAAAGACCCATCTGATTGCAGTGTGGGGCAGAGATTGAGGTATATTTGGAATGGAAACAGGAGGCTGTTGTAGCAGTCTAGGCAAGTGGGGATGGCAACAGATAAAAATGGTTACAGGGAAGTAAGAGAAGACTTGTTCCAGAACAATCAGAACGTATAGTCACTGGAACATGATTGATTGGATACAGAAGAGGTGAAAGTCAAAGATGACACCCACGTTTCTGAACTAGGGAACTAAATGAGTGTGCTATTTCCTAGAAGAGAGGTGCGGGGAAGAATCATTCATCCATGGGAAGGAAGATGGGGGATTACTTTGGGAAATGTTCAGTTTGAGGCATTACTGAGTCATCCAAGTGGAGAGTCCACTGTGCAGTTTGTTGGTCAATCTAGACCGAGGATATAGAGGTAGGAACCATCAACAGACAGGTGGTTACGGAGTCCATGGGCAGATTTAAAAAAAGAACAAACAGCCCACAGAGAATCTAAGAGTAGCTAGAACATAGGGACAGAGCCCCCGAAGAATTATGCCACTTATAGGATGGGCTGGGGAAGAGAAACCCCACAAAGAAGAGAGCAGAGCTGGGCAGAGTGGTGTACCTGCAATCCCAGTGATTTGGGAGGCTGAGGCAGAATGATCTCAAGTTCAAGGCCAGCCTCAGCAACTTATAAAAAGGACTGGGGATGTAGCTCAGTGGTGAAGTTCCTCTGGGTTCAATCCTTAGGAGGAAGAAGAAGAAGAAAGGAGGATGTGAAAGAGAAGAAGAAGAAGGGGAGAGAGAGGAGGGGAAGGAGGAAGAGTGGCTAGAGGCGAAGAGAGCCAGGAGAGTGAGTTTTCACAGCAGGGTGCAGTGACCGCTTTGAGGAGGGAGGGCTCACTGCTGCCACCGGCCTCTCTAATGAGAGGAGGCTGGAAAGTGCCTGAGCAGAAGCATCTCACCCTTCTGATGAACTGGAGGCCATGGAGGCCAGGTTGGAGGATAAGAAATGGAGGCGACCAGCGTGGACTGTGTGCATGAGGAGGGAGAGGGTGGCCGCTGGAGGACCCTGGAGCAGAGCTTGGCTCCGAAGAAGGGATGGGGCTGAGGTCACCTCTGCTGAGGATCCCCAGTGTCCTCCAGCCCTAGAAAGATGATGCACTCCCCACTCGCAAGATGACAAGGCAGGACACCCTGAAAATACCTCCAGACAGAGTTCCTCCCTTCCAAGGGGCTCCGGGAGGGGACAGGGCCGGGGCCACATGTGCCCTTTTCCTCAGGGCAGGTTCAGCAGCCTGGTCTCAGTTAAGATGCACAGCAGCATCATCAGCTGTCCACTGGCCCCTGTTCCTTAGGCCCTTCCACAGAAGGTCCCATCCCTGAGAACCTTCTCCTTCCCCTGCCATCACTTGTATTATGGGATGGAAATGCAAAACTCAGAATGGTCTGGTTGGGGAACTGTCTGGAGGCAGTGAGACATGCCAGGCTGGGGCAGTGACCAGGCAGAGTGGCCCATGAGCCTGCAGAGGACCTTCCCCTGGCTGCCACCCCCAACCCCTAGTCATCCTGGTAATAGAGAACAGGTCACAGGCTGGGAAGAGTCTTTTTCAAGAGTCTCTGAGTAATTTTCCAGCCCTTTATGAACTGTTGCAGGCCAGGTGGCTGCCAGCCCCTTGCTGGAGTGTGGAGGTCCACACACGACTGGAAAAGACGGCAAGTGCACAGGCTCCCGCCTGGCCACCTGCGAAGGCTGCGTGGGCAGAGGCCGCCCACCTGAGACCACAGGGCCTCAGAATACCAAGGCTGGAAGGCATGTGGGGTCACGAGTCCAATGGTCTCTTACAGGTGAGGAAACCAAGCAGCAGAGGGAGGCTGCGCTGTTCCCGCGTCACCCAGTGAATCAGTGGTGGAGCTTGAGCCAGCTGGAACCCAGGCCAGCCTGCAGACGCTTGTTCCCTCGGAAAGGGGATGATCTATTTATGAGCCTCTGTGACCACTTAGACCAGATGGCTCTAAGATCAGTTGTACTGGAATGTGACCCCATCCGGGGGACGCTCGCCAAGGTGGCTTCCCTCCACTCCCCTCCCCTCCACAGCCCTAGCACCTGTTTTGGGACTTGAAGCCAGTTTCTCCCCCTGCCCTCTCTTAAATAAAACAAGTGCTCTGGGGAACTCTGGACCCTTGGGTGGTGGAGAGGGAGGAGGGACAGCCCACAGTGTTTGTGGGGTGAGCTGCTATGGACGCAGAGCCTTGAGGGGCCCTTGTAACCCAAAAAAGGAAGTCTCTGGGGTCCCCTCACAAAGCATCTCCTCCCTGAGGAAAAAGACACATGCAGCCCTCAAGTTCTCACCATCCTCCCTGTGTCCCCTGGAAGAAAGGAACTCTCTCTGGAGGTGTTTCCAGGGTGTCCTGCCTTGTCACCTGGTAAGTGGGGAGCACAGCACCTTTCTAATGCTGGAGGCCACAGGGGATCCTCAACAGAGGTGACCTCAGCTCCACCCGCTCCTCAGAACCAAGCCTCTGCTGTTTGGGTCAAGACTGGTGGAAGAGGAGACAGAAGGAAGAGAAAGAGAGAGGAGCAACTCCCAGGTGACAGGTAACACCTCCTGGCAGTGTTTCTCAAATACTCCTGGACAAAAGAAGAGTGATTCTTAAATTTAAATTGCATATTGATCACATGGAGGGTAAGGGGTGGGTCTTGTTAAAATGCAGATTCTGAATCAGTAGGTATGGCGTCCAGGGAGATTCCACACCTCTCACTAACACCCCCCCCCCCAAGGCCAATGCTGCAGGTTCCTGAAGTCGACAGAGGTGTGAACCTCTATTCACATCCTTGAGCAGCAAGGATGTCCCCAGACCTGGCTCTGTATCACAGTCACCTAGAAGGACTTTTTAAAAAAGATTCCTGGGCCCAGACTCTCAGGATTCCCATTCAGGAGGTCTGAGAAGGTGCCTGGGACTCTGTAAATTTCCCTTTGTTGTAAGGCAGTCTTGGGAACCAGGTCTCCAGCGGCCCTCACAGCTGCCCTTCTGCAGAATGTCAAAGCCTCTTAAGAGCATGCATAGGCCGGTGTGGTGGGGCTCGCCTGTAATCCCAGCAGCTTGGGAAGCTGAGGCAGGAGGATCAAAAGTTCAGAGTCAGCCTCAGCAATTTATCGAGGCCCTAATCAACTCGGGAAGAACTTGTCTTAAAATAAAAAATAAAAAGGACTGGGGATATGGCTCAGTGGTTGAGCATCCCTGGATTCAATCCCCCATACAAAAAAAAAAAAAAAAGAGTGTGCATAGCCTCAGAACTCAGATGAAGCCTCTACCAGTTCTGTTATGAGCTCCCAAATTCTTCATTTGCTTCTCTGTAAAATGGGGAACATAGCACCTCCCAAGGAGTCTTGATGCGAGGAAGAAATGGGAAGATGTCTGCTGAGCATTAACCTAGATCCTGGTAATTAGCAGGAAGCACTCGGCAAACATGAACTACCAGTATGATTCTCATTACAGACGCTAGGCTTCACCTGGTTTTCATCACCGTAGTCAACTCCCTTTCATAAACTAATTCTACATGGTGTTCACTTGCGCTGGCTTTTCTGTCTCAGAACGTAATGTCCACAGTATGTGGGGTGGGAGGGAAGATGGGGTCTGAGTGTGTCGGTCATTCCCACACCAAGCCACAAGCTGCTGAAAGGCACAGCCCTTACCATCTCAGTGTCTTCTGTGCCAGGCATGTCAAGCACTCTACAAAGCCGGAAGGAATAAATGGACAGATGGATGGATGAATGGATGGAAGGAGAAACAGTTGGAGTCTCCTCTCCTCTCCAGACACTCCCAGAACCCAGGCCAAGACTGTGCTACTGGGAAAGCATTAACTCCGGGAGAGGAGAGCTAGGAGAAATCGTCTCTGTCCTCACCACCTCTTGGCTCTGCTTGGGGCTTACTTGCATCTAAACCAAACCCGAGTCACCAGTTCCCAACACCCTGGGTGCTCTTTCTCTTGTCTCTCAGGCCTCAGCCTGCTAGAGCTCTGCAGAGCTCAGCAGCAGCCCAGTTAGAGAAGAATGTCTGGCCAGCAAAAGCCCCCGGCACCACAGTCAGTGAGGCGGCAGGGGAGCTGAGGAGACCCGTAAGTCTGCACTGGGCCCAGGCACCACGCTGCTCCTGGGTGGCCCAGCTGGGGCCAAGTCTGTTCCAGACCAGCATTTATGGCTGGAAGAATCACCACCAGATCCCAGGCCCCAGCCCACCCTGGACACTCTCCTAGCATCTCTCAGGAGGCAAATTACCCATGTTCAGACCCTCATGGGCTGCAGGGGGCTGCCAGCCTGCCCACTCACCCACCTCAGAGCTGCCTCTGCCCTAGACGCATGTAGTAATCAACTCCCGGAACCTTGGGAAGATCCAAATACAGCAGCATATAATCATGGAGCCTGAAATAGCCGTGCCAGGGAGGCCATCTGCCACCTCGTGCATCCCTCGGGACCCCTCGGCTGGACCCCAGGGCACGCCTGGGTCCCAGGGTCCTCCCCGGCTGGCTGGCAAGTTGGGGGTGCTGACAGCACTCACCAGATCACCTGCAGAGCTCGGGGTGGGGAGCACAAGGAGCATTTCCATGGCGGGGTGGGCGACTTCAGGATGGGACCGTGGATCAGAGTTCCCAGACCTCAGGGCCGTGTTGCTCCCCTGTTCTGTCAGCTATTGTCCTCTCTCTGCCAGAGTCCCGCCATGCAGGCACAGCTGGCTCAAGGGCAGCTGATCCCCCTGACCTCCCTGTCATCCCCCAGACTCAACCTCAGCTTTTCAGCCCCACGTCCTGTACCATGGAATGTGGGCTCACTGCCCCTCCTTCCTGATCATCCCTGATAGTAGGTACAATGGCGATCCCCCACCACCACCCAAAAAAAGATCTATCAGTGTTCTAATTCCCAGAACCCATTAATGGGACCTTGTTTGGAAAAGGGTTTTTTCAGGTATAATCAAATTAAGGATCTTGAGATGAGATCATCAGGATCTGGGTTTAGGTTGGCTCTAAACCCAGTGACAAGTGTCCCTATAAAAGAGAGACCCAGGAGAAGAGGAAAAGACCATGTGAAGATGGAAGGCAGGGATTGAAGGGTGGCAGCCCAAGGAACGTGAAGCCATCAGAAGCTGGATGAGGCGAGGAAGGATCCTCCCCTAGAACTTCCTTGATTGCAGGCTTCTGGCCTCCAGGACTGTGAGAGGATGAATTTCTGTTGCTTGAAGCCACCTAGTTTGTGGTGGCTTTTTTACCACCTTCTTCCCATGTCAGCGGTTTTTAATCTTCAGCGCACCTCAGAATCTTCTAGAGGGCTTCCCCAAACACAGATTGCTGGGCCCGCTGTCAGAGACTTTGACCCATTAGTTCTAGGACTTGCATTTCTAACAGGCTCCCAAGTGCGGCTGCTGCTGCTCTGGAGACCACACCTTGAGAAGAGCGTACACTGCTCTGTCAGTTCTGTCCGGGTGTTCCCCGCTCTCTAGCCTCCATCCCTTCCTCGTCTCCTGGGCCTCTCCTTCCCTCAGTGCTCAGGAAGCCCAAGAGCAGGCCTCCTGGAGGGAATCCCCCCAACCCCCGCAGAACTGGCTCCTTCTTCTGAAATCACCCAGGCCTCCCTCTAGGGCCTCCTGAAGGCTTGCCTCCAGCAGGCTGCCGGTGAGGAGTGAAGCCATGGCTGGACTATCCTACCCTCACCCAAGACCCGACTTTGTTCCACCCCTGGCTCCATCTGTGGCCCTTGGGAGAGTCCCGGGCATGGCCTGTCCCTTCTCAGACCTGTGCGTAAGCTGGGGCTCTAGGTACATATGTTCCTCCTGATACCGGGTAAGATGGCTGAGCTGCTACTGGAAACAGGTATTAGTACCCCCATACTCTCTGAAGCTGGAAGGCCTGCTTAGTGCTAGAACTCCTCAGAGAAGGGCCAAAGCAGGACAATCCAGCATCCTCCAGCTGCTCCCGGCCAAGCTCTGCTCAAGGCCCGCTCTGGGAGTGAGTACTGTGGAAACACCACAATGGCCCATGCCCCACGTTGGCAGCCTCCTCATTCAACGCCTCAGACTTGCTCCGGGAGGCAGCCCTGCCTCACAGGTGTGTGTGTGGGTGCTGGGCCACCTGAATTTTTTTTATTTGTTCTTTTTAGTTATACATGACAGTAGAATGTATTCTGACATATCATACATACGTGCAGTATAACTTCCCGTCCTTGTGGTTGAACATGACACAGTTGCACAGGTCATGTCTTCATGTATTCATATGCGAACATAGGAAGGTCCAATTTATTCTACTGCCTTTCCCATTTCTATCCCCTTTCCCGTCCCTTCATTTCCCCTTGTCTAATTCAATGAAGTTCTATTCACCCCCTGCCTCATTATGTGTTAGCATCCACATATCAGAGAGAACATTCAGCGTTTGGTTTTTTGGGGGGTTGGCTTATTTCACTTGGCATGACAGTCTCCAGTTCCATCCATTTACCAGCAAAGCCATAATTTCATTCTTCTTTATGGCTGAGTAATATTCCATTGTGTATATATGCCACATTTTCTTTATCCATTCATCTGACGAAGGGCACCTAGGTTGGTTCCGAAGCTTGGCTATTATGAAATGAGCCAAACATCGATGTGGCCACCTGAATTTTGGCCCTGGTGCTGTGACAAGCCACTTCACCCTTTGTGCCTCAGTTGCTCATCTATACAGTGGGGTGACAAGCTGACTAGCAATATCTGTCCCAGAGGAGTATGGTGAGGACTGAGGCAATAAACAAGTGGCTCGTACTGGCCAAATGTTGTCCAAGTGCTGGTTCTTATTAGTCTGGCCCTGGGCATTATTTGGGGACAGAACTTAACCCTTGGAGGAGGGTCAGAGGTATGGAAACAGGGGCCTGTCCGGAAGCCCCCTGCATTTGGCGTTCCCTGGGAATACCTCCTATCCCTGTTCCCATGGGAACTCTGCCATTGGGCAGAATGACCGTCGTTTCTCCTGAGATGTGCAGGTGATCCCTCCTCAAGTGTGCAGCATCCTCGGGGGACTGGAAGGGCTCGAGGAGGGTGCTCTCCACTGCACAGAGAAAGACGGAGGCCCAGAGAGAACAAGCACACAGTAATCACAAGCAGTTCCAAAGCCAGTCATCCCATCAGGAAATCCTTGTATCTCTATGGCATGACATGCTCTTCCCAATCCTCCCACTTGACCCTCCCATTTTAGAGATGAGGAACTTCAGACTCAGAAGGGAGATGACTTCCCTTACAACTACTTAGTGACAGGACCAGGACTTAAATCTAAGTCTCTGAATCCTAAAACTTGTAGCTTCAGCGAGGTACTAAAGGATAAAGGTGAAGAGCATGGTGCTTTGGATTCAGAACCAAACTAAAATTCCAGCTCTATGCTATCCTAGCTCTGTGACCTTAAGCAAGTTCCTTCGTCTCTCTGGGTTTTAGTTGCCCCATCTATAAAGTGGACATGATAGAAGCTACTTTATAGGGCTTCCAGGATTAAATGAGAGAATGTGCTTCACATATTGAAGTGTGCCAAGAGGGAGCCACTCCTCCCTGCCCCAAGCCCAGCGACCTCCCCGTGCCCGCGGGCACATCCGCACGCACACATCTTTCCACCCAGCCTCTCTACCTCTTTCCCTTCGGCGGCTGCCAGCGTGTTTTCAATCGGCTGCCTTGAGCCGAAGGGGTTGTGGTCGTCCTAGCGGGTTCCAGTTGGGAGTCTGGTGCTGCTCTTGATTAATCTCCCAGCGCCACACACGTTTCATGTGGCTGTCCTTTGTAATTATGCGTTTCCCCCCTAGGGTGTCCAGGACCAGGCTGTTTTTCTATTTTCTCCCCTTTATTCCTGCCACTGTGCTTTCCCGACTCCTCTCCTGGGACCGCCGGTGGGAGCAGCTCCGTGCCCGGCTCCTCCTGGGCTGCTGCTCTATTTTTCCCGCTTTCCCCCCTCCCGGGCCCTGCCTCGCCCCCACCAGTTTCTATTTTCCCCCTGTCTCCGCTGGCTTCCCGCAGTTTCTCTTGGCCTGCGCTCAAGCCTGGCGTGACACGTCTGGCGTGACCGCCCTCCCCCTCCCACATCAGCTGGGGAAGGAAGCAAGTGTATCCAGGGAGGGGAACTTGGGGGGCTGGGTGCTGCCAGCCCAGGTGCCAAGCCAAACAGCTTGTGCGCCACGTCTGACTCTGTACCTGGGGCCTGGAATGCTGGGCAGGCTGGCCCCAACCCTACCCAGCCCCACCTAAGATTACCCCAAACTTAGTTCCTACTCCCCCAAGTCCAGTTCTAGCTGGTAGAAAGCAGGACCACCGGGCTGAGGCTCCGGGAATGTTTGAGAGGATGCAGGGACCCCTCCCTTCTGGAGATGAAGAGCGGTCATCTCCAGGGATGACCCCCTAGGTGTACCCTGCCTGCTCTGGGGAGAACCCCCACCCCTGGAGGAGCGCAGGCAGAGGTGTGTCCCCTGTGTGCCTTCCTCATTATTGGTTTTGCTGATACTCCTGGGAAAGCAGGAAGGTCACTGATGGTGGCCACCAAAAATGGCCTGTCCTGCAGATTCTGGAGTCCAACAACCCGGGTGCAGGTCTGTCTTCCCAATTCGCCAGTCCTGACCTTGGAGAACCCCCACACTTGTGTCTCTGTTTCCTCCTTGGATGGCAGTCGCTGGCTCACAGGGGCTCCACATATGGCCCTTATTCCACTTCTCCCTTCAGCCTAGCAACCGGGGCTGGTCTTGCTGTGCAAGAGGGAGGGACCAGAAACACGGGCAGCAGCACCACACTGAGGTCTGAGGTTGTCTGTCCTCGAATCCTCATCTTCCCAAAGCTCAGGACGTCACATCAATCACACAGACCCTGGGTTGGGTTATGCATCCCCCATTCACCACACACATGCACACACGCACACGCTGGTGACCCACAGGCAGAGTGACCAACCTTCCAGCCTGTCTGGTCACCCTCTGGCTTCACTTCTTATTTACTACTTGTCCAACACGTTCATCATGAGCTCTTATCATGTGCCAAGCTCTTGGTGACCTGATTCTCCACCCACCCTGAGGTCAAAGCCAGAGAACCGGTTGTCAACTTGACCTTTTTCCAACTCCCTCATTCATCGATGCTACTACGAATCATAACAGTAATTGTTCTAAGTTGTCTGCGCTCATCACCTCCTCTCTTGCTATCCTATCGAGGGACATAGATACCATTGTCACCCCCCTTTTAGTGATAAGGAAACAGAAGGACAGCTGTTGAGTAATCTGCTCAAGGTCTCCCAGATGGTAAGTGAAGGAGGTGAGATTTGAACCCAGGGAGTCCGATGCCAGAGTCCTGACCTGGCTTCTTGACATTCCAGAGTCCACCAACATCTCCTCTGTCCACTGTCCCTGCTTTGACCACTGTCATGCTCCCTTCGCTCAGGAGCCTCTTTGCTGGCTCCCCACCTCCAGGCTGGCCTCCATCTGCTGCCAAAATGATGGAGGGGAGACCCAAACCCCGTCACATTGCTCTCCTGCTAGGAGTCCTTTGACAGCTCCCCACTTAATTTGAGGCCCTAAGGATGGAACCCAGGCCCTCATGCGTGCCAGGCAAGCGTCCTACCACTGAGCCACACTCCCAGCCCAGCTCCCCACTGTCTTAAGCATAAAGTCCAGATCTTTAGCAAAGTCCTTGCTACCATCAGGCATCATCGCTTGCTAGTTCCAGATCTTTCCCCATCACCACCTTTCCCACTGGGCTCCCAACAGGACACATACGGTTCAGCCAAGTTCCCTCTGCAAATTCTCCAGAGCACACTCAGGATGCCTTCTTATCTCTGTGCCCTAGAGTGCACTGTTCCCTCTGCCTGTGACGTTCTTCCTCTTCACCTGACTGACACTTCCTAATCCTTCAAAACTCAACTCAGGTTTTGCTGCCCCAGTAAGGCCTCAACATTATTTGCAAAATGAATGAATCGATGACCCTTTAGATAAACAATATTACAGTAACATCACCGCATATCGCAGCTGGGTGCAATCTTTTGGAGTCCCTCTCATGTGTATTCCACACTCATCTTCGCGACAACCCTGTGAGGTAGGCCGGGAGGATACTTAGCCCCACAGTAGTCAGGGTTGGCACAAGCCACAGGACCACAAGCCAAGTTTTCTCTCTGGTTGGCTGGTGCTATTCTCACAGGACGGCAAGAGGCAAATCCATTCATCCGTCTTACATCTGGGGAAGCGGGGAATGGGGTGTCTGCCCCCTACCCTGATCCACCCAAGCATCAGGGAGCCAGGGGGCTGGGGATGGACACTAACTATCTAGTTCTCCAAGCCACAGGGGCTGCCCATGGCCCAGAAAGTGTAGGGGAAACTATGTGTCTAACTCAGAAGCTCCAGCCTCGTCTGAAAGTAAGACCTTTAGAACCCCTAAGCAAAAAATGGGATCCATGATTTTAAAAAAAATTTAAAAACAACTTAACCTTAAAATAAGTGCAAAGTTGTCCAGTGAAGTCCAAATTTTTTCCCATGAAGTCCTCTTTGATGCTCTGGATGAAATGTCAACCCCCCCACATACACACACACCCCTCTTATTTTTGGCTGTCCCCGTCCATTGCTGGTGCCCTAAGTAAATGTTTAGTCTGCCCCGCCAGGAGGGAGCAAGCACAGGCTTTCCTAGCCTTTGATCTCCTGACCTTGGCCCGAGGGGCACCAGGGTTGCTGGCTCTTCCAGGGGTGGGGCTGGCTGGAAGCAGAGAGGCCACTGGGGCCACAGGCCTAGACACATTGGGATGGAGGGTGAAAAGACGAGAAAATGAGGGGAAGCAGGTTCTGTCACCCAGGCCACTCAGGCAGGGTGGGGGAGGGCAGGCCCTGAGGTTTGGAAACAGAGCAGGAAGTTAGAGGATGGCCCCCGAAGTGTAGGGGATAAAGGACCTCAACATGGTGGCCGTGGCACAGCTAGCTAGGCAGGACCTCCATGACTGGGTTTTTTCTTTTTCCTCTCTCTTTTTTTTTTTGACTGGGAATTGAACCCAGAGGTGTTTTACCCTCCAGCCACATCCCCAGCCCTCTTTAATTTTGAGACAGGGTCTTGCTACATTGCTGAGGGTCTCTCTAAGTTTCTGAAGCTGGTCTTGAACTTGCGATCCTCCTGCCTCAGCCTCCTGAGCTGCGGGATGACAGGCATGGGCCACTGTGCCCCACTGGACACATGTTTTTATGGTGAAATGGGGGCCAAATGTCAGCCACAGAGAGAAAAGCCACCTCCCCACCTGCCACTCAAGGCAGGCAGGACAGTTCTGAGTCGTCTGACTTCCACATCCTTGCACTGGGCCGGGCCACGGCAGGTCCTAAAGCTGCGAATACCAGAGGCCTTTGTCCTCTATGCTGTCAGTGTCTCTGTTCCTCCTGCTGGCTACTGTCATGCCTAATCTTGTCCTCCAACTTTGATTTCTCCCAAAATATGAATTCATTCTCCAGTAGGATAATGAGATGTCACTGAAAATACAGCGGGGTTCCACAGGCACTTCCGAGGCACCTACCCTGTCCCAGGTCTGTGCTCTGCTCTGTGTGGACAGAACCCAGCACTGATCCAGAGGACCACTGGGTTGGGTTCCATCCCCCTGGAGCACCTGTTCCTGCTTCCCCCACAGGCTTGGTCTTGCTGCCATAATGCCCCTGCTGGTTAAGAGAGGAACTGCAGGGCTCCTTGGAGGAATGGGGGCTGTCACGGGTGGCCCATGACTACCGGTCCTCCCTCCCATCTTCCCTCCTCGTGCAGAGCCTCTGGGGCAGGAGCAGCCTATGTGGAGGAGACGGCCCCTTCCCGACGTTCTCTGGGGCGGCAATCTCCACCCTGCACCCCAGGCTGCCATGGCAGAAGGCCAGTTGCCTCAGGACTGCTGCCCCGGTGGCCCTACCTGGGGAGGTCCCATTCCCACAGCCCTGCAGTGGAGGTCTTCCTTCCCCCAAACACACACAAGTGTACACAGACACACCGCTGCCGACAACAACAAAAAACCCCAAAGAAACCGAAGCCAGGGGTAGCCAGCTGTTGGAACAGAGTGGAGAAGGGGACCTGCAGGAGAAGGGAGGGTGGAGGCGGGGGGCCTGCACTGTGACTCAGGCCCCAGGAAGCTGGTGATCCCCGAGACAGCCCTGGGGTGACTCACAGAGACTGCAGGCCCGGCAGCTCCCACAGCGCTTCTGCCGGGATCCCTCCCAGCTGGTTGTTCTGCAGCATCCTGGAAGGAAAAAGGGGCTTTGAGGACCCACGGGGAATGAGGACAGGGGTGGCAGGGGTGAGGGCTTCTCCCTTGAATCCCCTGCCCCAAGCCAGGCCCCGCCCCCTTGCTTGAGAGCCCCAGAGGGAATCCTGGCCCAGCCCCTCCCCACTACTGTTAGTGGGGAGTCAGAGGCTGTGGAGGTATGTGGGTGCACTGGAGGCTGGGAGGCCCAGCGTGGGGAGAGAGCATCTCAGAAGAGCTTTCAGGACAAGGCAGGAGGAAAGAGAATGACAAAAAGAAGGGGAGATGTGCTCAAAGCAACAAGAGCGGAAGTCAGAATCCATGGAATTCTGCCGAAGTTTGGCCAGCAAGCATGTGGGGAAATGTTGGTTTTTCTCCCTCGGCCTCAGTTTCTCCGTCCATTAAACTGAGAGGTTCGTGGTTTCTTTGTGGAAGGGGAGTACGTGGATGAGGGTAAGGACACCCCTAGGGTGTCAGGGCTCCAGGAGTCCTTGCCTATAGCTACTGTTTGAAACCCAGCACAGTGGCACACCCCTGTCATCCCAGTGACTTGGGAGACTGAGGAAGGAGGATCCCAAGTTCAAAGCTAGCCTGGACAACTTAGTGAAACCCTGTCTCAAAATAAAATTAAAATGGTAGCTCAGTGGTAGAGTACCACTGGTTTTTATCCCTAGTACCACAAGAAAAGAGAAGGAAGGAAGGAAGAAAAGAAAGAAAGGAAGGAAGGGAGGGAGGGAGGAAGAAAGGAGGGGAGGAAGGAAGGAAGGAGAGAGAGAGGAAAAAAAGAATTGGAAGTACGCTAGATCAGCACATCAGCCTGTTCTGGTGGGCCAGTCTTATGACAGCATTCAAAAAGGTACCGACCAACCAGTGGAAATGAGCCTCACCGAGCTGCCTTCCTAGAACAGGGGCTGGGCCATAGGACCCCAGGATGTCTCCCCAGGCTGGGGTCCCGGAGCTCCTGGGGGCCTGGGGAGAGCAGAGGGGCAGAGAGCATGCAGGCAGGAGCAAAGGCAGAATGGGGTGCCTTTCCAGGAGGTGCTGAGGAACCGGCCAACTCCGGGCAGCAGAGGGGCCTTAGGACATTTTGAGGAAGGCACTCCACAGTGCAGGAAGTCCCTGAGGCAGGGCCCTGAGCAAGGGTCCTGCTTGCCTGTTTCTAAGGGAGACGCTGGGGGACAAAATGGGAGGGAAGCCCTTGGTAACTACTGCCATCAAAACTTCCTTTGCCCCTGAGCTACCAGATCCAAAAAGGAGAAGAAGGGCACCCAGGGAGTACGAGCTCGGGAAATAGCTGGGGAGGCAGGAAGGACAAGGCGACTGTCCCAGGCAGGGCGAGGGAGCTGTTGCAAGCACCCTGTCCTGGGAGGAGCCAGGTGCATTTGTAGGTCTGCCTCCGCTGGCCAGGCGCCTAGGGGATTGTTGGGGGAGAGGGTGGGGTGCTGGGCTCTCAGCGAGCACCTACTATGCACCCAGTATGTCACTGCACTGAGGGTCCTGTCTTCCCTCTGTGATGTACTGTCAGTCCTCGTCCAGAGGGGAAGACTAAGACCCCAAGAGGAAAAACACCTTGCCCAAAGTCACCTGGGTATCACTGGGCTTCAGGAAATAGGGCTCATTTGCTGACCTTGGAGTTTAGTAAGAGCCGGTGTGCCATGCGCCCGTCTTGGGGCGTCACAGGTATTCAACCAAACTTATCCTTGTCATGACTCCACCAGATCATTGTGAGGTCCCACAGCTGATAAGGGACAGAGCTGGGGTTTGAATCCAGAGTTTGGATGCTTGACCAATGACACCACATAGCACCTATCCAGATGGTAGGGTAAAGCAGGGGCCAGAAAATGCTGAGGGGTAAGATGATGAGCCTGGTCGTCATTGGTGCCTCCCGTGTGACTGTCCAGGTCAGGGTCACACCGGTTACCTTCCTCGATCTCCTCTTATGGATGTGTGAAGACCCCAGATACGAATAGAACCACGTCACCACAAGGACAGAATGATCGTCCACTGCAGGACTGTGGGGGTGCCGAGAGAAGCCCCTGGTGCAGGCGAAGCTGAGGATGGGAGAACAAAGGCAGACTCGGGGCCACCCTGGGACTGGGGTCTTGCCCAGCAGGAGAGGGAGGGCAGCGTGGGGGAAGGCCCAGGCCCTGAGCAGCCGGAGGACCCCGACCCTTTCCACGCACACTCCTGATCCCGAAGGTCTCCGCCTCCTGGCCTCTCCAGCCCAGGCCCTACATGGTGCTTTCCAATGACACGATTTTCCTTCATGAGTGGAATTTAAACCTGCGCCTCTCCCGCTTCCTTAAATATGACGCCCCACATGCAGGCTCTGGTCAGGTGGCCTGGGACTGTAGTCTAAGCTCTGCCCCTCTCTAGGTGTGTGATAGGTGAAGCACTTAAACCCCCCGGGACTCCTCTATCAACTGGGGTTAATAACAGTGACCTCACGCGCTGACTATGGTCAAATAAAAGAGCCTTCATAAACCCTACGCAGCCGTGTCTCACACACAAGAAAAACTAAAGGGACACTGACTAACGTCACTGACTGTTGTTATTAATATCTGGTCTCGGTTCTACCACTAACTGGAGGACTGGAGTAAGTCACTCCCCTTCCCTGAGCCTCAAGAAGCTGCCAGAAGAGGCACAAACCTCACTCAGTGGTAGCATTCAAGGGTTCGGTCTCACAGGATCACACACAAAGAAGTACCAGGTCAACCAGTGATCCGCTCTTCAGGTTCCTCTCCTAGAACTGGGCCTGCTTGGCCACGGGACTCCAGGCAGCTCCCCAGGCCAGGGTGTTGGAGCTCCTGGGAACCTGCGACCCCAAATGCAGGGTAGAGGAGCCCAGGACATACTGGCGGGAGCCTTCTGTCCCTCCCGCATTCTGACTTCTTTCAGGGAAAAGATGAGCACTTCACTCCCCACCTCAGTGGGGAATCACCTTGATTCTCACCCAGAGGCCTCTGCAGGCGTGGAGCAAAGACACAGGGGAAATGGTGGTTGGGAAAGGGGGTCAGGGCTGCTCAGGCCGCACAGAGCCCCAGGCCTCTAGGCCCCAGGCTAGGCCTGCACAGGCGCACTTCCACCCTCAGTGAGCACCTCTCTGCATCTCCAACCTCTGAGAAGCCCCACCCTTCCTCTGCCAAATCCTAAACAGAGAAATCTAGAAAGGCCTTTAAGGTGTAGGAATTGTACTCCCTACACAGATTCTGCAGCATCCTCACAGGGAACTTAAATTCTCTTCCACTGGAACTTTTAGAAGGGATCAGCCTCTTTTTCAAGATGAAGAGATGGAAGCTGAGAGGGGTGTTGACTTGTCCTGAGTTGCAAAGCGAATTAACGGCAGAACTGGGACCAGGATCTCAGTCCTCTCTCCCGGGACAGTGCTTTTGTGGCCACCTTCCCTACTTCTCTTGCTGGCCCTGGTTCTGCCTGGTGAGAGAGAGTCTATTAAATCCTATACTCCCAACCCTGACTGCATGTTCGAATCACCTGGAAGGTTTTTAAATTCCCAATGCCCAGGCACACTGTAACCCAGTTAAGTCTCTGGGACAGAGTCCTTAGGGGAGGAATATTAGACATTCACAGTTTATCAAATTCACAATGATTTTTTTTCTTATTTTGTCTTTTTTTTTTTTTTTTTTTTTTCTTTTCTTTCTTTTCTTGGTTACTGGGATTGAACCCTGACCCTTGCACATATTAAGCAATTGCTCTACCACTGAACCCCCCGCCCCCCGTCATTTTTATTTTCTTTTGAGATGGGATCTCACTAAACTGCCCAGGCTGGCCTCCAACTTGCAATCCTCCTGCCTCAGCCTCCCAAATTGCTGGGATTACAGGTGTCATTTCCACACCTGGCTTCAGGTGATTCTTATGTGGAGGTGAGTCTGGCAGAAGTCTAGTCCTCAGCACCCTCCCTCCTTGTGTCCTGGTGTTTTAGTCAGCTTTTTCTCTGTTGTGACGTAAGGACCCAACCAGAACAATTGTAGAGGAGGAAAGGTTTATTAGAGGGCTCACGGTTTCAGAGGTCTTAGTCCATAGAAGGCTAGCTCCATTCCTTGGGGTGGAATATCATGGTGGAAGAGTGTGGCAGAGGGAAGCGGCTCACATGATGATCAGGAAGCAAGAAAGAGAGAGACTTCACTCTCCAGATACAAAATTTGTATGCTATGGCCACACCCCCAATGAGCCACTTCCTCCAGCCACACCCCACCTGCCTCCAGTTACCACTCAGTTAATCCCATTAGGGATTAACCCACTGATTAGGTGAAGGCTATGACCCAATCATTTCTCCCCCAAACCTTGCGTTGTCTCACCTGTGAGCTTTTGGGGAACACCACATCTAAACCATAACACCTGGGGAACATCTGGTCAGAGAGGCACTGGGGGCAGGACCAGGAGTACCACAGCCAGAAGGTCCTACAGGTGACTCAGCAGAGGTTCCAAAGCCCTTTCTTTGGTTCTGTAAAGGTGCCTTGGGGTTCCTGGAGTGGACAAGACAGAGCCTGGAGCTTCCCCGACATATACTCAGAGTCCCCTCTCAGCTGTTTTATATGTCGAGACTTCTACACAAGGTGTTTCTAAATTTCTGTTTTTTTCTCTCTCTCTTTTTCCTTTTTTAGGTGCGGTGCTGGGGCTCCATCCACGCTAGACCAGAGCTCTACCACTGACCTATACCCTCAGCCTTTGTTTTAAGTTTTTGTAGCTAAAGATGTTGGGAAATTTATTCAAAGGATCCATTTTAAATGATGAAACAATGATTGGCAGGGAGAAGACATCGAATGTCCTCCCTGGCACCGACTCTGGTGAGGTCCAGCGTCTGGGCTCCAGTTTTCTGGCTGCACTCGAGACCCATTTCCTGTCAGCCAAGCCCTTGGAAGGACGCAGGCGACCGGCTGTGTGTGCCTGGTGTAGAGGAATGGCCCTGAGGGTCTCCCTGGGCTCCGGACAGCCGGGCCCATGAGGCAGGCCAGCGAGGCTCACACAGAGCCTGGCAGTCCCCAGAGGCTCACACGTCCCTCGTGGGGTCAGTTTGTTCAGTTCATCAACACAGATGGCCCCAGCTCTGGGGCAGGCACGGTCACTGTCTGGCCAGGTGGAGAGTAAACACAGTCCATGACAACCCCAGGCAGACCCATGTCCCTGGCACAGGGGCCCTAGAGGCTGGCACGGGGAGATGTCCTCAAGGATGGGCCAGAGAGATTCTTTCCCTCCTGTTCCTTCCTCTGTGCCCTCCAGCCAGGGCTTCAGAGGGATGGGCCGCTCAGAAGAAGTGAGCTCCCTTCCAGACCCTTATCTTCACCAAGATGGCACAGGCGAGGAAACTGCAGTCACCGGCTCCCAGGGGTTCTGGGGCTCAGCCCAGGAGGAAGGCTTCTAGGGAAATCTGCCCAGTCTACCGGAGCCAGGGCCCGGAGGTAAGGCCCTGACTGTCAGCCCCTGCTTCCCGGATCTGGCTCTGGTGAGGTAACCAAGGCCCAAGGGGAGTTTCTCCTTTCTTTTCTTTCTCCCCTTCTCTCTCTCTCTCTCTCTTTCTCTCTCTCTCTCTCTCTCTCTCTCTCTCTCTCTCTCTCTCTCTCTCTTCTCTCTTCTCTCTTCTCTCTTCTCTCTTTCCTCCCCCAGTATTAGGGATTGAACCTAGGGGGTACTTTACTCCTGAGCCACATCCCCAGACCTTTTTGTTTTATTTTGAGACAGGGTCTCTCTAAGTTGCTGAGGCTGGCCTGGTACTAGTGATCCTCCTGCCTCAGCCTCCTGAGTTGCTGGGATCACATATATGCCACTGTGCCCAGTACCAGCAGGAATCTTTGTAGATGGAGCAACGGAATCCTGATGCAGGGAGGGCACCGGCCCTGGCTGGTCCTCAGAGGAGTGGACTAAGGCCTGACTAAAGACTAAGGTCCTGCTCTCTGGTCTTGCAGGAGGAAAACCTTGGAGAAAGAAGCCTGGTGGGGCTGGAAGCTTTTGAGATAAAGACCCAGAGGCTTAACAGACACACATCCTGCACCCAGGGGCTCTGGCCAAGCTACCGCCAGGCCCTGTAGACACTCAGGACAGGACCCTTGGAGGTGTGGCCATTGTCCCATGTGCTTGGGGCAGCAAGAACTGTGGCTTCCCTTGGGACGGCACCAGCAGTGAGCCTGGTAGGGAATCCGATGTCTGGACAGAAAGGAGCCCAGGGCTGGCCACTTCCTGTGGGGACCAACTCTCCTGATCCAAGAAAGCAGAGACGGGCGAAGCCCTAGCGAGAACTCCAGGGCTGGCATGGGGGGAGGACACGAGAGGGGTGCTGCCAACATCCCTTCAGAGAGTTCAGAGAGGATCCGAGAGGGAATCCACTTTATTGACTCCTTTGCCTCTGGGAGGGTAAAAAGGAGGCAGAGTGTCTCCCAGGAACCACTAGGCCTGGGAGAAAGGAAGTTGCAGTTCGGAGAAGGTCCCCAACATAGAGAAGACCAGGAAGCGGCTGAGGACCCCTGGAACAAAAGGAGGCTCTCTGGCTGGGGGTGCACACTACCGTCTATTTCTCTTGCAGGTCTGAAAGCCAAACAATAAAAAGACCCGCGACAAGGGAACGTCAGACACCGGGAAGGTCACGGTGCCAGGATGCTTGTGGAATCTTCTGGAAGCACTGGAGTGAGAGGATGCCCCTTCCTAAGGCAGAGGTCTGCAGGCAGAGGAAGGACACGCAGGTGGTGGCCAAACGGAGGTCACTGGCAGAATGGGGGTGGATGGGCTGGCTGGCCTCTGCTCTCCCGGCTGCCCTGCGGCTGCGCCAAGGCGCCGTGGGTGGAAAGGGGGTGGCGGGCCCCTGCGGTTTCTCCTAGGCTTTGATTTATTGCCTAATGCAGGCAGAGAAGAAAGAGGAGGCTCATCTCTAAGCCAGAGTCTTAGGAGCGGGACGTGAGTCTCCCATCTTCTGAAGGCCCAGCAAACAGAGCCCTGCTCTCTAATCCGGCTGCAGGTCTGAGCCTGCCACTGGGCACAGACATGCCACCAAGCAGGCCGCCTGCACCCCGCGTCTGGTTCAGAATACTTCCCCACCCCCCGGGACATGGTGGTTATGGGGAGCAAGAGAGAGAGAAGAGGCAGAGAGGAGACAGGAGAGGCAGGGCGCAGAGGGGCAGAGAGGGAGAGAAAGGTCTGAGGCCAGAGAGGAGGCAAGACAGGAGGCTGAGGCTGGGACAGAGACAGGCGGGACCCAGGGGCAGAGTAAAGAATGAAGGAGGGATAGAGGTCAGGAGAGCCCCAAGAGCCAGAGATCAGAGGCAGATGGAGAGAGAGCTGGCGACCAGAGGTGCCCGGCGAAAGTGCTTAGGTGTGGATTATTGGCTGGTTGGAAGCCAGTTCATGGACCATGTGGGAAGGGCCACTCCTAGTCCAAAAGCAACTTTAAGAAAATTAGAAGAAGGTATCTCTTTCTGAATGGGTGCAGCATCAAGCCAGGGAACAGAACTGGATTTCAGTCCCTTATCCCCTCAGGCAGATGCTCCTGTGCAGTCAACAACCTGCTCAACTATACAAAGAAAACCTGCAAGTGTAGTCGGGGCTGAAGGAGTAACAGAGCTGGAGAAAGGCTCAACACCTTAGGGAAACCTCCAAATGACCATTCTTTTGCTTCAGAATCAGCCCCCTAAGATCCTCAGTTTCTTCCCAAACCAATCCCTGGGGTAGGGGTCCTCCCCAGGAAACCCACCTTCAGATTCTGTGTTTCCACCTCCGCTACCCTCACTCATCATACGGACACAAGGAGGCCTCGGGGAGGACAGTATTAGTTGGGATGAAGTGAGTCATGGATTGAGATGAGAGGAGATGGTACCTCAGTCTTCTCTTCTCTCAAATGAATCATCAGTCCAATGGCAAGGGAAAGCCAGGTAAGTAAGGCAAGGTCCCCCCCAACTCTCACTTTCCTTTTGCTTCAAAGAGAAGGTGAAAGGCACTGGGAGGAAGCAGCCTGAAGGCTGAAGGAGAAGATTTGTGACCGGAAACTCAGAGCTAAAGGCACAGAGACTCAAAAAGAAAAATGGAGAAAGAGAATCCATCAGGATTCCACCCCCCCCCCCCAACTCCCAGGAAACAGTCTTCTGCCTCTCCTGGCCTGAGGGGTCTCAGGGAGGGCGCTGGGGTCTGCATCTGAACTCTGCCCCACAAGGCCCCGTGCCTTTGGTCATTAGGCACAGCACAAAACCAAAAAAAAAAAAAGAGAGAGAGAGACTTCATTTCCCTCTAGGGGTGCCACGCCCATCAGGAGATTCAACGTTTGTCTACAAGTCATCGAGTTTGTTGCAGACAAGACAGAGCCAAGAACTGGAAATCATGAGTGAAGATGAAAGTGAAGATAAAGTCAAAATGCACTCTCCTGTCGTATGTATCAAAAAGAACAACTAAAACCCAGTGGAGATCAGGAAATGAGAAGCACATTAGTGGTAAACCAAGACTCAGGTGGCAAACCTTCCATTAGACCACGAGTCTCTCTGCTGCACCTTCAGGTAAACTGGGGTGCACCTATACTTACAGGATTTTCAGGCTGTAGAGACCAGAGAATGCTTGTCCTGGAATATGTGAGAGATGATTCCCAGAGAGACGCCTGGAAATCAGAGACAAAGGTCAGTGGTGTTGGCAGGTAACCTAAGGAGGGGGTGTCTTTCATTACTTCCTCTCTTGGGATGTGGGAGGGGGTGGTGGTGGTAACAGCTGGCATTTATTGAGGTCTCTACCTGTTTAATACTCCACACACGTCATCTCAATTCTCATAAAACCCTGTAAGGTGCTTTGTTTGCTTGTTTGGTTTTTGGGACTGAGGATGGAACCCAGGGGTGCCTAACCACTGAGCCACATGCCCAGCCCTTTTTCCTATTTTATTTAGAGACAGGATCTCACTGAGTTGCTTAGGGTCTCGTTAAGTTTCTGAGGCTGGCCTTGAACTTGCAATCCTCCTGCCTCATCCTCCTGAGTTGCTGGGTTTAGAGGCGTGCACTACTGCACCTGGCTCGAAAACACTTTCATACAATAATTTTGCTTGTTTGTTTTGGCGTTGCGGATGGAACCCCGGGCCTTGTGCATGTTAAGTACGTGCTCTACCACTTAGCTATAACTCCAGCCCTACAATGATTTTAGTGCTCCTGGGCTTTGACTGTTGTGACTTGTCACACGAGGTCAGGCACAGAATCGTTCACTTGTGGTGCCGTCAGGTCAGTTGTCAAAAAGTTTCAGATTTCAGATTTTTGGGATTAGCTATGCTTAAATTTATTTTTCAGTTTCAATGAAACTTTATTTATTTATATGCAGGGCCGAGAATCAAACCCAGGGCCTCGCACGTGCTAGGCAAGGGCTCTGCCACGGAGCCCCAAGCTAGGCTTAAACTTCACAAGAGCAATTCCACACAAGGAAACTGAGGTGGAGGGAGTCGAGTCACTTCCCTTCCAGGACCCAGGGCTCTCCCGGATCTGACGACCTTCAGAGCTCACTCCACACCACAGTCCTGTCCTGGGCTGACCTGGGCCACTCACAGCCTGCCCTTGACCACTGACCTGCACTGCCCCATGTCACCAGTGAAGGGGTGGGGTGCCGAGTCTGCCTCTCCCCAGGACTTGCACCACACAGCTCACCCCTGCCAGCTCAGGGGCATTGGGAAATGGGGCGCGGGCATCAGTTTGACATTCTGGTCTAACTAAGGCATTTCGCCATCTGTCACAGGGGGATCAATTCTAAAAAGAGCAAATGTCATAAAATATACTCAACACATACACTAAATGCCCACCCCTGATCGGGCAGAGGTTAACTGTGGGTGGCTCAGAAGATACATCCCCAGGGATGTTATCACCCCCTCCTACGAGGCCTACAGATGTGGAGATTGTACGGACATATGGCACGAGCTATGTTTTTAAAAATATTATCTCAGGCTGGGGATATGGCTCAGTGGTAGAATGCTTGCCTAGCCCTGGGTTGGATTCCACCCCCAAAAAGAAAATCGAATAAAAGTCTCTTTACTTGACATTTGTTATTAAAAGAATAACTGTGTGGAAAGGCATCCCGATATTTGAGGTCACCAAGCTTGGTTTCTACTGAAGGGCTTGTGCCTGGGCGGGTTCTGTAGTTTGGCCCTGTCTCAAGGAGCAGGAGATACAAAGTCAGGCTTAGACGCTTAGGTTGTCCCTGCTCTTCATCCCCTTTCCTGAGGACTTGGGTCTTTGCTCTTCCTTTTTGTTCCCCTGACAGGCTGTCACCTCCACCTGGGAAAGTCCCTCCAATGCCTTTGACCCTGTCCACCTCCTTGGAAACTGGCTTTCCCTTCCCTCTCCCCCTCCTCTCCCTCTTCCCCCTCGTCCTTCCCCTCCTCCCCACCTCCTCAGCTCCGCCCACCCTGCCTGCTCCCACACACAATGTCCCGACACCGTGGTTACAATGCCAGCTCCCCTGCTGCCCCCACAGCTTGCTATCCCTGCCGACTTCCTGAGGGTGGCAGGAAGGACTTTCGGCTTGTTTCCCTGGGGCACCTTGAGCTTGCCCTCTGCGCAGAGGATGCAACGAGGACTGGTCTGCAAACCTCACCACAGCCCTGGGGATGTGATGGACTCCCCATCCTTTTTTGGAGGGTGGGGTACCGTGGATTAAACTCAGGGGCACTCGACCACTGAGCCACACTCCCAGTCCTATTTTGCATTTTATTCAGAGACAGGGTCTCACTGAGTGGCTTAGCACCTTGCTTTTGCTGAAGCTGGCTTTGAACTCGAGATCCTCCTGCCTCAGCCTCCCGAGCTGCTGGGATTACAGGCATGCTGAGCTGGACCCCTCCATCCTTGAGGAGCACTGTTGGGGTGAGGGAGGTGATGGGGTGGGAAACAGTTCCAGGACCAGGAGCCCACAGCTTGTGCAGTTAAAGCAAAGCTTTGTAGAATCCCAAGGATCTGGGGGAAAGAGAGACTAGGAACAGAATGACCTGGCTTCCCAAAGAAGCCAAGATGCACACTCCAATGGAGCAGGTGACTTCCTCCTGCGCACCATTGAGGGTGAGGCCAGGCAGGAGGATCTAGGCCATGCATGACATCATGGGGAGGGATCACCCAGAGAGGACTTTGCCAAGGAAGAGGACGTTGTAGGGAAGGGTATAAGAAGTTGATCCTTCAGGTTGTGGGGAGCCACCAAAGGCTCTTGAGCTGGTGAGGTGCATCTTGAAGTTGTACAGAGTACATCAGAATGGAGGCAGATCTGTCTCTCAGGAGGCTGGTGTCCCCAGATGTCTGGGGCAGTAGCAGTGGGGATAGAGAAGGAAGGGTGGAGGTGAGCAACATCTCAGAGAACGAGAACCACTAAGCTCTAGAGAGTGGCTGGGGGCTGGATGTCAGGCTCGACTGCAGCTCCAAGATGACCCTGGGGAGAGGGGCAACTGTGGACCATTAGAGGGAGTGAGCTGGGCACAGTGGTGCACACCTGGAATCCCAGCAGCTCGGGAGGCTGAGGCAGGAGGATTGCAGGTTTGAGGCCAACCTCAGCAACTTAATGAGGCCCTAAACAACTCAGGGAGACTCTGTCTCAAATAAAAAATAAAAAGGCTGGAGATGTGGCTCATTGGTAGTTAGCCCCTGAGTTTGATCGCTGGGACTGCAAAAAAAAAAAAAAAAAAAAAGGAAGAGTCACAAAGTGGCACAGGTTTTAGGGAGGAAGGACAGAGTCCAGACCTCCATGTGGACCCAGCACTGCCCCCTAGGACTCGTCCTGGAGCCACCGTCAGCAGAACGCACTGTCAAGAAAACCTGGGCTTCCCAAGCCCCTTTCTTTTGAGTCCCCCTCCTCCTGAGGAGCTCTGTCCCTAGGGCTGTTAGAGGCAGCAGGAGCTGCGCCCCCACCCCAAGCATCCACTCACAGCTCCTCCAAGAAGCGCAGGTGGCGGAAGAGGCCGGGCTGAAGCTCTGTGAGGTTGTTCATGCTGAGGTCTCTGCGTGGAGAGAAAATGGGGAGGGGGCTGTGAGCTGCCCATCAGCACCTTTGCACTGTCCTGCCCCACCCCCACGGGGCGGGGAGAAGTTCCCATGGTCCTTTTGGGGCTCCCCCTCCCCGTCCCCCCCCCCCCCCCCGTTTCCTCCTAGCTCCATGGTCAGAGCCAGGCTGGGTGGGAGCCAGGCCCAGGGCCACCCTCTGTCCAGTCTCCCGTTCACCCTCCGCCTTTCACTCTTCCTTGGCAGGGTTCTCCTGGGACTAGCTGCTTTTGGGACTATGAAGGAAACTGACCTCCCCACAAAGAGAGGAGCTAGAGCAAAATTCGTAGCATTTCAGAGAGGAAGGAAGGAAGGGGTCCCTAGTGCAGATGATGTTTAGACTCCCTCCTCTGCCGGGTCCCTCCATGGACTCACGACCTAGATCATTCTAAGCCTCCCACGTTACCTAAGAGACCCTGTGAGTGCTCTTAGCGTTGCTGTCTTTTGCCCTGCAAACAAATTAACCACAATAATTATACTGACATTTACTGGAGACCCACTCTGTACTGGGCACTGGCTAACCTTTATCCAAATAATCCCATTTAATCCTCACAACAACCCCAGGCTAGCTTCCATTTTACATTTAAGAAAACAAAAAAAAAAGCACGGGAGCTTTGCAGTCAAAGGCCCTGAGGTCCAGTCTCTCCTCCACAGTTACCTATCAAACCTGGGGCTCTTGATCACTAGGACCAGCCATTTTCTCAGCCATAAAAATGAGATGAATAGTAATAATAATAATAATAATAATAATAATAATTATTATTATTATAGACAAATAAAACCAACTAGCTAGGTCCTTGTAAGGATCAAGTGAACTAATGTTGACAGACTGCCTAATAAATAGGACAAACCCAATAAATATTTGCCTTCTTCCTTCCACCTTTCCCTCAGTGGCCTGTGGGCTAGAGTCCCAGCCCCACAGGCCTGGAGGTAGGTGGGGAGGAGTCTAGGACTTTGTTTGCAGGTCCTGGCTCTTGTTAGCATTGTCTTCTCGGAGGCTGCCTGTGTGTCCGATGATTCTGGGTTCCATCCTATTTCAAACTCCTAACAGCTGCACCTCACCTCTGCCTGTCCCCTTCCCGGGTGAGCAGAGGTGAGTCCAGACCAGACTACCCCGTCCCTGGGCAGCACCCGCAGACCTTCTCCCTGCTCTGGGAATGCACATGCGCCCTCAAACATGTGCCTCCATTTCCCCCCCAAGAAATGTGTTGCCTTATGTGTGTGTAGGGAGAGGCTGGCTGGGTGGCGGGGACGCGTGCTGGGGAGCCCAGTTCCAGTCTATAAAAAGACTGTTTAGTCTCAAATGCTTTATCTTTGATAAAGCTTGGGCTCCAGACTCCACGTCCTCTAAGGAAGGAAGATGTTCCGGGCAGGGGGAGCTAAGGAACTGGCGTGCTAAATGCGGAGCTGGTCCTTGCCCAGAGTTCCCTCCCTGAGCCCCTGTGGAAACAGAAGAGCCAGGTCTGCCTGCCAGGTCTAGAAACAGGGCTCGGTGGAGGCCACGGTGGGCTGATGGTCACAGTGGAAGACAGGAGAACATCAACAGCAAGAGGGTTCCTTTGGTTCCCAGGATGTTTCCAGGCTTCATCCTCCAGCCTCCGGCTACATCTGACGCGTGAAGATGGAGGCTGCCCTGGACCATGGCAGGCGGAAGTGACGCCCAGGCTGCAGATGCTGGTCTGATTCCATTCCTGCCCCTGGAGCCCGGGGCCAGGCTCATCCTCAGTGAGGAGGGAGCTGGTAGGTGCCACGAAAATGATTACCTCTAAATATTTACCCTGTGCATTTCTGGATGTGTCTCGACAGGCACCCAAGCGGGAGTTCAAGGAGCACGTGGGGCATGTGACTCAGGCCTCATCACTCAGCTGTCCCTCCAGGGGCCGCACTCGGAGGCTCTGATGCTGCTCCACGGCCCCCACCCTGACAAGCGGCCTCATTGTTCTCCCCTGGGAGGAGGGGCCTGAACCCCCACCTCCGCCTCCGTATCCGTATCCTGCCCCAAGACAGCGGGCTGCTCAGCTGCGTGCTCAGGAGAGGGGCCAGGGTGGGGCATGGAGGGCGGTTTCAATGGTCTGGTGGGGGGTCCATTCAGGCCCGGCCTCTCACCAAAGGAAGAAGGGTGAGGCTGGTGCCAGGCAAGGGAAGGAAGAGGAATGTGCAGAGCTGAGAGAGCCGGGCAAGCGGAGATTTCAAAGCCTAGATCCTCCAGCGGATGCCACAGGCCCTAGGAGGGCTAAGGGCACTGGCAAGAGGCTCTGGGCCCTGGGATAGGGAGGGATCGACATGCAGAAACTGCTAACAAGGGTCTGCTCTACCAAGTGGGTTGTTCTGACCTAGGACTGTCCTGGGAGGCCAGCTGTGCAACCCAGAGGACACAGCTCAGACGTGGGGGCCATGCCCGAACCCAGGGGAGGTAAGAGGGCACCCTGATTCTTGGGTGCCTGAGTCTAGTTGTGGCTAACTGACATGGCTGGATGAGCTTGTAAGTACCTACAAGGAGGGGGCGTGTGCTGGAGCACACAGGCTCTTGGATGTGCTCACACAGGTGTGTGTCGCCTGCGAAGGCACAAGCGTGTGTCTGTACACGTGCATTATGGAGTGCTGGACTGTTAAAGAGCATCAGACTTTCCCGAAGCATCCACCTATCATAAAGACAAAAGCTCACCCAAGTCTTCCCCTTTAAGTCGGAAAACCTTTTTTTGGCTGTGTGACCTTGGACAAGCCTGTTCCTTTTCTTGGCCTCTGGTCTCCCCTCCAGTCTATCTCTGACCCCCGTGAGGGAACAAATGCCTAGGGATTCTGTTTTAAGGTCTAACTTATGGCTGAATTGGACACCAAAGGCCTAAACTCAAACTCTGCTCCACCACCACTACCCTGAGACCACCACACACACACACACACACACACACACACACACACACACGTCTCCAGAGCTGACTTCATGAGCACATGGCCTCTGCTGCTGCACAGGGCCCCCTGCTCAGAAGGGCCCAAGCTTGATTCTCTGCTATTGCCATTTTGAAATTCTTACTAATTTTTGGACAAGAGGCACTCCATTTTCATTTTGCACTGGGCCCCTCAAACAGCTATTCTGGACTGAAAAGCCAGTGCTTCAAAGGATGGCTTGCCATTATCCGGTCCTGGCAGCCCTCAGGATACACAGACAAGTTCTGTGTCCTCTTGGCTGGACGCAGCCATGATGAGGTGGGGGTGGCGGGGGAGGGTGTTGACGGAGCAAGGCTGGTGGGAGGGGAGAGCTGAGAGGGGCAGCCCTGGGCACAGGAAGCGGAAGTTTCTGGCTGCACATTAGGAAAATGTTCTCAGAGCTTCATCTTGTGAGGTAACTGGACCACCCAAGGTAGCTGGGTGAGGTGGTGTCACCATGGAGACAGGAACAGGTTTGATAAGAAGGGGGGGATGCTGGGGAATGGAGAGGGCAGAGAACAGCAAAGCCCACGTTCCACAGGGAACAGGAGAAGCTCCGAGGCAATCTGGCTGATAAGCGAGGGCCCCTGCAGAACTGGGTCTACTTGAAATTTTCCTTCGAAGAAAGAAACAGTGAAGGACGAATCCTTGGGTCCTGCTGGGGTGGGCCTGGAAGGACACCTCTACCCTGGAGAAGAGGACCAAGATGCAGGACCCCCTTTTCCACTGTCTTTACTGAGGCTCAGGCTGTCCATCTCTGCAACCAGGAAAAGGTCAGTTTTTTTAATTTTATTGTCAATATTTAAGGTGCACAACTGGATGATTGGACATACACACACATTAGGAAGTAATCCCCACCGTCAAGCTTATAACACACGCATCACCCCACAAACCTTTCCTCTTCTTATTCTCATTCATTTGTTCATTCCCTCATTCATTCATGTTATGGCAAGAACACCTGGGATCTACCCTCAGGAAAAGGCCTCAGGAGATGAGCCCCGTCCCCAGGCAAGGTGTCACCCTCTCTGTGAGGCTTCGCGCCTCCCCAGGCAGAGCTGGGATGGCATTCTCTGAATCCGAAGGATGTTTCGTAAACCCTCACTTGATAATAATTCTTGATCCAGTGTCTAGCACTGCCCCTGCCTTTATCCTGACCCTGGCACAGCACTAACTGGCTGTGTGACCCTGTCCATGTCACTTCCCATCTCTAAGCCTGCTTTTTCTCCTCTGTAAAACGGGAGTCATCCTAGTACTTACCTGACAAGAGCTGTCAGGTGGAGTGTGTGAGGAAATAAATGTAAAAGCATGTGTCTCTATAAACGTGCCTTACCCCTACTATCAGACTCAGCCAACTGGATTCCAATTATCAGTCTAGAATGACACAGCTCATGACAAGCTTCTTCAAGGCAGGGAACTAATCCAGTCATCTGTGCACCCTCTAGTCCTACCAGGATGCCTGGCAGGGAGGGGTGTTCAAACACATCCAAATAAATACATCACAGGGCCAGGGTGTAGCTTGGCGGTAGAGTGCTTCACCAGACCCTGGGTTAAAGATGAAACCAAACCAAAGGCCAGCATTACAAACGTAGATGATGCCTTTCCCCGGCTTCTGTTCCTGTGACTGACAGCTTTCACTCTGAGGAAGTTCTTCCCACTGTCTAGTTTGAAGACCTCCCATTGATGCTGAAGGGTATAGCCTCTGGGAGCAACCTACTCAGGGCTTGATTCCAAGTCAACAGTGCCATCAATGGTGACTCTTACTACAGAGGTCACTGGTAATGTTCTGATCATTTGGCCTCCTCTGGAGAAAGTGAAAGTGTGGTCCTTGTCCAAACAAGCCCTCCAGACCCTACACAGGCCATGGGTTTCTCCTGGCCCTGTTCTCCATCTCTGGGTAGGGCCCAGTGGGCTGCTTAAGAATGTTCAGTGGTTCTGGAAAGCAGTGTGGAGATTTCTCAGAAAACTTGGAAT
The DNA here is from genome assembly GCF_902686445.1 of Sciurus carolinensis. NCBI lineage: Eukaryota > Metazoa > Chordata > Mammalia > Rodentia > Sciuridae > Sciurus > Sciurus carolinensis. The sequence continues at coordinate 85,365,750 of NC_062224.1, forward strand.
GAACCCACCATTTGACCCAGCTATCCCACTCCTCGGTTTATACCCAAAGGACTTAAAATCAGCATACGATAGTGATGCAGCCACATCAATGTTCACAGCAGCTCAATTCACAATAGCTAGATTGTGGAACCAACCGAGATGCCCTTCAGTTGATGAATGGATAAAGGAACTGTGGTATATATACACAATGGAATATTACTCAGCCATAAGGAAGAATAAAATTATGGCATTTGCTGGTAAATGGATGAAGTTGGAAAATATCATGCTAAGTGAAATAGGCCAAGCCCAAAACACCAAAGGCCCAAAGTTTACTCTGATAAGTTGATGATGATACATAACGAGGGGGGGGGGTCTAGCCAGGGATGGGGAGAGAATAATGAAGGAACTTTGGATGGTGTAGAGGAAAATGGGACGGGGGGGTGGGGCAAGGAAAGATAGTAGACCGAGACAGACAGTATTACCCTATGTATACGTATGATTACATGAATGGTGTGAATCTACATTGTGTACAACCATAGAAATGAAAAGTTGTACCCCATTTGTGTACAATGAATCAAAATGCAGTCTGTAAAAATAAAAAAAATTAATTAAAAAAAAAGAACGTTCAGTGGTGACCCTGCCCCACGAGGGCCACTGAGCTGGGCATATGCCCCTCCAAGCTGGGAGACAGCTCGGGGTTGAGAAGGTGCAGGTAGGTCAGCATAGAAAGAGCCTAACGGGGAGCTAGGGGCTCCCACGGAGAGGGGTCAGTAGACAGGCTGGCTGCCACAGAGACCACTGGGTGCCCAGAGAACACCTGCTGAATTTCTGTCACCCAGAGAGGCAGGTAATGAGGTCAAAAGAGGAAAGAACACCAAATTTGGAAGCTGGGGATCTGGTTCCATCCGTCCCGAGGATCCCTGCTGTGCCGCTAGCTGCTTTGGCGCTGGGCCCTGGGGGAGACAGAGGTGTCTGCAGGTTCCTGGGAAGGAGTGTTGATTCACAAATGAACAACAACACCCGCACTTGGATTCTACTTTGTGGTTTGCAAAATGCTCCTGCAGCCCCTCTCTGGATTAAGTTCTAGAGCGCACACGAGTCACCGACACCAACGGAAAGAGCCCACAGGTGGGCTTCCTGGGCAGAAATGTGGGTGGGAGGCACATGAGACAAGAGCATCTCACAGATGGGAGTCCAGAGCAGAAGGCACCTACCATGGACCAGGCAGTTAGTTCTTCACTGGTCAGGGAGGTCTGTCCCACTCACTGCTCCGCTTCAGCACCCTGACCTTGCTCATAAGTGCTGGGAGCATCTCCTGGTTATTGTGACCAGTGAAGACGCCTCCTGCCTCTAGCTCCATGGTAAAGCACTTGCCTCGCATGCCCCAGGACCCGGGTTCCATCTCCAGTGCTGCATAAAGATAAAATAAATAAACCACCCATGCCTTTGCAAACACCTGCTCAATGGCAGGGCCTTTACCTACACGCCTTCAATTTACCAGTACAGAACAGATCCAGAGAGGGCCAGAGGCACCTAAGGTCACACAGCAAGTTAATGGCACAGTGGGGGTTATATTTGGTCTCTTAAAACCCAGAAGGAGTGGGGTGATAGTGAATGCCCATAGTGCCAGCTTCTCAGAAGGCTGAGGAAAGAGCATTGCTTGAGCCCAGGGGTTTGGGACCAGTCAGGGCAATATAGGAAGACACTATCTCAAACCAACCAACCAGATGGATGCTCTTTCTACCCACCAGATAGATCCTTTTCTTTTGCAGGGGAGGGTACTGGAGAAACATTCTACCACTGAGTCACATCCCTGAACATTTTCATTTTTTATTTTGTGTCACAGTCTCACTAAGTTTTCCAAGCTGGCCTCCAATTTGCAATCCTCCTGCCTCAGCCTCCCAGGAGCTGGGATTACAGGTACATGCCACTGTGTCCGGCTTTATCTTCAATTTTTTAACCAGTCTCCTCTGTCCCGTTTATTCCCTGAGCTGATGCTTCCTATCACAGATAATTTGGATACCAGCTATCTTCTTTGAGATTCCAAAGACACAAGTCGCCACAACGTTCTTTTGGAATTTTGTGGTTTTCAACACTTTCCAAACTAGGGAGTGTGCTTCAATCTGGAACAAGTCTCCCTCTCCATCCACATAACAGCACAGACCGTTCTCTTAAGCTTTGCACAAAGTCCTATGTGAGAACAACGCTGTATTTTGAAATAAAAGGGCTATTGCTTTATTTTGTCATTTCTTGGCTCCCTTGTTGGTAACAAGAATGTCTCCAGCCTGCCTGGAGTGGTGGGAAGGCTTGTGTTTGGGGACCTGGTGGTGAGGGGTGAGGAGAGAGAGGCTGAAGGCCTGGACTGGGGGTGTCTGTGGGTGGGGAGGGAGGGTCCTGATAGTTGCCAGGCAAAGGTGAGGTTGGGCAGGTCAGACTGAACTGGGGCAAGGCTGGAAACCCAGAGCCCAGAGGCGTCACCAGGTGACCCAATTCATTCATGTGGGACTGGGAGGGATAAAGGCAGGGGAATAGAGATGTTCCTAAAGCCAGAAGAGAGAAAAGAAAAGTAGTATTTTTCCCCAGGTAGTCAGAGAATGGCTTCACTGGCATGTGCCTGTGTGGGTCCCCTCGAAGTCTGGTGACAGACAAAGGAGGCCAAGGAAGGGACAGCACCCAGGAGAGGTCCCTCCCACTCAAAAATGCTAGATGTGGGCAATGGTGGGTTAGCTTCATAGGCCCCAAATTCAGCTGCTTCTTACAGAGAGGGGTTCATTTGGTGGCAGGCCATGGGCCTGCGTGCCTGGGCAGAGGGACGAGGAGAAGCCCGGGTGTGGTGCTGGCCGTGACCCTCAGCACTGTAGGGAAATCCCTTTGGGAGGGAGCTGGGTCCATCTATGGCTCAGGGGACATCTCGGGCTCTGCTGGGTAAAGCTGCTAAGTTGGAGGGGTCGGCACTGCCTGAGTCCCAGGCAAAAGGGCTACAGCAGAGCCCTGGGCATGTGTAATCACTGGATGAGTCTGAGCTCAGTTACAGTAGGAGCTATGTAATCTTGGGGAAGTTACGTAAACTCTCTGTCTCTGTCTTCTCACCTATGAAATAGAATAAAAATATCTATCTTACAATTAAAAAAAAAAAAAAAAGGGCTACAGCAGGTCAAATCAAGGAGTTGCTCCTGCCCCGGGGCCAGTACTCAGGTCCTCTGAGAGCCTGCGAAGCTGCTGTCCCCAGCCGTGCGTGCGCAGAGCCAGGCGGCCGCGCTCAAGAGCAAAGCTGCCTGGGGATTGCGTAATGCACGTGTGGTTCCTGCATGGCTCCTCCCTCCTAACCCAGCCATGCCACCCACAGTCAGAGACCTTAAAGGGACCCGACCTCTCAGACCCCGCCAGGGAGGCCACAGTGTGACCTGGTAACAGCCCGCCAGCCTGAGGGGCAGAGCCTCTGGAGGCCCCGAAGCCAGGCGGCTGCTCTGGACCTCTCCCCTCCCTGCCTCCTCTCTGGAGACAGCCCAGACCCGCATGGCCCAAAGAAAGGAATGGCAAGGTCAGGAGCCACAGGTGGCCACCTAGATTCATCACGAGTGGAAAATTCAGCTCCTCAGCTGCACTAAACACACTTCAGGGCTCAGTCGCCACAGGCAGCCCAAGGGAACTGCCACGGAGGACGCGGCCCCGGAACACGTCCCTCATCACACGGCACTCTGCTAACAGCAGCAATACGGCCTCCGTCATGCGAAGGCCGAGTCTGCCTCCAGCTCCGCTGCTTACCCGTCGGTCATGTGACTGTGGGAAGTTACTTCACTTCTGTCTTGTTTTCCTTCCTGGTAAAGTGCTTAGCAGGTGCCTAGCACGTGGTAAATCACCAACAAGCACCACCTGCCAGCGTCACCACCCACGGCACTGAGGCCCGTGCTAGTGCCTCGTCCTCTAGGAAGCTTCCAACCTTGCATGATCCACCTCATCAAGCAGCCATCTGCCTTGTCAAGAAGCATTTACTGAGCACTTACTATATAACAGGCACTGTGTTTGATAAAGCCTAGCACAAGTATGCTCCCTGTCCTCAAAGAGCCAACTCCAGTGGGGACAATGGCCAGAGAGGAGACAATAATACCAGGCTGAGTGACAAGCACTGGGACTGGGACTTGAGTGTCCTAGGGCTTCCTCTCAGACTAATCCCCCTGTGGCCTTTGGGCTGTAATCTCTAAGGGTTCGGTCACAAAGTCAAGTCACACAATCCTGTCTTAGATTACAAACTGTCATCTCCTGGTCTCAAATGGCTCCTTCGTGTAACCGATCTCCCCAAACAGTCTAGAGCTCCTCCATAGCTCCCAATTACGGGTCTCTGTCACATACACAGCTTCAAGGTCCATTTTCTGCACCACAATGGAAGGGTGAGGCATCCCATACAAAGGCCCCGGGGCCAGAGGGACAGACAAGTCAGACGGATCTGATGCGGGAGGGGTCTGGATAAACCCAGAGAAAGAAAGCCACAGTGGCTGTGCATTGGAGGACTTGTTCATTCAGTCAGTCCTGCCACACTTGGGTCTCTGACTCACCAGTGTCTCCGCCGGGCCTTGTGGTCTCACTCAGTCTAGAAGGGCACCCTTTCAGTGTGTGGGGGTGAACCGTCTGTCTTATCAGTCTGGGAGCCCCTTGGAGGGGGAGTGCAACCTCTCTTCAGAGCAGAGCGCTGGGTAGGAAGGCTGGGAGCTACCCCTCCCTCCACACGCTGGGAAATCCCTGAGCTCCCGGCCAGGGCCACCGAAGGGCTGGGCGGAGTGGGAGCAGGCGGAGTGGGAGCAGGCGGACACGCAGGTGGGAAGGAGCCAGGCACCAGAGCAGGAGGAGCCACCGCGGCTCTGAGCACTGTTTGCTTAGCTGGAGGCTTGTCTGCTCCCTTTATTCCCACAGACGATCAGGCAGGGTGTGTCTGGGGTGAGATGGAAAAGGCCCCTGCATTCAGTCACCACCCCATCCCAGACAGCCCTCCCTCTCACATCAAGACCTCCTGTCCCTGCTCGCCCCAGCGGCTCAACTCCCTTATGCCCCGCTGAACACTGGGGAGCCCCCGCGCACTCCCCAGCTGACCCCCGGCCAGGGGCAACGCCAAGATTCCAGCTGGAGGCCCCAGGCTCACCCGAAGCTAGTGGGCAAAGCAGAGGCTAGGCGTTGAGGCCTCCGGCTCAAGACTTCCTGACCCGTTTTACAGATAGGGCTGAGAAAAATAAAGGTCCCTCGGGGCTGGAATCCCAGACTGTCCTCAAACCCTGCGCCCTGCCTCTCCCCCGCGCCCACCAGTTGAACGTCCTTTGCCGTTGGCAGAGCCTGGGCGCGTCCCTGGTCCCGTCTAACTCGATCCCTCCCCCAGCCCGGGAGTGAAGCCTTCTGAACTCCCACTTTAAATGAAGAACTGGCGACTCGGAAATATCGAGTTACTTCCCCTAAGTCACCCAGTTGAGAAGTGGCAGAGCGACCCGCGCGGGCGGGTTTGGCGGCCCCGGCCGCACGCACGTCCCCGGCAGCCCGCCCGGTCCCGCGGAGCCCTCCCGCCGCGCCGCTCGCCCCGGGCAGCGAGCGCCCGGACGCGGCCCGAGCTCCCGGAACAATGCGGGCGGATTAGTGCCGCCCGCCCGGGAGGGCCCCGCCCGTCGCACCCGCCGCGGATCCCGCTGCCCCAGGACCTGTGGAACTTTCCGGAGCGCGGCGCCCCGCCCCCAAGCCCACCTGGGCGCCCCGCGCCTTGCTAATCCGCCCCGCCCGCGCCCAGCGTCTCCCTTCTCTGCGCGCCATCCAGCTCCGGAGGCCTCGTATGCAAGTTCGAGTCCGTGCCTGCCACTGTCCACGCCACTCTGAGCCCTGTCCTGCCGCCTGTCTGCCCGTCCTTCCCTCGGGATGTCTCCCCACTTTCCTCTTCCCCAACTCCCTTCTTATTTGGTTCATCCGACTTATGGGAAGACTAGATCCAAGGTCTAGGTCCAGAGTCCCTGCTCGACAAGAAGTCCTTCCTGACGTCTAGCCTCACTCCCTCGTGCTGCAGTTGAACTCAACAACTGTCTGCCCTCCGTTATAGTATACTAGTTTGTGGCTCTGGTGTCAGACTGCCAGAGTTTGTATCTTGGCCCTAACTCTTGGCAGTGGTTTGATGTTGGGTTTACCCTCCCTCTTTGTGCCTCAGTTTCTACATCTAAGAATCGCTGTTATTAACCCTCCCAGGGGTATAAGGAGACTTATGTGGGAGAATCCATGTGGGTAGGAGGTCTTAACTCTGCCCACAGGATGGCACGAGTGTCAGTCAGCACCTCCCCTATTTGCATTCACTCCCGGCCCCCCATCCTGGAGAAGCAGCTCTGCGAAGTTAGGAAACGGATGGGTTGGGGCTTCAGAGGGGAGGCAGGAGGGCGTTTTGGGTCAGCCTTACTCTTAGGAGCCACCAGCTGCTGCTTCTGTCTGGTGCCTCCAAGTGATGCCACCTGCCTTGCCCCTGATCTTCTCATCCTTTGATCTTCTGATCTCTGGCCAGGGTCTCCCAGCCAAAGACATTCCTGTGTCCCAGCTCCTCCAAGGAAAGGCAAAGGGCTGGGCTCCTTCCCCTTGCCCAACTCCTCCCCCACCCTGGTGTGTGTGTGTGTGTGTGTGTGTGTGTGTGTGTGTGTGCGCGTGCGCACACGCGCAGCTAAGACTACCACTCAGGCCCTGGGACAAGGTAACAACCCAGCCCTTCTGAGATGGCAGTGTCTGCAGGAGAGCAGGGGCCACAGGGAAGAGCTGATGGGACACTGCTGGAAAGGTGCCTCTGGCCCAAGTTCCCTGTTCTCGGTGCCCTTGTACGCAGAGCGCTGCAGGAGATGTGTGTGCCCTGGGTGAAAAGGAGAAGCAGGAAGAAACAGTCCTTTCCCTCAGGAAACCTCAGTCTGAGGAGAGATTCAGAACCACAGACTCTGCTGGACAGAGCCTTGGACGCGAGTGCTAGAGGACTCTCAGGTCCCCGAGGGTCCAGAGACAGTCAAGGAGGGCTTCCTGGAGGAAGCTTGGCCTGAGGGACTTGATGAACCATCAGAAAATGATCTGACTGAAATTAGACCTGCTTGTAATCCCAGTGACTGGGAAGGGTGAGGCAAAAGGATTGCAAGTTCAAGGCTAGTCTCAGCAACTTAGCCAGACCATCTCAAGGTCAAATAAAGAGGGCCGGAGACGGACTTCGGAGGTAGTGTGCTTGCCAGGCATGTGCAAGACCCTGGGTTCCGTCCCCATACCACAAAGAAAATGGCTGACTGGGAGCTTTGCAGGGTGGAGAGGAGGGACGAGCAGGGGTGCTTAGGATGGCAGTGAGGGGTGGCTTGGCAAGATGAATGGCAGCGCCTCCAAACATATATCCAGCTCGTGATCCCTGGAACCCGTCCACGTGACTTGACTTGGAAAAAGCGTCTTTGTAGATGTGGTTCAGCGAAAGATTGAGATCATCATGGATCGTCCGGGGGCTCTGGATCCAGAGGCAATTGCCCTTGGAAGAGACACACAGAGGTCACACACAAAGATGAGGTAAAGACCAAGGCAGCCGAGGGGGTGCTGCGGCCACAAGCCGAGGACACCAGCAGACACCAGAAGCTGGAAGAGCATGCAGTGGGGTCTCCCCCAGAGCCACAAGGGTACGGCCCTGTTCACACCTGATTTGGGGCTTCTGAACCCCAGAACCGTGAGAGAATGAATTTCTCTTGTTCTAAGTCACCCAGTTTATGGCACTATGTCACAGCAGCCCTGGGAATTAACACAGGTAAGCAGGAGTAGTCAGAAGGGTCTCAGTGGGCCACTGTTCCTCAAACCCCTCTTCTGTCTGGGGGCTCCTGCTGCCCCCTCCCTCTGTCCACCTGCCACCGCTGGCCTCGGAGTAAGCCAAGGACTCCTCCCACCCTCATCCACCTAGGTCAGTCATGCTCACCTCTTGAGACTCTTCTGTATCTACTCTGACACAGAAATTCCATCCTGGGCATTTAAGCAACAGATGCACTCACGCGCTTACCCAACGACCGAGGGCACTCCTTGTAACACCCCCAAACTGGGAGGTGTTCAGCGCTCAACCACACTGGAATGGACAGATTGTATAGTAGTCACCATAGCAAACAAACTGTGCATGGATCCTCCAACACAGGAAAAGAAGCCAGACCCAAAATAATGCCCCCTGTACAGAAAGTTCAAAATGCCGGAAAAACGTCCTATGTTGTTAGGAATTAGGATGGTGGTGTGGTACACACCTGCCATTCCAGAGATTCTGGAGGCTAAGACAGGAGGATTGCAGGTTCGAGGCCCACCTGGGCAACTGAGCAAGACCCTGTCTCAAAATACAAAGGGCTGGGGAGATAGCTCAGAGGTAGAGCTCAATGGGTTCAAGCCCCAGTACCAGAACAAAACAAAACAAAAACACATTTTAAAAACCCATGGTGTTTATCCTTGAGGGACATGGGTGGTTACAGGGTGGAGGACTTCTGCTAAATTGATGATATTCTCTTTCTTGGTCTGGGTTCTGCTCCTGCAAGTGTGTTTGCCTGTGGAAACTTATTAAGTTATCCATTTATGTATATTGTCTGTTACACTGTACTTTCTGAAAGTCTTCCCTGAAACTCAGGTGGGCTGTGTCCCCCTCTGCATTCCATGGTATCTTGTGGACCCTTTCAGGTGTTGCTTCATTAGGTTGAAATTAGATTTTTATTTTTGTGTGTCATTTTCATCTTACACTTCCATACATCCATGTCATATTGCACAGATTCTGGCACATAATAGATGCTTAATAAACACCTAGCAGGTGGGTGATGTGACATGCCTCTAATCCCAATGATTTGAGAGGCTGAGAAAGGAGGATCACACATTGGAGGTCAGCCTGGGCAACTTAGTAAGACCTGTTTCAAAATAAAAAATAAAAGGGCTGGGGGTGCAGCTCAGTGGAGAAACACTCCTGATTTCAATCCCCAGTACTGGAAAAAAAGTGCTGGCGTGACCAAGGACATCGGTATTCCCAGACTTCCCTCCCAGGGCTTCCGGATCGTCGGAACCAGCTCCTTGGATCTTCACAGGATTCCACAGGGAGGCACGTTCCTCCCCACTGATGCCCCACCGTCCATCCTGTGTGCCTCCCAAGGGCCCCTGTCAGCCTAGGCATATCCTGCCCAGTGCTTCATGCCCACGTGGTAACTTCCTGACCTGCCAGCCCACGATCCGTCTTAACCCAGAACTCATCTTGGGTCTTCGGAGCCTAGGGGAGTGTCAGCTACACCCTAGGGATTCAAGAACCCACATCAAGTCCCCAGAGTGCTCTCTCCCTCCTGGCCTGGGGCAGGCACATTCCTATGTTCATCTCAGCTTGTTTGGAACGGGATGGAAATTTTCAAAAGACATTTTCTTTCTTTAGGGAAAGAAAGAGAATGAATAGGAAAGGCAGAAGCTTCTCAGTGAAAGGGTTTATAGAACAGATGTCTCACCCTATGAAACCCAAGCCCCGCCAGGAGCTGGCTGACTGCAGGCGCTCCCCACCGCGGCTCAGTCCTCACCGCAGCCCACTCGCTGGGTTGGCTCCAGGAGCCAGGTTAGTGCCACCACCAGTTCTGGAAAGGGCTCCCTCCCTCCCAGCCCTCTTTCTTAGGAAAGCCCATCTGTTCCTGCCTGGGTTGGTTTCTGCCCCGTCCCTCCTGCCTCTGGCCATTCACTTATTCATTATCCGTTCATTTGCTCATTCATCTCTTCATCTGAATATTCCACTGACATTTTTGAGCACCACGTGCAAGGGGCTTATACCAGCACTGAGAATACCTGGGGCCTGGAAGGCCAGGGCCCTGTGTTCCTGGGGCTCCCAGTCTACCTGAGACACAGACAAGTGAAAAGGAGGTCCAACCTGACGGATGGGCCCTAGGGCAGCGCGAGTCCAGAGGGAGCCCTCTCCCAGAGGTGAGGGTCAGGGAAGGTTTTCTGGAGGAAAAGACATCTCAGGCAGCCCCTCACGTTCTGAATGAAGCAGATGCTTCCCTGGCTGCCTCCAAAGACTCCCCACCAGGACTGAGGGCTTCTTTCTTAACCACATCCTTGCAGGAAATGGACACTGATGTCTGGGGGCTCTTTCTTATACCCCTGGATGTAAACCAGTGGTACATTACCTAAGTGCAAATTAAGTAAAACCAGTTTGCTGGGAGGTGGGACAGAGAGCGGCTATGTAGAAACTCGGCTGATGGTCTGACTTATTCCAACCTTGGAGCGAGGTGAGCGTCAGCTACAGCAGTTTGCACCAGTTTGCTGGGCAAACCAAGTGCAAATTCTGACTGCATCATTCTGGAGCGAGGCCTGAGTTCCTGCACTCCCCACTGCACCCGGATGCTACTGCTACTGCGGGTCTGTGGACTATACTTTGAGTAAAAAGGCTTTAGGGTACCCGAAAGACTAGGGGAATAACTCTCCTTTAAGCAATCCTTTATAAATATTTTTCGGTCACTTTTTTTTTTTTTTTTTTTTTTTTTTTTTTTTGGTGCTGGGATTGAACCCAGGATTGCTCTTCCACTGAGCTACATCCCTAGCCCTTTTGATTTTATTTTGAAAAAGGGTCTTGCTAAGTTGCCCAGGCTGACCTTGAACTTGCAATCCTCCTATCTCAGCCTCTGGAGTAGCTAGGATTATAGGCATGTGCCACCATGCCTGGCTCAGTCACTTTTTTGCCAAGTATTGACCAGGTTGACCCAGAGGAGTGCTGCTTGTGGTTGGGCCTAGACAGCGGTGCCTGGCCAAGGAGCCTAGTCAAGGCTGAAACCCTGCCGCTGCTCCGCTCTCCTCTTCTGCCACGTGGTGGGGCCTTGCAAGCCAGGGTGCTTTGTCAGTCTCACGAAGGCAGTTCTGGGCCAGCTGCAGCTGGAGCACAGCAGGGCAGCGAGATTGCAGGGAACCCGATTCCGGGGGACAGGGGAGCGGGCGAAGCCTCCTCTGCAGCAGGCAGGCCCTCGGGATCGCTGGAGGCCTCATGTATGGCATCTCCAAGGTTGCTTCTACAGGCCCAGCTGCCTTCTTCGTGGAGAAAGTAAAATGAAATCCAGTCCACCCTACCAGTGCCTATGGAGCTAACAGAGCCAGCAGGCAGCTGGTCTCTCCTCTCTAACCAAAGTAGGAAGGAAACTAGGGGGCATCACAGCAGGAAGGAGGAGGGATACTAGGAAGAACTTCCCGGCCATCATATTCCTAAGGAGTCAAACACTAAAGCAAATGGTGGGGTGTTGAATTACTCCATTTGCTCATCTGGGGGTTCCAGGCGGGGATAAGGGCAAGGGGCCAGAGCAAGACATCAGGAAGGCTCCTTGTGAGCTTCCAAACCTTCCTCTCTTACTACACTCTCCACCTGCTCCCTGGCCCGCTGCAGGCTCTGAGGTCATGCATCCGTCAGAACTAGGCATAGCAGGGTTCCAGCCACTGGCCCAGGTAATCCGGACCCCAAGCCCCACCCTCAGTGGGTGCCCTGAGTCCCAAAGCATGGTGTCTTTGCTTCGGGAACAGAGAGGCTAATACTTTCTGGCAGGTGGAGGCAGGGCAGGTGGCAGGGGGAGGTGGCACCTCGGACTGCTGCATTCAGAGCAGGGGCACAACCAGGCGAGGGCCAGCATGGCGTCGGCTGGCGGGCAGCGGGCATTCCTCTTTCCGCTGGCTGCCCATAGTTAATGGGGGACCTTGTTCTCGCTGGGCACACAGCCCTGGAGGTGCCGGTGATGGAGAAGCCCTGTCCCAGCCCCTGGGATCTCAAGTCACCAAGTGAACACTGCAGGTCTCAGGGGACCTGGCTCCTCCTACCACCAGACTCCTCTGGCTGGCTCGCTCACACCCCTTCCCTTTCTCCCTCCTCTGCATCTTCACTTACACACCATCATCTGTCTCTACAGTACCCTGGGATCAGGAGCTACCATCCCACAGGAAACAGGCCCAAAGAGATCAGAGGACTTGGCCAAAGGTCCTCAGCCAGCGGGAGGCGAAGATAGAATCCTAGCTCAGGGTCTAGATTCAAATTCTGCCGAGTGAAGAGCAAATCTAAAGCTGCAAATGGGTGACACCAGAGGGGTCGGACTAGCAGGGGACCCTCTAACCACCCCACTCCTCCAGAGGACCTCCCGGCCCCTCCCTCCACACTGCCAAGAGAAACAGCAGCAGGAGAACAGCAGAGTGGCCAGCGGGACCCTGCCACCAGGAAGGGGATTTCCTAAGTCTGAGCTGGGGACTGTCCAGTAAGACCATCCAGGAACTGTCTGTTGTTCAGTGGTCCCCTTATCACAAGGCTGTGTTTCAAGAACACCAGTGGATACCTAAAACCTCAGATAGCACTGAGGCGCTTCCTATCTGCACATACCTATGATAAATCTTCATTTATAAATTAGACATGGTAAACATGTCTAACAAAACAATAACAAAACAAAATTCAACATTATGACAATATGCTGTAATGGAAGTTATGTGAATGTGGTCTCTTTTAGAATACCTTATGGTACTTTACCTTAATGGCTTAAAGAAAGAAAGAAAGCACTAAATGGCTTCTCTCTGGCATATCCAAATGGCCAGTTTCACTACTCCTGCACTTTGGGGCCATTATTAAGTAAAACAAAGGCTCAACACAAGCACTGCAGTAGCATAACAGTTGCTCTGATGACTGAGAGCTACTAAATGACTAATGAGTGGGTAGCATATACAGCATGGAAACACTGGGCAGAGGGATAATTCAGACATCCAGCAGGATGGAGAACATCACCTAATTAAAACTTATGAACTGCTAGGTGTAGTAGCACACACCTGTAATCCCAGTTACCTGGGAGGTTGAGGCAGGAGGATCACAAATTCAAAACCAGCCTGGGTAATTTAGTGAGATCCTGTCTCAAAATAAAACATTTTTTAAAAGAGCTGGGGATGGAGATCAGTGGTATAGAATGCTTGCCTGACTTCAACCCTCAGTACCGCAAAAACTAACATAAAACTTAGGAACTGTTGGCCAGGCCTGGTGGCACATGCCTATAATCCCAGCTACCGGGAGGCTGAAGCAGGAGGATCTCAAGTTCAAACCCAGTGAATGGTTACTGTGAGCTGACTAATTTAACCCTCACAACAACCCTATGAGTTTGGTATCATTATTACCCCCATTTTAAAGGTGAGGAAACTAAGGCACAAAGCAAATAAATCTTTTCCCAAGGTCTGATAAAAGAATCTGAGCCCAGGTGGATCAGCTGGTGCACTTAACCTCTCTGCTATATTGGAAAGAACTGAGAAGAGACCTGACATACACAGGAGGCCGACACGTCCCCGGCCCTCCTGTTCCAGCACAGGTCTGCTCACCAAAACTAACAACTGTCTCGACTGGAAGCACCCAGACTCAGGTGTGTCCCTGTGCCCATCTCAGCACAGTGCACCCCATGGAGCCCCTGGATCCTTGCAGACTCCATGCTCAGGCCAAGGAGGACCTCTAGCCCAAGGATGTCCATTCTCCATTCTGGTCCTTGGGCTCCTTAGTACTTCTGAACAGAGCCTAACTCTTCCACGCGGCAGCGTCCCTCTGAAGGAAACCCCTGTCTCCCATCCTCTCCTGCTTTAGCCCCCAACCATCAGACCAAAAGGGGCCACCATCATGATGGTGAGAACAGAAGAAATGTGTCTGGCATGTTATGAGTCAGAGGGCACCTCCACAGAAGTGGTGCCACTGAGATGGGAGGTAGGTCAAGGGGTATCCATCGCTCATTCTGTAAACCAGAATATGAAGCTCAGAGAGATGAAGGGCAGCATGGACGATGTAATTTGCACGACCCCATGCCAAAATAAAAATGTGGAGCCCTTTGTTACAAAAGGATTAGCTTGAGCATGGCCACTGCAGAGCAATGACCCAAGTGTAGGGCCTTTATAAGCATGGGACTCTGTGCAAACTGCTTAGGTGGCATGTCCAAGAAGGGGGCCCAGGTTGGCCCAAGTCACCTTGCTCACAGATGCTGAAGCCAGGTAACCGTGTTGGGAGGCTGGGGTTCAGGTGGTCTGGAAGGTGAGCTGGTTCCTGGTTCCAACTCTCTTGGGTCCTAAGTTCTCTCTCAGGTAATGAGGATAGGAGCCCAAGTCCTGTCCCAATTATTGTTCTCTCTTGTTTTTGTCCTGGACAATAGTCCCCTTCCTTTCTTGTCTCCTCCCAGCCTCCTAATCTGCTCTGTCTACCACAAAGGCAGGGGATTAGTTTACGGCCCCTTCCTGCCTTGACTCTTAGAATCCCTAGACACTTGATCCAGCCTCCCCATCCTCAAACACTCCCACTCCTGGGCTGCCCCAGATCTGAAGCTGAGAGGGAGGGAATAAAGACTAAATGCTTACACCTGTGCTGTGTATGACCCCTGAAGAGCGCCCCCTGCAGGTAGGACCCCATACTGGAGAGTGAGCGAGTGCCCATGCGCATGTTTGAAGTGGGGAGTATGATGTAATCCTGAGACAAAGGGGAACCCTAGCACAGATCCTACTGGCAGGAAGCTCCTGCCCTAAGAGACTCCCCTCCTTCTGATGAATAGAAGCGTGGTTCCTGTCCTTAAGAACCCCTGAATCTGATAAGATAGAAAACCCCTGTCAAACGGACATTCAATTACCCCACCTTGCAAATGAGTGCGATCCTAGGTCTCCCCACGCTGAGAACTGTGGTGTTCCCCATGCACCACAACGTCTGAGCCAGGGCTTCTGCACCAGCATCAGTTAGGCAGAGCCTTCCCTCCTCTGTGCACTGCCTGCTGTGTGTAAATGTCCCTGCCCCGGGCACCTCTGGCATCCCACGAAGTGTTTGTTACTCGTATGGTTGCCCTATCTCCCTGCTCCGAGCCCCCAGAGCAGAGGAAAGTGCATGGACTTTGAAGTTCCCCAAGTTTACTTCACCTCCACTCTATCCCTACACCATGTATCCCCCTCATCTGAAAGAGGGACTAGCAACCGTCCTGGCCGCACACGGGAGGATTCATGAGAAAATGCTTAGCGCAGTGCCTCACGGACAGCAGGCATCCCGTCCATGTCTGCAAAAGAGGGAATGAGTGACTGAATGAATGTTTGCTCTGCATGAGCGCCTGTGAGTTCAAGAAGCATTATCCCTCTCATGGAGATAAGGGACACTGCAGCCTAAGTTGGTACCAAAAAAAATCCAGATAGTACCTGGGTCAACCTAGGAAGGCCCCTTCCTATAGGAGATGTTAAAAGCCTTTTAGTGGCAACTGCTTTTGGCCTGTGTCCCAGGAGCCAGTGATAACTCAGGTAGGGGGCAATTCAAACTGCACAGTTGGAATAAACCTTGGTGTATCGGGTCCAATTTTCCTGTCTCTCCCATTTATTCCTCCACCAAAAAGGAAGCACTCCCCTGCCCTGCAGGGTCCCCAGCAATATATTGGGCTGAGGTGCTAGATGGTGACAGTGATGGTGACGCCCTTGCACCACGGCTCCTCCCCGCTTCCCTCTCCATTAGCCCATGACATTGGCCTTGGGCCTGGGGACCACATCCAAATCCCTGACATGGTGCAGTGGAAGACACTCAACACTTCCCTCCCAGCCTGCCTCAGTCTGGATAGCCTTGGGGACCTTTTCACTTCCAGCACCTCCAAGGGCAAAAGGGAAGGGACAGTGACAGGGAGCTGTGTTCTAGAACCGACCCTCCAGATCTCACTCTCACCGAAATCCTTGAATAGGCAGGGTTGGGTAGACAAGAGGAAGGGCCACTTTACAGCTGCCTCCACTTCTCCTTCCAAATGTCTCTCTCCAGGGGACACCAGAATGCGTGATAGTTCCCACACACTTGCTGTGCGCCAAGCACTGTGCCAAATTGCAGACACCTTTCTGATTTATGCCCCTTTCAAAGCTAAGACTGACAGAGGCAAAGAAACATGCTGGTTAGTGCTGGACCTGAGACTTGAACCCATGCCTGCTTGGTGGCAAAGCTGCACTCTTTCTTCGACAGCAACGCCTCAGGTGTGCCAAGACAGGGTCTCAGCCCTAGGGGGCCCGGCACCGCCTGGGGTTGGCCGATGCCTTCAGCCTGAGCAGCTTAGTCAATGGATCCCAGCTGCCTTGGATTGTTCTGGTTTGTTTTAAATGTGTGCCCTGAGGAGGAAAATCCTGCTGTGGAACATCCTGCTCCCCAGGGAGCCCAGGGAGTGGGGCAGAAAAGACTGTCAAGATGGAGGGACAGTCACAGTGCATGTGCTTCCTCACTCTCTCCTGGGCTCGCTCTTCCCCTGGAGGGTCTTCCTGCACTACATTCTTCTGGACCTCGGGCTCAAGCCTCTTCTCCTTGCCCCACCACCTGGGCCTCTTTCTCCTCTGAGCACCTGTTGACCTCGCAGCGGGTCCTCTGTGGATGCTCCCATGATCACCTGGCACAGCGATTCACTCTGCATACCTGCCTGGCCCATCTCCCCTGATGGTCACCACGTCACCCCGACTGCCTCGCAGAGGTAAGTCCCCAACCACAACCTGATGACAGGCTCATGCTCAGGGATTCTGCCTCCCCCCCCTACCAGTCTCTAGTTTCTGTGCTGTGAGCCCCAATACCTTCTCCTTTGAGCTCCCAGAGATGGTCCCCTAGAGACCACGACTGGTGAGTGGGAGGGAAATGCAGTAAACTGCTGATTCTTCCCAGAAAGAATGCTCCAACTGGATTTTAACATGTCCAGGTCCTGCCAGAAACTCCCAGCTATGTGTCCCTAAGAGGCAATATACTGTAGAGATCAGGAGGAAGGTTTTCTTGACTAAAATCCCAACACCAGCAATTACTGGCTGATGGTCTTAAGTAAGCTCCTTAACATCTAGAAGCCTCAGTTTCCACATCTGTGAAATGGGCCTAATACTCATAGGGGTTATATGAAATGATGCAGTTTTAGTCCTTGAGTGGTGTCACATGGCAATCATTCCATAAATGCAGGCTGGTATTCTGATTGGTTAAGGCAGACCCCAGGGTGATGGCAGGTTCTGAGGTAGGTTTCTCTAGGCCCATCAGGGGCTTTCTAGGCTGGGCCCTATGAATGCACCTTCCTAATGACTGTTTTTCTGGAAGATGGCTACAACATGGGGAATGAAAACTCCCACAGGAAGTCATCCCCACTGCACTCAGGAGAGACAGGAGAGGCAGAAAGTCCAGCACCCAGTGCTTCCTAAGCCCCAGCTTCAGGTTCACATCTTCCAGTTAATCAGGGGGACTCTGATCCCCCAGGGTTGGGAAGAATTCAAGACGGGGCGCAAACCCCTGCTGGAAATTGCTGGAAGAAAAAGAAGATTGTGGCAGACTTGAAGAGGCTGGGAATGGGCCACAGAGGGAACCTCCACTCTGGAGGTACCCCATCTCGGACAGCCAGCCCAGCCCCCACCTGCCTGCCGCCAGCCCGCGGCCTGCTCTGGCATGGCTCCGGGGGGCGCCGTGCCAACCCCTGAGCTCCCCCCCTCACCGTGTCCTTTCGCTGCTTCCAAAATAACTCTCCACTTGCTGCCCAAGTTTGGCCTCTGGGCTGTTTTTCTCCTCCTGGGACCTGTTCTCCCATGTCTGAAGGGCGGCAGGAGAGACCTGAATTGTTGTTAGAAACTGGGGACCACCCCTTTTTTCCAATGGATTAGTTAACACAAAAGAACTCCCACAATTCCCCAAGTCAATAAGTCCTTTTCAGTTTGGCTAAAAGAAGTTATTTCCAACCAGGGAAAGGGGTTGGAAACGTCTCCCCACCCTCAACTCTGCCACCTTCCCAAGGTGTCCCCAGCCCCCCAGGACTCCTAATTCTGCTCCCACTTCTGTGAGCTATTAGCCAAACTCAGAGAGCCCATGAGGGCCGAGCTCAGAGGAGAATCAAGACAGCTCATTGTGGGTATTCCCAGGGCAGAAACAGAGCACAGTTCCCAACGCTCCAGCCACCATTGAAGTTCCTTGGATGTACCCGAGAAGACTCCTTCCAAGGAACTCTGTTTCTGGGAGAAGCTGGGCTCTTCATACGGCACTGACCTGGAAGGCTAGACTCTTCCTCTTTGGAGACTCTCACATCAGGCACCGGGCCTGGTCACTTCTACTCAGGCCTCCTCATGAGGAGGCTCACTTCCTCCATCAGCCCAGCCCAGGAACCCAAGAGCAGAACTGACTCCTTCAAAGGCCATTTCCACAAAGGCCATTTCAATGGTCAGGGGAAAGGGCAGGAAGAAAGGAAGGGTGATCTGATGGGTAATGGGGCTCCTGAAAACGAGGCTTTGGCATCCCAAACCCCCACCCTGTCACAAGTAGCCCTGCTGTTCCCTTCCTGGGCCTATCACACATTTGTAGTTGAGGGTGATGGGGAAAACAATATGGAGAATTCACACTTTTTTAAGTGCTCGTAATATGAAAAGTACCAGGCCTTACCTTCTTTCTCTCATTTGCTCCTCCTCACGACCCTTCCAGGTAGGTACTGAGTGTTTCCATTTTCAAAGATTAAGAAATGGAAACTTTGGAGCGGTAGAGGGATGTGTCCAAAGATGGCGGAGCTGAGGCTCAAGCCTGTGCACCAGACTCCAGAGCCCACGACCCTGCCCATGACCCAGGGGCACCCACTTGGATGCCCTTTCCTGTGCCCTGCTCTGCCCCTGGTGGCCCTGGGTCAGTGTGGGAAGTAGGCTGCAGCACGTGTGGGGCCATTAGGGTTGAGAGCCCATGGATGGGGGGAGGCGGGTGGAGTGGGGCGGGCTGGGGGCCAACTCTGCTCTGAGCCAGGCTTTCTTCTCCTCCGCCAGCCGCCCCACCCGGCCGCGCCCCGTGCCCACTGCTGCCAAAGCCGAGAGGTTTCCTTTTTCTTTTGCCTAGGGCTGTTTCCTGCCTTTCCTTTGAACTGGGGTGTTGGCTCCCCCTCACATCACTCCTCCGGCGGCACCCCGCCCTCTGATGGGCTCATCCCCCAGGCTCCACTTAGGAGAAAGGCCAGCACAGGAGGTCCCAGAGGACCCCATTTCCTGGAATCCCTCTACCCCTCCTTTGCCCTTCGCTCTGCGCTGCTCTGGGTGCTGCCTGGATTCTCCCCTGCCCTCCTCCTGCCACAGACCCGCCGCCAAACACGTTCAGGGGGGCTTCTCGGTCCTACACCAGCAGCAGGGGACTCTGGATTTCCCCCTGCCTCTCTCACTTTCTAGTTTCAGTCAAATGTGGGGACACTGAGGTCCAGAGATGTTTTAGGCCATGCACAGGGTCTCCCAGCAATGGAGGGACTGAGGCTGAGTTCACAAACCCCAAGTTTCTAGGGGGAGCAGCAAGAGTTCATTAGAAAGGCACCTGAGGCTCAGGTGAGAAAGGAGACCTGACCACGGGCCCCGCACACATCCTCCTCAGGGCCAGCTCTCCCCACTGGGTCACAGGTCCCTACCTCCTTATCTAAGAAGCCCTGCAGGGACCCAGCTAGGACACACTGGGAAGCAGGCCGGGGGTCTTCCATCGGTCACTCCCCTCCCCTCCCATGAAGCCCTACGTCAGTACCAGACAGTAAAAAACAAAAACAAAAAACTGAAGCCACTCTGGGTCCCCAGTACAGCTCATGCGGTCTCCTTGCCAGCCACTCTCTCCCCTGTCCCCAACACGCACGCACACACGCACGCACACACGCACACACGCACACCTGTCGCAGACGTGCTGCTTTTCTTCCCATGCTAGCTCCAGGACTTCCTCCTCCAGAAGTCTTCCATGACTAATGCTTCCTGGCCCTGGTCCCCGAACAACAACACTGGCTAACACTTACTGAGCTCTTCTCATGGGCCAGACCCTATGCCAAGCCCTCTACAAACATTACCTCAGTGAATCCACACAGCAACCCTTTGAGACAGGTATTAGCTGCATTTGGGGACAAGGAAACTGAGTCATAGAAATGCCAGTGAACTGGCCTGGTTCACACCGCCAAGAAGCATGATCTGAGCCCTGAGCCATTGTGACCAATGCCTGTCTCCTAACCCCTCTGCTTTCTTCCTCTAGCATCCTGCCTCCATCTCTTTGGTTACAAACATCCCCAGGCAGTGATGAAGAGGTTGCAGGGTACCCTGTCTCCATTTGCACACGCCATCCAGCCTTTCACACAAATCCAGTGATTCAAAGAGGCAGTCTTTTCTTTTTCTCTTTTTTCTTTTCTTTCTTTCTTTTTTTTTTTTTTTTTTTTTCACCAGGGATTGAACCTAGAGGTGATTTACCACTGAGCTACATCCTCAGCCCTTTATTTTATTTTGAGACAGGATCTTGCTAAATTACTGAGGCTGGCCTTGAACTTGAGATCCTCCTGCCTTAGCCTCCTGAGTTTGCTGGGCCGACAGGTGCGCAACACCACACTCAGCTCACAGGCAGTCTTAAAGGGGGTGAATTCCCAAGAAAGAAGTAAGTGGTCTATTATGGGAGTTGCATGGAGCAGAGGCCCCTCCCTTAGTCCCAGTGGCAGTGGGTAAAGGAAGTGGGTGCTTGGGGGTGACTAATGTGTACGAGCCTCAGATCTTTTGCAGCTAGCTTCCCAAGACACCTTTTCTCACAACACCTATTTCCCAATGCTGCTCAGCTTTAGGGGAGAAAAGGGGGGACTCCGAGGCACTACCCAGATTCTCCCATTCTGAGATAATTCTGTTTTACTTTCCCAGTCAGGACTTGCTGTCAATTCCTTTTCTTGGTTGTGTGTGTACACGACAGGACGGGGCAAGAGGGCATCGTGCCTTCTCAGCATCCCGCCCAAGTGCGGTGGCTTCGTCTTCCCCTAGGTCCAGTCCCAGAAGAGGCCTTCCCCAGCAGACGGCTCAAAGCCCAGGGAGCTCACTGAGCCCTGCTGAGATGACAAAGTTTAGGAGGAAACTTTAAAAAGACCCTTGAAGGGCCGTCAATGAGGTCTGTCCTCCCAGCTGGCATTGGGCTCTGAAGTAGTCAGAGTTTTGGGACCTGAGTGTCAAAGCAAAGGACATAAAGACTCACTGATCTTCCCCGAAATTGGAACAGAAGGGGTGAGGAAAGCTACATCACGGAAAGGAAAGGCAAGAAGGGATGCTCACGCAGGGCGGGACGCAGATGTGCAGTGCTTCGTATTGGGACAGAAACAAGGAATGCAGAAGAGGACCCACAGGCACCCTGTGCAGCCACAGGCGCTTCCTAGCACTGCTGACCAGGGAGAGGAGCCGAGCCCTCCCGGGCTGGTCTTCCCAGTGCCCTCACCCTCACTCCACCTTCCAAGGAGCTGGGCTGCTCTCTGGAGAGGGTAGAGGAAGAAGACTCCTCCGAGCCATCTTCAGGGACTCCTCCACAGCCCACGGCCCGGGCACAGTCCTGTCCACTCCCTCCGATACTCCTGACCCAGACGCTCCGTTCCCCACAATGCCCCACACTGTCTCCTCCCCTCTCCCAACTCAGAAGCTTTCTCGTGTCTTGAGAGGGAGCAGTTTTCTCAGTCCCCAGGAAGACTCAGGACCAGTTCAGAAAATCCCACCTCCACTGAATCCAAAAGTAGTTTATGTGTCCAAGGGAATTGTGTCAAGATACTAGGGAAAATCTGTCAGCATGGTTCACAGTGGGATGCTGGGACCCCAAAAGTGGCACTCTACCTCCTTCCCGATTCCTACCTGAAAAAGGATCACTGACCAGTCTAGAAGACTGGAATGCTGGGAAAGGCGGCTGGGCTGACCAACCTTTGAAACCCAGGCAAGTCTCTTCCAAAGACTGGCTCAACCGAAGCTATTGCCAAACTCGTTTTAGCCACAAGATCCTGTATTCAGATGAAACAATCATATACCCCAGTATATAAAACAGAGAGAAATGGGGTGCTTTGTTGTAACTGGGGTGGGGTCACAGCCTGCCTGACTCTGCCAGCTGCTGTGGCACCTTCAAAACACCACAGGACTCTGCTCAGTTTCTGCCTTGCCTTCCTGTGCTGGTCTCTACTGTCACCCCCTGGATATGCAGGACTCAGTTTACCCTTCTGGAATATGGACATTGTTTTCTCCTTCTCCCTCACTCCCCTGGCTCATAGCCTGTGCCTTTTGGAGCAGAGGGGGATATTCCAACTGTGAACAGAGACATTGGAGGGCAGCCACAATTCAGAAGTTGCAATTCAGGATCTTCACAACCATCAGACGCTGCCAACGCTGAGAGCCCTGGTCCCACTTAGCTCAACACACTCGTGCTGGGCCCCTAGTCTTTATAGACTAGCCAGCTCCATCTTCCTCAGAGGGCCCCTGTCCTGGAACTCCAAAGCCATGAGGAGCCTCTCTCGGGCCAGAAAGAGTTCTGGGATCCTATCCCATCCAGGTAGATGTCTCCAGACCTCATCGCCTGCTCCACCTCCTCTCAGTAAAAGCGATGGCGCTGGGCTGGGTGAGGGAAGCAGAGACCAGAGGAGGTTCTCTTTCCCCAGAGCAGAGGTGGGTGGGGCCAGGTGGTCCGGAAAGTTCTTTCCTCCCCTCCTTCTGCCCAGAAGGTGAGCAGCCAGAAGCCCTGGCCCTCCAGCTCTGAGGGAAGCTCCTCTGAGCCACCCTCAGGACAGCTGCCCCCACTAGGGTCCCCGTCACTCACCATCTCACCCCAACTCAGATTCTAAAAATGGTTCTCTGGTTTTCAGCCTCAGCGCCTGCCCACAAATTAGTGTTTCCAACACAACCTCCTGAGGCTTGACTTCAGGGAGGCCCCTGGGGAGGGGGAAGCAGGCAGGGGCTGAAGCAAAGGGAGGTGATGCTGGCAGGGTCCCTTTCTGAGGAGGTGACCATGGGTAAGGCTCCCTCCCAGCGTCTGGGACTCCTCACCAAGGCCACCCAGCCTCAGGGTGCCCGCTTTGCTCTACTGCAGAGCCAAGGATGGCAGCCCCTTATCTTCTCCACGAGTCCAGTCAGTTTTGCCCTCAGTCACGTACTGGGCACTGCTCTGCTGGAAAAGCAGCAAGAGCACGTCACCCACCCACTATCCCTCCTGTCCAGGGTCCAGAGCCCACCTTGCCAGACCTAGGCTCCCGCAGAAACCCCACAACGCAGGGACCAATGGGAAACCAAGCGAGGGAAGCCTAGGCTCGCTGCTTGCCTGAGCCTTAGTCCCGGACTCTTCTCCCCTCCCCAACCCGCCAGCAGTGGTCTTGGAAGGGCAAGAGCCCTCCCGGGGTGCCGGTGCAGCAGTGCACCAAGTAGGCAGGTGCCTTAGACTACTGCCGCACAGTGCGAGCGGGCAGCCAGCAGGAACAGGGAGGTACCTGCGGCGGGTACTCACAGGTAAGCCGTCAGGGGGTCCAGGTCCCCCGGCACAGTGGAGAGCCCGAGCTCGGAGCAGTCGGCTGACAGCATGATGCCATCCTCCTGGCAGTGGCAGGGGGCCGGGCAGGCAGCGCGCCCCGGGCCAGGCTGAGGGACGCCGCCGGTGCACAGGGAGGCGCACAGTGCGGCGCAAAGCCACAGCGCCCGGAGCCCAAGCGGGCTGGGCATCTCGGTGGTTGGGCTGCGGGGCACCTGGCAGGCGCACAGGCGCAGTGACCGCCGCTGCTCGCCTCCGGGTCCTGCGGCCGGGCCGGCAGGCTGCACCGTCGGCGGGCTGTCCCGCGGGCTCTCCTCGGCGTCGGCGGCAGCGGTGGGAGCGCGGGGACCGTGCAGTCAGAGAGGGGCAGGCATTGTTGAGTGATCTTCGTTATTCAGTTTCACAGGCTGGGCTTGGCAAGGGAGGGAGACAGGCGGAGGAGGAGTCAAGGAAACTTCTACGCCGCTCGCTCCCCTTCCCTCCTTCCTTCCCAGCTGGCAGGAATTTCATCCAGGAAAGGGGGGGAAAAAAGAAAAAAGAAAAAAAAAAAAAAAAAAAAGAAAAGAAAAGAAAAGAAAAAAAAAAAAAAAGGGGGGGGGGGAGAAAGAAAAGAAAAGGAAGAAAGCAAAGAAATCCAGAGCTTGGAAAGTTCAGACCTGCACTTGTTTGGAAAGGGGGCCGCAGAGCTTGGGTCAAATGGGCTCCCGCCCCTCTTGCCTTTGGGACAGCCACGGGGTCAAGGGGACCCAGGGAAGGACCTTGGGAGACACCTCAGTTCCCCTAGGCCCCCAGCCCCTCCACAAGGTTTTACACTGGAGGGACCTGAAACCCAAGAGAAGTGATTGGTTCAAGGTCACACAGCCCATTGGAGGGCAACTAGAACTGGAGCATGGGTCAGCGTCCTCGCCATGTGTCAGGGACAGGAGAGGCAGAAATGAGGGGGTTGTCCTAGAAGAGATCGGATGGCGGAGATTCTAGGGAAAGCTGGGATGAGAGACTGCCGGCTGTGAGGAGCCACCTCACTGAAGGGTCACGCCACTACACTGAGGAAACAGGTGTGGACCTCCACTGAGTGTACAGTGGATGGAAATGCACCCCAGTAGTCTCAGTCAGGTAAAAGGCCTGGGATTCAGGTTGATCCCAGGAAGGCTGAGGGGCTGCGGTCTGCCCAGCTGGTTGTCAGAGCCTGCCAGAAAATCAGCAGCTTGGCGCCACCTGGAGGCTCAGTACTGCACCTGCAGCTTAGCCACCTAGATGCTCAAATAAAAGGGTCTTCCCTGGCCATGGCTGGGACCTTCCAGAGCTAAGAGAATGGTGACTAAAACTGGATTCCAGACCCTGTTCTCTCCTTAGGTCATGGTTGGTTGGTTATTCTTCCTTCATGTGGCCTCTCGTTTTCTCTGGTCTCCTGGTTTCTTTCTGAGCCCCAGTGCAGAGCTGGCTGTAAGCCTCCTTCCACCCAGTTTCTCCAGATCTTCCCTGGTCCTTCCAGAGTGTACACCAGAGCTGGGCAAGGTGGTGATGCCTGTAATCCCAGTTACTAGAGAGGTGTAGGCAGGAGAATCTCAAGTGCAAGACCAGCATAGGCAACTTAGCAAGACTCTGTTTAAAAAAAAGGACTGGGGCTGTAGCCCAGTGGTAGCGGGGTGCTTAGCATATGCAAGATTCTGAGTTTAATCCCCAGTTCTGCAGAAACAAAAAATCAGAGTGTGCACTGGAAACATGGGTGATCAGAGGCAGCTATGGTTCCTTCCACCCTGTACTTCCAGGTCCCAGGACCCTCTCATTGATCCCTTTCCACCCTCTGCTAACCTCTTGGGGTAAGAGGTGCTACACATCCAAAGAAGTCAGTAGACCCTGACACTAGTACTCCAGTTTGGACCATGACCCTGAAAGGAGATGTGCTCTTAGGAAAGTCAGAAGATGGCACCATACAACCATAAAGACTCATAGATAGAAGTCCCCTGCTCTGTGGCAGAAAGCCACCTCAGATAGGCCTGCATTTCTAGCCTCACTCATCCAGAGCCTTGGCTTCATCCACCCTCCTACTGTTCCAGTGTGAGGGTCCAGACAGGAAAAACCATTGCTGAGTTCCATTGGTAAGCATCAGAGGCAGACCCTCGAGCTGGGCTTAGGTAACTCAGCACTGCCTCCAGCCGCCTGTGGAGGCCAATCATCAAGGGGCCAACCTTTTGGGGCTCCTGATAAACATGACTAGGAAGAAGACATTGACATTCAGTCCTCCTGGGGAACCACAGGAGTTTAAACTCATTCTGGGAAGGTTCCTGATTGAGCAAAAATCTCTACCTGTGTTCCTCTTTTCTAACCAGGTCTGAGACTCTAGCAGGTAAAGGCTAGGGATGGCAGGAGAAGGGAGGCCAGGAAGAAGACCCTCTCTGACCTCTGACCCTTGCATATTACCAGGAACTCAAGTTGACCAGTGAGAGTCCTGTCCCCTCCCCCACTGTAGGGGTGTGAGGGGTTAACTCCATTTAAGGGCGGCCTGTGCTGATTGTCAAGGCTTTCTCTGTGTCCTCCCAGGCCTTCCACCTGCAGCAATCCGTGTCCAGCAGCAGGCGTCCCTCTGCCCAGAGGCAGGCAGAAGCTGGTCGGCAGTCATGTCCTGAGTATGCAGTCCAGTCCTAAAGTGTCTGCGAGAGTCAGCCTCGTCCTATCTCCTGGCTTTCCTCTTCTCCACTTCCCCTCATTGCTTTTTCTCCCATCCCCTTCCAATGTGGAGGGAAGAAGGAGGAGAGAGCAAAGGAGCAGGGAAATCTTGGCCACTGTGGCTTGAGTGGCACCTCTGGCTTCTGCCTTCCAGGCCACAATGGGACTGTAGCACCTCTACCACGGAAAGGAGCCGCCAGGGACTCTAGCAGGTAAGGGCTAGGGATGGCAGGAGAAGGGAGGTCAGGAAGAAGATAACCCCTACTGCATTCAGAGCAGGTGGCGGGTGAGGGGGCAGCGAGTTCCAGTGAATCCCGGGCTTAGCACCAGGAGGCCAGTGGTGAAGACTGAAGTGTGAGGAAACTGGAGGAGTGGGGAGTAGAAGAGCCCAGAGCAAAAGCCAGCAGCTCACCAGCTGCGGATCCGTGGCCCAGCCAGACTCCAGGCCTCACCTCCCATCCCTGTTCCATGTTTGCCAATAAGGCCCCTGTGTTGAGCCCCATGTCAGAGGACAGACAGACAGAACACTCAGACTCAGGCTCGACTACATGCCTTTATTCAACAACTCTGTTGCTGTAACGACGGGCTGCATCTCCGTTGGCCACTAGGGCTACAAAGGGTAGCCCTAGTGAAGGCTACCCTCCCAAGGAAACCAGGCCCAGGTAACCTTGCTGGGACTGGTCCTTCCTGGCTGGCAGGGTACAGGCCACTCTGGACTCAGGGCAGCCCATTCATCAGTGCGCTGTTCAGACAGTTGTAGAGGTAGATATACTGCTCCTGGGGGTGGATAGATATGAACAAAGAGGCTGGAATGATGGAGAAAGGTCCCCTGTGTCTCCTAACCCTTAGGGCTCCATCTGGGCGGGTATAGTGGTCCATAGCGCCACCTGGTGGTGACATGTGGTGCCGCCTAGAGGCAGCCTGTAGCTGGGGCTGAACCTGCTGCATCTCCTCCCAGTCCCTTCCCACACTTGAGAACATGCTGCCTCTCACCAGCGTTGGGGTCATGAGCCCACAGGCCTGTGACTGCTGCAGGGCCACGTTAAAGACATCCACAGTGCTTTCAGTCTCTGCCTGCTGCAACAACTGCTCCATGGCCAGGAAGATGCCCAGCTGGGTCATGCCCTTGCTGC
This sequence comes from Sciurus carolinensis, assembly GCF_902686445.1. Taxonomy (NCBI): domain Eukaryota; kingdom Metazoa; phylum Chordata; class Mammalia; order Rodentia; family Sciuridae; genus Sciurus; species Sciurus carolinensis. The sequence continues at coordinate 85,392,756 of NC_062224.1, forward strand.
AATTGACTTAGAGTTGGACGGGGCAGCTGGTGAAGGGGTGTGGGGAGGGGAGGGGGCATCTAGGAGACATGGAGAAACCAAACCTAGGTCCAGGGACTGGGAAAAGACTCTAGGTACTTGGTCAACCAGCAGATTGTGCCCAAGCAGAGAGGGGACAAATTCCTCCCATGTCACTGAGAACAAGGGAAGGTGCAGAGTAGACAGGGGCATCGGAAGACTGTGTCATTTTGACCCGTAGCCCAAGCAGGGCCCAGTGAGATTTCAGCAGCACCTGGAGTGACTGAGCAGTGTGCTCGGCTTCTTGCTTTTGCCCCGGGAGCAGCACTGACCCACAGCAGCCAGGAAAGGCAGCAGGGTGGTAGTGGGCAGCTCGTGACCAGGCTCCCAGCACGGCAGCTGCAGCTGCTGCACCTGCCTCTCCTTCCTGCTCTGCCCCTGGACAAAGCCAAGATCAGCACTGGTGCCCAAGATGGCAGAGGGAAGCCAGCCCAGGACTGTGTCCCCCACAGCCCAGCACCCCAGGCCCCATGGCCTCCACACCTACATGTGTAACCCTGAAGAGGGTACAGGGCCAGCCAGCTGTGTTGCTCTCAGCCACCCAGTGCACTGTCACCATGTCTGTAACGACGGGCTGCATCTCCGTTGGCCAGAACTCCTGTGACTGGGACCAAGGGAGGGCTGCTCAGGCAGCTTCCTGAAGTCTCTGTCCATGTCCTAGTCACACACACTCCCCTGCCTCTGCCCCAACTCCTGCAGCCACCCATCCTCTGTTCCTCTGCCCCTCTCACCTTCTCCTGGGTGTCAGATGGGCACAGGGAGACCAGCACAAGGGCCCCATGCTCCCACACCAGCTCCCAGAGTTCCTCAGGGCCGGCAGGACCAGTCAGCACCACATGGTCACAGCTAGACGGCCCACCCTGCAGAGCACAGCCAGTTGGTTCTTACGGACTGAGGTGTCCCCTGCCCTTCCCACAGCTCTAGGAACCTCCAAGGTTCCATCCCCAGGCTGGAAAGCACAAAGGGTCAGAGAGGGCAAGCAAAAGAGCGGCAAGACCAGCATCTCACAGGGAAGAGCCAGGCTTCGGGCAGGTCATCGGCAGGGCTCTCCTCCACCAGAGAAAACTGCACCTGGGAACGATCATCTGCAGGAAGATGGTGAGAGTGAGGCGGCCAGAGGTCCCCCGCCCTCACTTCCCACCCCCAGGGTTCCCAGGAGCCTCACAGGAGATGGTGCTGTCCTGCTGGTAGCCAGGAGGGGAGGTTGAAGAGCTGGCCTCCTCCTTAATGGCCTGCAGTAGGAGCTGGGGAGGAGACAGGCGCTCTGAGGCCAGGCAGGGGAATGCTGCCCTTGGCTGTCACCCACTTCCTGGCCTGGAGTGTACCTGGTACTCTTTCAAGAAGCCAGCGTTGCCATTGGCCGCCCTCCTGGCACATGCCTGTGCAAAGTTCCTCACGGAGATGGGCTTGAACCTGTGTGAGGCCCGGGGAGAGTGGGGAGAAGGCACCGTGGGTTCCAGAATTCCTGGCTCTGCCCATGACAGGAGGCAGGACCTGTTGGTGGGAAGGCGCAGGGAACCACACCCCATCTGCCAGGGCCCAAGGGAGCTGCACTTACTCAGAGGCATCGGAGGGTCCTTCCAGAATCCTGTCCATGATGCAACTGTGCAGGAAGACGTACTGGCTCTGGCAAGGGAGAGAGCATGAGACGCCCGGGTGGGTGGGGACCGCAGGGAGAGCACCAGGCCCCAACCCGCGTATGAGGCAGGGATGGAGCAGGATAGGCAAGGGAGCCATATGGAAACCTTCCTGTGTGTTCGTGTCAAAGCTGAAGCAGCCTGGCCCTCCTCCCTGTTAGAGAAAGGGAAACCCCGGGGTCCTCTCCAGTTCCCTGTGAGCTCCTTTTCCTGGTCTCTCCAGGCCCGGTGGCCCCCTCGCACCCCAGCCCTGCTGCCTCGCCCAGCCTGCCGAGGCCCTCACCGGGGTCTGGATCATGAGGGGCCGGTGCAGCCGGAGCGCGTACACAGCATTGAACACGTCCACCATCTGCTCCTCCTCCAGCTGCTGCAGCAGCCTCGAAAGCGCCACGAAGGTGCCCGTCCTGCCCACACCCGCACTGTGGAAATAGCTCCTGTGGAGCTGAATGGTGGAGGCTACCCTGTCCCCAGCTCTCCCCACAGTCCCAGAGCCCTTCCCCCACTCAAGGCCAGGCAAGCCCCCTCAGCACCCCGCCTGCCCTCACCTGCAGTGTACCAGGATGGGCCCGGTGCCCTGGGCGACCCTTGCCTGCTCCCGAACCAGTTCCACAAAGGTAAGCAGGGAGCCGGGGGCCTCGGGGACGCTGTGGTCAGGCCAGGTGGTGAACTGCATTTGCTTGACCCTCCGTAGTTTTTGCTGGGTGTCCTGAGCAGGGCGTGGGCCAGGCCAGGGGCTGAGCTAGTGCCCCTTGTCTTCCTAACCCCAGGGCCCTGTGCTCACCCTGAAACCGTCCTCGCCAGCTCGCTGAGGGTAGGAGGGCGGCCTCCCGCCTCAGACTGCCCCTTGAGAGTGGCAGATGTGTCCTCCCACCCCAGAGTAGATGCTTCCTGAGTACTTGGGTCCTCTCTAGCCTCCTGCGTTACCTCTGCCTATAGACGGCGCCCAGATAGAGGGGTGACTCCCGTCTCTGGTCTTGTCCCAGGAGGTCACAGGCTGGGACAGCAACAGGGGGTTGGGTGAGCAGGGAGTCCTGAGGCGGGTGTGGCATGGGGGAGCTGGGACCCATCACTTCTCACTCAGATTTCCCTTTACCTCACCGTGTGACCCCTGCTCGTCACCCCTGGCTCTCTTCCCCTCCTTGAACTACCCACTTCCCCAGGTGGTAGCCAAGTGCTGTGTCCTTAGAAGGAAGGGGTCCCTGGGGGCCTAGGCAGCGGAGTCACCCTCTCAGGAGTCTCAGCTCTGATGCCCGCCCACCCTGCCCCCGGCACCCACGTGCTGCAGCTGGAATTCCCTCTTGGTCCACTCGTGCTCAGACTCCTCTGCCAGGAGGTGGATGGTAACGTGACCATGGGTGACAGGGCTGGAGTCGGCTGGCCAGTAGTGCTCACACAGCACCTGAGGACAGATGACAGAGAGGGGGTGAGACGACTGTGGACTCAGCCTTTTGCTGCCCCTGCTCCACTCAGGCCCAACCCTCCCTATCCAGCTTTTTGGTTCCTTACCACCCCCATGAGACCACCTCCTCCAGAAACTTCCCTCCCCAGGCTGAGCACCAGCACTCTCACCCCTGGACCCTCGTATGACCCTGAGGACTCTGAGTGAGCTTTTGGCTCCCTTGAGAAAGCGGCTCCTGAACTCGGGAACCTTCTGCCCTTCCTCAGTGCCCAGTGAGAGGACAAACTCAGGAGCCTCTGGGTCTCAGGGCACTACACTGAGCAGGGTACAGGGGCGGCAGCCCCAGGCTTATGGAGGACAGGAGGCAGGGTGCCCTACCTCCCTGTTCCCTCCTACCCCCTCACCCTTCTCTGTCCAGAGCAAGAAGCCAGTGGAAACTGAGTCAAGCTGGGCACTGGCATCCCTGGTCCTGCCCCCATACCTCCCCATCCTAGGCAACCCTGGAGACCCCCACCAACCGCCAGGCCTGATTGGCCTCTCCTGTCTGCCTGACCCACCCTGATAGAGGATAGCCCAAGGGGACCATTTCTGCAAGGAGGATGTGCGCCACCTGGTGGCCATGCTTGGAACCTGCAGGGCACACCCACCCTCCCGTTCTCCATGCCCACGGTCAGCATGACGATGATGTGGACCTGCTGTTCCCACACCAGTCGCCAGAAGTCCTCCAGCGTTTTCTTGAGTGGTCCCTGGGTGGCGATGAACTCTTGTGGGTGTGTGTAGCCCTAAGGTGTGGGGGTGGAGAGCAGGAACAGGTGACATCTTGGACCCCAACAAACACAGCTGTCAATAGGACCATGTGTGACTTCAGGAATGAGGACCCTGTGTACATGCTTACACACGGACACACACACAAGCATGTGAACCCCAGAAACTCAAACCAGGAGGCACTACTTTGAAGACACCACCAACACCATACCCTACGCCGAAGGAGAAAGAACAGCCTACGAGAAAAATCAGAGGACTCTGACTGCCAGAAATAGTCTACACAGCCCATCCTCCTCACGAGCCCTGGAGTGACCTTCCCAAAGCTGAATTCTGCCTTTCTTCCATGTTCGTAAACCTTCCATGTTTCTCCATCACCCACAAGAGAGAATTCAAAGCCCTTGGTCTAATGACCAAGATTCTCCTTAATCCTGTCCAATCTACCTTTCCCATCTCCCTGTCCCTGACACGCCCAGGCCACCCTGCCTTAGCACCCCCAACACACACACACAGCCTGCATGTTCCTACTTGGCTGTTTCCTGAATGTTCTTCCCAGTCAGAATGACCTTCCCCTCTTCCAGGTCTCATCAAAATTCTATTCAGCCTTCAAGTGATCAAATTCCCCCTCCTCTAGGAAGTTTGTCTTGATTTGCTTCCTCAGGTGAACCAAATTTTTTCTTCTTCCACGGGCCCTGAGGACTATGCTTGTTCCCCTATTCCAGCACTTCTCACCCTGTGTGTTAGATGCCACACACACACACACACACACACACACACACAATACACCTATGCTCCCTCAAAGGTTTGAAGATGGCTAACCCTACTCTGCCTCCAGTGGGCTCAGCACAGAGCAGCAGACCCTCAAAAAAATACCGGCTGCACGCCCTTGAAGAGAACAAGCTGGTGATCTTCATGGAAAACTGCCACAACTAGGGCCTGCGAAGCTACCCATGTCCCAGACAGGTGCACCCACCACTGCCCTGCCGGTGGCCCTTACTGGGATGAAGTTGGCATTGATGTAGTCGGAATGGGGCTCTCCCTCCAGCGGGGTCAGCCTGACTCTGGAGTGGTCATCTGCAGAGGGTAAAAGATGTGTATTCAGGGCCCGAGACCTGCAGCCTCCTCCTCCAGGCCAAGCCCGGGCCTTTGCCACGCCCCGCCCCCAGCACTCACAGGGGAGCACGTGCGGGTAACGGTTCTTGGTGGTGTTGGCAGGGTGTTCAGCCTCCAATCTGGGCTGCTCCCTGCCCACCTCCTTCAGCTCCTGCAGAGATGAGGGGCAGGTGCTGGATGCTGAAACCAATCCATCTCCCCCCACAACAGGAGAGGGGCAGGGGTGACGAGTGGGAGCCTGGGAGGCAGGTCCTGCCCAGTCTGGATGCCCCAGGGTCCTCCCTTCCCTGAGCCTGAGGGCAATGCAGGTCTTACCTCAAACTCCTGAAAGAAAGCCTGGTGCGAGTGAGCACTCTTGGCCTCATAGCTCTGGCGGAAGCTGTGGATAGGGATGGGTCGGTGGGTCCGCCTGGTGGGAGAGGGAAGGAGTAGGCCCCCAGCCTTGGGCATGAAGTCCTGCCTGCCCTCCCCTGGGTAACAGATATAACACAGCCTGACCAGGGGTGAGGGGGGATCTGTTGGAACTATAGACCCTGAGCTCTGTCCCAGGTGTGGAGCAGCCTTTCCAGAAAGTTCCTTCGATGCCCACCCTGGGCTGCAAACTGCCAATGTGGAAAGATGGAAAAGGAAATGGAGGGGGAGGGAGGTCGGGGACAGAAACTGCACATGAATGCACACGAGTCTTTTAGATGCCCTCATGGGCCCTGAGGAGGGATCTGTACATAAACCAGCTCTCAACTAATATCAATTCAACAGGAAGTCAATATGAGGAGAAGAGATTTGACCTGGCATGATCTATGTGGTTAGTCAGGGAGCAGGTAAGGACTGGAGTAGGTAAGTGTGATGGATAATGTAAGTGTCAACTCATTGAGCCGTGGTGCCCAGCCATTTGGTCAAATGTAATTCTGGATATTGCTGTGAAGGTGTTCTTTGAACAAATTTCCATTTAAATTGGCTGACTTTGAGTAAAGCAGATTACTCTCTCTAATGTGGGTGACCTCATTCAACCAGTTGAAGACCTTCATAGAGCAAAGGCTGGACTCCCCTGATCGAGAAGCCAGCTGGCACCTGCAGGCCGCCCTAAGTCTCCAACCTACTGGTCTACCCCATCAGATTTTGGTTCTGGTTTTTGTTTTGCTTTTGGGTCCTGGGGATTGAACCCAGAGGTGCTTTACCACTGAGCTAGTCCCTGGTCCTTTTTATATTTCAGATAGGGTCTCTCTAAGTTGCCCAAGTTGGCCTTGAACTTGCAAAACTCTTCCAAGGAATCCCCAGTTGCTGGGATTACAGGTGTGATCCATCTCCCCTGGCCAGATTTTAGACCGACCAAGCCTCACAATCACACCAGCTGACTCTTCAGATGAATCCCTCTCTCTCCATCCCCTGCCCCGCCATACACACACACACCCTGTTGGTTCTCTTCCTGGAAAGCCCCAACTTAGTGAGTTTGGAGGGAAAAGCAGAGGAGGGCAAGAATGGCAGTCTATCAGAGACTTGGAGCCCCTGTCCAGTGTGCAAACACAGAGGGGCAGGCTGCCAGGTGGCCCCAGCAATGCCACCCTTCCCCCATCATTCAAAAGCACGCTCACCGTAGGCTGTAGGGCATCAGCTCATGGGAAAATGCATCCTTCTCTGCCCTGAAAGGGAGACAGAGAGAGAGAGAGAGAGAGAGAGAGAGAGAGAGAGAGAGAGAGAGAGAGAGAGAACACCAGGAAGTTGAGATGCGGCGTGTGTGGGAGGCAGCCCAGGCCCAGGCCCCTGGTCCCAAAGTTCTTCCAGCCCCCACCTCCCTTCCGCTCACCTCTGCCCCTTTGCCCGCCTCCGGCACAGCAGGCCCAGCACCGCACAGATAGTGAGAATGCAGCCTGCCACGGTGCCCACCATGACGAGCAGGGGCACTTTCATGGGGGAGACGCTGGCCCGGGGCTCTACAGAGGGAAGGATGGAACGTGAACACCTTGTCCCACTGACCCTGCAGGGCTGTCCAGCCTTTCCTGGACTTGGGACTGCTGAGTGGAGCATGCAGTGACAACTTTCTATACCCCTAGAAGTCCCTGATGCCAAACCAAGGCCAGAGCTGGCTATCTTAGAAAACAGGATGCCCAGCAAGCCAGCCTGGGCACACACCAAAGACCCTACTCTCCCACCTGCACCCTCAAAAGCAACTTACGGGACCTTCCAGAACCGCACTGTCCTATGTAGCCATTGAGCCCTTGCCCTGTGGTTGCTGCAATGTAGATTTGCTCAGTGTGTGAGATATATGGGAGAGTTAAAAAACTTAGGAAGAAAAAAGAATGTAAGTATCTGAGTAATTTTTATTGATAAGTTGAAACCATATTATTTGAGATATTTTGGCTTTTAGTAAACATTACAAAAATTAGTTTTATCTCTTTTTACTTTTTGAACATAGTTGCTAGGAGATTCTGAATGACACGTGTGGCTATGTTGGTATCAGTGGCTTGTCTTACGTTTCTATTGGACAGTGCCATTCCAGGACCTCGGTGGCCCAGGAGCAGCCGGCTGCAGAGGGACAGTGCAACAAAGTGCTGTTGTTATAGACAGCAGCAAGCCACCACAATGCTCCCGCCTCTTTCTGCCTGCTCCCAGGTCACCCGGACCAGGCCTGGACTGCTCTGGGTCTCCAGTTCTGCTAGACGGCATGTCATCTCCCAGGAACCTAAGCTAAGTCCCCCCCACGGATTGCGGATGAGCCTCCAGAAGAGTCCCAGCACTCCTCCCCCTCTTCAGGGCCCCACTGGAGCCCCAGCCAGATGCCCACCTACCTGAGAAGGCTGAGAAGGAGATAGTGGCGTCCCGAGGGCTGTACCTGGTAAAGGCAGCCACACTGAACCTGGGACAGAGAAGCAGGACTTTCTATTGGGGAGGGGCAGGCAAATGAGGTCAAACCCCTCCCAGGAAACTGGGCCAGGAGCAGTGGATGTTCAGACAGGGAGAGCTTCCCTCTCTCCACGGTTGGAAAGATGGTGCATCCCGCTACCTGTCACCCTAGAGCAGGCCATCTTCCATCCTCCCTGCCCTGTTTCAAGAGCAAGAAGCAGCTCTAGAAATAGGCACCTGGATAGCCTTGGAATTGCCCTGGCAACCCAAACAGAATCCATCCCCCATTTCTTTCTTTTCTTTTTTTTTTTTTTTGCAGTACTGGGGATCGAACTCAGGGACTTATACTTGCGAGGCAAGCACTCTACCAGCTGAGCTATCTCCCCAGCTGCCATCCCCCATTTCTTTTTGGAAAAAGACCCACGTAGCAGATGGGTGTTCCCTTCTTTTCCTGGCTTACCAGGAAACCCATCAAAAAAACTGTTGATTCTCTTTGCAGAGATCTATGTTCAAAAGGATATGTAAACAACCCATAAATGAAACTTATAATGGCTCCTCCCTCCCCTCAGACTTAGCCCTCACCTGTACTGGGAACCTGGTTTGAGCTGCCCGTTACATATCTCCTGGGTGTGGCCACAGTCCTCTGTACCCATGGGCACTGTCCAGGATCTTGGCACAGCCCAGGGCCCTGGGTAGAAGGGGTTAGGGAGCAGGATGGCCAGGTAGGAGTCGTATCCTCCGTAGTAGTGGTCATACCACGTGTGGTTGATGGCTTCCCGGGGAGGGTGGGCCACTGGAAGAGGAAAGTGGAAGGGGCGGAGCAAAGTGGGCAGAGGGTTGGAGCCCTCTCCCCACCACAAGGGGACTGACTACCTCATTTCTCTAACAGGCTCCCCACTCATAACCTGACATCAACCCTATTCTTAAGAATGTTCTGGGTGCTCCTTGCTGCTCCAAGACTGATGGCAGCCTGAGATATTTCATCTTACCTGCCTCAATCCTTGACCTTCCTACCCACTGCTGGGCAATAACCAGGGTCTCCCAACACCTCCTGAGCCCAAGACTCACGTGACATATTGGTGGTGGCAATGATGCCATACCATTGAATCTGCCCATCATCCCTGCCAAACATGCCTGGTGTGATCTTCACCCCCATTCCTGTCTCAGGCTCCAGCTGCGGGGCCACCGCCAACTCTGGGGGATGCCAGACTGGGGATGGAGAGGAGGAAAATGAGGCCCTGACTGGGCACTTAACACCTAGTCTATAAGAGTAAGGACCATGCCTTCCTGTCCCCAGCACCTCTTAACATGCCTGCCAATTAGTCTTACGGATACAATCAAACATGGAGTGGAAGATTGTGGGGCCAGGGTGCCACTGGGTGCCAAACCAGCAAGATCAGGGTGAGAGGAAATTATTGGGGGCTGGGGATAGGGAGAGCCCCAGGCAGCCAGGCCAGCCAAGCGGGCAGGAGTGGAAGGAGACTAGGGGAGCAGAGGTGGCTCCAGAGGTGGTGGAAAGTGCCTACCCTTGGCAGAAGTAGCGCACACCAGGGTGACAGCCCGACTCCACAGCCCGTTCCTGCCCAGTGTGGTGAGGCTGAGGCGATAGGAGGTGGCGGGTTCCAGGCTGGGAAGCAGAAGGGCGTCCTCGGAGGTGTTGGCCTGGAACACAAGGCGAGTGTTCCCTCCCGCCGTCAGCTGCTCTGCCGCCACCAGACAGGCGTCCACATCCCCAGCAGGCATTGTCCAGTTCAGGACCAGGTGGGTGGCCTCAGGCTGGCACCTCACATCCTCCACAGGGCCAGGCTCTGTGGGAACCAAGGGTTCTGCCTTGTGTGGGTGTCAGTGCACCCCAAGAGGATGGCATCTGGCTGGGGGCTGCCAAAATCAGCAGGCATGAGGGGTCTGGGCATTTATGCTCATGAAAAGGGGCATCAGCCACGTGGAGGGACAACTTGTCTTCATTGCTGCCTATCTGGAGGAGTATGGGGCCTAATCCAAGGCAGAGGTGGGCACGACAGCCACCAGAAGGAGCAGGTGGCTCAAAGAGATGGGCAACGGGCTGGATTGGACCTGCCGTCAGGGCACTTCACCCTCCCCCAGAAGGCACATACCAACTGGCAGTACCACTGGGTGAGTGGAGGCCTGGACAGGTCCTGCTTGGCACAGCACAGACAGGGAGAGGTTGCGTCCTGGAGTGAGACCTTTCAGCACGAGGCGGGCTTGGCCTAGCACCAGGGGCTGCTTCCAGGACAGGTACCCAGCTTCTGAGAGTTGGGCGTGGCAGCTTCCGTGCCCGAAGGGGCTGCTGGCCCAGGCCAGGTTGACCACAGCACTGCCCGCCTGCATAGACACCAGCAACTCACTGGGCATGAGTGGGGCTGTGGAGGGAAGGACAGCAGGTCAACCAGGCCTCATGGTCTAGTCCCGAGAGCCCCCCAAGAGTGGTGCCAGGGCTCACTGACCCCACGCAGGGCCCTGCCGTGCAGCGGTGGGAAGTGGGACTGACAGAGCGCTACCGTGCCACGGAGGGAGGAGCAGGCGTCTCAGAAGCAGCCCACCCCCGCCCCTCCCTCACTGCCCTTCCTGAACTCCTACTTACAGGTCCAGCCAGAGACATTGGCGGCTGCAGTACGAAGAGGCCCAGCCCAGGAGGCGATCTCCACCTCGTACTTGGTGCCTGGAGTCAGAGACGAGAGGCTGGTGCTGTTCACCTCAGCTCCCACCGTGCCAGTGGCTGCACGGGCACCTCCTTGGTACACGGTCACTTGGTAACTGTCCCAGCTTCCAGAAGCATGGACCCAGGATGCCTGGAGCTGGGTGGGGCTGTCACTGGTCACATTGACCAGAAGAGGGGCCAGGGGAGCTGCAGGGAAAACACGGTAGGGGGAGAGGGATGGGAAGAGAGGAAAGAGTCTCAAGCAGTCATCCAGCTCCTCCGCCCCAGAGGCTCCTCCCACCTCAGAGGCTCCTCACACTCCAGAGGCTCCTCCCACCTTGGCCCAACTAAGGAACAACCAAGGGCCACGATGCAGGATAAGGGCATCAGGATCTTGACTCTAAAGCCGGGTCTGCCATTTGTCCCGGCCAGCAGGGTACAAGCTGAACTGGGCTGGACAGCTGAACTAATCACTTACCCTCCCTGCCACCACCCCTCTCAGTCAGAGGTGGACTGGGTGGCGTGACAGTTGAATCATGGGCCTTTGCCTAGTCCCTGCAGAAGGGACTTTAAAGACTGCTACGTGAGGAGAGGTGGGTGTCTGGGGGCCCAGTCAGTGCCCCCCCACCCTCAGAGCCTGCGCCCAGGATCTGGAGTCACATGAGTCTGGTCCAGTCACCTTGTCAACGTTCCCCTTTGTAGGTGGGGACACTGAGGCTCAGGGAGGACTGAGTAATCTCAGAGCCAAGCCCCAGCTAGAACTCAGGTTCTGACTCCCAGGTCAGACACCTTGCCAGCTCCTCCCAGCCTGTCTGAGGTCTCACTGTCCTTGGGAGGAAACTAAAGGACAGTGAGGGTGGCCCTGACGGAAGAGGGCCCTGGGGCAGGAGTGGGGGGAGCCCAAAGGGTAGAGAGGGGAGGACCCCACGGAGGGCACTCACGGGTCCACGCTGTGGCGTTGGCACTGCTACTCTCCTCGGGGCCACGCAGGGTTGCCAGCTGCACCAGGAACTTGGATCCTGGAGACGGCTGGGCCCAGGAGAAGTTCTGGGCCTCTGGGGCCAGGGTCTCCTCACTTTTCAGAGCTAGGGGCCTCAGGCTATAAAGCCGCAGCCTGAAACCATCCCTGCCACCGGGTGGGGGACTCCAGGAAGCCCTCAAAGTCGGAGGCTGGGCAGTAAAGCTCAGGCTCAAGTTGGCAGGAGGAGCAGGGACTGGGAGGACAGGAAGAAAGAGATTTGAAATCACCAGAGTCTCCACTTCTCCTTCCCCAAGCAAGCTCCAGAGCATCCCAACCTAGAGCTCCAACTTCCTCAGGGCTCAGAGCCTGCTCTTTTCCTTCCTAGGAAAACCTCCTGCAGAGACACCTGCCGTCCTGCCTACGCCCTGACCATGCGCTGGCTCCTTGAGGGCATGCTGTCTGGTTCAGTCTGCTTCCGCCAGCGCCCAGTTCACGACAGCTCTCACTTGCCTCAGAGTCCTGTCCACCACCTTATCCATGGACACTCAGTTCCAGCAAAGTCAGTCAGTCTGTCTGTCTGTCTCTGGCCTGTGGGCCTTGGTACATGCTTAGCCTCCTGCTGAAGCCCTCTGTCCACCCTACCCAGCCCTGCAGGCCTCTCCCTCAGCTCACTCTCCTCTGGGAACACTGTCCTGACGTCCTAAACAGATATCCCTTCTCTGAGTCTGGAAGTCAGAAGCAACCTCATAAAATTCCCAATAGTCAGCCATTCTAGCCTACAGGAATGCAGTTTTGTATGGTTCAAGTTAATACAGCATGCATACTCCTACCAATACGTCTACATGTATAACGTGGCTTAACATGGTTTATAAAATCTAGTGCATTACAGACATGAGCCATCTCTCAGTTGTCCTTTCTAGACGGTCTTGTTCAAATGCTTAGCCTCAGCACCTAACTCCGTATCTAGAAAATGTGAGACATTAATAAATGTTTGCTATAAGGAAGGGTAGTGGGTGATGGGTGGATGAAGGGGTGTGTGGCTAGCCGACCAGATGGTAGAAGGTAGGAAATGCTTGCAAATAGATTCATGGAGGGCCTGCCTTTGACTCTTGGCCCTCTGCGTCAAGAATACGACACACACCCAGGAGGAGAGGAAACCAGGCCTCCAGCCACCACCCCAGGCTGGCCTCCCCGAGGCTGAGCTGGAACTCACAGGTGCAGGTGCAGATCCTCTGGACACTGGAGCTGATGTTCCCTGCCCAAGCCCATACTGACACTGTGTAGCAGAAGCCAGGTACCAGACCCTTCAGAGTTGTCCTGGAATTCTCTGGGCCCAAAGCAAGGTTTCCCAGTGACCTCTGGCTGCCCTCCTGGTGCCAGGTGACCTTGTAGCCATCTCGCTGCCCTGGTGCCAAGGCCCAGCCAATGGTCAGGTCAGATGAGCTGTTCTTGCTGATGACCTCCAGTGACTGTGGTGCCAGGGGACCTGAGAGGGGTTGGGGAGGGAGTGATATAGTGTCACTGGCCCTGCGATGCCCCCTGCCCAGCTCCCATGAGCCTCTCCCCTACCTGACTTCCTTCCCCAAGCCAAGGCCCCCTGACCCCAGTCCCAGGGGACACAGCTTCTGGCACTCACTTGTGCGGCCCATGAGGCTCTGGGTGATGACTCCCAGGGGCGAGGCAATGTCCACGCGGTACTGGGCCCCAGGCACCAGCCCACAGAAGGTGATGTGGGTGGCACCAGAGGGCACAGAGACGTTTCCTAGGAGGCCTGGGGCACCATTAGCATAGAGCAGAGCCCGCCGCCCAGGCTCCCTGGTGGCTTCCAGCCCATCCAGCTGCAACTTGGCCCCATGGCCCTTCCTTGGCTGGTCTGTAGAATCTGGAGAGGAGGCAGGCCCCGAGAATGAGGATCCACCTGCCTCTGGATGCAGATGGCTCTGGGCAGGACCCCACCCTTATCCCCCAGTCCCTTATCTCACCATCCAGCCAGGCACTGGCCTGGGCCCAGGCATCGTAGGGCCCCGCCAGAACCTTCAGCTCCAGAGCGTAGTGTCCTGAGGGCAGGGGCCCCGGGAATGTGGCATTGCAGGCCTCAGGGCCCAGAGAGGTATTCTTCTCCACTGGCCCACTTAACTTCAGCACATAGCCGTTCCAGGCACCCGGCCCTGCCTTCCAGCTTGCCCTGAGCTGCGGGGGCACGGGAGTCAGTACCAGGTCCAGTGGGGCAGAGGGATCTGTGGAGATGGGGCAAACTCTCCTAAGACTCAGCAGCGGGTGAGAAAAGCCCACTCTCCCTGCGCCGCTGCTTTCTGCACACGCTGGGCCTCGTCTCATCCAGATGTTGGCAGCCCCATTTGCCAGTCTGGATGAATACCGATCTGGCAGCCACCCTCTGGCCATGGACAGCAATAACAGAAATAAGAGCACATCATATGATCAAATGCATGTCTGCCAGCATGGTCCTGAGGCTCCACACACGGAATCTCACACTCAATCCTCATAAAACTAGGAGGCGGATACTCACTCCTTCTTAAAGATATAGAAACTGTGGACTGGGATATAGCTCAGTGAGCACTTGCTTATCATGCACAGGACCCTAGGTTCAATCCCAAGCATGCATAAATAAATAAATAGACAGACATTAACTGGGCTTGGTGGCACAGATTTGTAATCCTAGCTATTTCGGAGGCTGAGGCAGGAGGATTTCAAGTTTAAGGCCAGCTTTGGCAGCTTAGCAAGAACCTGTCTCAAAATACAAATTTAAAAAGGTTGGAGGAGTAACTCAGTGGTAGAGCACTTGCTTCGCATGCACAGGCCCTGGGTTTGATCCCCAATACTGTAAAATAAATTCAAAAATAAATAAAAACTAAAGCACAGAGAAGGTGAGGAACTCATGTAGAGATGCACAGTCAGCAAGTGGCAGAAATGGAACTCAGAACCCAGGCGTCCTGGCTCCCCTACTCTTCACCGCGGTACAACAGTGCCTCTCAGAGTGCTAGTGAGGCAGAGTGGTGGCGGGCGTGTGTCCCAGGCTCAGGTCAGCTCTTACAGTGTGACCTCTCTGCAGTTTAGTTCCCTCCGTGGTAACATGGAGTAAGGAGACCCACGTGTGCTTTATGGAGGATTAAGTGAAACTGCACACAGAAAGTGCCAAGCTTGGAGCCCACCCCAGAGAGGGGTCCAGCTGGTGGTAACTGTTACTTCCACTGCCATAGTCTCAGGTGGACACCTACCACCAGCCAATGGGAGGGGCTCTTGCTCCAAGCCCCCTGCACTCCCACGCCCCCTGCCAGCTGCACTCAGGCTATGTGGCCCAGAGGAGATGAACTGAGCACTCTCTGCTATGTCCCCTTGCCCGGCGAGCACTCACAGGTCCACTCAGTGGCACTGGGCCCCACAGCCCGATGGGGCCCTGCAGCAGCACTGAGCGTCAGTTCATAGGCCGTGCCCGGAGACAGGTGGAGGAAGGTGTGATTGGAGATGCCACGTGTGACCACTGCAGTCACATTGGAGCCGCCTAGGAGGTCCGTGAGCACTAGGTGGAGCCAGGCAGCCCCCTCAGAGCTGTTCCAGGAGGCTTGCAGGGCAGACGCGTCCAGGGCATGCAGCACCAGGTGACTTGGAGGCACGGGGTCTGGAGGAAGGACAGTAGAGCACAGCCAGGCTTGAGGAAGGATCACGGAGCAAGATGCTCGCACCCGCTGTGGCACTAGGGGTCCCGGAGGCCCGGCCACACTTGAGCATGGCCGCCCACAAGGCACTGGACTCACTGTTACTCCCAGACTGGCCTTGCCCAGGTGCCCACCTTACCTGTCCACTGGTGGATGCTGGTCTTGGCTTGGAGATTGCCAGCCCAGGTGGTAACCTCCAAAACATACTCGCTACCTGGCAAGAGGTTGCCAAAATTGTAGGACAAGGTTTCCGGGGACACAGAGACATTATGTGCCAATGTATGGGATTCCAGGTGGTAGAGGAGAAGTTGATAACCATCCTGCCCCCCAGGGGCATCTCCCCACGAGGCCTCCAGGTGGGCTGGGCTCCCAGAGCCGTGCAGCTGCAGTCCAGGGACAACGGACGGGGCTGCATCAGGGGTAGAAAGAAGCACCCAGGTCAGAGCCAAAGGGCTTGTGGTGTTTCTGCTTGTAAGTGCTTCTAAATGGGTCCCTGGGCCACCTCAGAAGTAGTCTCCTTTGGTTTCCTGTCCCCTGCCAGCCCTCTAGGGCAGCCACCTCCTGTCCCCACCCCAGTGAAGAACTCCTCCCCCTCAGCCTGCAGGCCCCGTACCAGTGCGGGCTGTGAGGGTGAGGGTGGCATTCTGTCCACAGGGTCTCAGGGCAGTCACTTCCAGCAGGTAGAGACTCCCTGGCACCAGGTCCTGGAACTCAAAGCTGGATCCATTGGTGTGGGCTTGGAGCTGTTGCCCATCGGGAGAGCCGAGGGGACTCAGGCTCGTGAGGCGGAGAGCATGCCCGAGCCCACCTGGCTGGATAGGTGCCCAGCTCAGAAAGAGGCTGGTAGGGCTGCCCTGGCTGCTGGCGTTCACGCTCAGGGGCGGGCCTGGGGAAATGGGTGCGTTCAGTCTCCTAATACCCCTAGGCCCCAAGGAAGGAGGGAAGGCACAAAAACGGGGTCGGGGGTAGAAGAGAGGCAAGGTCCCATATGGAGAAATGAGCCCTTTGCCCTCCCCCCAGAGGCCCCTCCTGCTCTGAAGACACCTACCTCCACCCTCCCCGTCCAGGATCCCTTCCAGGACAAGGCATGGGTCTTCCTGTAGGAAGGAGAAGAGAGGAGATGGGCAGAGGTCTCATGATCCAGGCCTCTGGGAAAGCCAGTGGGGGACAGGACCAAGGTCAGAGAGCAGGTTCCCCATGTGTCTGACACCCCCCAACACACCGCAGAGGGACATCCCCTGGAGACACATCCAAGGTGCGGGAAGCAGCCTGGCAGCTGGAGTCATCTGTCCTTTGTGCTGGCCCGAGTGGAAAGGAGCAGACTGCCTCCTTGCCTAATGCAGACCAGCTGTGGGCTCTGCCGAGCAGAGGGAGGCCTGGACATGCCCTGGACAACTGGGGTCCACTTGCCGAGTCTGCCCCCATGCCCACCTTACCTCAGCCAGGAAGCCTGGGAGCCAGAGGAGCAGGACGAACAGGACTGGGGGCCTCATCCCAGGGATGTCTGCGGAGGGAAAATTGGGAGGCTGCAGGGGGAGGAGCCACGCCCCCACCAAGCCCTTCCCTGCCCTGCTGGCGGGCGCTGCGTGGGCAAGGGCAGAATTTTAAGCAGACGGCAGTGAAGGGCGAGGGGCTGCCTCCACCCAGAGCCCGACCCCACCCTGCCCAGCTTGGGCAAGGCGCTGTGAGGGGAAGGAGGCTGGTTCCAGGCTCAAAAGTGGAAGGGGTCTGTAAACTCCCCGCTGGGCCTCTCCCTCCTCCACCCCACCTCCAGCAGCTGCTCCCAGAGAGGAGAATGTCCTGTGCTCTTGGGAAAGACCAGGAAGAGCGACAATCTTGCAAACGGTCACACACAGCAGAGACAGCTAACTTCTCAGCTCCCTGACCCTGCAAGAGGGGCAATGTCCCTTGACTCCTTCAAATGTGCGTGAGATTAATAGGATGTTTGCGCTTCTGTGGTGGGGGGGTCCTGGTCACATGGTGTGGGTGTGTGTCGCCGTGCTCTGCATGGATGGGTCAGCTGAGCATGCGTCCCTTTTGTGCACCCCAGTGGCACCATGCTGTACTGGACAGAGGCACAGAAGCACATCCTCTAAGCCCCGGGTCTCTGACAGTGGACCCAGAGCTCACCTGGCCCTTGGGCTCATCATTCCACTGCCCAGATGAGAAAGTTGAAATTCAGAAAGGGGCAGAGCCCAGCCCAGGGACCCACACCTGTGAGGAAAGAATTTGAACTTGACCCTGGGATTCTGACTGCATAGAGCAGAGGTAGCAAACCTGATTCCTGAGCCCCAAATTGCTCTTCTCTGCTTAGAAGGACTAGAGTCCCTGGGGTCCTCCCCCTACTTCCTCTACCTCTGGCGGCCGTGCCCACCCTGAATCCCCTGCCTCTCCCAGCCCTGCAGAGTCCCTACTGCACCTGCCTGAAGCCTGGTCTAGAAAACCTGGGACTCAAGCTCACTTTACTCTGCCTAGAGCCAGCTGCTCACCTGGCACCGCTCACCCAGGTGCTCCCACACCAAGTGCCAAGTCAGCTCGGGTGGGGGGGAAGGGAGCAGAGGAGAGGCGCTGGGAAGGAAGCCCAGGACTCAGCGAACCCAGGAGTGGGTGTGCAGAAAACAGACAGGTACAGACTCCCGATAGCAAGGCATCTTCTGAGCAGGGGCCAGACTCCCCTGGGCCTGCCCCGGCAGGGAGCACCAGCCTGCACCAGAGACCAGCACCAGGGGCTGTGCCCCTCCCCCTTTCCACCCAGCCCCAAACCTCAGAGCCGCCCACCCGGCCTGGACAGGGGCCTGGAAACTCGGCACTGCAGACTCATCAGATTTTCCAGGCTGTGTGCGCGCGTGTATGTGTTCACAGGCACACGTGTGTTCTTTCAGAAGAGGTGGGGGTGGGAGGCCTGGCAACTAGGGAAACTGATGAGAAAGGGGAAAGGTCCCTGGCCCCACTCTGGTCAAGAGGTGGGGGTAACACCTTACCCTGGTCCTTCCCCATCTCACCTCACCTGGGGACACCTTACTCTGTTCTTTTAGCAGAGTCTCAATCAGCAGCCGCAAAGGGGAGAGGTGGTGGGGTGGAAGCATCCTAATTCAGAATCTAAGGAGAGGAGATATAACAGGACATGGGCGGGGATCCCAAAGTCCCCACCAAAGAGAGGCCCGCTGGGGACAGCACAGACTCCAGAGCTAACAGAGCCTTCAGAAGGTACTAGACCACAGAGGCCCAGAGGCCAGCCCCCAACCCAGTCTGGGGCAGCTTTGGGAATGGGAGGGGGCTCCAGGGAGTACAGAAAGGTTCTGACAGATAAGAATCAGCACCGCCCACCCCAAGACCAAGCCTCTCCATTCAGCAAAACAGAACCACAGGGCTGCACCTCTTCCCCAACAGCCACCCCCGCAGACGAACCCACATCCTCTCCCTAGAGAACCCCTGGGGTCCTCCCAAGGTCTCAAGGCACCTTACCCGTTCATTCTGGAGAGAACCAGCCAAGAGACAGAGGAGGGCCAGTGGAAGGTCCTGGTGTCCCGGCTCCCAAATCCGAATTGGCCTTGTCTCTCCCTGCAGCTGTCCCAGGCAGCTCTTCCGGCCCCTCCTCTGCTCTCCCACAGCCCAAAGTCAGGCCTTGGGCATCCCCCACGCCGAAGGAAGATAATCACCAGGCAGGAGAGGACAAGTCGCCCACTGTCCTTCCCACGCCCTGGGGAAGGTCGCCAGGAAAGGGGGAAGGCCTAGGTGCAGCTGAGCCTGCCATGGAGACAGCAGGGGCTGGAGGCCAGGGCTGGGGGTGCCCTGTGTGTGCAGACCAACAGTGTGTTCACGCGTGCACACGTGGATCATGAGGGAGCTCACGCCTGTCTGGATGGACACGTGAGTGGTGTCCAGTGGGGGAAGCAGACAGGAGAGCCCCTGGGAAGAAAGGGCCACGTTCTAGAGCAGACGTCCATTTCTCTGATTCTGAGCTTGGAGACAGGGAGGGACTCTCCTCTGCCCTAAAGTTCTCCTGCCAGGGTCCCAAGTTCCAGCAAGAGGAGAAGAATAGGGTCTTTCCTGGAAATTCCAGCAGGCCAGCCCTGGTTTCCCCATGCTGAGCTGGTCCTCTCAGCCAGGACTGAAGGGTATGGAAAAGTCCCCTTGACCAGCAGGGCACCCAAAAGGTAGCAGGAGGGAAACTGGATCAAAGTGGGAGATGGCATCTGGGAGGACCGGCACAGAGGGGCAGCCTGGGACACGGCCTGTGGGCCTTCCCAGAGGCTAGCCCGGGCCCCTCCAGCACTTCTCCGCCCCACTCACCATGCGTCTCCTGGCGTCTCCCTGCCTCCTGCTCCAAGGACTTGCTGTCTGTCTCCCCCACACTGCCAGAGGCAAGCCTGGGCCCGCCAAGTCGGGGCAGAGCAAGTCGGCTTAGTCTGGCCCAGAATTTGAGGGAGGACGGGGAGGACTCAGGAAGAGCCACCTAGGATCCTAGGGCTTGTCCAGAGAGGAGCTAAGGAGGGCAGCTAGGGAGCGGAGCAGGACAGGTGCAAGACCCAGAAGTCCTGACCCCAGCCGCTGACCCTTCCCCAAGATGCCCCCTTGGATTCTAGAGGGCAGCGGCCTTCACCTCGGGGGGCCCACAGCAGCCTGGCAAGGAGTTTCCTGCTCCGTAGGAGCTGCCAGGGAACAGGGATTTCTGGGAGTTGCTGGCATACCGCCTCCCCCAGGGGCTTCTGTCGCTGGGGATCGCGGGTTGTGGTTCACAGCTCCAGGGATCAGGAATGACTAGAGGAGGGAGCCTGGAGAGCCAAGGGGTAGCTGTGTGTGTGCAGCCAGACCGACCACAAGTCTCAGACGGGACAAGACACGTGTCCTCGCCTGCACAGCCCCTCCCCAGCCCGGCCAGTTCCTCCCTGTCCTCTTTGGCTGCTGTGACTCCCTCCAGAGCCTCCCCTGAGCTGTGCTGACACCCTCTCCCTGGAGGATGTAAGGCTGGCGAGGGCCAAGGCGTAGCCACCCTGGCCTCCCCCACGCAGCCCTCCCCCACCCAGTGTGGCTCCCTGGCCCACTTCCCTCACCAGCTCCTCTTGCTTCTGCTGACTCCTGAGCACTCCTGTGAGCAAAAGCACTTCACAGGCCTCACTCCATCTGCCCACATGGGGTTATTATCCCTATTATCATTCCCCTGGGAAGGGAGGAAACTGAGGAGGAGTCGGAGACACAGGGAGGCTTAGTAACTTGCCCAAGGTCACACAGCACTGGACCATAGTTTACTCATTACATTCAGGTCTTCCGGCTCCCAGCTATTAATATACATCCTCCAGAGCGGAAGGTAGTAGGAACCTCAGTCCCAATCCAGGAACACAAATCAGAAATCTGAGTGATGAAATTTGGAGAGCCACCCAGGACAGCTCTACCCCAGGTGGGGGAAGGTCTGCAGTGTAGAGGGAGTCACTTCCGGAGCCCCAGGGTGGGGTAAAGCTCACTCCATAGAGGGCAGGCTCACTCCCTCAGGCCAGGCTGGGAAGGGGCTGGTGCAGGACTGGTGCAGTGTCTTGTCCCTCAGAGGCTTGTGCTGGGTCTCAAGCCATGTGCTCCAGGGATGTCCAGGCGTTTCCAGGCAGAGCGGGGAGAGGGAGTGGGTATGAGGCTAGAGGTGATTTTCCCCTCTACCCAAACCCACCCAAAGGGAACTGGGAGAGCCCCGGGCTCTTGCTCATTACCCCCACCCCTTGTGTCAACCCCTCCTTCCCCATTCCTGGTCCCAGCTTCCTTGAACTGCTTGAACCTCTGCTGGCCCCAGCCTTTGAGAGGCCAGGGTGCATTCACAGCCCACAGGCTGGGACGTGGAAACCTGGGGGCACCAGGCAGGCCAGTGGTGGGGAGTCTTTGCCCACTTCCTCCTCCCCACCCCTGTGGTATCCTAGCTTCCTGTTCTTGATCACCATCAACAGCCCGCCCAGAGGGGGCCCTCTTTCCAATCCCCTCCTGCCCCCTCCTTTACTCAGGGCCCACACCACTGGCCAGTAGAAACGCTGACCCACGTGGGGAAGTCAAGGCAGAGGCCAACCTCAGGTCACTGCCCACAGTGACCTAGGGATTCCCAGGCTCCTGCTCCTGCCACCTGTCTCTGGCTCTGCAGCCAAATACTTCCCAGCTCCATCCAGTCTCCTCCTCAGGGTGACCCACCATTCTTAGAGGAGCCCCAAGGACAGGGAAGAAGGAGCCAGGATCAGTTAGCCAAGGGGAGGCTCAGAAGAGCCAGGCCCTCCCAATTGCCCAGGGCAAGGGCAGGTGCCAGGAGGCGTCCTGCACCACCAAAGGGTCACCCTTGTTCGTCACCTCAAAATCCTCCCGCAAGGGTCAGCTGAAGGCCCTCCCCTCCCACCGCCCCCGATGTCCTCCCCTGTGCCAATGTACATCACTTCTTTTTTGCTGTCACTGTTTGACAACTGAATCAGGGAAGTGGGAGGAAGAGAGGGAATGCGGAGGGGGCGAGCGGGGGCCGGGAAGGAGGTTTGGAATGTCACAGGTGTAAGAAGGGGCCTACCAGAGCCAGGCAGGGGTGGGGGTCCGGGAGTCTTGGACTTGGGGGCTGCTCCCCAAGTCCCAGGCCTCCAGGTGCCCCAGTAGTGAAGAGGACATGGGGGTCCACTGGTGTGAGGGCCAGAGCCTGTCAACGACTCGTACGTCTTCTGAAAAGATGTCAGGTTCTGGGAGGAGCCCAGGGGACCTGGGGGAAGCCCCCAGACTGTCTCCAAGTCAGCTCTGCTGTCTGTGCCCCTGTGTGCAGGCCAAGGGAGCTGAGAGCCAGGACAGGGCTGGGGCCTGAGGAAGACCTTCCTGGCTGGCCAGGGGCCCTCCCATTCCACGTCCAGCAAGGATTCCTGCCTCCCCTTCCCACCCCATGTCTGGGCCACATCTGCTCCAGGAAGCTGCAGCCTGTTCTTGGCCATGACTTTCCAGCAAAGGCTTCCAGGGAGATGGCTCCTGGGCAGAGCAGAGGAGTGGAAATAAGTCTCTGGTGTGGTCGGGTCGACTAGGAGCACCCTGGGTTCTTTGTGAGATGGCATGGAGTAGGGGGGTCATCTGAGCTCTGCCCAGCAACCAGACCCAGAGAAGTAGTGTGTCAGGAGAGGAGAGGGCTTAGGAGCCAGAGGAGCCGGGTGCCCATGGAAGGCCCAGTCCCTCACCTATTCCCAGGAACAGGACCTGGGCCCTGGCAAAGGTGCCCGGACATGGCCAGCCTGTCCCTAGACGCACAGGCAGGAGGCACCGACCCCTGGTGGCAGCTGCACAGGCGCGGGAGGGCAGCACGAGCAAGCTGGGGTGTGCGTGGGTGGAAGCGAGGAGGGGCGGAGGGAGGAAACTGGCTTCCTGAATCCTTCTCAGCCCTCAAAGACAGACCAACAGACTGATAGACAGCTGGCAGGAGGCAGCCTGGGGAGCACAGCTGCTCCAGTAAGTACCTGAAGCAGGGAGCAAGAGTGCTGTGCCCCAGGGTGGGGACAGCCCTGGGGACGGGGGCGTGGGAGGGGGAGTGGGCCCGAGGTGCCTGCGGGGAGTGGGCGCCCATACACCTGACGTCCCCGAGGCCAGGAGGACAGGAAAGCCACGGGGAGCATGAGGAGAGCAGAGGGAAGGCCCCTGGTGCTGCAGGAGAAGCCCTCTCCACCCGCATCTGCCAGGGCCCACGCTGCCCCTCACCTCCATCCCTGAGGGCTCAGCAACTTACACCCGCCATCTCAGCACCTGTGACCCTGACTCTGGACGATGGGGACTGCCCCCCAGAAGAGAAGGCTTCGTCACCTCCATGCCCCCACTCATGCCCCTAGCTGTCGCCTCACCATGCACTGTCGCTCAAGGGCTTGGTGAGGCCATTTCCTGTGACGGTTACAGAGGCGGGAGATGGGGGAAGGGCAGGAGGAGGAAGGAAACACCCCCAGGCTAACCTCCCTGGACAGAGACCCCAGAAACCAGAAATTATTTTGGAACTACCAGCAGTTAGGAGAGGACCCTGCGAGGGGCCAGCGACCCGGAAGGTCTGGGTCTCCAACTGCCTCCAACACTGCTGGAGGCCTTTGCTTTCTTGCCCGATGGTTGGAGTCAGGGTGGCTTCTGAGAGCTTTGTCCCTTCACATCATTGACCTTTCTCCCTGGCCTCCTCTCACCTGAACCCCAGCTTAGGGTCCTGTCGCCCCTCCCTCTTCCTCCCTCTGGATTCTTTCCTATCTTCATCCATAACTCCACCCTTTACCTTTTCCTTACTCTAACCACAGACAGCCTGTGCCCTGAATCCCATCAAAGAGATCCTGTCCTTCCCAGGGTGAAAATGAGGCCACCTCTTGGGGAACGGGGCTTGCCAGCCTCCTTCTGGCCAGACAGGTCAGAGGCCAGCAGTTGTAGGGCTTGTCTTCCAGGCAGACCTCATGGCTGAGTGAGCCTCCCTTGGGCCAGCGCCCCACCCCAGCATGGTCCAGACCCGTGGGGGGCGCTCCAGAGCACCGCTGCCGAGCTCATCTTTGGGGGCCACCATGACCCAACCTCCGCCCACCAAAGCACCAGCCAAGAAGCACGTCCGGCTGCAGGAGAGGTAAGATCTTTCCCGGAGCGGGGTCTTCCCAGCCGTGGCTCTTGGGTCGCTCCCCCTGCCCTCCAGCTGCCCCGCCAGTTCTCACAGCCTTGTCCAGAGGCCCTCTGCTTTGGACTCCAATCTGGAAAGGAAATCGATGACATTAATTTGCATATCTTTTGCATTTTCTTTGTGTTTCTGGGACACAAAGTTTCATGTCAACCCTGAACCTGCACCCTAAATCCCATGTTTGGATGGCTGTCCCTGGGGCGAGGTTGGGTGTAGGTCTGAGCCCGGGGACCAGCTTGAGAAGGAGGAGAGGCAGGTAGCTGGGAAGAGCCGTTGCTCGGGTGTTCCCTCATCTGGCTGACAAAGGGACAAAACCATGCCGAAGGGCCCTGGACCCTTGCATTCACTCTGGAGCACTGAGCAGCCTCCTCAAATGTACCCTACACATCATAATTGTAAGGTGAGCAGTTGTTATTGGGTGCTTTCTAGGCGGGGCTCCAACGTGGCTCTGATGCTGGACGTGCGCTCCTTGGGCACCGTGGAGCCCATCTGCTCAGTGAACACACCCCGGGAGGTCACCCTACAGTTTCTGCGCACAGCTGGACACCCCCTTACCTGCTGGGCCCTGCAGCACCAGCCACCCAGCCCCAAGCAACTGGAAGAAGAATTCTTGGTAAGAACTTGGGGTCCCTTCTGCATCACTCTATCCTTTGCATCTGAAGTGACCAGCTGATTGCAATCCATCATGGGCACCTCAGGCATGTCTGCTCTTTGCACCCAGAGCAAAGAAAATGCTGGGACTCAGGAGAGGAGGCTGCCCCCACGTTTCCACCCTATCCAGGCCTCCATAGCAATGCCAAGAGGGGATGGCCAGGGCCCAACCCTGCCAGGAAAGGGGGAAAGGGGAGAAAAGGAGGCTGGGGAGAGGAGCAGCTGTTCACTCATGTCTCCCCCTGCCAGAAGATCCCCTCGAACTTCGTCAACCCTGAAGACCTAGATATCCCTGGTCATGCCTCCAAGGACCGGTACAAAACCATCTTGCCAAGTAAGAGCGGCAGTGGGGATGGAGGGAGGTGGGCACTCTGCCCAGCACTGGCAAGTTTCAGAAGGCAAGATGCACAGCCTGGGTCAAGGAAGGACAAGAGGGCTTGGAACATCTTTCCCTGGTAGGGGAAAAAAGGGGCAATAATCACGGCAGCAGCAATGATAAATTTGCAGATGCCTACTGTGTGCCAGGTACCGCCTTCCACCTTCTGTGAACTCACTTCTCCCAGGGTCCCTATGAAGTTGGCAAGATGGTGTTATTGTGCCCATTTCACAAATGAGAAAACCAAGGGACAGAACAGTTGCATCGCTTGCCCAAGGTCACACAGCTCCTTGTACCACAACTTCCTCATCTTCCTCTCATGTAGGAAGGCTTCACAGCAGAAGAGGCTTCTGGGATGATGCCCCCAAATGTAGAGGGCTTTGAGAAACACACATGGAGGCAGGGCAGAGAGCAGAGGCAGGTTGGATGGGGACCTGGGCTGACAGGTCCTCTCCCCACAGGCAGCCCCGGCCGGCCGGCCACCTGCAGTGACTGGCACTGGTGTTACCTCCTGCGGACACTCCCCTCCTCCTCTTGCACCCTCTGCCAACTTGGATGGATCCAGGGGCTGGGAGTGTTCCTCCAAGTGGAGAGAGGAATGAGTTTAATCCTTTTCCTAATTCTGACCAGCCCTGCAGCCACCAGAGAGGGGCAGTCCCCTTGCCTGAGGTTCCCCTGACTTCGGGGCGGCCTCTGTTCCTAGTGAGGCTGGCCCATGAGGGGAGAATCCCTCCCCTTTCCTCACAGGCCTGCTTCTTTATCTTCATTTGGATTTGATCTGGAGAAATCCCTTCCCCTTAGAGGAGAGACCACAGGATCTAGTGGCTGAATGAAATCTGAGTCCTAGTCCCTCTTAACCATCAAGTGATCTGGGGCAATCACTCATCTGAACCCGGTATTCACCACTGGAAAAACACTGTTTCTCTACAGTATTTCTTTTTTCTATTTTTATTGGTATTTTCCTGTTCTGCACCCTCATTGATCTGAAGAGTAGACTGTTACAAGAACTTCCTGTTTGAACTTTGTGGCTCCATGCCCTCTCCTCTCTAGTCTGTTCCGCACAATACCACTCAGCCTTCCCAGATTATTGCTGGAAATTGATATCACTCTCCTGCTCAAAAATACTCTGTGGCTCCCTATTATCTACATATAAAATAATCCAATGGGTATCAGGCTACTTGCTATATACAAAGTACTGTGATAACTGGGTCCTCTGACCCAGTTAGAGTCTGTATTAGTTGGTCACCATTTGACCTCTGACCGCCACTGATTTTTACTTCCTAGATCCTCAGAGCCGTGTCTGTCTTGGTCGGGTACAGAGCCAGGAGGACGGGGATTATATCAATGCCAACTACATCCGAGTGAGTAGCCTGCCGCAGTACTGGGGGGAATGGGAGTGTTGGTGGGATTGTGTTTGAAGAGGTCACATGATACCTTCCAGGTGTGGCTGGTGGGTCGGGTGCATTGGTGTCCCTCCCTGCTCTGACTCACTGCTGTCATAGCCCTGCCAGGCTGGGATGGCCACTGAACAAACCCAAAGACACCAATAAGAAAACAGCAAATGCTAAAAATTTCTGAAAAGAAGAGATTGCCAAATCTCCTTCAACTACCATATCACCCTGTGTATGTCAACTCTCTAAACCTGGCAAGAAGCTAGCATTTTTGAACCTAGTCACTAACTTCTTAAAGGCTAATCACTCCTGAGATCTTCATGGGAGAGACCAATACAAATAGGAGCACCCCCCACAACCAGTCAGATCCTTATGGGAAAGGCCAATGCAAATAGGGGAGCCCCCCACCCTCACCCTTGCCCTGAGCTTTGAAGCAGCCTCTCCTTTGTGGAAATGATTGAATTGATGTCCAGCTAATAGGAACCTGAAGGCAAGATGGGCTCTCTACCCCAACTGCTCATCTCTATCCACTCTAAATAGAAATAGAAGTAGCGCCCTCTACTGGCCGACATGGGTATGACAGCAATCAGGGCTGCAGAAATTAGCTATTGTCAGGAAAGCAGTGGGGACACATGGTCTTCCACTGTTCATCTGAAACTAGCAGAACAGTGTGCTGGATTTCACTGTCATCTTGAGGAACAGGAAGCTGAGGATCCTGAAGGGGAGAGAGACAGGCTAGGGAGAGGGTCCTACATTTCACTGCTAAATGTATAAAAGTAATACATAAAAGAGAAGCATTAATTCACAATCAGTGAACACTTTTGGCATTTTGTGCTAGAAGAAAGCAGCAGGGGAGGAAGGGAACAAACTTTTAAACAGCACCTGATATATGCTGGACTTTTAATATAGTGTATTAAATTTAATCCACACTACGTTCCTGCAAGAGAGATATGATATCATTATGCCCAGTTTGCAGATGAGGAAAATGGGACTTACAGAAGCTAGGTAACATGCTCATAGTAGCACAACTAGGAGATATCAGAACAGGGATTTGAATTCACCTGTTCCTCATTCCAGAACCCGTGTCTAGGCCAGGGATGTAGCTCAGTGGTAGAGCACTTGCCTGGCTTGCAATTAAACAAGATAAAACAAAACAAAACTTGTCCTTTCCACCCTGTGGCTTCTGAGTGTGTGCTGGTACACATGTGCGTGTTCACTGGCTTCAGCCTGATCCCAGCACCGCAGAGTCTAGGCTTCCCCTGCACTCCAATCTCACTGCTTCCCTGAGCTCCTGCACCCCCTCCCTCCAGGGCTACGATGGACAGGAGAAGGTCTACATCGCGACCCAGGGCCCCATGCCCAACACCGTGTCAGACTTCTGGGAGATGGTGTGGCAAGAAGAAGTGTGCCTTATTGTCATGCTCACTCAGCTCCGGGAGGGCAAGGAGGTAGGTGGCAGAGCCACAGTCCTTGGTGAACCCCAAAAGGGCTACATCCTACCCCAACACACTTACACCCATGCGGGCAGCTTGGCACCACAGGCTTCCTGAGAGCTGAGAACACTGACAGCCAACCCCAACTCTTGCTTGAGGTATGTATATACCCTGGGTAGGGGGGTCTTGGTCAAAATATGGGATGGGGCAAACACTTGGCCTGCAGGGTCAACCTCAGGAGAGCCAGGCCCCAGTTGCTGACTTCCCCCAGTGGGGGTGAGATGTGGGGAGGGGATACCCTCCTCTGAGCTCTCCCACCCCTGCTGCAACTGAGAGACACCCCCCTCTGACTCCCAGTTCCCTCCCTTCTAGAAATGTGTCCACTACTGGCCCACTAAAGAGGAAACCTATGGACCCTTCCAGATACGCATCCAGGACATGAAAGAGCGCCCAGAATACACTGTTCGGCAGCTTGTCATCCAGGTACCACCCCTTGGGGCCAGGCCCAGTTCACAGGGAAGTAGGACCACCCTAGCATCTCTGGGACTCAGGCCCAACCTCCACTGGGAGCCCAGCTTACTCATCTCAACCTTGAGCCCACGTCTAAAAGAGGTGCTTGAGCCACAGAAGGGAGACTTGGGCACTGACCTCAGGTAGCCTCTAGTCTAAGAGTGCAGAGCGAACAAATCAAATAGGAACTGACAGGAAGCAACACCCACCTATGCTGAACGGCCCAGGCAAGGGGAGCAGGGTCCAGGAGCGTGCTGAAGGAATGAGAGGAGGTTGAAAGGGACATAGGACAATCCATGCGAAGGTGCTTTACAAGGTCGTCTATCATTGCATAGTGTCTTACATTTTCCAAAACATTTCTCTGCCGATTCATTAGTGTCCAAGCATCCCAGGTAGTAAGTCAATATGACATCACTGTTCTCACTTTCTAGGAAAAAAAAAAAACAAAAAACGGGGTTATGTGCTAGTTAGAGGCAGAGTCAAGACTTGAACTTGGGTCTTTCCCTCTTCCAGGACAATGCTCCTGGAAAGGACAGTGTCTGCTCTGAGTTGATGAGTCCTCCCGGGCTTATTGTAGGTCCTGCCCTCCTCTGACAGAGCCCTCCACCAGGCCTGCTTCTCACACGTGTCTCTGTCCCAGCACCAGGAGGAACGCCGGTCAGTGAAGCACATCCTCTTCTCAGCCTGGCCTGACCACCAGACTCCAGAATCGGCTGGGCCCCTGCTGCGCCTGGTGGCCGAGGTGGAGGAGAGCCCGGAGACCGCCGCCAACACGGGGCCCATCGTAGTCCACTGCAGGTGCGGGGCCGCCGCCTCCGTGGTGGCCTGGATCCCTGGGTCCCGTGCTCCCCTCCCTCCCACTGGGTCTCTGCTGGGAGGAGGTTCTAAGCAGAACAGCCTCAGGTAGACCCAACTCTCACTTGGACAGGAACCTCTGTCATTCAGCGAGTGTTCTGTTCTTCCGACCTCCTTCGTGCAGAACCCAGACATCTGGTCTGCACACCCAGGCACAATGCAGAGAGGGGATAGAATATCAGGAAGCTCCTGGGTGACTGTCAAGAGTCCCTGATGTTGGGGGCTCATTTATTCACTCAACAAGCTTTTATGGAAAACCTATTATTGTCAGGCACAATGTTAGACTCTAAGCAGATAGCAGTCCTCAAAATCTTTCTTCCCTGACAGTTTTGGGACCTGGTGGGAATGATAGCAGACCAAAAAAGTCAACTCCACATGAGGCCAGGAGGGCTGGGATGGGGAGTGTGGAATCAAGTTGCCTCACCCTGACTTTGGCCAGAGGTGGTTTTCCAAGAGGAAGGACATCTGAACTACACTAGGACCTGAAAGGAAATTGATGGAGTGAAAAGGGGACCGGGGAAGCATTCCGAGCAGATGGCATAGCATATGCAAAGGCCCAGAGAAGAAATTTAAATCTTGGTACATTGCTGGGAGTGGGATTAGAGGGGGAGCCATCGTGTGTGGGAATAGTGACGGTAGACGAGTCTAGAAGGCCAGGGAAGGCCACGTGAAGAGTAGACCCATGGGACTCACTAAGACATTTGGATTTGTCTTATGTTTATTTATTTAGGTGCTGGGGATAGAACACAAGACCTTGGGTTTGCCACTTTATTTCTTTGAGTTTCTTTGGTTTTGTTCATTTGGGCACTGGGGGTGGAACCCAGGGCCTCACGCATGCTAGGCAAGTGCTCTGCCACCAGCTACATCACCAGCCCTTTCTACTTTATTTTGAAACAGGGTCTCGCTAAGTTGCTGAAGGTCTCTTTAAGCTGCCCAGGCTGGCCTCAAACTTGTGATCCTCCTGCCTCAGCCTTCTAAGTGTGCTGAGGTTCCAGGCATGCTCCAGCACACCTGGCTCAGATTTACTATCTTAAAAGGATGCTTTGGCTACAGAGGCAAAGTAGGAGTGAGTGGGGGATGGTGCAGGGGACGAGACAAAACGAGGAGACCACTGGGAGTGGACTCCTAATACAACAACATCCAGGCAAAAAGTACAAATGGAGGGGGCTCCTGGGCCCACCCACAGGTGACCTCTGGACATAGGTGCTGGGGGTCATTGGTGGTTCTCTCAGGGTCTCATGCAAGACTTGCTTAAGACGGAAAGAGAGTGTTTTGGAACAAAGGGCAGGATAGAACAGAGCTGAGAGAAGAGGACTGTGGGAGGGGGTGGGGGGAGGCAAGAGAGGGACCAAGCCTGGGCAGCTGTGGAGGCTGAGTCTGAGCTGGAGGAAGTCATGGGCAGATAAGGAGGGCCCGAGGGGTCAACCAGCCCACATGTGGGGCATTCTCCGCTGAGAACTGTTGTAGACTGGTAAGCAGAAAAGAGACCAT
This sequence comes from Sciurus carolinensis, assembly GCF_902686445.1. Taxonomy (NCBI): domain Eukaryota; kingdom Metazoa; phylum Chordata; class Mammalia; order Rodentia; family Sciuridae; genus Sciurus; species Sciurus carolinensis. The sequence goes on from NC_062224.1 coordinate 85,423,180, forward strand.
CACAGTGTTCACAGGAACCGGAAGGTGAACAGGACGAGGGCTGGAGAAAGGCTAAGGAGGAGTGTGAACTCAGGGCGGGGCGTGGTTCAGTGGTAGAGCGCAAGCGTAGCACGCAGGAGGCCCTGGGTTCATCCCAGTCCAGCTATAATCCACAGGGTGCTGAGACCTGAGGTGCAGTGCTCCATCCTCAGAATCCTGCCCCGCAAATTCAGCAACTGCAGGGTTTTTTTTTCTTTTTGCTTTTTGGTACTAGGGATTGAACCCAAGGGTGCTCAACCACTGAGCCACATCCCCAGCCCTTTTTTTGTATTTTATTTTGAAACAGGGACTCACTGAGTTGCTTAGGGTCTCGCTAAGTTCCTGAGGCTGGTTTTGAACCCCCAATCCTCCTGCCTCAGCCTCCGGAGCCTCTGGGATTATAAATTCACACCATCATGCCCAGCAGGTCCCATTTTTGTCCATAGTTTTGGAGCCCAGCTCCCACATTTCCTGTTCACTCCACTCCCTCGCTTCTTCCCTCCTGTGACCTCCTCATCTTCTCTCTGGTTATATCCAGTGCAGGGATTGGCCGGACAGGCTGCTTCATCGCCACCCGAATTGGCTGCCAACAGCTGAAGGCCCGAGGTGAAGTGGATATTCTGGGCATTGTGTGCCAACTGCGACTAGACAGGTGGGTGTATGATAAACAAGACTAGTCATGCTAATGAGTGGCATGGGACCCTTGGGCTGACGCGTCACTATCACCATCAAGCACTCTTTCAAGAAAGGAAAGTGCCCCTTTGGTTTAAAGAGCTGTCGGTTTTGCAGATAACACCCAGGAATGAACCTCTATGTGGAATTACATCTTGGGGCCTGGAATTCAATATGCCGCCCTATGGATTTTCCATGACCTGTCAATCTCTCATGCATTCCCCAGCCCCTTCCAAATGCCTAGTCAGGAAAGCTGGAAAATAAGATGCAGTTGATTCTAGATATGAGGTGGCCATGGGCGAGTCACAGATGCTCACTGGGTTTAGAGACAGAGGAGCAGTGTTCAGATTCCTACTTGCATCTTACTGAGCTGTCACAGAATTTCTCTGCGCCCTATTTCTTCATGCTCAGAGTGCTATTGGAAGGGATGAATTAAATCACATGAAAATATTTTGGAAAATATTATGCAAATGCACAGAATTACTATTTTTACTTTTAGGATTATTGAAAAGAGGAAAACTTGAGGGTTGGGAATATTCCTGGCCCAACCTGAGGAAATCAGAGGTCTGGTTTTGCTCAGGAGCTGAATGGACCAGAGAAGACCAAGTGTCAATGTGGGGTACTTCCCCCTCAGTACCCAGCCTTCCTCTCTTGAGGGGAAGCTTGAGTGACCTCAAGGAGGAATAGAAAGTAGGATGAACACATGGGAGGGAGAGAGACAGGACTTTCCAGTAGGACCATGGAGATGTTTGACCGCAGGCGTTCGGCAAGCTCCCTGGCCCTCCCTTGCTCATGGTTGGTCTGTTTCTCCTTGCAGAGGGGGGATGATTCAGACTGCAGAGCAATACCAGTTCCTGCACCACACTTTGGCCCTGTACGCAGCCCAGCTGCCCCAGGAACCCAGCCCCTGACCCCTGCCACCCTCCACCAGCCCAGGTGCCAACCTCCCTTCAGGCCTGGGTCTGGGAAGTGGGCTGTCAGAGCTGGAGTACCCCTGCACAGGAATGGGAAGGGGTGCCCCATTAGTGAGCACTTAGGGGCCCAGGACGCTTCATCAGCAAGAAGGAGAGGCCAGGCTCCAGGTGTCGCCACTGGTCACTCTTCTGCTTCCTCTAGTCGCCCCAGATGGACAATAGAGGAGCCTCCAAATCTCTGACCTTAAAGATAGGAGCTGGCACAGACTGAGCCAGAAGCCCAAATATGTTGTCCTTCTCAAAAATGCTCTTTGTGAGCTTCAATTTTCTGATCTATGATATAGACATAAAGTGCTTTGCTGTCATAAGGGGGGCAATCAGAGAAGTCCCTAGAAGCTGTTCCAGTGGTCTCCCCTCTTCCTGGGGCTGGTAAGAGGGTGATCCCAAGATTTTCCTCTGCCCAGGCCCTGCCTATGCCCTGGCCAGAGAAGAGCTGGGAAAAGTTTGGTTCTGACCTCAGTCAGATCCTCAGGACCCTGGCACGTGCTCCCTATCCCACCCTACATATCAGTGAGTACTGGATGACCCCTCGAAGGTGAACAAAGACCCGAATGAGCCCTGCTTCCATGCACGCGTCCTGGGAGGAGCCTACGGAGGTGACCAGGCATGGCAGTTGAAATCTCGGGAAGAGGGAACATGTGGGGACCAATCAGAGGCCAAGAAGTCTGCTCCTGCCTACATAACTGCCTGCCACTCACCCCATCCACTTTCTGTGGAGCCCCAACACTCTCTGCTTTGCTCTATGACCTCAGAAGATACCCTGGGTGTCCAGGAAGTACCAAAGAAAGAGAAGACAGGCAGAGACAAAGAACTCCATCTGATTCTAGGACATCCATCCCCACCATATCCTCCATGTCCTGCATTTGCAGGGTATGCCTGGAGAGCTTGGCTGTTTCCAGAACAATCTGGGTTCCAACCACCCTGTGCAGACAGAAGGACTCACACTGAATTGTGACCCCTTACATCTACCCCAGAGAACTAATTCACCTTATTCATCTCAGCATCAACACGACTTCCAGAGCAACCCAGATCTATCTCAGGGCTGAACTACAGCACCTTAGGAAGGCACCCAAACCCTGAGCCTTCTTTGACTCTGAGACAGCCTGCCTCTGGGAATGATGGGAATAAAGCACCATTCCTCCTGGCCCTAGTGACTGACACCTGTTCTCCATGGAAACCCCAAGGAGCTGGTCCCGGAAAGCAGCTGGGCTCCCGCTTCACGACGTCTCTTTTAAAGGACATGCAGTGCTGCTGTTGAGGTTCATTTTCTTCACGCTTCTGCTTGGCCTTATGGAGAAGTCCTTCCATGCTTTATAGGCCTAGGTTGGGCACACCTGCACCTCCACCTTCTGGAGCCCTGTGGGAGGCGCTACCATCTGTGCCACCCAAGCTAGGTGGAGGGCTCTTAAGTGCCTGATCCTGCCCTGAGCTCAGACCCAGTCTGGAGAAAAGCAATGGCATAGCCCCATGGGTACCCTCCTGCACTGTGATTCCAACCTTGCTCCAGAGCTCAGAGGGTACCAGCTCTGGAGAAGTAACCAAGAGGAAAAAATAAAGACTTCTTGGATGACTGATTGATTCTGTCTTTCCATCTTCTTAAGCCTCTGGGACTCTTTAGAGCAATAGAGTGTACTCCATAGACCGGTTACAGGCTGCAGCAATCTTTACCCCTGGGATATTCATTTTTCTGGCCCTTCCAAGGATAGGAAACAAAATGCAACTGTAAGTCAATTTAGGAAATGAGACTGAGGTACATGCTATCTTAGCCTGCCCAGGCTACTGTAACAAAATAGCTTAAATTGGGTGGCTTATAAACAATAGAAATTGAGGCTGGGGATATAGCTCAGTGGTAGGTAGCTTGCCTAGCCCGTATAAGGTCCTGTATCCAGGACCACAAAAACAAACAAAAATTCCAGAAATTTGTGTCTCACTGCTCTGAATGATAGGAAGTCCAAGATCAATGTGCTTGTTAGGGCCCACACGCTGGCTCATAAACAGAGCCTTCTCTCTGCCTGGTGGAAGGGGCATAGGCTCTGGGCTGGGCTACATGTTTTCCCTCTCCCTCTCTCTCTCCCTCCTCTTTTATAAGGACACTAATCCTATCCAGTAGGGCTCCACCTCAGGACTTAATCACCTGCAAATGCCCCACCTCCTAATACCATCACTGGGGGATTAGGATTTCAACATATGAATTTGGAGGAGACACATTCAGTCACTCAGACATACCAAGTACATCAGGAGCTAAAGAGGGACTTAGAAAGGGAAGAGATTAGACAGACAGTGCTTAATAAACCAGAACATTATACTGGTTTAAGGCAGGGATTCCTCCACTTTGGCAACTATTTGAACATTTGGGGTCATCTAACTCTTGGGCAGGTTTGATGGATATGATTGATGTTGATAGTTTATTTGCCTTTGACCACCAGAGTTGATTCCAAATCCAAAGGAGCATCCAGCAAAGGCTAGAGACTACCCTGAAGCTGGGGACTGGTGAGGTACAGCTGGTTGGGTGATCAGCCTGCTGACTGAGCAGGCCCGGTGGTTAGTTCCTGCAAGGGAGGAGTGGGGACATCTCTGTGCCCCGCAGCACCCACTATCAGTTCTGCTCTGAAAGAAAACTTTGCTTTTTACCAAAACAGTACATATTTCCTTTTGCCACAGATGTTCCTCACTGGGGATCCCCTGCCAGGATTTTTGTCTGTTTTATTATCACCATGATACTAGCAATAATCAGCATCAAGTTCAAACATCTATTTCACTTTGGACCAGAGTCCTCCTAAACAAGTGCCCTGGGTAAGTTGTGGGTAACAACACAAGATGGAGTATTAAAAGACCCATATGTGGCTGTTACTCTCCGCTGGGTGCATTTTGGAGGATGGGACTCAGTACCCAGGGATGCTCAGAGGCAAGGATTAAGGAACAAAAAGCCTCCATTGCCTCCCTTTCCTTGAGACCTCATCTTCGTGTCCTGGAAACTGGGCGACAACACCACCCGCTTCTTCAACCTGGAAACGCTGTTACTTAACGGGACCTCACCCGCATCAGGACCACCACCCTTTAAGACGCAAGGGGTGGCAATAGCGCGCGGCGGCCCAGGAAGAGAGAAAATAAAATTCGCCCCTTCTCCCTAAGCGCCCGGTGACGCCCGCTGCCAGTCAACTCCTACCCTGCAGCCCGCGGCCTCCCCTCCCACCCGCCCGCGGGCGCCGGCCCCCGGCTGCGGGCGAGGGAGGAGCGCGCGCTCGGGTGCGAGCAGGACGCGGCCCGGCCCGCGGGAGGGCGGCGGCGGCGCCGGCGGAGGAGGAGGGCGCTGAAGCCACACCCATCTGCGAGCGGATCCGGGGGCAGCGAGTCGTCGGCCGCCGAGCTCCAGCCTCCGCCCGCACCGAGCAGCGGGACCCGGGCCGCACCGGGGAGGGGCCGCTCCGGGCCGCAGCGCGAGGGCAACGAGGGGCGGCGGGGACCCGGCACCGGGCGGGGCCGGCGGCAGCGACCATGATCGCTTTGTTCAATAAGCTGCTGGACTGGTTCAAGGCCCTGTTCTGGAAGGAGGAGATGGAGCTCACACTGGTCGGGTTGCAGTACTCGGGCAAGACCACCTTCGTCAACGTGATCGCGGTACGAGGGCGCGTGGCGCGGGGCCAGGGCGCGGGCCGAGTGTCTGGCCTGTCTCCGCCTGCACTGCGCCTTGGGAAACCCGGGTCGCCGCCTGGCATGGCCGGGCACCGCCGGGCGTCGGGCGGGGGAGGAGCCGGTCCCGGCGCTTGGGGCCTAGCACGGCCGGTGGGGGACCCGGGTGGCACGCTACTCGGTCTCCCGCCCCGGCCGGGATGGCACGGCAGCAGGCAGGGGGCAGGGGAATGGGATGCAGGAGACGGGTGGTGCCCTGGGATTGGCGGCACAGAGAGGGTCTCCAGGCACCAGGGACCCGCTACCGGCTGAGACAGGCCCCCGCTCAAGGGGGCATGACAGGGCGAAAGTGCCCGGGCCTTTCCGCCCCACATGTGGAGCGTCACAGGACAGGGTGCCTGAGCAGGTTGGAGGGGGCCTGGGCCAACCCAGTCCCACCCTGAAGGCTCCATCCCATTTTGTTAGAAGATGATTCCTGACCCCACCGAGTAGAGGGGAGGTATCCCCCAGGGGCAGAGGAGTCAGCTGAGGCAGTTGGCTCAGACCCAGACTCCTCCTTCCCGGATCCTCTCCAGGACGGTGGTGTCGCCAGGGGGTCCAGAGAGGATGGCACGGAAAGGGAGTTTGGAGTATCTGCCTGGCTCAGAAGTTGCAGGAGGAGGCACTCCCTACCAGCGGATGAGTTGCAGGGGTGCTACCCACCTGGGGGCATTGAAGAGTCAGAACTGAGGATGGCATTTGTTATAGTCTTTCTGTGCCAGGGGAGTGGTGGAGAAGGAGTTAAAATCTCTCTCTCTCAAAAAAAAGGGAAGATGCGCTCCCTGGGTGTGTGAGCTGAGGCTGCAGTAATGGCTGCGGCCTGCATTTCCCAGCCAGGCAGGACTTGGGCTTGTGGGGCCCGGGAAGCCTTGGGACGGACTCTAGTGTTGTCCAGGAACCTGTCCAGTACCCAAAGATGGGATTTCCAAGAACTGTGATGTAGCCAGATACTGACAGAAAATACTGATGAGATAGGTGGGCAGGGGATAATGGCCCCCAGCCTAGGCACTGCCACCTGCCTGGGTTGTCACCCAACCTTGCAGGACCTGGGTCTCCCTGACAGGTCTCAGCATCCCTTGAGGGAGAGTAGCTGGGAGGAGTTGTTACTACACTGGGCCTGAGGCAGCAGGACAGATGGAAGGCTGGAGAGGCTGGTGCTCACGGTCACATGATTGGGCTCTGGCTTCCTTCCCTACACATGCTCTGCAGATGACCTCTGCCCCTTCCTCCACCCAGCATCTCTGACCAGGGAAGAACATCTAGGTCAGTGCCAAGGTTTGGGGCATGATATTTTTCTGAACTAACGTGCTTCTGGGCTCCTGTCTGCCTAAGCTCTGACCCTAGGGTCATAGACGCCTTGGTTAGACTTGGCATTGACTTGTCACTAGGGATCCAAGAGCCACAGCACAACACCTGGACTCCTACCTGGCTCTGCAGGCCTCGGTGGCTGGGCTTCTATGCATTTAGTTCTGGGAGATGTCTCTGGAGTAAGACTAAGAGGAGAAACAAGTAACTGAGCTCAGCTTAGGTGTCACCTCCTGTCCCCAAGGAAATGCTCCTCATGGAGCATTATTAAAGCCATGTTCCTGGACAGGAATCCACAAGTACCCAGGTGGGTTCAGTTTCTCTAGACCAGCATCAATTCAGATGAAAGGCTGTGTCACAGGGCAGAAACAGAACCCAAGAATCCCAAATTCTGCTGCCAGGGTCTAGAGTTTCTGTGACGTTCAGGGAAAGTTCCCCCTTTCTAGCCCAGATGTTCCCCTTTTTAGATATTAAGTTTATCACTTTAACTGGTATATCCTAAAAGAGCAGGCCAAGTTTCCCTTCCCTAAAAGAGGTCTTCCAAGAAAAACTGCCCCTTGCAGACTGCAGTTGGAATTCCAGCATCTGGGTAACTCCATTGTTCTCAGATCTACCAGGGCTACCTCACTGGAATGTCTGCTCACCCTGTATAGAATAAGTAGTATCTTCCAGAAAGAAATGAAGAGCCACGACCCCAGGGCTCTGTGTCCATGCCTACCACTGATCTCTTTCGTGTGTTCCCCTGGCCTCTGTCTCAGCATCTTCCCATTTGGGTTCTATTCTCTTGATGAGGTCTGGCTTTAAATAGGAATTGAGTATAGTGTGTCTAGCCACTCAGCAGGTTAATATGAATTGGAAAAGAAATTAGGTAGAAACTTTACAGTGCTTCTAAGAAACTAAAACTGATCTGAGTTCTGAAAGAATTGTGATGGTAGAAAAGTAGGAGTTTGCCTGGGCAAACAAATACTTTCAAATATTTAAAAGTATAAAAGACTGTCCTGCAGAAGAACTAGTCTTGCGGTACCCAACAGGAGTTAGGACAGAAAGCTAGAAATTATAGGAAGATGGATTCTTGATTCATCGTAATAGTTAGGGCAGACCCAGAAGGGAATGGGCCAGAGGATGTTCAAGTCTAGATGACTTAAGATTACTTCCATTCTTATCTGAGGAACTTGTGAGGCATCAGCAGGGATATTAAGTCATACCCTGATCCAACTTAGCTCTGACCATGGCTGAGCACCATGGCTGGTGCTGGGTTGGGTCTGGCTCCCTGTAGTTCTCCTAGCATCCTTCTTTGCCAAGGTCACATTCCACCAGGCTAGATTGTCATCTATTTGGGAGCCTGTGCATCTTCTCATTGCTAAAGACCAATGATGGTTCCTGTGCTATATTAAAACTAATTCTAGCTGGGCGTGGTGGCTCATGCCTTTAATCTCCACTACTCAAGAGGCTGAGATGGGAGGGTCACAAGTTCAAGGCCAGCCTGGGCAATTTAATGAGTTTCTGTTTCAAAATTTAAACTGGGGGTGTGGCAGAGCTCATGCCTAGCATGTGGGGAGGCTCTGAGTTCTATCTTCAGCACCACCAGAAGAAAAAAAGATATAAAGAAAATTCCAAGCTCCTAGTTAACCTTACTCATAATTCCTAGGAGACCAAAACCTTTGTCCCCTTTTTTATAGTATGAAACCCTGGGACCCTGGGGCCCAGAGAGGATAAAGTATCTTGTCAAAGCTCCCCTATGGTGAGGGATGAAAGAACTGGCTTCCTTCCACAGACTGAGTATTTTTTTATTTGGGTGGGTTTTTTGTTCTTTGTTTTTTGTTTGTGGTTCAACTAGGGTTGAACCCAGGGGTGCTTTACCACTGAGCCATACTCCCAGTCCTTTTTATTTACTTATTTATTTATTTTGAGATAGGGAAAGCTCACTAACTTGCTGAGGCTGGCCTTGAAATTGCCCTCCTCCTGCCTCAGCCTCCTGGGTGGCTGGGATTGTAGGTACGCGCTGCCACACCCAGCTCCATATTCTTTTAGTTTAGTTTTGTTTCTTTGGCAGTACTGGGGATTGAACCCAGGGCCTCACACATGCCAGGCAAGTGCTCTACCACTGAGCTACACCTAAGCCCCTCCATGTTCTTCATCGGCTGGGATGGGGTGGAGTGTCCTTTGGTCCAGCAGGTGCCCAGCCTTGGCAGGGCAGCTCAGAATCGTGCTGGAGCTTGGGTTCTCCCCACTTTGCCAGAGGGGAAGCAGTCCTTCTTCAGGCACACACTCCTGCTGTGATTCCTAACTACTGGGGCTCTTGGACCCTTTGGATAACTGAGAAAAATTAGGCACCCTTTCTCCAGAGGAGCATACAATCAGTCCTCCATATCGATGGGTTCTGCATCTGTGTATTCAACCAACCAAGGATCAAAAATATTTTGAAAAAAACAGACATGGTGGCTCATGCCTTTTGTCCTGGCTACTTGGGAGACTGAGGCAAGGGAATCCCTTCAGCCTAGGAGTTTGAGGCCAGCCTGGACAACACGGCGAAACCTTGTCTTATAGTTTCCAAGCTGGGTGTGGTGCTGCAAGCCTGTAATCCCAGTGGCTCGGGAGGCTGAGGCAGGAGGATCTCAAGTTCAAAGCCAGCCTCAGCATTTTAGCAAGGCCCTAAGCAACTCAGCGAGACGCTGCCTCAAAACAAAATATAAAAAAAGGGTGGGGGATGTGACTCAGTGGTTAATTACCCCTGGGTTTAATCCCCAGTACCAAAAAAAAAAAAAAAAAAAAAAAAAAAGAAACAAAACAAAAAACCAGTTTTCAGAAAAAATTTTATCTGTATTGAACATAAACCTAATTTTTCTTTCCATTATTCCCTAAGCATTATAGTACGATGACAGTATGATAACTATTTATGCATTGTTGTTAGATATTATAAGTAATCAAGAGATCATTTAAAATATAGGGGAGGATGTGTGTAGGCAAATACTGTGCCATTTTATCTAAGGGACTTGAGCATCCCCAGATTTTGGTACTGAGTGGGGGTCTTGGAACCAACCCCTGTGGATACCAAGGAAATACAGTACATATAAACAAAGCAGCACACACAGAGACGGTGTGCAATTTCAGGAAATCCATTTGGGCCCCAGGTTAGGAACCCCTGCTCTACCTTGTCACTGGACATTGGTATGGGCACTCAATTCTCACCTCATCCTAAGGTCTTGGAGAACAGGTGTCCTTGTGGGTAGAAGGGAATGATGCTCAAAGAGGACCTGAGGGGTCTTCAGGTAGACTTGGAGGTGCTGAGGAAGACTGATAGTCTCCTGCAGCTTGGCCAGTAGTCAGAGCCCTGCCTTTTATGGGAACTGAGGCAAATTATTCTACCACTGGGTGGGAGAAAAGGATGTGGTAAAGGAACAGGGCTGTCATCCTCAGGTTCGAGGTTAAGTGAGCCTTGTCTCCTGCAGCCTGATTCTGGGTGGTAAGCAGAAGTGTCCTCCGTGTGCATGAGACCTTCTCAAAGGTTTCTCAACCTAGACTGGGAGAATGTTCTTCGTATGGCCTGGGAGGGAGTTGGTTCTGGCCTTATTTGAAGTCTGTGGTTGGTTTAGAACCATCCAGAGATCTTAGGGACAGTTTAAAGGGGAGAAGTGAAAATTACTAGAATTTGAAAATGGATTATGGAGAATGGAATTACAATCAACTCTCAAGTCAGCAAACGTTCCCTAATGCTATTGCTGTAGGCATGGTCCCTCTCCCTACGAAGCTTTTGGTTTAGGGGGAAACGCACGGAAACAAATAATAGTGTGGGTCATCTACCCTAACAGATGGAGTAAAGTACACTAAACCAAAACTATTTGTAATTTTTTTTTTATTTTTATTTTTTGGTACTGGGAATTGAGCCCAGGGGCACTTAATCTCTGAGCCACATCCCCGACCCTTTTTAGGGGTCTCACTGAGTCACTGAGGGCCTTGCAAAGATGCTGAGGCTGGCTTCAAACTCACCATCCTCCTGCCTCAGCCTCCAGGCGGCTGGGATTATAGTGGTGCGCCACTGTGCCTGCCTGACTATGGATAATTCTGACATTGCTTGGCATTTATTATGTTTTGGGAGTGGTCAGTTTATACCCCTCCCCTCAATTTGCACTTGAATATTTACTGCTAATTTGAAATTGTGTCTGTTTTCCTTGACTTGTCCCTTGAGTGTTAGGCCAGGACCTCTTCCAGGTTTTTTTCCTGGGAAGTAATTTTTCTTCCACTGGAGACTAAATACAGTCAAGAGGCTTCAGTTAACAGAGTACTGTAGGTTAGATCTTACGAAGAACTTTCTCCCAGTCTAGGTTGAAAAACTTTGAGATGGCTTGAGGAAGGTGGGCCTCTTCACAAGAGATCTCCAGGTGTGGGTGGACATCTAGTTTGGTTATGGACCATCCTGCCTGAAAGCAAGGGGCATCAAGCGATGGTCCCTGTGACACTGACCCCTGGTCCCACGCTGCCCTGTGGGACGTCTGAGAGGCTCTGACTTCCCCGCTGCATTCTTTCAGCAACATCCTGGCCTGTGACCATTAGGAAGGACACATCGGGGTCCTGTGGGACTCGCACCTTTCATAATTCTACTCTTCTCTCCAGTCAGGACAGTTCAATGAGGACATGATCCCCACCGTGGGTTTCAACATGCGCAAAATCACCAAAGGGAATGTGACCATCAAGGTGAGGGGCGGGAGGCTGAAACCACCAGCAAGGTGGCTGAGGAGGAGCGCGTGTGTTGGGGAGGGCAGGAGAGACCCCTGGGAGGAGCAGGCCGGGAGAGCAGAGACGGGGGTCCCGTCGCTGGAAAGTTGGAAAAAGAGAGCTGGAAGATGTCACAGGTCACTGGAGGGGTGTGAGGACAGAGGAGGAGAGCCTGAGAGGAGGAGGTGGGGACTGTGAGGAGCCAGGATGGGTTTTGGTCACCTACTTACTACTGAGGCCATCTCACCCTCTTCTTGCTCAGCTCTGGGACATTGGGGGACAGCCCCGTTTCCGCAGCATGTGGGAGCGCTACTGCCGGGGAGTGAGTGCCATCGTGTAAGTATGGGCTGGTGGGGCTGGAGGACTCTTCAGCCTTACCTGGTCCTTCTCCACCCCACCCACCTCTGCCACACACACTGCCTGCTGGGACCTCAGAGGCACGGAATCGGAGTAGACGTAGTCCTGAGTTCATGGCCAACTTCCTGTGCACGACCTGCCTGTTTGCCCCCTGCTTGCTTCTTATTGGATGAATGCTCTGGACCCACTGCCCAGTCTAAGAACCAAACCAGCTGGACCGTCCAGGGCTCCTCATTGTCTCCTTGACTACCCCCAGCTCACGTCACCACTGTTTTGAATCTGGGGTGATTCATTGCCTTACTTTTTAGAAATAATTTTATTTGACATTTATATACCCAAACTACAGATCCTTTAGTTTTCCTGGTAGAATAGACAATAGGTGGTATTTAAACCTGATTTTTTTTTTTAAAAGTATCTTGCTGCAAGAAAATATCCTGGGATTTCCTTTGCTTTTTCCACTCTTGCCTTACATAGGCTTCCCATGAGAACCTTAGTGGGCTGCTTTGGGCTGGACTTACAGCTGATCCTACAGGGCCCAAGTCTGTGCCCCATGAGGAACAGCTTCCACAGATGGCAGGATAAAGGTGACCCGAGTCACCAGTTTCTTATCCCCATGGCTTCAGAAAGGGTTCATTGAGCAAAAGCCTTGAGCCCGGCCAGGTTTGCCCATAGCTCCAGAGGGGACCACACTGCAACATGAGGGCTCTTGCTCCCAGCACCAGCTCCTCTCTTCCTTCCTGCCCTCCATGCTTGGTGTCCACATGCCGTCCTGCCTTGCCTTTCCCCAGGTATATGGTGGACGCTGCGGACCAGGAGAAGATCGAGGCCTCCAAAAATGAACTCCACAACCTGCTGGACAAACCTCAGTTGCAGGGCATACCGGTCAGCAAGGGAATGGAGTGGGAGGCAGGAGGGAGCTTGGCTGGGAAGTCATTGGGAGTGGGAGGAAAGCCTGGCCCCCAGGGTGGAGAGAGGAGGTGGGGAAGGGTGGAGCTGCTCTCCACCTAATCCTCATCCTTCCTCCACTGTAGGTCTTAGTCCTGGGTAACAAGCGGGACCTCCCAGGGGCACTGGATGAGAAGGAACTGATTGAAAAAATGTGAGTTTGATGGTTCTTTGTACTTCCAGCTCCCCAAACTCCCCAGCCACCAGACTTGGAGGCTGGGCTTGTTGCAGTTTTCAGCATTCACCACATGGTGGCAGCAGAAGGCACCTTTCCAAGAGCCTCACCCTTATTGTAGCCGGTTTAAGCAGAAAAAGCCCCTGTCTTCCCCTAGTCCCAGGTTCCCAGGCAGTCCCAGCCTCAGTAGGCTCTACTGTGGTCTCCCCCTAGGAATCTGTCTGCCATCCAGGACCGAGAGATCTGCTGCTACTCCATCTCCTGCAAAGAGAAAGACAACATTGGTGCGTGAGTTTGGGGAGCTACTGAGCTTTGGGGAGTGGCAGTGGGGAGAGGAGAGACCTTTTCTAGATGTCTTAGCATTGGGCTCTCAGAGGTTCCCAGTCCACAACTGGCCTTTAGCACAAAGCTTTGGGGTCTTCTGGTGCCGTGGGCCACCAGGAGGTCCCACTCTGAGCATATACTAGCTTCTGCCCCACTGATGTGTGACCTTGGGCCACCACCCTCTTCCACACTTCTGAGGTTATGGGTTGAACCAGACAGCTCCAGGTCACTCCACATGCTGGGGCTCTGTCTTTGTCCTTCTGGCGCTGTTTGGAACGTTGTCAGCCTGGGCTTTGTGTGCCCTTCGACTTGCTCCCTGGCTGTGGTTTAGGGGATCCCTGGGCTCATTGCCACACCCCAGCCAGCTTCTTCTACACCCCAGCGTGCAGCAAAGCCTTATGCACTTCTCTCTCGCCTCCTGCGCAGACATCACCCTACAGTGGCTTATTCAACACTCAAAGTCACGGAGAAGCTGAGACCGCGGCCCTTCTCCCTCTGACCAGGGACGGCGGTGATCTAAACCTGAAGCCGAGCTCCCCGCCCACCCCATCCCCCCCAACCCACCCCTCCTCACTCGGTGAGGGGACGGCCCTCTGGGGCTCCCAGAGTCCCATTCTGCTGAGGTTTGAACTCCTGTTTTTATTGTAAAATAAATTGCCCCCCATCTGGGCCCCTAACCTCTCCCCCTTCTCTACCTTCATCCCTTCACCCAACCCTGCTTCCCTCCAGCAGCCCTGGCCCCACGGCCCCCAGCTTCCCCCTGTCCTGCGCCTCTACTTCCCTTTTCAACACTCTCTGTTGTTGTCCTGTGTGTACAGTATATATATGTATATATATTTTAATTTTTTAATTTAAGCAAAGACTAAAATCAACCATTTGATGCTGCAGGGGCCATTCAGGATCTGGGAGGGGGCAGTCTGGAGAGAAGGAAAGAGATGCAGGGTGGGCTTGGGGCAAGTTCAGACCCTAGGCAGAGGCTGGCACCTGGGTCAGGTACCAGCCCCAGGTGCTGGTGGCTGCTTCCGTGTCCTGCGTGTTTCTGTCTCCCAGCCTGGCTTGCCAGAGACCACCAGGCCTAAGGGGCAGGCAAGCGGTGTCCATGCTGCCCCAGCACCCTCTCCGCCTGTTCCTGGTCCCTGGCTCCTGCCCCTACCCAGGGCCCCCACCTCCAGGGCCCACCTCTTTTTCTGTTCTCATTTTGCAGAGTTGCACAAGGAGAGAACTCAGCATGGGGGGTTGGTTCTTTGGGTTTTGTTTTTGTTTATTTGTTTAATTTAATGATTTGTAAAGTGATGTTCCTCTTCCTTTTTTACACTTTTCAGCTCATATTTAACCTCTGTTTGGAATATGATTCTTGTAACTGTACAATTTTTTTTGCCTCCTAATAATAATAACAACAATAAATTACCAATTTTGCGTTGGGGGGTGCGTGGTGCCGGTTATTTTTCTGCTGATGGTAATGGCTGGCCAGCGGGCCCGTGGGGATGCCGGCCCACCCCACACACTGGGCACAAACAGCCACGGGGAGCTGGCCCCCAGTGGGGCACGTGTTCCCCCGGGAACAATGGTCCCTCACAGGACAGCCTCCCACACGTGTGTCTGGGTTCCAGTGTTGCCTCCTTCCCATTCTCTTTTCAAACTTTCATGTGGTCCCAGCCTTGAGCTGGCAGCTGCCAAGCGAGGCTGAGGATCTATCTGTGGAAGGAGCTGCCCGGGCCCGGGTCAGAGTGTCCTGCCTCACTGTGCTCCAACGGAGCTTCTGTTTCTCTACAGCCAGTTCAGCCCTTAGCCCTTCTCTTTTCCAAGTCCCTGACCTCACCTGCCATTAGGGTTGGATCAGAACCAGAACTCTGCCCACCCCTCAGCCCCAGGCTGCAGCTGGAGCCAGTTAAGTGTCTTCCCAGAGTAGTCCAGGCCTGCAGAGCCCGGTGGGTTAACTCCTTTACCTCCTTTCTGTTGGTGTCCTCGCTCCTGGTTTCCTGGGAGAGGCCCTACCTTCACCCCTCTGCCCGTTGAGTCCTCCCCCTACCCTGCCTGTCTAGCCAGACCTCTCTGTGATGCCCACAGCTACTGCCCCAGGGCCTTGTCGGCCCTGCTCACTCAAATCCGAAGCCATCTTGACCCAGTTTTCAATAAGCCCTGCCTCCTGGCTCCGCCTCCCCTTCACCCTGGAAAATGGAGCAGGCCCCTGCAGAACACCCTGTCCCTTCCTGCCTCTAGAGGAAGAAGATGCCACATTTGCCCTTAGTTCTGCAAATGGGCTCCCAGGACCCTGTGCCCTTGGACTCCCCAGTCCTGAGCTCTCCCAGCCCCTCGCCCTTCATCCATGCCCCGGGCTGCTTCTTGGAGGCACTGTCTCTCCCTCAGCCATCAGAGAAGCACCCTGCCTAGAGGGGCAGTCCCCATTCCCAGAAGAGTTTGAAGAAGGATTTTAGATGGGATTTGGGAACTAGAGCTAAGTGATTCTGGGGTGACTTCCAACCCCTAAGGATCTAGTTAAGGAGGTTGAAGGTGGGCCCAGGCTCTGGTCCCCATCCTCATGGCTCATGGCTGGGTTTGCCTCTGGCCCAGAGCCTAGGGATGGACCCACAGTCTTATTCATTTGGGGATTTCAGGGCTGAGGTGCCTCAGGTCTGTCCTCCTTCAACAGAGTAAAAGTTGGAGGTAAGAGGCATTAGTTACCAGTAAGTAAGCCAGCGGGCATCTCCCTAGCCCAGGGTCTGCGTGAAGCAGGTGCCTAATAAGACGTAAGAACTCATTTAAGTTGAACAGGGAACAGACTAGGAATATGGTATAGGTAATTGTCACGTTTAGGGCTTGATGCCAAAACTGGATAAGTTTAAAGACACTGTGATCAGGAATTGTTTAAGACCCCGACCTGGAAAGGGAGAGAAGGTAACAGGCACCAGGCCAGATGCTTGACATATCTTGTCTCATTTAATGACCACAGTCCTCTGTGAAGGAGGGATTGCTTCTGTCTCCCAGGTAAGGAAGTAGAGATAGGCTAAGTGACTGCATTCAGGCCCCAGGGTATATCCTGGAGCTGAGATGGAATGAGGGGGTCCCTGGACAGAGGGGAGTCGCAGAGGATCCTGCCCACAGCAGGGGCTGAGGGCTGCTCAGCTGGGGTCTGCCCTCAGGGGTAAGTGTCAGCATCTCCTCCGAGGACTCCAGCTCAAGTCTACCGCCCACCCCTCTACCTTCCCCCGCCCCAAGCCTGGGACCCCTCAGCAACAAACCACACATTGTTCCCTAGCTGGCCCAGGCTGGAGGGACAGTGGCTCTTTCCCAAGGCAGGCCAGCCTGCTGACTAATTCTGCAAGCCATTCACGTCGGCAGGCCTGGGAGGCAGCGGCAGCGGCAGGGGCTTCCAGCCACCACCTCGCCCCCTTCAGCTCTAAGCAGGCCAGCCAGCAGGAGGGAGGGACCAAGGGTAGCCTTTGTGGAAAGTCCCCCCAAACAGGATGTTGAGGTGTCCCCCACCCCGAGCCTCCCACCCTCAGCCCTGCCCCTGTCTTCACCTCGGTTCACCCGGCCCCCGCCCCTGCCTCCTTAGGAAGCTATTGGTGCGTGGAGGACAGGGTGGGCTGGGGGAGAAAGGGGCTTAGGGGGAGACGGGAGGAAGCACCCCTGGCAGCTCCAAGCACTCGCCCGCCCTTGGCCCCCTCTCCAGCCTGCCCCACCTCCTATCTAAAGTTTCTAGACAAAGCTGGGGGTTCTGGTCACTGTGGCAACAGGTCTGCTGAAAAGTGGGTGGGTGTCATTCCCCAGCACAAAGGGTGTGCGCATGGCAGTACCGTCACCTAGCAACAGCCTCTCCTGGCGTTGTCACCAGCCCTGGGGGTGGGCACCAGGCAGAAGGAACAAGGAAGGCAGTTACGATCTCTAGAGGTGGGGGGAGCTCAGGCCCTGGCCAGGCTGAGACCAAGGGGTATGGGGGGCTAGACAGAGGAAGATGGGGCTGGGGCCACTCCGAAGCCCCTGCCCCTTACCATCCTGGGCCCCTCAGGACGCTTCCTGAGACCCCATTCGGATGGGTGTTCCAGGTGGCCTGGCGACAGGAGTCTCTGTTGGGACCCAGAGCTGACCGTTAGGCAGGGCAGGGTGACTTGGGGGAAAGCTGAGCCTATCTGGGCAAAGAGTGTTGGTGGCCCAGGTGGGACATCGCTTCTGGTTGATGGCACGCCAGCTCCTCAGGGAGCAGCAGGGTGAAGGCGACCCTCCAGGAGGGCCCAGAGGCAGAGCCGGGGGAAGCTGACTTCAGAGATGGGGACCAGCAGGAGGAGCTGCGGGGTCTGTTCGGGACATAGCATGCAGCCCTGGCAGGAAGGGTGCAGTGTGGCGGGGGCGGGCAGGCAGGGGACAGGCAGCTGGGCCATCTATGGGCAAAACAGTCCGTTCTAAGAAACTGAACAAGAGCCGCTCTCAGCGAGAGAGGCTGGGAAGCCCTGAAAGTCACAGAGGGAAGGCCATGGATTCCCTCAAATGGGGGCTTTGTGAAAAGAGGGCAAACCGGAGGCGGGGGCTCCAGAGGAGGTAAGCTGGCAGCCTTTGGACTTCCCAGAGACCCTGGGTCTAGGCCAGAATGAAGCCTGAGTCCTCCGCCTCCCCAGAGCCTCCATCCTCTCTGTCCCTCAAAAGTCATAATGCGAGAGGGCCAGGCAGCAGCCACAGGCCAGGGCCCAAGGGGGTCAGGAAGAATGCCCCCAGGACACTGCCCTGTCCTGGGGGAGGCCCAGAGGCATCGGGCACTGCCAGGACATGGCACAAAGAAGTGCAGGGGGCATAGGCGTAGTTCTATCTAGTTTATTTTCAAGAATGGCCTTCTGTAGGGAAGAACCTAACAGGAGAGGTTTGGACAGGGCCACCTGGGGCACCTCGGAGAAGGGAGAGGGAAGAGAAAAATCTTCTGGAAGAAGGGAGGAGGTCTCCCTGGCTGGGACAGATTCAGTCCAGAGAAAACGGTAGTGAGCCTGGTCAGGCTGAGTCCCCTATTCCAGGACAGACCCCTGGGTTGCGGGTGGGCTCGCCTAACATATAGTCAGGATCCCAGGCAAAGAAAGGGAAGCAGGGATGCAAACAAGGAAGGGAAGGCCGCGTTCAGGCTCCCAGGCGGTGGGACAGAGATTTGGGGCAGTTTTAGGGACCTAGGAGCATCACCGCCCACCCGTGGTAAGAACAGGGCCAGAAGGCCCCCAGAGCAACAGGAAAGGCCCTGCTTGGGAAAGGAGATTCGACACCCCCAACCTTGTCAAGAGGAGCCACGTCCATGTCTAGACACCAAGATGGGCAGCAAAGCAAGACCTATGGGGAAAGAAACAGCAGGCTGGGCTCTGGCTCGGGTGGCGGCCCCTCCCAGCCTGCTCTGCCCCAGCTCCTGGGTCCCCCTCCCCGCTGGGGCCTGGCCTCAGCAAGGCGTGCCCAGGGGCAGGAGCGGGGGGGACTCCCTGGGCTTGTGGAAGTAGATGGAGGAGGACGCCTCGGCTTTGAGCTTGCCGTCCGGGCCTCCGGCCGTCGAGGCCTCCGAGGCCCCGCACTCCTGGCAGCAGCAGCAGCAGCAGCAGTCCAGGAAGGCCTGGCCCAGCGGCCTGCAGATGCACAGGAGGAGCACGGGGGTGACGGCGCCTTTGAAGAAGGTGGAGAACTGGTTGACGAGGCCCAGGAGGTCCAGGGTCTGGCGGGTGAGCTCGGTGGAGAGATAGGCCACCACGATGTTGCAGACGTTCTCCGGGAGGGTGCACAAGGCGTAGACCACCGTCAGGCCCACCACGGTGCTGTTGAGCTGGCTCTCACACTGCTCGTGTTTACCTGCCCGGCACTCCGGCTTCCTACCTGGTGGGCCCCGCACTCGCCACGTCACCAGCTGGCAGGTGACCGTGAAGAGGATGGGCAGGCAGAAGTAGCAGCCAAAGTACCACCACATGCGGGCGTTCTGGTAGGTCATCACCAGCGAGTAGAGGGACTCTGGCAAGCTGGCAGAGGGTTTCATGATGCACGAGTCCACGGTGCCCGTGGTGGGGGCTGGCTCCTGCACCAGCTGCCACAGCAGGAGCTCGGGCACTGCCAGAGTCATGGAGCCCACCCAGATGACAGCCAGCTTGGCCAAGATCGACTGGCACCGCTCAATGGGCCTCACCTTGGGCAGGGTGCTGGTGGCCACATGGAAGCGGTCAATGCCCAGGGCACAGAGGCTAAAAGTCGTGACTCCCAGGGAGGAGACCTGTGGGCAAGGGTGTGGAGGGAGACAGAGGCACTTGATCAAAACCTGTGCAACAGGAAAGAAACTCTGGTTTCTGGCCTAGACAGACCGTGAATTACTTCCTATATGGCATGGGAATAATAGTAACAGTTACCATTTGGTGAGAATTTTCTACCTGTGTCTTCCATACATCTTACAAAACCATCTTACAAACATCTTACAAAAGAAGAAACTGAGGGTCAGGCAGAAAAAGTTGGCAGAGCTGAAGTTGCCCCACACCTGCCTCCTTCCTTGAGCCAGGGGGAGTTCATCCTGTCTCTCCAGACCCCAGTGCTCTCTGAGAGACTGAGAATCATCACTAAGGAAGACCCAGAACTTCAGGACAAAGACATAGAATTTCTGGGTCTTTGGAGCGCTTTTCGCTTCCTGTACCCCCTTACAGGCATTCATTGGGTACGGTTCTTGGGAAGCGTGGCTCGTACACTCGTCCCCTCTCTCTGTCTCTCCCTTCCTTCCTCTCCCCCTTGTCCTGAAAAGCCCAGGGCCTGACTGCATGGGGAGCAGCCCCCTTCAAGCAGCCTGGGCCCACCATCCCTGCATGCTATTCATCGAACGCACAGGAAGATCAGCCGTGAGCCAAGAGGAAGAAGCCCCAGCAGAGGGGAAGAAAGTGCCAAAGAGCATAAAAGAAGAGAACCCTCCCAGCTCTCCAGCGAGGCTCAGCCACACTCCCACTGGGCTCCGCCCCCGCCCCTACATCCCAATTCTTCCCTCTTCTGGCCGGGGGAGCACAATCCCTGGCTTATTCGCACTGCTGAGTGTCCTTTGTGAACCCCAGCCCCCTCTCTTGGCAGAGGAGCCCAGGCCTGCAGAGGAGCAGCCTTCGGGCTCCAGCCTCGGCAACAACACCATTCTTTCTCCTTCCTTCCCCGCATCTCGAAGCATATCCAAATTTTATTCCAGGCTGCCTTCCCCACTGCTCTCTGCGAGGGGCCCTCCTGACATCCTCCCAACAAGAGAGTTCTGGGCAAGTGTGCTTTGTCCCCCCATGCCCATTCCATCTCCCAGCCCAGCAGGAGCGCCTCCGTCAGCTCAAGGACCATCTCTTTCCCCGGGTCAGAGCCTACATATTAGGCATTTTGGACCCACAGTCGAGCAAGGCCAGGTACCCATTGACCTACCAGTCACATGCAAGAAAGTTTATGAAGTCGGCATTTTGCCCCTCTTGCCCTTATACTATTCCCAAATAAAATCCAATGATTTTAATTCTAAACACTTTAATGCACATTACCCATTTAAACCTCCAAAGGAAAAAAGGGAGCTGGGGAGTGCAGCTCAGTGGTCGAGTGCTTGCCTGGCATATATGAGTCCCTGGGTTTAATCCCCAACACCAGAAGGAAAAAAAAATCATTCAAATAGTTATTGCTGTTACTGTTATCCCCAATTTACAGATGAGGAAACTGAGGTTTAGGCAGGTTAAGTAACTTACCAAGCTCACTCGGCTAGCAATTAGCAAAAGCCGGTTTTCTAAACTAGACTGTCTGACCACTCACAGCTCACCCAGGTGACGATGATGTTATCCCACGTTGTAGGGATGACCCAGAGTACCCTTAGATTACCATCAGTGGGCGCCTGGGCTTAGGAGGACAGGAAAGGATGGTTCTAACTACTGATCTCAGAGAGTCTGTCCAAGCATGAAGTCATCGCTAACACAGCCGACGGGGTGGAGAGCTAGGAACAGGACCTGTATTCAATGCTCCATCCTGACTGGGCACAGTGATGCACATCTGTAGCCCCAGCTACTCAGGAGATTGAGGTAGGAAGATACCAAGTTCAAGGCCAACCTAAGCAACTTAGTGACACCCTAACTCAAAATAAAATTAAGTGTGAACATGGCACCGTTTGTGCTGCTACCCTTCTGGGGGCTCCTGGCTCCTACCAGCCTCCCAAGTGGCCCTTTAGCACTATCAGAGTTCTACTTGGGGGATCTGCCACATGACAAGGTGGAGTGGTTGGAAACTCGGACTGACCTTGAGTATCACCACTGGTTTCCTGTGGTTCTAGCTCATCAAACAATGAAGATGTTTTAAAAGAAGAAATGATTTGGAAGAAACTTTGGAAATAACTAATATAGTATGCTCCATATAATGATTATAGAAGTTTCTCTGGATTCAACAATCGATAGAGTTTTGAATGTCAGAGAAAAAGTTATACATGAATATATATGAAGTCGGAGTTTGTGTTTCACATTACTAAATGAAAGAAAAATACTTCTGTATTCTTCAAATAAAATTAGATAAAATTAAAAAGGCTGAGGATGTAGCTCAGTGGTAGAGTGCTTGTCTAGCATGTACAAGACCCTGGGTTCAATCCCCTGTACTGAAAAAGAGAAAGAGAAAGAAATGCCTGATATTTGATTCCTTCTACAACCAGGCAGGCAGGTCACCTAGGTCACAGAGCATCATCCATGGAGAAAAAGCAGCCTTCACAGGGAGACCACAGTCACTCCAGGGTTTAGTGTTTATTATGTAACCAAGATTTAAAAGGCCACTTAAAGGCTGGGGAGGTGACTCAGTGATTGAGCACCTACCTAGCATGTGTGAGGCCCTGGCTCAATCGCCCGTACCCACCACCCCCCCACACACACACGCAAAGGCCACTTGCTTATTCTGTGTTCTCGTATAGAGATAGCAGCCTTCCTGGTCCACATATGTGGGTACACTTGGGCAGTGATTAAGCTGTCTCTGTGATCTACACAACCTTTAACACCATGTGCTTATCTTAATGAAGAAAGTCCCAGAAGCAGGGACTTAGTGACACATTTTAGAATTAGTAGAATGAGCCAGCTAGAAGGGCCATCTGGTCTACCCACCCTGCTTTGGTGGGAGATAAGGAAATGGAAGAGGGGGTGTGGGCTGCCCAGAGACACCCAGCACGTCAGGGACAGAGCGGAGACCAGGGACCCTGTTGGTTCCGGGGCTCAGAAGTGAGTCTTCTCTTTCAGAGAGGATTTAGAAGGTGAATGATGGAGATGGCAGCAATGACACCGATAACCACAGTTGGCGGGGAAGGAAGTTCTGTCCTTCTGGCGTTTGCACTCGCAGGGAGCAGGAGGCAGGATGGTGAGGAATTAAGATGGGGAGCTGTGGGTGTGGGGCAGCGGCAGTGGGTACAGAGGGAAAGAAGGAGACTTAACAAAGGACAGAGGGACTTCTTGGGTGGAACAGTGGGGGAGGGCAGAGGCAGAGAAAGCAGCAGCTTGGGTCCAGAGAACCGGCGAGAGACTTGCCCAGAGTTTGCTCCCGCCCGGGTTGGGGCTGAACCCCAGGTTCCTGCACACCACCACGTCCCCTGGCCCACCTTGTTCTCCTGAGAGCTACCGGAAACCAACACCAAGTTCAATTCTTTCCCCAGCCCCAGGGAGAAGTGAGTGAAGTCAGAGCTCCAGGGGTCTGGGGTTCTGTGCACCCAGATCCCAGGGCCTGAAGGAAACTTTGAGCTGCTGCGAGGAATTGCAGCCCCACAGCTGAGCTCTGGAAGCGAACACACTCACCTCCATGAAGGGCACGGCCCGGCAAGAAACGTCACCCAGCAGTCTCTGCTTGGTGATCTCGTTGAAGATGACAACAGGGAGGCAGAAAAAGAGAACCAGGAAGTCCCAGAGGGCCAGGCTGGCGAGGATGGAGTTCCAGGCACTCTTCAGGTAGTAGCTGTGCCACACGATGCACATGACTGACAGGTTGCCCACTATGCCCACGGCGAACACCACCAGGGCCAGGAGCATGATGGCGTAGGCACTGTAGGAGCTCTCGGTCACCGGGTACAGAGGGTTCTGGATCCGCAGCCTCTGACCTGGCACCCCCGTCAGGTTGCCCCTCAACTCCTGCCCGCTGCTCAGGGTGCCCCCATCCTTGTCTGGGCTGGGGCTGGTGGCCTCCAACAATTTGGTGGGCTGCAGGCCAGCAGGGTGGATGGGCCGGGGGTACTCAGCCCACTCCTCAGGCACGTAATGCTGCACCTCTTTGGCCTCCTCATCCTCAGTGCCTCGCTTGGATCGGCTCTGCTGCTCTTGGGCCTCGGCTGTGTGCCTGCCCAAGGGCGAGGGGGCACCCCCAGAGACCCTGCTCAACCCTGCAGCCAGCACCACAGTAAGAGACACAGCCAGGGGACACAGCCACCGCATGGCCGGACAAGCAGGACACAACTGCCCTGGGGAGAGCAGGTGAGGGCAGAAGACCCAAGAGCTGGTGGAATCAAGAGAGGCAGCTGGCCGGCTGGGTCCGCCTCCAGTCAGGCGTCTGGCATGGCCGGCCCTCCCTCCCACCCCGTTGGCCACAGGCTGGCCAGGGCCCTCTGCTGGACACAGAGGAGTCTTTGCTGCCCTCAACATGTCATCCTCCGGACACTCCCTCTCAGGTCCCTGGACCACAGCAGATCAGACTGGGGCCCTCAGAGGGCACCTGCTCCAGGCCACTTAGAACAGGGAGAAGATGTAGCTTGCCCCATAAGGCAGGAGAAGAACTGAGTAAACTCTAAGGCAGCTCCTACATTAAAAACTGAGCAATAGGACTCGGGGTGGTGTAGCTCAGTGGGAAAGGGCTTGCCTGCATGCACGAGGCCCTGAGTTCCATCCTGATCCCCAGCACTATCCAAAACACACAAACAAACAACTGAACAATAAGACTCACTGCAATTATTGAACACTTACTAAGTCTTAGCATACAGCTGACGTTTTTTTTTTCTGTTTTGTTCTTATAGTGCTGGGGATTGAACCCAGGGCCTCTCAAATGCTAGGCAACCACTCTACCATTGAACTACATCCCCAGCCCTTTTATTTTATTTTGAGACAGGGCCTCACTAAATTTCCCAGTCTGGCCTCAAATTTGAGATCCTCCTGCCTCGGCCTCCAGAGTAGCTGGGATTACAGGCATGCGCCACTGTGCCCAGCTTCAGCTAATTTCTTACTGAACCGTCACTCTTTTCTATGGGGTAAATACTATTGTTACCTATTTTAACCTAATTGTTTTAGGTTCGAAATATGAGATTTATAGAGGTCAGTCACTCTGTACATAGCAGATATGAGGCAGAGCCAGACTCAGATCCTGAATCTAACTCCAGAGCCTTGAACTCAATTCTGTTCTCAACGGTCAAGAGCCCACCAACTTGCCTCCTAACCACAAACTCCTGGAGGAAAGCAGCAACAAGCAAGGTTTCAAAACAGCACATTCTTGACTGGAGATGTAGCGCAGTGGTACAGCACTTTCATCTGGCATGCCTGAGGTCCTGGGTTTGGTCCCCAGCGCCACAACACGCACACACACACACACACACACACACACACACCCTGAGCCAGACACAAGGTGGAAGGGCATTTGCAATAGCACATCTTTTCTGGGTACCTGCCACGCTCTAGGAACTTTGGCATACAAAAATGCAAAAGACTTCTGCCACCAAGGAGCTTTTAGTTCAGGTGGAAAATAAATATGCAAATCAATAATTACAACTCAGTGCGTTAGATGCTTTGGTAAGCAAGGGTCATGATGCCAAGGGATCCCAGAGAAGCCTGGGGGAATCTGGAAGGTGTCCAAAGCAAGGTGATATTTGAATGGGTCCTGAAAAATTCCTGAGTTTGCTGGCGGACTGCGGAAAAGAAGGGAGCTGGGGACAGAAGATACGGCACCTGCCAAGGCTTGGCGGTGTGAAAGTGCACGGCATCCTGCAAAATGTCACAGAGCTGCAGCCCACGTCGGGGAGCTTGGGGAGAGGGCATGAGCACACGGGGCAAGGGAGGAAGAACCAGGAAGGACTTTGTACGCTTAGCCAAAGAGCTGAGATATGATCTCAAAGGCAACAGAGAGTACCACTGGTTGGGATGCAGAGGGAATGGCCTTGTTCAGGTTATTTTCAAGGGGTCCTGGATGGGGAGCTGTGTGGCCAGAGCCGGAGATGCACAGATTCCAGGGAAAGCCAACAGCACCAAGGGGCTCTGGCTGTGTGTGGGGGTGGGAGAGAGGTCAAGGCTGATCCAGGCCCAGGTCCACCTGCTTGTGGGGGACAGATGAGGAACCCTGGCATGTGAGGCATGGGATCTCAGCAGATCAGCAGAGAACTCAATCGTCCCGTTCGTTGTCACTGCTCCCCAGGTCCCCACGGTGGAGAGAAGCCAGGATTCCCGCTCCATGTCCTTCCTCAGAAAGGTTGGGGAAAGGACAGCAGGAGACACATGGGGGAACCAGGACCTCACCCTGAGTCTCCCCGGGTGGCCCATGTTCAGAGCCGAGCCTCCCTAAGCCTGCTGGAGAATGACTCAGATCTTTCTCTCCTGCCAACTTCCATGGACTAGGCTGCTGTCACTGAGACCCACCGCCTGCTGTCTGTGGTATGGGTTTGTTAGCTGTAGCTTCGGCATTAGTTATTGATCATTCACCAGGTGCATGTTCTTTCTTATCTTTTTCTTTTTGGTACTAAGGATTGAACGCAAGAGCACTCTACCTCTGAGTTACATCTACAGCTGCCCCCTCCTTTTTTAAAATTTTGAGACAGGTTCTCACTAATTTGCCATAGCTGGCCTCGAATTTGCAATCCTCCTGCCTCAGCCTCCAGAGTCGCTGAGATTACACCCAGAGAGAACCACCATGCCCGGCTCTGTCTATGAATGTTGCACTTTTTGTTTTGTACTGGGGATTGAATCCAGTACAAAATCCACTTTACCACTGAGCTACTTTCCCAGCCCTCCACCACCATTTTTTTGAATTTTGAAAAAGGTTTGCTGAGGCTGGCCTTGAACCTGCAATCCTCCTGCCTCAGCCTCCTAAATTGCTGGGATTAGAGTTGTGCACCACCATGCCTGGTTGGACTCTGTCTTAAACACTTGATATAATTATCACTAACCTTTCATGATTACCCAGGTTCAGAGAGGTGAAGTAACTTGCTCAAGGCTACACTCATCCTCTTATTTTTCAGAAGTGGAAAATGTAGACCAGAGGATTCAAGTGTCAAGGCCAGGCACTGAGAAGACCAGCCTCTCGCCTGAGATCCTTGGTGCCCCACAGGCAGGTACCAACTGTGCATGGGGCTGTCGCATGAAACCAGCAAACATTAGTTCTCTGCTCTTTCCTTATATTCATGAATACGCCCCACCCCACCTCATGGTGTGTCTTGTACAAAGCAAGTGCTGAATGCCTGCAAGAGCACCCCTCGACTGCTCTCTGATCAGACAGCTGGAATGCATGAGGCCACTAGGTGGAACCAAATGTTTAGTGATGGAAGCCGAGGGCTGTTCTGCAGGCCAGCACCCTCCCACCCTAGCCCAGCCCGCGCCAGCCCACACTCTCTGTGCCGGTTTGAGGAGGCCATCAGAAAAGACAGATGGGTTCTCAGAGACCAAGAGGATGATGGCACTTACCCACTGTTTCGCCACCCCTCCTGAGGGTGCCCAGCGTGGGTCCCCAAAGTGCTCTTTCCTACTATCCCTTCTTCAACTTCAGGACGATTCCTCTGTCAGAATCAAGCTGGAGGCAACCCTCAGTCAGAAGCATGCCAGGCAGAAAGGGAAGACTTTCCTAACCCTTGGGAATGGTTTCTATGATCCCAGGAATTCCCCGTCCTTCTCCCTGGGGATTTCCCTTAAGAGTAGTTCCAGAGAAGGTAATTAGTGGGAGGGGTGGCAGAGAGCTGGCGCTATCCCCTAGCATTGAATGAAGTGAGGGTTTGGGCCCACCACCCATGCACAGTAAGAGCTAACACTGTATTGAGTCGATGCTATTTGCCAGGCATTCTCCAGCTGAGCGCACTTGCTGTACCCAGACTGCCTGGATTTCGTTGTGGATGCCACTAGCCAAGGATGTGACTTTGCTCAAGTGCTTAACCTGCACCTCGGCTTCCAGGGGTGCAGCATGTTCCAGGCTTGCTGAGAAGATGAGTGGGTTCATCTCTGCAGGTCTCTAGAACAAGGTAAGCAGGACCCGGATGTCGGCCATTGGCGAGCATTGGTTCATTCAGTTCTCACAGCAGCCTTAGGAGGATATATTCACATCACAAATTTCAAAATCCAAGCTCTGAGAGGCAGGAGAGAGACAAAGAGGCAGGGAGGACATATTCTGGGAGAAGTTCTTCTCCTGCCAGGGACGTCTCTCTGATGTCCGCTGGCACAGACAAGGGCTAACAGAGTGGGTCTGAGCCCACTGGATCCCACTGTCAAGTCTCCTTCAGGTTCTGACCTTCCAGAACCAAGGGACACTTGGTCGCTGCTCAAGGCAGAAGGCCACTAGCAGGAAAGTGTGCTTCCCAAAGTCAAGGACTGGGACCTGGTCCCAACTCTGCTGCTCACTAGCCCCACGATGTCAGCAATCACTGAGTCACTCATTTTATAAGTATTTGTTGAGCACCTAGTGTGTGCTAGATACTCACAGAGTGAAGGGCATGGTGTGACCTCTGTCCTCATGAAATTCACTCAGGCAACCAATGGGAAAAAAAATAGGCCCAAATAACAGAACTGTAAATTATAATGAAGAACATGGAGGAAAACACTAGGATCCCGTGAGGCCATAGAACTATTCTGTCCTTCAACTTTCTCCTCAATAAAAAGCAATGAGCATTGTCCTGGGTCCAAGTTCTCGAAAGGATTTTATTGAGATTAAATGTGGTCATTGCGAGGGCATGTTTTTGGGGGAGGGAGGTTCCAAGGATTGAACCCAGGGGCACTTAACCACTGAGCTGCATCCCCAACTTTTTTTATATTTTCTTTAGAGACAGAGTCTCACTGTTGCTTAGGGCCATGCTACGTTGCTGAAGCTGGCTTTGAACTCTCGATCCTCCTGCCTCAGACTCCTGAACCATTGGGATTACAGGCGTGCACCACCGCGCCTGGCAGGAAGGGTGTTTTTTTAAAGGCAAGAGCTCTACCGTAACTTACGTCAGTGGTTCTCAAATCGTCTCAAACAGCAGGGACAGCAATACCTGGAAATCTATTTTCAACACCCACTTTCAGACCCTACTCTGGATCTGCCAAACCAGAAACTCTGGGGGTGGGACCCACAATCTGTGTTTTAGCAAGTCCTCCAAGGAATTTTAATTTTTCTTTTTTGTGGTGCTGGGGATTGAGTCTGGGGTCTTGTGCGTGCTAGGCAAGCACTCTACCATAGAGCTACATACCCAGCCCCACGTGGGGGTCTAACACAGGCTACCATTTGAGAACTACTACATAAGCTATTCCCATTGCATTCAAATGGGGCGGGGTCCCCTTGGCAAAGCCTTGGGCAGGTTCTTGTAGGAGGATACAGAGGGAGGAAACACTCCCTAGAATCCTGCAGACCATGGACTTACTTAACCCCTTGGTGACCAAGGCCAAGGTCTTCCTTTCTGCATTTTCAGTGCCTGGTATTCAGAAGATGCTTTAAAAAAATGTGCATAAAAATAAAAGGCCTAATATGGTGCTGAAGGTTTGTAATCCCAGTGACTCAGGAGGCTGAGGCAGGAAGACCAGGAGTTCGAGGCAGCCTGAGCAACTTGTGAGACCCAAAATAAAAAATAAAAAGGGCTAAGGGCGTGAAAAAAAGGGCCAGGGATGTGGCTCAGGGGTAGAGCAGCCCTGGGTTCAACCCCCAGTACAAAAAAAAAAAAAGTGAGCAAGCAAAGAAGAAGCATTAAGTTGCTCACCCAATCCTGCCATTCCGTGATGTCAAACTTTCTTCAGTGGAGGCAAAGGTGAGGAAATTTCTGGCTATCTCAACAAAAGTAAACTTTCAAAGTAGGCAGTGGGAGGGCTTCCGACCATCCCCTACTCTTGCCCCAAGATGCTCGTGGGATCTCTGTGGCCCTTCCCCAGCCATGGCAGCTGGCTCCCCTGTAATACCATGCTCCACCACACCCATTTTTCCTCACGATCGCACAGCATGGCTAAGCAAGACCAGAAGGTCCGAAGGCAAGGAAAGGGACACCAGCGAAGCCACAGCAAGGAGCCAAACGATCTGGCCCGCAGGTGTTATCCTGTCTTCAGGTCCCCGAGCCCCGCCATTGTGGCTCCTAGCTGGCACCACGACCAGGAACTCACCTACAGGCATCTACTCTCATCCAAGCCCAACAGAGAGAGGGTTGGGAGAGGTCCTCTCTCCGCGTACCCAAAGACCGTCGTCCAGTTAGGGCTTCCCACCAAGGACCCTTCCAATGACGGGAACTAGCCTTTCAGGACCAACTGGCTGACCCATCAGAATGAACCCCAGCCAGGTGTGGTGGTGCACCCCTGTAATCCCAGTAACCCAGGAGGCTGAGGCAGGAGGATCATGAGTTCAAAGCCAGCCCTAACAACTCAGCTTGGCCGTAAGCAATTTAGAGAAACCCTGTCTCAAAATTTTTTAAAAAGGGACTGAGGATATGGCTTAGGGGTTGAGTACCCTGGGTTCAACCCCTAGTATCAAAAAAATGACCCCAAAAAGTCTGTTTATTTGTTTGCAATACTGGGGATTAAACCCAGGGGCATTCTACCACTGAGCTACAGCTTTTTTTATTTTATGAGACAAGTTATCGCTAAGTTGCCCAGGCTGGCCTCAAACTTTCAATCCTCCTTCCTCAACCTCCCAGGTAGTTGGGATTGCAGGCATGTACCCCCACAGTGGGCTTAACACCCTAAGTTTTAATGAGAAATACACATACTATAGGAAGGGAGTAAATCAAGTATTTCTTTATTGAATGCGTACTATGTACCGAACACATAACAGATGCTCAAAAGCCCGTTTTCTTAACCCCTCCATTGGCAAAGAAGCAAGGAGGTCACTACCTCTCAAGGCACCTTTTTGCTGTTTTGTCCCCTCTCCATGCTGGGGATTGAATCCAGGAATGCTCTAAACACTGAGCTACCTCCCCAGCTCTTTTGATTTTTATTTTGAAACTAAATTATTGAAGCTGTCCTCCAACTTGAGATCCTCCTGCCTCAGCTTCCTGAGTTGCTGGATTACAGGTGTCCGTCCCATGCCTGGCTCAAAGTTGCCCAGTCTGATTCTAGGTGGCTATGATAACATAGAAGTTGCTCTCTTATTGGAAACGTGGCTCAAGAAAAACCTACCCTTTTGTTCTGGTCCATGCCTGGAAGACAGAGCATACGCATGAACGGAAGACCCTCAGGTGTGCACAGTTCACAGACACAAAGTCAAATACATAAGGAGCAGGGCCATGGCCATAGGTGGAGGCGTGAGAGGGCAGAAGGAGGAGTGGGGCTACTCGAGGGCCACCAGATGGGCCCTGGTGAGTCAAAGCAGGTTTCCTAGAGAGAAGGCTCAGAGGGGATTGGTTCAGGAACAGAGTCTGGTTGGAAGTGAGGCAGCCAATTCTGCAGAAAGATGAGACAGAAGTTCCAGGCAGGAAGGCAGCTGGTGGGGAGGGAAGACTGGCTCCAGGAATAGCCAGCCTGTGGGGTGGAGCCTGTTGTCATCCAGCCCAGGACTCCTGAAGCCAGGCAGTTGGGCCAGGGCAACCGTGGGGTAGGGCCATAGCTCCCCTCCCGCCGTGGATCTAGGGACATTGGACTGTTCTACAGACACCTGTACTGGATTTTCATCCTCAGGTGACTGGAGGAACCCTCTGGAGTGGAGAGGGTTGGGATAAAAATCCTAGGGGACAGGGGATCCCCAGGCTGTGGTTGTGGTGGGTTCCCCTGCAGCCCCGGGGCTCATGGGGAAAGCTGCCAGTGTCTATTTAAGTGGGGACTGGGGTCCCCAGGGGCTTGCTGCCTAGCTGACTGGCCCCCACCCTGAGCCCCTTGCCCTTGGGTCCGTCACTTGGCCACCTTCCCCTTTTCACCCCGCACCACACAGCCACAGGACAACCCGGCTCGGACAAGCAGATTATTCATTGCCAGGTGCCCTGGCCGTGTCCTTTCTGCTTTCTTGCCCTGATGTCCTGACTTGAGCTGCCAGTGCCCGAGCTCAGCACAAAAGAATGTAGCACAGAGCCAGAGAGGAGGGGCCGACCCTGCCATGGGAGCCTCTGCCTGGCCAGTTTTCGGCAGGCAGGCTGGGTGGGAACCGAGGCCAAAGATGGTTGAACTTCTACTCCCAAGTCCTCCAGGGCAGAAGAGCAGCACCTTCCTCCACTTCTTTGAAGCTGGTGGGTTGTCCTGGACACTGCATGAAAGTGAAGTCACATAAATCTGTATTCCCTCACTCCTTAGCTGGGCAGCCATGGGTAAGTCACTTAACCTGTCTGAACCACTGGCCTCCTTTTTAACTGTAAGTAAGGATGATAATATGCACCTCCAACATTGCCCTAAACATTAAATGATACAACTTAAATAACATATTCCTGACGCAAAGTATTCTTTTTTTTGGGGGGGGGGGGTGCTGGGGATCGAACCCAGGACCTTGTGCTTACAAGGCAAGCACTCTACCAACTGAGCTATCTCCCCAGCCCCCGCAAAGTATTCTTAATAAATATCAACTCCCTCCCTCTAGTCCCTCCCCCGCTGTACACCTGCCTCATTCCCAGGCTCCCACTAAGAGCACTGCTCAAATGCCCTCGAAGGGTGCAGGCCCCCAGAAATCTCTAGGCTAAGAGGTCTCTGGGCTCACTGTCCAGCCAGTCTGGCAATGCAGCTCTGGCTTAGATCGCTGAGGGACCTCTGGCCATCTTGCCAATATCCCAGGCATCTGAGAAAGACAGGAATGGGTTTGAGGGCTTCCTCTCCTCGCCCCCACCCCAGAGTGGAGAGTTCATTCTCTGCCCACCTTAACCATTGCCCCAGATGGGGACAGAGAAGAGGCAGCAGGAGCTTCAAAGGATGCGGGGAGGGCAAAGGTCCCTGGCTACACCTCCTTGTGGGAAAGATGGAGGAAATTCCCTGCATGCAAAGGAGGCTAAAAATAGACACCGAGACCCCACCCCCAGCTTGGCTGGGTCCTGCCCAGCCCTGGAATAACAGCGCAGACTCTAGTCCCTGGGATAGTCAGGGCCAAGCTAGCTGCCTGGGATCTTGGGAGAACCAGGTGCAGTGGCGCATGCCTGTCATCCCAGTGACTTGGGAGGCTGAGGCAGGAGGAGAACAAGTTCAAGGCCAGCCTCAGCAATTTAGCGAGACCCTGTCTCAAAATAAAAATTAGAGAGGATGATTGGGGATGTAGCTCAGTGGTAAAACACTCCTGGATTCAATCCCTGATATCAAAAAAAAAGGAAAAAAATCTTGGGAGAATGACTCCAGTCACAGGCAAAACTCCTCCACCTCTGTCTTTGACTGTGTGGTCAAATCTTGCCCTCTTCCTCCTGGCTGCCCCTGCCACCACACACACACACCCTGCCCTCTTGGTGCCGGTGGTGGAACCCAGGGCCTCATACACGCTCCCAGCCCTTGTCCCCACTCTGAATTTTCCTGGGATTTTTTCTTTTTCTCTCCTATCTAACTCAGCATAAAAGTCCTGTGGGTCTGCAGGCCTCACCTACAGACTCGTATATTGTCTTGCCTGGGTTTGGGTCTTTGACCTCAGAAGCTGAGAGTCCTTTGCTAAAGCTCCCGATCATTCCCTCATGAGAACAGACTGCAGTGGCCAACGGACCTTGTTCATCCCTGTCTCTCCAGTGTCCAGCCTGGTGTCCAGCACAAAGCACACACCTCCTCGTGCACATTAGTTGTTTTATTCTTGGCAGAATTCTGCTCGAAGGAGTGGCAGGCTTCTGTCAAGGCCAGGTCTAGGATCAGTACTGCAGAGCAAGAGCTCCCTGCATCTGGCAGTCTTCAGAGCACGAAACAGATCCCTCCAGGGTTGCCACGAAACAGACGTACAGGAGCCCATGTCCTTCTGTCAAGGTCCCTCTAGCACACAGCACTCCAGTGCTTATGAACTAACAAGTGCCCCTCAATTCTGCCATCACTTGGCAGGTCCTAGCAGGAAGGTCAGAGGGCAATACAAGCACATTGCCCTTCCCCAGGTTTTCCTCTGGGCATGCTCTGTCCACCACTGCCAGCTGGGAGCATCCCCCAAGAAGTCCTCCATTTTGGCAGGAGACCCTTGCCACCAATAATGAGCTCTGAGCCATCCTCTGGATGGGCCTGGGGCTCACCTATAAAATGGGGCTTTGCTAGGGGAGTTCTCTGTTCCCATGAAACCCAGCATTCCCAGAGGAACCTCCATGGAATGGATGATACCTGGTTGATATTGTTTTGTTTTATTGATTGATTGATTGCAGAGAATAAGGTGAAATTAGAGAGAAATTTTCTAGACCACTGCTGGCCTAACAGTTCACAGAAAGCTGTCACTGGGCATTGGTGAGATATTTTCAGGTCTATTGCAATTCCCGGACATCCTCCCTTTTGCCAATTTCAGAGCCAGGAGATGAAGGAGAATGGAGATGGTGGTGACCTTGGCAGAGACAGGAAGAAACAGGGCTAAGGGTGGGTAGGTTTTCGTCTATCTCAGGTGCATATTTATGTATTTGTCTCTGTGCGTAATATGCATCCGTGAGCATCTCCTTCCATATTAGAATTACAGAGCTCTCCACATGCAGCTGTATAAAGAGTTTTCTATTTCTCTCTGGAATGGCTGGGGCAGGGGTGTGGTCCAACAGATGGTTAGCAGGTTACAGGTGTGTCTGGCTGAAAAAGGTACCTGGCCCAGGGCCTCCTGATTGGCTCTCAGTGAGTCACGGCAGTTGGGTTCCTGGAGCGGAGCTAATTGGCTGTCATGGAGTCGGGTTCATGCCCTGTCTTATCTTTAGGGCCTTCTCCTGCTGGCCCAGACGGACAATGTTCCCTGGATTGGCAATGACGCTTGCAGGCTGCTGACTCCAGGTCAGTGGGACGTGCCCTTGGGTGTCTTTCCCAGCAGTGTGTGGGTTCACCTTGACCTCACCACGCCCTGGCTCCTCAGCCTTCCAGCAGCACCTGATGGATGACACCCCCCAAGGGAGTGATTTGAGGGGTTGGCTGGCTGGGACCTGGCAAAGACCGACCAGCATGAACTGAAGAAAGTGTTTGTGGGTAAACATTCTAGAAACCAACCGTAGACCCTGGAGAAGCCTCCAGGGAGATGGGCAGAGGATGTTGCCATGGTAACTCAAAGATCATCTGGGAATCTGGGCAGAGAGCAGGAAAAAGATAGTTGGCAGGGGTCCCTGCCCTGGCTGTTCAGACCCCACAGGTTCCCAGACACTCAGACCATGGGAAGTATTCTGCTTCCCCCCAAGTCACATGTACCCACAGTTTTTCATCTTTCCTAGGTCTGTGCAGGTGTGACTGCATGCCCTTCCAGAAGGGCAGGGCCTGGAAGGCTATCCCTGTTTGTGATGGGCAAAGCAAGGCCTGGTTGAGGGCGGGTACCTGCTGCCCAAGGTCATGAGGCGGAGACTAGCAGGCAGCAGGAACCCAGTGGGCCTGGAGACAAGTGCTCCTGCTGCACTTGGCAAAGCTCTCTGCCTGTCCCCTAGAAGAGATGAGGCCTTCAGTCTTCCTTAGTGTTCCAGGAACCGCTCAACTTGGGTGTTGGAAGTAGCTGGCACAATAATCTTGGCTCAGGGCTGCACTTCTGAGAAGCTCCCAGACTTCAATACACAAACAACCTGGCACTTCCCATCCTCCTCCTGTCTGTCTGTCCGCCTGAGCAGATACAATTTCTGAGACCGGGCGGTAGTGGGGGTACTTAGGCTGCAGAGGCCTTGGCAGGCACTTGGCCAGCTCCCTGTGGCTTCCAGGCCGTTGGTACCCTGGACTCCTAGCTCTTGTATGTCCAGATTGGCAGAGTTGCCATCCAGGATGCCTTGGCAGAATGCCAGAGGGAATTTTCCACCTGCCTGGCTTTGTTGTCTGCTCTGTGGTCTGGAACCTGGCCTGGAAGGGGCAGGCCCCCTGGGGTATCTAGAGGGGAGCTCCCAGGTTGTTTGGGGCCACCTCATGCAGAAATTGCCAGATTTTCCCTTCTTCCATGAGCCAACAGAACCTCTTTTCCTTATTGAAGGAGATGCAGGAGCTGGTGGGAGATGTGGGAAAGGTGGGCACTGGGCTGGTGAAGCCCTCCCAGGGTGCCAGGGTTAGAAGGAGCCAGTATTCATCCAGTTGAGTCCCTTCCTCATACAGATGGGCAGACTGAGGCACCAAGAGGAGCTGATGGACATGCTGCAGGTCACAGAGTAGGTGGTAACTAAGTCAGGACTCAAAGTCAGATTTCTAGAATCAGAGAGTTCCATATCTTCACTGTGCCTTTTAGTCTTCCTGAGAGCTCTCCTATCCCCTGACCTCTCTCCTCCAACCAAGGTTGAATTCGGTGTAGGGGCAAAAGTTGTGACACCTTTCCTCACCTATCATACGGGTCACAGATGACGTGCCTGCAACAAAAGTCAGGTTAACAGGAGTAAAGCATAACAAATGTGTTTAATGGAAGGGTTACGTGTTCAGAGCTTTCAGAGAGACCCAGAGGCCCAGGGAGAACCATTTCCAAGCCTGGTTTTGATGGAGAATGGACAGCTGTGTTTGGACAAAGGGCACGATCTTAATCTAAGGGACTGAGGGGCACCCAGCAGGGCCTGTCTGTTCAGATTCCTCTGGCCTCTCTGTGCAGGCTTCTTCCCTCCTGGGCATGGGGCAGGGTCTCTGGGAATGAGGGTTTTGAAGAGAGTAAGGGGAAGAAGAGTTCCAGGTCTTCGACGTGCTTCGTGGTTGGATTCTGGCGATTGAATGGGGCCTTGCATAGGCTAGGTACGCACTCACGCCCCAGCTGTATCCCCAGCTCTTTTTAAAAAATTTTATTTTGTGACAGGGGTCTCTCTAAGTTGCTCAGCTGACCTCAAACTTATGCCTTAGCCTCCCAGATCTCTGGGATTACAGGTGTACGTCACAGTCCAGCTGGGATTCTGGTCTCTATGACTCCCTTTGGGGAGAAAGGGGGCGAGAGATAGGAGGGCAGGGGAGGGTCAAAGGCCTTGCTTCAGAGACCCCCTAGCCTCTGGTTTAGAGGACTCAGTTCTCCCCATTGTGGGGTGTCATTGCTAAGCCCCAACACAGGTTGCTGGTTTCCAGCCCAGGTCCCTTTTACATGCCTTATCTCCTGGCGCCGGGCTGTGGGGCTTAGCCTGCCCTCCACAGCTCCTCAGTATAAGAAGCAGCCCTGGCAGCACCTGCCACCACCTCAGTGAACCCTTGCTCTCCTGGCTGAGCTCTGGGGGTGGCCTCAGGCCGGGGGTGGCCTCAGGCAAGGGGTGAGGCAAGACTGCCCTAAAAGTGAATGAAGAGTGAACCCACCAGCGACCAAGGGAGGCAGGAAGGAAGCCGGGAAGAGAACAGAGCAGATGGCCGAGGCCCCAGGGCTGGGCAGGATGGCTGGAGCCTTCTTAGGGAGCCTTTTTCATGCCCCCACAAGCACTTCACCTTGCTAGGGACCTCCCAAACCTCATCTGGCCCCGGCCACCTGTCAGGGGTGGGGCCAGCAGTGCCCCATCATCCCTGAGCCTGGAGCGGTCTATCTCTCCCCGCTGCGGTGAGGTGGCCCAGTCGCACCTGCTCCCTCCCTGGAGTAAACAGCAAATGGGAGGCCCTGGGCGTGGGCGGAGCGAGGCTGAAACTGGGTGCTGGAGCTGGCTGAGTCACGTCCTTGCTCTGCAGCCAGGGACCAGAGAAAGAATGCAGATTGAGGGAGAGGACAGGTCATGGGCACAACAGAACAGACTTAGGGCCCATTCTCCCCTCCTCTGGGAATGCTGAAAGGGTCATTTGGAAATCTCTCCAAACTTTTTTGTTTTATTTCATTCAAAAGCTATGCCTAAGAGATGGCCCAGAGAGGACAAGTGACTTGTCTAGAGACACACAGCAGGTTAGTGGTTTCGAGTCTCCTGAACTAGCCATGGGTTCAAATCCCAGAGACAAACAGAACTCCCAGCAGGATTTCCTGCCACCTGGATCCACCACCTCCTGGGAAAAGGATTCGAGAGAGATCCATAATCACAATTGTTTCTAAAATGCACTCAAGTCCCAGTCCCTCCTCACGGAGAGGGAGGCCCCCTGCAGCCCCTCTGCTGAGGTCAGCGTGGTGTCAGCAATCCCTGGAAGCTCTGCCCTGATGTGACATCACCAGGCAGGACCTGCTTCACTGTGAAGGGCTCCGCCCTGGAGAGGGGGTGGAGGGATCCTGTCTGGGCTGCGCAGTGGTGCATCACAACCTAGTGGCCAGCGGAGCTGACCGCAGCCTCGACCGAAACTCCAGCCTCTCTGCTGCCCACCTCCCACTCAGAGCCCTGGGATCCCTGGAGCTCCTGCCCTGGGCGACTGAGTCAGCTGTCCTCTGGGGCCAAGTTATGAATAACATAAAGCCAAGCCTTCCCTGACGACACGTAGTATTGTGGTTAACAGGGTGGAATTCAGAGAATTCACAGTATCGGTCATCCTCGCAAACCTGGGCTGTCACCAGTCAGCTGCAAGACCAGGGCAGCTTCCTGACCGCCGTCAGCCCTACCACCTGGGACTGCCACGAAGATGAAATGAAATGACCTGGGTATGCCCTGGGCACAATTCCTGGCAACTAGAAATATGGGCTCGAGTCGGTGTGTGTGTGTGAGTGTGTGTGTGTGTGTGTGTGTGTGTGTGTGGCTAAGGATCAAACCCAGGATTCTCACATGCTAGGCATGTGCCCTACCACATCCTCAGGGCTTCATTTTGCTAGATAAAATACAAATACTGGGGCTGGGATAGAGCTCAGTAGTACAGTGTTTGCCTAGCATGCGCAAGACCCTGGGTTCAATTCCTGGCACTGCCAAAATTAAAAAATAAAATTATATATATAACTATATATAATTATATATACATATGCACACACAGTATTAATAATAATGAACCAAAACTCTAAACTTTGCATTTATATCATAGAAAAATAATGTACAATTTTTTTGGGGGGTAGTCATTTATTTAACACTGTGAGTGTTGTGGGGGTACTGGGTATTGAACCCAGGGGCGTTCTACCACAGAACTACATACCCACCCTTTTCTTTAGTTTGAGACAAGGTCTCACTAAGTTGCTTAGGGTCTCACTAAGTTGCTGAGGCTGGCCTTGAACTTGTGATCCTCCTGCTTCAGTCTCCTGAGCCACTGGGATTACAGGTGGGCAGAACCCAAACCAGCCAGTATCATTTTTTGTGATGAATGTCTCCTGCTTTAGACTGTAAGGTTCACTGGGTCAGGGACCTTGCAGAGTCCCAGCAGGGGTGAGAGTAACAGTGATGAAACGAACTGTGGAAGAAACAGGCTTTCAGGGAGGCAGATGTCTCCTGGGGCCCTGTGACTATGAAAGGGCCTGGCTGCCTATACATCCCAACGTGCCTGGGACATCAGTGGTTTACACTGTTGTTCTTTCATGATTTTTTTTTTTTTTTTGGTAGCAGGGATTGAACCCAGGGGCACTTAACCACTGAGCCACATCCACAGCCCTTTTTAAAGTATTCTATTTAGAGACAGGATCTCGCTGAGTTGATTAGGGCCTCCCTAAGTTGCTGAGGCTGGCTTTGAAATCCCTATCCTCCTGCCTCAGCCTCCCAAGCCCCTGGGATTACAGGCGTGCGCCACTAAGCGGGCTCATGATTGCTAATAGCATCTCCTCTCACTCTCCAAAACGTCCGGGTTTTGTTTTTTGTTGTCTATTTGCTGCCCTGCCCTGCCCTGCCCTGCCCTGGCATTGAACCCAGAGTCACTCTACTGTTGAGCTTCATCCATTTTAGTTTGTATTTTGATACAGGGCTGTCCTGGTACTTGTGCTCCTCTTCCTCGGTCTCCGAGGGGCTGGGGTGCATCACAGGCCCCAGTTTGAAGAATAAATTTTACAGTCACCCTCTGCTTGAAAACCATGTCCAGGAAGCCCAGTATTGACAACCAAAGTTTTCTTTTTGGTCTTCTTGGTTATTTCTTTTTGTTATCCATTTGCTCCTTTTCTCAGTTGTGCTAGGGGAGGTTTTTGTTTGTCTGTTTTGTTTTGTTTTTGTTTTTGGTACTGGGGACTGAACCTCTGGGCTCTCTGCCACGGAGCCACATCCCAGCCCTTTTTACTTCTGGAAACACACCCAGAGCGCCGTGGGATAGCGATGGAATACTCTATGGTAAGGCTGGGCTCTACAGGGGGAGGGCGGGAAATGGACCATAATAAAGAGA
The DNA here is from genome assembly GCF_902686445.1 of Sciurus carolinensis. Classification (NCBI taxonomy): domain Eukaryota; kingdom Metazoa; phylum Chordata; class Mammalia; order Rodentia; family Sciuridae; genus Sciurus; species Sciurus carolinensis. The sequence continues at coordinate 85,462,632 of NC_062224.1, forward strand.
CTGGGTCAGAGAAAAATACCAAACGAGGCAGTGAGGTCTGACAGTACAGCCCGGCCAGAGGAGTTCCTCTCCCAGGAGGCTTAGGGACTTCTGGGACTGTTGACCTAAGGGAGCCCAATGAGAAGGCACTGAAGGTACAAAGAACTCACTCTGTGGGGGCAGCCAATAAAGAGGAAATTCCTGCACAATCAAGTTCTTTGTGTTTCTGGACCCCGAGGCCTGAGGCCTCCGCGTGGACCGCCCAAGGCTGAAGTGCATAACCCACAATGCCCAGGATAAAAGGGTGCTGACCTGAGACTCCTCCTCCCAATACACACGAATGTGATCGCTTAGCCACCAGGGCCTCCCAGAACCATGCACCCTCACACTAGCTCAGGGTCCCCAGCAGAGGCACGGAGCTCCCAGCTGTGCTTCTCTGCAATGATGTGGGGAGGGTAAGGTGGGGAGAAAGGAAAGAAATCTGACAATCAAACCACAGAAGCTCACCAAGAAGTCTGGAAGAGACCTTAGGAAGCCTCTAGCCCGCACCTGACTCAGTTTATTCAGCAAACATTCACTGAGCCTTGCAGGGTACCCGGCCCTGGGCGAGGCCCTGGGGATACAGAAGGGAACACAAAAAATCCTGCTTGGTGGAAGTGCAGAGGCTCCAGGAGGAGGCCCAGAAGTCAACTGATGCTGGTGGTGCCTGGCTGGGACGCTGGGATGGAGGGAAGCCAGGAGCAACGCAGGAGCCAAGGATGTGCCCAAACCCAGACAAGGTGGGGGCGGCAGAGATAGGACCTCTGATCTCAGGCCTTGAGGGGCAGAGTGGATCGGGCCAAGAGTAGGAGGGAGACAGGTGTAGGAAGGAGGAACAGCTTTTGAGGCACAGAGGGAAGGCTTGCATGTTGGGGAGGACAGGAAGAGCAGTGTTTGTAAAACTCTGTGTGTATTTTGGTAGGCCTTAGGAAGAATTATTCAGGGGCGGGGCGGGGGGGGAGGGTAACTTAGTGGTGGAGCGCTTGGTCACCATGTGCAAAGCCCTGGGTTCCATCCCCAGCAAGGGGCGGGGATTCTGGAAAACTTGGAAAGAGGTCAATACATGACTCTCTCATCCTTCAGAATCATCCTAGATTCATTAACAATGCTCATCTAAAGATCCTGATTCTTTTTTTTTTTAAGAATATTTTTAGTTGTCAATGGATGCTATGTCTTTATCTATTTTTATGTGGTGTTGAGAATCGAACCCAGTGCCCCACATGTGTGAGGCAAGCACTCTACCACTGAGCCACAAGCCCAGCCAAAAGATCCCTCATTCTTTAGAGAAGATGGCTGTTTGACTTACTATTTACTACTGAGTAAAAACCCTATGGGACTCTGTAAATTAGATGTTTAACTTGTAAGAAATTGAAAAGTTGCAAGTTATTATCTGGTTGAAGAGAATGTCAGATTTTCGGTACTACTGTCTTACAGATTTTGTATAACCCACAGTGCCCAGGATAAAAGATTTTGTGTCCAATGCAGCGGTCTTATTCTAACATTCTTTTTCCCACTAAATTTTTTATTTTTATTTATTTTTGGGTACTGGGGATTGAACCTAGGGGCACTTTAGCATTGAGTTACATCCCCAGTCCTTTTGTTTTTCATTTTGAGACAGTCTCCCTAAGTTACTGAGTCTGGCCTCGAACTTGCAATCCTCCTGTCTGAGCCTCCCAAGTGGTTCCACTAACTTCAGATATGTACCTCTGTTGAAATTTTACACCTATTAATGAATTAAATAAAACTTTGTGGGGACTGTGAGCAATGGTAGAGTGCTTGACTAGGATATGTGAGGCCCTGGGTTCCATCCCCTGCAAGTCAAAAATAAATTTTAAAAAATTAAATCTTTAAAGTATGCTTACTGTTTATATATTACTATTTAACTTTGTGAAATTATACTTTGGCAGAATACATACGAGGTCACAGTGGAAAAAGGGGACTTTGTACATATGTTAAAGTAGAGGGAAATCTGTATGTTTAACTTTATTTGACACTAATGGTATTTTGTAGTGTTTTTCGGGGGATGCTGGGGATTAAACCCAGAGCTTTGCACAAACTCTCTACCAATTGAGCTACATAAACAGACCCTTCCCATACAGTCTAGCAATGCCATTTCTAGCATCTGCCCAAGAGAAATTAAAGCAGATATGCACACAAAGACTTGTATAGGAATTCACCGCAACCTTCTTCATACTCACCAAAATTTGGAATCAACCAAATGTCCATCAGTTGCTGAATGCCTGAGTGTATTATCACACGTGGGACACGCCTAAGCAATAACAAGGAACATATTACTGGCTTATAGAACCTATTTGGGATCTGGGAGTGTAGCTCAGTGGTGGAGTACTCGCCTGGCATGGGGGACCCTGAGCTCCATCCCTAACAGTACAAACTAACAAATGGCAAAAAAAATTCCTTAATGGGTTGATTTTAGAAACATTACTGGATGAAAGCAACCTGTCCAAAATGAGTCCAGATTGCATAATTCCCTTCGTAGTCTAGAAAAATCTACAAAGTCGTGTCAGAAAGAAGACCCGTGGTTGTCTGAGGCTAGGAGTAGAAAAAGGTTGGATTTCAAAGGGGCCAGAGGGAAATTGCGGTGTTGACAGAAATGCTCCAGATTTGAATATGGCATTGAGTTCAGGATTGCACCCATGTGCCAAAGCCCACTGAAATGAACACTTAAAATGAGCGAATTTTATTGCACTGAAATGATATGTCTGTGAAGTTGCTTCAAAAGGTGGGCGTGGAGAAGGGTCGGAAAGGTGTCTGAGTTGGCGAGGCCACAGGTGGGAGGGTTGCAAAGCAGGAGGGGGTGGCGCTCCCACCTTTTGCTGAGAAGTGGGTGGAGCCCACAGGTGTCTGCAGGTGGGAGAGGATTTGTCTGGGCAGGTCAGACTTGGCGGTGGCAGGATGGAGGGCCCTCTGCCTGGCGTTCCCAGCTTCTATCTCCTGACTCCTGTTTCAAAAAGAACACCAGCTAGGCCTCCAGAGCCCGGTTTCTTATCTCCACTCTGCTATTTACCACTCCTGGGCAACTCTCAGAGGCATGTCTATTAACCCCTCCCCTGCCTACTCTCACAAGGTGGAAGGCAACCATAAAAATGAAATCAGAAAATGCATCTGAAAGGGCCTGACTGCAGGGACCCGAAATGGGTGAGATGCAAGATGAACCCAGCACTGTGTCACTTCTTGTTACAAACCCCTTGAGGAAAGAGATCTGGGTCTGCTTCTATCACTTCTGTATTCCAGAGCCGCTGGGCAGTGCTTGGGGTGCCCCTTGCCATTGCTTAGGGGTCCTGGTCTCTCCCACTCTAGGCAAGCGCTCTACCATCGAGCTATACCCCAGCCCTCGGGGCTCTTTTTGACCCTACTTTCTGTTGCTCAGGGCCGTCAGCATGCTGCTGCTGCCGCCGCCCTTGATGATGATGCCAACTACCATCCATACCCTTTTGTTTATGCCCGTTTATGCTAGCCCACAAATGCCCATTTATTGGGCATTTACTATGTGCCAGGCTCTCTTCTAACTGTGTTCTAGAAGGTAACTAATCCTTGCCAACCTCTCATGGTATCATTACAATCACCCCACTTTACATAGGGGGTAATTAGGGATCCGAGATTACAAACGAGTCCAAAGTCCTATAAACTATAAGGAGCAAAACCCAGATTCAGACACCTAAGGCCCAAGAACCTACTCTCCTTCCTTCCGTTTTGCGGTGTTGGAGATAAACTTAGGACCTTACATAGGCTAGGCAAGTGCTCTACCACTGAGCCACACCCAGCCTGGCTACTCTCTCAATCACTGGTCTATTTATCAGTGGTTCTGCAACTCTTTTAGTCTAAGCCTCCCTTATACTTATAAAAAATATTATTATTATTATACTCATAAACATCATCATCATCATTAGTAATAGTAGTAGTAATAGTAGTAATAGTAGTAATAGAAATTGAATCGAGGGCCCTTACCCACAGAGCTATAACCCCAGCCCTTTTTATTTTTTATTTTGAGACAGGTTCTTGCTTACTTGCTTTAAGGCCTCATTAAGTTGCTGAGGCTGGACTCAGACTTTTGATCCTCCTGCCTCAGGTTCCCAAGTCACTGGGATTATAGGCGTGTGCCACACCAGACATGTTCATAAAAATCATTGAAGACTCTGAAGACTTTTGGTTTATGTGGATTATATCCACTGCTGCTTATCAAATGAGAAAACTGAAAATTTAAAAATATATATCTCTATCTCTATCTGTCTATCTATCTATCTATCTATCCATCTATCTCTCTCTCTCTCCACTAGGATTTGAACCCAGAGATACTTTACCACTAACCTACATCTCCAACCCTTTTTTTTTTTTTTTTTTTTTTAATCTTTTAAAACAGGGACTCACTAAGTTGCTTAGGCTTGCTAAGTTTCTGAGACTGGCCTTGAACTTGCTTTCCTCCTGCCCCAGCATCCCGAATCGCTGGGATTACAGGCATGAACCACTATGCCAATAAAATATATATTTAAAAATAACAATGGTAACTGGTGTTTGCAATGGCACAAGCTTGTAACCCTAGCTACTCAGGAAGCTGAAGCAGGAGGATGGCAAGTTCAAAGCCAGCCTTAGCACTTTAGTAAGAACCTGTCACAAAGTAAAAAAGGGACTGGGGTGTAGCTTAGTGGTAGAGTGCTTTCCCAGCATGCACAAAGTCTGGGTTTAATCCCAGTACCATTAAAAAAAAAAAAAAAAAGGAACAGGTCCGTTCCCAGGGAACCAAAATACAGGAAGTGTTCATGGACCATGCAGTAGTAGTGGGGGAGATCTTGGGAGTTGAAGTCAAAGAACAAAAATGATTCTTTCCTGGACACTGAAGTTGTTGGGGCTCAGAAAATGATACCCCAAATTAGGTGCTTTGGCACGCTGTGTACTTTGAGCCAAGGATTGGAAGTTCTCAGAAGCAGCCTTAAAAGCACATTCTTTCTCTGATCTTCTTCTTCCCTCCTGTCTCTCACCCTCCTTGTCCCCCAAATTGAGTCATAGAAAACAGAATTCCTCTTCCCTGAGGTGAGTCCTAGCACCTAGAACCCCTGTCCCCCAAAGCAAGTCATAACACCTAGACCTGCCACACTTCTCCCTTGAAGACCCTCACTCCCAGGGATCCCGCCCCAGGCCCAGGAGGGAAGAAGGCTACTCGCAGAGGCGCAGAGGAATCTGAACAGACAGGCCTTGCTGGGATGGACAGGCCTCAGTGCATTAGATTTAGATCATGCCCTTTGCCCAAACACATTTCCACACAGCTATCCATTCTCCATCGAAACCAAGCATAAAGATAGTTTTCCCTAGGCCTCTGGGTCTTCCTTTCTGAAAGCTCTGTACATGTAAAACTTCAATTAAACACATTTGTTACGCTTTGCTCTTGTTATTCAGCCTTTCGTTAGAATAGATGGTGACACATATACCATTCCATACCTACAAAGTCACTCTGACTAATGGCAGGTGAGAAGAGAGACTCCAATCCATCCCCACATCCACTAAGAATCAGGGTAAGTAGCCAGCGAGGCTGGGGGAAAGATCCTCAGGGAACCTGTGGAAGTGACATGACTGAGCAAGGCCCCGCACCTGAGGCAAAGGAGAGTGCAGCTCCCTGGAGGTGCTTCTGGGAAGCGAGGTTCTCTGGGGAACCGGGGGACCTGCTGAAGTCAGAGAGCTGGGAAAAGTCCAAAAGGGATGAGGCATGCGGGTGAAGAGTTCTCAGATCAAGAATTGTATTTATTTTAGCCGGGCATGGTAGTGTAGCCCTGTGATCCCAGCTACTCCAGAGGCTGAGGCAGGAGGATCTCAAGTTTGAGGCCAGCCTGGGCAACTTAAAAACAGGGTTGGGCGCCGAGAATATAACTCAGTGGTGGAGTGCTTGCCTAGCATGTGCAAGACCCTAGCTTTGATCCTTAGGAACACACACACACACACACACACACACACACACACACACACATTTTTTTCTTCCTTTCTTTTCTGTTCCTTTTTTAGGAGGGTGAGTGTAGGACCACAGGATACTCAAGTGATCCGCTTGCCTAATTTTCTGTAGTAGCCAGGACTGCAGATGCATGCCTCCGTGCTGGCTCTTGGATCAATAATTTTTGATGGCTATATAAAAAGGTTTGGATGAGAGGGAAGCCCTGGAAGCTTGGTCTGTTGAGAGGATGCTCAGAACAGCAGAGGGATGAACATGAGCACAATTGGTATTTTAGATGGTAATTGGCTTTACTGATGATGCAGGGTTTGGTGGCTGTGTGGCCTCCCCAGAGAGGTCAAAATCCATACAATGCTAGCAGTGGGGTTCATTGACCACTGGGGAAGGGGTCAGCTCCGTCAGGACTGGTGATCTTTATTATTGCTTTTCTTATTTATTTATTTATGGTGCTGGAGATTGAACCCAGGGTTGCTCTACCACTGAGCTACGTATTCATCCCTTTTTATTTTTAAAAATTTTGAGACAGGATTTTGCCAAATTGCTGAGACTAGCTTTGAACTTGTCGTCCTCCTGCCTCAGGCTCAAGTTGCTGGGATTTCAGGTGTGGGCTACTACACCTGGCAGGACTGCTGGTCTTTAAAGAAATCCGAAACTAAGTGAGAAAGGTACTTGACCTATCTGGGACTCAGTTTCCTTATAAATAAAATGAGTACAAGAATACCTAACTTATTGGGAAGCTGAGATAGGAGAATCACAAGTTTGAGGCCAGCCTATGCAACTGAGCAAGACCTTGTCTCAAAATAAAATGAATAAAAGAACTGGGAACCAGGCACAGTGGCACATGCTTATAATCCCACTGGCTCGGCAGACTGAGGCAGGAGGATTGGGAGTTCAAAGCCAGCCTCAGCAACTTAGGGAGGGTCTAATTAACTCAGTGAGACACTGTCTCTAAATAAAATATATAAAAGGACTGGGGATGAGGCTCAGTGGTTGAGCACCCCTGGGTTCAATCCCTAGTACAAAAAAACAAAACAAAACAAAAAAAAAACCCAGTATGTGCCTCACATGTGAGAAGCCTAGGAAGCAGGGGTGCTACCTAACTTGCCAAGTTGTTGCAAATTTTAGAAGAAACATGAAAAAAGGCACTTAACAGGAATGTCTGACCCAAAGTGAGTTTTCAGTAAATAATAGTTGTTATTTTTTGTTGTTGTTGTTGTTATAATAATTAAGTCCCTTTTAGGAGGTTGAGGCTGGATGAGAGATGATAAGATCAGGGCCTGGGCTTGAGTGACCTCGACTTCCAGCCAGATCATCCCTACTGACCTCCTCAAGAATGATGGCTCTTGGATTTTCATAGGACCCAAGTACTCTATATCACTCAATCCAGGCCACTGAAAATAGAGTTACTTGTCACCAGATAGAAAGGACTCTTCTGAGTCGACCACCTTTTGAATCCTATTGCCCAAAGGCCCAGGACTGCCTGGCTTCCTCCCATCAGTAAGTACCTCTGACCCACTAAACTCCCTGCCCAAGTCTCTTATCTTGCAGCAAGGCAAAATTTTGGCCCGAGGACTACCCATAGGCAGCAGAAGCTGGACGTAAAGACTGCGGTCTGCCATCTCCATGGTAATGAGCTGGAGGGAGCTGGCCCAGAGGAGAACACAGAATACTCAGCTATCTCAGCACAACTTTCTGGTTGCTCGATTGCCCTCTCTGTGAAAATACAACCCACAACGCCGCCCCTGTCCTTGCTCTTCTCTGTCCCTCAAGGACACTCTTAGGTTGCCATTCCACTTGTCCTAATCTCTTTCTGAAAAGAGACAATAGAAAACTACTTTAAATTTTGAAACGTTAGGGGCTGTGGGTGTAACTGAGTGGTAGAGCACTTGGCTAGCAGGCACCAGGCCCTGGGTTCAATCTCCAGCACCACACGCACAAAAGGAATTAAAGACAGACCGTTGATATTAGTTTTGTACACATGCATGCACACGTGTGTGTGCATTCCCACATCCTCCATCGCCCTCCTCTCCTTCCATCTGCCTCTGCGCTTCTCTGTGAACCTGTTTCTTCACCTCTCTCCATTCCTCCCAGGGATGGCTGTCACCTCATCCCTGCAGCAAAGACTGGATCTGAGCTTCCCTCTCAGTGTGAGAGGAATGAGGTGCCTGTATAGCCCAAGGGGATGCTGCCAAGTGGCACAGCAGAGATGGCCTTGGAAGCCAGAGCCTTGACTCAATCCCATCCCATCCATTCAGTGGCAGAAACTCTCCCTGAGTTGCTTAGGGCCTCATTAAGTTGCTGAGGCTGGCTTTGACCTCACGATCCTCCTGCCTCAGCCTCCTGAGCAGCTCAGATTACAAGCATGCACCACCGTGCCTGGCTCCCAGCCCTTCTGAATTTCTGCCGAGGCTGTCTTGTGAGGCATTGAGATGATGGGCCGCCATGCTCAGGCCACCACGCTCGTTCCTTTATCTATGAAATGACTTGCTTGATGATTTGTCGGTTCACGTCTAGATCTCGGCTCCTCGTAGGGGCACCAGAGGAGTTCACAGGATGAGAGTCGCTCTCCCATCTCTCCTCTCCCCCTGCCTTCTCTCTCTGGTTCTTCAGTCTGAGACCAAGAGGCCACTCATTCAGTCCTGTCCCTGACCCTGGCTCCTGCCAGTGAGTTCCAAGTACTAGTCCTCTCTGGAGCAGCCTCCCTCCCCCAAACACTTCGCCTGCCCACTTCCTCCGCCAGCAGCAGCCAGCCCGAACAGGACTGGACTGGGAACATCTCCAGCCCCCAGCAGGGCCCAGTGTCAGTTTCAAGCCCTTCTGGGGTAGGTGGAGGCTCAGGGTGGGGCTGCCAAAGTCAACACAGCCAGTTTCCAAGGGCAGGGACTTGTTTGGCACCTGCAGGCCTGGTTTCCAGCCCATAAGCCTGGGTCTTGGCCTCTTCTGGGGTCAACCCAAGTTCCTCTCTCTCTGTCTAAGTTCAAAGCTTCAGAGTCTCCCTTTTGTAGTCTGAATGCTCTGTGGGACCACTGACCTGTCCCAGTTCCCCACCCCAAGCCCCAGACCAGCCCCTAGAGAGCTACCATCACACTCGCTAAACTTACACCTAAACCACCAACTACCTACCCCTCCTACAGTCCAGGGTCACATCAACATGACTTTAGTCTTCCCTTGTCTGCATTAGCATGCTTTAGTATTCTTGTAGAATCTTGCCCAGGGAAAAGACTTTAGGAACTTCCCAAAAGGTTTTAGCGAAAATTTGGCTCCCTGGTATTCAAATCCCTTGCTGTTGGCTCTGACTCCTGACTATTAAATCTCGATCCTCAGTCAATCCTAATCAAAGCACCTCACACTGAAAGGTTTATTTTATTTTATTTTAATTGCTGCACTTAGGGTTGAACCCAGGGCCTCACACATGCTGAGAAAGCACTCTAGTCCTGAGCTACATCCCCAGTCCCGTTTTAAAATTTTTTAAAAATTTGAGACATGGGCTTTCCAAATTGCCCAGACTGACCTCCAACTTGTGATCCTCCTGACTCAGGCTCAAGAGTGACTTGGATTACAGCTGTGCACCACCAGTCCTGGTTGAAAGGCCTGTTTTGCACCAAACTTTCCATTCTCAATACTGTGCAGGTAGCATCTCCCTCACCAGGGTGGACAACAAACTGGTATGCTGGCAACATCGGGGAGCCAGTGTTCAACACCTCCTACCTCACCATGGGCAGCCCCAAAGATCCCAAGCCTGGTCCTCGCTCCCTAAACACGTGGGCCTCCAGAATTCCTCAGGTTCGCGCCCAGCTCCCTGCCCTGCAGCCGCCTCTGACTGGGAGGCCAGTCCAGGGCTGACCCCAGGCCTCCTCACACATGCTTGCAGGCAGAAAGCACTGGCAAGGAGAGAGGAGTTGAATTTAACTAACAAATGGGCTAGGGGTGTAGCTGGGTTGGGCAGAAACCCCAGCAATACACACCCCTCTTCTTAAGAGGGCAAAGCTCTCACCCTCTGCAACAGCCTGATTTGCTTTGCAAAATCTGAGGGTGTTCCGTGGCCAGGCCCCGGGGAAGCTGTGGGAGCAGGTGCGGAGCGCAGGACGGCTCCCAACTGGTTGGCCGCCGCCGCACTCACAACTAGGCCCAGCCGCCCCCTTCTTCATTCCTCGTCCCTAATGTTCTCTGAGTTCTAACTCTGTGCCCCCAGTCCTCTCCCTACTCTGACACCTGTTTGCCTAGGTGTGGATTCCTGGCAAGGAGGAGCCAGCCCTTCCCCAAACTGAGGGGGCAGCAGGATACCCCGCCATGGGCCCTAGTAGGGATAAAGCCTGTGCATTCTGAGCTTGAGACTGGAGCGATTCAGAAGGGAGCCCCTTCCACCCCCATGGAGCCTGGGCGTGCACCTTGGGCAGAGAACCGGGACGTCATTAGTGCCCTTTGCCCATCGGAGCAGGCTCGGTGGGAGCCACGCAGCTGCCTCACCCGGCGCTGCCCTGCTCCAACACCCTCCCTGCACCGGGCGGGGCTGTCCTTCCTCTCCCCCAGAGAGGCTCCCGGGGCGCAGGTCCCAGGGCTGTACAAAGAGTTCTTTGTCTGCGCTGGAAACAATTGTTCTCCCCTTTATGGAAACATGGGCCGTCTCATAGGCAAGCGTTCAGAGGCTGGATCAAAGGGCGCTGCAGTCGGGGTGCTGGGGATTATGGCAGTGTCCTGGGAGCCGCTGACAACCTGTCATCGGTCCCTAATCCTTACCTGTCCCAAGCCCACTGAGAGCACCCTTTCTTCCCTGGCTTGGGCCTGTGTGAGCCTTGGGGAGTCAAGGTAGCTGGGGGAGACCGGAGAGGACAGGGTGGGTCTGTCCCCCTCCTGGCACCCAGGACTCAGGTTACAGCCCCTGCCAGCACGGCACTGGGTGTGAACGTGCAGAGAGGCACTAACTGGTGAGAAAGGGTGGTGTCTGGTTTGGCCCAGGGCCACCCTCCATCTTCCAGGTCCTCAGTCAAGCTGGGGACTGCCCCTCCGAATCGCAGGGGCCTCTTATCCTTGTTCGCCCAGGCTCCTGGGAGGCTCTGCCCAGAGACGGGCCCAGGTTCCCTGTTTAGCTGGCAGCTCCCCACCCCTCTCTGCCTGGGGCCACCCCCAGCCCCTTCCCACTTCCCTGGTTCCACTCCTCCTCCACCCACCTTATGGCCCTCCCCACCTTCCCCTGCATCTCCACGTGGCCCCACATTCTGGTGGCCTCCCTTCTCCATGCCCAGTCTCCAGGCCTGGAGGCTGAGGACATTAGGTTCCAGACCACAAACTCCTTCTTTGCCTCCAGGAACGTATCCTACATGCCTTTTTAAAGAACCCAACAAAAATAAATCCTAAACCGCTCATGTGAAGATTAAAACCAATCTCTCCCTCAAGGTTGCAGCCTCTCTGGGCCAGGGCTACAATCAGAGCACAGGAAATTACCTCATCAGAATTGGTAGAGGGACACGTTTTAAGGCTGATGACCCTGCTTCTCCCAATCACATGCCAAATTTTGTGCACCTTTTTTTGTTGTGGAGAGAGCTGTAGGTATCATTGATATTTCAAAATAATTTACAAATCACTGATTGAGCCTCATCCATACATATACTGAGCCCAGGCTGCTCCACCCCTGAGCTTCATCCTCACTCCTTTTTGTTTCATTTTTTCTATTTCAAGACAGACTCTCACTAAGTTGCCCAGGCTGGCCTCAAATTCATGCTCCTCCTGCCTCAGCCTCCTATGTCACTGGGATTCCAGATGTGCACCACTGCACCCAGCTCCAATCCTTACTATTTTCAGAGATGGAGAAAATGAGGTCCACAGTGGGGGAAATCACTTAGTAAGTTTAATGGTACAACTGAGGCTAGAGGTTAAGTCCTCTTTTTTTTTTTTTTTTTTTTTTTTTTTTTTTTGGTGGTAGTAGGGATTGAACTCAGGGCCTTGTATATGCTAGGCAAGCACTCTACCAACTGAGCTATATCCCCAGTCCTGAGATAAGACATGTGGGTCCCTATAAGGCTTTCTGGTAAGGCTTGGCTCCTTGCCAGTGGCCACCCACAGGGATTTATGACCTTTTAAAAGGTTGAAAATTAATTCAAATGTTTGGGAGATCCAGGTCCCTCCCTGAGGAAGATTATAATCAAGCAGAGATAGAACAGGTAAGAGCTGACAGACAGGGAATGAACAAATGCAGTGGTTCCATGCGAGGCTCTGAAATAACATCAAAACATGCCTACCACAAATACACGTGGACGCTGGTCCAAGGGAGAAGGAAGGCCATGAGCGCCTCTGTGCTGGCCTCATGAGGGTCACACTGAGTGTGGGCATGTGAACAGACTGGTTGGGAAGTCAGTGCTGCCCAGGCTCCAGTATATGGCCTGAGGTCCTGCCTCCAAGAAATTCAGTGTCCTGCTCAAGAGACAGCGCATGGGTCCTATGCCCTGTTCCCCACACAGCAGCAAGACAGTTCCTCCATGGCTCCCCATCTTACAAAGTAAAGGCCACTGCCCTGCAAAGGCCCTGTGCCCATGCTGCAGACACAGACCTCCTCTCTTGCCCTGCCCTCCTCTGCTCTGTTCCAGCTGTGCAGGTCACCTTGCTATTCCTCACAGGAGCCTCAGGTCCCAGCCGCTGTGCCCTGGCAAGCTGTTCTCAGCCTGATCATCTCTTCTCCAAGATGGTCCCTGATTCACATCCTCAGCTTCTGATCAAACATTCCTTTAACACAGAGCCCTTCCGTGATGAACCATCAAGGCTAATTGCACCCCAGAGCTCCCCCTGGCTTTCTATCAGCACCTGACATAATTATCCGTGTACTTATTTTTAATTATATTTGTATTGTCAGTCTCCCCAAGTAGAATATTAGCCCCGGAGGATGGAATTTTTTGTTCATTTTATACACTGCTGTGTGTCCAGCGTGTAAAACAGCACCCAGAACTGTGCCTGGCACACACAGAACACTCGTGAAGTGTAGTTAGGTGAATGGGTACAGGAGCACTTGGGAAGAAGCTTAAGGGGCAGCAAAGGAGTGGGGTTGGAAAGGCAGGGCTGACCGCAGACAGCTGTCCGATGGGGCAGGAGAGGAACTGACAGGAGCAGAGCCCACAGGCCAGGCACCGACACCAAGAGACATGCCCCGACCACTGGTTCCAAGACTAGTGACTGGGATCCCTCACTGTTGGGGAATCAGATGACTCGGGAGTAGAAGACTGTACTAAAACTGGCAAAAAAGCAGGGACAGTGGGTGTGCGTCTGCCACCCAGGTCCTTGGGAAGCTGAGGTGGGAGGACCGAGAATTGGAGCCCAGCCTGGGAAATTCAACGAGACTTCATCTCAAAAATAAATAAATGTATAAAACTGGCAAAAGCCAAGCAGGCAAGACTGGCGAGCTTAACCCAGTGCATCTCACTCCTCTTATCGGCCTTCTGAAGCTCTTATCTCTCTGGACTTCAAACAGCTGCCTCTTATCTTTGGCCCAGCCCAGGCAGTTATCAGGTTCTAGAATAACAGCTTCCCAGGCTGCTAGGATCCCAGTGCCAGGTCTCCTGCCTGGCATGGAGGAGGCCCTGTGTGTCTTTCTGCCCTGCACTCACCAGGGCCCCATTCATTCCCAGCCCTCGGGAGCATGTCACACAGCACAGTGGGAGGGGCTGGAGTCAAGTCTCCAGGAAGCCACCTTGGAAAGGGTCAAAGCTAAAAAAACTTAACCCGGGGGTCCTGCTAGTCTCATCAACCTATTAAGCACAAGCATGAGGCCTCCTCTGACCACCTGAGCCGTGAGTTCAAGTCTTAAATGAGGAGCAGGACAAGAAGCTCACCGGAAAGAAGTGGGTCAATGCAACGTGTTGTGCCCTCCCCAAGAAGCCACCTGTCACCCACCCAGCACCAAGTCACCTTCAGGACTTTGAAGACAGATGGGCAAGACAGAGACTGGGTCACTTTGCGGGATAGACCAGGACCTCAGGTTTCTGCCTCCTCACCATCCCCAGGAGGGCACAGGTGCTTACAGAGCTCAAATGGAGTCCAGGAGGCCCCAGGGCGAGCTCCACCCCCACTAACTTCACACTGGGTGGTGCCTTGGTCCACGCCCCCTTAATGTAAGAGAGCCAGGGTCCTCCTGGAGGGTGGGGGCACAGCATTTCATGCCCTGAAGGACTTGTTCTCCCTGCCTCTCCCCCTAGCCCACTCTCCCTTAGCCGTAGGAATATGCATACATTTAGGGGCACAGGCAGGACACCTAAGGAATATTTATTTATTTATCTTTATTTATATTTTATGTATTTATTTTGAGATGTTGTCTTGCTATGTTGCCCAGGCTGGTCTTGAACTCCTGGGCAAAAGCAATCTTCCTGCCTGAGCCTCCCATGTAGCTGGGACTACAAGCATGCACCGCTGAGCCCAGCTCCTAACGCATCTTTAAAAGTCGGCCAGGCCCCTGCAGGTGTGAGCTATGAGGCCCTACAGGCTCCGCTGCAAAAAGAAATCAGTGAAAAGTTGACCAGTCTCTCACCTCCTGCTCCACTTTGCCTGCAGGAGCAGTGGACGCTGATGAGGAAGAGGCACCTGGAGAGGGAGAACCAGGAGCAGCAAGCCGGTGCCTGGCAGAGCAATTGTCAGTACGGAAGGGAGAGGGAAAGGCAAAGAGCTGCGGGGCAGCCAAAGGACAGGCAGGGTTCAGATCACGCACGACGCCCTGAGCTGAGTCAAAGCGCTTGGGCTTGACCCCGAGGGGCAGAGGGAAGCCGCTGAGGGGCTTTAAGTAGATCTGCAGGTTTGAAGACACCTGGTTGCAATGAGTGGGGAGAGGACTCTGAAGGGAGGGACATGGCTTCAAGCAAGAGACTTCTGTGGTGAGAAGGGGAGAGACGGCCACCTGAGCGTCCCCTGTGCTCGCGTATTCTAGTCCATGGAGGCGCCTCAGAAGTCTGCAATGAAGGGAGTCTAAGACTCCAGAAGGCTGGGGAAGGCTCCAGCCACGGGAAACACTGAAACTCCCACCCAACCTGCAAAATCTCCCAGGCGGAGCCAGCCTCTGCCTCCAACCCTGTCTCTATGTGTGCACTCCAGTGTCCAGCCCAGTGCCTCACCCGCTGCCCGGCCCCCTGCTCCGGGAGCACCGTGCCCGGCCTCCGCACTGCAGCACAGGCTGCCCCTCCACATGAGCTGCCCCTCTCCTCGCGTGTGTTGTTTAACATGCAGGGTAGTGCCCGGCACATGGTCATGCTCTCAATCAAGGCCTGTTTGTTTTACACACAGCAGAATTAATCCTCCCTCTTTTCCTCCCACTGGCTAGAGCACACACCTTTAATATAGCACTTAGGTCGCTCTGCAATAATCTGTTTGCTTCACTTCTCCACCCATACTGTCAGGTCCTTCAGAGTTTGGACTTTCGCATCTTTGAGGCCTCACCACATGGTACTGTATCGGCAGGCTTGCATCCTCAGATTTGACCAACTGTGGATCAAAAGTACTTTTTAAGATGTTATGTGGTAGCTGACATCCTTTACAGACCTAGGATGGTTATATCTATACTGCACACGTATAGTTTTGCTTATTATTGACTTTACTGGGGATTGAACCCTGGGCCTCCAGCATACAAAGCGAGGGCTCTACCACCAAGCCACACCTACAACCTTCTGTTTTGTCTGAGACAAGGTCTGGCTAAGTAGCTCAGGCTGGCCTTGAACTTGGGATCCTCCTACCTCAGTCTCCTGAATGAATAGCTGGGATTACAGGCATGTGTCACTACCCCAGGCCATAAATGTTTCTTGTCACTATTCCCTGAACAATACAGGGAATAGCATCACCCGGTATTAGGTATTATAAGTAATCTATAGCTGATTTAAAGTATATGGAAGGATGTGTGTGCATATATGCAAATACCAAAACATGTTAAATAAGGCACTTGAGCATCCGTGGATTTTGGTGTCCACAGGAGTCCTAGAACCAATCCCCTGCAGATACCAAGGGGACACCTGGATTCCATAAATGCTTGTAAAATGAGTGAATAGGTGACACCTCTCTGACACCTTCCCTAATCATGTGTGTGTTTGTGTGTGTATGTTTGTGTGTATGTGTGTATGTGTGTGTGTGTGTGTGTGTAGGGAGCAAATCCAGGGCTGCAAGCATACTAAGCATGCACTTTCCCACTGTAACACACACCTCAGCCCTTCCCCACTGAATAACCCTAGTACATTTACGCTCTCTCTCCCATTTCCCTCCCAACACTCCTGCAGCCCTGTAGTTAATCCAGGGTCCTCAGTCAAGGCCAGATCCAAATCCTGGCTGCACCATTTGAGGATGACCCGGGGCACTCCATCAGCCTCAATTTCTACTTAGTAGGTAATATAGGGACAAGGACAGAACACATTCCTTTAGGGAAGCAGAAGAACATAGGAGATTCATGGTAAGTATAGCAAAGGTCACATAAACAGCAACTTGGTTATTCTAGCACCACTTGTGGTTTTTTCACTTCCAGAATCCTAGAGCCAGATGTTTAGTGGCTCAGAGGTCTTGCTCATAGGGAACAAGATGCCTTAGCTGTGGCTGAAGAACAAGAAGACACAAAGTGGAGATAATATTTTTTTAAAATTTGTAAAGTTGAAGACTAAGAAATTTTAAAAAAGATACAGAGAAGTAGGAGGAGGCTGGCCAGGGCAGTGACGGAGTTGGGAGGGATCTTGAGGCAGCCTGGGAGTGCCTGTCTGTATTGGTGTGGCAGGGCCAGATGTCAGGGTTCCGCCACAGGCCGGCCGCTCAGCAGCTGGGCTCTGGTGGAGCTCCTCTGGCCTGAGCCGGATGCACCCCGCCACCACCAGTTCTTCCGGAGATCCTGGTTCTCCCAAAGAGCCTGCTGAAAATCTCCAGGGGGGCTCTCCAGTTAGGCACGGGATCTTTGGAAGCAAAAGACAAAACCGACGTCAGGGGCTGGAATACAACTTGGTGGTCGAGAGCTTGCCTAGTTTGCCTGAGGCCTTGGGTTGGATCCCTGGCACTGCAAAAATACCAACCAGATCAAAATTGTGATCAGGACCCAGACAGACCACCTTGCAAATTAACAGCATTCCCTGGGCCTCATAAACCATAAATTGTACAAATATTATTTACAAATATTCGTAAGTTGGAATAGCGTTATCTAGCTCATAGACTTTTTTCTTGCAGTTGCAGGAATGAAATCTGGGGTCTTGAGCATACTAGGCAAGCACTCTACCTGAGCTACATCCCCGGCCCTTCTTTATTTGTTTGTTTGTTTATTTATTTATTATTTTGAGACTGTCTTGCTATGTTGCCCAAGCTGCCCTTGAACTTGAGATCCTCCTGTCTCAACCGCCTGATTAGCTGAGATTACAGGCATTAGCTACTGTGCCTGGCACTCATAGCATTTTAAAGATCCAATTTGATCATGTTACGGTGACCATATAATTTCTTATCCAAACTGTGGTACATTTGAGGGTGAAAGGGATCACTGATAGCATTTACACTGGGACAAGAAGCTAAAACCAGGATCGTTCCAGGCCAACTGGGAGGTAAGGTCCCCTGGGTTCTGTATGTAAGTGCCTTGCTCTAATAATAATGATAGTAGCTGGCGCTTGCTGGCTCTTACTGTGTGTAGTGCCTGGTTCTAAGGGATTTACCTCTTTTGATTCTCACAACAGATAGAAGTGCCTATTTTACAGTTGGATATCTACCATTTTATAGGTGAATAAATCAAGGTGCGGAGCAGTTAAGTAATAACCAATGACTAGACCATCATTTTTTTTTTTTAATACCAGGATTTGAACCCAGGGGTGCTTAACTACTGAGCCACATTCCCAGTCCTTTTTATATTTTATTTTGGTACAGGGTCTTACTGAATTGCTCAGGGTCTCACTAAGTTGCTGAGACTGACTTTGAACTCCCGATCCTCCTGCCTCAGCCTCCCAAACCACTGGGATTACAGGTGTGTGCCACAGCACCTGGCTAGACCATATCTATTTTGGTAAAAATGATTACAGTTCCTCATTTTATTTTTTTCACTTTTAAGAGGTGAGTTCTCTCTATATTGTCAAGGCTGGCCCCAAACTCCTGGGCTTAAGGAATTCTTTGCCCCAACTCTGGAATAGCTGGAATTATAGGTATCCACCTCTGCTTCTTCTCCTCCTTCCCCTTCTTTCTTTTTTTGCAGTGATGGGGATTGAACCCTGGGCCTCATTGCATGCTAGGCAAATATTCTACCTCCATGTTTATCCCAGCCTTCTTCCTTCCTTTTTAAACCCTCCCACACTGATCACTGAATCCGTGTTCCTCAGCCCAGCTCAGCAGGCTTCCCTCTCAGAGGTGTCCTCTGGGGCATGAGCCATCTCCTCCCTGTTCAAGTGCATTCCCTGAGTAATCCTAGCTATTCACACATGCTGAGCTACCGCTGTGGTCACCAGCCCACTGTCCTCTGCTGAGCTCCAAAACAGTAGAGCATATTCAGGAGCTGCCTGGACACCTCTGACATGCATCGTCTGAAACCAAAACCCACTGAGAAGAAGTCAAGGTGACCTCCTGCAGGGTTCAGGGTGCTCTGGGGCAGGTTACCTAGACCAGAGAAATAGAGGAACCCATATGCTTGAAATGAAAATAAATTAAAAATTTAATACCAGCTGGGCACATCTGTAATCCCAGCTATTCAGTAGGCTGAGGCAGGAGGATCTTGAATTAGAAGCCAGCCTGGGCAACTAAATGAGACCCTGTCTCAAAAGAAAATAAAAAGGGCTACAGATGCAGTTCAACAGTAGAGTCCTTACCCAGCATGCACAAGGCCCAGCATGCACAAGGCCCTGAGTTCAGTCCCCAGTAGCAAGGAAACAAAAAGCCAACCTGTCAACTGAATAGCTAATAGCTCCTGGGCAGCTGGAGGAGACTGTTTTCTGACCACTCTCATGTCAGCACGTCACAGGTGGGGTTCTTCAGAAGCAGACGCTGAGTCAGAGTTTGGGATGCAAGATATTTCCCAATGACCGGAAGGAGAGGAAGTAGGATTGGTCACAGGGAGAGGCTGACCTGCAATGTAGGCCTAACAAAGCCTCAACCCACCCATCAGGGAGCCAGGGTAAGTGGCCTGTGCAGGGCTGAGGTGGTCAGGCCTTTATACCCCACCATACTTGGTTCCCAGATGTGGGTTGTCTTGTAAAAGTGTGAGCTCAGGGAAGCCCCTCTGCAGACGGCTGACCCTCAGGAGCTCACAGTGGAAGCTGTCTGGTGTCTGCAATCCCCACAGCCAGGTGGCAAATCCTGCCTCCAAGGGGGATTTGAGCGGTGCACCTTTATATTGCTCACAGCCTACCTGGTCCACCCCTCCAACTGTGGGTCAGGTTCGCGGGTCCACATCTGCTCAGGCTGCCTCTCTGATAGGAATCATAGAAGGGGACAGGGGACAAAGTGAAGACCTCACAGCTGTCACGAGCATGGATGTGTACAGGTGCTCACCTTCTGCCTTCTCTGACATCCATTCTAGATTCCTTGCCCATAGCTGGCACCTCTGGCCACCGTGGCTCACCTGGGGGAGTGGCCCCTTGGGACTGCTTCTCTGGACCTTGTGTGCTCCTGGTGGCGTGGCTGCCCTTACTCATGTGTATCACACTTGGGCAAAGAGACACCAGGAGGCTCTCTCACCGATCACCAGGTCCCGCACAAATGTCTGCCTGTCTTTGCGGCAGCAGCAGTCTGATTTTCTCCTGATGACCGGGGTTGATTACCCCCTGGAAGATGGAGACTCCTCACCCTGCCCGCTGTGCCCTGGACACAGTGAGGCCACAGACCCAGCTTGGCCACAGCGTATGGGTCAACAGAGGGCTTGCTGGGTGTCCTCTCACTGCAGAGTCCTGAGAATGAGCTCATCCCCAGAATGGGGCGATGGGCTGACTTTTTATTTTGACACCACCCCTGGCCTTCCCATCGTTCTTGATTTCTTCCAGTGATAGCCTCACCCACTGTCCCCTACAGATGTCATGCTATAGTCATCATTCATGGAACGCTCCGCAGGTCAGGCTCCCTGGCTGCCATTCTGACTTGCAAGTACTGACAATGTCGGCCACAGTCTGGTCTCTTGTCTTTAATGCAGTCACCTGGTCTCCGTGGTTCCTGGGTAGTCCTTCCATCCCTACTGACATCAATGAGTCTCTCTTACTGGGCTCTCGACCTAGAGGATGGTCACCATTGAGTTCTGAAGTTGCTGTCCCTCTTGACACTGCTGGTCATGGTATAAACAAACAGCATGTCCTCAGGCCTTCCACAGAAACTAAACGCCTATGCGTCTTCTGACAGCACACAGTATATCCACCTCGGACTTTTCCCTTCCCTGCCCACCTTCTGCCACAAAATTCTGGCATTGTAGCTTCATTCGATATAGTCGATCACTTTTTCTAGCTTCTGGAAGCCATTGCTGTAGCAAATTCACACGCTATCTCCTGGGGTCCTCACTTAGGATTCTAAATTCTCAATAAAGCCAAGAAATTCTTCTTCTCTAATTTTATGTTTCAGCTCCTAAATCAAGCATCCTGAGTATCCAAGCTCCCCCTGTTGACTAGTTCTTGCTGCTCATTTGGAGTGTAGGCCCTTCTCTCCCTTGAGAAAGATAATGAAATTAGGCCCAGCACCTCCCCAGCTGGGTTACCTTAAGTACAGGAGATGTGATGGGTCCACCTGTGACTGGCTTCCCCAGAAGCAGACGCCAAGATAGAGCTGGACTGTAAGAAATTTATCAAGGGCCCTGATGTGGTGGCACACTCCTGTAATCCCAGTGGTTTGTGAGGCTGACGCAGGAGGATCTCAAGTTCAAAATCAGCCTCTGTAATTTAGTGAGGTCCTCAGAACTCAAGTGAGACCCTGTCTCAAAATAAAATATAAAAGGGCTGGGGATGTGGCTCAGTGGTTAAGTGCCCCTGAGTTCAATCCTGGTACCAAAATATATGTGTATATATTAGGGATCAACACTTCTTGAGGAGGGGAGAGGAAGCAAGAGTAGACAGAGGGAGATGGAACCGCATGCGAGCCTGGGAAGCCCAGCCTAAGCAGCTGAGAGCTCTGGAACAAGTATTGCCTGTGAGAGTTGTCCTGCATTAGCCAAGATGTCCAGGTGGTCGTACAACATCTTGCTCAGTCACTGGATCCTGGCTGCTCTGGGGAGGAAGTGACCTTGTAGTCTCTGAAGCTAAGGCGGACGCTGATGATGTTGATGACTGGGAGCTGTGACCTCGCTCCCCACATCTGGGCAGCAAGTCCTTCCTTGAAGAAGGATCTAGACAGTGCATCACTGAATCTACAAAATAGAGCAGTTCAACATGCGTCCGTCCATTCAACCAACATTGCTATTGATAATAATTTGCTAAGGCTGTTCCAGGCGAGAGACAGTCTCTCCGAGCTGTAGGATTTAACAGTGTTCATCTAGGGATCAGGTTGACATCACCCTATAAACTTGAGGATTTAATAAGGTCAGTCAGATAGAGGATCCTTCACTCAGAGGTGATGAGGGCCAGCTTTCTTCTAAAGTCAATTGTCATGGGTCTGCTCTAACGTACAAAATGTGGAATGGGGGGGCGGTGGGGGCGCACGCCTGTAATCCCACCTACTCAAGGAGGCTCACAGGCAGGAGGATCACAAGTTCAAGGCCAACCTCAGCAACTCAGCAAGACCCTGCCTCAAAATAAAATATAAAAAGGGCTGGGGATGTGGCTTAGTGGTTAAGCACCCCTGAGTTCAATCGGTGGTACCAAAATTAATAAATAAGTAATATTTAAAAAATAAAGTACACGATTCTTGGAGCTTTAGTGTATTCATAGAGCTCTGCAGCCATCACAACAAGCAATTAGAGAACGTTTCCATCACTCCCCAGTGAAACCCCATGCAAATTAGCATTCATGCTAATCTATCCTGATCCCCAGCCCTAGGCAAGCACTATTGTACTTTGTGTCTCTTGCCTATTCTGAATATTCATTAAAATGAACATTTCATATAAAAGGTTGATATATGGCCACTTTTTGTTTGTATTTTGTGATGCTGGGTTGCTCACGCTAGGCAAGCACTGTACTATTGAGCTACATCCCCAGCCAATACATGATTTCTGTGACTGCTTCCTTTGACTTAGCATAAGACCTTCAAGGTTCATTCTGGTTATAACATGTATTGGTACTTTTTTTTTTTTTTTTTGGTGGTGCTAAGGATTGAACCCAGGGATGCTTTACTCTTGCCTCAGTCTCCTGAGTCACTGGGATTACAGACATGCATCATTACACCCAGCATTTCACTCATTTTTATGGCTGAATAATATTCTATTGTGTGGCTATGTCATATTTTTTCTCATTCTTCAGGTGAAGGATTTCGGGATTGTTTCTAGGTTTTGTCTATTATGCATAATACTACTATGAACATTTATTTGTGTACAATTTGCATGTGGCCCTTTCTTTCTTTCTTTTTTTCTTTTTTTCTTTTTTTTTTCAGTACTGGGAACTAAACCCTGAATCTTGCATATGCTAGGCAAGTGCTCTGCCAAAGAGTTACACCCCTTCTTATTTTTTTATTTCACACAGGGTCTCACCAAGTTGCCCGGACTGGCCTCAAACTTGTGATCTTCCTGCCTCAGCCTCCTGAGCAACTGGAATTACAGGTGGGTGCCACCATGCCCAGCAAGAAGTGGCATTTAAACTGAGAGCAGAAAGACTGGATGGCAGAGGAAGCAGCACACGCAAAAACCCCATGGTGGAAGAAGTGACGTGTTCCCAGAGCCCCAAGGACAGTCGACGGAGCAGGACTGGAAATGTTGTGTGTAGTAAGTTTTGTTGGCCTCTGTGAGCCAGGATAAGGCATGTAGATTTTATCATAAATGTGATGGAAAGTCATTGAGGTATTATAATGGAGACAGTGACATAACTTATCTATCTTTCTTATTTTGTAATAAGCTTATTTTACAATAACTTGATAGTAGTCAAGAGTTCTCATATACCTCACACCTGTTTCCTACTGTGTAATTATTTATTTATTTATGTATTTATTTACTGTGGTATTGGGGGTTGAACCCAGGAGTGCACTACCTACCACTGAGCTACATCCCCGGCACTCTAAATTTTTTTGTTTTTTAATTTTGAGACAGGGTCTCACTAAATTGCTCAGTCTGGCCTCAAACTTGCAATTCTTTGACCTCAGTCTCTCAAGTAGCTGGGATTACAGGTGTGTGCCACTGTACCCAGCTCATTCCCTTCTTTGAACGCCCCATAACTTTATTCATTCATTCATTGTTTGTTCTTTATTTTTCCCCAGTTAATGTTTATTGAGCAACCACTATGCTCCAGGCCCTGGGATTTAATGGTGATTAATAAAGACACTACATCTCTTATGGTACTTAGACTGTGTTGTATTGTCAATCAGGAGTATATTTATTCATTCAACAAACTTTCATTGAGTGCTTACTAAGTGTTAGGCATGGCGCTAAGTGCTGTGACCGTAATGGTGCCCCACAACGTAATCCCCCATAATTTGCAAAGGAGACAGGTGTACCAACCAACAATGAAACAGTAGTGTAAGAGCTGTCTGAGCTTTATGTTTCTCTAAGCTCTACAAGGACAAAATTGGTGTCTGATTTAGATTTGCTTGACATATAAAGAAGCACTCCATAGGTGTTAACTGAATTCATATACATCCACAGCCTCTCTAGCTGTGACTAGATTTATCAGGGTCTCCCCTTTAAACTGCCCTGGCCCTGCCCCAAATGATGCAGACTGGACACTTTGGGCTCCAAGCTCCACTCCTGCAAACCTCAGAAAGATGGGTCTCCCGCCAAACCCCCCCACCCCCATCAACTGCTCCTTGCGGAATTAGCTCCCAGCAGTGTTTCGGAGCTCCGCTCTCCAGATGGACTATGGGGAAGGAGACCAGAAAAGGCAGCTCAGCCCTCCCCTCAGCCCTCCCCACCTCCCTCCATCCCCCAGATGTGCTTCCAGTGAGGTTCCCAGGGACCCCAATCTGCTCCTGCCAATCTTGCTCATCTGCTCTGGTGGGAGCCTGTCTCCTGGGATAACCCTGATCAGACCAGAGCAGAGAGCGTTGGCCACTGTGCCCAGACCCGCCCTCTGAAGCCACGGTTGCCCTCCACGCTCTGGCCACAATGACAACCCAACTGAACGTTTTGTTGGGTTCGTGACTTGAGTCTGTTTGCAGAGTGTTGGCACTTAGGGCCGCTGACGAGTTGACATTCTGCTCCATTCTCAGGCTGACAATCTGCTCCATTCTCTGGCCCTGGGCCCGAGCCACCACGCCCGCCCACACACAAGTGAGGCCAGCATCTCGGGTTACACCAGCGCACCCATGGTTACCTGCGGCAGGACTGGGCAGGAGGCCTCCCCCAACCCCTGGGTGCCTGAGGAACACAACAGGGCCCCATTTGACGTCTCCAGGACAGCAGAGTGGGCATGCAGCAGGCCTGGTTGTCCTAGTCACCAGAATCATGGGGCAGCCCCACTTCCCTTTCCCTGGGGATATTTTTTCTCTTTTTGCTATATTGGGGATTGAACCCAGGGGTGCTCTAACTCTGAGCTACATCCAAAACCCCTTTTTTATTACTTTGAGACAGGGTCTCACTAAGTTACCCAGGCTGGCCTCAATCTTGCGATCCTCCTGCCTCAGCCTCACCATACCTGAGATTACAGGAATGCACCACCACACCGGGGTTCCCAGGTTTCCCCGTGCGGTGCCTCACCAAGCCACTCTGGGCTTGTTTGTACTTGCCCCGTGCACCTAAGTCTAGCCCTTCCTATCACGACCCCTCTGGACCTGGGAAAAGCGTTTCAGGTAATAGTGAGGACCACCTGTCGCCTGTGAGCATGATGCTACTACCACCTGTGCTCATCATGGCCTCTCCATCCCCTAAGCAACTTAACACCACAGTTGACCCCTTCACTTCTTGTGCCTCACAGCTAATGCACAGCAGATCCTGTCGGCTCTGCGCCTAAGACACAGCTCTAATCAGTCCAGCTTCACCATCTAATGCTGCTCCAGCCTCATCTACCGCACCAAAATGTAAAACTGATTTAGTCCCTGATTTAAAACAATGGCTTCCCATCACCCCGAAAATGACACTCCAGCTCTTTGTTCTTGCCTTTAAGTCCCTGTGTGTTCTGTCCCTGTGGGTCTACCTCCCCGCCACTTGTCTGGTGCCGCCGTGTATTCATTGGCTTGAGCACACCACTTTATCGAAATTACCCAACATGCTCTGGTTTCCAGACCCTCCTGTTTCCTAATCCCACGGCTCACTGCTTCCCATCAGACAGGCCTTAGCTGTAATCTCATCTCCGCAGAGAGGACTTTGCCCAACGCCCTATCTAGAACAGGTGTCCCTCCCACTCCGGCTCTGCGAGAGCACAGCATCTCGCAGATGCTATCCTCAGAGCACGTATTGCTCTGAGATTTTTCTGTCTTTCTTTATGGATTTAGTACCTGTCCCTCATCTGCTCCAATGCAAATTACCTGAGGACAGGTATATTTTCTGTCATGTTCTCTCTCTCTTTTTTTTGGGGGGGGGCGGGGTACTGGGGATTGAACCCAGGGTCACTTAACCATGGAGTCACATCTCCAGAACTTTTTAATATTTTATTTAGAGACAGGGTCTCACTGAGTTGCTTAGGACCTCATTAAGTTGTTGGGTCTGGCTTTGAACTCTCAATCCTCCTGCCTCAGCCTCCCAAGCCGCTGGGATTACATGTGTGCACCAAGGCGCCCAGCTGTCATGTTTTCTTGAGTGGCCCCAGCACCACTAACAAGAGATGCTCTCTGTGGAGACATTTTCAAGGAATGAGTGATACTAACAATTTAGATATCTACCTTAACGCTTACACCAAACTCAAGGTCCATAAAATATTGCAGTAGTACCTGGTTTGAAGATTATTTGATGAAAAAAATTGGAGTGCACCCAATAGCATGGATGAACTTTGGAAAAGGTATCCAAGTGAAAGAAGTCAATGGCAAAAGGCCATATGTTGTAGGATTCCATTTATATGAAATGTCCAGAATGGGCAGTCTGTAGAGACAGAAAG
This sequence comes from Sciurus carolinensis, assembly GCF_902686445.1. Classification (NCBI taxonomy): domain Eukaryota; kingdom Metazoa; phylum Chordata; class Mammalia; order Rodentia; family Sciuridae; genus Sciurus; species Sciurus carolinensis. The sequence goes on from NC_062224.1 coordinate 85,488,648, forward strand.
TGAATTAATGGATGCCAGGGTTCCGGGCTGGGGTGGGGGAGGGGAGAGTGACAGCCAATAGGCACTTTTAAAAAAATTTTTTTGAAGGGATACTTTACCACTGAGCTACATCCCCTTATTTTTTGAGACAGGATCTCATCAAATTGCTGAGGCTGGACTTGAAGCTGAGATCCTCCTGCCTTAACCTCCCGAGTAGCTGGGATCACAGGCACGCGCCGCCACCACACCCTGCAGACACTGTCTTCTGGAAGTGATGCACATGTTCTGAAGTTAGGTAGAGGTGATGGTTACACAACTCTGTGAATGTACTGAAAACCACCCAACTGCACACGTTAGACAGGTGAATTTTGTGGTGTGTGAATTAGGTCTCAATATAGCTGCTATTTTTCAAGAAAAGTTGTTGTATGACTGAAAGAGTGACCAGAAAGTAAAAAGAGGAATTAAAATGTGTCCTAAATCCTGCCCCCAGAAATGGCAACTGATGGGCTGCTAGCAGATGACTTTCCAGATATTTGGTTGCCAGGGCAAACACGTATAAACAGTTACTCTCCACCTTGTCTGAGATGGAAACACCTGCGACATGACATGCTCTCTTGGGAACCTGGGATAACCTTTGGAGTGAGTCCTCTGCGAAGCTTATTGGGGGGTGGGGTGAACACCGGGAGCTCTACCCCAATCTTTTAACAACAGCCTAAGAATGCATTTATGGACACCGCATGACTTGCTTAACAGTCTCCTGTGAGAAGCTTCTAGGAAGGTTTGGGTCACCCACACCGTGTGAACTACCCCACCACCTCTCCAAGTCCGTCATTGATTTTTGGGGGGATTGAACCCAGGGGCACTTAGCTACTGAGCCATATCCCCAGCCCTTCTTTGTATTTTATCTAGAGATAGGGTCTGGTTGAGTAGCTTAGGGCCTTGCTAAATTGCTGAGGCTGGCTTTCAACTCACGATCCTCCTGCCTCAGCCTCCTGGGATTACAGGCATGCACCATCAAGCCCGGCTCTTTCATTGATTTTTCTCAGTGGAAAATACCACCAAGGTAGTGGGACCCCGACGTGGGCCCGTGTGCTGCTGCCTTTGCTTCCTCTTCAGAACTCCAGCACTGAGCAGAGAGCAAACACTATTAGAGAAATATGTATGAAATAAATTTAAAGAATAATGAACTAGTAAATGATCTGTGCAGATCACCATCTGACCCTGGAGCCTCTGAGGTTGTGCAAAAGAAACCATCTTTCTTCTACATCGGGGCAGTTTTAGAATTTGTAAAGTATTTTCCTGTGCATCACCTCCTTTCTGACTTTTTAAACATCCACTGCACACGGATGGGTAAGAAGGCATCATTAATATGTGCAGCACAGGGGCAGAGCGCCTGCCCAGCATGGGTATACGCCAAGCTGGGGTTGTATTCCCGGCATGCTGAGGGTGGCCGGTGGCAGGTATCATCTACTAACTCCGTTTTTGCATTGAATGAACTGAGCCTTTAAGCATGAGCCCCTAGACGGTCTCCATTAATGGTTCTTGTTCCCAGTGGGAGGGGATCTCAAAGAGTTAGGGTGGGTCTTCCCTGACAGGATGCACCATGATCATCAAAGCGCTCTGATGAGTATGAGTCCTGATTGTCCGGGTCCCATCCCATCCAGAAATGAAGCGGTCCATAGTTTAAAACACCAGTGCCTGCCATGGTTCATCCCTCCCCAGAGCCTGCGCTCCTCTGAGACCCTGGCCTTGGCATTACCCTGTAGGACTGCTGTTGCAGGCTGAGCTGCAGGCCTCGACCCTTGGCCTCTTATGAGGTCATTGCTGAGCAGATGGCTGCCCTGAGTAGGGATCACCTGGGAGAGCCTCTTCAGGAGCACGTGATGGGGTCCACCGGCCGGCACTGGTCCGTGTTTAGAAATGGTTTAATAGCAATGGCAGGAAACTCTTCTACTGAACCCCAAAACAACCAGAAGAATGGCTTTGCACTTTGCACCTCTTTGTTATTCACTCATTTTTATCATGTTTGAAACAGGTTGGAAATTAAAAACAAAACATAGCAAAATCAAAACGAAATTGGTCCTTGACAGCAAACTCTGGAAGCAGCTCTGGTCTAGAAGGCTCCACCCCGCTGCGGGCTAACAATCCGACACTGGGGGAGTAACCTAACCTGTGTGGCTCTTCAGTTTCCTCATAAATAAAAAGGGGTAATAATAGTTCCTACCTGAAAGTGTCGTTACAAGAATTAGATGAAAGAACATATGTAAAACACTTCTGTACGTAAGAACCACTGGCTCTCCCCGCCCTTTATTTCCCCTCCCGTCTGTCCCTTCCGCTGACTCTGGGATGACGTATCCTAGAGACAGGGAGAAACCCGGGGGAGTCAGAGAGATGGCGCAATCCTGGTTAGAGACAGGTGGAGCCGTGGGCCCAAGGAATCAAAGGACAGTAAGGAGCGTTGTAAAGTCCTTCCTAGAGATAGCAGTACAGAGGAACTCCTTCTCCAGAGAGCCTGTTTTTGGAAGGCAACTAGACTCGGAAGGGGATCAGAACATGCCACTGTGGTATAAGGATTGTCTCGAGCTGAAGAAGTTTGAGAAATGGCAGACACAGGGAAGGCTTCCCCTTATCTGCCTAATAGCAGGGCATAAACTTCCCTTTGCAAAAGTGACATAAATTTCCCTTGTAAGGTGTCTATAACGCTTACCACCAGCGTCAGAGATGGCACCAAGATGAGTCTACATAAACGAGCCTGATTAGATAACTCTTCCCAGTCTGGGGGTGTGGCTCCGTGCTAGAGCACTCGTTCAGCACGTGCAAGACACTGGGTTTCATCCCAGCACTGCAAAAATTAAATATGTAAACAAACAACCCTTATCAACCATTAGTTTCCCCCCAGATATTTACCTTCCTACAATTGACCAACCCCAGGAGCCCAAAACCACTTTCTTTGTCCAGTCACTTCTTCACAGTTTATTGGCCTTATTAAAATGGTGCATAAACCCCAAAGACTAACTAAATTGTTCTTTGGGTTTCATGTCTTTTCTGCTTAGCCCCCATGTGCAAAAATTAAGAACATCAGTGAAATCCAAATGACTTTTTTTCCTGTTCATCTGTCTTTTGTCAGTGTAACTGGCAGTCCCCAGCAACAGAACATCAAAGGGTAGAGAAGTTTTTCATCCCGAACACTTGTCTTAATTAGACCCTGAGTTTCCTGAGGACAAAGATCCCACCTCCGGTCACCTCCTTGGCCTAGTCCTTTGTCTACCCATCAGCATGCTAGGGCTCCTTGCGCGAGTCCTGTAGCTAACTCAGTTACTGCCGAGCCATTGGGCTCTCTGGGGAGATGGCGATGGATTAGGCCTGCTAAGGGCTGTGGATTCAGCAGCGGTGAGATGAGACTGGAATGCAGGAGGCTGGAGGGGCAACAACAGGCTGTTTCCAGCTCTGGCGACATGCTCCACTAGACGTTGGGGCTGTGGGTTTGGGCAAGGTGGCAGCAGGCAGTGGGCCATGGACTTGGAAGAGCTTGAACAGTGCCTTCTACAGCTGAGACGCACTGGGGGTGGAGAGCAACGCTCAGGGCACTAGGAGCCTAGATGGACAGCAGGCAACATGACCTTGGAATAAGACTGGTAGCTCGGAAGCCTGTCACTTGGGTTGGTTAGGAAACCCCTGGCCCAGGCTGCCCAGCACCTAGTCTCACTGTAGAGAAAACAGGAAAAGCCCCCCACCAAGACCTGTTGAGGAAACCCTCCATGCCAGGATCTAAGGATGTCTTTGGCAGGAGCACATTAAAGATGGAATCAGAGTTACCGTGTCCCAGGACATTCAGCGTGGGAGTGGAGCTCTCCGGCCTCCATGCAGGAACCCAGGCACTGTGCAGGCTCAGCCACAAGTCTCAGCTGGGGAACATGGCACCTCTCGCTTGCTCAGTAGGCCCCTAAAGTAGGATCCCCCTGGGGGGTCAGAGCTGAACCTCTGTGTTGACCTCTGGCTCTGAGGAGCTGGGCCGAGATGGGATCCCAGCTCAGGGGCTGGGTCAGTACCCCATCCACCCCACTGGAGGGAAGGTGTGTGGTGACAACTCAGCAGGGCAGGAACTGGAAGAATGTGCTGTTTGAGACCCTGATGTTCTGGCAAGATGGTCCGCAAGATGTGGAGGTGGAGATGCAGGAGAGGAACCCGAGCAGGAGCGGCTGGTGGGGATAGCGCCCTCCAAGACAGATGCCATGAACCGGTAGTCACAGCGGGATCTGAGCACCCAGCAAAGGGCTGGGTGCATAGTAGGCAGTCAGTACATATTTGGTGACTGGGTGACCAGTCACCATTGTTGACAGAGACAGAGAAGAGACCAGGTGGAAAACAATTTGATATGAACTTGGTCGGTTAATCCTCTGGTGGAGGAAGAAACTTCTTCCACTGAGTCACACCTCCCCACACCTCCCGCCCCTACACAATCCCCACTGGGACCTGCCTGGCATAAACCCGGGGTCTGCACATGCGCTGGGGGCCAGACACCAGCATTCTCCTCCTGACTCAGGCGGGCGCCCGGGCCCCCTGCTCCCCGCACCACATCTCCCATGCCTGTCCTCTCCCCGCTCCTTCCAGAGACCCTGACTCCAGGTTCCTTCACTTCCTCAACTGACGCAGCTGGAGAACGGAGCCCAGAGCGGGGCAGAGCCCCCCAGGCACCGAGCAGGATGCAGTCCAATACCAGTGCAGCCACCTCACCCCAGGCACATGTCATATCAGGTCCCTCTTAAAGGGGACCTAATGGCCTTATGGTCTCTCTCTAGACTCAATTTCCCTCTAGGTAGTGCCTGCCGAGAATGAGGAGTCTCGGTCCTCCCATCTCTGGAGACTTGCACGTAACTTCCTGACACCCCCTGAGCAAGGAAGGCCCCCTGGATCCACCCCAGCCTTTTGGAGTTAGCCATGAATCCTTGGCCCAGGCGCAGGAGCCTGGCACCAGTGCTGCCATGGGAAGACCAGAGTTAGTTCCCCAAGGGCCTGAATCACCTGCCAGCACTGCCACCAGCTCCCCACCCCCAAGAGCTCAGCCCAACCTGTCCTACAGGTGTGTCTGGCTTGGGGCCAACGGGGCCCAGTGCCCAACTCACTTACGGGAAGGGAGGATGTAAACAAAGGACAAGGGGCGGGCAGAGGACAAAGGCAACCCTGAGTCCTTTGTGAGCACCTAACTCAGCTCTGAGGCTGTTCACATCACACCACAGGGGGCTGGCACCCTGGGCCCTGCCCACTAAGGGGCAGCGCACCTTGCCATGAGCTGTCCTCACTTGTCCTCCGAGACTCCCCTGCTTGACTTTGGGGGGAGTCAGCCCTGGCCCACCTGCCCTCCCTCACGCCGTGGTTCCTGCCTCAGGCAACACCCAACCCCATCAGCCCGTGGCCAGGGCTCAACCCGAGAGCTGCAGGCACTGAGTGATTGGCCAGAGTCTGCCACGTGGCTGCCCAGGGGGACGGAGGCCCTTTAGGTTTCGTTTTCCCACTTTGAGGTGTTGAGAGGTAGAGACTGAAGGCCAAGGACATATGCAAGGGCCTCAGCTGCCGTCCGCTAGGATCCTGCACAGAGCCAGAATAAAACCACCTACCTCAGGGCTGAGCCACCTAGGAGGCCCCGGAGCACCTGGTCCATAGGCAGTTCCAAAACTTTCATGCACTCAACACATGACTTCTTGGCCATCCACCAGGTTCCAGGCACCCTCCTAGCAGCTGAGATACATCACAGAACAAGGTGAAGACCGCTGCCTGCCACCCTAGCCTCCAGTCTAGGGCACAGACATTAACCAGATACATACACACACGTAAGGTACCCCAGCGCAGGAGCAGTGCAGGGGGGGGCGAAGCCAGGGTGTGCGGGGTCTCGAGGGGGCGGCCTCCCTCAGAGAGGTTCAATAAACCCCTGAAGACAGCGAGGGGGGGATCCTGGGGAAGCTGAGGGAAGGAAGGTTCCAGGCAGAGCAGAGGTGGGATCACAGGGCGAGATGGGAGGACAGTGAGGAGGCCGGGCTCGGGGCGAGGGTGGACAGGAGCAGGGCCCTGCAGCTCTTTCCTGTCCTCCAGAGAGATGTGAGCTTGGGAGGTTAGAAGCGGAGGAGAATCGTGGCTTACCTGGATCCCACTGGTTCCTCGGGTAACTGATATGTCTGTTGAACATTAGCTATTAGCTTTAAATCGTGGTGGAATATACAGAACCTAAAATGTTTAAGCATACCATGTTTAAGAGGACCGTCGGTGGTATAAAGCACAGTCCCGCTGTGAGGCCATCACCACCACTGCTTCTAAAACGTCTTCATCATCCCGGACTGAAACCCGTGTCCATGGATCTCCCATTCTCTCAGCCCCTCCCCCAGCCCCTGGCGACCACCATCCTCCGTCCTCTTTCAATAGATCTGATTATACCGGCACCTCACATAAGTGAAATCATACAGCGTGTGTCCTTTGGTGCCAAATTACTCACGTGGGCTTTCTTTTTTATTATTTATTTATTGATTTGGTACTAGGGATTGAACCAGGGTGCTTAACCACTGAGCCACATCCCCAGCCCTTTTTTTTAAAATATATTTTATTTAGAGACAGGGTCTCACTGAGTTGCTTAGGGCCTCACTAGGTTGCTGAGGCTGACTTTGAACTTGCAATCCTCCTGCCTCAGCCTCCAGAGCCACTACATTTTTTAAAAATAAGACTTGCTTTGACTACATTAGAATCCTCTTGCGAAGGTGATGACCCTGAAGGTGTTTTGTAAATGGTAGGACTCAATTCAGATGTCAGGACGATCTTGTCATTATTCCTGTCCAGCCAGGTCTGCCCAGCTGGAGGTGAGATAGGACATGGGCACTAAGGGGACTGTTTTCCTTCTAGATATTAGAAGGACAGTGGCAGGTCACCAAAAGCTGGGCCAATGGTAGCTGTTGTCCCTGGGTCAAGTTGGGATCTGGTAGGAAAAGGTTCTCAGGCCGCTGTCAGCTGACCTCTCTCAGGGCCTCCTGACCTGGGTGAGGCGGACCCTAACAATGGGCAGGGCAGCCCACTCCTCCTGAGACATCTGGTTCTGAGGACCCCTCACCCGGCGAAGCTGTGCTGCTCACCGTGTATGCTCCTGACGCTCTGCAGTAGTGACAGAGCTTCCCGCTACTCATGGCCACCCTCGTGCCATCCAGGGCAGACAGCTCTGTGTGCAACTATGCCAGTCCCCTGCCCCCCACTGCTGGTGGGTGCAAACGTTCTGATGGAGGCGTTCTTTGGGAGTTTGGGAGTACAGGGGAGCAACGGACTCTGCCTAGACCAGTGAACGGGGATGTTGGAAAAGATTTCCTGGAGGAGGGGACCAATATTACTTCACCCTCTGTTCAGTAATAACAGCAGTAGCAGCAACTTAAGGAGAGATGGCGTGTGCTCGCTACACGCTTTTTGTGCATTGTATCAGGTAATCTTCTCACTGATCCCTCAAAGTCAGGACTCTTAGCAGCCCCACTTTACATTTAAGGAAATGCTCAGAGAGGTGCAGCCACTTGCTCGAGGTTACACAGCTCCCATGAGGCAATGCCAGGATGGGATCTGACATCTACTGACCTCCATCATCTGCGCTTTGTTACAAGGCAGACTGCCTTTGGAAAGGCAGAGCAGCGCAGGGGTGGGAAAGGGCACTATTGGTGGTTTGATGTCATTCACAAGGTAAGCTTAGGGGGCCCACGGACAAACATTTCTAAAAAGTTCATAGACATGAAAGTGTTTTAATGTGCACTTGGAAAATGCAAGCATATCAAACCCTTAATGAGACAGAGAGGAAAAGATTCAAATTACATTTCAATAAAAAGGGGAGTCTTTTATTTAACTTATTTTTCTACTTTTTTATTTTTGAGACGAGTGGTCGCTGGCTCAAACTCCTGGGCTGAAGTGATCCTTCTGCCTCAACCTCCTGAATAGCTGGGACAGCAAGTGCCCACACTGCCATGCCTGGTTGGGAGTCAATTTTTAAGATCTCGATGCACTTTTTAAACATTTTTGCAATATTGGGGATGAACTGGGGTCGTTTTTTTTAAATTGTAGTAAGATGGCAATTTTTGCTGGGCACAGTGGCACACACCTGGAAGCCCAGCAGCTCGGGAGGCTGAGGCAGGAGGATTAGAAGTTCAAAGCCGGTCTCAGCAACTTATTGAGCTCTGTAAATAAAATACAAAAAAGGGCTGGGGAAGTGGCTCAGTGGTTAAGTGCCCCTGGGTTCAATCCCTGGCACCAAAAAAAAAAAAAAAATTTTAAAGTTGTGTGTCCGACATTACCATGTACCTGTGTTTAAGGGTACAGTTCTGAGCACTAAGTGCGGTGACCTTGTGGTGCAACCGTCACCCCCACCCACCGGGCTCACATCATCCCGAGCTGAAGTTTACCCATTCAGCAACAGCTCCCATTCTCCCCTCCCGCCCTGTAAGCACCGCTCTGCTTTCCATCTCTGTGGACTCGCCTAGTCTAGTGCCATATACAAGTGAATCGTACAACATTTGTCCTTTGGTGACTCGCTTATTTCACCTGTAATGCACAGGGGAGCCTATTTAAAGGAAAGACATTAAAATAAACAATAGTTTAGAAGGTCTGCAGAGGTGGCAGTGGTCTAGGGATGACCAAATATGGGAAGCCCCAGAGCAGAGAGCACTTCCACACACCCAGTATCTGAAGACAAGACTGTCACTCTATCTGCCATGCTGAGCACCTCGGGACATCTGTTGAGAGAAAGGGAAAGAGAAGGCAGGCACGAAGGGGACAGGGTCAAATGTAGTAAGTGCCTTATCCAAAACACCCACCAGGTATTACTCGGCTATTCTGGGAGCCTCTGTGCTACCAGGGATCTGGGTACAAGGCTGGCTGTCCACTCTGTCAATGTGCCTGCCATCTGGCTATCTAGGGTTACACCTCCAGAAAGCTCCATACCAAGGGTTCTGGTGCCATTTTCTCGCACTTGTCTGGGCAGTGTCCAGGCATCCAAGGGACTTCACACTGCTGCTGGCCCAGGTATGTCCCAGAAACCAAGTGGCAACCAATGACTAGACATCCCATATCTTCAGGTTCTGAGTCAACAGGTGAGATAATAGTCAGGGCAGGGCCTGAGCAGAAAGACTGAGGCTGGAAAATCCCCAGAGATGGGGGCTTCTGGGATTGAAACCAAGAAAGTTTCCAGAATGGAGGAGTTTCCAGAATGGAGGGGGAGACAGGTTCTCTCTCTGTTCTAGCAGAGAATAAAGACTCAAGGTCACAGTGGGCAGACTGCTGACACCCTGGTCTCTAGGCCCAAAGAACAAGAAATGTCAGGATATAAATTTTCTTTCCAGCCAGCACATTTGATGCCTGACCTCTGCTCCCCGCCACCCTCACCCCCACCACTCAGGATTGAACTCCACTGAGTTATGACCCTAACCCTTTTTATTTTTTAATGCCAACTTTCTGAAAGTGGCCTCTACCCAGTGATCCTCCTGCCTCAGTCTCCTGAGTAACTGGGATCACAGGTGTGTGCCACCTTGCTGAGCTCACAGTATTCTTTCAAAGTTTATATTTATACACATACATATATACATACGCATAAATGCTTTGTTAGCTTTATATGTTTATTTTTAAAAATCCAGAACCTTTTGACATTTCTTGAGGAAAAAAAAAATAGTTTCCTAATGTACACTTTGCATCTGCATTGCTAGAGAACCTTTTACTAAGTCCTGAGGTCAGGACATTGACTTCTGAAAACAGAATGATTACATAGAACTGCCGGAGAAAATTCTTTTTACAATGCAACAATCCAAGAAATATTCTTTTGAGAAAGGACACAATTCAAGTGTGAATGAGGTCATCACGGAAAAATAGAACACCTGCCAAATTCTTTACTATGCAACATTCCCCTTGGGGAGCTGCATCTCTTAACAAGAGGAATTCAATTTTCTCCTCTTCCATACTGGGGATTGAACTCAGGGGCACTGTATCACTGAGCTAAATCCCCAGCCTTTAAAAAAATTTTTTTTTATTCTGAGACAAATTCTCACTAACTTCCTGAGGGTCTCTCTAAGTTGCCTAGGCTGGCCTCACAATTGTGACCCTCCTGCCTCAGCCTCCCACATCACTGGGATTATAGGCATGCGCCACTATGCCAGGCTAGAGAGTAATTCATCATTTTCCTAAATCAAGAATATGCTGCTACACAGTGCAGTGGTGTGCACCTGTAATCCCAGTGACTGGAGAGGCTAAGGCAGGAAGTTTGCAAGTTCAAGGCCAGCCTGGGCAAGTTAGCAAGTCCCTGCCTCAAAATGAAAAATAAATTGGCTGGGAATGTAACTCAGTGGTAGAGCCCCTCTGGGTTCAACCCCCAGCACCAAATAAACAAAACAAACCAACAAAAAATTCAAAAACAAAGGATACAAATTTTTTAGTCCGCTTCCAGCTTTGGAAATACTTTTGGTGTTTTGAGACTGATAAATGTCTTAAGTGGTTAAAAAGTAGGATTGATTGATTGATTGATTAATCGGTGTAGGGATTGCACCCAGGGCTATGTGCATGCTAGGCAAGCACTCTACTACCGAGCTACATCCCCAGCCCTAAAAAGTGGTCTGTAAATATACATCTTAGTTGAGATGCAAATATATACTTTTAAACAATGCTAGATGAATAAAAATCCACCCAAGATTGCACAAAATGTAAAATGTTGTTTGCCATCAGGAAGCCTTCTGCGTCATATGTATGTTTATGCTATGGACAAATTTTTTACGATACTTGTGAGCAGTAATGCAGATAATGAGGCAGTGACCAAGGACAGGGCCACCACACACCCGGGGCCTGACCAGGGTCCACTCTACTCCCTGCCCTGAGGGCGTGCACCCCAGGCTGTCTTTTGAGGCCCTGAGAGGAAGCTAGTTAACCATTCCCTCTGCTCCCAGGTGAGGTAAGCCAACCTCCCTAGGGAGAGGCAAGAACTTCCAGGTAAACCAGCCCAGCCTGCACTGCCGGGCTTACATCACCCTGACCCCCACCGAAGCTGCTGCGAGCCAGCCGGGCTGAGTGGGGGGGGAGCCAGGGTCGCAGCTCTCTCTGGAGCTAAGGGCACATTCCTGACTAAATTTCTGCCCCTGGCTGCCCCTGTGGAAATCACCAATCAGACCCAGAGCCCTGGGGCAGCACGAAGACCCACAGGTTGAAGGAGAGAGATGTGAAGGAGTCTGTCAGCCTAGTCTGGGGTACATGGAGATGGGGACAGGCTGGGTGGCAGGAAAGTAACTCTGTAGATGTCATGGAGAAATCATCTGTTAGGACTCTGCAGACCCCTTAGACCTGGCCATGACACACCATACCAGTGCCCAACTGACCTATATTTTCCCTGCGCTTCAAATAAGGACACACAAAGTTCCTTAGACCCCCCCTCTCTGTCCCTCCTCCCAGGCTACGCTGGGGATCAAACCCAGGGTCTTGCACATACTTGGAAGCACTAACCACTGAGCAACATAACCATCCCGCTTGACCACCTCCAATTCCATCTGCCTTTAGGTGGCCAGAGCATCTCATAGATTATTTTATGTTCTCTCTCTCTCTCTCTCTCCCACCCCCTTCTCCCTCTCCCTCTCCCTCCCCCTTTCCTTCTCCCTCTCCCTCTCCCTCTCCCTCCCTCCCTTACTCCCTTTCTGTCTGGGGGGTCTGTGTGTATGTAACTGGAACTTGAAGCTTCAGGCATGCTCTAACACTGAACTACACCCCCATTCCTTTTTTATTTGTTATTATGAGACAGGGTCTCACTAAATTGCCCAGGCTGGCCTCAAACTTGCAATCCTGCTGTGGAGGGATTCAGTTTCCCCAACCAGTCCAAGCTCACAACCAAGAAAAATCCATCAGTAGCAAAAGGTCAACCTTTTACCCACTGATAGGAACTAAAGGTCCTCAGCCTTGCCCGAGGTCACCAATTAAGGGTTCAAAGATGATAAGCAGTGGCCACTCATTTATTTACCAAGTATGAGGTGGGTCCATTTGTTTATTCAGTAAATGATGTGTTGAATGTCCCCTCTGGGAGAGATATTGTGAACGAAATGGGCAATATGTCACCTTCCCTTAGGGCTTATATTTTACTCGGGGGAGAAACTAAGACATATAGCCAGGTGCAGTGGTGCACGTTTTAACCCCAGTACTCAGGGGCCTGAGCAGGAGGATTGCAAGTTCAAAGCCAGCCTCAGCCACTTAGCGAGGCCCTGTCTCAAAATAAAAAATTTAAAGGGTTAAAGATGTAGCTCTGTAGTAGAACACCCCTGAGTTCAATTCCCAATACAAAAGGGGAAAAAAGTTACAAAAAAATTAAGATAAATACATCTAATTTTAATTAATGGTGTGTCTGATCACGATTAATACTGTAAGAACATATAAGTAAGACGGGAGCTGGGTTCAGTGATGCGTACCTCTAATCCCAGCTGCTCAGGAGGCTGAGGCAGGAGGATCAAAAGTTCAGCAATTTAGTGAGGAACCTGTCTCAAAATAAAAAAGTGAAGGGGTCAGGGATGAGGCTCAGAGGTGGAGGACTTGCCTGGTACTCTGGGTTCTGTCAACAGATAGGGGTCCCATGAATTTCCCTGGGAGGGAAAAGGGGAACTCAACTCAGCCCCAGCAGACTCTTGACTTAAGCTGCAGAAAGGAATTCAGGTCATGTCCAAACAGGCACAAAGATTTGTTTAAGAAAGCAAAAGATTTATTCAGAAAAGCCAGCGATAGAGCAGGTACACACTCAAAGGGAGGGGTGGGCCCACGAGTGAGCCGTGCTTTGGGGTCTCAGGCTGTTCTTGGAAACTAAAAGGGACCACGGGAAGTAGCCAGGGGCCATGTTGGCCCGGTGAGCTTGGCTGTCCTAATGGTGGCACAGCAAGCAGGTCACGGTTGTCTGGTTCTTTCAGGATCTCTAGGTGATGTCATCCAGTCAAAGGACAATGTTTGGAATATACTCATATCATAAGTCTCTAACAATATTTTCCCTTGGCTTTATTTAGTCTAAAGAAAATAAGTTGTGTAAACTAGCAACGTATGTAGGTTTTCATCATCTGAACTCACATTACTCCAAGAATCAAGGGCTTTTAAGAATTTAGGCCTGGAGGGAAACAGGCCTGCGGGGGGCCAGGTGGGGGTGTTCATAGAGCTTCTGGATTCTTTTCCCTTCCCTGGGGATCTCCTCCTACCTTAGGTTTGAACCCCAGTACCAGAGGGCAGGTGGAGAGGTCAGGTGAATGGACTGCAGTTAGGTAGATCTGGGGTCTGCAAAGAGGAGGTGCTATTTAACGAAGAAGGTGAGAAATTAAAGCTTTTGGATCTGAGGAGGGTTCAAGGCAGAAAGAAGTGCCTGTATTATTTTTTCCTTCTGACCCAGTGCTAGGGCCTTGTAGATGCCAGGCAAGCACTCTACCACTGAGCTACACTCCCAGCTCGATTCTAAATATGTTTTGAACGTTAAGCAGCAGAACCTGCTGCCAGATGAGCTATTCAATGAGAGGAACAGAAGAGTCATGGATGACTCCAAGTGTCTTTTCTTGAGCATTAGAAGGAAGAGATTTTAATTGGTGATGCGAGGTCCAGAGTTGGCTTGGAGTGTATCCAAGTGGGAGTTGCAAGGAGAGATGTCACAGAGGCCATCACACCCTCAAGTCTGTAGGACAGGGGATCCCTCAGTCCTCAGGTGGCATATAATGCAAAGCCAAGGAAGGTTATGGTAAAGGTGAGGAAAGATAGAACAGAGATGGAGCTATGAGTTCTGGGCACTCTAACATTTAGAGAGCAGAGAGCTGGGAGGGGCACTGGCCAAGGAGTTTTAGAAACAGTGGTACCCGGCAGCCAAGGGAAGAAAGTGTCCCAAGGAAGAGGACATGGTTAGGGTCCCATGTCTATTGGTAGATCAAAGACTGTTGAGAATTAGCCGTTGGGTTCAATGTGATGGTCATTACTAACGCGCACAAACAGAATGGTGTATGCGTTCAGGAAGTCACAGACAGGACTCTGCCATAAGGGGAGCAGGGGAATGGGCAGTAGCTAAAAGGGAATGAGGACCAAGGGAGAGTTGTATTTTTTCTTTTTCTTTTTTTTTCCCAGATGGAAAAAGTTGCCATGGGTGGTGGTACACACCTGTAATCCCCGCAACTTGGGAGGCTGAGGCAGGAAGATCTCAAGTTTGAGGCCAGACTGGGCAATTTAGCAACTCTGTGAGACCCTGCTTCAAAATCAAAACTTAAAAGGGCTGGGATGTAGCTCAGTGGTAGAGCACTTGCCTAGTGTGTGTAAGGCCCAGGGTTCAAATCCCAGTACTGCAAAATAAATAAATAAAGGGGGTATTATAGCACATTTGTATGCTAATGGAACAATCAGGTAAAAAGGAAAACTATCCCTTGTCCCACCTTCAGACAAGCTCTCTACCACACAGCCACGCTTCAGGCCAAGAGGAAACTTTTGAGGAGAAGAGGGAATTGCTGGAGCATTTTCCTAGAATAAATGCATGTGACAGGATTTTGGGTGCAAGAGGAGGACTTGGCCTCTGCAGGAGCACAGGCGGTTCACCTGAAGCAGCAGCGGGGAAGGCAGAGGCGTTGGTGGGTGGGCGGTGCTGTGGGAGAGATGGTTAAGAGTTCTCATCCGACTACTGCCGTGTTCTCAGCAAGGTCCTCAATCGAGAGCAAGGAATGGGAAAGGAGGTGGAGATTTGATGGAGAGAAGGCATCAGATAATCCTCTAGCAAAAGAGGAGACTGAGCCGGCTGCGGCAGCAAACACCTGTCATTCCAGCTACTAGGGAGGCTGAGGCAGGAGGATCACAAGTTCAAAACCAGCCTAGGCAATTTAGCAAGACCCTCCCTCAAAACAGAAAAGGAAGGAAGGAAGGAAGGAAGGAAGAGAGGGAGGGAGGGAGGAAGGAAGGAAGGAAGGAAGGAAGGAAGGAAGGAAAGAAGGAAGGGAGGGAGGGAGAAGAAAGTAAAAGGAAGGTCTGGGGACGTAGCTCAGTGATGGAGTGCTTGTCTAGTACGCCCTGGGTTCAAGTCCCAGTATCAAAAAAATGAATTTAAAAAAATGGGAGCGTGAGCCAACCAGGGAAGGGTCAATTGATTGTCAACTAACACTACAGCCCAAAGGAGACTCATGGTTGGTCATCTAAATTAGGGTTTGTCAATCTCGGCATGACTGACATTTTAGGCCAGACAAGGCTTCACTGTGGGGAGTTGCTGTGTATTACAATGCTTAGCATCCCCAACCCCACCCACTGAAAGCCAGTCATAGCACCCTCCCCCGGTGGTGACGATCTTGATGTTTCCAGACACTGTCAAGTGCCGCGGGGTGCACAGTTGCTCCCCATTGAGAAACAGATTTAGACTGAGAACCGCCAGGGTGGTTGTGAATCTTCACAGGTGCCAGCTTGGAGGGTCTGGGGGCTGGTTTTTAATAAGACTGTGGTTTTACCAAGAGAGTGGAATGAAGGAAAAAGAGGCAAGAGAGTCGAGGGTTTCTGAATGGGGCGACGATAATGACAGCTCGTGGCGCTTCAGCTGGTGAAGAGGAGAGAGAACTTGCGTCTTTCCTCTGACCCTTGGATGCCTATCCTTAGGACCCAGCGAAGCATTTGAGGATCTCCAAACCATGCAGCCTCCTTTCTGTCCGCCCCTTCTTGGACTACTATACTCCTGCCCAACCCATTTCTTCCCCTTCTCTGAATAAGTGGCCCCTGTCCTGTACACTCCCCTTCGCCTCTGACGGACTTCCTGCCAGGATGACCTGCATCTCTGCCCTGGTGAGCTCCTCCTCCTCTTCTCAGAACTCTCCCACACCTGGTTCCTGCATCCGTGTTCTGCTCTGTGGTTTCAATGTCACTTTTCATGTACTTTCATCACACTGCCAATCCCAACGTTGGTAAGTATCTCTTACCTCACAAGGAAGAGTCCTTGTCTTGGCTTCCTTTACATCATTGGAACCTGGCACAAGGCACATTCCTCAATGAATCATCATTTTTAAAGGATGCATAGTATTCTGTATTGTAAATACATGAGCCTACTTTAATTTATTCCAGATATTAGCTACGTCATTTATTTCACTTCTTCTTTTTTCTTTTTTCTTTTTTGGTAGCAGAGAGTGAACCCAGGGTGCTTAACCACTGAGCCACAACATCAGCCCTTTTTATTTTTTATTTATTTAGAGAAAGGGTCTTGCTAAGTTGCTTAGGGCCTCACTAAGTTGCTGAGGCTGACTTTGAACTTCTGATCCTCCTGCCTCAGCCTCCTGAGCTGCTGGGATTGCAGATATGCACCACTATGCCCGGCATATTTCACTTTTTTTTTTTTTTTTTGAATTACTAATATTTAGTTTTTGAAATGGAGAAAGAAACCATTTGTATATCTTTTTTTTTTTTTTTTTTTTTTTTTTTTTTTTTGCGGTGCTGGGGATCAAACCCAGGGCCCTGGGCTTGTAAGACAAGCACTTTACCAAATGAGCTATCTCCCCAGCCTGTATATCTTTTTATTTTAAGAGAAGCACAGGTTTATTACAAAAGAAAATTCAGATAATACAGAAAGGCATAAAAGCACAAGTAAGGACTAGGGACATAACTCAGTGGTACAGCGCCTACCTGGCATGCACAAGTTCTGGGTTTGATTCCTAGAACCACACACTCACACACACAAAGGAAAATTATGTATAATCATGCTATCAAAAGATGGCCACAGTTATTAAGTTGATATAACACTGATATGTGTCCTTTCAGTCTTTTTTTTTTTTTTTTGAGAGGGGAATTGAACCCAAGGCCTCACACATGCCAAGCAAGCACTCCATCACTGAGCTACATTCCCATCTCCAGTCTTCTTTTAATTTTTTATTTTTTATTTTTTGAGAAAGGGTCCCACTAAGTGCCCAGACTGGCCTCCAGCTTGCCACCCTCCTACCTTGCCTCCTGAGTTGCTGGGATAATGCGTGTGCGCCACTATGCCTAGCTTCCAGACTCTTTTCTGTGACTGTATATAACCACAATTATCACTGCCTTTCTTTTCTCTTTTCATTGCTTTTTAAATTTGAGGCACATAGGATCAAACCCAGGGCCTTAAGCATGCTCAGCAAGTGTTCTACCACTGAGCTATACCCCGAGCCCTACCTCTACATTTTAAACCAAAATTGAAATAGATTGCATATGCTGTTTTATAGCCAGCCTTTTCCCTTAAAAGTATATCATGAACATTCCATGTCATTAAATATTCACATAGCATCATTTGTAAGAATGCATAATGTTTCTTTTCTTTTTTCTTTTTCATTTTTTAATTTTATTTAATTGTTTGTTTGTTTATTTATTTTGGTACTAGGGATTGAACCCAGGGAGCTTAGCCACTGAGTGCCACATCCCCAGTCCATTTTGTTTTATTTTGAGACAGGATCTCACTGAGTTACTGAGGCTACCTTTGAACTTGTCATTGTCCTGCCTCAGCCTCTTGAGTCTCTGGAATCACAGGCATGTGCCACGGTGCCTGGCTGTATAATGTTGAATTGAATGAGTATAACAATATATTTATTTTTATTATCTTTTGTTAGTGCATTATAATTATACATAATAGTGGAGTTCATTGTGACATAATCATATATGCATATTATTTGCTCGTTTCATTTTCCAGTACTACCTTTTCCCTTCCCTCCTCCTCCCCCCAACCCCCTCCATCTGTTCTATTGATCTTGCATCTATTGTGATCTTGCATAATTAAACATGAAAGTGGGATTTGTCGTGACACATTCATACATGCACATGGCATAATTTGGTCAATTTCAATCCACAATTCCTCCTCTTTTTCTTCCCTCCTCCCTCCCTAACCATATATTTAAGCAATCCCCTTTCTTTGGACATTTTGATTGTTACCAATATGCCATGAATCTCCTGATAGATACATCTCTGATCCCAACTAAATTATCTGATTATTTGCTTCAAGATATTCCTTGAAGTTGAATACTTCACTTAGGTTGGGGTTTTGCATATTTTTAAAGCTTTGGCCAAATTTTTCTTCAGGAGGATTATACAACATTATCTTCTGTCAGTAATGGAAGTCATTGCCAGTCTTCCCACACCCCTGCCAGCATTGAGTAGTGCCATGCTTCATCTTTGTCAACTGGGATGGGAGGAGAAAGGTATATTTTCTCTTCCCTTTGGCAGAACATTGAACAGCTCTGAGACCATCATTTCTACAGACAACACGCATGAAGTGCTCAATAGGCATTTTATGAATGAAAAATGATTGAGCAAAGACAAATAAATCAAGAAAACACAGCATATAGATAAGCTCTGGACCTGAGTCAGACACACTGGGTTCAAATCCTGGTTCCGCTGCCTAATGTTTGTGCCATTACAGACAAGTTATTTAACAATATGAAAACTTGATTTACCAAACTGTGAATTGGAAATCATTATTCCTTCCCAATACGATTATTGTGAGGTTAACGAGACACTGTGATTTTAAAAATGCTAAAAGCTGGAGGGACTGGAGGTGTAGCTCAGTGACAGAATGCTTACTTAGCATGTGCCAGGTCCTAAGTTAGGTCCCATACCATGAAAAAATAAATAGAAAAAAATTTCAATTAAAAGAAATATATGGGGAGATCCAAGATGGCGAACTAGAGGGAGGCTGGGTTCCTTGTTGCTTCGTAACTCGGGTTTCAAGCAGAGGATATCTTCTTTTGCTGCTTATCAATCCCCTGCTGTTTACCCCATTTGTCTACTGTGATTACCTGCAGTCTGCCAGCATATCAACTACTTTTTGAGTGCAGATTGCTAACTGACTAGTGCCTAGCATCCGCCATTTGCCTGCCTCTTGAATGTCCATCGCATGCCTTTCACCTACCCATCACTCATTGCCCGAGGTTCACCTGCCGATCGTCCGACACAGCAGCCAACAGACTGACCACAGACCACCAGTGGAGCGCCAGCTGCCTGCTATTACCTGGAAGTCCACTGTCACAGTACCTGCAGGCTTGATTACAGGTGGCTACCGCCATTTTGAGACAACAGCCAGGCCCCGTAGGACCCCTGGCCAGACTGACTGAGCCCCGTCTCCAGGATCCCTCAGCCCGACCGATCACTCCCTGCCTCTGGGGCCCTCACATCGACTGACTGCTCCCTGCTGCCAGGACCCCAGACCGACTGATTGTACCCCGCCTCCAGGATCCCGCAACCAGACCGACAATATTCCGCCTCTTGGACCTGTGCCCAACCAACTGCACCCTGCCTCCAGGACCTCCCACACCATGTGCTGCAGCTCCCCATTAGCCCACACATTTGGAAGCCAGAGTGGCCATCTTGGATAATCCTGGAAGTCGTATCTTCCATCTTTAGGTGGGGCAAATCTCATTCTGAGATGCCTGCTGGAGACTGGAAGCTCATTGTCAGGTACCTCTCATACCTCAGGACACTGAAGACTGGGAGGTTTCGTTACTATATGACTGTTATAGTGTAGACTTTTTTTTCCTCCTCATTGAAAAATTTTAAGTTTTTATTTCTTTACTTTTCTCACTCTCTTTTCCTTTTGCTTACCTGTTCCCTCAGAATCTCTTTCTACCTTTTCACATGCTAACAACCAACTTCTTTTGATTACACTCTCACTCTTTCTATGATCTAGAACTTTTATATATTCTTTTCTTATCCCATCAACAGCTACATCCTATACCCCTCCCCATCCTCTTTGTCCTCCATTAGAAACTGTAGACCTTATTGCAAATCTATTTGTTATACTGAAGATAATAACTGAACTCATTCTGTTTATTATGACAATATTGTTAAGATCCTCATAGGGGCTATTTGGTTTAGGGTTGCATATTATCTGAACTGAGCACTGCTAATATTGATCTCCCCCTTAAAGAAAAGGTATTGGAAACCTATAGGGTCACTATATGCCTATAGGGGGAAACTGCAATACCCCAGATCTGCACTGCTAGAGGGGAAGATACATGAACAACATGAAAAAACAAGGGAAGAAAATGATCCAAACAAACCTAGATTCTATATTAATAGAATCCAATGACAGTATGGCAGAAGAAATGTCAGAAAAGGAGTTCAGATTATACATGATTAAAATGATTCATGAAGAAAAGAATGAGATAAGAGACCACATGCAGGCAATGAATGATCATACCAATAAGCAGTTGAAAGAGGAAGCAAAAGATTATATCAACAAAGAGACAGAGATTCTCAAAAAAAAATAAAAAAAAAAAAAAAAACAGAAATCCTTGAAATGAAGGGAACAATAAACCAAATTAAAAACTCAATGGAAAACACCACCAAAAGACTAGGCCACTTGGAAGACAGAACCTCAGACAATGAAGACAAAATATTTAATCTTGAAAATAAAGTTGCCCAAACAGAGAAGATGGTAAGAAATCATGAACAGAACCTCCAAGAACTATGGGACATCATGAAAAGACCAAATTTAAGAATTATTGGGATTGAGGAAGGCACAGAGAACAAACCAAAGGAATGAACAACCTATTCAATGAAATAATATCAGAAAATTTCCCAAACCTGAAGAATGAAATGGAAAATCAAATACAAGAGGCTTATAGAACAACAAATGCACAAAATCACAACAGATCCACACCAAGGCACATTATAATGAAAATGCCTAACATACAAAATAAATATAGGATTTTGAAGACTGCAAGAGAAAAGCATCAGATTTCATTTAGGGAGAAACCAATATGGATATCAGCAGATTTTTCAGCCCAGACTCTAAAAGCTAGAAGGACCTGGAACAACATATTTCAAGCTCTGAAAGAACATGGTTGCCAACCAAGAATCCTATACCCAGCAAAACTAACCTTCAGGTTTGAAAACGAAATAAAATCCTTCCATGATAAACAAAAGTTAAAAGAATTTACAAATAGAAAGCCTGCGCTACAGAATATTCTCAACAAAATATTCCATGAGGAGGAAATGAAAACCAACAATGTAGATCAGCAAAGGGAGGAACTACCTTAAGGGAAAACCACTCAAAGGAGAAACCAAGTCAAGTTAAAAACCAAAACTAAGCCCAAATGACTGGGAATACAAATCATATCTCAATAATAACCCTGAACATTAATGGCCTAAACTCATCAACCAAAAGACATAGACTGGCAGATTGGATTAAAAAGAAAGAACCAACAATATGCTGCCTGCAAGAGACTCATCTCATAGAAAAGGACATCCACAGACTAAAGGTGAAAGGATGGGAAAAACACGGACTCAGTAAAAAAGCAGGGGTTTCCATCCTTATTTCAGATAAAGTGGACTTCAAGTCAAAGTTTCTCAGAAGGGATAAAGAAGGACATTTCATACTGCTTAAGGGAACCATAAATCAGGAAGACATAATGATCGTAAATATTTATGCCCCAAACAACGGTGCATCCATGTACATCAAACAAATCCTCAATTCCAGGAATCAAATAGACCACAACACAATAATTCTGGGTGACTTTAACACACCACTGTCACCACTGGACAGATCTTCCAAACAAAAACTAAACAAAGAAGCCATAGAACTCAATAACACAATCAATAACTTAGACTTAACAGACATATATAGAATTTTCCATCCATCAACAGCAAATTCACTTTCTTCTCAGCAGCACATGGAACCTAAAACAGACCATATATTATGCCACAAAGCAACCCTCAGTAAATGCAAAAAAATAGAGCTACTGCCTTGTGTTCTATCAGATCATAATGGAATTAGAAATCAATGACAAGTTAAAAAACAGAAATAACTCCAACACCTGGAGACTAAATAATATGCTATTGATTGAAGCATAGGTAACAGAAAATATCAGGGAGGAGATTAAAAAAAAAAATTCTTAGAGGTAAATGAGAACAACGGTACAACATATCAAGAAAATATATGGTAAAAAAAATTTTAAATAGCATCATAGATTATATTATAAAAAAGTTTCCTCATGCACTCTGACTCCCATTCCCATTTCAGAATGGGACCCATTTCAGTGGTGCAGGTCACCAATTTCTTTTGTGTGCTTCCAGAATTGTCTCTCCTCTTTCTCCCTCCCATACGCGCACACAGTGAGCTATGCATGCTGTTCTGCCTCTGCTTCCTCCGCTTGGATTGGTTTAGGGGATTGGTCCACATAAACTCATGCAGAACCACTTCACTCTTCACAATGAGTTATAAGTTAGTCAGCAGCTTCAAACACGGGGCCCAACTGAAGCACTAAACTCTGGAGTCAGACTCTTGGCTTTGAGTACTGGCTCCACAATTTACTACTTGTGACATCTTGAGCAATTGACCTAAATTCTTTGTGCCTTGGTTTTCTCATCAATAAAATGGGGATGATCTAAACTTACTGCAAAGATGGGTGTGACACTTGGCATAGTGGCATCTACCTGCAGTTCCAGCTCCTCAGAAGGCAGAGGCAAGAGCATAGTTCAAGACCAGGAGTTCAGGACCAGCCTGGGCAACACAGGAAGCTCTGTCTCGCAAAAAAAGCGTGAAGATTCAGAGTTTGCACCTGTAAAATACTAATGACGTGTAATAATCACTCTGTAAAATGACATTTTTTTTTTGTTTCCAGCATGTTATTACTTTCTAGAAAATGCTGCAACGATTATCCTTGCATTAATATAAAAGTATATCTGGAGGCTAAATCACCAGAAATCAAATAGCATGTCTTCTTATGGTTTTTGTTTTGTTTCGTTTTTGGTATTGGGGATTGAACCCAGGGGCACTTAACCACTGAGCTACATCCCCAGACCTTTTTTATATTCTATTTAGTGGCAGGGTCTTGCTGAGTTGCTTAAGGCCTCACTAAGTTGCCGAGACTGACTTTGAACTCACAATCCTCCTGCTTCACCTCCTGAGCCGCTGGAATTACAGGCATGAGCCACCGCGCCCGGTGCATGTTGTGTGTGTGTGTGTGTGTGTGTGTGTGTGTGTGCACGCCCATGCGCTTGTTTAATGCTGTGCTGTGAGTCAACAAGGCACCAAGAATGCTAGCAAGCACCCTACCACTTTACTGCATCCCTGGCAGAGAATGTGCATTTTAAATTTTAGAGCCCTCCAAAGAGGCTGCTCTAGTAAATTGCTTATGAAAACCCTGGGAGAATGGTTACCTTTACCCCCATTCCTAGGCCAAACCCCTGTGCCGTCCAGCATTTTCTTCAACTTTGTCAGTAGAGTAGAGATAACCAGTATCCCATGTGTGTTTGGTGCACATTTCTTTAATTTTTAGTAAACTGTAGGGAGCTAATTTATCTGAAGCACTGAAAAAAAATGTTTGGGGGCATTAGTGGAGAATGTATTGATAAGCAAAATTATGTGCCTTTTGAAATAAGGATGGAAGAAGGATTTTTATTCTTTTAATACTATCAGAGGGGTCCAGAACCCCCCTAAAGGAAACAACATGCACAGCATATGACAGACCGTAATCCTCCACATAGATCAAGAAGGAAAGGAGGTTGTGTTTCCACGTAGCCTACAGAAAGCTGGAAAAGGATCTGCTCTCAACCTAATAGCAAGAAGAGGTCAGATAAACTACAAAATCACAACTCTTCTTGACCCTGTCAGAGAGATGGGGTCATAGTGCCACCAGGTAACCTAGAACTCATCTCAAGGAAGGCACCTCTGAGCACAGATGAGATGGGACCCAGCCCTGTAAGGCAGAGCAAGGAAGGAAAACAGCATGGGAAGGAAGAATTTTGCCAATTTTTTTTTCCTTTGGTGGTGCTGGGGATTGAACCCAGGGCTTTGTACATGCTAGGCAAGTGCTCTACCACTGTGCTACCTCCCCAGCCCCTTTTAAAATTTTTATTTTATTTTTGAGAGAAAGTCTTGCTAAGTTGCCCAGACTGACCTTGAATTTGTGATCCTCCTTCCTCAGTCGCCTGAGTCACTGGGGTTCCAGGTGTGCACCTCCATGACTAGCATTTGCTACCATTTTTCACAAACTGCTAAAGGCTGAGTGAGGGGTAACCTGGCAGAAGAGTCCCCAGAAGCTGACTCTCAAGAGTGCCAGGATTGACTTGTGGACTCTTCCCCCACAGACCTCTTAGGGGGCTCAGGAGGAAGATTAGGAGGCTGGAGAGAGCCTCCCTGGGTGGTGCCCCCTGGAGGAGTGGTGGATGCTGCTAAGGGAAAGCAGGAAGCCCCACCGGGACCCTTCTCCCAGGAGAAGGAAAAGGAGAAACAGAGGAAGAGGAGGAGGAGGAGGAAGAGGAGGAGGAGGAAGAGCTAACGACCTGAAGCTGCTGTGGAGGGGGCAACAAATTCCGCCCCCCACCCCCAGGAAATAGACGAAGATCCCTGCAGGAGGGGAGAGGTAAGACCGGAGGGCCAGGAAAGTCCTGGATTCAGGATACTCTTCCAGCCCTGGTTCTCGGACAGGGAGTTTTGCTCCCAGGACATTGACGATGCCTACAGATATTTTTGGCTGTCATAATTGGAGAAAGTTGTGTTATACCTAGGACTCTGATGGTAGAGATCAAGGATGCTACTAGCATCCTACCCAGCTGAGTGTGGAAGGCCTGGAGAAGGACTTTCTGTGGCACAGGCGCATGGGAAGGTCAAAAGCTCAGGGTAGAGCCACCACATTGGAAAAACCCAGGACCAAGCAGAAGGTAATGCTAGAGCGATCTGAAGCCCAAGGTACATGGAAGGTAACCAACCATAGCAACAGCAAAGCCCAAGCCCAGGAAAACTCCTGACCCGGCTGACGCCACCCTCCTCCACACCCCACACACACACACACACACACAGCCAAGCAAAAGAGCAAAAGAGGCATACCCATTTCTAACCACAAGTACTACTCATCTCAACTCATCTCAGTCTCTACTTTTCTACCTAAGATGACCAGCATTTCTTTTCTTTTCTTTTCTTTTTGCTGGTACTGGGGATTGGACCCAGGGCATTCTACTTCAACATCCCCAGATCTTTCCATTTCTTTTCTTTTGTGACACAGGGTCTCTCTAAGTTGCTGAAGCTGGCCTTGAACTTGTGATCCTCCTCCCTCAGCCTCCCAAGTCCATGGGATTACAGGTGTGTACCACCAAGCCCACTTAAGATGCCCAGCATTTAATAAAAAGAATTATGAGACTTATAAAAAAATAATTGAAGAAAAAGTAAAAACATTACCCACTGTCAAGAAATGAAAGAAGCGAAGATGGTGGACTGAGGGGGGCTTCGGTCATCCGGCAGTCTGGCCTCTGGGCCTGGGGTAGGCAGGCCCCGGGATGCCGATTGCATCTGCTGGACCATGAGAGGATCCTTATCACATAGGAAGAACATTTTCCTGGCTTTGTCTTCTAGAGGGGGTCGTCCTGCAGCTTCTGTTATGCCACTCTCCCTGTTGACGTGTGGGTACCTTCCTACACTTACCTCTATGGTTTGGAATAGGAGACGGTTTTTCTTTTGTTCCACCTTTCGGATTCAACACAGAGAAGCCCCTAAGATGTGGTTATCCTGCTGACTTCTCCAGGAAGGAAAAAGAAACTGACAGGAGTCTTCTGATGCAATTTGCTTTAATTATCAAGAAATCACTTTGCAACCCGAAGGCTGAGGTTTAATTTGAAACAGGTGCTTAGGTTGTGGTATTTGTGAATTCTTTGCCTTTTTTCTAAATGAGAAGACTAAATAAATGGCAAGGACAGATGACTCCAGGGTTTAAAAACATGTCTTCCAGTTTCAGTCCCTATTATGGTAAGCACATTTAAGACTGCAGCAGTAAGTTCCAAGTATTTGTTGGACTTTGAAAAGAAAGAGATGTTAAAAAGTTACTTACATACATCTCTAAACCCTGGTTCATCTTGTGACATAGATTTACTGGACAGAAACAAAGGCCCAGTTTTGCAGTTAACTCTTTGATATGATAAGGAAACGTAAAGACAACTATCAAGATTGATTTTGTATCTGAATAAACCTTCAGAGTTTCGTGCAAATACACATTTTTTACCTGTGTAAATTCACATTTGTGGTTGAAAGGAGGAATTTTCTGCCTGGAAAAGGAAACTTGTTGACTTTCTCAAAAGTCTTGGGACATTTGCTACTTTAAAATTTTTTTTCATTCTTTTACGGAAGGACCTGATTGTGTAGCAGCTGACCCTGAGAATACCTGCTTACATTTAGTGGAAAGAATGGTAAAAGCAAACAACCCAGTTTGAGTCCAGTGATTGAGCCCTATTCACCTCCCTGGGATGAGAGGCTGCTTAGGGCGGTTTTATGCGTCCTGTTCTCTGGAGTCTCATGGCAGGTAAGACTTACTTTTCCATGTGACCAAGGCTTGGGAAAAAAGGAGCATGAGTGTAATGGACATCTTACTAAAAGTGAGAAGATGGGATAGACCCTCTGGTATAATCTGCTTCCAACTTTGGACATAGAGAAGTGGAAGGAAAAAAATGAGAAATCTCCATATATATAACTCCATTCTCCTGAGACAAAGAAATAAAAATGTCTTATGGAGCACCATCTGATTTCTTTGGGATTTTACATTATAGTTCCATTTTTTTAAAAATCATAAATAACTTCCTTCAACTCAGATGGGTACTTGGATTTGTTTTTCTAGGTGATAAGTGTAATGTTAAACTGTAAAGGTTGGGACTTGGGTAAATTTCCCCCAGTTGGAATTGGACTTTCTCCTCAGCAAATGGGTCTGTCCTCAGAAGAAATGTCCCCAATCCTGTGGTTGGGTAATCATAGATTTAGAATAAATTCAGGATCTGGAAAAAACCTTAAATAAGAAAAATAGGTTTAATAAGAAGTGTGAATCTTGTGTTTGCTTCATTATAGATTTAGAAGAAATTCAGGGTTTGAAAACAACTCAAGAAATATGAATCTTCCTTTCAAAGTTATATTATAAGATGAACAGACTATAGAGGAAACCTGTCCTTGCTTGCAAGTAGACAGAGGCCCATTGTATGAGAGGAAAAAATGAAATGACCAATAAACAGAGTCATAGATGACCCCATGTTAGAGGAAGACCACAGGAGAAACAGAATTTCAGCACAGAGATGAAAGCTCGAAGATTCAAATGGGGATTCTAGAAACAAAATATATGTATGTGTGTGTGTGTGTGTGTGTGTGTGTGTGTATGTGTATATATATATATGATAACAGAGATAAAGAATATCTTCAATGACCTCATCATCACACTTGATACAGCTAAGGAAAGAATTTAAAAACCTTATAGGGCCAGGGCTGTGACTCAGTGGTAGAGTGCTTGCCTAGCACTTGTGAGGCACTGGGTTCAATCCTCAGCACCACATATAAATAAAACAAAGGTATTGTGTCCATCTACAACTAAAGACATTAAAACAAACAAACAAACAAAAAAACCCTACAATTTGCTGTGGATCTTTGGACATCTTAATCTCTCAGAGCCAAAAGTTTCTTATCAAACTGAAAAGAAGAATTTTGCTGGGCAAGGTGGCACGTGCCTGTAATCTCAGCAACTTGGGAGACTGAGGCAGGAGGATCACAAGTTCAAGGCCATCCTAGGCAACTTAGTAACAGCCTATCTCAAAATAAAAATAATAAAAGGCTGGGAATGTAGCTCAGTGATAGAGTGCCCCTGGGTTCAATCCCCAGTGCCCCCCCCAATCAACTAAAATAAATAAACAAAGGGGCTAGGGATGGAGTTAGTGACCGAACACTTGCTGAGCATGCAGAAGACCCTGGATTCCATCCCACTGTGCAAAAATGTCTCTGGAAGTGTTTTTTTTTTTTTTTTTTTTTTTTTTTTTTTTCTGTCAGAGACAGAATGATTTCTTTCTCTCTCTCTTTTATTTATTTTTTCTCATCAGTTCTGGGGAATGGAACCCAGGGTCTCAGGCATACTAGGCAAGTACTGTATCATTAAGTTACATCCCTTGCTCTTCTTAAATTTCTTCCTTCCTTCCTTCCTTCCTTCCTTCCTTCCTTCCTTCCTTGTTTCCTTCTTTCTTTCTTTTCTTCTTTCTTTCCTTCCTTCCTTCCTTCCTCTCTTTCTTCTTTCCAATACTGGGATTGAAGCCAGGAACACTTGACCACTGAACTACATCTCCAGTCTTCTTTATTTTTTATTTGGAGGCAGGATTTTACTGTTGTGCAGGCCAGCCTCCAACCCTCCATCTTCCTGCCTCAGCCTCCTGAGTCTCTGGGATTGCAGGTGTGCACAACAGCACCTTGCTAGAGGGAATTCGTTTTATTCTTGACAGGTTTGGTATATGAAACGTAGTACTTCCCAAGGTCTTAGGCTGCTTGCACTTCTAATGACCACAAGGGAGAGAGTGCCTGCCTCATCTGCACTTAACACAGAGATTCATTTTCCAACTTCAGCACCTGCTCTGGAACCATCTTTCTAGGCTAGCAGTCAGCCAGGGAACGGAGCTTGAGATCCAAGGACTCAAAATCCCAGCTTGCCTTGCAAACACATGGAGTGGATGAGGATGGCCCAAAGGGTGCTGGGACTTTCCCCTTGGCCCTGTGGCCTGGGTCACTGAGGCTGGCAGGTGTGGAGGTGGGCAGGTGAGACTGAGTCATGCGGGACACTGGGCGTGGCTTCCTGGATCAGCTCCAGAGTTGACATGCAGTTTCCAGTAACGGGCGGCTGAGCTGGGCTAATTGCTGCTGCTGCTGCTGCTGCTTCAGCCCCAGCCCAACCCTGCACGTAGCTGGAGAAGGAGGAGGAGGAGTGTTATGGGGCAGGGATGAGGAGGCCGTTCCCAAGGGGTGGACACCTTGAGGGTCTCATGATCTGGAAAGTTAGTCCTCAACCTTCCCACAGGGTCAAGGAGTCCCTGGAAAGCAACACTAATTGAATCCACCCCAATCCCAGGTGTGTCTTTATGTCAATAGGGCACTTTTCTCAGCTGGAGAGCTGGTGCACGCCTATAATCCCGCGACTCCAGAGGCTGGCGCAGGAGGGTCAAACTTAGCAAGACCCTGTTATCAAATAAAACAAAATAAAATAAAAAGTGCTGGGGGAATAAAATACCTCAGTGGCAGAGCCTTTTCCTAGCGTGTGCAAGGCCCTGGGTTCAATCCTCAGCACCGCCAAAATAAGATAGGGCCCTTCACAAACTGCACATCTGCTGGTAGAATTTCAGGGGCCAGTACAGCAGTAAGACAAGTGGTCTGTTTTGCACCTATCAAAGTAGAGTCAATTGTGGGCTTGAGGGAACAGGGAAGCCAGGTTCAAGTACTGATTTTCTAAACTTTCTAGCTCTGAAAACCTGAGCTATTTCTTAAGCTCTCTAAAGCCTCAGTTTCCTCATCTGTAAAATGAGGCACTTGCCTGGAACTTGTAGACTTGTTCGGAGGTTTTAGGAGTTGCCTCTGTGAAAGGCAATAACTTAGCCAGGCACAGTGGTGCACACTTGTAATTCAAGTGACTCAGGTGGCTGAGGCAAAAGGATGGCAAGTTCAAGGCCAGCCTGGGTAACTTAGACTCTGTGTCAAAATAAAAAATAAAAAAGGAGTGGGGAGTGTAGCTTAGTGCTAGAGTACTTCTAGGTTCAATCCTGAGTGCCACAAAATTAATAAATAAATGGCAGTAACTTGACACAGAGCCTATTACCTCATAGGTGCTCAATAAGGGACCAGCTGTCAATATTAAGCCCAGGCTCTGTATCAGCATTCTGTGTGACTTTGAATGAATCATCTTCCTTTACCAAGACTCATATTCCTCAACTACAAGATTAGGGTTGTTCTAGATCTAGTGCTCTGTTCTACAAACCATTGGTTAACGGTTATGATGTGGGACTCACATAAGTTGTTTGCTTTTCCTGACCAGAGATGCGGTAGGGGAAAAAATATCTGAAGAGCTATTGTGTACACGTGAGGTTCTGCTGATTCTCCTCAGTCAGCAGGGAGAGAGGTACAGAGAGAGGAAGGACTGCTGGGCCGTGGTGGCATCTTTGGGCACTCCCCTTAGGCAGCCTTGCCCAGCCCAGAAGGTCATCTGCATGATGACCTCCAGTGTTCATGAGGGTCATAATATACCATGCACTGAACTGAGCTCCAAATGGTCTCGCAGGTGTTAAAACGTAAGTAACACTTCCCGGCAAATATAGAGGTCTCTGACCCCCATTACAAACCTCCAGAGCGGAAGGGGCCGGCTGGGCTTCCGGCTCATGAGCATCACTGTCCCCTCTTCCCGACCCCATCATTCATCTATTTATTAACATCTTCAACAAGCCATCATTTTGCCAGGTAGAGAGGGTAACAAACATTCTCCCAGAATGGAGTCGCGGTGGGAGGCAGGCACGCCCCAAGGGCCGCACAGGTGTTGTGTGGTGGCAATGGTGGTAAACTCAAGACACATAGCAGGCAGCATGTTCCCACCTTTTTTTTTTTTTTTTTTTTTTTTTTTGTGGTGCTGGGGATTGAACCCAGGGCCTTGTGCTCTACCAACTGAGCTATATCCCCAGCCCCTCCACCTTTTTTTTTTTTTTTTTTTTGAGACGGGAGCTCACTGTGTTGCCCAACATCAGGCTCAAGTCATCCTCCCGCCTCAGCCTCCCAAGTAGCTGGGACTACAGGTGCCACCAGTGCACCAGGCTCAGCCCGATTCTCCTTCTGCAGAAATGGTCCAGCAGACAAACCAGCGCACCATGGCCAGGTCTCCCCAGTTTTAAAGAGAATCACAAATTTGGGCTTTTTTTACAAATATTGTTTCCAATTTTAAAATGTCAGCAACTTCCTCACTGTTTGGTGTTCATTGCTGACATATCTGTAGTACAGGGCATGGTGAGTGACCAACAGTCCGCCGGACACATAGCCGGTGTGCTGTGCAGGGCCCTGCACTCAGGGTACAGAGTCTCAAACTTGAGCTTAATGCTCTGCTGTGGCCGTTTTGAAATTGTAAATAACTTTTAAACAAGGGCCAAAGTTTCCTCTTTGTGCTGGGTCCTGCAAATTCTGTAGCTGGTTCCGACTAGAGGGAAGGACTGAACCCACCTGGTGGAGGAAGGGCAGAGCGGAGGCCAGGAAATGGCCTCAAGGAAGAGGCCAGTTGCCCCTACTCCAGGGAGGACATAGACAGTATAAACAAAAGGCTGATCGCAGCCGGGGTCGAGTCTGGTTGTGAGCGATGTAGTTGTGTGAGACTGGTGTGTGTGTTAGTATGTGAGTGTGGAGTGATTATGAGTGACACACATAAGCATATGTGCGTATGAGTGTGTTCCAAGTGTGTGAGTGCATTATGGGCAGGGATGTGTGATGTGTGTATGAGTGTGTTATGTGTGCAAGTGTGTGTGAGTGTGGTGTGTGAGTGCCTATGTCCTGGTGTGTGGAAGGGGTGGTCAGGGCAGGGAGAGTCACAGAGCAGTTTAACAAATATTTATGGAGTACCTTCTGTGCACCAGGCGCTGTGCAAGGCGCGGGGTTGAGTAAGCCCAGCACTTGCCCAAAGGCACTCAGGACCCAGTAAGGGAATGAGATGTGTAAACAGATAACCACAGCGAACGGGCAGACAGACACAAGCCCCTTTATAAAAATTCCAGTTCTGCCCCTACTCCACTGGACGGCTGGCTCAAAAGCTAGGTTTCCCCCAAGTGGTGGGAGGGGTGGGGCTATGTGGGATTCCGGGAACCAACCCCAGGGAGGCCCAGGGCAGCAAACTCAGCCCCACTGGGCCTGGGCCCTGCCCCCTCCAGGCACACCCAAACAGGAGGGGTGACCTCCCTCTGACCTGCCTAGCAACACACCCAACCCCAGAGAAGTTGATAAGAGGTGACCAGCAGCTCAAGGCAGGATATAAACAGCCCAGCCCCACCCCCAGTCCAGGACACACCCGAGGGGACCCAAGGCAGGTGGGCAAGAGACAGGGCCACCACTGAGTGCGAGTCCATTCCAAGGCCCTCAGTTAGGTAAGGAGGACTGGCTCCTGGCAGAGAGGGCACTGGAGAGGGGGCCAAGAATGGCTGGCCTAGATCTGTGTGAGGACTCTGCGGCGTTCCGAGGGGGTGGGAGGGTAGAGAGCCCTGTGGAGGAGAAAGGTATCGTGGGTAAGAAATGTGTCCCGGGTCCAGGCTCTGCCCCAGGCACGGGCAGGCATACTGGGTTCTGGTCCCTACTCTCCCCTGGCCAGTGACCTTGGGCCAGGCTCTGGCTTCATCAGAGAAATGGGACGCCCAGTCTCCTCAGAGGCTGTGGGGTGGATCCAGTGAGATAATGCGATGAAGAAAGCGCCTCGTAACTGAAAACAGCAGGACAAAGGTCAGCACGCAGCGTGGGCCAGCAGCTGCTCCCCAGCCCTTCTGCAGAGCTGGAAGGCGCTCGGCGCCATATGCTCAGCCCTCCAGCCCCACATGTGCCCTCTGGTTGAATCTCACTGCTGGGATCTCCTATGGGACCTGAAGAAATGGAGGACCAAGGACGGCTTAGCGAGTGTTTCTTGGACTGCCAAAGACCATTCCCACTTTTGTCTGGGTGACCTTAGGCAATATTGGGTCACCTCTCTCAAACTCAAAAGGATTCTGGAGATAATGTGGTAGAGCACATAGCACAGCGGATGCTGCCTATGAATTCTCAAGACATGAAATCCTTATCATGCTGAATGGTTACCAAAGTTCCCCCAGCTAAGAGGCCTTCTCAGCCTGGGAGCCAGGCCTGCCTAAACCTGAGCCCTTGCCCACCTCTCTCTTTGGCTAACTTCACTATTGTCTCCAAGCGCCCCACTCTCCTTTCCACCACAGCGCAAGCTCCATCTCTACACATACCCACCGTCTGAGAGCTCTTCTTCATCAGCATCCCTTCAGCGAGTAATCTGCTATTTCCAAGACAACTGAGCAGTATTTCGAATTTAGGGAGTAGGTTATTCCTATGCCCTATGGAATCCCAAGCCTCAAACTTAAGGAACTTTCCACCTGGAAGCTATTTTTCATAAGTAACCCTCTGGAAAGTCCCATCAATGAAATGTTCTCTCTAAAACTAGATACATGCCAGGCAAGGTGGCACACGCCTATAATCCCAGGGACTCAGGAGCCTGAGGCAGGAGAATCTCCATTTTGAGGCCAGCCTGGGCAATTTATCAAGACTCTGTCTGAAAATAAATAAAGGACTGGGGATGTATTCAGTGGTACAGTGCCCCTAGGTTCAATCTCTAGTACCATAAATCAATAATCAATCAATCAATCCAGATACATCATCACTGTGGAAACAGTGATGCAGTTTTGGAATCTGCTGAGGATTGAATTGGAAGTTAGTGAGGTTGGAGAAGCTCCCTAGGGGAGGCTAAAGGACAGAACCAAGGTACATCACCAAACCTCACGCTCTGCATCTGTGAAATGGGAATCACAAGTCTCTCTTCTTGGGAGAAGATGCAGAGTGACTTTAGCTCAGTGCCTGGCAGAAGTCACGCTGTCAACAAATCTCAGTTCCTTCCCCTATTCTTTCTCATCAAGCACTCCTCTCCATTTTGCTTTGCTTTTTTTCCTTTACAAGATCATAACTCTGATTTCATACCAGACGCAAAAGCTGGGATTCATGTTACAGATATTCAACTTGCAGTCAACTTGGCTGGAACGCAAAAGCACCTCTTTATTCCACAAGGCTGGACATGCAATTCGAGGCTTCTTGGAGAACATCAGGTTCAAATCCCTGTCCTACAGGAGGAAGCAGCCCCAGAGAATAGATGTGGCCAAGGTCACCGAGCACATGAGGGGTGGTGGCATGACGGCCCCAGTCCCCAGCTTCCGAAGCTCACGTCCTTGCTTGGGTGACATCTTGCACACTTTCCCTGTTGTAAACCACCTCGCCTGTCCTCTTTGCCCCCAGTCAAGGTCCTACAAGCCCTACTGACCTGCTTCCCAGCCCACGCTTGCCTCTGCCTTCACCCTCAGTCCCGTAGACCCCTTCCTTCTCCCCTCTCCCAGCCCCAGGCTTTATCTAATCCCTAAATTTCAGTACACGGATGGCAGAGACAAAGGTTAGAAAAAGCACAGAAGGCACTTTATTGGAGGTCTCGGCCTCCATTCACAGAAGAAAGGAGCCAGGAGCCCAATCTTGAGGGGTCTGGCAGCAGCCCTCCTCTCACTGGCCAGGTAGGGTGACAAATCTGGCCACAGTCTCAGGGAGAGAGGAGGGGGGAGGGGAATGCTTTACAAAAAAATAGATCTCTATGTACATCTGACGTATTTATAACACATAAATTAGGGATGCTCTGACCCCCGCCGTGGAACCCAAGCACTGAACAGGGAGGTGGAAGCCAGTCCAGAAAGGAGAGGCTGGGACACTGCCCTGTCCCCACTGTCCTGGTGCTCCCAAAAGTCTCCGTGGCTGAGTCCAAGCATCTGCCAAGGGGAGATGTCATCAGCAGCAGCGTTTGGATTGGAAGGAGCCAACCAGCAGCTGTAGAGTCAGCGAGCAAGTCGCTTCAAACCCCAGGGCTTATATTCCAAAAGGAGGGCAGAGGAGAGGCTGCAGGCTCTGCTCCAGGACAAGGCCACACCAGACTTCGGCTTCTCCACAGCTCTGCAGGGAACACATCCAAGTGGAGGAACTTCCACACCTGCCTGGCCTCTGGGAGGGCTGCAGGCCTCCAGTCCGAGTCACTGAGTTTGGTCCGGGTCTAGTTCAGATCCTCAGTTCCGACTCTGGACCACCTCTTCTTCCTTCCAGCCACTGGAGTTTTTGCCGAACTTGTAGACCAGTCGGCGGCCATCTACCCGTTCCAGGATCTCGCGCTTGTAGTAGTACCTGGGCCAGGAGTAAGGTGGTCAGAGGTGCACAGGCGGGAGACGTGGCCTGCACTGCAGCTGCCTCCCATCTGGCCCGAGTTTTGGTTGACCTGTCCCCTCTGGTCTGCAGTCAGACCCACCTAAGCCTGACCCACACTTCTCTTCCCATTGGCTGTGGACACACCGGCCTGTCGATGTGGCCAGGGCACCTGCTTCTGCACTTGCCTGTTTGTGTCTTATGGCTACGTTCCGGGCCTTTTCATGAAGGCACACGGATGGAGGGCTGGAAGGGACCCTAGATATGAGCGAGGCCATCCTGCGGCAATAGGAGGAAACTGAGGACCAGAGACAAGCAAGCAGAGCCCGGGCCCAGGCACAGCCATGGTCCTTCCAGCGCCCTCCAGGTGCCTTTCTTTGGACCACCTTGCAGATAACACAGGATGTTAGCTGAGTCCACTGCGCCTGTGCCATGCCAGGCTAACACTGCCTCCACGCCACCATTTGACCTACCCGGGCAGTGGGCATGGTCACCACCCTCACTCCACAGGAGCCCAGGGGTCACGGGGGCGGGGTACCCAAACAGCTGGCCAGATCGGCAAGTCCCTGGATGCCCAGCCCAGCCCTGAGTCCACGGCTCTCCTGAGAGTCTCACCTCATGGCCCGGCTCAGCTTCTCGTAGGTCATGTTGCTGTTTTTTTTCTTTTGGCCCCAGAGCTGGGCCACAGCCTCAGAGCGCAGGAACTTGAAGACACCTTCATGCCGGTTCTCCCATTTCATGAGGCCTTCGTTGAGCTCCGGGTGGATGAGGATGTCCCGGATAAACTCCCACAGGTGGGTGCCTCTGGGGGCTACAAGGCCATATCCCTTCAGTCAGTGGTCCAGGGCGGCCCCTCTCCCCAGACCAGCTGACGCTAACCCCAGCCCTGCACCTGCTGACTAGTGGCCAGAGCAGGGAGCAAAACCTTCCAGAAACCCTCTACAGCGCCCTTGGAGTGTGTGTTGTAGCGGCCGCTAGCCTCCTCATGTCCCCCCGGACAAGGTGCGCCAGGAAGACGGGACACTTCTTGCACAGCGCAGACGTTTCACTCGTGACAATATCGATCAAATGTCTGGCTGGCACAGATGGTGACAAGGACCACTATGGCCGGCAGGGGCTCACAGGTGGGTGGGGACTACAGAGGAAGCAAACACACCAAGTGGTGAGAGCTTGCTGAGTATGCGACAGGGAACTAGCCCCAGGCTGGGGGAACAGGGGGCAGCTTCCTGGAAAAACAACCCCTGAGGACAAGAAGAAACCGGGGCAGGGTGTATGTGCATTTGTGCATGTGTGCGTGTGGGAGGGACAGGGAAAGGCGAGAAAGGCCTTCAGGGCGACCTCCAGAGGCTCAGAGCAGCTGGAGCACACAAGGCCGAAGCCCCTTCCCCGCCACCCTCAGCAGGCTGGTGTCTAGTGTCTCAACCCAGGGCCGCTCTCGGGGACCCCTGGCACCCACCAGCCACCTCACACACCACCCAGGGTATCCCAGCAGACAGTGGCCAAGAGCAGGCGGAAGTGGAGCGGGTGGCCTGGAGACCTGAACACTATGCCCTGCAGCCTCAGGCTCCCCTCCCCTCCAGGGCACGTGCTGGTCTCTGCAGTCAAGTGTGGACCGATGCCATGCGGCCCTCCTCCCCAGCAGGGCAGCCAGAAGCAGTGAAGGGGGAGGCCGTGGGCGGCCAGAGGGAGCCCAGCGGGGGCCCAGGCTGCGCGGTTCACCCACCGTGCTTACTCTTCTTGCCCTCCAGGCACTCCCAGTACTCCTTGCTCAGCTTCCTTGGGCGGCCCCGTTTCCGCTTGGCGTGCTTGCTTTCCCCCTTCTTATGGTCAGGAAAGCCATCTGGGGGGGCGGGAGGAAGGTCGAGAGGGTGTTCATTACGGCCAGCAGCCCCTATCCAGGAAACCCTGCAGGAGCAGGGAGGAGGGTGGGGCCCGGGCGCCTCCCGCACTCACCTCTGGGGAAGAGCTTGCTGTCAGTGGGGTCTAGGTCCACGTCACTTCCACCGGAGTCTGAGGAGTGGGGGCTCTGGGAAGTACCGGTCCCTGGGGGGCGGGATGGAGTGAGTGCCCTGGCCAGCCTACCGGCTGCCACCCAGGGCCCAGGTTCTGAGGACATGCTGCCCGGCCAAAGGCCTGGATTCCAGTGCTGGGACCCAGACAGAGCAGGGCACGGAGGACTCACCTGCGGTGGAGACGTCAGAGCTGCCCGGGGAAGGGGCTCCTGCACCATAGCTGCCTGCGTAGAAGGGGCTGGCCTGGTGGCAGTCTTCCAGCAGCTCCTGGGTGAAAGGGCTTCCCTGGTCTGGGAGGAAGAGGAGGCAGCAGAGGGCTCAGGGGACCAGGCAAGCACAGGTAAGGCTCCCCAGG
The DNA here is from genome assembly GCF_902686445.1 of Sciurus carolinensis. Taxonomy (NCBI): domain Eukaryota; kingdom Metazoa; phylum Chordata; class Mammalia; order Rodentia; family Sciuridae; genus Sciurus; species Sciurus carolinensis. The sequence goes on from NC_062224.1 coordinate 85,525,684, forward strand.
ACCTGCTGATCAGCTGCTGGGATTTTTCTAGTTGGGGAAGGAGGAAGTCTGGGGAGGGGCGATTTCTAGCACTCTAGGTAGGGCCAGGGATGGGACGGACAGGCAGAGCTGGGGAGGGGGAGAAACTGAGTCTCACCAAAGGGGCCTGGGTCTCCTAGGGTCTCCTGGAAAGCCATGCCATCCTTCTCCAGCAGCTCTATGATCCAGCTGAGTTCGTCGGTCGAGCTGGAAGCTGATAAGAAGGAAGGAGGGGTCACGTTCCCCCGCCCCTCCCTCAGGGGCCCTCTCAGGCTGCACCCTGCCCTGGCCCAGGGCTCCAGGCCCACCCTCTCCTCCACTCCGAGACCCCCCATGGCACCAGTGGCCTGGACTCACTGAGGTCCCGCAGCTGGGCATGGAGGTGGTCCCCCAGAGGCCCAAAGACCAGCCGCAGCTCCTCAAGGGCACAGTTGCAGAGGGTGGCCCCGTCCATGTCACACCGTGAGAAGTCAATGGAGCTGGCGTCGTATTTGTTCTTCTCCACTTGGTAGCTGATCCAGTCCAGGACCTGGGCCTTCGACCAGAACTGGGGCTGCTCCCCCAACCAGCTGGCCTTCTCTGCAAAGGGCCCAGCACAGTAACTGGGTCAGCACAGCCCCGTTTCTGGTGCCCCTTTGGGATCCTTCTTTTGGTATCAGACATTGAACCCAGGGGCCCTTAACCACTGAACCACATCCTCAGCTTCCCCCGACTTTTTTTTTTTTATTTTGAGACAGGGTCTCACTAAGTTGCTTAGGGCCTCAGTCGCTGAGGCTGGCTTCGAACTTGTGGCCCTCCTACCTCAGCCGCCCAAGTTGCTGGGACTAAGGCGTGTGCCACCATGCCCAGCCCTCTGGGATCCGGTGTGCGCTCCCACCTCATTTCTCAGAAAGCCCTCCCAGGAACCGGGGAGAATGTGGCCCTCACAACACCTGCTCCCGGTTCCTCACTCGGCCCGGCCCGCCACAGTTCCTGCGACTCCCGCCACCTCAGCCCCTAGTCCTGGAATTCACTTGAAGACCCTCTCCCTGCCTGTTCCCCCAGTTACCAAACAGGCTCTCAGAGACCGTGCCTCCCTCCGTCCCTGAAGGTACCCCATCCCACGTCACACACCTGTTCCCTCCAGCGACATCTGTGGGTTGCTCAGGGTCAGCACCAAGTCATCAGCCCCAAAGGTGGCAGCGGGGGGAACAGAGGCCAGGGTGGGGTCCTCCGAGCTGTACATAGCACTGAAGTAGTTGCTAAAGACGTTGCTAATCTCACAGGTTGCAGCCATGAGGCTACCTGGGGAGAGGGGACAAGGTTGGTGAAGGCAGCAGGCTCCTCCCCTTACACCGCTGGCTACTCTGTTCTGGCCAAGCCTGGGCTGGAGTGACCCAAGGGGCAGCACGGTCAGCATCTGCATACACCCTCTCTTCAAAAAGGGCTTCTAGATTCAGAACAAAGTGGGGCCACTAGACCTTCCTGCTGGGGCTCCCTGCTCAAATCGCCCAGAGCCCTTAAGCCGGAGCTGCCAAGTCCTTGTCCCTCCTACAGACAGGACACCTTGAGTCCCAGGACGCCCCTACTGCCCTATGCTCCTGCTGGGAAATTGCAGACTAGAGGGAGCAGGTTCAGAACTGCAAATCCACTCGATTGTCCCCAGTTTCACAAGGCCAGGGAGCATGGCAGGTGGGAGGCCTACCGAGTGGCGGGGTGCGGGGCGGCAGGCAGGCAGGCTTCGGAGGTCACAGGTGGAGAGAAATCCAGGCGGCCAACAGCTCCGCCAGGTAGCAGTGAGGAGTCTGGCCACTGCGCTCCCCCACCCGTCCTATATAGAGCGGCCGGAGCTCCTCCCCACGCCCAGGTCTTCGGAGTGTGTCCCGGCGGTAACCTGAGCTGGTGGCTCATTGGATGGAGGGGATTTCCTGGCCCTCAGACTGGGCTCCTGGGCCCAGGTGATTTGCATATTCTTTGCCACTTGGCCCGGATCCTAGCAGGCGGTGCTGGGAAATCAGGCCCGGCTGGTTTAATGATTGTCAGAGTCTGTCATCCTGCACCCTCTGGGGTTGGGCCCAGGGCACTGACCTGGGCAGGTGGCGGGAACACTGCTGGGGTGGGCATTTGTGCTTCTGGCCACCCTCTGGCTCAGGAAATTCCTCATGGGGGCCAGGCCAGGGATGGGCTAGGGAGGGGAAACCAGAACCCCTGACTGAACCCTGGCCCTGCCCCTAACTGTCTGGAGAACTGGGGACAAAGGAGCCTAGTAGGAGAGCAGTTATTGAGGTTTAGGGATTTTCTCCACAACACCTAGGATTTGAAGAGCGAGATGACTCTCCAAGGCTCCATGCACGGCAGTAATCATGGGCTAATGGGTGTGGCCTGTCCAAGTGGCGTAGCCCCAGGCTCCAGGGTCCCCAGCCCGCCCAGGAGTCCATTCATGCATCCGCTTCATTCTTTGCCTGCCTAGACCCCACCCAAGCATCAAGGTTTCTGGAGCCACTTATGGTGAGATCTGGCTGTACTTAAAAGTTCCTCCTTCAGCTGGACATGGTGGCTAATGCCTGTAATCCCACCTACTCAGGAGGCTGAAGCAGGAGGATTACAAGTTTGAGGCCAGCCTCAACAATTTATCTCAAAAAGTTAAAGGGCCAGGGGATGTAATTCAGTGGTAGAGCACCCCTGGGTTCAATCCCCAGTACCACCACAAAACAAACAAGCAAAAAACCTTCCTCTTGATGCCTAATTTAGGAGCCCTCCCAGTTTACCAGTACCTGTCTGCTGCCCTCTACTGGTCAGAAGCCTGACCCCCTGGGTCATGTCATTGGAAGAAGGGAATCCTGTGGCATTAGTTTCCTATTTATCAAGCTCTTTGTTTGTTTTAGCAGTACTGGGGATTGAACCCAGGGCACCGTACCACTGAGCTACATCCCCAGCCCCTTTCATTTTTTTATTTTGAGACAGGGTCTCACTAAGTTGCTTAGGGCCTTACTAAATTGCTGAGGCCGGCCTCAAACTTTTCATCCTCCCATCTCAGCCTCCCAGAGATCACTGAGATTACCACCACACCCAGCTCTCCAGTACTTTTTATTTTTTATTTTGAGTCAGGGTCCCACTAAGTTGCAGAGGCTGGCCTCAAACTTGTGATCCTCCTGCCTAACCTTCAGAGAGGCTGGGATTATAGGTATGTGCCACTGTGCCCAGCTTACCAAGAACTTTTAACATAAAAATCTTCACACAAAAATTCCAGTAAGCAATGTGCATCTTTTGTTGGTTGGTTTTGCAGTGCTGGGATTGTTGTTTGGTTTTGCAGTGCAGGGTCTTGTGCATGCTAAGCAACTGCTCTACCACTGAGTTACATCCCCAGTTTTTTGAGTCTCACTAAATTGTCCAAGCTGGCCTTGAACTTGCAATCTTCCCCCTCAGCCTCCCAAGTAGCTGAGGTTTTAGGTGCAACACTACTGCACCTGGCTAGTTACCTTCATTTTATAGGTGAGAAAATTGCAGGGGTGGAATGGCTTGCCCAGGCCAATGAGTTAGGTAAGTGGTGGGGCTGGAAAGGCACCAGTTCCCTATACCCTGAGCCTCTGGCTGCAGTCCTCCCCCTCAGTCTTGGGTGGAACCCTGGCCTCCCCTGTGGCAGAGAGTCCCACATGTCTGTGCTTCTATGAACTGAGTTCCAAATACAAGAGACTGTGTCCCACAGACCCCTGGAGACCCTGAGCAGAAGTAACAGGATGGTGAGGAGGTGGGAGATGGATGTTCTAGAGTCTACAAGAGATCTTGGGCAAGGCACAGGGATTCTGCACATCGATTTCTCCTTATTTAAACATACTGTTTGGCCAAGCGAGGTGGCACATTCCTGGAATCCCAGTGACTCAGGAGGCTGAGGCAGGAGGGTTATAAGTTTGAGGCCAAGCTGGGCAACTTAGCAAGACCATGGTCTCAAAAAGCAGGGAAGGGGTTGGGAATGTAGCTCAGTGGTAGAGCACCCCTAGATTCAATCCCAAATACCATGCAAAAAAAAGGAGGCGGGTTGGAGTAAATAATCCTAAAGGTCTCTTCCAGCTTTGTTTTGTGTGGTGCTGGGCCTGGAACCCAGGGCCTGGCAAGCTCCCTACCACCCTATACCTCCAGCCTCGAACTTGTTCAAGCATCTGAGATACAGGGTGTCTCTCTCCTTCCCATTCCCTTTATTGACAACACAACCCTGGGGCAGGGGTTCCACAGGTCACTTTAACAGAAGGTGACCACCTCCAGGTACCCCTCTCTGACTTGAGAGCGGGAGGATTTGCTTTTCCTCTTTCTTGTCTCTGAAAATACCGGGTGCCTAGGAGAGAGGGCTATTAATGTCCAGGGTCCCCTTCACTGGGCCAGGGGTGGCAGGAGAGCCAGGGGCTCTGGGCAGGATCTTTTCCAGCCCTTCAGGGGGCCACCCCCAAGGAGCCCAAGGCGGGCACACCCTCTATCCAGTCACTCACCCTGGAATGTGGGAGAACCAGCCACAGCCCCAGGGCTGCTCACGTGCTCCTGCCCTGGAGAGCACCTGGCCGGAGCTCCAGAGGCAGGGAGAAGAGGCGGCACAGAGCATAGGGAGAAGGTTACCAGCAACCCTGCCTTCATGAGGCTTCTCCCCAGAAGAAATGGAGCTAAGGAAATCCTCATGCTCGCGCCTCTCCAACTATTAATGCCTTCAATAACCAAATGAGGTAGAGAAGTGGCGTACTTGGACTTGGGGTCAGTGCCTTGGACGGCTGAGGAGGTTCGAGGACTGTGGTCAGACCAGCCATGGAGCAGGAAGCAAGGGGCCTTCCAAATACCACAGTGGCACTGCCTCACCTTCAGGACGGGAGGATGGCAAGCCCATAGCCCCCAGCCTTTAAAGGACAGGCACACTCAGCACAGCTGCTGGGGAGCAAAGGTGGGGAGTGAGTGCAGCAGGATACACAGCCCGGAAGCCTGTGCTGTGACACAGGAGGACTCAGACAGCAAGTGGCCGGAGGAGCTGCAGAGGCAGCACATCCAGCCTCTGCTTCCAGTGACCCTTCATCCTTATTGGGCTCGTCAATACTACAAGGTCGTTGTCTTTTTAAAAAATATTTTTTAGTTGTAGATGGTCACAATGCCTTCATTTTATTTATTTATTCTTAGGTGGGGCTGAGGATTGAACCCAGTGCCTCACATGCGTGCGGTAAGCACTCTACCACTGAGCCCCGACCCCAGCCCCACTGCAGGGTTTTGATACAAGAACAAGGACAGAGGGCGACTGGGCTCAGCTGATATGCTAGACACTAAGGTAGGGATGCGAGGAAGCATCTGGACAAGCCCTAAAATAGTCCTTGCCTATAACAGATTGCCAGGGGCATCCTGAAAGCTTGAGAAGTAGTTTGCTATCACAGTGCCAACACACAAGGACTGAGGCTGGAGCTCAGTGGTGGAGTGCTTGCCTCGCATGCACACGGCCCTGGGTTCAATCCCAGTACTGCTGGTGCGGGGGTCAGTGCTCCGGGCAGCTGCCCCAATCCTGGGCCTTCCAAGTCATTCTGTGATCACAGTCCCCTTCTCTTGTGGGGAGGCTTCCAGTGCCATGGGGAGGAGGCGCTCTCCTGCTGACCATCCGGTTACGCTCGTCCCCTGCTTTCCCTCAGACCCAGAACAGATGGACTGAAGTCCTCTTTCCCAACCCTGCACAGGGAAGGCCACATCAATATCCTAAGTCAAGGACAGAACCACAGATGGATACGGGTTCAGGGGTCCTTGTAGTTAAGATAGTTTAAATATAATTTTTCTTTCAACCCTCCCCTCATCTCACCCAAAAACCCAAGTTACTAGCTGCTTAGATCCCCACAATGAAGCCAGGAAACCAGAATTGAGTGCCCAGTTTTGTTTTTGCAGTGCTGGGGATGGAACCCAGGGCTCTGCACACGCTAGGCAAGCGCTTGACCATCCCCAGCCCAAGTGTCAAGCTTTGAACACGTTCTACCTGTCAGCACACCATTAAAATAGTTACCTAGGAGCACAGCAGGTGAGGCCCGGCAAAGCCCCAGGGATGGAAGGAAAGGAGAGAGAGAGAACCCTAGATCGAACGTGTGCGTGCGTGTGTGCCGGGGTGGGGGTGGGGTGGGGTGGGGAAGCATGGCGCTGTGGCTGCAGCTGGGGCCTTCAGTTTAGCTCCCGTGGCTGTGCATCCGCAGGCTGTCCCTGCAACAGCCCTGCCGTGTGGCCATTTATTTTTTCACTGGCATCTGTGAGGCCCCCACTCCTCAGCCTGGCAGTTCCCTAAAGACAGGGAAACGATGTCATCCCCTGGGTCACCCCAGCGATGTTCTCTTAACACTCACACACAGAAGGTACACCTGGTAGAAGAAATTAACTCCAACTTACCTACTTTTTGCTTAAAAACATTTATTTAAAAAAATAAAGAAAGAGAAAAGGAAAGAAAACCTCTCTGCTTCTCCCTGAAACTTAAAGTGGGAAGGCGGGAAAAGACCGACTGCCCCCAACAATGCCACAGCCTGCATGGAGAGGAGCTGTGGGAGGGACCTCCGGTCTCAGGACCTTGTGGGCCAGAGAAGTACCCGTCAGAGCATAGGCCCAAGAGTGACAGACATTTAAGGTCAGAGAACAGACTATCCTGAGGGAACAGAAACTTCAGGACGTTGACTGAAGAACTAGAATTTGAGAACAAACAATTATTCTGAAAGCCTGGGCAGTCTGAAGAGACAGAGGCCACATGTATGACCTCTAACTGCCCTTGGGCTCCAGGATTTGCTGGACGTAGTTGACAACATTGCTGTGGAGTTGGGAGGCAGTGGATGCAAAAGTCTCCTTGGCGAGGGTCTGGGCCTCTTGGCTGCCACTCATCATTGCGTGGTACAGGGGAAGGGTGTACTTCTGCTTCCCCTGCAAGAAACACATGCACATGCTCTAAGCAGCTTGCTCGGTGTGTCTGCCCAGCCCTCCTCCCCTGGAAGCAGTCTAATGGGGATCATGGTCCAGTGCCAAGGGGGATGTGGGGATGAGAGCTGAAATAAGGAGCTTCCTAGTCAGAGGTGCTCTGATTCTGGCATCTTCTTAGGTGGCAAAGATCGATGGAGATAAATCTCAACATGCATCCCAAGCCAGGACAACACAGGGACCTCTACATCCAATGCGATGAGTTAACACAAAGGGACTGCCAGCTTTTGGAGAGCTGGAGTTGGTTAGCTACCAAGGCAGTGACGGACATAAAAGGCTGCAGCACATAAAACTCAGGACCACATAAGGTCAACTGCAGTCAAGCAAAACAAAACCCACAAGTCAAATCCGCAGAACTGTAAGACAGCTACCTCACAAGTTCCTAAACTCCAGAGGCTTGGAGAAGCGGTCAGAGGGCTCAGAACACCTCCAACAGACATGCTGCTCCTGTTTCATGCAGATGAGAGAAGCTGGGCGTGGCTCTGTATCCAGCCCACTCTTCCCTGCTCTGGAATCGGACGACATTCAGTTCATGCTGAGAGCCCGCACCCTCACCCAACTAGGCAACTCTCACGAGCCAATGGAGAACCCTCTCACTCCATTCCCAAGTCCTGGAGCTTTCCCGGGAAGCGGGGATCTATATAATCTAGCCTTTGCTCATCTTGCTTGTCCTCTAGCCCTCTCCCATTCTCCCCAGAACCCATGCTATGTGTTACCCTCCCTACTAGTTCTGGGTTAGGGTTAGATGACTAGTTTTTATCCCTCAGGCCTCACCAGATTATCTGCAAAAAATTCCCTAAGCCTGCAGGCTTCCTCTTTCCCCAGGACAATGCCTCAGAGCCACACTCCTAAATGATGAGGAGTAGGGCCCTCTGGAGCTCAGACCATGAGACTCTAAAGACACTCTGCCCACAGGGTGACTTCAACTATGGCGGGTAGTCCACATCCTGTGGGGAACAGGGAGGTGGGGATCACACACCTGGCTCTGTAGGAACTCCTTCACTTTCCAGAAATCCTCCTGATGGTCATTCTTAAGTACAATTTGACCCCATCGTAGTCGCAGCTCTGCATTCCGAGCATTTGAGACCTTTGGATATGCCTCCCCAAGTTTTTTCACATTCCCTGGAAAAGAGAAAGAAATGGGTTGTTGTTTTGTTTTGTTTTGGTACCGGGGATTGAACTCAGGGGAACTTAACCACTGAGCCACATCCTCAACCCTTTTTTTGTATTTTATTTAAAGACACGGTCTCACTGAGTTGCTTAGTGCATCACTGAGTTGCTGAGGCTGGCTTTGAACTCGATCCTCCTGCTTCAGCCACCAGAGCTGCTGGGCAGGCATGTGCCACTACACCCAATGAATTGGACTGTTAATGACCAGCAGGGGAAGCCAAGAAATCCCATTCTCAGGGACACCAAGTGCTTGCCTGTCCTGAGGTCCTCAAAGAGGTTGTGAATCACTGTGAACCACTTTATCAATCATTCTGTTCATCTTATGCTCAGAAAGGTAGTGTTCTATTATCACAAGTACCTGAACTTCTAAGACTCTTCTATCATATGTCCCTTAATGTCTAGTCAGCTAACCCCAAACTGGTAGTAAGGGTGCAGATCATGCTCTTTTCTTGTAATCATTCTATTTTCCTTCATGGATTAAAACATATGTACATACCCTAAAATATACTTCCCACTTTTTTTCCTACCATTAACCTGATAAATTCATGTGAACTTTACCCGCCCCCCTTTTTTTTTTCTCTCCAATACTGGAGACTGAACCCAGGGACATTTTACCACTGAGCTACACCCCAAGCCCTTTTTATTTTTTACTTTGGATTAGGGTCTCAATAAATTGCTGAGGCTGGCCCTGAGCTTGTGGTCCTCCTGCCTCAGCCTCCTGGGAAGCTGAGATTATAGGAGTGCACCCCTATGCTTTAGCTTTTTCTCACCCCTTGGTGAATATTATTACTTTTTCTTTCTTTCTTTTTTTTTTTTTGGACCAAGGATTGAACCCAGGGGCGCTTTACCACTGAGCCACATCCCCAGCCCTTTTTTATTTTTCTATTTAGAGACAGGGTCTCACTAAGTTGCTTAGGTCTCCCTAAATTGCTGAAGCTGGCTTTGAACTCATGATCCTCCTGCCTCAGTCTCCCAAGCTGCTAGGATTATAGGCGTGTGCCACCACAATCGGCGGTGAATATTATTTTGATTGGGCAGCAAGCATTAATGGTTAAAAGCTTCGGATGACTACGTTCAAATTCCAGTCCATTTACTGGTCATGGGAACTACGTGTGCCTCAAGTTCATTCCGTTGCCTGGGGATTAAGATCATAATTCCTCCGTCACAGAGTAGTTCTAAGGATTAAGTCATTTTACACAGGCACTGAGCCTACAAGAGTGGCCTGCAGAGCCTGAAGCCTTGAGGAACGCCAGGCTGTATTCACTCCCAATGACCAGCCTGCATGGACTACATGGCAGGTTCAATGTGAAGTCCCTGCCTCCCTACCGCACTAGGCATCGCCTGGGTCCAAGATCTCCATTGTTCCTGAGTTTCCTTCTGGACCGGATATACAGCTGTATACACAAGGGGACTTGATTCAGCACACTGAAGGAATAGCCCACTTTTTCGTACCAGGAGGGAGAGGAGATTTCTGGAGGATCTTATCCAAGAAGTAGATCAGCTGGTAGGTCTTCCAGGAAGAGATGGCCACAGCCTCGATGGCTGGCATGTCCAGCTCCTCAGTCACCCACAGCTGGGCCAGCTCTTCAGCAGGCTGCATGAGTGAGTCCCCAGGGGAGAGATCAGGAAGGTAGGGGGGCCAGCCAGGGATATTCAGCCATCGATCAAATTCAAAACCTGTTGATCAGAAGGAGAGAAGATGCTCTCAGAATAGTCTGGCCAAGTCAAGGTCAACTTGTCCAAGCAACTCCTAGAGATCTCGAGCCCCTACCTCTCCAACCCAAACTCCTTCTTCAGTACTTAATGTCACTTTCCCATACAACAATTTGTCCAGCAAGATCTACCATAGTGAGATGGGACTGTGACTAATTCTACTGTGAAAGCCTCTGTGCTTTTTGCTTTTCAGTACTGGGGGACTGAGCACAGGGGTACTCTACCACTGAGCTCATCTCCATCCTGTCTTTTATTTTGGGACAGGGTCTTACTAAGTTGCTGAGGCTGACTTTGAACTTGAAATTCTTCCAGCCTCAGCCTACTGTGTGGCTGGGATTAGAGGCGTGTACCACCAGGCCCAGCAGTGAAGGTGGTTTTTGTTGTTGTTGTTGTGCTCTATAATTAATCTTGTGTTGTCAGAGTCCAGTTGACAGATGCGTTCCTAACTGTGTTCAAGTTCACATTCTCCTCCTGATCACTGCAAAAGCACTGTGCTTTTGGAATCAGGGTTCCAAAACGGGGCTCCCTGGGTCACTGTCCCAGTTCTTCCATTAACTAGCTGGGAGGTCACAGGCACATTACTTCATGTCTTGGCGCCTCAGTTTTATCTGTAAAATGGTGGTGACAGGCCCTACCTTATTTGATAGCTGTGAAGATTAAATGAGCAAATACACATTAAAAGCTTAGCACACTGCCTGGTGCATAGTAAGCACTCAGGAATTGTCACTTATTGATAGCTACAGAATCTCATGACCTTCAAATGCAGACCTCTGACTAGAGAGAAGGCACTACCCAGGGCCTGACCAATCCAGCTGTCACTGGAGGATGATGTTACCAGACCCAGGAGAGTGACTCAGAGCTCACAGCATGACTCGGGGGTGTGTCTAATGAACTGTCTCACTCATGACAGGACATTCTCTCCTCTCTGAGGAGGCAGAACCTCTCAAGCAGACAGCAGGACAGCTGCTGGTATTTTCCTTTGCTCAGAAGGCCACACCATGAAGTTAAGGCAGGGGCTGCTGCCCCAGTCCTGCCCTGTGAGTGACAGTACGGGCAGTGGCAGCAACAGCAGCTCTCTGGGTTAAGGGAACGATCATGTGTGTTCAGGTGTGAGGAAACAAGACACAGAGGGGAGAGTAGAGAAGCAAAACAGGAGAAAACAAGGCCAAGTGGAATCGAGAGAAATCTTTTTGTAGTCGCTGCTGGTGCTGAGCCCAGGGCCTGGCACACATGAGGCATATGCTCTACCACTGAGCTACAGCCTTATACCCAAGAGAAGACCCTTCTGTGGAACAGAGCCTGGGACCTGGGCTTGATCCCCAAAGGAGAAAGATAACTTTGACTCAGTGGTCTTCCCAGCCACCTTGGTCTTTCCAAATATAAACTACATATAACTCTCCATCATCTCCTAGAAGCCTGTGGGACAGTTCCTCCACTTACCTGGGATGGAATCCACTCTCTTTTTCTTCAGCTCAGGGAAATACTCCAGGTAGAATTCCAGAAAGTCATCGGCTAAGATACTTTGGAATTTAAACTCATCCACATAGGCCTGTGGGAAGGGAGGTGCCTTTTAGCCTCTCTGGATGGCTTGGGGAGCAGACTTCCATTTCCTGAGCCCTCTCCAACCCCTTACCTCTTATGCCCCCTGCCTCTACCCTTGCACTCTGCCCAGCTGCTCTGTCTGCTCCTCGTCCTTCTCCCCTCACTGAGAGTTGACTATACCTTGAGAAACTTGTCAAACTGATCCTGATCCCCCACCAAGTGGGCCAGGTATGAGACAAAGCAGAAACCTTTCTCGTAGGGCGTCTCATTGTAGGTATCGTCTGGGTCAACACCTGGCAGAGGGGAAAGCAGACAGGATTTGAGCATCTGTAACCCACCACCCTCAGTGTTCTTCTCTAGATCCAGATTCAAAGACTAATGTTGGAAGAGATCAAACCAGCTTCCCCAGGGACAGGAAGGCCAAGGTCTCCAGATCCATTCTGGCCTCTCCCAAAGCACTTCAAAGAAGATCTTAAGAGGGTCAGTAACCGTGGAGCTAAGAAGAGGACAAAGAAACCAGCCATCCAGAACTGACATGCTGCCTGTTCCTGAGATCTGTGCTGCTTGGCAGGGACCATCAACTCCTAGGATGGAACATGGAGCTCAGCCTTTCCCAGTCCTATTGGTCACCTCCTACCTACTCAATCTCCCCTCCCAGAGCATGTTGTTTTCACAACTGCTCTAGACTAAAACTAATTACCAATGTACAAGAAGTCCATTTCCATAGTCAGAGGCACCAAGGAGCATGAGCATGAGCTTCAGTTGCACAAAATGGTTTTACATTAGTCACCCATGGAATGTAAAAAAAAAAAAAAAAGGTAGTTAAAAAGCTCTGAACCTAGAATTGGTCAGGTTCGTGACCTTGGACAAGTCACTGAACCTGTCTAATGCTCAGTCCTATCCTCTGTTTATTTAAAAAAAAAAAAAAAAAAAAAAAAGGCTGTGTTCTATAGAATTCACAGGCCTGATGGGCGTGGTGGTGCACACCCGTAATCCCAGAGGCTGAAGAGTCTGAGGCAGGAGGATCAAAAATTCCAGACCAGTCTCAGTAGCTTAGTAAGGCCCTAGGGAACTTATCAAGATCCTATCTCAAAAAATAAAAAGAATGAGAAAGTACTAATGAAATGATATGGACCTCTGAACTGTACAGAGCTGGCCTGAACTCCTATCTGTCTGAAATGGCTGGGTTGTTGGTCTGGAGGCCAGGGATGGCTAGAAAGAGCTCTGAGGGCCAAAGAAGCTATTCTAAGTGTGCAATGATCAACACGAAATTCAGACTAGCTTGAGGTTCCAGTGCAAATTAGGAGAGAGGGGAAGGCTGAGCAGCCTCCCAGACCTGGTTCAATCTTCACTCGTAGCTTGTTGAGCGGGTTTTCCTCTCCGGTGATGTCCATGTGCTGCCGCAGCAGAGCCCGCCCAGTAGCGGCTTCCAAACAAGTATAAGCAGCCCCTGGGATTGACACAAACCATAAAAACCAAGAGTTGGTCACCACTTACAAGTGTATTTTTCTGAGAGAAGACACTGTGCTGCCCCCTTGTGGCGCAAAACTTAATATCACCCCCTTCCCAGGAAAGAGGGGAAATAGGGTCGGTGACAGAGAACGTGACTCAGCTCTGAGCTCCCTGTTGCTCTAGGCTATAAGGACAGGGCTAATTAGGTTGTAGGTTTCTCCCAGGACTAGAAGAACCACACCTTCTCCCTGACAGTTATCTTTCCCCTATCAGTCTATTTTTATTTTTAGATAACAACTGGATCTTTAATATGTTTTTCATTTAACTCTTTCTATTGAAGAGAAATAGTCACAAGATTTTTAAAGATCTCCGGGCTGGGAATGTAGCTCAGTGGTAGAACTCGCCCACAGCATGTGCAATGGCATGGGATTGATCCCCAGTCCCACAAACACAAAGCAAAACAATCCTAATGACACAGGAGGCTGAGGCAGGATGATGGCAAGCTGGAGCTCAGTCTCCACAAATTAGCAAGACCCTGCTAATTTTATCAAAATAAAAAATAAAAAGGACTGGGGGTGTGGCTCAGAAGTAGAGTGCCCCTGGATTCAATCCCAGTACCACCAAAGGGAGAAGAAATCTTTTAAAGATCTCTACCTCTCCTTATGGTTTTAAAAATAACTGAGGAAGCCTGGTACAGTGTGCACACCTGTAATGCCAACTACGTGGGAAGCTGAGGCTGGAAAATTGTAAGTCCAAGGCTGACCTCAGAAGTTTAGCTAAGATCCTGACTCGAAACAAAATTAAAAGGGTTGGGATGTAGCTCAGTGGAAGAACGCCTGCCTACATTCAAGTGAACCCTGTGTATGGCCCTGGGTTCAATCCCTAGTACCAGAAAAAACAAACGAAAACACAAAACTACTGAAGGAATGGTGGAGGGGAAGGGGACTGAGTTTCCCCACCAGTCAGTTCTACCATCTACTAGGTATTCTGACTCAAAGCCTCTCGGCCTCAGTCTCTGCCTCTGAACAATGGGAAAATAACATTTCCTTTGGGATTCCTAGAGACTGATTAAGACATTCACAAACAGGATTTTGCTCTATTTACTCTGAATCAAAGTATAAATCTATACTTACTTTCTGGGAGGTTAGGGACAATATGTACTAAAAATGCTCTAAAACATTCGAAACCAAGTGGTGCCTGGTGGTACACATCTGCATGTAATCCCAGCCCCTCAAGCGGCTGAGGCCGCATTCCAAGCTCAAGGCCAGCCTGGGCAATTTAGCAAGACCCTGCCTCAAATCAAAAATAAAAAAGGGCAGGGATGTAGCTCAGGGCTAGAGTGCTTGCTTAGCAAACAGCAGACCTTGGGTTCAAGCCCCAACACCCTGCCCCCGGCACACAGAGTTCAGATCCAGAAATACATTTCTATGAATTTATCCTTATTGAAGTTATATCAGATATGCATTAACATTTCTAGGTAAATACATTTGCCAGAATATTTCAGTGGCGGGCAAGTACCAGCACTTGCCAACCATGCCCAAGGCCCTGGGTTTGATCCCTAGCACCACCAAAAGCATATATATTTATAAAAACGTCAATAGATAATTGAGAATAACCCATCTAACAACTGGAGATTGATACATCATGAAACATCCATACTATACAGCTGTGTGTGTATATGTCATATATATGTATATAGCATATGTGTATATATACATATGTATATATCATACACACAAGTAAACACATACACACAGGACTTCTGCATGCTAGGCAAGTACTCTACTTCTAAGCTTTATCTCTAGGCCCTCAGATAAAATTTGATGACTTAATAAGTTTTTAAGATTCTTTTAAACTTAAAAGTTCAAAAAGCAAGACAGTCATAAAACCTTGGATAGTTTGATAATTCATAGACACATATAATACATATACATATAAAAGCAATTTAAAAGAATATACACTCATTATGAATGAATAATGTGATTATAATTTTCTCTTCCTTTTTGTGCTTTTCTATGTATACCAAATAGATTTTCTTTTTGAGACAAAATCTTGCTAAGTTGCCCAGGCTAACCTCAAACTTGTGTTCTGCTTGTCTCAGTCTCCTAAGTCACTGAGATTATAGGTGTGCTCCCTACACAACGCAAATTATCGTTTCCTTCCCCACCCCACCCCCACCCCGGTTACCGAGGACTGAACCCAGGGGCACTCTACCACTGACCTACATCCTCAGCCCTTTTCATTTTTTATTGTGAGACTGAGTCAAAGTTGCCCAGGCTGGCTTTGAACTTGTAAACCTCCAGCCTCAGTCTTCTGAACAGCTAGGATTATAGGTATACATCACCACAGCTGGCAAATTATTTTTTATGAGGCACTTAGGACAAAGTTGGCATAGAGGTGATTAAGAGAAGATAAAGATGACAATGATTTTATGAGTCACTCAAAATTAGCCAGCCACCTGGATGAACAACCCTGGGCAACTGTCCCACAGGGGTTGCCTGGCTCAGGGAGGAGTGAGCATGGCGTGTGGCTGCAGCTTAGATGGGGGCACTTTCACTGTGAGTCCACCTGTTAGTCCATTGGGTCAGTACAAACCATGGCTTCCCCTGTCTCTGGTGGCAGACAGTGGAGCAGGAATTACCTACTTAAAAGCAACATTTGTCTATTAGCCCTGTATCACTTTCACCTGAGTTTTCTGCACTATGCCCTCCTCTCTTCACGCCCACCTGTATCCTAAACCCCCAAAGGAGAGAGCGCTGGCCTCGGTGAGGAATGGGAGCAGGCTGCCTGGGAGGCTGCACCTTACCAAACAGGATGGTGGAGATCCTCCTCTGGGCATACATGGTGAAGCCTTCGTTGAGCCAGAACTCCCCCCAGTTGGCATTAGTGACCAGGTTCCCAAACCAACTGTGGGAGATCTCATGAATGATGACATCAGCCAAGGAGCGGTCCCCTGCTAGCAGGCAGGGAGTGACGAAGGTCAGACAAGGGTTCTCCATTCCTCCAAATGGAAAGGATGGTGGCATGAAGAGCAAGTCATACCTGCCAAAAAAACTGGAAGGTCACAGAGAGGCCCTGGCTCCCTGCAGCAGACCTCACTTCCCATCCCACTGCAAGCCCTAAGGGCTGCAGTCACTAAACAGGCAGGAGTGTAACCTCAGGGGGAAACGAAGCCCAGCTCCTCAGCCTTCTCCAGAGGCTGGGCTGCCCTGTCCTCAGCCTTCCCTTCCTGGTGCTCCAGTTTCTCTTCTCTCAAGCATGGATGAGCATACTCCTGGCCCTGTTACATGTAGCTCACAGGGGGCCAACTTGGGATCACAAAGACCCACGTATATCTAAGAAGCCTAAAGTCTAAAGACATAAAAGAACCAAATGGAGAGTGGATAACTTCCCACCAGAGGAGAGGCTTGTCAACAAAGGCCCTGGCTGTTCTTCCCATCTCTAACGTCGCAGCAGATTTTTATCATCTAAAGAACCCTCCCTCCTGGAGTCCCTTCCTCAGCAACTACCAGGAGCCTGGCTCACCTCCTTCTCCTCTTCCTCCTCTCCTTTGCTTCTGAGATCAAGGAAACCTTACTCCAGGAGACAGACAGAAGGGAAGTAGTCCCAGAAGGCAGAATGGAAAGCACATTGTTCAGTGCAACACCATACCTTCCCCAAACGTAGGGCCCGAAAAGCTTCTCTCCTGTGGCCAAGAATTCTTCTATCACCCCATTGTACTCCTCCTTGGCAGCTTCAATCAGGCAGGGTTCTGCCCAAACCCGGCTCCTAAAGGTAAGAGCAAAGACAAAGCAGAGGGTGTGGAAACTTCTACAGAGACCCAAGCCTGAAAGCACTTGTGAAAAACTGGCCTTAGTCCATGTTTGAGCCAAATAAATGTGACAGTGTGGTCAGCTAGAGACAGGAGATGCAAGATCAGATCACCTGCATCTGCTGCCTTGAGGTAACAGGATCTAAACCCACAGTGCCAAAGTCTATGGCTTCAACACCGAGTGCAGTCTTGCAAAAGTGATTTAAACTCCCTGAGCCTCAGTTTCCTTGTTCATCAATAAGTGATGAAGACTAACTAAGATGGCATACAAGCTGGGCACAGTGGCCTGTAATCCCAGCTACTCAGAAGGCTGAGGAGGAGAATCAGTAGTTCAAGGCCAGCCAGGGCAACTTGACAAGACCCTATCTCAAAATAAAAAATTAATAAAAAGGACTGGAAGTATAGTTTGGTATTAAGAGTGCCCCAGGTTCAACACCCAGTATGGAAAAAAAAAAAGCAAAGCATACAAAAGGTCTTCATACAGTGACATATAAATGTTAGTTTCCTTCTTCCTATTTACAGGACAGATGAAGAAACGGTTACTATGTGTGTGTCGTTTGTTTTTGTGCTATTGGGGATTGAACCCAGGGGCACTCCACCATGGAGTTATATCCCCAGACCTTTTTATTTTTTAATTTTGAGAAAGGGTCTTGCTAAACTGCTGAGGCTGGCCTCCAACTGCAATCCTCCTGCCTCTGCCTCCAGAGTGGCTGGGATTATAGGAGTGTACCACCACAGAACCAACCAGCTAAGAAAGAATTCTAATAGTATCTTTGGAAATGAAAGAAACCTTAATAGACAAACCTATGAACGATAATGTAAAATTGCTAATTGTCTTAGATGTGATAATGGTACTATGCATTTATTCCTCACAATTAAGGAAGAATGGCTTTACTCTTAACAGAGGCACTCTGACTTACTTACCTTTAAATGGTCTACAATGAAAACAAACCCACACATAAATAAAACTGATATGACAAAACGAGTGAGCATACAGATTGATATTCAATGTCTCCACCTTTCAATTTTCTATACATATAATTTTTTCATAATTAAAAAATAGGAAAACAAAGGTGAAAAGAAGGAAATATCAATAAAAAACCAAGAAGATTCAGTCGACAGAAAGCCAAGGCTGAGCAGGGAGGTGATTGTCAGTCCAAGACCATTTACTGAATCCAAGGAGAAGCTAACCCCAGAATTCAGGGTTCCTGTACAAGTCAGTATACTGGAGCCTCGGTTGCCTATCTATAAAACAGACACAATAATACCATCCTTGTAGAATCTGGGTGAGGACTAGAAGAGGTCATATACCAAAGGGCCTTTTCTGCCCAGGACTCTCTTCCCAAGGTTAACAAGACTGGGGACAGGTGGCACATTTTACCAGACCATACCATTTAATATACTACATGAGACCTTAATATGAGACCCAGGAGGCAGGGACCATCTATCTGAGAAGGGAAGGAAAAAGTCACCACCAGAAGTTAAATGGATTTTGTCACCTAGTCTGATAAACTGTGCTGTCATTTTCTTAAAAAGTGCTCAAAAAATAAAACAAAAAATAATCATTCCGTATGTTTAGAATTTGTGTTATTCTCTCATTGCCCATTAGCAGGTCATACCCAGGTAGGCACGGTGGCACAAGCCTATAATCCCAGTTACTCAGGAGGCTGAGGTAAGAGGATCATGAGTTTAAAGTCAGTCTTAGCAATTTAGCAACTCTGTAGAACACTCTTGGGGAATGTTCAATCTATAGTACCAACCAAAAATTTTTTTTTAAAGTCATGCTTTTACTAGTAGAACCTTAGTAAGGGTAAACACATTCTCCAAATGACATTCCTTTACTTATTTCCTTGTCTATACACAGATGACATCCTTGGGTTATCTTTTCTTTTTATCCCTTAGGTTATCTATGGCCGCCTATTAGGAAGAGGATAAGACCTTGTCTTTTAAGACTGGCATTGCTTTGAGTGTGTTTGCTGGAAGAAGATACCAATGGAATCCTATCTATTATTCTATCCGATACCAGTAACTAAGATTCATGATCCCAGCAGTGCTACCAAGCCCAGTTACGAAGTCTGAGGCTTGTAATGAATCTTGTTGAGGATATCACCACCTCTAGGAACTGAGACCAGGGCCAGAGATAAAAAGCAGCAGCAAAGCCAGAAAAAGGGCCTCAGCGTGGCGGTTCAATCTTTGATCCCTTCACAGCAGAAGTGAGCTGTAGTGGTAGATAATATGACATCCAGGAAAAACCCACAGTCCTGGTAAAATTTCTTGTTTCAGGAAACCTTACAAAATCTCTGTTTCTATTAAATCTGCCTAATTTCAGATAGGCATTGTGTCACCCTAAGTTTAGATACATGCATCTGCAGCAGATGGAGACCCCTCCCTTTCTAGTAGGAAATGATGAAATCAAAATTGTATATTTTCAGAAATTAAGTGTTAAAGAAAAATTTGGTACGAAGATTTTTTTTTTTTTTTTTTTTTTTTTTTTTTTTTTAATTACTACAGTAGCAGGGCACAGACTGTAATCCCAGTGGCTCCGGAGGCTGAGGCGGGAGATCACAAGTTCAAAGCCAAAAGCCAGCCTCAGTAACTTAGTGAGATCCTCAGCAATTTAGCAAGACTCTGCCTCAAAATAAAAAATAAAAAAGGGCTAGGAATGTGGCTTAGAGGTTGAGTGCCCCTGGATTCAATCCCTGGTACCAAAAAAAAAAAAAAAAATTACTGAGGTAGCTGGTCCTGTGACATAGATCTATAGTCCCAGTGACTCAGGAAGCTGAGACAGGAAGATCACAAGTTAGAGACCAGCATGGGCAACTTAGTGAGAACTGGTCTAAAAATAAAAAATAAATAAAAAGGGCTGGGGATGTAGATCTGTGGTAGAGGGCCATTTCCAAGTACTGCCAAAAAATAGTGAACACAGTTGCCAGAGGACATTTAGAACTTAAAGATACTATTAAAGATCAATCTTCTAAAATTGCCACTTAAGTTCCAACATCACTCTACAAGGCAGCCCAGGACAGCAGCTACTGCTAAGCAAAACTGTGATCTCATTCCAGAAAGCAGGTTTAGAACTGAAGAAAGGGAGGTTGGAGAAGATAGTGGGGGGACAGAGGAGAGAAAAGGAGTGCCTCCCCCAGCTTACTCTGCTTTTCCACTGCAGAGGGTTCTAGATGCAGATACAGGATCCCATGCTGTCACGAGAACCACCCCAGTGGTCCAC
This sequence comes from Sciurus carolinensis, assembly GCF_902686445.1. NCBI lineage: Eukaryota > Metazoa > Chordata > Mammalia > Rodentia > Sciuridae > Sciurus > Sciurus carolinensis. The sequence continues at coordinate 85,545,552 of NC_062224.1, forward strand.
TAGTCCTCCTTGACTCTGAGATCAAACCAACCTTGCCTGCAGGGTCTTTGTCGCCTACCTGGGTCCAACTTCAGCCGAAACCAGATCTCCAATGGCCAAAGCTATCAGATAGGAGGGGACAGGCTGACACATCTGGAAGAAGAACTTATTTGGCCCTCTCTTCTCCCAGGTACTTGCACTCATCACAGCTGTGAAGCCATCTGGGACCTGGCAACAGAAAAATCTTAGGAAGGCCAACCCAGACAGGGTCTCCTTTTGATTTCCTTAAAGAACAGTGCGTCAAGAGACCTGCATGGTGATGATAACAACCCAGAATCCATTTTAGAGAATGCAAAGGTTTCAAGAAAGTAAACCTGTGCTAAACTTATGGGATTTAGAAAGATATATAAAACTGTTGTAGGTAGAAGGGTTATTCAGAGTAAATGGATGGATAATAGTTTGTCAACTAAAATGTGACCTGACAGATTGGAGATAGACATATACATACATATATATATATATATATATATATATATATATATATATATATATATATAAATTTTTTTTTTTTTTTTAACAGACATCTCACTATGTTGCCCAGGCCAGTCTCTGCTTTAAACTTAAACTCCTGATTTCAAGCAATCCTCCTACCTCAGCTTCCCAAGTAGCTGGAACTACAGGTGCACACCACCATGTCTGGCTAAAATTATATTCTTGATCCCCAAGGGCAGGCAGGTGCACCTAACCTATCTCCTTACCTCAACAAGAGCTGAATATTTGCATTTCACTGCAGGAGTGTCGAAGCAAGGGAAAAAGGCCCGATTTAGGACAGCTTGACCCTGCGTGTAGACAAAAGGCTTCTTCTTTCCTGCTGTCTGCTCAGGAGACAACCAGCAAACCTAAAGGAACAGAAAAGCATTTTGGAACTGACATCTCTCACAGCAACTTAGTCCAGCCAGAGAAAGGAGCTGCCTGGCATGGGAAAAACTCAAGGAATTCTTCCCAGCAATTCAGGAGGCTGAGGCAGGAAGAGTGCACATTCAAGGTCAGTCTTGGCAAGTTCCAGACCAGCCTGGACAATTTAGTGAGAACTGGTCTCAAAATTTAAAAAGCAGGGGTTGGGAAGTACCAGGGGATGTAGCTCACCCCTGGGTTCAATCTCCAGTACCTCCAAAAAAAAAAAAAAATCTCAGGTAATTCTTAAAATCCTTCTACATTCCAGTCAATTGGGCTCTTACTGGAAAGTTCTCTTCACAGGGCAGAGCCACCACTGTATCCCATGGGTCATCTCAGGAATCCCACAATGGTTGCAGACCCTGACATTCTGTCTTCTTCCTCTGTAGTAGCTTTCATATCAAACACAGAAGCTACTATATTGGGACTTGTGATAAGACACAGGAAAGCAGAACCAAAAAGCAGTGATTAATATGTGCTCTCCATTGCTAAAGTTTTTTTCAGAATAAATGCATTTTATATTGTACGCATTGGCTATATGATTTTTTTTTTTTTTTTTTTTTTTTTTTTTTCCAGATGAGATCTTGCTGTCTCCCCAGGCTGGACTCAAGCAACTCTTCTTCCGTAGCTTCCCAAGTGCCAGGACTAAGTGTGTGCACCACAGCACCCGGTGACTATCACTAGACAAGCACTCTACCACTGAACTACACCTTCAGCCCCTTTTTAAAATTTTGGGACAGGATCTGGCTACATTGTCCAAGCAGGCCTCAAAACTTGTGATCCTCCTGCCTCAGCCCCTGCAAGTAGCTGGGATTACAGGCCTGAACCACTGTGCCCAGCTCTCATGATTTGCTTTCTGTTAGCCCTTAAACCAAGGGCAAATCTAAATGATAAGCCTAATTTCTGCCCAAAGTAAAAGGTCACTTAAAACAGATATATCTGAGAGGGTGGGAGAGAATGTGTCAGCATCAAATACCATTTAGAATTTAGAAACAAATTAAGATTATTCTAGGAAGGTTTCACAGGTGAAACAAAACGTCCTTGGTTGGGTATTCAAAGGCAAGCAGGAGTGAGATGGCTGGAAAGGGAGAAACGAGTCTCAAGGAGATGAGCAGCCCCGGTGGGGCATGGCTGGAGCAAGCTTTGGCAATTAGCAGTAAAGAAAGCCACATTGGGATGTTGGTTTTTCTTTACTTGAGTTTTTATCTGTGAATGTGAAAAATTTAGTCTCCTTCCAACAAATACAGCATAGTATGGAAGTGGGGAGGTAACTTTGTAGTAAATAAAGTCGAGATACGCTACTTCAGTCAGACAACCAAGGTCAACATCAATAGTCAGAAATCGTGGCAATACTATGCAACCTCAATATGATGTGATGAAACAGCATGTTACCTCTGTAAATTGCTGCTCAAAAACCCATGACCCTAGTCTAATCATGAGAAAAACATCAGACAAATTTCAGTGGAAGGTCACTATACAATATATCTGACCAACACTCCTCCACACTGTCAAGGTCATAAAAAACAAGGAAGTTTGAAAAACTGTCCAGTCCCAAGAGGAACCTAAGGTTACACACCAGCTAACTATATGTGGTATTCTGGATGGGATCCTGGAACAGAAAAAGACATTAAGAACTAAGGAGGGCTGGGGTTGTGGCTCAGTGGTAGAGCACTTGCCTAGCCTATGTGAGGCACTGGGTTCAATTCTCAGCACTGCATATAAATAAATGAATAAAATAAAGGTCTATCAACATCTAAAAATTTTTTTAAAAAGAACTAAGGAAATCTGAAAAACCTATAGCTAATAATAATTAATAATAATATAGGTAATAATAAAACACCAGTATTGGCTCATTCATTTTTTTTTTTTTTTTGGCTCATTCATTTTATCAGATATGTCATACAAATGTAAAATGCTAATGGGGAAACTGTGTATATATGGGAACTCTGTACTATCTGCTCAATTTTTCTGTTACGCTGTTTTTTAAAATAAAGTCTACTAATTAAAAGGTGAGTTGGCAATAAAAGCAAACACTCCTAAGAGTACCCACTATGTACCAGGTACTGTATTGGGCGCTTTAAAGACATCTCACTTAACTTTGTGAAGCAATTAGACTAGTGCCGAGCACACCTAGATAAATACTGGCCATCATCCCCTCCACCAAAATTCCTTATTCATCACTCCTTGAGTTTTGAGGGTTTTAATTTTTTTTTTTTTTTTTTTTTTTTTAATTTTCAGACAGTGTCTTGCTATATTGCTCAGGCTGACCTCAAACTTGCAATCCTCTTGCCTCAGCCCCTCTAGTCACTGGTATTACAGGCACGTTCCACTGTGCTGAGATTTTTTTTTTTAACAATGCGAAGACAATGTAATGAAAAAAACTGGCAGTACATACACTATAGAAAATCTAAAGTTGGGGAGAGGGTGCTGGGGTGATTAAGGTGAGAACCCTTATCAGAATGATAGTGAGGATCAGAGGGGAAGGAATACATACAAGTACCATTAATGAAGAAATTCAAGGTGTAAAGGACAGCTCCTTGTAAAGCACAGGCCACTGCCATTATGTCTTTAAGAAAATTCAATTCTTCTGGTTGAAGTGCCACTTTTAGTAGGCAAATTCAGGGAGGGTTTAACTTTTTTCATTCATTCTGTTTAATTTTTAGTTTCCTGCCAAAAAGCAAGAACCAGGATGTAAGGGAGCACTAATACATGTTAGGTTTCCCCACAGGGCACTGGGGTTTTCTTTCTCCTTCCAGGCTAGTTTGCATCGTGTGCTTTGGACTTCCATTTTCAAACAAGTCCTATCACAAGATTCATTTGTTTCCTCCAATGGTGAACCACAGAACATAACTGCTCTTTGGGTCAGTTCTAAGAGCAAAGGGGAACTGCCAGCTAGATGAACAAGTTTCAATTGCCCACTGTAAAACTTGTAACCCACCCTGAAAAACAACTAGCAGCCACAGTCCAAGGCCTCTCCACAAGGACTGCCTGACTATAAAAGATGTACACCACATAACTTTCCATCCTCATATTTCCAATATTCGCTCCAAAAAATTTAAGATTTACGAGTCAACCAACAGTGAGAAGGCCAAGTTATTATAAAGCCTAGAACATCCTAATCCCAGTTCTCTTACTCAGTCCTCTGTTAATCAAATCCAGAACTACATAGGATGAAACAAAACTAATTATCTGGGCTTCAGGCTTGTTTCAGCCTGTGGAACTAGAAGGGCACACAAAATAATGGGCAGAGTCAGCATCCGGCTAATTAACTAGCCCTGTCCAGGGCCCCATAACGCAGAAATAAAGTAGCTGACAATAGGGACCCAAACCCAAAAGTCCCAGGATAGCATTAAGTTCGGCGTAGGAATAGTTCGTTATCCAGAAAGGCACACGGAATACTGGATATGGGGTGTGTGTTAAGAGGGAATGTAGGGTGAACTAGACAAGCTCCTACAGGGGCCAGGGAGGACAGGCAGGAAGGATGGAAAGGTCAAGCGGAGCACAAGGTGGCTGCACGGGTCAGAGTCCAGGGGAGGGACACCAGGGTCCCGGGAGTTGAGAGGGAACTGCGGGGACACTAGGGGAACTGCGGGGACACTAGGGGAACTGGGGGCACTCCCGAGTAAGCGCTGTGAGCATCTCTTCCTTTTCCCTCCCTGGGGTTTCCGTGAGTGCCTCTAGGCTTGGTTGAGGCCGGAAGGGCGGCAGGAAGACACTGGGCGAGGTCAGGGACCAGGGCCGGACACCGGGGGGGCGCACTCACCCCGGGTCCCTCCCCGACGCGGTAGGTGAGCACCACCTGGAAGCGCTCGGCGGCGTGGCAGGGCTGCGGGAAGTCCACGCACAGGGCTTGGCCGTAATGAGAGAAGGGCAGCGTGTGGAAGGGCACAGGTTCCGCGGGCTGCTCCTCTGAGCCGGGCCGCTCTCGCCGCAGCGTCGCCGCCGTCACCTCGAGGCACGGGTGCGAATCGAGCCGCAGCTCGGTGGCGCCCTCCGGCAGCAGGCAGCGCAGCTCCAGGACGGCGGTGCCGTTCAGCCCCCGGCTCCCCGGGCCCGGCCCCGGCGGCCCGAACTCTACCCGCAGGTCCAAGTGTAAGTGTAGTATCTCGAAGGCCCGGAAACTGGAGGCCGAGGCCACGTCCACCGCCTGGGCCGAGTGCAGCGGCCGCCGAGCCGCGCCGCGGGTCGGAGGCTCAAAGCTCGCCATAGCCCAGCAGCGCCGTTGCTCAACCGCGGGCAAAGCCGGCCGGCACCGCGGGGGTCACGGGAAGCCACGCCTCGGAGCGACGCGCCGCCGCAGGCCACGCCCCCGCTCCGACCACGCCTCCTGGGTTCTGGAGGGCCACGCCCCTATCCGAAACTTAGAGGCTGGGCCACGCCCTCCCCATGCTCTTTAGAGCCCCACTCTTCCAGCTTCATGCAGATACTTCAGCACCCTGGAAGAGAGTAGTGGGACCAGTTTATCCCACTGGAATGTTGCAGATGGCCGTGGGAGACACCCTTCTCTGATAACATTTCCCAATTCCTCTTTTTTCTGGCAGACAGCTGGATATGGGGACAGAGCCCTGGGTTTAAAGTCTGGTTCACACTCTCATGCTCTCTGCTAGGTCAATTATTAGGACTGTGTGTCACCCTGGGAAAATTGTCCACGAAAGACAAATCATTCGTAAAATAGGAATCATAATAGCTTTCTATTTCACAAGGTAGTTGTGAGATTCAATAAGGCAATGCATCTAACACACTTGGAAAACAGCAAACTCCTATACAGCTGCCAGGAATTTCACACCAGGCTTGGCCCCTCAAGACATGGAGCATGCCTATCTTTCCATTGTTGTGCGAAGGACCGGGAACCAGCACCACTCAGTTTGATGCTTGATTGTCCATCAAGTCACTTATTACTCCGACTGTACGGTACAGTTTATAGAACAAGTGACATCTCTACACTTTGTTTCTCTTCTATATCAGTGGGTTGCAGTGGTCCTACTGATTAACTAGAAAAACAGATTAAAAAAAAAAACCAATGTAGGGAATTTTTCATAAAGGGAAATAATCTTATGTGCTTTCTAGTTTTATAGAGTTGAAATTTATTTTATTCTATGAAATGGTGCTTAAGGTAGATAATTTTAAAAAGTCCATATAAATTCAATGCCAGCTTCCTTGCTTCCTTCCTTCCTTCCTTCCTTTCTTTCTCCCAAAACCTTGGGAAACTGCTTTTCTGTCTTTGAACACAGTGCTTGTTACCGTTAGGCATTCAATACACCTACCTTGAATTTACTCATTCTCCATGTAGCACATTTTTGCTAAGTATCCACTGTACACCAGCAGCTATGCCGAATGCTAGGAATACAACTGTGAGATAGACCTATCCCTGTGGTACTTACAACCCAGATCATGCACAAGAGAGGGTCATGACAGTTCCATGTACTGTGATATGATCAGAGAAGGAAAGTGTTCTCTGGGAGCCCAGGGAGTGACACTTAGCCTGATCTTTCCAGTAAATATTGCTGGAGGAAAAGAATCTTATCCTTGAATATAGGGTAAAAAATTTTTGGAGTCATGATACGTCTCCATTTGGTTTTGTTGTTTTGGTTTGGTTTGGTTTTGGTGTTTTGTACCAGGATTTGAACCCAGGGGTGCCATTTTTATTTTGAGACTCACTAGTTGCTTAGGGCCTCACTAAGTTGCTGAGGCTGACTTTGAACTTTAGGTCATCCTGCCTCAGCCTCCCAAGCTTCTGAGTTTACAGGTGTGCACCACCACACCCAGTTCCGTTTAGTTTAAACTAGGAATATGAGGAACCTCACTTCTGTTTCTTCTTCCTTGCATGGATCCCACAGTGTTTGTTTTGTCTCAGATGTGGCCTGGAGATGGTAGGGTAACAACCATAGTGCAGAGATTCAGGAAGCCTTCTCTGCTGAAAGGAGACACCATAGGCACCACATGGGGCAAGAAGTGATAAATGAAAGGAAAAATAGACAAATCTACAATTACGGTTAGAGATTTCAACACTTGCCTTGCAGTATTTGAAAGAACAAGTGACAGAAAATCAGTACGGATATATGGACACGAACAATGCTATCAACCAACTAGTCCTAATTATTATTTATAGAACAACACAGGGGCTGGGGATGTAGCTTCAGTGGTAAAGTACTTGCCAAGCATGTCCAAAACCCAGAGTTCAATTCCCAGTACTGCCAAAAAAACAAAAAACAACAACAACAACAACAACAAAACCTCAGTACCCATTCTTTTCAATCACATATTGAACTATTGAACATTCACCAAATATACCATATTCTGGGCCATTAAAAAAATTTAACATTTAAAAGACTAGAATCATACAAAGTGTTTTCAGACCATGACAGAATTAAGCTAGAACAAAAACATAGAGATCTGGAAAGTTCTCATACATTGGAAGATTTTAAAACAATCCATGACCAAATAGGATAGGTCAATGCATTTAAAGGATATTTTGAATTAAACAAAACAAAAATTTTAAATCATAAAAATTTGTGGAATACAACTAATACAATGCTTGGGGGGAAATTTATAACAATAAATGATTGTATTAGAAAAAAATTTAAATCAATAAACTTCCTTCTTAAGAAACTAGTTAAAGCTGGACATGATGTCACATGTCTGTAATCCCAGCTACTTGGGAGGCTGAGGCAAGAGGATTGTTGGAGCCAATGAGTTTGAGACCAGCCTGAGCAACACAGATCCCATCCCAAAAAATAAAATATATACAGAGAGAATACACAAATTACCAATATCAGGAACAAGAGAGGATAAGATACCTAAATATTAAAATGATACCCAAGCAAGAATGGAGGAAGGAGGGACTGTATAGAGGGATAAGAGGGGTGGGAGGGGTAGGGGGGGAAGAAAAAAAAATAACAGAATGAATCAAAAACTATTACTCTAGGTAAATGTATGATTACAAAAACGGTATGCCTCTATTTCATGTACAAACAGAGAAACAAGAGGTATCCCATTTATTTACAATAAATATGAATTTTTTAAAAAATGATACCCAAAAGGAAAATGACAGATAATTCTGTTCATAAATTTGACAACTTACACAGAATGGACCAAATCCTCAAACCAAAACTCACTCAATTAGAAATTGATAGTTAAAAGTCCTACATCAATTAAAGAAATTGAGTTTGGAGCTGCGATTGTAGCTCAGTGGTAGGGTGTTTGCCTAGCATGCATGAGGTACTGGGTTCGATTTTCAGCACCACATATAAATAAATGAATAAAATAAAGGTCTCTCAACATCTAAAAATATTTTTAAAAAGAAAGAAATTGAGTTTGTACTTAAAAACTATTCAGTGAAGATTTTCCCCCTCCCCAAGGTACTGGGGTTTGAACCCAGGGGCACTTTACCACTGAGCTACATTCCCAGCCCCTTTTTTTTTTTTTTAATTAACTTTTTTATTTATTTATTTTTTAATTTATTTTTGTTGTAAACAAATGGGATATATTTTGTTTCTGTTTGTACATGGAGTAGCAGCATATCATTTGCATATTAATACATTTACATAGAGTAATGATGTTTGATTCATTCCGTTATTTTTTTCCTTCCCCCCTACCCCTCCCACCTCTCTTTTCCCTCTATACAGTCCCTCCTTCCTCCTTTCTTGCCCCACTCCCACCCCCCATTACGTGTCATCATCCACTTATCAGTGAGCTCATTCGTCTTTTGGATTTTTGAGATTGGCTTATCTCACTTAACATGATATTCTCCAATTTCATCCATTTGCCTGCAAATGCCATAATTTTATTATTCTTTATAGCTGAGTAATATTCTATTGTATATATATACCACAGTTTCTTTATCCATTCATCAATTGAAGGGTATCTAGGTTGGTTCCACAATCTGGCTATTGTGAATTGAGCAGCTATGAACATTGATGTGGCTGTATCTCTGTAGTATGCTGATTTTAAGTCCTTTGGGTATAGGCCGAGGAATGGGATACCCAGCCCTTTTTATTGTTTATTTTGAAACAGGGTCTTGATAAATTGCCCAGGCTGACCTCAAACTGCCATCCTCTTGAATCACTGGGATAACAGGCATGTGCCACCATGCCCAGCTCTGATGATGATTTCATTGATGAATAATGATGCCTACATGATTTCTTTGATGAAGTCTATCAAACATTTAAGGAAGAAATACCAATTACATACAATCTATTCTGGAAAATAGAAGAGGTGGAAATTCATTTTAATGTCAGTATTATTCTAATACCTAAACTAGCCAAAGGTATCATTAAAAACTACAACCAATCTCCTGTCGCCGCCTGCGGCAACAATTGCGCAGGTATTTATTGGAGGGGCCTGGAAATAAACTATTTTTCCTATATTCACTAATATATAGAGGAAGAGAGACTTTGAGAGAAAGATAGGCTTTGCTTAGAGGAAGAGAAACTTTGCTTATCAGGAAGAGAGACTTTGCTTAGAGGAAGAGAATTGCTTAGAGGAAGAGAAACTTTGCTTAGAGAAAAAGTTTTAGAGAAAGAGGTTTCTACGCTTATCAGAGATCTATTTCTTCTTAGTCCTGCTGCTTCTTCTTAAAGGTGCGTCTATCTATCTGAGGTGCTTCTTTTCAGAGGTGCTTTCTATCTGCTTGCTGCTTCTTCTTCTTCCTTTCTGCTAATGGCTTCTACTCCGCTTCTTTCTGCTAGCTGCTGCTCTTACTCTTGAGCCCCTGCCCACTGCCCGCTTATATTCCCTCCAGGAGATGGAGGGTGGGGCCACACCAGTTGCAATCAGGCGAGGAGCCAGCTGCCCTATCATGGCAAGGGTTAAAATGAGCAGGCCCAAGCAGGCATGCTCGGGAACACCTGTGCACGCATTGTGCGCATGGACTTAACTGAATACAGCCAGTGATAAATCACCTGAGTGTGCTTATGTCAATTAACCTCCCCACCGCCAATGTGATCAGGCGCCGTTCTGGCTGGTACAGCCCCCAACAATCTCCTTCTTGAATATGACTGTAAAAATCATCACCAAAATATCAACAAATCAAATCCAAAAATAAATATAAAATATAATACATCATTACTTAGAGGGGCTTATTGGGGAATTCAAACCTGGTTCAGCATTTGAAAATCAGTCATGTAATTTACCATGTTAACAAATTTAAGAAGAAAAACCAAGGGCTGGTATGTAGCTCAGCTCCACTTGCTTAGCATGTATAAGGCCCTGAAATTTCATCCCCAGCTCTGCAGATAAAAAAAAGAAAGAAAAAAGAAAAACAATGCACTAATCTCAACTATTCTCAATAGATGCACAAAAAGTATTTGAGAAAACCCATTCATGACCAAAACAATCAACTCGTTAAAATCCCTCAGCAGGGCTGGGGATATAGCTCAGTTGGTAGAGTGCTTGCCTCACAAGCACAAGGCCCTGGGTTCAAATCCCCAGCACTGCAAAAAATAAATAAATAAATAAAATCCCTCAGCAAATTAGAAATAGAAGGAAACTTCCTTAGCCTTAAGAGAATCTACAAAAAATCTATAAATAGCCTTAAAAGTAAGGACTGAATACTCAATATAGGAAATAAAGCTAGGAGAGGTCATACCTATTAATAATATACTTGATGTTCAGGACCACGAGGCAAGAAAAATAAATAAAAGACATACACTAGACATTAAAAAAAAAACTTTCCATTCCAGACAATATGGTTATTATGCATAAATAATCTCAAAGAACCTAGAAAATCTCAAAGAATCAAAAAAAAGCTACTACAACTACTAATTGATTTCACCAAAATCAGTGTCTAAAAATAAATTGGGCTATGGGTGATTCAATGGTAAAATGTTTTCCTAGCATTTGTGAGTCCCTGGGTTTGATCCACAGCACTGTGAAAAGAAAAAAAAAAAAAAAGGACTGGGTTGTTGCTCAGTGGTTAAGCACCCCTGGGTTCAATTCTTTGTACCTGCCCCTCAAAAAGAAACATTTATATTCACAATATTCAAAGAATTCTCAACACTAAATGATAATAAAAAGAAATAATGAAAATAGGTGATGGATTTGAACAGACATTTCAAAAAAGATAAACAGATGGCAAAAAAATGTGAAAAGATGTTCAACATTAGTCATTAGAGAAATGCAAATTAAAACCATAAGGAGATGACCCTATGTATCTACTAGAACTGATTAAAAAAAAAATTGGCACTACCAAGTGCTGATGAGGATACAGAACAGCCAGAACTCTCAAACATTGCTAATGGAAATGCAAAATGATAGAGTCAGTTTGGAAAATTATTGGGCAGTTTCTTATAAAATTAGATATATACTTACCTTATAACTCAGCAACCCTAGATACTTACCCAAGAGAAATGTAAAGATGTTCACAAAAAAATCAGTAAGTGACTGTTTATAGCCACTTATTCACAATTGCCAAAAATTGGACACGACTCCAATGTCTGGTGAATGGATGAAAAACAATGGTACATTTGTATGATGGAATACTACTCAGTAATTGAAAGGAACAAACTATTTATTCACACATCATGAAAGAATTCTAATTAGTATAGTGAATTCACTTTGTATGACATTACTGAAAAGATAAACTTGGAAAGCATATCAGCAGTTGCAAAGGGTTAAGGGGCTAAAGGGAGAGGTTGACTGTAAAGGGGATACATGAGGAAATTTTGGAGGAATGCAACTATTCTCTATCAAACTAGTGGTAGATACCCATCTCTATGCATTGTCAACGTTTGTAAAACCTTACTCTACAATGAGGAAATTTTACTGATTGTGATTTTAAAAATATTAGCCAGAACATGGAGAGAAAATTGGAATGAAAACTGGGGGAAATGAATACAACTGTATTACAAATGAATCACAAAACTTACCCTCAAGATTGGGGGAAGAAAGGAGTAATTCTAAGTAGGTTGGGAAGTGTTTCAATTAGATACTGAAAGACTTAAAAAAAGAAAACTCTCTGGGGCTGGGGTGGTACTTGATGGCACAGGGCTTGGCTAGCACCAGTAAGGCCTTGGGTTTGACACCCCCAAAACCACAAAACAAAAATATGTACTGTAATTGGCAAATTTATTTCTCATACAGGTATGGTTTAGTAATTTCAAAATTAATTTACAAATAACTAAGATTGAATAAAATAACGAATTATTGTAGATAATGGGAGTAAGGTTTCATGCTTTGACAAATAAGAAAAGGGAGGTGGCCAGATTGAATCTTGTGGTGCTGGATTGGAGTTGGAGGAACCATTGTTTTCCTTTTATAAACACACGAATAGAGCCTGGCCCTGTGGTGTGTGCTGCAGTTCCAGCTACTTGGCAGGCTGAGGCAAGAGGATCACTTGAAACCAGGAGTTTGAGGCCAGCCCAGGCAACATGGTGAGACCCTGACTCAAAGAAAAAATTTAAAAAGAAAAAAAAGAAAAAAAAAAAAAAAACATGAATAGATGCAGAAATAAATGTAAATGTATATGTGCATGGGTTAGATACTATGTGTATTTCCTAGCTTTATGTACTGAAAGGAAGTAAAGCAGTGACATCCCAGTAGCAATGAACCCACCTAGCATCCAGATTTTGGTTATCTAAGTACCATTCTTCAATAATCTTGCAGAGACAGATTCCAAGACTTGGACAGGGAAATACAAATTGGGCCTACAACATTTTGTGATCTAGAAAGTCTAGAAGTGCTAAAATCTAAAAACCAAAATCAATGAACAATGTTGAAAGGGTAAGGGTCAACCAGAAGGAGCTCCCAATGGGAGTTAGAAAAACCTGAGCAAATAAATAATGACAGTATTAGATTACAGCCTCCAAATTAAATGAAAACCCATAAATCCATACTGATAAAAATAAGGAAATAAATAAATTAGAAGAGACAATTCTTTCCAGTAGCTGAATTTCAATTAGTAAATGTAGTAGGAATGAGATAAATAGAAAATCACAATTAGAACACCACATGCCAAAATTAATGGGCAAAATTTAAGCAAAAACAGGATATTTGAGTCAGACACTGTGGCACACGGCTGTAATCCCAGTGACTCAGGAGGCTGAGGCAGAAGGATTGCAAATTTGATGCCAGACTGGGCAATTTAGAGTGACCCTGTCTCAAAATAAAAATGACTGGGGATGTATCCCAGCACCCCCTCCCCCCTAAAATAACAAAGGATATTTGCAGTATTTCACCCAAACTACTTATTAATTACATAGGGAAAGTAGTAATTGTACCATTACTGGAAAAAGCCAGAAGATGCTACTGTAATTGATTGATCAAAGTTAAAATAAATATAAATATAGATACCCCCCATCCCTTGCTGTGATGTGTTGAGAAGAACATATAGTCTCTTCTTGAATGACCTCAATTATGAGAACAAAGCAAACTCAAACTGAGGAGTACCTCAAAATAACAGACCACTGTTCTTAAAAAGCATCAAGGTAGGGCTGGGGGTGTAACTTAGTGGTTGAGCACTTGCCTTGAGACCTGGGTTCCAACCCCACTAACACACACATACAAGTATCAAGGTCATAAAAGATTAAAAAAAAAAAAAAAACCTGAGAAACTGTCCGATTAGAAACTAAGGAATTTGGAATCCTGTATTTGATCCTAAAACAGAAAAAGAATATTATGGGAAAAACTTGGAGATCCAAATAAATTCTGTAGTTTAGTTTAGTTTAGTTAATGTATCCGCCATGAATGTCTTAGATTTGATTTTTTTTTTCTTTTTTTTTTTTTTGGGATAATCACTGAGCCACATCCCCAGCCCTTTTTATTTTTTATTTTGAGACAGGGTCTCCCAACATTGCTGAGGCTGGCCTCAAACTTGCAATTTTCCTGCCTCAGCCTCCCAAGTTGCTGGCATTATGAACACACACCTCCATGCCCAACAGTTTGATAATTATTTTATGGATATGTAAAATATTAACATGCATGGGAGCTGAGTGAAAAGTGTACTAGAACTCCATTTTTATAATTTTTCTGCAAGTCTAAATTTATCTCAAAATGAAACAATTGGGCTGAGGGTGTAACTCAGTAGTAGTGCAGTTACCTAGCACATGAGAGGCCCTGGGTTGGATTCCCAGGACAAGAAAGAAAAGACAGAGAGGAAAATGAAGGGAAGGGAAGGGAAGAGAAAGGAATGAGGAGAGGGGTGGGGAGGGAGAAAGAAAAAAGGGAGAGAGGAAAAAAATTGAAAAAATCAAACTATAAAGCAACATATGAGAATGATAAACATTAAACTCAGTATAATAGTTAACTCTTATGGGTGGTAGGTGAATAAAATCAGGGAGCTATGCACAAGAAACTTCAATTGTAGGAGGAATGTTTACTTCCCCTGCAGTGTGGAAGGCACATGAGACATTTAGTATGTTTTTGTTACACTTAAATGCCTAAAATCTCTCACAATACATTTCTTTAAAAAGCCTCAAACTTCTGAATGGGGTAGATACTTGGGCCTATAATTTATTCATCCAGTCAATATTTATCAAGTGCCTATTTTAAAATGTGGTTCCTGACACCAGGAAATGTAATTTCATTATCTACTGAGATTCCATCCTACTTCTGTGTTGGTTGGGGGCATAGAATCTCTGTGGCAAAGGCTCTGCTATGGTGTAAGAAAGCAGCAAGACAGTATGCATGTGAGTGGGTGTGTCTGTATTCCAACAAGTTATTTACAAAAACAAGTGTGTGTCGTGTGATGACCTGTGGCCTAATAGAATTTAGACACTGAGGTTTAACTAAAACTAACACACCACAGGATGGAGCTATGAGTACACTTTCATCATGGGTGGATATTCCATATGTGAAATCAGATGCACTTCCAAAAACAGGTGCAGTTGAACCCACTCTTCCAAACTCTGGCTCAAAAATCCACTATTACAGGCTAATTTCACATGAGTCAGATACTAAGAAAAAGGGAAAAACAGATGAGATCTTTCTGATGAGTATTACAATCCCCAAATTGAAAATCTTCAGTATGCGAGGAATGATCTAGGGAAAACCTCCTTCCCACCTACTAGTTTCTCCAATTATTTACTTTAACATTTAACGTAATTTTGACATTTTACCTCTTATCTAGACTCTATTATACCACATTTAGTTTTGTAATATTTACTAAATATTTCATCAGTATTTTTAAGGGGTATGTAGTAGAATCTAAGCCACCTGACTTCCTCTGGGGAGCTCTAATGTGGAGCCTCTCCTTGACCACAGGAGAAAGAGGAGAGAGGTCACCCAGTAGGTAAAAAGGAAGCCTGGGAAACAGAACAGGAAACATTTCCATAGGAGTTCCCACCGACCGTTCTGCACGTGGTAAAAGAAAATGTAAAGTCCTTTCCACCTTCTCCCATCTTCCTCCTTTCTACCCCATCCCTAATTCAAGAAAATTCATCTGTAATCAAGAATTGCCTTAGATAGGCTGGGCTGAAGACACCAGTTAACCAATAAAATAGTAAATCACACCAGCATTACTTATAAACGTGCCTCAAGGAATTAGAATTCATATGAAAGGAATTTTCCAAATTGTTTCACAATTTAAAAGATAAGGAATCTAGGAAACTTTTGTTTTCTCTGCAGTTTAATGTTCTCAGTTTGAACTGCTCTTCCGGTACTACATCTCCTTACATTTATGACTAAAAGTTGAAGAGGCATACACTTAAAAACAAATTATCCCCAAACAAGATATACGTGGGATGGGGCATGAGGCCTTAGATTTGATCCCTAGCATTGCACAAAAAAGCCCATAAGCACGTGACAGTTCTCAGTATCATGTCTCTTGGGAAATGCATAAAAACCATGAGATACCATGTCATATACACTAGGATGGCTATTTTTAAAAAAGGAAAGAAAGAGGGAGGGACCGGGGTGTATCTCAGTGGTAATACACTTTCCTGGCACACAAGAAGCTTGGGTTTGATCCCTACCATCACACGCAAAAGAAAAGAACAAGTGTTGGCAAGGATGTAGAGAAACTGGAAACCTCATGCATCGCTCTTGGGAATATAAAATGGTACAGCCGTTGTGCAGAACAGTTTGGCAGTTCCTCAAAGTTAAACATAGCACTGTCATATGACCTAGCAATCTCACTCCCTAGGTAAAGATCCAAAAGAACTGAAAATATGGGACTCAAATAAGACATCTGTACACCAACGTTTATAGTGGTGTAATTCACCATAGCCAAAAGATGGTAACAGCTCGTGATCATCCATAGATGAATGAATAAGCATCATGTGGTACATGCATACAATAGAATATCCTTCATTCATAAAAATTAATTTTTTTTTTTTTTTTTGGTACTGGGGATGTAACCCAGGGGTGCTTCACCACTGAGTTACATCCCTAGTCCTTTCTAATTTTGGGACAGGATCTTGCTAAATCGCTGAGGCTGGCCTTGTACTTGGAGATTTTCCTGCCTCAGTCTTCCAAGTCACTAGGATTACAGGTATGCACCACCGCACTCAGCAATAAAAATTCTGATATGCTACAATTATGAATAGACTTTGAAACATGCTAAGTGAACTAAGACACTGGACAAATATTTTATGGTTCCACTTATAATAAGGTACCTTGAAAAGGTAAATTCAGACAAAGCAGAATATGGTTACTAAGGGCTGGAGAGAGGGGCGAATGGGTAATTATTATATAATAGCTACAGTCTGTTAGTGATAAAAACACTTTGAGTATACACAGTAGTGATGGTTAAATACCACTCTGCCTATATTTAAATGCCACTGAATTGTACACTTGGAAATGTTGGTGCTAGGTGTAGAATCCAGCCAGGGCCTTGTGCCTAACAGGTTAGAGGTCTACCGCTTTTTTTTTTTTTGAGAAGCTGGCAATTGAACTCAGGGGCTTGTGCGCACTTAGGTAACTGTTCTACCACTGAGATATAGCCCCAGCCTGATAAATATATTATGTATATTTTACAATTTTTAAAACTCCAAATTATCACACCATAATTAAAAGCTTACTAGGAAATGTGTGTTCACAGTACCCACATGGATTTGTTCTGTTTCATGCAGATATTGACATAGGCAGATGGGGAATTACTAACATCATGCCTTCTAAAAGCCACATGCCACTTCCAATAAAAACAGCAAAATAGCCTGTTATGAAACCCTCATTCAATTTCCAGGCCCAACCAGACTCCACAACACACCCCTCACATGGAGATCAGCTTCAGGGGACTTGGAACACATTAAAAACAGCATATATTTTATTTTCAAGCACACAACACCAAACTTTTCCCTGCATGAATTCTTCTCATACAGAATTGGGCATATTGAAAGCAAGTTGTTTCTGGTGAGGTTTCTGATGATCAGGAATCAAGACGCAGTAGCCCTAAAGTTAACAGTCTTGTACCCACCATCCTCAAAAACAAGACAGCATAGTTTACTTTCAAAGTAAAAGATAGTTACCATATCCTTCAAATCCATAAAGCATTTCACTGTGAAATGATTCATGTTGACTCTGCATAATTCTTCTTATACATTATTCACTTCAAGTGAGATGAGGGACTAGTATAAAACATGCATTATTTGAAATGCTCAGTATGAAAAGGTAGTACTCTATAACTTATCTTAAAAAGAAAGAGTAAGTTCCAGGAGTTTTTTTATTGTTTGAATAATAGAACACATAAAACCGGGCAGAGAAGTCCCCAAGGAAATGATGGTCACGTTTCACTGTTATTTGCCCTTTGGTCCTTCATCTTCTAAGCACTTATTATATTTTCTTTTAAGGTATTAGACATTTATTTTGATCACAAATGCAATCCAAGTGTGAATACATCTTTTATTCCCCCCCTCCATGTTCCTTTAAATAGAAAAAAGTGCTAAATGTCTCTTCATAGCCTATTTGGCCACAGTTGTTTCACCTATGGTTGTAAAAACAGACTGCAACTTGATCTTCTGAAATCTTTCTTGAACTACAGCCCATTCTGTTAAAGAAATCCTGGGAAAAAAGTTCTACTGATATTGTCGATAGTCTCCAAAAGGTGAGGATGGTAACTGGGTGGAAGGCAACTGGGAGGGGTCTTCAGCAAACTGAGGACCTGCAATTAAGAAATAAAAATGATTTTTAAGTAATCTGGATATTATATAATTAAAAAGAATAAGTCTGTATAAAATAAACCAATCAACTAAAAAATTATGCGCTACACTAGAGCTATAATATGAATTTTTTTGTAGATCTGCCTGTTTCCCACAAGAGATCTGGCAAACCTTCAAATCTGTTGTAACATAACAGACTGGCTTCCATGTTTTCCAGAATGGAACAGCTCTCAAATGTTATGCCAGGAAAGTCAGATGGATTCATTATAGCAAAAAGCAATACTCCAGTTTTTAAAGCAAATGTTGTAACAAGCTGACATATATCAAGATTGGAAAAATCCCTCCCACCTCTTCACACACTTTTTAGTAGCTATTTAAAATTATTATTACAAACTGGGCGTGGTGACCTATGCCTGTAACCTCAGAGATTCAGGAGGCCAAGGCAGGAAGATCACAAGTTCAATATCAATCTGGGCAACTTAGCAAGACCCTATCTCAAA
Source organism: Sciurus carolinensis (assembly GCF_902686445.1). Classification (NCBI taxonomy): domain Eukaryota; kingdom Metazoa; phylum Chordata; class Mammalia; order Rodentia; family Sciuridae; genus Sciurus; species Sciurus carolinensis. The sequence continues at coordinate 85,564,015 of NC_062224.1, forward strand.
AGAAAAAATAAAAAGGGCTAGAGATGTAGCTCAGTGGTAAAGCAACCCTAGGTTCAACCCCTAATACCATGCACAAATATACTCAAAATTATTTTCACCAAGTTTAAGTACTTTAGCCATATTTTAAAATAACTCAGTAATCCAATTTATATAACAAAATAAGTAGGGAATGAGTAAAATGGTAAGATACCCCGTAGCTTGCTATAGAACTAAGTCTTAGTTTTAGTTTTCCAAGGATGAGGGGGCCTGGGAACTAAGAAAAATGTGATTCTTAAAAGACTTGTAGGGGAATAAACAATCTTTTTTTCTTTAGGAAAACTGAAGCAGGCAAGAACATATCTGGGGAGCGGGGACGGGGAAAAGAGGTAAGATGGTAAAATTCAGCAGTAAAATTCCCTGAAGCTTTCTAAGTACTTCTAACTTCAATGATACATTTTTATTTCATTATACAAGCAATATCTGTTCATATCAGAAAACCTGAGCAGACACTGGGTGGAAAAGACAAATCAAACATAAAATAATCACTGATATTTAGATATAAATATAGCTAATCTTTTTTCATTATTTTAAGAACTTTTTTATGTACGGTTTTTGTTTTGTTTTGGTTTTTTTGCAGTGTTGTGGACTGAACACCTAGGGCTTTGTACCTGCTAGGCAAGTGCTCTACACTGAGCTACAACCTCAGTCCCCCACCTTTTTAAATTTTACTTTGAGACAGGGTCTTGCAAAGTTGCCCAGGCTGGCCTTAAACTTGCAATCTTCCTGCTTCAGCCTTCCAAGTTACTGAGATGTGTAAGTTAACTGGAAAAACATGATTAACTTTTCAAAGCTTCCCCCTAAAAACAACATTTTTAAAACATATCTCTTGTCTAAAAATAAAATGAGCCACTTTTTGGTTGCTTCTATATAAATGCTTAGTTTTGATTACTGAAAAGGAGATTCCCGCTAAGGAAAAAAGCTTAAAGCAAAGTAACCAAGGCTAATTTCTATCTATACGATAACATGGGCTGGGGATATAGCTCAGTTGGTAGAGTGTTTGCCTTGCAAGCACAAGGCCCTGGGTTCAAATCCCCAGCACTGGAAAAAAAAAAAAAAAAAAAAAAGATAACATAACTATTGAAGTTTTTTTTATATCCATTTCTGAATTTCTGAAAATATCAAATTCTTCTGATGTTTCATGTGAAATCATTTACACAAAAGTGAACAAAACAAACTAAAAAGCAAACTTAGAACATGCCATCATAATAACACTGTTAACTCAAAAAAAAAAAAAAAGACTGTTAACTCAAAATTAATGACCAAAAAACAGAAACAAAGTGAGAGGGTCATCTAGATCATCACATTGGCAACTAATGAGCTGTGCTCTCAAAAACTGTGCCAAAAAGATATTAAATCTCTCCCTTAGTGCTTCAGGGAAATCAAATCAAATTGGGAGGTATGATTTATTCCTAACTCTATGCTGATTCTTTTCCAAGCTCCAAAAATAATTTTCACCATGTCTCACTCTTCTGCCTATTTTCTTCCCCAAAAGCCAGGTCAAGTTTTTACTACTATAATCTTCATATCTCTGCTTCCTTCCTATCAAAGAATATTTCCATTTTGACACTGAAGTTTTGAACAGTTATAATAAACTGTATAAGTTAATGGCTGAGTTAATATTGCATGACCATGTACAATTAGCAACAAATTACACAACCAACTTCTCAAAGAGACTTTCCTTACGATCCTAAAGTGACCCTCCCAAACATAAGCCACCTTCTATCACTTTACATTTTATTTTCTTCAAAACAAGCAATATTATTTGAAATAATCTCATTGGTTGTTAATGTGTTACCCCATGAGAATATGTCTTTGAAGGTAGGTAAGGACTGACTTCCTTTTTTTGTGTGTGGTACTAGGGATTGAACCCAGGGATACTTTACCACTAAGCTATATTCCCAGCACTTTTAAAATTTGTTTGTTTGTTTGGGTTTTTTGCAGTACTGGGGATAGACCTTTTTTTTTTTTTTTTACTTTTTTGAGACAGGATCCCAATAAATTGCTGAGGCTGGCCTTGAACTTGTGATCCTCTTGCCTCAGCCTCCCAAATAGCTGGGATTACAGGCATGAACCACTGGGCCCAGTTAAAATAACGAGAAATTTCTTAGAATAAGCAAATGAACACTGATAAATCTAGAGCCACAAAGAAAGAGCAACAGCAAATTAAGTAACCAAAGCATTTTTGTTACTGTGGTTAACTAAGCATCACTAAACATGGATTATGTTCATGTTCACTTTTTCAACTAGAAATTGAGCCTATTATCATAGTCTTCATGAACTACAGCATGTTAACACCTAACACAGAAATCAAACTATCCATTTTAGTAGACAAAAATATTCTTTCTTAACATTAGGAAACCATTCCAAAAGCTATGGTATTAAGTAGAAAGAAGACTCACCATTGGGAAACTGCGTTGAGGCAAATCTTGTCAACAAGATACCAGCTCCTTCAATTAAAGCTAGGAGAATGCCACCCATTGCAGCCGACCCAACCATGGCCACTGGTCCGTCTGAAGATGTTAATACAAAGACATTACTTTAAAAGAAAGTGCTATCCATGTGGCTGGCTCTTCCCATTCCCAAACTCTCATTTTCCATGACCCACAGTAAGCAAACTATGGCCCACAGGTCAAATCCAGGCCACTGCATGCTTTTGAAAATAGGTTGTATTAGAACACAGTCATCTTCTTTCATTATTTATTGTCTGTGGATGCTTTCACACTATGAGAGCAGAGCTAATTCATCATGGCAAGGATCACAAAGTCCACAAAGTTAAAATAATTATTACCTGGCCTTTTACAAAAAAAGTCTATAAACCCCTGGTCTAAACTACTAAGTCTAAAAGAATTCTGGTTTGCTCTCTGTCTCAAAGATACAGGAGATGGTTTTAAGCTCTTTATTCCTAACAATTCAATGTGGCAGGTACTATTATTAATTCTAGAGTAATGATGAAATCATGGCACAAAAAGTTTGGCATACTGCCTGGTCACAAAGGTAATAAATGGCCTGAACAGGACCTGTAGTGCTCTTAACCACTCTCATACATGGGTTAGAACTCCATGTTCTTGCCTCAAACATTCCAAATACATACCCTTACACTTCTTCTTCTTTTTTTTTTTTTAAATGACCATATATATTCATGCTACATCAAATTAAGCAATGTTCAGTTTTATATCTTACAGATGTCACTAAATTAAGACAGAAGAGAGCATCCCAAAAGTCTATCTCTAACAATTGCTTACTTCTTGCTGCCAGTATGGCTCCTGTTAAGGCACCACTAGTGATGGAGTTCCAGGGATCTTCTTTTCCTCTGACTTGAACCATACTACAGTCAATCATGGAAAACAGGCCTCCCCAAACTGCAAAGCTACCTATTTCATCATCAAAACAAACAAATACTAATAAAAATTTATTTTTAAACCTTAAATTGTTAATTTTAAATAACATTTACCATATTCCCAAAAATCTCACACTCAAATATGTACGGACACTGAACAACAGAATACTTATCTTTTCTTCTTGGTGGTACTGTGGATTATGAACCTAGGGCCTCATACATACTAGGAAAGGGATGACTTGCCACTCTACCACTAAGCTACATCCTCAGCCCCAAATTTTTCTTTTTTTTCTTTTTCCTGATATTGGAGATTAAAACCAGGGGTGCTCTTCCACTGAGCTACATTGTCAGCCCTTTTTGAGACAAGGTCTCACTAAGTTGCTGAGGGTCTCACTCAGTTTCTGAGTTTGGGCTCAAACTTGAGATCCTCCTGCCTCAGCCTCCCAAGTTGCTAAGATTACAAGTGTGTGCCACCAGACCTGCATTACAATTTTCATTTCTAAGGAATGACAAGTAAAAAGTTTTCTCATGTCTTATGAAAACAGTCAGTTGTCTCCACCTGACTATATATTTCCACATTTTTTTTGTTATCTCTCTTCCTCAGCTTCTAAATAACCAAGATTTATAAATGCAATGCATGCAATCTTTTAAAATTGTGCACCAATCTCTACACAATGAGTAAATGTGTTTGGCATAACCAGCTTGATCAGTTTCTCTCTTATAAAATCCTTATCCTTCAGATTATATTCTCTTCAACTTTACATCCCCAGAAACTCATCACTGACTTGTCAACCCTGAACTTTAAACACAACTCTTTTTTTCTGGAGCAGGGAAAGGGAAAAAAAAAAAAAAAAAAATCACAACATCTGAAGGACAGAGACAAGATTTCCAAATGTATGTAACAATTCAATTAACTTTCCCAACCATAAATCAAGAACTTACACATATTCTACTTTGTAATAAGATGTTAAACTAAAATCACTAACTGGTATAATCTAAACAAAAAACTACATAGTTCATCTTCGAATTAATAGGGGGGAAAAAAAAAAAAAACAACTAGAGTGCAAATGGAAAAATTCTGCTTACCTCCCAACTGTGGAGCCCTGGTTCTAATAGCTGTCAAACTCCCTCGTAGTCTGTGGTTTACTCCCTACCACAAAACAAAAAGAAGCAATCCAATTACAATACATTAGATGTGTAAGACACATCTGGGGACATATTATCAAACTCCAGTTTCCAGTGATGATATATAAGACCAATCACCTACTTACCACTGGAGAATTTCGAAAACCTTTGATTGCTTGAAAGATACCACCACCTATGGTACCCATGGTAAAGGCCCCACCACAGTCATCCACAATTCGCCAGGGGCTAAGAACAGAGGAGGAAAAAAATGACCTTATTTCTCATACATAAACCATAAAACTTTCTTTCCTAACACAATAAGGGAAACAATTCCCTTATTCCAATTCAGGATCCACTGCAATCAGTAAATATGTGGCCTATAAAATATAGATATAGTTAGGCATGGTGCCCACACCTGTAATCTCAGCTACTCAGGAGGCTGAGGCAGGAGAATCACGAATTCAAGGTCAGCCTGGGCAATTTAGCAATTCTATCCCAAAATAAAAATAAGAAAAGGGCTGGGGATATAGTCGTATAGCACTCTGGGTTCAAACCCCAGTACAAATAATAATAATGTGTGTGCGTGTGTGTAGAGAGAGAGACACACAAAGATAAAGAACACTGATCATATCCATATCTATTTAACGCCAAATCATCTAAGCTAGAAAAAACAGAACTGACATTAACTCCTCATTTTTAACTGGAATTTATTCATTTACTTAACAATTACTGAATCTATCATAAATCAGGAACTGTGTAAAAACAAACAAATACTCAGGAAATTATGCTGTAATAAACAATGTTGATTCAGTCTCTTAGAGATCAGGGTAAGTTCTCCAGGTGCAGTAAATTTCAAAGCTGAGACTCAGTGAAGATTCAATAACTACAAAGACAAAAATTTAAAAGTGTGTAATTCTCCCCAGGTTTATGGAGTCCAAGTAAGCTTTTGAAACTTTAGTTTGCATCATATCCTTTTAACACACTGGAATAATATCCAATAATGAGGTTAAATTTATGTAATATGAAATCTGAGTAATTTGATAAGAATAGAACTATTATTCTAAGTACCTGGATTATAAAATTCTTTGAGTAGTTAAATTCATTTTCTTTTATCTAGTCTCAAGGGAAAAGCACTACAATAAGCTACCTGCTTTTAAACTTATAATTCATACAATTCTTGTTGGGTTGGAGGTTGATAAGTAGAACAGCGCTATTATTCTAGGAATCTGATTTATAGAAGTCTGTGAGTAGTTAAATTAATTTTCTAAGTCCAAGATTTGTTTTTTACCCTAAGTGATATTACAATTAGTTGAAGCTGAAATAAATCAGCATTAAGAAATGGATAAAAAGTCAGGCACAGTGGCGCATGCCTGTAATCCCAGCAGCTCAGAGGACTTAAGACAGCAGGATAGTGAGTTCAAAGCCTCAGCAACAGTGAGGCACTAAGCAACTCTGTAAGATCCTGTCTCTAAATAAAATACAAAACAGGCTAGGGGATGTGGCTCAGTGGTGGAGTGCCCCTGAGTTCAATCCCCGGTACCCCTTCCCCGCAAAAATGGATAAAGCCAGGCGTGGTGGCACACACCTATAATCCCAGCAATTTGGGATGCTGAGACAGGAAGATGTCAACTTTGAGATCAGCCTCAGCAATTTAGTGAGGCCCTAAGCAAGTCAGCAAGACCTATATCAAAATAAAAATTGAAAAAGGACCAAGGATACAGCTCAGTGGTAAAGTGCTGCTGAGTTCAATCCCCAGTACTCAAAACAAAAACAAACAAACAAACAAAAAAAAAAGGATAAAGAACAGCAGGCTTCAGATCAAAGAGCAGTTACACTATTACCAGCGAATACCTGAAACAAAGGCAAGATGGAAACAGTTTGTGAACAAAGTCTGGCTAAATAAAAAATGTTCCTACAGGGAAGTGATGGGCTGCAGAGAAGGATAATGCCAGACTCCACAAAAATATAAATGTCAGATATATGCAGATAAGAGAGAACCAACCAGTAATTGGGCTGGGATCCTAGCTCAGTGGTAGAGCACTTGCCAAGCATGTGTGAGGCACTGGGCTTGATTCTCAGCACCACATATAAATAAACAAATAAAAGAAAGGTCCGTTGACAACTAAAAAAATATTTTAAAAAAGAGAAAACCTGTAACAATAAGATTAAAAGTATCAACTATAGTTTAGGCACCCTCTAATGCAAATATAATCAATGAATTCCAAAAAAGTTAAGTTCCTTTTTCCTTCAGAATCCATAAATTTTAACTTTGCAAAGGAATATTCCTGTCTCCTCTGCATCTCAAAGATTAAAAGAAAAAGAGGTTCATACAGAGATTAACTTGTCTAAGATCATATAAGCAGTAATTAGTAAAGTCAATTAAAATACAAAATCCAGTACTCTAAAGTCCCCATATCTTTCCACTACCATAAGGGTTTTGTTTTGATTTTGGGTGCTTTACCACCTAGTCACATCCCCAGTCCTTTTTATTTTTCTAAATTTTGAGAAAAATTGCTGAGGCTGTCCTTAAACTTACCCTCCTCCCCAGTCACTGGGATTACAGGCAAACACCACCACAACTAACAGCCTAAGAGATTTTTGAAAAGACAACTATGATAAAAGTAAGTATTTAGGATGATGAAGCCCAAATGTTGTATTAGACAGTGCTGGAGATAAGGAAAGCAATTAGGAAGTTATTGTAAAAGGCATTAAGGGTACCAGGTAAATTCTTGACAACAGAAATTGAAAGAACGGCAGAAATTTTAAAGAATACATACAGCACATGTGGAAGGGGGGCAGTGAAGGGAGGAAAAAGATGCTAATAGTTTTGAGACTGGATAACTTGAGAGGTTACTTCAGGTCTATAGTACATGGTAGGAAAGTGCTCTACCACAAAGTCACACCCACAGTCCTGGAAAATCATTATTTTTATAAGATGATTAACTCAAGGAAATTACTTTACCCCCTCAACCATATCCAACAGTAATTTACAATATGCTAAGCCCTGCATATACAAACACAATACAGAAAGGGGGATAACAGTCTTTGAAGAGATAAGTGAGGAGCCCAGCAGAGCTTAAATATGTATGCTGTATGTCTTGGCCGAGTGGGCACAAAGAAGGTAACAGGGTTATTGTTAGTAAGGTAATATTTTAAAGTCCTGGGCACTTACACAACTGGAGGATATTTTGGTTCTTGTTCTTATATATACACACAGACAACTCAAATATCAAGATATGATTTTTCACTTACGACCTCGAAATCTTTAAGCTCTTTAACCTGAGTCTACTAGCAGGGACTACACAGTTTTACAATGATCTATTTATGTGCCTGACTTATTCATTGTTTTATTTTTTTTTTTAACATAACCAATCACTAAGCACAGAGCCTTCACTCAATAAAAGGTTAATGAATGAAAGAACTTCTGTTCACGGCTTTTCAGAAAACACATCCATCTCTTTCTCTGTACTTTCCAGATATTTTTTTGCTTTCCTTCTTCCTCAAGAAAGAATTCTAAGTAGGACCCCGTGGGTGAAATCTATGTTCCACTCATTTGATATGCTTCACCATGTGGATACGTCACGATACAAATAAGGACTCAAGAATGGCACTCCCAGCGGGCGTGGTAGCGCATGCCAGTAATTCCAGCGATTCCGGACGCTGAGGCAGGAGGATCACCAATTTCGAGGCCAGCCTTGGGCAACTTAGTGAGCCCCTGGACAACTTAGTGAGACTCTGTCTCAAAATAAAAAATAAAAAGGGCTGGAGTGTAGATCAATGGTAAAGCGCCCTGTTTTCAATCCTCAGTACCAAAATTGGAAGGAAAAAAAAAAAAAAAAAAGAATGGCACTCACTCAGAAGCCTATTTTCCCTTTCTTCCATGCAGGCACTGAGCAAAACGAGGTGTAGGGAAGCGTCCAAGGTCACCTCAGTGGGTCAGCGGGCATAGAGGATTACTGCTGACCCCGCACAAAGTCCACACTTCCTGCCTCGGGAGGCGGTTCCAAGGCTCCATCATGCCCAAGCCTGTACCGACCTCCTCACCATCCACCGCAAGGTCACTAGAGTGTTGGGGTGGGGGACTACAGGACGGAGAAGTCAACTGGCTGCTCACGTCCGCACTGCATACGGTTACCAAGCCCACGTCCACAAGCCTGCGCCTGAGTTCGGCTGGCACCTCGGGGGAGACTGAACAGGGGAGACCGAGGGCCGAGGGCCGAGGGCCGAAGGCAGAAGGGGAATAGAAAAGCAAAGACAGCAGAAGCAGCTCACCAAGGCTCTCTCGCATACTCCTCCATCTTGACTCCAGCCGCGCGGGCGACGCCGGGCAAGCTGGGCGGAAACTGACCCCAGCGGCGGAAGTGATCCCGAGAGGGGGGCGTTACGGTCTATGAGGATTGGTTCACCGCTTCCCCTAGCAGCCAATGGCAGTCGGGGATCATGGGGGCGGTGCGTGGGCGGGACCCAACCCTGGCTCAGTGGGACTAGCCCCGCCCAGGTCCTCGAAGGCAGTGGGTCTGAGTTGTGTAGGCAAGGACCTGGCAAGTGACAGAGTTCAAATTACTCAGTTACTGAAGGTTCCGTGGCCTGAGGTAAACCTGATATTACTCCGCAAGGGTTCATCAAGCTTCATAAATACTGTACGTTTCCTTTCTTTTCTTTTCTTTTTTTTTTTTTCTTTTTCTTTTTCTTTTTTGAGGTACTGGGGTTGGAACTCAGGCGTTGCACTTGCTAGGTAAGCATTTTACTACTAAACTGCATCCCAGGCTCTTTAAAAAAAATTATTTTCATACAGGGTGTCACTAAGTTGCCCAGACTGACCTCCTATTTGTGGTCCTCCTGCCTCAGCCTCCCCATTTGCGTTGCTGGGATTCTAGGCACCAGCCACCAGACCCAGCTTTTTTTTTTTTTTTTTTTTTTTTTTTTTTTTAAGTATTTTTTGCTATAAACTGTGAATTAATGCTATCTAATTCACTGTGAACTGTGACTCTCTTGGCAACTACACATAACTCCTTTAGGGGAGATGCTGTCTCACTGCCTTATAATCAATCACAGTGCCTGAAATGTAACAGATGCTCAATAGATGTTTCTGAAATTGAAATTCCAGCCAGCTGGAAAGTCTTGACTAACTGGACGCTTGATTTGAGGGACTTGACTCCAGAGCCTCTGCTGAGTCTCCCCACTAACAATCACCAGAAGGTGTGAGGGATTTTTATCCATGAGAAAAAGAGACTAAAATGCTGGGAACCCATTAGATTGTTTTAACTAACAGTCAGCAAAAACCAATCATGTGATGACCATGGAAGGAGTTCCTCTTCATTCTGCACTTTGACTTTAAAATGCATATGTTTTTGTTTTATGGAAAAGTCAGTGTAATAAATAGAAGACTTCAGTGAAAAGTGAGGTTCCCTCCAAAGGCTTGGAAATAATGTGAGCAGATGGATTGAACTCTTAATAGAACTAAAGATTAGCAGTGTTTTATATGTGAAAAGAACAGTTCAAACTAGCCATCTGATTTGGATGAATACATTCCAAAGGAGGTCTGTTTGGAATGTGTGACTGTAATTAAGAATACTTAAATCTAATTCATTGTACAGGCTGGAGAGAATATGGGAGAGGGACAACATGGAGCCTAGAAGGAATAGAGAGCCAGTGTTTAGTCAACACTCCAGACATAAATATTTCAATAACTACAGATTGGCACTTTCATGGGGCAAAGATATTTTTTCTGGTCTCACAGCCCGGGGGGGTAGGGTGGGGGAGACTAGATGAAATATCTTTTAGCTCTAGTATCTTTTCTTTGCTTCCTAAAGGAACCATGTGTAGTTGCTGAGAGCTTCATAGTTCACAACCAATTAGGTAGTGTTAATTCACAGTTGACAGAGCTTTTTGCTCTTCCTTGGTCTCAATAGCCCAAGCTGTTCCAAGCTCTTACTCCATATTCATTATGCAATCTTCTAATTCTTAATTGGTTTCTGAATATATTTCCATATAGCAGTGAATGCCATGGCCTATGCTTATAACTATTCTTTTCTATCTGGTAGTTAATATTGGTTTATACATCTGCCTCTTTTGAGCTTGGTTCTTTTGACTCAGTCACAAGGAATAGCCCAGGTTCTCCAGAGATACAGAATCAATGATAGATAGATAGATAAAAAGAATGAGGAACTGACTCATGTGATGATGGCATATGAGAAGTCTCAATCTGCCTCTGCAAGCTAGAGACTCTAGAAAGCTGGCAGTGTATTCCACCCAAGGCCAAAGGCCCAAGAACCAGGAACGACAATTGTATAAATCCAAATTTGAAGGCAGGAGAAGATGAGATGGGTGTCACAGTTCAGCAGTAAGGCACGAAAAGAAGGGAGATTTCCTCCTCCATCTTTCATTCTATTTAGGCTGTTAGTGGATGTTTCCCAGTCACACTGGGAAGAATGGTCTACTTTACTGAGAGTCCACCAATTCAAATGCTGTTTGTATTTGGAAACACCCTCACAGACATACCCCCAAACAATGTTTAATCTGGACACCCTGTGGCATAAGATTAACCATCACAGTGCTGGTGCTGAGTGTCAGAGTTTACAAAGCTGAAGTCCAGATTCTAGCTTGTGGTTCCCCAGCTGACTTCATTCTGACTCTACAGAATTTACTGTTCCAGGAGACCCTCCTCAGGTGACCAGTAAACAGTCATAGACTTTCCCCTCTCTGCTTTCTTTATTTTTTTTTCTTCTAGCATTGGGGATTGAAACCAGGACCACCAGTATGATAGGCAAGTGCTCTACCACTGAGCGTGACCCCAGCCCAGGTTTGTTCTCTTTTAACTGCAACAGATAACAGGATTATTTTTGGCCAGGGAAAACCTGGGACATAGCCTTTGTTGGAAGAACATATCACCTCTCCCTCAAAGATACCCATTTGCATTTGGTTCCAGGGTGCTAAATGAAAAACTCTTTTGAAATAAAAGATCTTGGTATTCTAATCGCCACCTAGTGAGTCTTAAAGAAGTCTGAGAGACTTCAGTGGCTCTCACTGAAGGACTAGTGATAAGAAGGAATGATGGAAGAAAGCAGTAGAGGTACTTGAGAGAAAACCCACCATGAACGTGGGGGCAGTTGGAGCTGATGATTCCAAACACCAGGGTATGTTTTGTTGAAAGTTAGTTTTCTAGCTCAGTATAGGACTCTTGCTGGAATTCTTTGTGATCAGACACTGGTGGGAATGCATTTTCAGAATCTGTACCTCCTGACCACTCAGAACTTGTGTTGACTTAGAGGTTCCTGAACATCAATAGGTTGAGTTCTATTGAGCCAGCAGCTACTGTGACCTAAAGAGTTCCATCTATATCATAGGCCATGTATGTGCCCCATCCCCAGTCCTGCCTGGTCCAAGTCACCAAGAAGCTAGCTTGGCACAGATAAATGAGGCCTAAGACTCAGCCAGTTCTTGGGTTTGGGGTTCCAGTTTGTGACTGGGGCCAATTTGGTGAACAGAGAGGTTTTATCTCGGCCCAGGTGAGAGTGGGAAGTAGCAATCTCTTGTCTCTTTTCAGCCATTTTTCCTCTCCTGGTTCTCCTTTCAGGAGGACTTTAGTTGGGCTTGTGTTATCTCAGAGTTCTTCTCTGACCATTTCTGCTCATATCCAAAGTGTTAGACCAGGCCAGTGGCTTGCTTCCAGAGACAATGCCTGCTGCTTTCTTCTAAAGAAACTTCTTACAACCCCCGAAAGAGAACCAGTGTCCCCAGGTGTGGTGGCACATGCCTATAATCCCAGCAACTCTGGAGGCTGAAGCAGGAAGATCACAAGTTCAAGGCCAGCCTCAGCAATTTAGCAAGGCCCTCAGTAACTTAGTAAGACCCTGTCTCAAAGAATAAAAAATTCTGGGGATGTGCTGGGTTCAATCACCAGTACCAAAAAAAAAAAAAAAAAAAAAAGAGAGAAAGAGAACCAGTGTGAAAATTTCCCTTTTGTGGTCTCACATACTCTGGCCCCTGCGTTAGCTATTTACGTCAGCACACATCTATCTATCTGTGTATCTTAGATCCTTATATATAAATATATGTGTATGTACAAAAGAACTATATAGCAGAAATTGTTGAGTGCTTACTTTGTGCCTGATGCTGTTACTCTTAATACTTTGTATGTATTATCTTATTTAATTATATCTCTGTAACTCTGTGAGATAGTATTAGGTAAATACTTTTAATAGTCTCATTTTCCATTTCTTGAGCTTCAGCATTACACATCTCAGATTTGAACCCACGTAATTTGACTCCAGAGCCTGAGGTCTTGTCTGCTCTACTATACTACCACCCTGTATTCCAGAAGATGTGATGTTCCTGGGGAAATCCAGTCCTGTTGAGAGCCACCTAAGCCTTAGTTAATTGACTCTGGATCCTTACTATCCCTCTTCCATTCCACCACATTTTTTCCCTTTGTTAGTTTTTGCAGTCCTGGGGCTTGAACTCAGGCCCTCACATGTGCTAGACAAGTGCTCTACCAGTGAGCTACCAACCCCCATCATGTATTTTGACTGAAACTTCATTCCTTTGGTTTGTATCTCTGTGCCTTCCTCAATCCCAATAATTCTTAAATTTGGTCTTTTCATGATGTCCCAAAGTTCTTGGAGATTCTGTTCATGATTTCTTACCATCTTCTCTGTTTGGGCAACTTTATTTTCAAGATTAAATATTTTGTCTTCATTGTCTGAGGTTCTGTCTTCCAAGTGGTCTAGTCTTTTGGTGATGCTTTCCATTGAGTTTTTTATTTGGTTTATTTTTTCCTTCATTTCAAGGATTTCTGTTTGTTTTTTTGTTTGTTTGTTTGTTTGTTTGTTTTTGAGAATCTCTATCTCTTTGTTGAAATGATCTTTTGCTTCCTGCAGTTGCTCTTTCAGCTTATTGGTATGATCATTCATTGCCTGCGTGTGCTCTCTTATCTCATCCTTTGCTTTGCGAATCATCTTAATCATGTATAATCTGAAGTCCTTTTCTGACATTTCTTCTAACATACTGTCACTGGATTCTATTAATATAGAATCTAGATTTGTTTGGATCATTTTCTTCCCTTGTTTTTTCATGTTATTCATGTATCTTCCCCTCTAGCAGTGCAGATCTGGGGTATTGCAGATTTCCCCCTATAGGCTTATAGTGGCCCTATAGGTTTCCAAAACCTTTTCTTTAAGGGGAGATCAATATTAGCAGTGCCCAATTCAGACACTATGCAATCCTAGACCAAATAGCCTCTATGAGGACAATAACAAAATTGTCATAATAAACAGAATGAGTTCAAATATTATCTTCAGTAAAACAAACAGATTTGCAATAAGGTCTGCAGTTTCAAATGGAGGACAAAGAGGATGCAGAGGGATGTAGAATGTGGCTGTTAATGGGATAAGAAAAGAATATACAGAAATTCTAGATAATAGAAAGGGTGAGAGTGTAATCAAAAGAAATTGGATGTTAGCATGCAAAAAAGGGAGAAAGAGACTCTGAGGGAACAGGTAAATAAAAGGAAAAGAGAGCAAGAAAAGTAAAGAAATAAAAACTTAAATTTTTTCAATAAGGAAAAAAAATAAAATCTACAGTATAACAGTCATATAGTAATGAAACCTCCCAGTCTTCAGTAGCCTAATGCATGAGAGGTACCTGACAATGAGCTTCAAGCCTCCATCAGGCATCTCAGGATGGGGTTTGCCCCACCTAAAGATCAGAGCTACGGCTTCCAGGATTATCCAAGATGGCCGTTCTGGCTTCCAAATGTGTTGGCAAATGGGGAGCTCAGCTCAGGGTGTGGACGTGGTCAGCTGGAGGTCCTGGAGGCGGGATGCAGTTGGTCAGGCAGGGGTCCTGGAGGTCGGGTGTGTTTGGTGTGGTTGTGGGATCCTGGAGGCCGGGTGCAGTCATTCGGTCTGGGGTCCCAGTGATAGGGCGCAATCAGTTGGTCTGGTGGTCCTGGCAGCAGGGAGCAGTCAGTTGATGTGAGGGCCCCAGAGGCATGGAGTGATCGGTCGGGCTGAGGGATCCTGGAGACAGGGCTCAGTCAGTCCGGCCAGGGGTCCTACGGGGCCTGGCTGTTGTCTCAAAATGGCAGCAGCCACGTGTAATCAAACCTGCAGGTACTGTAACAGTGAACTTCCAGGCAACAGCAGGCAGCTGGTGCTCCACTGGTGGTCGGCGATCAGTTTGCTGACTGTTGTCGGATGATCGGGAGATGAAACTCGTGTGTAGGGTGATGGATAGGTGTAAGGCAGGTGATAGGTGGATGATAGACACCTGACAGTGAGCAATCTGCACTCAAAAAAGGCGTCCATATGCTGGCAGACTGCAGGTGATCACAGCAGGCAAATGGGGTAAACAGCAGGGGATCGATAAGCAGCAAAATCTGCCTCACCAAGAAACAGATATCCTCTGCTTGAAACCGGAGTTATGGAGCGACAAGGAACGCAGCCTCCCTCTAGTCTGCCATCTTGGATCCTCTTCTTGACTGAAACTTAAAGTCTGTTTCTTCTTTTTTCCTCCCATACCTCTAGCAACAACATGCTTAATTTTCTGTGAGGAATAGGCCAATCCAGAATCCCCCAACCTCCAGGATGAATTTGTTTCTGTTGGAAGTGGATTCTGAGCTTGGGCAACCATTGCCACCATACCGTGTGGCCCCTGGTGGCAGGGCCTGGAGGAGACTGTACTTGCAGAACACTAGATTCCTATATCCTCCAGTCCCAGCTGTGGTGCCTTTCAAGGGGAGAGATTCAGAGTCTAAAAGCACTCTCAGGGATCCCTAGGACTCTAGAGATCAAAGAGCTTCCAACTATTATGTGAGCTATTTGAAACTGTGGGACCTAAGGCAGATCAGTTACAGGGGTTTATGCATAGACACCCGGTTAGAAGGCCATGAATTCTCCCCTGTGTCTAGAAACTTGTGGATTTATTTTTTTAGAATATTCCAAGAACAGAGACCACTAGGCTCAGAGGAGAAGGTCACTGAAACCAAACGGTACAGAGGCTGATCCCGGGGCTGAGGAGAGTTATTTGCATGCAGGCCCTGCTTCCCCTTCAGGGAACAATGAACATTTTTGGCAAGAAGCCTAAGAGAGAAGAGTCTCAGGAAGCTGGAGAGCTGCTCTCAGCTGATGGGGACTAGAGGTTGAGTAGGGCGGCTCCACAGCCTAGGATCCCGGGAGATGTTGCCTCTTCCAGGTAATAGTGAACATGAATTAAAATTAATGCATCTTCCTTTGGACTCTTAATAGTTCCTTGTATCTCTTTGGCCTGCTTTACTTTTCCTTACAGTATAACTATTGTTTACCCCATTAAATTATACATTTTTGACCAGGTGCAGTGACACATGCCTGTAATCCCGGGTACTTGGGTCTTAATTGCAGGAAGATTGCAAGTTCAAGGCCAGCCTCAACAACTTAGTAACACCCTATCTCAAAAAGTAAAAGTGGCTTGGGATATAGCTCAGTGGTAGAGCATGCCTGGGTTCAATCCCCAGTACTACAATATGAAAACAAAGGAAAATATATATACATTTTTAAGAGTGTTGTAACTCTTTTGTATCCCCTGTCAGTGGCGCCTAGCTATATATACATAGTAGTATATGAATAAATGCTTAAATGCATAAATGGGAACCAAGTGAGAAAATGTATGTGCACATATGTGCATGTGTGTGTGTGTGTGTCTGTGTCTGTGTATATTGAGGGTGATTACTGCTGGAGGAAAAGACAAAAGAAGAGGTGGGTTGCAGAAAACAGACCCCAGGACAAGAGTAAGTATAAATAATTATAAAAACTGCAAATTGGCTGGGCACGGTGGCACATGCCTATAATCACAGTGGCTCTGGAGGCTGAGGCAGGAGGATTGCAAATTGAAAGCCAGCCTTCACAACTTAGCAAGGCCCTACGCAACTTTAAGACCCATCTCTAAATAATATGAAAAGGACTGGGGATGTGGCTCAGTAGGTAAGCACCCCTGTTTCAACATACCAGACAATTCCCAGTACAAAAAAAAAAAAAAAAAGAATCAAAAAACTACAAATAAACACTATGTTTCTCTTGTATCAGCTAAATGTCTTCATGTGTATGACAATTTAATATCCACAACAATCCTACAAGGGGGGAGTTGTTATTTTAAAGACAGAGAAGCCAAGTCTCAGAGGAGAGGAAAATTTTCCCAAAGTTATATGACCAGTAAGTAGCAATACCAGGTCTTAAAACAAGTCTGTCTGGATGAAGAGTGCACACTCTTATCTCTGCAATCACACTGCTGTCCAACCTCCTCTGTTGTGTTTTCCCATAGCCCCTGTACTTCTCTTTTGAGGCATTTTGCAGACTTTTAATTATTTAAGGGATTCTTTGATATTATTTACTTAATAACTGTCTTCACTGGTAGACTGTAGGCTCCAAAATGTCAGGGACCAAACTGATTTACATCCTTATTTACATTCCCTGCTCTCAGAGCAGTCAGTCACCTGACACATAATAGGCACTCAATAAACACATGCTTATCACTGACCAACACATGACGGCTGAATCTTAAAATGAAAACCCCAGGGTCTCTAACCCTCTCCCAGTCCCTCCATCCTCCTGCCTCATTTCTGTCCTCCAGTCCCACCTAAGCTGGACTAGTGGGCAAGAATGCCACGGCCAAGTTTTAGTCCCAGACGATCCCTGAACTCAGCAAATGCTGATCAAGTGACTGTCTCTCTCTGGCTTAGGATGGAAAGACGCCAGGAAAGATCGAAGCATCTACCCTGATGGTTTACACCAGGGTTTCTAGAAGGGATTTTGTGGCAGGAGGGAGGGGGGCAGGAGATTGAATGTCTGTGTCTTGCGCAGGGCAGCGTGATGGATGAGCAGTGGAAAGCCCTTCTATGAAACATGCCAGACCTGTTGCAACAGTATCTCTCCCAATGGCCCAGAATTGGATTTCCCTGAAGACATGCTAAATCGTGCTCTGGATTTATATGTGGGTGGCGACCTGCCGGCTCCTCCTCAGTGCTCCCAAAGGAGGTCTGTCTACAGATGCCCCAGAGAGGAAGAAAGATGAGAACTGAGGGAAGGTTGAACCCTCCTCCCTGGAGCCTGGGGGCTCATGGAAATTGACAGCTCTTTAAGAGCTTCCTGAGTCCTGCAGGTCCCAAGCTTTTCCTCAAACAGACTTCCAGTTTTCAGTTTGGGTGCACAATGAGAAGGGCTTATTCCTGCCTCCAGCCCAGCTGACCCCTGCCTCTCTCTGGAGGTCACAGCCTGTGATGCTCAGCATTCAAGTTCTCCTTGGCTGAAGAGAATGAGTAGGCGGGGCATAGCATGGCCCCTCATTAGAATTGAGTGTCTTTCCTGGGGCTATCAACACTTGGGAGTCCCCCGCACATTACCAAATA
The DNA here is from genome assembly GCF_902686445.1 of Sciurus carolinensis. NCBI lineage: Eukaryota > Metazoa > Chordata > Mammalia > Rodentia > Sciuridae > Sciurus > Sciurus carolinensis. Next base: position 85,581,894 of record NC_062224.1, read on the forward strand.
CAGTAGAAAGGAGTCAATGAACCACGTGCTAGCCACAGCAACATCCACCTGGCAACAGAGAAGTAAAGTGCGTTTGAACAGAGCATGCCTTGGACTGGCCAGTTCCTGAACTCCCGTATCCTGGTCCTGCTTTTCTGACTCTCCGTGGCTGTGGTCCACTTCTTCCAGCCTCTGCATTTTTGTATCTTTTTCTCATTGCACGGCCCCCTTGTCTTTAAAAGGCTAAACTGCTCTGTACTAAATTTGGTCACACAGCGCTCCAAGATTCCCTGGAATGTCCTCAAGTTTCAAACAGCTCTGACAGCGAGGCAGGCCCGCCCCCCGCTTGGGGATTGGCTTCTCCTTTCAGGGCAGGCAGTTGTCGGGTCTTATTGGCCACTGGTTAGACCAGACAGGGTCCTCTAGCCCTGGGCTGCAGGGAGGCTGCTGCGTCCACTGAGCACCTGTGGCTCTGCAGGGCCAAGGAGCTGCAGTCCTTGACCAGCTGGAGGCTTGCTCCCAAGCCCACTCAGCTCCATCCAGATCTGCTCCTGGTCCCTTCCCTGCCTACGAGCACTCCCATAACTCCGGCAAGAGCCGCAGCCCACTTTGCCAATATGTCGAAGGTAGCCAAGTATCGCCGGCAGGTGAGTGAAGACCCTGACATCGACAGTCTGCTGTCCACCCTGTCCCCAGAGGAGATGGAGGAGCTGGAGAAGGAGCTCGACGTGGTGGACCCAGATGGGAGCATTCCTGTGGGGCTGCGACAGAGGAACCTGACAGACAAACAGTCCACGGGCGTGTACAACCGGGAAGCCATGCTCAACTTCTGTGAAAAGGAGACCAAGAAACTTATTCAGAGGGAGATGTCCATGGATGTGAGTGACACACCCTGGAGGGAAGTGGGGAGGAGGGAGGGCCGGGAACCCTGACTCCATGGCTAGGATGCTTCTTTCCTCAGAGGAACTGTTCTCATTGGCAAAGGATGGAGTGCTTTAGAACTACTATCCACTAAACTAGCAGTGCGAAACTCTTACCCCTAATTTCTGTTTTATAAGAAAAGGTTGGTATGTTGGAGGAACACAACATCTCACAAAACCAAATGGGACTACTAGTAGAAAGGGAGTTGATTTCATCCTGGTCCCTGACATCTGTTTTTTTCCTTCATGCTCATCCCACCCTATAGTGAAAAGGGACACAAGAATAGATGCTCGCAGTTTCCTGCCAGCTACCTAAGAAGAGAAGGCTGATTCCTCCTTGTGAGAGAAAGATTCATCTTTCCCCTGACCTATGGCTTCCCCATAGCATATGGACTCTTCAAAGAAGCTCAGGGTTGGGGAGATGGGCTTCCCAAAGCAATGGGGGAAGGGGCCAGGGTCTGTGGGCTGGAACATGTCTTAACCTGAGAGTTTCCATTTTATTCCCAGGAAGGGCGAGGTGTTATGTCTTCCTTCCTTCCTTTCTTTTTCCACTCTCTAGAGTAGCCTGTTGAGGGACCAGCCCCGCTTTTTGGCATTAAGCCCTTTATGAATTAATTAAGTCACTTTGTGGTGGATGCAGGAGAGAACAGAGGAAGGAAAAGTAGTGACTGTTTGGGAGCATCTACCCACATCTAGGATGACATGAAGCACGACGTGCTTTCTGTTTTCCTGGGCTGGCATGGAGGAATTATTTTTCTTCACCATTTCTTTCATATCTGAGTTGCCTTTGGACAAATTAAAGTGGTCTGCAGTTGAGTCTGACTTAATGGGATCCTGTGTCCATGGGGAAAAGTGTTCAATAGGGAAATTATACTCTTACTAGCTCTCTTCTTCTACTCAACCACATCTCTTGTACATTATCTATTACTTGAGAATTCTTGCAGAAAAACATTCAGTTCCAATCCTTGTCTTTTGTTTTACCTCTATGGAAACAGAGGCACACAACATCAGTGACACGTTCATTCCCACGGAGAGTTTTAAACTGAGAATGTCTGCGTGGAATGTCTGGCTGGGTATGAAATTTTATTGACTGCTTCTCAGAGCACCCTGGGGAACATGGTCCTGACTTCTCAAGAGTAGGAATGGGGGAGTAGGAATGGGGAAGCAGGAGGAGGAGAGAAGGGGTGGAGGCAAAATAAGTGAAGGAGGTGGGACTCTGTCTCTGTCCCTGCCACTCGCTGGGCCAGTGTTTAAGACTCTGCCAAGGAGTGAGGAGAGTGTGAGAAGCCAGGCTGTTCAGGGATTGTTACCCTGTGGGCAGGGTGTTTGCCTCTGATGCAGTATGATAATGATGAATAAAACCAAAATCATTTATAGAAAAAAATGATAGACTTTACCAGGAAGACAGCGATCAGGAAATACACAGAAAGAAATGAAATGCGACCTAAACTTTAGCAGCTCTGACTCCCTGCCTTAGACCCCAAACATTCTCTCTGGAGTTTGTCTCTGATCTTTCCTCACTCTCAGTCCCCAGTCTCTGGGCCCATGGCTGCCTTGTGTCCAGTGGCTTCTGGAGGCTAAGGTCAAAGAGAACATTTTTTTCCTCCCACAGTACTAGGGATCAAACCCAGTGCCTTGTGCATGCTAGGCAGGTGCCCTTCCATTGAACTATACTCCAAGCCCTGAACAGAACACTCTTAATAATGAAGTAAGGTGTTTAGGCCACAGAGAGGGCAAGTGACTCTTGTGCTCCTGGAACTTTCATTCTCCAGCTTTTCTACTCAGCCAGTTAATACCATGGCCTGCCTCTTCTCTGCCCCACTGCCCTCCCTCTTGCCAGTTCCACACTTGATTCTGCAGACAGAGCCAGGGAATAAAGGAATAAAGGGTGGTGTGTGTGTGTTTGTGTTTGTGTGCCCTCAGTTTACAGAGCTGCCTTCAGGACCATTTTTCCCTCATGGAGATAGGCTGTTCCAATCCTCTTACACAGTTCAAGGATGCACACTGACATAATGGTTGGTTGGAGTTTAGGATGTATACTGAGCAGTGGGCAGAAATCATATCTGCAAATCTGGGTGAATGGGAATGAACCCTAAAAAAGTGGCTTCTTTAGCACCATTAGCCAAATAGTGAATGTGGAGTCAAGGATTTAGACTTAAATATCAGAAAAGCCTGGTATGAGTACTGGTGTCTCTTTGTTGTTGTTTTTAATTTTTTATTTGTTACCAGTGTCTCTTACTGTCTAAGTAATTCATAAGTTACCTAACCTAAATCTTTTAATTTTTTTGTAGTTGTGTATGCAGAGCATGCCTGTATTTTTTTGTTTATTCTTATGTGGTGATAAGGATCGAACACAGTGCCTCACATACACTAGGCAAGTGCTCTGCCCCTGAGCTACAGCCAGAGCCCTTGAGAATAATAGTATCCACTTCATGGGACTGTTGTGAAAACTGAGAGATGATAATGGAAAGCTGTTAGGACAGAGATTGGCATCTAATGAACACTCAATCAATGGCAGCTATGAACCATGGTTTCAGGTAGGTCAGTTAACCCAGAAACTGGTGAAGTGAGCCAAAAACAAAATCTCTGCTCCAGCCAGCCCCTCCCTTCCTCCAGTTTCCTGGGGGTTTTGCAGGCCACACCTGTCCCCCAGTGTCCATAGTGAATGAGCAAAGCCTGGGTGCTCAGGGAGGGGACCCCCGGCCCCACAGATTCAGAACTGTGGGGCAGCTTCAGGCTGCTGGGCTGACTGCAGCCCTCTCTGCTAAGAACCACTATAGTGAGGAACAGGAAGACAGTGGAGCCAGAGAGTGAGCAGTCGCACTGGACCTGAGGAAGAGCAGTGAGCTGAGCATTTACCGAGAAGCTTCTACCTGTTAATCACATCCATCCTTTTTTCTTTAAGTCTCACAAGTCTTGAGAGATGGGTATTTTTATTCCCATTACACAGATGAAGAAAATCATTCTCAGGAAGGTTGAATAACTTCCCAAATAAGTGGCCTACCTGACTTTGAGATGTGTTCCTCCTCTCTGTCACACCAGGGTACAAAAGGGCAGTGGTGGAAAAACTTGCTCTGAAGAATTTATGACCTAGGGTCACAAAACATATACATATGGACCACCAGAGAGGGGTGACAGATTGGTGGCTGTGGGGTCGTGTGTTGTCACAGAAATAGTGGCTGTAACAGTCTGGAGGAAAGCTCATCTCCCCACCCCCATGAGCAGGACCATGACTAATGAAACCAAGTATGGACTAGGGAAAGATATCAGATGGTAGTAAGGCATTTTTATTAATTCCTTTTTAGTGTGATAATGGTACTGTGGGTTTACTTTTAGAAGAATGCTTATCTTTTAGACATAAATACTGAAATACTTATGGGGAAAATTGAATTAGGGAATTTGCTTTAAAATGATCAGGACAGGAATATGGATGGACCAAGATTGGTCACGAGTGGATGATGGTTGAAGATGGGACCATATAGCTGTTCATTATGCAGTTTTTCTCTACTTTTGTTAATATGTTTGAAATTTTCCATAACAAAAAAAAAATTGAACCAAGAGTTGGAGGGAGGCCAACTTGGGCCTTTCCTGGCGAGGGAGAGCCTCAAGTTTCAGAGCCTAGCTGTGGGGGGCAGGGGCTAGACAGTGGGAAGACCTGGGGATACAGGGATGCTTCTGGCAGGGGATGGAGTGTTCTGAGGATCTTCTGGATTGCTTACCACCCTTTTGTCTTTTGTCAATATTCCCCCAGGCCTCTTCCAGGTCATCTCGTATTTTTCCTTCCTGTCTCATATAACACTGCCTGCAGGGAGACTTCCCTGAACCCCAGGCAAGGCTGGGCACCTGGTCTGGGCACTCCAGTCTCACTCTGTCTCACCCTCAGGACATCACCTTTATTTACTTATTTATTATCCGTGGGGATAGAACCCAGGGCCTTGGGCATGCTAAACTCTATCACTGAACAACTCCCCACCACCTCTTTCTGTAATTATTTGTTGTCCTGAGTGTCTCCTTCATCAACTTATGTGATTCCAAAAGGCAAATGCTAATGCAAGGTCCCATGGGTGCTAGCAGGGGTGAGGGTGAGGCCAAAGGTGGGCTTGGCAGAACTGACCAGACTTCTCCCCTCTTTAACAGTGCAGACCACTTTGCCAGCAGCTTCCACCCCAGTCTTCTGGGAGTTCTCTTTCAGCCCAGGTGGAAGACAAAGCCCCTGGGCGAGTGTCCAGCCAATAGTCCAGTGAGACGTCTGGCTTTGGCTCAGGTTTCAGGAATCAGATCCCAACAGGTCAACCCATGCGTGTGTTCTCTTTCCTTCCCAAGCGGGAAAGAAAATTGCCAGCCTGCCTCCCCTTCCTTCTCCCTGCAGTTACAGGGGGGAGGATTAGCACCTGCACACAGCCAGGGCCAGGAGCAGGGGCAGGGGCAAGGGCAGCTGAACTGGGGGCAGAAGAAGCTCTTAGATTCCTTCTAGTAGATTCCTACTAGAAGTGAACTTGACAAATAAACCTGAGGCTGGGCCTGCGCCTCCGTTGCCCACCCAGCCTGAGCATGCCCTCCCCCACCAGTCCTGGTGCCCAGCCAAGTGCCCACAGTACCCCTGCGGGATGGGAATTCCGCTGCCTCACTTACCCTCAGCATGCCCTTTGCAGAGAGCTGGGCTGCTCAGGAGCACACTGGGCAGCACGGCTCACTGCTTAAGGAGATTAACCCCGACTGGTACTCACCCAAAATAGCCCTGGAGACCAGGGTGGAGAGGGCAGGAGAGGTGATGGGGACCTGTCGACCCCAGGAGGCAAGAGCAATCACCCAGAGAGGGTTAGACAAGTTTACTTGCTCTCCCTCGAGTTTGAAAGCTGCCTCCATCCAGAGTTTGGCAAAGCAGCTATTTTCTTAAACTAGGTGGTAGGATCCACAGACGTTGAAGTATTATTCTTATTCACAGAAGTGTTCTTCTGTGTGCATCAAATGTTTCATTAAAGGATTTGGGGCGAGTGAGCATCTCTTTGTTAGCAGAGCAGGTATGAAAACATGTCTGGGTGGAAAATGCCACAGGGAGGCAGGACCGGAAGACAGGACCAAGGACAACTTGTGAAAATGAAATTGCCCAACAGTGAAAGGGGGATGGGAGATGGCTCCTGGGGGAGGCGCGAGTGCCACCGGCCAAGGGGTTGGATGCCACCAACATCATGGAGGACTGGAGGCTTCCCGCTTTGGGAGGAGGAGGGGCTTACAGTCTCTAGGCAAGGTCGGGAAGGGTTGGCCAAAGCCCTCTTACCTGGAAGTAACCTGTCTACCCTCCCCCAGCCTCTCTCCAAGAGACTGTGAGTTGGTGTCAGACCATGTCAGCATATCCACAGCTGGATCCAGAGTGGGCAGAGCCTTGAATGAAGTGCACTAGGAGATATATGCAACCTACCCGTGTGTGTGTGTGTGTGTGTGTGTGTGTGTGTGTGTGCGTGCGCACACACACACACACACAGAACAGGAATGCAACAAAGCACAGTGAACTGGGTGCAGAGGAAAAGAAGTTGATTTTCATATGCCTGCCAAGTTGGATAAACAGGAACATCCTGAACCCTAGTACACAGCCCTTTCAAGATTAGGTCATTTTGTGAGACCACCCTTGGCATAACCAGCAAACCGAAGTGGTCTGGATCCAGAGTATCAGTTCCCATTCCCACATCTTAGCATCAGGGCAGTGGTGATGAGGTAGAAAGCCTGTGGTTGTGTGGAAACAGGTCAGGTTTGAATTCTGCTTCTGTCCCTTGCTGCACCAGTAAACTTGAGTCAGTTCTGTAAGCTAGGAAGAACATTAACTTTATTGAAGACCTGGCAGTGCCAAGGGCATGATCAGTGCCATCTCATTAGCATAGCTTCTTAAAGCTCCATTACCTGTCAAATGGCAATGATAAAATCACCCCTGAAGGATTGCAGTGAGGATTAAATAGGATGAAGTATAAAAGGGTTAGCACATCAGAGGAGTGAGAATGTTCTCCCTCAAAATTCTTCGTATTTTATACCTGTTTATATGCCATGAGGTTAACCCATGAAGTTAAAAAAAAATGCCATCAGTAGGAGGAAGGGAATGATAAAAAAGGAGAGGGAGAAAAGGGAGGAAGAAAAGCAGTTAATTTTAAGGAAGACAGCAAGGCTTATTTAATTACTTGGTGCTGGGCTCCAGTCCCCTGATTTCTTGGAGCCTCTGCCTAATGTAAACACCCCAGCCTTGAGGGTCCAAACTGAGTGGCTGAGTTGGGAAAAGTGGCAGAGGAAAGGGAGATTAGGGGAGATTTCAGGACTAGAGAATCCTTGTCTGCAACCTTCCACCCCAGCATGATCTCAGAAAAGCCAAGGCTGCTTTGGGAGACTTTGGTCTCAGCTATCTCTGGGGTCCACTGCAGAAAGGCCAAGCCAGGTCGTCAGGACACTGTTTACAAACAGCTAGGAATAGAAAGGCCTCCTGCCCCACACCCTCCACCCTCTCCTCCCCTTACCTGCCTTCCCTCCCCTAAGATCCACAGGCTCTTTCAGGTTGTGGCTTGCATTGCCCTTCCTTCCAGATCAAATGAGCAGGGACAGCAGGACCCTTGCCTCCTGAGACCAGCAGGTGAGAGGTAAAACACGCCCCATGCCTAACTTCCAGGCTAAGCTCTGGGTGCAGAGTATATTGAGTCTGGTGGTTAGTGATATCTCTTCAGAGGCCAGTCAGACCTGGATTCGCATTCTACTCTGCCAGTTACTGGCTGTATGAGCTAAGTAAATTACTTTACCTCTCTGAGCCTGAGTTTCCCCATCTACAAAAGGAAAATTGCAATGCCTAGGCAGATGGTAGTGTGAGGTTTAAATAAAACAATCTGCCTAAGGCACCAAGCAGTGTGCTGGGTTTCCAACCCAGCGCTAAGGGCCCCTAAGCATTTGTTTCTTCCCTCCTTTCACTCCCATCCATTCCACTCATTCCAATTCTCCTCCTCCTCCTCCTGTCCTTCTCCTCCTCCTTTTCTCTGTCATGTGTGTGTGTGTGTGTGTGTGTGTGTGTGTGTGTGTGTGCTGGGGCTCAAACCCAGGGCATCATATATACTAAGCATGGGCTCTGCTGCTGAGCTATACCCACAGCCTCTTCATTCCTGTTGTGCACAGGATTCATGAGTCCTGTTTTATATTTATAAGGAGGGAGGAGGACTCTGTTAAATCATTATTTCCTCAACTATTTAGTGGGCTTCTATTGCATTAAGCCACTTTCAAAATCCTAGGACAGAGTAATGAGTAAGACAGACAAGGTCCTTGCCCTCATAGAAATTATACACGTTCTTATGGTCTGGACAGATAATATGTGTGCAACTGGAAAGTTGCATTGTGTTCTCAGCTCTTGTGTCTTGGCAAGAGAAGATTTCAAACAAGATGTAGTAAAAGTCTAGCAAAATTTATTAGAAGAGTAAAAGAAGGGGGAAAAGTCACTCTCAAGGGAGAGAGTAGATCATCTTGAAGAAGAGATCCACAACTCCCTTCTCTGTGAGCTCAGCATTTATCGAGGTTAAGGGCAGTTTCCAGAGGGTCCTGCCCAATCACCGTCTCCTAGCTCTCGACTGTCAGTTGAATTGCATCAGATTTCTAAATTCCTATTGCATGTGTTTTACTCATGACTATCTAAGTGGAACCCAGAGGAGTAAAAAGATTATAATTACAAGAAGATTAAATAAAATGCCAAGGACCTAAAGGCAACTTTAGTCATTTGGGTTTGTACTGTCTGGTTTTATCTAGAACTCAATTTCGCAGACCCTGAGGCCACTGAGCTTTCCAGTCTCTAGTTAGAACAATCTGTCTTTTTCTATCAAAAGAGGAGTCTTGAGCAAATGCTCCTCAGTCCTGTGAATAGTATGTTGTAATGGGACTATTATCTTAAGTTGGAACAAAAACAGGATAAGTTTGTGTAAGTTGTTTCTTTAAAAACTCATTGAGCCGGGGCGTGGTGGCACAAGTCTGTAATCCCAGTGGCTTGGGAGGCCAAGGCAGGAGGATGGTGAGTTCAAAGCCAGCCTCAGCAAAAGCGAGGCGCTAAGCAACTTAGTGAGACCCTGTCTCTAAATAAAATACAAAATAGGACTGAGGATGTGACTCAGTGGTTGAGTGACCCTGAGTTCAATCCCTAGTATTCCAGGGGAAAAAAACACATTGAGAAGAAGCATATAGGATCAGTTTGTAGAATTAACCTCTCATTTTTCCTGTTCCCACTGCTCATGTCCACCTGCTCCATCACACGTACATACGTACCTACGTCATATAAAGCGTACAGACACAAATATCCTGTAGATCAGGAAACATAATGCCATTTAGGGAAAGATTATGTAATTGACCATATTGGTGGGGGGCCATTTCCAACAGAGTTGTCAGTGTCTTTTTCACCAAAGAAGTGACATTCCAGCAGGACCTGGAATGGAGCCAGCTAATGAAAGTCCTGGAGAAAGAGCTTTCCAAGCAGAGGGGACAGCTACACACAGCCCTGAGGTGGGAGCCATTTGATGCATCAGAGAAAAAGCAATCCCAGTGTAACTGAAGCAGAGTGAGCTGGAGCAGGAGGGGGACTGGAGAAGATGAGGCCTGGAGAAGCAGGGTTCAGATAACGGAGCCTTTTAGGGCATCGGAGAAGTTTTTTTGTTGTTGTTGTTTTTTTTTTTTTTGGTGGAGCCCAGAGTCTTTCACCTTGCTAGGCAATTGCTTTACCACCGAGCTGCATCCCCAGTTCAGAGTTTGAATTTTTTATTCAAAGTGTATTGAGAAGTCTTTGGAGGGTTTACAGTCGGGCAGAGATGCGATGAGTTATGTTTTCGAAAGTTTCTTTCTGCCAACTTTCACAAGACTAGACTGTAGGAGGGTAAGAGAGGAGAAGCAAAACCAGTTAGAGGGGTGTTGCAGTCATTAGGGAGCGAGCTCAAGAAAAAGTTTGATAAGAAATGGAAGATTCAAGCCAGGTGCAGTGGCACATGCCTGTAATCCCAGCAGATCGGGAGGCTGAGGCAGGAGGATTGCGGGTTCAAAGCCAGCCTCAGCAAAAAGTGAGGCATTAAGCAACTGAGACCCTGTCTCTAAATAAAACACAAAATAAGACTGGGGATGTGGTTCAGTGGTCAAGTGTCCTTGATTTCAATCCCTGGTATCCCCCATCCCCCAAAAAAAGAATGGACGATTCTGGAAATCCTTTAAAGATAGCACAGAAAGACTGGCTAATGTATTGGGGTAAAGAGAGGAGTCAGACCAGTTCTACCTGATCTATTGGGTAAATTTGATGTTACTTACAAAGATGGTTAACAGCAGAGAAGGTTCTTGAGAAGCTCAAGAATTCTGATTTGAACATGTTAAGGTCATTTTGCAATCAGACACTTCCCAAGTGTAAAGGTCGGGTGGACACAGAGTTGTATGTCTAGGGTTCAGCAGGAAGATAAAGCCGGAGCTTTAGGAGTCATTAGATGATACGGAAAGCCATGAGCCTAGTAGAGATCCCTCAGGATGGACGTGGAGAAAAGCAGAAAGCCAAGCACAAGTCCTTCATTATACCACATGTAGGCATCAGAAGAGGCTGAGGAGCGGAGGGAGGGACTGAGAGGTAGGAGGAAACTCGGTGGTTTTATAAAATCAGTGGTAAAAGGTTTTCAAGGAACAGAGCTCTTCCTGGTGTCCATTCTTGCTGAGAGGTTTAATAAGATGTGAACAGGGAATCAACCATAGAGCATCAGCTCGTAAGATGGAAGCTCTGGGCCTAAGCAAGAATTACTTCACTGCAGTGGAGAGTGCACTCACCAGAGAGAAGAGCAGATAAGGACTGGAGATAGAAGAGTATAGATAAGTCTCTCTTTCTTTCTCTGTCTCCTCAGCTTTGTTCTAATGGAAAGCAAAATAAATAAAGCTGGAGATAAGTGTGTAACCAGGGAGGATTTTTTTTTTTTTTTTTTTTGTGGTGCCGGGATTGAAACCTGAGGTGCTTAACCACTGATTCACATTCCCCCAGGGTCTCACTGAGTTGCTTAGGGCCTCACTAAGTTACTGAGGCTGGCTTTGAACTCACTATCCTCCTGCCTCAGCCTCCCAAGTTGCTGGGATTACAGGCGTGCACCACTGCGTGGGCTCAGGGAGGATTTTTTCAAGACAGGAAATATTATTGCATGTTTGTATGCTGATGGGGATAATTCAGTAGAGAGGAAATCTTTGATGACTCCCAGAAAGGAGACAAGAAGGGATGAAATGTGCTGGAGTTGAGAGGTCGGGCTTAGCAGCAGGCTGTCATTTCCGCACGAGGAGGGAAGGCAGTGGAGTTTGGCAGGAGCACAGTCAGGTGGAGAAGTGAGGGGAGAGGAAAGTAGGGTTGGTCCCTGATGTGTTGACACATGAAACGTGTGCTCTGGGGAAGATAGCACTGGTAGCCAGATAGAGGCTCAACTGAAGGGGGAGGAAATTTAGGAGGCTGTGACAATAGTCAGAGATAAAGGCTGAGGACACAAGAAAGATGCTCAGTGCTCCCTGGGTGAGGGTAGAGGAGACATGAAAACACTTCTGGATATGAAATCTGGCATGTCAACAGTTGACAGACAACAACCAGCTGCCAAAACAGCTTGAAAATCCAGTAGATTTTCACCTCCTAGGCATCGATCTTCTGTCCCCAAGGCCACCCATGCTCAAGGAGAAGGAGGGAGCATACAGGTTCTTTCCCAGGCCCCAGTTGACAACTGGTGTGGCAGGACCAGCACTGGGTTAAGGGGAGTGCTGGGACATGGGAGTAATTCCCAACTGGAGTACTTGCCAGCTGTGTGGCCTCAGATGGCATTTTATGTTTATAAGTTTTATTTCTTTTATTTTTATTCTATCATGTCTTGTTCATATTGCATTTGTACTTTACATTTCCTTTTTTTTTTTTTTTTTTTTTTTTGTTGGTACTGGGGATCGAACTCAGGGCCTTGCGCTTGCGAGGCAAGCACTCTACCAGCTGAGCTATCTCCCCAGCCCTGTCCTTTACAAAAATAGATTTTTTTCTAATACGTGTTTTAGTGAAATATAAAATACACACAGAAATGCACGTAAAACCTAAGTGTAGAGCTTCATGAATGATCACCAAGTGAACAGGACATAGAGCATCGTCAGCATGGCAGAACTGTAGTATCCCCCAAAGTATTCTCCCCAAAGGTAACTCCCACTCTGACTCCCAACCCTGTAGGTTAGTCTTACGGTTTTCAGATTTTTTTTTTTTTTTTTTTTTTTTTTGATACGGGGGATTGAACTCAGAGGCACTCCACCACTGAACCACATCCCCAGCCTTCTTTTGTATTTTATTTAGAAACATTGAGTTGCTTAGTGCCTAGCTTTTGCTGAGACTGGCTTTGAACTCATGATCCTCCTGCCTCAGCCTCCCCAGCCTCTGGGATTATAGGTGTGCGCCACTTTGCCCGGCTGTTTTTAGATTTTATGGACTCATATAGTTTGTGTTCTGTCTGACTTCTTCCACTTAACCTTAGATTTGTGAGATTCAATAATGTCATCTGTACCTCTTTCTGTTTTGTTTTGTTTACTTTTGCAGAACTGGGGACTGAACCCAGGGGCACCCCCACTGAACTCTTTAAACTTTTTTATTTTGAGACAGGTTCTCACTTAGTTGCTGAGGTTGGCCTTGAACTTGTGAGCCTCCTGCCTCAGCTCTAGAGTCACTGGGATGATGGGTATGCACCACTGTGCCTGGCTGCTGATCGCATTTTTAAACCTTTATTGCTCTGCAGTATTCCATTGTATGAATATGACGCGATTTATTTATCCATTTCACTGTTAATGGAAATTTGGGTTGTGTCCAGTCTGGGGCTATCACAAACAGTGCTGCTAAGAACATTTTTGTACGTGTTTTGGTGCACTTATTTCTGGTCGGTATGTACCTAGGAGTGGAATCACTGGGTCATAGGGAATGCATAACAAACTCTAATTTCTTCATCTCTAAATAGGTATCATACTACTAATTGGAAGAGTGTCTACAAGGATCAGATACAAAAGGTGAAGAAAGTGTAATTCATGTAGTATTGGCAAACACTAGGCACTTAATGGATAGCCATCATTATTTCTAGAGGAGTTTGTCTTTAAGAGCACAGTAGAGTAAGTGCCATCATATCCTTCAAACTCATTCTGCCTGTCTATCTGACCCACCCTGTTAAGATCTGGACACTTCGCTAAAGGCCAGGTCAGATTCCTCTACCTCCAGACTCTCTAACTTTCCCAAAGATGGCAATGTAAAAGCATGTTCTACTTCATGACCTCTTCTCACCCTTAACCTACTTACTCCCAGTGTGAACTAAATTCTCTTCTTTTCAGGCTCTTTCTGGCTTTATTTGTTTTCCTCTTTTGTTTATATTTAACTTTGGTCATTCTCAATATTGGCCTCAATGTTTATGCTCAGGCCTCTCCAACCTTCCATCACCCCCACTCTGGATGAGGACCAATCATTTGGCATTTCTGTTCTGCACCCCAGCTGCTGATCATACCTAGAGAAAATAGTACAGGTGTATATATATATTGGTGTCTCTGCGGATTCAACCCCATTAAACCCCCATGACATCAGCTGACCCCTAAAGGCTGTCTAGAAAACCTCCACAGGTAACTTTCACTCCCCTGAGAGGTTATTCCAAAAAAAATCCACTTTTCTTTAAATCCTTTTTAAATTATATTATTATTATTATTATTTATTTATTTTTATTTATTTTTTTTTGTGGTAGTAGTGGAATAGGGCACTGTGCTTGCTAGGCAAGTGCTTCGCTGCTGAGCTACACTCCTGCCCTATCTACCCTTTCCTCCCACCATCTCTCTGCACCCTTAACAGATGATCTAGGTTCACATTTCACTGAGAAACTCAAGCCATCAGTAGAGAATGCCTACACATTCCTCTCCTGCCACCTGAAAATACATAACCATGTGTACGTGCAAGCTTTCCCCGCTTCTCTTTCTCATGGGAAAGATAACTTCCTCTTGCCTCAGATAGTACCCCAACCCACTTATTGGATTGCATTCTCTCCTGCCTGCACAGGAAACTTTGCTCCTTTAAACATCCCATCCTCCCTCTTCGACATTCCTTTCTATTGTCTCCAATTCTCCCCTCTGGTCCTTGGCTTTGTCACCAAGCCGTAGGAAATGCCTTCTATACTCACAGTCCCCCAACCAGTCTCTGCTTTTCCAGGTGCCAACTTCAGCCTTGGTGAGGGATCCGGGGACCTTCTTGTTGCTTAGTCTATTGCATACTTTTTAGTTTTTTGTTTTGTTTTGTTTGGTTTGGTACTGCAGATTGAACCCAGGGGTGCTTAACCACTGAGTTACATCCACAGTCCGTTTTACATTTTTCTGGGGAACAGGGTCTCACTAAGTTGCTAAGGCTGACCTTAACTTGCAATCCTCCTGCTGCAGTCTCCTGAGTTGCTGGGATTCCAGATGTGAGCCACTTTTTAGCCTTTATCCTATTTGCTTACCTTCTGGTATTTAAGCACTCTCTCATTCTTAAAATACTCATTTCCCTTGGCACCAAGACAACACATTTGCTGGCTTTCCTTTTATCTCTCCAGCTATTCCTTCTAGTCCCCTCTGACAATAGCAGTCCTTCCTTTAATACCTAAATATGACTGTTCCCCAGGGCTCTGGCCTTCCCATCTAGTCTTCCTGGGTGCCCTCAGCCCACCCTGTGGACTCAGCTACCTACCACCCACATGCGCTGTCTCTATCACTGGCCTAGATCTCCATTTTGAGTTCTAGATCATTCAGTTGCCTTCTTGGACACCTCAAGTGTCTCAAATTCAACCAGTCTAAAAATAATTAATCATCGTCACCCCGCCCCACCCCTAAACCTCCTTTTCCTCCTGCATTCCACACTTTGGTAACTAGAAGCACCCTCTAAGGGGACATCTAGGTCATAACCCTGGGGATTAACCAGCCCTCATCCCTCTCCCAGTGTTTCCAAATTTCCTGGTGATAGTATACTGATGACTCTGCCCCTGTGCTCGCTCTTACCTCTACCCCTCCTCTCTAGTCCAGTCTATCACTTCCACCCATATCACTATCAACTAGAAGCGTGTCATGACCTCCTAACTGATCTCCCTGCTTCTCTTCTCGCACCGTTGCAATCCATCTGCCCCACAGCTGCCAGTGTCTTATTATAAAATGAAATCATGATCTTGACACTCCCTGAATGAAAGCCTTCAATTGCTCAACATGTCTTCCATGATCAAATTTACACTCTTTAGCATAGCTCAGGGGGCCCCAGCGCCTCCCCGTCTCTCAAGCTACTAATACTCTTCTTGACTTTTACCCTTTGCTGCAGTTATACGAGACCATTGGTTCTTCAAAGGTGCCAAGCTTTTTCCTGCTTCCTTGGTGCCTTTGAACACACTGTTGCCCCTAACTGGGACACCAGGCCTCGCTAACCCTTACTGATCTTGCAACACTCAGTTCAGTTGACGCCTTCTTGAAAGTGTTCCTGAGCTCCCCAGTTTGCATTGTGCGGTCACAAAGTACCACCTGCAGCTTCTGCCACTTCACACAACACACACGCATAACACACCACTTTGACACTGTCTTTTCTGTACTTTCCCAAACTTCTTGAGGATGAGGACTGACTCTTATTCATCCCCATGAATACAGTGCCTGGCCCAACGAATGCCTGTTGAATGAATGAATGAAGGATGAATAATTTGCAAATTCCATTCTTGTCCAAGTTGACTGGATCTACAGAAGTTTTGGATCCATCTATATACTCTTCTAAGACTGCTTGAAAATCTGATTTGGGGTTCAAACTCTCAAATGGAGGGAGATTTGGCAGTGAATCCTCCCCACCCCAGTTTCTGTAAACAACAAAATCAGCTCAAAATTTACATTCTGAGGTCTGAATTATTGACATAGATTTCTGTCATATTTTCCCTTTAATTTGAACTTATTCCATTTCTTCTTTCATCTCTGTAGGGATCTAACATTTTCAGACTGACTCAACCAAGTCCACCCACTATCCCTGGGGCCACTGACTTACCCTAGAGAGGATATTAGTAACTTACTCTATATTTAGCCAACCAAGGCCTGCAGCTCTCATTATCTGGATTCTTCCCTAAAATGTCTGGAGAAGGGCAGTAGCTTTGCCTCTAGATCCAGAAAAAGTAATACAACTCCCCTACAGAACTTGCTACAAGCGGATTTCTCTTTGGATTCCACTCAGAGCAGGAGAGGGAGCTGCCTTCCTCGTGGTACTCACTCAGTGAGCCACCCCTGTGAGGAGGCCCAGTGCCTGGTTGTGTGAGTTTGATGACCCAAAAGTTCTCTGGACATACCAATTCTACAGCCGTATAGACAGACCTGCCCTTCTGAAGCCAGAGTGGTGAAATTGGAGAAAAAGAGGGCCGGAACTGAGATTAGGTCCTTGTTGACAAGATTAGGTCCTTGTTGACAAATGCTTGTCTTTTCTCAGTAGATTCTGCAAGAGAGAATTAAGCCCTACAGAAAATCATTCCTTCTGTCTTAATCTGTTCTGTGCTGCTACAACAGAATACCAGACTGGGTAATATATAATGATTAGAAATTTATTTGGCTCAGAGTTATGGTGTCTGGGAAGTCCAACATCAAAGAGCTGGATTTAGCAAGGGCCTTCTTGCTGTGTCATTCCATGTTGAGAGAGAGAGACAGAGAGAGAGAGAGAGAAATAGAGAGAGAGAGAGAGAGAGAGAGAGAGAGAGAGAGAGAGAGAGAGAGAAAGAGCAAGTATACATGCAAGAGAGGCCTGGACCAGGCTTCATATAAGGAATCTACTGCACAGTAACAGCATTAATCCATTCATGAAAGCAGTACCCCTGTAACCAAACACCTCTCATTAGGCCCCACCTTCCAATACCACCACATGGGGGATCAACTTTCTTACACCTGAACCCTGAACGTGGGGGAACACATTCCAACCACAGCATGGCTAAAGATGCCCACCAGCTGGTCCCATTCTCAATACATGGGAAAGAAATTAATTCCTTACATAATGGACATCTTAGGGCATTAAGTGTTTGCATTTTCTCCTGGAATTCTGGTTGCTAAGGGCTGATATTGGGCCAACTTGCTTTTACTACATTTACCAAGTTTCCCCAAGATGGATCATCTCACCTACCCCAATGGTACCATCTCTTCCACTTAGTAAATAACCCATCTGTCTAGTTTCTGCTACTGTACTGAAAACCCTAACTTAATCTTGAACTTACCAGGAAAATATCAATAATGACCCCAAAGTACTGAAGAGTCAAATGTTCCAGTGGCCAAGGGTCTTTCTGGTTGGGAGGTTTTCAGATTGGGCTCCAGTTCCTGTAGTCCTTGCCTTAAAGGCAGGACTGAGTGGAAGTCCTTAGAGCACAGGTGTGCTATTTATAGATTGACTTTCTTCAAAAAATAACTTATAATGAAATAAGACTCATTATCGAAAATATCTAAAACATAGAGAAAAAGAGGAAAAATAACTTGTAATTCTTTGTCTTATTAGCTAAATGTTAGCCATTGTCAATTTTCCCCTTCACTTTATTTTTTAGATTAGTTTTTCTCTTTCTGCATTTTTATTGGTGCATTACAGTTACACATAATGATGGGGTTTTTTGGTTACATATTCATACATGCATACAATACAGTGAGATGATTGGGCCCTATCACTCCCCAACACTTCCCCCTCACTCCCCTCCTCTTGCCTCCTGGACCCTTTCCTCTATTGCTCTCCCTTTGGTTTTCATGAGATCACTGCCCTTGGTCCCAGTCTTTCTTTTCCTTTTTCCTCTTGAGCCTCTACATATGGGAGAAAACATATGACGCTTGACCTTCTGAGTTTGGCTTATTTCACTTCACATATGGTCTCAAGTTCCATCCATTTTCCAGCAAATGACATAATTTCATTTTTCTTTATGGCTGAATAAAACTCTATTGTGTGTATCCTTTTGAGAAAGTTGTTGCCTGTGCCTGTGTGTTGGAGTGATGACCCTATGTCTTCTTCTAGGAGTTGCATAATTTCTGGTCTAATCCTAGGTCTTTGATCCATTTTGAGTTGACTTTTGTGCAGGGTGAGGGATTAGGGTCTAGTTTCATTCTTCTACATATGGATGTCCAGTCTTCCCAGCACCCTTTGTTAAAAAGGCTACCTTTTCTCCAGTGTGTTATTTAACCATTGTCAAAATTTTTGAGTATATACTTCTATATATGCTTTCCCTTTTGTGGTTAATTCTGTGTGCACACATGTTCACATAAATTTGTTTCCTACTTTTTTGCTTATCATATTATGCTCATTTTTCCATGTATTAAAAATACTTCCTACACATCATTTTCAGTGGATGACGTCATCATTCATCGTATGGTTGTGTTGAACCATTTGCCTATATTTGGACATCGACACGGTTCCCATTAAATATACTTTCCAAGGCTCCAAACAGATCCCCAGAGCCTCAACACGGGCTCCTTCCCCTGGCCTTTGGCACCCATCCCCAGAGGGACGGAGCCAACCAAACAAGATGATAAATAGAACCATTAACACACTGTTCCTGCTGCTGAGTCTTAGGGCCAGACGGGTGAAACAAAACTCCAAAACAAGAGACAAACTCCTTGGACATTGGAAAAGGGTACTGATGGGCAGCTCACAGGCAGACACTCCATAGCCTGGGGAAACATGAGGCCACACATGTTATTTTTTAGAGGATCAAGTTCCTTACGTTGTAATATCCACCAAGCAGAGCACTTACCCTCTCTCTTTGACTTACAGGATGATGTGACAGTTTGTGTGTACCACAAGCAGAGCAGATATGCCCAGTTTCCCTCTGTCTTGGAAGGAAAGAATTGTTATTAATGAAAAAGAAAATGAAGGCTCCAGCTTTGGCAATGTTTAGGTATAGGAGAGATGTCAAGAAGGGTCAACCAGTCCATTGTCCTGCTTCCAGAGGGCTCTGCGACACAGATTCTGGAGTCTACATCAACACATAACACCAGGTCATAAGGCAGGGTCATTTCCCTTTCCATGGAAAATATAAAGGGAGCACCTTACATCCAGACTGCCAGGGAGCACTTTGCTGCAGTCTTAGGACATCACACGATATGCTCAGGCAAAAATAATTCCAGAGCCTAATGCCTGGGTGTGTGTAGCTTTGCAGACTTCCATGTCCGTCATTTCACTTGATCCTCCCATCGGCCTTGTAAGGTAGATAAACTTCAATCTGTTTGACAGATGAAAAACTGAGGCTTCAAGAGGTCACCCAGTTGGTGGCCGAGGAAGGCCTTGAGCTCAATCTTCTAATCTCAAGTTGCAACAAATCATGTATAACTTAACAACAACAAAATCTGTCCCTCCAGCCTTCATTGTGGCCCTCCACTAGAGTGGGCTATGTGTTTATTCAACCAACATTCATGAAACATTCACTGTGTGTCCAATTCTAGGATAAGCACTACTCAGTCCTGGTGTCTGTGGCCACCAACAGTTTTCCTGTCACTGTGCTGGCCTGGAAACTTGTTATGCTCTGAGATGGGCACTGACCTGACTCCTATACTGCCCTCCAAGAGATCCTGGGAATAACTGTCAACACTCCAGGCCATTCTGTGGCAATTCCTCCTCCTGTCTGGAAGAATCCTGGTACCCTGGCTTCCTTCCCCACTTTTCTCCCTCGGGGTCGGCCCCAGAGACTCACTCACTGAGCTTCTCTCTCCTCTCCAAAGTGGCCATCTTCACTCTCCCTTGAGGTCCTTCTCCCAAGCCTAGCAACAAAACAGATTATGGTTTTCCAACTTGCCTCTTGCCAAGGACACTGGAGCCAATCACACAAGCCTAGGGCTTTTCTTGCTCATCATGAACAGAGATAAACAGAGGGAAATAAAACTGGCCTCATGGTAATGACAGCCATCCTAGCATCACCCTGTCTGATGTGGCAACTGCTGGCCACATGTGGCTGTCAAACACGTAAAATGGAGCCAGTCTGAACTGAAATGTGCTAGAACTATAAAATATATATTGGACTCCAAAAACCTAGCAGGAAAACATTCTGGAAAATATTAATTTTATATTGTTTACATATTGAAATGGTGACATTTTGAATGGGTTCAAAAGGTATTACTAAAACTAAATTACCTATTTCATTTTACTTTTCATAATATGGCTACTAGAACATTCCAAGTTACATACGTAGCTTGCATTATATTTCCTTTGGACCATGCTGGTCTACAATATAATGTTTTTTTTAATATATTTTTTAGTTGTTGATGGACCTTTGTTTTATTCATTTATTTGTATGTGGTGCTAAGAATCGAACCCAGTGCCTCATACATGTTAGGCAAGTGCTCTACTACTGAGCTACAACCCCAGCCCCGTACAATATAATGTTAATAACCATGGTACCGGCATATGATTTGTTTGGTTGGTTGGTTGGATTTTGTTTTCATATTTTCAGTTCTTTATTTAATCTTTAGCCTTTAGAAGTTAAAGCAAGAGAAAAAAAGAATAAGATTTTGTTTAATATAACTCTATCATTTTTATCTAATTAAGGCCAGGATATTTTAAAACTGTCTTTAAGTTTTTAAATTGAGATATGCTTCACAGGGTATAACTCATCCTTTTGGTTTTTGTTTGTCTGGGTACTGAGGATTGACCTGAGGGTTCTTTGTCACTGAGTCACATTCCCAGTCCTTTAATTTTTTGATTTTGAGGCAGAGTCTCACTAAGTTGCTGAGGGTCTTGCTTAATTGCCCAGGCTGGCCTCACACTTGCCATCCTGCTGCTGGAATCACAGGCCTGAGCCACCATCCCCAGCTCCAAACTGCATACTTCAAAGGAGTGAAAGTCAGGCATGGTGGCACATACCTGTAATCCCAGCTACTCAGGACACCGAGGCAGGAGAATGGCAAGTTCAAGGCCAGCTCGGGCAACTTAGCAAGACTCTGGCTCAAAATAAAATAAAAAGAACCCGAGAGGTTGCTCAGTGATAGTTGGCCTCTGGTTACAATACCCAGTAACTCAATAAATAGCAATTTGGTGAGTTTTTTTAAAGTGTACTTTAAAGTACAGTTTAATCATCACTACCTAATTCCAGAATACTTTCATTATCCCAAAAGAAATCCTGAATCCATCAGGATGAGAAAAAGGGAACTCCTTATTCCCCTCCCACCGCCCCCACCCCCAAGCAACCACTAAGCTACTTTCTTCCTCTGTGAACATTTCATATAAGTGAATCATACAAGTGTGGGCCTGGTTTCTTTGAATTATCATACTATCAAGGTTCATTATGGTATAGCATGGTACTTCATTCATTTTTATGGCTGAATATTTTTCCATTGTATGGATATATCACATTTTGTTTATTCTTTCATTCAGCAGTTAATGGATTTTGTTTACCTATTCATCTGCTGGATGGTTCCTACTTTGGCCCTGCTGTGAACATTTGCAAGTTTTTGTGTGGACATGTGTTCTTTTCTCTTGGCTATATATCTAGGTATAGAATTGCAAGGTCTTATGGTAACTCTATGCTTAACTTTTTGAGGACCTGCCAGATCGTTTTCCAAAGTGGCTGCACCATTTATACCAGAAATGTAGGAGGGTTCCAATTTCTGCACATTCCTACTAACACTTATTTTTGTCTGACTTTTTTTTTTTTATTAGAGACACTGATTGGTTGTGAAGTATAACTCATTGTGATTTGGGGGTTTTATTTTATTAAATAATGTAATAATTTCCTTGCTCCTCTTCTGTAAGTCCCTTTCCTCTTCTCGAAGACTCTCTTTTCAGTGTCACCTTACTTACTGTTGTGGTTTTCATTGCTACTTTCATTGCTATTTCATTGTGGAGTCATTACCAGTGACTCGCAGATCTACTGCCTCAAGCCCAGATCTCCTTCCTGAACCTCAGATCCTAATTAATGCCAACTTGTTAGGCATTTAAACCTTGTCATGAGCAAAATGATTCATCATCTCAATTGTCATGTTCACCTGTCCCTCCATATTGCCTGTCATGGTTATAACATCTCCCAGCCACCACCACCCTGGACTGGGGATCGAACCCAGTGGTGCTCTAGCACTGAGCTATATCCCCAGCCCTCTTTATTTTTTATTTTGAGACAGAGTCTTGGTAAGTTGCCCAGCCTGGCCTCAAACTTGGCGATCCTCCTACGTCAACCTCCTGAATCCCTGGGATTGTAGGCATGTGCCACTGTGCCCATTATCTATCCAGTCAACCAAACTAGAACTCTCGGAGTCACCCTCCACTCCTCCTTGTCATTCCCCACTTCATTGAATCTTACCAATTGTGCCCCAGAAATGAAAGGCATTTCTCTTTGTGCTCACTGCTCAACTTTGGTCCAGGATCTCATAATTTCTTGCCTGGACTATTGCAGTAGCCTCTTACTCTTCTCCTACTGGTTTCCCTCCCCTTTCTCCCAGCCTCAATTTCATTCTCCAAACAGCTGCTATCTTTCCAATATGCAATGCTATTTCTCTGTTAAAAATCCACATGCTTCTCCCCTGGCCACTGGGTGAAGCCCATATTGCCTAGCACGATGTGTATTCTGTCATGATCTGCCTCCAGAGTACAATTCTGGTTTCATCCCCCACCATCCCTCCTTTGCCCGCTGAAGTTACAAAGAACTTCTCTACAATCCCTAGATTTTCTGGGCTCCAGTGAATCCATGCCTTTGCCTATTTTGTTTCCTCTGCTGAGAAGGTCCTTCTCTTAATCTCTGATGCCCAGATGGCTTCTCTGAAGAAGGTCACTTCCAAAGTTTTACTCCCAGCTTCGCACCACCCTGTGTATTCACCAGGTTCTGCACTGTGTAGAGGACACTTGGCCTCCGTGATGTAAGGCTTGGCAGCCTCGTTTCTGCCCTCTCCCTCTAGAGCTCGACTTCCTCCTTCTCCCACCGGCAGTGGCATGGCCAGGCCTATCTCCAATTGTCCTGGAGCTTAAAGACTCAGCTAAATACTTGGCTGTTCTCCAGATGCCACTGACTCCCCCAGTGTGTCTCAGAGGGAAAGACCCCAGACTCTCCTCTCCAATGGCAAGGGGAATTCCCATCTCATGACCATGGCCCATGAAAATCCTACATCTCCTAGGGCTTCAGCTGCTGGAAGGGAGCTGTACTTGAGACGTAATGCCTTTGCAGCTTGAAAGAAGGGACTTTCCAGAACTGGGCATGGGACATGGTAGCTCAAGGTTTATCATTTTACTGGGGTAAATCCTCATGAAGAGTCAGTGTTGAGTGGAGGTGGCATCGTCCTAGACCTCTATAGAGACTTCAGAAAAAAACTGCCAAGGCTTCTCACAATAGGTTAGATGGGGAGATATCAGTTGGAAGGTGGTGCAGTTGGGTGCTGACTGAGGGCTTCCTGGAGATTTCTAGTAGGTGCCATGGGGTTCTACCTTGGGCTCTGCCTTGTCCAGTGGGAACAAGGGTCTGGAAGCCACTCCTACCATATTTGCAGATTATCTGAAGTTGAGATGCACAATGAACTTTTAAACAGCAAAACCAAGATCCAGAAAGTTCTCTTTGGGTGGGATGATGGGCTCAGTGGACTAGAACTTTTCTAGCCTAGAGAAGAGCAGCCTAAGGGAGAACATATGATAAATCTCCAGTGTGGGTAGAACGCTTATGCAGAAGAGAAGGAGAGCCTTGTTTTATACAGCCCTCAGGATATAACCAGAGCCAGAAAGGCTTCCTGAGATAGAGCCAACTTAGAAAAAGAAAGAAAGAACCAGATATGGTGGCACTCATCTTAGGAGGCTGAAATAGGAAGATCTCCAAGTTTGAGACCAACCTGGGCAACTTAGCAAGACCCTGTCTTAAAATAAAAATAAAAATAAAGTGCTGGGGATGTAAAGTGCCCCTGGTTTCAACGACCAATACAGGGCGGGGGGGTAGGAAAAGGAAGAAAAAGGAGGGGGGTGGTGCTTGTCAGTTTGTGTTCCTCAAAAAGAGCTAAACTCCCTGTCATTATTATTCAGCACTTACTGCTTAACAGGGACACTGTAGATAGGATTTAGATATTTTCAGTTCATTCCAGCAAATATTTATTTAGTACAAAGTACTCTGCTAGGCCAGGTGCTAGGGATAGAAATAAGAGACCAGTCCTTTTATTTCAAGTCACTCACCATCTAGTCCAGGGACAGGGGAATAAACTGATCAGTGCACAGAGAGCAGTGAGCTGGACCTGCTGCAGGGATACAGAGCAGGGGCTCCTGACCCAGGGTTTGGGAGGGCTACTGAGAGGGCCCTTGGCCTAAGGGTCAGCAGAACATCAAGAGAACTGCTAGCTGGGCGTGAAGGCACACGCCTGTAATCCCAGCCACTCAGGAGGCTGAGGCTGAGGCTGGAGGATTGCAAGTTCAAAGTCAGCCTCAGCAGCTGCAAGACGCTAAACAACTCAGTGAGACCCTGCCTCTAAATAAAATACAAAATAGGGCTGGGGATGTGGCTTAGTGGTCCAGTGCCCCTGAGTTCAATCCCTGGTACATGCCCTCCCCCCAAAAAAGAGGAACTGCTGTTATTTGTTCAGGTAATGTTATCTTAACTATCTTTTTTTTTTTTTTGGGTGCTGGGGATCGAACCCAGGGCCTTGTGCTTACAAGGCAAGCACTCTACCGACTGAGCTATCTCCCCAGCCCCTTAACTATCTTTTTAAAAAGTTTCTGTCTCTTAGAGATATACACTGATATTTATACACATGAGATGATATACCTGGAATTTGCTTTAAAATAAGAATGGGGACTAGGGATGTCACTCACCAGTGGAGCAGTTGCATAGCATGCAAGAGGATTTTTTGAAGCATGGGTTTAATCCCCCCATGCCTCAAAAATAAGTAAATAAAATAATCTAAGGATGAGAGAAAAATGAAAATGTGAGGCCTTGAATCCCTTTGTTCAAGAATCAAGACCTTCAAGATGGTCACAGCAGAGCATGAAATGAAGCACAGGGCCCTCCCGAGCATGGAGCCCTGCGGGAGGCTGAGGTCAAACACCCATGGAGCTGGTCCCGATTAGGCCATGGTAGCCTTTCTGTTTAGAAAAGGAAGGAGGGTGTCTGGGTGAGAGCCAGGGCTCCTGCTCACAGCTCCAGCAGCAAGAGGACAACATGTTCCTCTTGCTGCCCCCGAGGGACCCAAGCGGGACCCAGTGCTCTGGGACAAATAGCTGACTTTCGAGTAGATCTTTACAATGTTTTTCAAACTCACTTGGATTTTCATCTGTGCTAGTATGAAATGAAGAAGCAGAAAGTAGCAAGCAGACGTTTCAGAGAGCAAAGCACTCAAGTGTCTCGTTCGTCTCTCTAAAGAGATTTCCTGACTTCTCCAAAAATGGGGTTTGCTACAAGCTTCCCAGCATGACTCACCAGACCAGTTGGCAAACATTTAGTTCTGCAGAAAACAATGGAGCTGACCCTTCCCTGGGAGAGAAGGTCTGCCCTAAGCACCTCCAGGTCCCTGGAGATGGGTTCTTCATAACCCAACAGAAACCAGGATGGCCTGCCTGGGGATGTTGCCAGCACAGTCTTAAGGCAATAGCCTCTGCTCCCTAGGGGCCTTCTTCCCTTTTCGGTAGCCTGCAGAGGCCTCTGGTGCGAGTCCTAAGGGCCAGAATAAATGATTGCTCCCACCCAGTCTTCTTTTCTGGTGCCTCTGGCTCCCCAAGGTCAAGTCATCTCCCCCATTCAACACCCACTTCACTAGAAATCCGGCCCCTGCAAGACCCCAAGCAATCAAGGATCCCCATTCCCTTTGGCAGAGAGTTTGGTGACAGATTGCGTGCAAGAGCCCAGCCACCCAAGTTTGTACATCATTCACTGTCTTCTCTGGAAGCTGCATCTGCTCCCCATTGCTTCCAAGGGCAGAGCAGGCGAGATGGGGCATCGCTCCCCCTGTGGAGCTGGTCTCCCGCCAAACTGCATCAGGAAAGGCCCTTTCCCCGGGCACAAATCACTGCCCTTTTCAGGGATACCACTGCACCCTCCCCAACCCTGGAAAGATCATCCTGGGAGAGAAAAATGAGCTGTGGAGTTGCTGTTTACACTGGAGCAGGAGGCGGTGCCTGAGACCCTCCTGGTTTCTGCTCAGCACTAATATTTATCACCAAGCTGACTTGGTAAGTGCTGGAACAGGACCAGGAGAGGCCAGGCTGCATGGTGGGGCCTGGCGTCGCAGAGCCAGACAGAGGCTAGCAGCAGGAGAATGACCACCAGTCTCTGTCCCCTCCATCCCTTCCATCCCTCCTCCTCCACATTGACCTGAGGGGTCTTGCTTTTTAATTTTTTGATGTTATTACTTTATTTTTGCAGGGCTGGGGAGGAACCCAGCACCTCACATCTGCTGGGCAAGAACTCTACTATAGGTTTATTCCTCAACCCTGATCTTGCTTTCTTGCTTTTCTGTTTGGTTTTGTTTTTGCTAAACTGAATCATTTTAAAATAATTTTTCTCTCTTCCTTTCTCCCCCCCCCCTTTTTTTTTTTTTTGGTACCAGAATTGAACCCAGGGTTGCTTAACCACTGAGCCACATCCCCAGCCCTTTCTATTTTTTATTTAGAGACAGGATCTCACTGATTGATTAGGACCTCACTAAGTTGCTGAAGTTGGCTTCAAACTCAATCCTCCTGCCTCAGCCTCCCAAGTTGCTGGGATTACAGGCATGTGCCACTGTGCCCAGTGATAATTCCCTTTTTTAATAAAAAATTTGGCTTTTTCCTAATCATAAAAGTAGGGCAGATATTAGATATCTGTTTGAAATGAAAAAGTTAAATTGTTACTTTGCATTGTAACCCAAAGTAAAATCCAGACAGTCAAGCTGATCCCACTAAGGACAGACAGAGTTCAGCAGGAAGAAGAGGGAAGAGCTTTCCAAGTGATGCAGCACCCTTGCAAACGTGCAGAAGCCTAGCTGCCTCAGGTCTTAGAGTCAGCAGGACCGATGCAGACTGCGGGAAAGAAGGCCAACTTGCCAAGGGAGGTGTTCAGTGGCCAGGCCAGGAGGGGCCTATGAGTCTGCACTTTGTCCTGAGGGTGTTGGGGGACAACTCAGAGGTTCTAGGCCAAGAAGTGAGTTGCGGACGTGTGCATGTGAAGGACCCCAGGCTGCAGCGTGGAGATTCTCCTAGATGACGTCAGCAATATCTGAGAGACGGTTGTTGTCCCAACCCTACTTTTGGCCTGGCCAAAAGTAGGGCCACCTGAGCAAGAATAGAGAGAGAGGCTGGTTTGAAAGGCGTTAGGTTTCCCATCATCTCCGTGTGGGAGATGCGGGAGCAAAGTGGTCTTTGTGAAGTAGTCTGATTTCCCAGCCTCCCCCACGTCCCTTGGGTTGCTGGTGGGAGAGAAGAGTGAAGTGATTGCCAGGGATCCAGGCAGCCTCCTCAGGTGCCTCCTCTCCAAATCCCAGAAGGGCTTCTGAAGGGAGCACAGGATGTCTAGAGGAACCATTCTCCAAGACAGGGCGTGTGCGGGAGGAAGCAAGGGATGGGGAGAGATGAGGAGCCCAGTTTTTGAGGTACTTTGGGGCACACAAACCAAGATGTTTGCTAGACAGCAGGACAGAAGGGTCTGAACCTCTGTAGGAGCTTTGAGAGGCCTCAGAACATAGACGGCCACTGATGCCAGCAGAGTGGATGAGGTCACCCGGGGAGAGGGTCTAAAAGTGGAAACAAGGAGGCTCGAAACAAGACCTTGAAAACACCCCCACGCCTGAGTCCAGCAGGGGCATGCGCCTTGCAGGAGGCCGAACAGGAGGGAATCCTGGGGGCATGAGGGGAACCAAGGGAGGCAACATCCAGAAGGGAGGGCCTGGTCCTCAGGACCACATGTTCCTGAAGCAGCCGGGCAAGATAAAGAATGAAAGATGTGAATCTGATTTAGCAACAAGAGGGGCAGAAGCCATCTGGGTGAACCTAACTGCTGTGGAATGTGGGGAGTGAGGTGAGATTGTGTGGGACTGAGGAACGAGGGGATGAAGAAGCAGAGCTCTTGGGGGAAATCCGGGTGTAGAAGGCTGGAGACAGAGGCAGCCCGTGGGAGGGACCACAGGGTGAAGGCCGGGAGCTGAGTAACAGGGAGAGACTGCTGAAAGGCTAAGAGGAAGGAGCTGGGACAGAGAGGCTATGGGGAGAGCGTGGAGAGAGGAGGGCTGGGCTGCCCATGGGGCAGGGTGGACCTGCGGCAGCAGGAGAGGGATGAGTACAGGAGGTGAGCAGGGAACTGAGTTTGTAGGAGTGACGGCTGGAGGTGGAGAGTCCCCACTGGAGGCTTTGTGTGTCGTCCTGGGAAGAAAGCAGAGGAGGTGGTCTGTGGAGAATGGAGGTGGACTGAGACTAGAGACACAAGGCAGAGGGAGGGAGACGCTGCAGAGGACCAGGAGAAAGTTGATGCGGGAACTGGGACCAGTCATGACAGGTGACTTTCCCTACGAGCTTCCCGAGCCCTTGGCACTGTTGTAGATATGTCGCCTGCAGCGCCTCATTGGAGCCTCACAACAGCCCTGTGAAGGATTATGGTCCCATTTTACAGATGAGAGAGGTTCATTAACCTGCCCAGGATGCCAGGAAGCAGAGACTGGCATTTGAACTCTAGAGCTGGTGCTCAGCATTGGCACTGATCTGGAGGGCGCAGGGCAGCAGGGTCTGCAGCTTACAGTGAGTGGGTGGGCTACTCTCCCAAGATGACCAGCAGCTGGGGATGGGGAATAGCTCAGGCAAGGGTCTCAAGATACAGGGTTGGGGCTTTGGCCAGCACTGGTGACCAGACTGAAGATATTGGCCAGATGGTGAATGACAGGGCTAGATAGGACAGGAGGTGACGCAGTCAAGGCAGGTGGAATAGAGAAGCCAAATTTTGGGCCTCGTTCCTGCAGTTCCACTTACAAGTAGATGCCCAAAGGAGTTGAGGATAAGGATTCAGAAATTTGGACACCCATGTTCGTAAGAACATTATTCAGAAGAGCCAAGACTCACCTGAGTGTCCTTCAACAGATGAATGAACCAACAAAACATGATATGTACATACACTGGAATCATATTCTGCCTTTAAAAGGAAAGGAAATTGTGGATTTTATTTTATTTTTTTTAAATTTTTTTTGGTACTGGGGATTGAACTCAGGGGCATTTAACCATTGAGCCACATCCCCAGTCCTTCTTTTGTATTTTATTAATGACAGGTTTTCACTGAATTGCCTAGGGCCTTGCTAAGTTGCTGAGGCTGGCTTTGAATCCTTCTGCCTCAGCCTCTGGAGCTGCTGGGATTATAGGCGTGCACCACAGCGCCCAGCTGGATTTGAAGTTTTGAAGTGTTTCCTTGCCCTGGTAGCATCCTTCCTTTAGCAGAACTTAAGACTACTGTCACTCACTGTGTACCATGGTAAGGTGATGGTTGTTAAGGCCATGGTGGAAAAATCTTAGAGGAAACAGTGGGAAAGGAAGACCTCTCAAGACAGCTCAGGGGCAGGGAATGTGAAGGGCCCCTCCCCCTAGCTTCCTCCCACGGAGACGGATACGGAGACCGGAGCCTCACCCGGCTCTGCCTGCTCAGGACTGCAGTGCTTAGGAATGAATTACATAAATGACTTATGAAAAGCACTTAGCACAGTGTCTCGCACCTTGTAAACACTAGATGGTTGTGGATATTATTATCAGCATTCTTATTTAGTGTTGGGTGGCTGGAGGAGAAGAGCTATCTCTGGGGACTAGGTGTTCAGGTGAAAGGGTAGCTTGGCGCGTGGCTCCATTCACACACACAGTGTAATACAACTGGCCTTCTTACCCCCTGCTTCCACGTCTGCAGATTCAACCCACTGTGAATAGAATATATTTGAAAAAATAAAAATAAAAATAGCAATACAGCAGTCAAAATAATATGAATTTTAAAATACAATACTAACTAGTTACATACAATTTACATTGCTTTAAGTATTATAGGTAATCTAGAGATGATTTAAAGCATATGGAAGAACCAGGCATGATGGCTCATGCCTGTAATCCCAGGGACTACGAAGGCTGAGGCAGGAGGATCATGAGTTCAAAGCCAGCCTCAGCAACAGCGAAGCCCTAAGCAACTTGGTGAAACCCTGTCTCTTAAAAAAAAAAAAAAAAAAATTAAAAAGGGCTGGGGATGTGGCTCAGCGGTTGAGTGACCCTGAGTTCAATCCCCGGTACCAAAAATAAATAAATAAATAAAGCATACAGAGGATGTGCCTAGGTTCTGTGTGAACACTATGGCATTTTATATTAGGGACTTGAGCAGCCACAGACTTTGGTATCTGAGGGACTCCTAGAGCCAATGCCCTGTGGATACTGAGGAAAATGGTATAGGGATTAAAAGTTCAAACTCTGGAGCCTGAGAACCTGAACTTGAATTTTTACTTCAACATTATTAGCTGTGTGTTCTTGGGCTCCTATTTCTTCTTCTCTAAAATGGGGATAACAGTACTCAGTCCCCGGTGGGCCATGGGGTGAGGCACAGGAGTTGGTTACCATCTGGGAACATACGGAACAGCAAGTCAGGAAGCTCTCGCGAGGTCAGCTCTTGCCAGGCTGGAGAGGTAAGGTGACAAGAAGCCATGGGGAGGCTCCCTGGACTGAGGATTTGGGAAACAGGGTTGAGCAAAGGTCCTGGACCTTGACTCTCAGGTGCACTGACAGCCAGGGGTGGGGGCCGTGCCCCTTAGACAAAGGGGCTTACAGCTCAGAAGTGAGCTCCTGTGTCAGGGCCTCTCTGGCCTCCTCACTGGGTGGAGGGGACAGCCTGAGTCTTGCCATTCCCAGACCTGAGGCCAAACCTTCTGCAGGTAGGCATTGGCCAGGGGGCTAGAGCCTGGGCGCTACCCTTGGGAGATGACCCATGTTCTCACAAGTGGGGACCACTGGGGTGCCTGGGAAGCCTGAAAGTCAAGTGGGGTGGGGCTGGGCAGCAGGAGTCTGGAATGCCTGCAGGGCGCAGCTGTTCTTAGCTCTGTGACTGCACTGGCCCTGGCTTCTCAGCTCAGGGCTCACCAGGTGCACGTGTCTCCCTTGAGGGTGCCCACATTACCCTCTCTGAAGCCCTGAGACTGGGACAGGCAGTGTCCAAAAGGCTTGCATTCTTTTGGGGATGCTGGGGGACAAACCTCCAATACTGTCCGTCATGTTTATTGAGTGTTCACCAATAGGCTTCAGGCTGGGAGCAGAACTGACAGAGACATCCGCACACTCTGGTGTTGAAGGGTCAGACTGGGGTAACAGGGGTCTCTCTGGGCCTGGCACCTCTGTTGTAGACTCTCTCCATGTGGATTACTGGATGGCGCTCCTGGCTGTCAATGCCAAAGGGCCCTCCCAGAGCACCCATGCTGTGAGAACCCACGCTCTCCTGCTATGGTCAGGGGCTGGGAGCTCCAGAAGTGCAGAGTGGTCAGTGGTCTCAGGAAGGATGTGAGGAGGTGGCACTGCAGCCCCTACATATAGGACAAAGGCTCCCAACCCCAAATTAGGAATTCTATTTTAAGTCCCTATTCTTATGAGACTAACTGTACTCCAGTAGGGCAGTGACTGAGTGTGGTCTTTGTGTACAAGCCCTTGAACATTCCAGAAAGTTTGTTTCCAGAGATGTTAGCTGAAGGGGAGGAAGGTTATCGTCTCACTTCTCCTCATTGCCCATTTCCTCCCCGCTTCCCCAGCCCCGTCTCTGAGGCCTGGGTTTCCTCATCGGCCTCTTACAGTTGGGAGGGGTGAAGAGAGGGTTCCCTCAGAACTTGTCCTGCAAGGGCCAGTGGAGACAGTCTGTGCTTTCCTAGAGTGGGGGGCTTTGAAATGGGGGAAGCCGGCATGGGATGATCTGGGAAGGGCCAGGGGTTGCTGTGGGTTTTGTCCACTGCCAAGCAGGAGTTGAGAAAGGGGCTGTCAGACCTTCCTGGGAGGGATGAAGTGACTCTGTGTCCAGCGGAGGGGTGCTGTCAGCTGAGGCAGTAACTCTCTTGGGCCATCTGTTCACAGGGAGTCCACTCCCCCATCACCCTCTGCTACACACACTTGATCAGCTTGTCCCCTAAGTTATGAAGACAAGGCTCAGGTAGCACTGTGTACCTATCCCAATGGATGAAACCATGAATGGGTGAATGAGCAAGACCCACAGAGGGTTTCTGCGGGGACTTACTCTGGAGGACAGACACCTCCTCTTTGTACCCTGAGTCCCACACAGGGTTCACAGGTCCCTCTCCCACCGCACCACTCCCTCTCACCATAGGGTTGGGGTGGGGTCTGCGGGGAGGCTTCCCAAAGCAGTCTGGTCCCTTCCCAGCCTCTAGCCTTCCAAGTAGGTTTCTGGGGTCTGGGGTGTGGTCATTTTGTTGTCCATGGAAAGGTTCAAAATGTAGTTCCACTGACCACTGGGTAAGTGCTTAATTTCACCTGCTGATCAACTCTGAGTGAGCAGAGAGGGCAGGAAGCCTCCACTACAGGAGGATGGGGCCCTACTGCCCACAGTTGTGGTTTAAGCACTATTGATAAAGGATCCAGAATGGTCACAGCTTATCTCTTTTTAAAAAAAAAATTTTTTTGTTTCAGGTGTAGGTGCACACAATACCTTTATTTTATTTTTATGTGGCGCTAAGGATCATACCCAGGGCCTCACGCATGCTAGGCAAGCGCGCTACCACTGAGCCACAGCCCAGCCGAGGCTTATCTCTTATTCAAGTCTTTTTGGTATCAAGGCCTTGGTTCGAGTCCTGACTCTCACAACCCAGTGAGGAGCCCCAGGGAGGTCAGTCTTGTGCACATAAGACAAGTTCATAGGGGCTAAGTGACTTATCCAAGGTCACACGGTTAGTTGGAGGCAGAGCTGGGATTTGCACATGGGCCAACTAGGCAGTTGGGCTCCCAGGCCACCATGGTTAGAACTTTACCAGAACAATTCCAGCTTTCCTGATAGCTCTGAAGGGGACTTGAAGTTTTCTAGGGGCAATGCCAGTTATAAAAAGATCTGTCTAATGAACTGGCCCAGCCTCAACAGAGGGATGCTCCTTCACAGCCCACATTTCCTGCGGTCCCTCCCCAGAATGCCAGCCCCAGCAATGCCACTTTCCCCAACAGCAGTGGGCCCTCCTGAAACTGCTTGCCAGGAGAATCTAAAATCTTTCTTCTTGGTAGAAAAACCATGAAAGCGTGGGCACTCCACATGGAGCAAGGCAGGAGACCTGAGGGGACAACTCCCTTGATCCCCACAGGTCTGGGCCCAGCCACTTGCCCTGCCCTTCACACCAGCCCTGAAAGGGAGCTGCTCTCCCAGGGGACCTGTGGCCAGTTCCTCCCTGCCCCCCCTTGTGCAGACAGATGACACAGGCAGCTGCAGTTCCTGAGACCAGAAGGTCACCAGGTGGCTGGAGGGAGTGCCCCCTGCTGGGACAGCTTCTTGAGAAGAAAAGGGGAGTGAGATCTTGGGTTCTGAGATGTGGTGCAGGACCAGGAAGGGGCTGGCACTTTGGGAGCAGGACTAGGAGATGTCCCATTTCCCTGACTTCCCTGCTAAATATGACCTTGATCGGGGGAAACAAGAAGCAGGCCAGCGCCAAGGTAGAAGTACATTTTCTAGCGAGTTCTGGATCCACGGGCAGGAGGCTGTCGATGCCCTCAGGGACTGCAGCTAAGGCCTGGGAAGAGGGCCTTGCAAAAGCTGAGCTGGGGACAAGAAGCCCTGCGTCCAGCCTGGAGCTCGAGCTGGGGGCACTCTGGATGCCTCCAGCCAGAAGGCCTTGTGGGGGGCAGGGAGGTACTTACAGGACACAGCAAGAGTGACACTGCCATCGGAATCAGCATCACCTCAGTCTTGCTTTAGGAGAAAAGGTGCCTGACTTTATGACAGAGGTATCACATGTGAGGTGTGCAGTCATGCAGGCACCCTGAACTCCATGGCTCTGCCTTGGAGCAAATGGCTGGAAAGGGGACACAAGTCAAAGCACTGCTGTGCCTTCCGACTGCCCCGACGAGCAGTCCTCCCTAGGGTCCTCCTGCAGACTGCCTTGCAGCTGTCTGGGGCTGGGTTGACTCTCCTCAGATGTTGGGTCACAGGAAGGACAGAGATGGGCTGGGAGAGTTGGCACGAGCTAGCAGGGGTCTAGCCGACTGGGGCCGAGCGCAGCACGCGGAGGCTTTGACTCTTGCACTCAGAAAGTTCTCATTGTTTAAGGCTAGACAATTGTCTACCTTTATGTCTTTGTATTCAAATAGCGTCTGGATGGACAGTTCTCCTCTCCTCTTTTGGCAGTGGGTGGTGAATGGTTCTCTTCTCTGCAGTCAGGTAGGACTTCACAGGGAATCGTATCGGAAGACCCCTGTGAGGGAGAAGATGCTGTGTTCTGTCCACTGAACCCACCAGGGGCACTGAACTTGGATCTAACTCATGTGACTGTCCCCAGTCCTTTTTATTGGGAAATAGGATCTCGCTAAATTGCTTAGGGCCTTGCTGAGTTGTTGAGGCTGGCCTTGAACTTTCAATCCTCCTGCCTCAGCTTCTCCAGGCATGTACCACGGCACCCAGTCCACCAGCGGCTTTCTGAGGCCATCCTTTCCATTCCCCTGCCTGTGGCCCTTCCCTATCCCTTCAGCTTTTCTGAAGGAGAAAAAGATATTGCTACTTAGGTCCCTTATGTAGAGGACACAAACTTTCATTCTATGGAAGTTCTTCGTCGTAGCTAACTCCAATCCCTTTAGTTATAAGGAATGAAAGGTCAACTAAGGACTGAAGACAGGAACACAAGCAAAAATAACCTCTGGAGGTCACCAGGATGCACCACTGGTTCTAGAAACAAAAAGAAGTCGGCCTGGACTCCTTCTAAGATAAGCATGAAGGAGAGCAATCTGCTGTGTGCTGAGGAACTGGCTTCACAGAAATCCCAGTCCAGGGAGCACTCCGGGCTCCTTCTCCTTTTAAGGCAACATCTGAGCTCTCAGGGCTGCTCGAGCTGCAACAAGCCCAGCCCCACTCATTCCTGGCTATTTGGAGGAAACTGATGATTAATCAGCCCTCTCCCCCTCCCCCACCGGTCTGTTTTTCATTAGGTTCTTTTTAAAGGGTTGGCACACCTCCTCAGAACAGACACTTGGCAGGTCCTAGCTGGCAAAGTGGAGGGAAGCACCTGAAAGGGAGTGGCCAGTGGTCCCACAGGAGGACAAAAGGCAGAGGTCAGGACCTGGGATGTCAAGGGAGAAAGAAGGTTCCAAGCGAAGACAAGTCCTGCTTGGGGAGGGAGTGAAGGTTCTGAATGGGAGTCCTGAGCCCGAAGGAGGGTTCCTGAGGTCCCATGGACAGCAGAGCACTCGGGCACCCAAGGGGTGCTGGGCGGACAGGGGTTGGGGGAGCTTTGGCCCCTAATAGGAAGGTCGAATGCAGTGGCATTGACTTGGTGGCTGTTTAGTCAGCCATTTCGCTGCTGTCACTAAAAAAATCTGACCAGAACAATTGTAGAGGAGGAAACATTTATTTGAGAGTTCAAGGTTTTAGAGGTCTCATAGAAGGCCGGCTGCATTCCTGGGGGCTCAAGGTGAGGCGGAACATGATGGCGCTGGAGTGTGGCAGAGGGAAGCGGCTCACGTAGCGATCAGAAAGCAGAGAGAGACTCCACTCCAGAGACTGAGCATACACCCAAGTCATGCCCTCAATGAGCTGCTCCCTCCAGCCACACCCCACCTGCCTCGGTTGCCACTCAGTTAACCCCACCAGGGATTAAGCCGCCGATCCGGTTAAGGCTCTCACAACCTAATTTCTCCTCTGAAGCTTCGTGCATTGTCTCACGCGTGAGATTTTGGGGGACACCTCCCATCCAAACCATAGCAGTGCCTGTTCGAGAGACGATCAGGCCTGGGCCCCAGTTTTTCCTGAACCCGCTGGGTGGAGTTGGCTGTCATCTCTCTGGGTCCCCAGCTTCCCTCAGTGAAGCCTGTGGCTGAGAGGCATAGCAACTCTGCAGAGGACAGCTGGACCAGCCTGGTGGGCGCAGGGACATTCTGATGGGGGCACATCCGGGGAAGGGAAGGAGAGGCAGGCAGGAGTCTGCCCTGAGGTCTGACGTCTAGAGGCCATGCCAGGCTCACGGGGATGGAACCTGTGAAAGAACCACTCTGGATGGGGGACGGCAGGGCAGGGGACTCCCTAGCCACCTAGGCAGATCATTGTATCCCGGCTCAGGGTGATCACAGGTGGCGAACTCAGTTCCTTGGGAACCAGAGTGAGTGTGAGGGGGCTCTCTGTCCCCTGTTCCATCACCACAGCCCCAGGGAGAACCCCATGCATTTTAGGGCTGGAGGCAAGAAGTGCCCCTTCCAAGGCTTTGTCCCCAAGGCCCTGGGTCCCTGGGCTGACTATCATGATTCTAGCAGAAGAGTTGAGGACTTCACTGCCAAATACCCAGGGGCTGGTCCCCAATGGCTGTGTTTGTGGTTCAGATACAAACTGTCTCCAAAGGGCCAACCTTGCCCTCCATTCCCTCTGGGTCAAAGAGTGCCTTTCTTCCTTCCCTCTTTCCATATCTCGCTGGACTCTCTTAAAAGAAACCCTTCCAGTGCTCACGCCATGATTTCTCAAGGCACCTTTAAGGAAGGTCCTCACTGCATCCCTCGGAGTCCCAGTTGCTCTGAGGTCTCCATCCCAGTTGGACAGTTAAATTTAATGCCATTTCTTAGGTCATCTGCTGCTTCCTCTGCTCCTGTGGTGGGGATGTGAACTAGTCTTCTGGAAAGAGCTCCTCGACTTCATGGAGCAAGAAATAGGCCCCCATGTGGGAGTGCGGGGCGGCTGGCAGCACAGAACATCAAGCCTCCACTGTGCTCCACGGACCCCGTCCCACAGCCTCCCGAGCCACATCCCCACGTCTGTGTGGTCAGAGTGAGTCACAGAACCCTAGTGGACTCCAGGGCTACCTATAGGGAAAGGCCTGTCCTTAGCAAAATTTTTACTAAAAAATAAAGACTAGGGCTGGGAATGCAGCCCAGTGGCCACGCACTTGCCTAGCATGGTCAAGCCCTGGGTTCCATCCCCAGCACTGCAAAAAAAAAAAAAAAGACAACATTGTGAACTTTTAAAGAGGCACCATGTTTTGGCATTTGCGGTAAGGGTACATCCTTTGTTCTGTTACCTACTTCTTAATAATTAGCTCCTTGTTTCAATAAAATGATGATGATAGAATTTATAAATATCCTTAATTGGGAAAGTGTTAGCAACCCTGTCTCCATTCTTTCAATTCCTTTTTTCTTTGTAAATGTCCTGGCTTATAACATTCCAGTATCTGAGAACCAGTGACCTCCCCTTGGCAACAGGACTGGGACTAGGCTGAGGGGTATGAGGCAGTGACCTTGAGCACAGAACACAGGGGCAGAAGCCACGGGAGGTGGGGCACACCTATGATCCCAGCTACTTGGGAGGCTGAGGCAGGAGGATTCCAAGTTCAAGACCAGCCTCTGCAACTTAGTAAGACCCTATCTCAAAACAGAGGAAAAAGGACTGGGGTGTAGCTCAGTGGTGGAGTGCTTGCCTCGCATGTGCAAGGTTCTGAGTTCAATCCACAGTACCCAAAAAAGAAAATTCAAAACAAAGACAGGGTCAGCATTAGTGGTTTTCTCTCTTGCCTCAGGTTCTAGCATGTGTGACAGAGCACTGTTGGAAGAAGTCCTTCGGGTCGGGGGGCAGTAGTGCAATAGATAAATCACCCGTGACAGAAAAGGGCAGACCTGGGTCTGAGAATGCTGTGGGAAAGGAACTGCGCTTGGTGCCAACCTGCGCAGGTGTTCATCTTGGCATCTCATGACCCGTGGCTGTGAGCCTGATACCAGCCCATTCTCTCCGGCTGGAACCCTGCAAAGTTCCACTTCTGCTGTCTCAACAGGGATGTGCCCATCACTCTCCCGAACACCAAGTGTCCTCCAGAGGCCCAGGGGCGGTTGTATAAGTGCTCCCCACTTGTCCCGTACCCGTTCCCCTCCTTCTGAAGCCAGCTCTTCATGTTTATTTTTCTTTTCTGAATTCTTAGGAAAGCAAGCAAGTGGAGACCAGAGCAGATGCCAAGAACGGAGAGGAAAGGGGCAGAGATGCCAGCAAGAAGGCCCTGGGCCCCAGACGGGACTCAGACCTGGGAAAGGAGCCAAAGAGGGGTGGTTTAAAGAAAAGCTTCTCCAGAGACAAAGAGGAAGCTGATGGCAGAAGTGGAGAGAGGCCAAAGGAGGAGAAGGTGATCAGGGGCATCGACAAGGGCCGGGTCAGAGCCGTGGTGGACAAGAAGGAGGCAGGGAAGGACGGGAGAGGAGACGAGAAGACGGTGGCCACCAGGAAGGAAGAGGAGAAGAGAGGGGGTGACAGGACCCCGGGCTTGAGCAAGGACAAGGACAAGAAGAGTGAGGAGGTGAAGGAGCTGGCCAAGAAAGGGGACAGTGAGGAGGTGAAGGGGGACAGCAGGAGCACAGATGCAAGGAGGGAGGACGGGAAGATGAAAAGAGCCAGTGGGGACACAGACAGGAAAAAGGAGGAGGAGGGAGCAAAGAGAAGAACTGAGACCAGGGACACGAAAAAGGAGGATGGAAAAGCCAAGAGGGAGGAGTCCCGAAATGAGAAGGAGGCCAAGGAAGAGAGTCAAACCAAAGCAGCAGAGAAACAGGACGCTGGTGGGCCCAGCAAGCCCTCAGAGGGGCCGGCCAGGGCGGAGGAGGAAGCGGCGCCCAGCATATTTGACGAGCCCCTGGAGAGAGTGAAGAACAACGACCCAGAGATGACCGAAGTGAACGTCAACAACTCAGACTGCATCACCAACGAGATCTTGGTCAGGTTCACCGAGGCCCTGGAGTTCAACACCGTGGTCAAGGTCTTCGCCTTGGCCAACACGCGCGCGGACGACCACGTGGCCTTCGCCATAGCCATCATGCTCAAGGCCAACAAGACCATCACCAGCCTCAACCTGGACTCCAACCACATCACAGGCAAGGGCATCCTGGCCATCTTCCGAGCGCTGCTCCAGAACAACACGCTGACCGAGCTGCGCTTCCACAACCAGCGGCACATCTGCGGGGGCAAGACGGAGATGGAGATCGCCAAGCTGCTCAAGGAGAACACCACCCTGCTCAAGCTGGGCTACCATTTCGAGCTTGCTGGACCCCGAATGACCGTCACCAACCTGCTCAGCCGCAACATGGACAAGCAGCGACAAAAGCGGCTGCAGGAGCAAAGGCAGGCCCAGGAAGCCGGTGGGGAGAAGAAGGATCTGCTGGAGGTGCCCAAGGCTGGGACCCTGGCCAAGGGCTCCCCCAGACCTTCACCCCAGCCATCTCCAAAGCCTGCTCCAAAGAACTCCCCGAAGAAAGGCGGGGCTCCAGCTGCCCCGCCCCCTCCTCCCCCTCCCTTGGCTCCTCCCCTTATCATGGAGAACCTGAAGAACTCACTCTCCCCAGCCACTCAGAGGAAAATGGGAGACAAAGTCCTCCCTGCCCAGGAGAAGAACTCGCGTGACCAGCTCCTGGCTGCCATCCGCTCCAGCAACCTTAAGCAGCTGAAGAAGGCAAGTTGCTGCCATGGCCGCAGGGCAGGGTGACCAGGGGCTTACAGGAGGGAGCAGTTGCAAAGGGCACATGTGCCAAGACACTGGTGTTGGGCTGCGGGTGCATCCAGACCCCAGGTCCTGCAGGTCATCTGAGCCACGCTCCTGCCCCCAGGCAGGTCACTCCTGTACCTCCCTTACAGGCGGGTGGGCCTCTATGCTTCCTCTGGCTTCTCCCTCCACACTTGGAACTCCTTCACCTGCAGTCCAACCTGTTCCTCTTGCACGTGGAGAAGCAGCCTCCACATGGAGCGTTGCTGGGGCTCTTCCTCTAAGTCGTTGTCGTCCTCTTTTTTCTTAAAACTAGAGATATTGAAACTCATGTTCTCTGCACTGAGCCCTATCCCCAGACTTTTAATTTTATTTTAAAAGGGTCTTGCTAAGTTGCTGAGGCTGGCCTTGAACTTGCAATCCTCCTGCCTCATCCTCTAGCCAGGAGGAATTACAGGCCTGTGCCACTGCACCTGGCTTCTTCCTCTAGGTCTTCTTTTCTCCATTCCCCAAACAAATGCCATCTTGGTTTTATGAATCCCCTCTTAGGGCCAGCCCAGGCTTACAGGTCAGCCTATCCCAAAGGTTCACCCTCTGGAAAGTCAACCTTTGACTAACCAGTGCAATGGACACATGGGCCATCCCTGGGCACCCTACTTCTCATAGTCCCGCCTCCCTGGGTGACAGAGTCCATGGTCATTTGCTGTCTGAGTGAATACTCTACCCTCACATTATTTGCCACTGGACATGAGATAAAGGACAACCTCACTTGTAATTTTAGTGGTCATCTGATGATATCCAGGGTCTTTTGTTTGTTTCTTTTTATGGTCCTGGGTATTTATCCTACCAATGAGCTACATCCCCAGCCCATTTTATTTTTTAGTTTGAAACAGGTTCTGAGTTGCTGAGGCTGGCCTCAGATTTTTGGTCCTCCTACCTCAACCTCCCAACTTGCTGGGCTCTGACATTTCCTCTTACAGAAGAGGAAAAATGCTCCTTTGGTGTCAATACCTCATGTAATCATCCCACAGACACATACTGAGGGATCTGGGGCGGTGTACTTCCAGAAGGGAGGGAGGTGAAATGAATTCCAGAGGCCCCTTTACCAAACTCCTTGCTCTAACCTGCTTGTCTCTCTGCCCTACAGGTGGAAGTGCCCAAGCTGCTTCAGTAGGATCAGGCTGCTGGGCTCTGGTGCCAAGGCCATGACTGCCCTGGCTCACATCCCAGGGCTGCACAGACCCCACCCACCCCACTCTGGCTGACCTGCTGTGGTTGTCCCTGTTCTGCCATGGAAGAGCTCAAGGCCTGGGCCACACTCAAAGGAGGACGCCACATCTCCTGTCGCCTTCCTTTTCTTGTCTCTGAGGCTCTCCAAAAATTGCTTTGACACCTAGAGCTGAGGTTTCTGGACAAGAAGAGTCTTTTTTGTGCATCATGGAGAAGATGGCACTGCCCAGGACCTGTGTAGCTGGCATACTGCAAAAGGCCTATGATCCAGGAAAGATGTCCCCTGGGGACCACATATCCAGCCCCACTGCCCTTCAGGGCCAGGATCCAGGCCTCTGAGGAGCCCTTGGGGCAAAGCTGCTGGGCCAGTGGTACTCTGAGGGGCAATGGCAGAGGGATCGAGGGCACGGGAGTCCAAGGGGAGAGCAGGAAGGGCTGAGGACATGGCGGGCAGCTGGCCTGG
Organism: Sciurus carolinensis; assembly: GCF_902686445.1. Classification (NCBI taxonomy): domain Eukaryota; kingdom Metazoa; phylum Chordata; class Mammalia; order Rodentia; family Sciuridae; genus Sciurus; species Sciurus carolinensis. The sequence goes on from NC_062224.1 coordinate 85,623,027, forward strand.
ATGGACAGTGCCTGGTGGGAGTGGGCTCCAGATGAGAGGAGAGGGACAGACAGCAGCTGGACCTGAAGGTTTGATGCCAAAGCAGACATTTTCCTCACACCCACCCGCTGCTGTAAAAATAGCTGTGTATCTGTTTTTGCATAAGATTTTGATAATATATACAGACCTTTAGCTGAGAGTCACTGTGCCTCGCCTCTGTCATGTACTACGGGTCCTGATGCTCACCCAGGACTCCCAGGAGGGCTCTAGAAGATCAGGTCCCCTGCTTCATCATCCAGTTGACCATGAACTCGGTTTACCACCTCAGAAAGCATAGCATGTGGGCAAGTCCAAGCTGTGGGCCTGGTTGTCCCAGGTCTGCTTCTGAGCCAGGCTTGCTGCCTGGATTCAGTGTCCAGAGCTGTTCTCGGGGTAACAGGGCAGAGCAGAGGACCGGGTCCTTGATGGCTGTATTAGGCATGTTCAGGGGATGCTCATTCCATGACTCTTCCTAACTGTGGGCTCAGGGCCAGCTCCCCACAGCAATCATAGGCCCAGGAAGGGAAGAGGAGGGACCACGTGGGAAGCAGCGCCCACACCAGACCCCAGGGTACACTCTCAGAAGGTGTGAGCTGAAGCTAAGCCTTTTCTCCCTGTGCCTGTTGGGTGCTTGGTACTAGCTAAATGCTTTGGATTGCTTTGGCTCATCCTTCAATTCTGTGAGGTGGATACCCATATTCTCTCCATTTTGCCCATAAAGTTTGAACCACAGAGATTAACGTCTATGATCACACAAATAAAAAAGGCAGAGAGCGCAGGTCTTTAGCCTCTAGAGCTCCTTCTGATAACAGATCCTCCTGCGCACCCCTTCCTCCAGTGAAATGACTGGTGATGGTATCTCAGGAAAGCACTAGAAACCTAATAGAACCAAACAATATCTCCCAATCGTAAGGCTTCAACAGAACCTGTCACCTTAGAACCCTTCCTACCAAACTTCAACGCGATTTAGTCAGAGAAAAAACCCACTCCCTTCTGTTTCCTTCCTCCGCGCTTCTGGCGGATTCTGCCCAGGCCTGGGATGATGTAATCGTTTCTCCGGTGCATCTGAACTTGATGCGGGGGCACAGCGCCATCTGGGGGTTGACAGCTTCCCACGTTCTCCCGCTGCTCCAGCACCGGGAAAGTGCTCTGGGGATCTGCAGAATACAACCTGGGACAGGAAAAGAAGATGGGCGGACGGGACGGGGAGCCTGCCCCACCCTACGGGACTGTTTCCGGGGTCCTCCTCGCGGTCTTGGAGGACCAAAGGAGAGCGCTAGGCACGCAGCAGACGCGTGCGCTCAGGACCTGTTCTGTTGCTGGAAGGGAACGGTACTCGCTAGGACCGCGTTTCTGCTGGTCATGCTCACACCGCCGCCCACCTGCTCGGTTCTCACGGGCAGTCACCGGCTTTCCCTCCCTAAAACCCAGGGGGGAAAGCTGGAGATGTTTTATCCTAACCCAGCGTATGAACTTCAAAGAAAGCAAATGACTTGTCCAAGTTGATGAATCCGGACTCAAAAGCAGGTCCCCTGACGACCAGTTCAGGAGAAGCGACGACTCAGCTCTGCAGCGCCTGCCTGTAGTCACTGTCCTCACGCCTCCGGTTCCACCCCGCCTGCCCCACACCTCCAGGAAAAGTGCCCATCCGACCCCTTCTGTCCCCAGGAAACTCCAGGGCTGGGACCAAGGGCTCCAGTCTGAGTCCGGATCTCCTCCTCACTCACTCCTCTTCAAGAAACAAAAGCTCTGGGCAAGTTTCACCCAGGAGCATGCTTCTGGAAGACCAAGATCGCCCCTCAGGGGCTGGAGAGCCGTACACTGCCCACTGCGGTTCTCAGCTCACTGGCTGTCTGCGGGAGGCCTGTCTCTGGTCAGCCCAAAGTCAGGCCGAGTGCCTCCTGGGCTGCAGGCCTTGCCCCCGCACCTGTGCCGCATCTCTGGGCTCCCTCCTCCAGCCCCTAGATCCTCCTCCCTCAGCCACCTCTGCTTTCACTACCAGCCCCCTTGAAGTTCTGCCTCTCTGCTCATTATTCTTTCGTGGGAATTTGTGGTTTTGCTTTTTGCAGTGCTGGGGGTCATATCCAGGGCCTCAGGCGGCGTTTTATTTGTTGTACTGGGGCTTGAGCCCTGGGGCTTGCTAGGGATGTGCATCCCCAGACCCAGAGGCATCATGTTTTGTGTAGAAACACCTCTCCCCATCTGGGCTTCCTAGACTTGTCCCCCTTAGAGCGCTCAGTGTTCCCTTGCAACCTAGCAAGATCCTATTCGCACCATGGGGGTACCCCAGTCCTTCAGGTCAGTGACCTTCCCAGCCCTTTTTATCTTTCTGGAGTGCCTGACTGGTTCTCAGGGGTGCTAGCTGAAGAACAAGGTGATGGGAAGGGACAGTGACAGCTCCGGGCTTCGCTCCACCCTGCTGGGCCTTTCTTACTCCCCTGATGATGAGCCTTTTGAGATGGGGTCAGAGGTTAACGTGCTTTGGGAGAGATGAAAAAGTATTTCCCTCATTTAAAGAACCCCAGTATGTGACAGGGTCCTCTGCTCAGAGCATGCAGAAGTCCCACTGTCAGGGTTTCTCCTTTTTTCTTGGAATTCTTACCTCCAATGTGTTGCACAGTTTAAACTGGGGATTGCCACACCTTCCACCTGCCTCCACTCTAAACTATAAAATAACTTCGCATGGGTCCCGGGCTGTTGACTCAAGGATAATTCATTCTGACTGTCATGGCCTTACATAAATTACACCATTTTCTCTGGGAAACTCAGAAGACTGATCCTGCACATCTCCTCTGCCTCCCAGCTTTGGAGTAGAGGAAGCTGGGCTCCAAACCTCAATGACCTGGTCATCCTCTCTCCTGCAGGGTGAAGGCAGAACCACTCTGTGGACCCTGCTGCCACCCCTTGGCCCCAGAGCAAAAGCAGATTTGCAGCTGGAGCCCAGGTCTGTCCCCCGTGTCTGGGTCAGGTCCAGGGAAACTTGTGAGCCCCTTGACGATCTCACTGAGAAGGGGGAAGCTGCGAATGCAGTGGGACAGAATTCTGCCTAAGCACATCACTGACCCTGGCCCCAGAGCCCTGGCCCAGGACTCCTGCCTTCCAGGCTGTGTGACAAGAGGTAATTCTCCAGAGTACGTGTGTGGCAGAGGGCCTGCAGCATGGTCAGCACAAAGGCCCTCTCCGGAGCCCAGCTGGGCTGCAGGAGCACAGGGTCTAACAGCCTGAGGGGTAGGGCAAGAGAGCAGGGCCTGTGGCCACACTGAGCTTCAGGAACTGGGAGGAAGGCACTGGGAAAATTGAGGGGACATTGGGTGGTGGTGGCTTTGCCAGACTGAGCTGACACTACCTCCACTTGAATTAAAAGCAATATGCCAGACTTAGTGGCACACACCTGGAATACCAGGGAGGTAGAGGCAGGAGAATTTCAAATTCAAGGCCAGCCTTGGCAACTTAATGAGACCCTGTCTCAAAATAAACTAGGAAGGACTGGGATGTAGTTCAGTGGTTAAGTGCCTCAATACCATCCAAAACAAAAACAAACAAAAACCCCTATAAAACTGGGCTGGCCAGTTTGGTAGTAGAGCATTTTCCTAGCATGTACGTGGCCCTGGGTTCCACCATTAAAAAAAAAAAAAAAATCTATAAATCTCCCTTCTCTGGTTCTGTCTCCAGAAAAGTCTTGAGAACACAAGAAAGCCAGAGGCACAGCAGGGGAAGATGGCCAGACAGCTCCAGGTACCTGCTGCCCCTCCCAGATTGCCTCTTACAAGCAGCCTTCATGGGAGAGGGGGAAACAAGGTCACATCCCTCACTGCGTGGCTCAGTGGGGGCTCTGACATGGGCCTGGGGGACCTGACATCTTCAGGGTCCCTTGATGACCAAGCAGCTGACAGAAGCACCCTGCTCCAGTCTCATGGATGCCATCATCCCTCCATTTGGCTCCTAGTCCTAGGACTTCTGATCAGGAAGGAAAGACAGACTCAGTTCCATTTACGTAATATTTCACCCTTATGACAGCGGTGAGGTGTTATTCAAGTTCCACAGTTGAGGACACTGGGGCATGTAGACCTTCAGAGACATGCTCAAGGTTTAGGAGTGGGGTCTGAATTTGAATCTACGTGGATGGGGGAGGTGCCTTTGCACAGTTGATAGCGTCTCGGGTGTTCCAGAGGTCTGAACCCGGACAGCAAATCTCTGCAATGCAAGTGAGGACCTGCTTTAAAGCTGCCACCAGATCCACCTCACTGGCTTTGGGACCCAGCTCAAGGACCCCTCAGCCTGGGGTGGCTCTGCCTGGGATGGGCCCAGCGGTGCTAACGGAAGATGTGGATGGGCCCAAGGATGCCACCAACAAGATTTACACCTTTACAGTTTTAATCCAGCAGGCCACAGCCCTGGCCAGTGGGGCAGCCATAGACAGGGGCTACTGCCAGTTGTTGATGGAGCCTCCCATGGTCCCCACCCCAGCCCAAAGTGGGCAAACTGCAGGGTCCCTACCTTTTTGGTTGGGATCCCAGGAACAGAAGGACTACTTGTAAGCAGGGGCTATGACCCAGCTTGTCATTCATCTCTCCTCCTTGCCCCTAGTGAAAACAGTCCACCAGTCCCAAGCCCTCCCCATCACCCCTCATTCATGGCTGAGTTCCAGTTCAACTCCTGTTCCACTCCTCTGGGGCTCTGTCCTTGGTGGGGCCCAGGGTTTGGCTTGGTGTGGGGCCTGGTGACTAGAAGACCTGTGCCATCCCCAGGGCTGGATGCAGGTACAGGATGGAGCATCTCCCGAAGTTGGTATCTTTGAAGGGGCAGCAGAGACATGGCTGGTTCTTCAGGCTCCTGGGTAAGAGGGCTGTGGTGGCATATAGGGGGGAGGGGCTGAAAATCAAGAAGACAGGACGAGGGTCAGTGAGGTCACAGGACAGGAAGTGAAACTCCTCCCCCCAGAGTATGAAGGATCCATGGGGAGGAGCTGGTCTGGAGGTTTCCAGCTAGAGGTGGAGGAAGTCTGGGAGAGGGAATCCCCAGTGAGAGGCAAGGGAGGTTCTGGAGAGAGCTCAGGGGCACACTGGATCAGGGGCTCCAGGTTGCTCACTTACCAGCAGGGTTGTAGATTGGGGGCCCAGCTGGGTAGAGAGGATACTGGGGAGCAGGACCACTAGGCGGATACATGAAGCCAGGCTGTGGGGGTGCAGGGCCAGCTTTGGGGTCCGGGGGATATGGATATACTGGCTGCACTGGGATGCCTGTCATTGGAATCTCCTGCCCTATATGGGGGACAATGATTAGCATTCAGAGTCCCACCTCCCAAGAGAAGCCTCTGATCCCTACCCAGGAAACCAGATAGGCACCCTGGGGCTGACCCTCTAGCAGGCTCCAGGCTGGTCACCTGTGGCCTTTGTCTCCCAAACCCTGCTTAACAGAGTTGAGTAGGGGGCTGCACACATGGCGCTCCTGGTCAACCTGTATTTTGCAAGATGGCTCCCCTAAGCAGGTGTCAGAGGCCTCATGAACTGGGTAGATGGGCAGGGAAATGCCCCACTTAGCCATGACCAGGCAGCTCCAGGAGCTGGCATCTGATGTCCATCACAGCTGCCACTAAGGGGGTCCTCCCCAAGTCCTTCCCTTCCATACCAATCTCCCACATGGTGTCACTATCCCCATGTCATTCAAAGTTGGACAAACACACAGTCACATGCAACACTCAGACACACATTCCACTGTACACTGGAGCACACCCAATCGATGCTCACCACTTACAGACCACATCCTATGCTCTTCCTGAGTCTCTTGCGTACACAGACCTACAGTGCACTCCCCGCTGTTGACAGACTGCACTACTGTGCACAGCTGAATATTCATGTTTATGCACCAACATGGACACAGTCCCACATTCCCACATGCGCCAGGCACATTCTAATTCTCATGGGCTTACAAGTGTGTTTCCAGGTTTACTCACTGCCAGGAGAATTCATACAGAAACGCACACCACCGCAGAATTCATTAATCCTTGACCTCTCTGGTGCCCACCATGGGGCTCAGCCCAGCCTACCTCACGTCCATTTTGCCCAATAATGTGCATACCTTCAAATGGGCTCTGGAGCTGCTGGCGGCGTCGGTACAGGTAGCAACAGGAACAGAGGAAGCAGCAGATGGTGGTAGCAACCACAGCAACAAATAGGATCACAGCAGAGGCGATGCCTGCTATGGTCTTGGGACTTTAGACAAAGAACAGGCCCGCTCACCTTCCAACACTTGCAGGAGGGAGTCCTCATCATGCTGGCTCCAACTCCTGGCCAGCAGGGGGCTACAGCATGCTAAGATTTGGGGTTCCTTGCGGGATTCTGCCCAGTCCTGTGGAGTAGATCTTAGGGACCTCCATTTCCCAGAAGGCTATGCTGCTTGGTTGGCTAGTGTGAGGCATGCTGGGATTTGTAGTGTGCCCCTCCCCCAGGGCTTTTACATATACAACTTAATTGATTAGACTTACATGTTAGCCGTTAAAGCGGCCTTAGGAAATAAGCTACAGCGGTTTCGTTTTTTCTAACCTCACTTCAGACAATCTCCTTACATCTGTTCTATACATTCGCAGTCACCTTCAAGAGGGAGTTTGAATACCACTAATTTGGGGCTGAGGAATAGCTCAGTGGTAGTGTGCTTTAGGCTCAAGGTTGGGTTTCATTTCCAGCATCACAAAAAAGAAAACCACTAATTTTGGCAGTCCCTTTATTTTATGTAGCGGAAACAATGATCCACAGAGAGCAAGTGTCTTTCCCCAATCAAGAAGTAAGAAGTAGCCCTGGAAATCAAACCCAAGCCTCTAGCCTTTTTACCAGAGCATCCGCGAAGCTGCACTGCTCTGGTGCTAACCCTGAACAGTAGCTCCGCAGGATCCGGGAGGACCAAGAGGACCGATCCAGAAGGAACCTGAAACACTCGCCCCAGCCCAAGCCTGTGACGCTAACAAGCCTTTCTGGAGTTCCCACATCAGCCCTAACCAGCCAGCTGTGTCTCCAAGCTGAAGTCCTGGTGACTCCAGTGAGCTAAGAATGTGGAGGTGCACAAAGGCAGAAGGCAGGAGGCCTGTTGAGAGGATGGAGAAGGGGATCCGGGAGAGGGGACAGGCGGGAGCTCACCTGAAGGCCAGGCAGTGCTTCTGTTGCCTCTCGGTGATAAGCAAGGTCAGGTCCCTGCAGCAGTACCGCTGGTAGCAAGTCCCGCAGCAGAAGGTGAAGAACTCGCAGTTAAAGCCCGGATGCCAGGAGCCATTCCGGTCCAGGTACCACAGGCAGTCCTCGCCGGCCAGCGCTGCGGGCAGGGGTGGGGGCGCCAGTGGCCACCCGGCCAGTTCAACTCCACCGCCCTTAGCCCCACGCCCCTATGGTCTCCAGCCCCCTGGCTCCCGGAAGCTAGGGTTAACTCTTGTCCCCACCTGAGGGTCTCAGCTTCGGAACCCCGGAGGCCTCTCCCTGAAGCGGAGCCCGGTGCCCAGGGCCAGTGCCCACCGCCCAACCTCCCGGCGCTGTCTCCCTCGCTGGGAACCCCGCAGGATCCAGGGCGCGCCGACAGCCCGAGGGTCTCCAGGGAGCCGGGGCCGCGGCCCGGGGTCGGCTCCTCCCCTTCCCCGCCTCATCCCACCCACCCGCGCCCCGCTTGCCCTCCCTTACCCAGGGGAGCCCCCAGCACCAAGAGGGCGATCGCGGCGAGCGGCGCGGCCCCGCGGAGCCCCGCGGGCGGCATGGCGGAGCTTGAGCGCGGCCAGGGCCCGGCCGCCCAGAAAAGGGACCGCAGGAGGAAAAGCCGGCCCGCGGGAGCTGCGGCGGGCCCTGCCCGCGGCCAGGCCCGGGCTCCTCTCCCACCTCCTCGGGGGCGGGCCCAGGCGCCCCGCCTGCGGCAACCCAGCCCGCGCCGCAGGCGCACCGCCCAGGGGCCCACCCACCGCGACGCCCACCCAGCCCGGCTCCGGAGCCCGGCCCCCTTCACCCTGTCGCTGGCACCGCAGTGGCTCCTGCCGTCGGAGCCACCATGGGCACAGCTGGCAGCTGAGCTCTACAGCCAGGGAGGCCTGGCTGTGTCCTGGGCCCGCCCTCCGCCTGAGTCCAATCATCATCTCGGACCCTAGAAGCCCTGATCCTGGTGCCACCTCCGAATGTCCAGCACATGGGCCAACCCTGGAGGGGCAGTACCGGACCTTCCCTTGTGCGGGACGTCCTCTGCCCTAGTGTCCAGTCCGGGACGTCCTGCGGGCGGAGTAGAGGGGAAGAGGCTGGAGTCACCCCGCCCCCGTTCTCCGAACACAGGCACCCATTGAAAGGCAATTCAGAGAAGCTTTGTCCCCAAGGGTGCCCACAGGCCTGGACACTGGCAGCTGCGCTGGTTCCCTGAGATGGCCCTTCCCCCTCTGAATGGACAGCGCTCTCACCATGGCCTCACCAGCATGAATGGCAGGTCCATGGATGGGGCCTGTCAGTTAAACACTCTTCACAGTGAAAACCCTTTTCAGGGAGCAGGTCTGCAAAATCACTGCACTACCAAGAGAGCCTGAGGAAGGCCACGGTTAACTACAGGTGAGGACAGTGTTCAGGGTGGGGGAAGTCAGTCTCCCAACACCAATGACTGTGTTCAGAGCTTGCAAGAGCTTCCCTGACTGGAAACTACCCATCAAACCTACCTAATCCCCTCCACGTACAGCCCTTCCACACTTGAACATCTAATTTACCTCATCTGATCTTTCCACAACTCCATGAGCTAAACCTGGTTGGTAGATGTTATTATTAATTCCATTTATAAACAGAGAAACTAGGACTAAATAAGCAAAAAGACCTGCTTCAGGTAATACAGCCAGTAAATGGTGGCGGCAGTATCAAGACACAAGTCTTCTAGATCAGGGTGGGTCCTTTAATCCCAGTAGCAAATGGTGCAGCCTTTCTGACGTACTGGGGTGAGGGCGGCAGGGCAAGTCATGGAAGGCTCAGAAGAATCGGAATAGGTTAGGGAAGGCAGTGGGGGCAGGGGTGGCCCCACCCCTGACCTCCATGGGCCCAGGTACATTCCCCTGGGAGAACTGGAATAAGAGAGAACAACTTCCTGCCTTAGGAAGCTGCCAGCGGGCCAATGGGCTGACAAGAATATGAACTCACACAGGACACAGTTGTAATTGCAGTGGCCAGGGACAAAGAGACACATTTTAGAACTCACTGCCACCTACACAGTGTACCCATGGCTATCTGTCTCCTCTTTGCTACACCAGGAACTCCATGAACACAGGATCGTGTGGCCGTGTTCACTTATTCCCCAGTCCTGGCCACATGTGGGTGGTTGTTGGTTAATGACCCTCAGAAGAAAGGTCATCTCTCCTGTCCAAGGTTAACTCTCCAGGTGTGCTCTTGACCTCATCTGATCTGTCTCTACATTATTCCTTCTTTTGGAGGTCTTCAGTTTCTTCCTCCTTACCAGCTATTTTTCCCTAGGAAAATGAAAACTCAAGTCTTTCTTGTTAAAAGATAAAAATGAAATCCCGTGCTTCCTGACATTCACTCCTGTCTAACTACTTTTCTGCTGTTCTCCTTTTCTCTCCAAGCTAGTGTTCCCCTAGGTTGGTTGGCACTGGTTGACACTTCAGCTCATGATGACACCTAGCTCTCACCAACATCATCAGTGATTTTCCAGCTACAAAATTCTAGGTAATACAACTAAAAAGAATAAATAATTTTTTTTTAATTCTAGGGAAAAAATTCAGTCCATGAGCTCATCCCATTGTAAAGATGAGGAAACTGGATTGGAAGGAGTTAATTCTTCCAGCTCACACTGCTGTTGGACTTTCTCAGGTCCTTGGTCTCTACCACCTGTCCTATTTACAAGTCTCAAAGGCTTAGGGCTGTGTGTTTCTGAGTATGTACTCCAGGAAACTATGATGCCCATCCTTATCCCTAGCAGAAGTCTGCACGGCTAGTCAGGATGTCTGGAATTGGGGAAACCAGGAGGAGGAGGAGAAGAGCTGGGATCATACCTGTGAACCAGTTTGGGCTGGCCTGGGGCTGTAGTCCGAGTGCTCTACGGAGTCACCTCTCTCCTGAGTTGTAAGACCAGTTCAGGGTCCCCCAGCTCCTTCCATTATCCTCCCCATGGAGCCTGGGATCCAGCCTGAAATTTGCTGAGCTCCTCCTGACCCTCCCTGGCCCTGGACCCTAGGGCCTCCATTCCTGAGGCTTCTGTCTTACCCTGCTAATCTGGCCAGCAAGGCTCTTGTCTTCTGTCTGGCTGTGGTAGTTTGATTTGAGCTGCTCTGAGATAAGGAAATTCCCTTCTCCTAATTCCTGCCTCTGGTCAGTTTGTTCTTTCTCCAGAAGAGCAACCAGGCTACCCTCCTCCTGGCTGGGCCTCTGGCAACCCAACCTTGTGCACAGGTTACCATACATTTCTTCCCACCACAGGACCCTACAGTCCTTCCTTCTGTCCGAGTTAATCTGTCACGTCCTCCCTAGAGAGACTTGGATATCGTCTCCTTGCAGTACACAGCTGGGAGAGCACCAGGAACTTGGCTAAGGTCTTATGGCTGAGCTGGGGACTGAAGGTCTTCTGCTTCCACTGCTCCAGCATAAACAAACATCTCTCCTCAACCAGAACGTTCTTCCTGGTGTCTAATCTTTCTTGCTATAAACGACTGGGTCTCCTGTGTTTGTTCTCTTGGTAGGAAGGACCTGGGGGTGAAGAGTAGGTGAAGGACAGTGGGGATCAGCCTCCCTGCCACCTGCCATTGGTAAGAGGGGTCACTCTTTCCCCAGGAGTTTTTACCATGCCTTGGCAGGAGTGCCTCTCTGTATGCCAGGCTCTGGCTCTTTTGCAACATGCCCAGTAGTTTGGGCAGAACCAAGGCAGCAAGACAGGAGGGGGTGGCCAGGCTGGCTTGGGTGGCAGGTGTGAGCAGCCCCCTTTTCAGGCACACCCTGGTGGCTGTGGGGGCAGCAGTCCTAGGCAGCCAGGACCTGGCCTCAGGAGTCTGGCTCAGGCTCATTGTGGGGCGTATGGGGAAGGCCAGGTTATCTTTAAATGGCATCTTACTCAGTCTGTAGCTCTGCCAGCTGGGCAGGGTGGGGGCAGACAAATGTTATTTTGGGAACTGAGGATAAGAGAGGAAGAAGGCTGTTTACAGCTCTCCTGTCTGTCCCTACTCCCTCTCCTGGGAAGAGTTTGGGGCCATAGGCCTCAATGCTCCAGCTGGCCCTTCTTGCCCTGGAGCCTGTTTCTAGCTTCGTTTTACCATCTATACAGGTAAGAACTGTTGAATTTACAGAGGTCCAGGGTCTTTCTGTCAGATCAGTTGAATAAAGACAGGCTTCTGTGTTGAGAATTCTATTAGACTTGAGGTTAGACTAATAGCTAAAATTACTACTTACTATGAGGCAATACTACAAAGTACTTTGTATCGTATTGACTTTATTTAAAGTTCACAATCATTCCATGAAACAGATACTAATATTATACCTGTTTTGTGAATTAGGAAGTGGAGACAGAAAATTTAAATAGCTCCCAAAGTCACCTAGCTGGTAAATGACAGGATTCAATCCTAGTTGGGTTCCAGAGCCCGAGCTCTGAACCACTAACTAGGTGAGTCCTGCTTTGCCTCTTCCTGGCTCTGCAAGTTTGGTGAAACCACTCAACCCCTCTGGTCTTGGTTTCCTCATATGGAAATAAACTATGCTTCAATCGAATCTTCTAGAATCCCCAAGTCAGAGTTAACAGAAGCTCTGACCCAATCTGTCTCTCCCTGCTCAATGGGAAAAGAGCTATTCAAGTTCACATAGCAGGGCACCGGCAACTGGCCTTGCTTCTGTGCTTTTGCTAGTGAAACTCTGTCAGGGACGAGGAAGGGAGCTGGAGAAGGGTACGAGGTCAGGTGTGACTTTGCAATCACAAAGTCAAGTGTGGAAGAAATATTTTTTGACTGAAATAAATTAGGCTGATTCTCTATCCTACTACTGTTACGGATGAAAAAACCTAGACAAACCCTCTAACTTCACTTGCTTAGCTGACTTAAAAATCACTCATTTTGGAGGTCACACAGGTGGGCAATATAGTGTCAGTTTCCCACTAGCTTTGCTGTACACGACATGCCTTTGCCGTGTGGGTTTTGATAACGGTTGCCCAGGTTACGCTTTGTGCCTGAATGTTTTGCTTCACTTGGGTCTGCGGAGGTCCAGTGTAACTGGAATGGGATGAAAATGGTAGTCATCGCTCCTTTTGTGGTGTCTGTCTTCTTTTTTTGCCTTAACCTTTGGATCAGATTTTGCTTAGCTCTGCATGTAGACATATTTGATCATGTGAAAAATGTTTCATCCAAAATTAACACAGGGTTAACTTGACCTAGGCTTGCCTAGACTTTCCCGCTTCAAAGCTAAAGACACCTACCAGTTGCCATGATGGGAAAGACCACACCATGAAAGAAAAAAAGTGGCATCTGAGTTCCTAGAAGAAATCCACGTATTCTACCTTCCCTTTATTAGCCTTCCTCCCCCTCATCATCCTATCCTATATGGTAATCCTCAGCCCTCTTGGAGTTGAGAAGCTGATTTGTGAGCAATGCACCCTCTTCTCCATTCTTTGACCACTGAATAAAGTCTTTTTTCCAACACTCATCTCTGGGACATTGGTTTTTCTGTGGGATGAACTTCTGAACCTGGATTTGGTATCATTTACTTCCCCTTTCAGGATTATGAAAGGTCCTGGGGTCCCACGAAGTATAAAATACTGGTCTGTCTAGGCCTTAGTCCACACTGGATCTGCTGACACTGGTTCTGCTCATCAGCCTGCAAGCCCGTGCACAGAGGCCTTTGCAGGGACTCCATGCAGTCTTCTTCCCAGAATTTCCTCACCAGGTGTTCTGCCAGGACCAGAGCAGGGTTCTCACCACTCGTAGGCCCTACAGATTTTTCTGCCCTCTACTTGTCTTTTGTCTCCTTTGTTTTTCTCTCCCCCTCTTCTTCCTGGACCCTGAGCCCAATCTCAGTTCATAAGAGCTCTCACCAAGGGTCCAGGGTATGGCTTCCCTCAAATCATGCTGTAAAAACAGCTAAGGCAAGGAACTGTGAAGAACTCACATACATTCTTGGATGAGTGGAGGAAAAAACACCTAGTGAAAAATATATCAATGATTTATGTCATCACTTAGCCACAGAAAAACTGCTTGAATGGCGGGAGCTGGGGCTGCCATATTACTGTCCTGTTCCCCAGGTAGCTGCAGCCCCTTCTTCAGAGTCAGCCTCCCAAAGGCTCACCACGACCCCGATTTAGCAGCAACAGCATCTGTCAAGCTGAACTGAGTCACAGTCAAATTCAGCCAGGGAGTCTGAGTCAAATGAAGCTCCCAGCTCTGGGGGTGGAGGGTAGGAGGGGACACTTCTCACCATTTCAGGTGTTTTCATCAAGTCAGCTTTAATTCTAACCACAACCCAGTGAGGTAGGTATTAGTTCTTCATTGTACAGATGAAGAAACCAAGGCTTAGAGGGGATGTCACCTGCTTCCATTCCCAGCTATGTCATCATGCCAAGTTAAAACAACGTAAGACTTGAAGGGACATCCTGGACCTTCTGGCCAGGCCTCATAGTTTTTCTTCCCACAGCAATTTGCTACAAAATCATGTATTCCACACACAGGCATGAGACCTTTCAAAATTTACAATTTTAGGAAACCAGTACTAATGCCCTCCTTTTCTCACCTCATCAAAAAAGGAAAAATATTGGAACGTGAGATTCTTTGTTAGATGATGTTGACCTATCCCATCTGTCAGGGAAAGATAAACAGTTCACAAAATTTGGAATTTTATTAACAATTACTTTTGGCTGCTTTGCTGCTAGAATCCTGGTAAAATATTAAGACCTAGTCTAAATCCCTGTGAGAATGAGAGCTTTTTCCATGAGAGATATGACAGCTACTTGAATGTCCAGCCTCCGGTTGGGCACTTCTGCTGATGGGGAGAAACGCACTGTAACCTTGCAAGACAACCCACTGCGTCCCCGATCAGTTAAGAAGCCCCACTGATGCTACCTGCTGACATTTCACTAATCCCTTTCTTCCACTCCAGCCCGCTAGCTGAGACCAGGCTCTGGGATCTCCCACCTGGAGCTGCTACCAGACTCCATTTCTACCTCCCTTCTCCCTCCTTTTCCACCCAGGGTCTAAATCATCCTGGTCATGTTTGGAATGACACCAAAAACACTTATCACTTCTCTGCTTAAATCCTTAGGTGGTCTCACAGCTTCTAAGGAAAGCAGGCCTTGCAGGACCTTTCACCATCTGGCCCTCACTTGTCCTTCCAGTTTCATTTCTGGCCAAGACCCCCATGAGCTCCATATTTACATCCCTATATACAGGCCCTGCCCCTGGGGTTGGACTGGACCCTGAGCCGTGCACACGCTAGGCAAGCTCTCCAGCCCCACCATCATTACACAATGGGTTAACCTGTAGTTTGGTTAGTTGGTCTTCAGTCACCAACTTCTCTATCTCCTTAGTTCCTTTTCTATGTCCAGGGTTTTTTGTTTTTGAACCCAGGGCCTGGCCCAAGTGAGATAAGAGCTCTATCACTAAGTTACACACCCAGCCCTGTCCAGGTGATTTTATCTAGTTAACAAAACTAAAGGCTGCAAGGCCTCACTTGCTCTTTTGCTCATAATGAACTGTTACTTTTTCATCATTCTTATTTATCTGCTTTTAAGTCATTGACTGTAGGTCATGCTTCCTAATGACTGACTGCTTCCTTGTTGGACTCATCTGCTTTTCAGTCTTTTAGTGTTTCCATCTTCCTTTGTTTCCACCAACAGCTCAACCAACTCCTGGGAACCCTAGTGTCCTAGCTGCTGCTCACCAGGCAGGAACCTGATCTCATTATTACCTCATGGGAGTTTTCTTGATCTTCAGTTCCTTCTAACCGGGTAGTTCAGTCCTTTTCAGATCAAAGCTAGCTCTGGCCAAAAGACAGAAGATAAAATAGGAGCTAAGAGTTCAGCTTCCTGTCATACCTGGTCTCCAACAGATATTATTCTTGCTAACACTAAACAGTCTTTCTAAACTCTTTAACCGGTTGGGAATATCTAGTCTGTGTTCCTGCTGTAAAAGTTAAATGATCTGGAAATATAAGGAAGTACCTGCACACGGAGTCAAAAACTCTCCACTCTCAACCAAAGCTGTCTGTTGGCAAGGGCTCCCCACAAGGGACACTAGTGCCCTTTTCTCAGGACTCATTTTCCTAAGTTCATTTGTCCCGTAATGGTTAGTTTGAATTGTCAACTTGATTGGATTGAGAGATGTCGGTGATTAAGAGGCTTCTGGGCATGTCAGTGGGGGGGTGTCCAGGAATGACTGGCATGTGGGATAGCGAAGTGAAGTGGAGATCCTCCCTAAGTGTGGGCAGCACCGTCCAATAGGATGGTGGCTTGGATGGAATAAAAGTTGCAAGAACAAGGAAGCAGCAGTAAATGCAAGCTCAATCCTTCTTGAATGGGTTCTTGATTGCCGCTGGGATCACCTGAGGATATCAGACTCTCGCTTCTTCAAAAAGAAGCTTTCTTTCAAAGTGGACTGTCAGTGATTCTCCACGAAGTTCCAGAAGCCTTCAGTCTCTGACTAGGGAAGCACCGTTGATCCCTCTTATTCTGAGGTTTCAGCCTCTTGGACTGTGCAGTTACTGGTTCCTCTAGCTCTCCAGCCTGCAGGTGGCCATTGTGGACTATCCAGCTTCTGGTTGTGTAAGCCAATCTAATAAATCCCCAATTTATAGTCATACTTCCTGTTGATTGTTCTGCTAGAGAAATTTAACACCCCCGCCCCCCAAAAAAATCAGCCTGAGAACAGAAAGAGGGGAGCCTTGCCAAGGCAGTTATTACCACTTTTGGCACTAGACAGATTATTATTATTATTTTGGTACTGGGGACTGAACTCAGGGATGCTTTACCATTTACCCAGTCCTTTTTGAGACTGGATCTTGCTAAATTGCTAAAGCTGCTACTGAACTTGTGATCTTTCTACCTCAGCCTTATGAGTTGCTGGGATTATAGAGGTATGCTACCATGTATGGCTAATTTTTTAAGTTATCAGGCTCAGAAGGGGTCCATCACTCTCAGTTTGTGTTGGAGCCCCAAGCCTCTCAAATGCGCTGGCACAGGAGACCATTTTTTGGTGCCCAAATCAATAGTTGACTTAGTCTTTGGCACCAAATCCAGTTGATACTGCCTTGAGGTCAGCCACAGAGTGAGACTCCAAGGATCACACTGACATTTTCTGGACACCACTGGCCAGACTTGTCATTGCTTTCCATTATCAGTGACTCCAACTCCAGAGGGAGCAGCAGCAGCAGGGACAGAATATTAGCCTCAGAATCTGGTTGGCAGCAGACAACTGTGAACACACGCCCTCAGGCTTTTCAAAGATAGAAACTAAAATACCTTCCAACTCATCATGGATGCTGAACACTAGGGACATCTAGTGGCATGAAGTCATTACCAGTTACATCCTTAGGTTTCCATAAAAGTCCTTCGGAGTGAAAGCCCCATAATGGGGCTACCCCTTTTAAGAAGGGAAGTGCAAACTCATTTTATATATTGTTTCCTTTGACAACGTCACCCTAAAGAAATATTCTGTGGCTACTAAATATAGGGCACCAAATGTGTGTACTATCAAAGAAGGGGAATACTGGGCTTTACCTCCCTTAAGTATTTTTTTCATCTTCATTTACTCTCTGAACCCATAACAGACTAAAATCTAATTAAGGCATTGACCTTAAACTTTTTTTTTTTTGGTCGTGCTGGGACTGGAACCCAGGGCCTTGGGTAATTGCTGTACCACTAAGTTATGTCCCAAACCCTCTTTAATATTTGATTAAATAAGTCAGATCTCTAAGAATTATTTTAAGCTAAGTTTGACAAAACACACTAGAATGTCTAAATAGGCTCCATGCAATCCTTTTTTCTCCTCTACTTTTACTTCCTTCTAAAGGGAATAGAAGGCAGAGGTGCTGAGATACCTTATACCATGCAGACTAAGTTCATTTGTAAAGATTACTTTACTGTCCTAGAAAAATACACATTGCAAATTTGAGGGCTACAACTTAACCACTTTAAAGGATTCCTGAGGGACAAGGGATAACCTTTGAATATCATACTCTGGTAATGTGTGGTGGAGGCATATTAAATATAGTTGGGTCAGGTGGATTTTTTAAAAATCCTTTTTTTCTTTCTTTCTTTTTTTTTTTTTTCTAAAAAAGGGAAAACAAATTGCCATCTGTCTGGCTTATTTTGTGTGTGCATGTATATATAGGAACAGCTTGGGGGAGGGGTTGTGTCATGCAAGGAAGCAAAAACAAGACGATGACTTCCTTCAACAGAGGAGCCTCAGTGTTGTAGGAAGAAAGCAGGGAGGGAGGCTGCTGGAAAGGGCGTAGCATGTAGCTGCTCCTGCTTGTGCCTGCTGAGAACCCAGAGCATCAGTGGTCGAGGGCAGAAAGCTTAGTGATCTCTCAGGGGTTCCTATTTGAACACATCAGATATCCTATGAAAGTAGACAGGTCTGTTTTAGAATATAAATGGTAGTGACTTCCTGTGCTCCTGAGGTGGGGCAAAATAATCCATGAACACATAATCCTTCTGGGCACAAATGTTTCTGGATTGGCCAGCAGAGGACACTAGGAACAGAGGTGGGGGCAGAGTTGGGGATAAAAAGGCTCCAGAGATAGGATATCTTCATAGGAATTTTGAGAAATGTCCTTTGTTCCAGTATTCCTAGGTGATGGCACTGGTGAGCTTGGTCAAAGTCATTGTGAGTGTCACTCTGCAGAGGCCAAGGACCGAGGATCAGGAAGCCACTCTAGGTTGAGAAGAAAGTGCATCTCAAAGCCAGTGAGGGCTGCAAAATGATTTGTGGCTGGGCCAAAAAGAAGCCAATGTAGAAAGGCCCTCTTTTTAGATGCCGATGGTCTGTAGAATCCGCCTCTCATTGTCATTAAGGTGGCCTGAGAACATTATGTAGCATGGCTGCTGGGCAAACTGGCAGAGGAAGTCTGTGAGATATGCCTGGAGGGAAGAATAAGAATGGTGTTACTGAGGGCCCCCGGGGTCACTCATCTGCAGCAGTGTATGAACCACTACCAAGTGGTAGAGGCACTGGCTGACTTCTAAGCAAATGCCACCTTCTTGAGGGATGACCTTTTATATTCTTGGATCTAGTTTAGGTATAACCCAGGGACAAAATTTCAAAGGGAACCAAAATATTTCCACAGCTATTATCTCATGTTTTACCCCAAGGACCTTCACAACATAGCCTCAAGTAGCTGGATTATAATACTGGTATAAAATATTTGGTGAAACGTCCCACTCTCCCCAAAGCCCTTGACCACTCAGCAAGATACAACTCTCTCCCTTGAGGTTCCCAGGAAGAACTATGAATAGATCTGAGCCCATATTTCTGCTTCCATGGCTTGGGATATTGTCGCTTGCAAGAGCTCTTCTCTGGACACCCTCACCTGCAAATCAATCTGATAGAGAGGATCCTTCAAGGCATCGGGGTCATCTTCCTCATCATCCTCGTAGTAATCCTCCTCTGTTAGACATAGCCAACACAGGGCGGGTCAGGGCAGAGGCCCATGATCAGCCCTGGTGGTGATGCACCATTGCATGGCTGAGGCAGAAGCCCAAGGAACATTCCTTATAGGCCCGCCTCTCCCCTTTCCTGGGTACCCCATTCTTGGTACCAGTGTGCAAAGAAAGATATTTACCATGGCTCTCCTCTTCTCAAACTGCTTACCATATTTACTGGTAGCAAGAATGTCAGATAAAAGTTGGCCACCTAAACCATCTTCTTCTTCCTCCTCTTCCTCCTCCTGGTCCTCCCACATATCATTGGAGTCATCTGCTTGGAAATGAAAAGCAGCTAAAGCACATTCATGTATTCTCCCTTCTGAAACCCAAACAGGCCAGAACAGAGGGCTCTGAGGGTTTCTCCAAGGTGGCTTGCAGTCCCTAGTGGGAGAGAATCAAGGATGGCCAAACACTCCCAGTGTGAATGAAAGAACCAACTTCCAAGAAGGAAGGGTAAGACAGCCCCCTGGTTGTTTCCCATTCCCAGCTTCTGAGATTTAACAAGGCAGACCTGACAGTATCAGCCATAGAGTAGCCACTCAACACATATTTTTTTCTTTCTAAACCAATGAGTCAACAAACCAAATTGACAATTTGTAACTTGATCTGCCAGGTTAAAAGTCTCCTGGGAGTAAGGGCCTGGTGCACCTTGACTCCACTCTGCAGGATTGGCGTGGCGAGCAGCATTGGCCTCCATGACGTTGGAGAGCTCGTTGATAATCAGCTTTAGGATCTTGACCAGCAAAGGAATGTTTGTCCAGCGCTCTGGATCTGGGAAGGAAGGAAAAGGCTTTAAGTCAGACTGTTATTGGCTCACTTCTGGCAACGCCTTCATGCTCCCTATGGTGCACTCACCACAGAGTTGACCATCATTTCACCATCACTTTCCACCATCTCTGACTATATTTAGCCACCAAAGAATGATTTAACATTAAATGACTTTGTCCTGTTATAACAGTTCTGAAGTTGGGAGAGATTAAGAACTCAGGGACTGAAGGAGATAGTTTCTTGTAAGTATTAAAGTTCTAAAGCCAAATAATTGTACACACCACAGTACTAGAGTCCTCAGGACTTGCAAGATATCTTTGTAAGATTTTATGGGTTATTATAAACTTACAGTTAAAGCAGCTCTACCTAAAAATCACTAGAGAAAACCTGATAACAAAGACATGCTGAATATGTGTGTTCAGGTCTCAGAATGAACCTGGAAGCTGGGGATCCTTGGTAACTATTTTTGTCAATTTTCAACAACAGAAAGGAACCTTATATTCTGATCCATTGTTTGCCTATAGTTTTCGGCCTCCTCTTCTTAATTTTTAGTTTTTGGTACTGGGAATTGAACTCAGAAGTGCTTTACCACTGAACCACATCCTCAGCTCTTCTTATTTTTTATTTTGAGACAGGGTCTCACCAAGTTGCAGAGGGCCTTGCTAAGTCACTGAGGCTGACCTTGAACTTGCACTCTTCCTGTTCAACTTCCTGAGTCACACACATAGGCATATACCACCACACCTGGCTCTGCCTCTTCTTTATCTAACCCATCACTCGCAATTATGTTTTAAAAATATAGATCACAGGTCAGCATGGTGGTGCATACCTATAATCTCAGGTTGAGGCAGGAGGATTTGTAAGTTCAAGGCCAGCATGGGCAACTGAGTAAGACCCTGTCTCAAAATAAAAAATAAAAGAGTAGAGTGCCCTTGGGTTCAATCCCCAGTACTATAAATAAAATAAACAAATGAATAAAAAGCATCCTTAGGCTCTACGGAGAAGGGACCGGAGGGATGGCGGCATCACCCACTTTTGGCTGATTTAGAGCGGGTACGGATGCCCTCATCCATGCTGTAGATCTCTTCTCCCTTCACACGGATATCCTGTAGCCGTTTGTCATCTGCATTGATGCCATGCTGGAGCAGTTTACACAGTGCCACAGAGCTGGCAAGGAAGAGCCAGAAAAGATCAATCAGCCACCTATCTAGAGTCCACTCAGGAGACCAGTCATTATGTCCTAAGACAATGAAAATTCTGTTCACAACTAATTAGGAGAGACAAGACAGTTCAGCTGAAAATGGGATTAGAATTCATAAGATGGTCCAATGAGAACTGCTTTTCTTGAACAAAGACAGGTGGGCAAGCATCACAATCACTAACCACACTGTACAGTCAACAGGGTGATAAAAATCCAGGCAAGAAAGTCAGAAAGCCAGGGCTGGAAGGATTGGGTTTATAAAGGAGAATAAGCTACTAGCACTTCTTAGCTGGCTGAAGTGCCGGCAGATTTCAGAAAAATATTGTCTACCTGTGTTGACTGTATTTTGGGGATTTCGAGATGGCAGTCATTCAAACATACAGGTTAGCAAGAAAGAGAAAATGGAAAACAAGGGGTAATCGGGTATGTCAAACAAAAATCAATGGTGCAAGTCAGGGAAGGAAGAAATATGAGTAGGGGCAGAATACTCAGAGAAGATGAGGGCCTACCTGACTTTGCCTTCATATTGTCCATAGAACAGATGCTGTCGGCTCGTCCACTCAGCCATCACAAACTCGAGGGCAGGTTTTCCAGTAGGTCCTGGGAGACTACAGAGGAACTCCAAGAGAGGTTCCAGCTGGGTGTGTACCAGGTGAGCGAATACCATGATCAGAGACTAGGATATAACGAGAAGGACATCTGCTTCAGGGAAACTGATTTCACAGAGACAGGAGATGGAATGGCCCATCAAGAAATATCTATGCACTCACTGTAGGAACCACCCAAAAGGCAAGAGAACATGAAGTTTTTTTTTCATATTTCTTGGGCTATAAGAGACCTAATTTTACTTCTTTCTTGTTCTACAAGGATAACAAGAAGGTAAAACAACTTAGGGCCCACAAAATAATTTGTATCTCTAATACCCAGAGGATGGGAAAGCCCAGCTCCCCACTGTCCTTACCTGCATGACACTGAGTGTCTCTGCCTGCTGCATCTTACTGAGGATGGCACGAAGAATCTGGTCCAGATTTTCCCCAAGCTCCCGCCCTGCCTTGGAAATGAGGGTGGAGACAAGGCGGCCCACAAAGGCTGCAGTGAACTCTGAAGTGCGGGGGTCTAGGAGCTGGCTCACCACTTGCATCACGTACCACAGTCCATTGTGGCCTTGTTCATCGTGCCACTGGGCTACCTGCTCCAGCGTCACTGACACATAGGCCCGCAAGCACTCTCCACCGTTCTGGGGAGACAGAGGTGGCAAGTAAGATTAGCAACTAGGGGACAAAGGCCAGGAGGCCATTAGCCTATAGGAGCAAGTGTCACTCTGAGGTCTGTGCCTTATAACAGTTGTGACACTATAGGGTCTATGGTGGGCTCATTCCACTATGGTCAAAAATTTACTGTTATAAAGACACACGCATTATATAATTTTTTTCCTTTACCCAGTCAGGTATCTAAAAATGAATTTTTCTTTTCCTTTTTTTCCTGAGGTACTGGGGATTGTACCCAGGGATGTTCTCCCACAGAGCTACATCCCTAGACCTTTTCGTTTTTCATTTTGAGTCAGGGTCTTGGCTAAGTTGCTAAGGTTGGCCTCAAGTTTGTGATCCTCCTGCCTCAGCCTCCAGAGCAGCTGGGATTGTAGGTGTGCAACACTACTATACCCAGACTTAAAAATGCATATTTTTGACCACAAGGGACAATGGCCAAGCAAACTGAGTTTTAACCATTAAGATCTACCTCTGGTACTGAAAAAAAGTCATTTCTAAGATATAGCAATAATTAGGGGTCGTATAGGTCTTTATAGGAATACAGACAGACCTTACATAAACCACTGCTAGGAAATCTCCAAGCTGATGTATATCCACTGATAAGTTCCTATAATCTTTATAATCAAACTGCCGTAGTAAAGACCTGAAAAAGTAACCAACTAATCTAAGAAAATCAGAGAAGAATATTCAGGCATCCCTTACCTCTCTAGAGACCTACCACTTTGCTGACTTCATCAATAAAAGACTTTTTTTTTCCTTTTTGGTGGTACTGGGGATTGAATCTAGGGGCCCTCCCACTGAGCACATCCCCAGACCTTTTTATTTTGTATTCTGAAACAGGGTTTTGCTAAATTGCTGAGGATAACTTCAAACTTATAATTCTCCTGCTTTAGTCTCTTAGGTCTCTGGGATTACAGGTGTGCACCACCATATCCAGCCTCAGAAAGACTTTCTTAATGGCCCCAGATTTAGATGTCTGTAACCTCTTCTATAGCAGCAATGCCCAGATGCAGATGGCCAGGATGACTGGTGTGTAGACTCTAAGGTTATAACAAACCTTGTAGGTTGAACCCTTTCTGGATCTTCTGGGTAAATATGAAGTTGACAAACTTGTATTTTAAAAGCATGAAAGCATGTCAGATTTCTCAGTTTACTATAAGCCCATGGAAGGAAGATATCATTCTTCTAATCTCCATGTCTCAGATACCTGCATGGTGGCATTATCATCTGTGTGCAGGGTACACTGTGCCACAGCAGGGAAAGCTTGGCAGATGAGAAGCTGGGAAAGTGGAGGCTTTGTATTCCGTACTACTGTTGTCAGGATATCAATGGCTGTCTGAAGGGGAGAAGAGAGGAGAGTGAGAATTGCCTCAAGGGTGGGAGGTGCCCAACAATCAACTGCTTACTGGGTGGACCCATCAGAGCAATCCAGAGAAAACTCATTAATTTTTTTTTTTTTTTTTTTTTTGAGGTGCTGGGGATCGAACTCAGGGCCTTGTGCTTGGGAGGCAAGCACTCTACCAACTGAGCTATCTCCCCAGCCTGAGAAAACTCATTAATGAAACCAAGTTTCCAAAAGAAAAGAAACATCAGTACACAGTACTCAGCCTCCTTATGATGGCTCATTACTTTATTAGCCACAGGAGGGGGAGCAGCAGTGAATTGGACTGCCAGGTTACATACTTAATAGTGTTATGTAATGGTGGCACTCCAATCAATTCACTGAGAGTACCTCTGCAATAAGAGTCATTTTCTTAAAGACTCAGATAATCACCCACTGTCCTTAGGGGCAGAACAGCCCAGTAAAATTACCCCATGAATCTCCAATGCTATGGCTCGTTTCCTGTTAACTAGGTGGGATCTATGAGGGGCACTTGCAGATCTCTCTTCTTCTCTTTCCCAAATACACCAGCCTTGTAATCACTTACCGCACAGAGACCTGCGGGGATCTTGTCTGCTGGGGCCTGCATTATGCTGACCAGAGTGGGAATTAGCCTCATCTGCATTGGGCCCTGACAGGCTTCAATCTGAGACAGTTCCTTGAAGATGTCCTGAGCCAGCGAGGCGACGACAGGATCTAAAGTGGATAAGGCAAAATGGAAGTCCCCTGCCTGATGGTCTGCATCTGCTTCTGGCTTAATGATACCTATGTTTTGCCCTAATCTATATTAACTTCTGCAATGATGATATATCACATACCTGGGACCTAATGGGGACATATGAGTAATCTCAAAGAATAGGAGAGATGCTAAATCTCCAAGAGGCAGGGTATGTATGTTTTCATTAAGACAAGGACTAGTCATTAATAGCTACTACTAAAACAAAATTTGGCTTTTTTTCTGGGGCAAATCTTTTAGGGTTTTTTGTTCTTGTGAAACCTGGACTGACTGTGAAACCAAATGCTAAAAAAAAGTCCCAGTGATAGTTAAGAAGACAGGAAAATTTTACAAACAGCTCAGTGTCTTTCCCCTAGGTTCTCATATACTGAGGAGAAATCATGCATATCTCTTACAGGATGGCCATGACAAATAGGAAGAACTGTCAAAGTCATTCCTGGAGCAAAAAACAGAGCCTTTTGAAGAAATGGAACTTTAGTAGTTCAACCTACTTTACCTATATAATAAAATATTTCCCTCTATCTAGCATGCAAAAATATATGTGGTGCACCCTAAGGTGTATGTTAAAAATCAACTGTAGCATTATTTGTAATAGAAAAGAAATGGGAATAATCTACTGTCCATTAACAGACTGGGTGAAAAAATTATCATATAGCCATTTTATGAAATTCTATGTGATGACTGAAAAGAATGAGATATATCGGAGCATGCAACATGGAAAGCTCTTTGGGACATAGTTTTAAGTGGAAAAGCAAACCAAATAACATGATTATTATGATATAAGTAATTCTTATTTCTATGTATCTTTCTGAGCATCAATATTAGAGCTCTCTCTATATTTATAGTGGCACTAGGAATTGAATTCAGGGGCGCTTTATCACTGAACTACATCCCTAGTTCTTTTTGTTATTTTTTTAATCTTGTGAGATGGGGCCTGGCTATGTTGTTGAGGTTGACCTCACACTTGGGATAGTCCTGACTCAGCCCATCCTGAGTCACCGGGACTATAGGTGTATGCCACTTCATCCATCAGGAGCTTCCTCTTTAAAACCAAGTATCTTTAATATTTTTCAAAACCAAGTATCTTTAATATTTTTCAAATAATATATATATTAATATATATATCCACTACAAAAAGCTTAAATGAAGAAAAGTATTAAAGGAAAGAAAAACCTGTACTCCTATCATCTAATCACCATTAACATTTTGATACATTTTCTTCTGGCATTTTTTCTACATACATATCTATATATACATCCTGAGATTTGGGGTCATATTTTATCTTTTTGGGAAGACTTTCTTTTCACTTATCATAAGGTAAATACTTTCTCATGAAGCTTGATTTTAATGGTTATATAGTATTTCATTTTAGGGATATAATTAATCTTCTGTTATTTCCAGAATTTGACTAGGATAAAAAACATCTGGTGAACAACTTTGTTCAAAAACTTTTACATGTTTTTTTTTTTTTCAGCAGCTCCTTTTCTAAATTATGGTTCGGGATTCTTGATAGGAAACTTTTATTTATTTGTTCAATTTCCTACTCTATTATCAAAGTTCTGAATTATGCCTCCTGCATTTGAGCCTTTTATTCACTATCTTTGTTCCCCCAGTTCTTATTAGAGGACAGTAAGCATTATAGGAGTAGGTTGTCTTTTTTTTCATGGGGAGGTGAGGGGCAGGGACTGAACCTAGGGATACTTAATCACCGAGCCACATCCCAGCCCTTTTTATTTTTCATTTAGAGATAGGGTCTTCCTAAGTTTCTTAAGGCCTCTCTAAGTTGCTGAGGCTGGCTTTGAACTTGCGATCCTCCTGCCTCAGCCTCCTGGACCACTGGGGAGGTATTCTCTATCTATAGCATAATTCAATTCTTTGCTAACTGAAAACCATATTCTTTGCTTATGATTCTTAAGACCATCAGACCCTAGGGAAACTTTACCTAGATTTACCAGACACCACTTTTTTTTTTAGTGCCTCTCAACAACCCATCCTCCCTATTGCATACCATTACTGTACTTTAAGAAAATGGCGATAGTGAAGGGGCAGATTTTGCTTTCCATGCTTGCTGTGAATTCTGGGTCTACAGTACAAACGATGCATAGAGTCTCCATCACCAGGTTGAGGACCTCTGAGCTGAACTGGGCTGCTAGGTGAATTAAGCCATCAAGGATGCTGGGGAGGAAGGGCTGAAGCACGTGGGTACTCTCTGAGACTTTCAGTTGGTCACAATAACTAGAGAGAGATAGATAAGCAAGAATTACAAGCAAATCCCCCAATTACTGGTTTTCCCAATCTTGCATGTTTTGGCATTTATATATATAACTTTGTAAGGCTACTCATAGAGTTAGGCATGCTTTTACATCTCTCTGCTTGTTACATAAATATCAGCACCATCATTTCCATGGTCCTTGACAATTTTTTTTTCTTTTGGTGATGGGGACTGAATTCAGGTCATCCCACATGCTAAGTATATGCTCTGTCACTGAGCTATACCCCCAGCTGCAAATTTATTTCTGCTTCCATCTTTGCTATTTACTTTTTTTTAATGGTAATAAAAATTGAACCTAGGGATAGACTACTACTGAGCCACATCCCCAGCCTATTTTATGTTTTGAGTTGGGTTCTCACTAAAATTCTCAGGGTGGTCTTGAACCTGTGATCCTCCTGCCTCAGCCTCTTCCCTTCTGTTTGAAGTAAATCCAGCCAATCATTATATCCAAATTGTTAAGATATTAAGTTAAATGCTTTATGATTCCTTAGATTACTACTTTAATCATATCCCTAAGATCTGAATATACACCCCCATTATTTTCCAAATAGTGTTTCTTAATGTCCTTTTTAACACAACTGTCTTTTTTTTTTTTTTGCAATGCTGGGGATTGAACCCAGGTCTTCACAAATGCAAGGAAAGCACTTTACATTGAGTCACATCCTTGGCCCTTGAACACAACTGTTATTTAACATAAGACTACTTCCACTTTTATATTATAAAATTTTTTTCTTCAGGTTTTTTGCATCTGAGAATGAGATTATTTTATATAAAGATGTTATGCAAATTAGTTTTCTATCCATAGGATTTAAAGTTCTCTATAAATAATTGTATTGTATTCACCTCTTAATCAACAAATAATTATTGAGTTCTGCTTACCAGGTTCAATGGGGGGGTACAACTTACAAATACACTAATTCTTTATTTTTGTTTATCTTTAGAATGGTAATAAGTTCAAAAGCAATAAAAACATTATTTCTAAATGTTAAAAGACCCTAACAGAAACAACACTCTCAGCAGGTATTTAATACTTTAAAAAAAATTGTTTTTAGATATACATGACAGAATATATTTTGACATATTATATATACTTGGAGTATAACTCCTCATTCTTGTGGTTGTACATGATGTGGAGTTACACAGGTTGTGTATTCATATATGAACATAGGAAACTTATGTCTGATCCATTCTACTGTCTTTACTATTCCCATCCCTCCTCCCTTACTGCATGTTAGCATCTGCCTATCAGAGAGAACATCTGACCTTTCGTTTTTTTGGGATTGGCTTATTTAACTTAGCATGATAGTTCCATTAATTTTCTGGCAAATGCCATAATTTCATTCTTATTTATGGCTGAGTAATATTCCATTGTCTCTATATAACACATTTTCTTTATCCATTCATCTGTTGAACAGCACCTAGGTTGGTTCCATAGCTTAGTTATTGTGAACTGAGCTGCTATAAACATTGATGTGTCTGCATCACTACAGTAGGTTGATTTTAAGTCCTTTGGGTGGGATAACTAGGTCAAATGGTATTCCATTTCAAGTGTTCTGAGGAATTTCCATACTGCTTTCCAGAGTTGTGCCAATTTGCAGTCCCACAAGCAATGTATGAATGTACCTTTTCCCCCACTACTTTGCCAACATTTATTGTACTTATATTCTTGATAATTTCCATTCTAACTGGAGTGAGAGGAAATCTCAGCATTTCTTAAATTGCTAGAGATGTTGAACATTTTTTCATATATTATTCAACCATCTGTATTTCTTCTGTGAAGTACCTTTTGAGTTCCTTTGCCCATTTATTGATTGGGTTACTGGTTTTTTGATGTTAAGTTTTTTGGGTTCTTTGTATATCCTAGAGATTAATGATCTATCTGAAGTGGCAAAGATTTTCTCCCATTCTATAGGCTCTCTCTTCATATCCTTGATTATTTTCTTTGCTGTGAAGAAGCTTTTTAGTTTAACACCATCCCATTTATTGATTCTTTTTTTTTTTTTTTTTTTTTGCGGTGCTGGGGATTGAACCCAGGGCCTTGTGCTCGCAAGGCAAGCACTCTACCAACTGAGTTATATCCCCAGCCCCCATTTATTGATTCTTGATTTTAGTTCTTGGAGCTTAAGGAGGCTTGTTGGTTCCTAAGCTGACATGATGGAGAGCTGGGCCTACATTTTCTTCTAGTAGGTGCAGCAGGGTGTCCAGTTTAATGCCTAGGTCCTAGAACCACTTTGAATTGAGTTTTGTGCAGGGTGAGAGATAGGGAATCAATTTCATTTTACTACACATGGATTTCCAGTTTTCCTAGCACCATTAGTTGAAGAGGCTATCTTTTCTCCAGTGTATGTTTATGGCACCTTTGTCTAGTATAACTGTGTTTATGTGGGTCTCTGTGTCTTCCATTTTGTACCACTGGTCTTCATGTCTGTTTTGGTGCCAATACCATGCCATTTTTGTTACGATAGCTCTAAAGTATAATTTAAGGTCTGTTATTGTGATGCCTTGGATTTTACTTTTGTTTACTAAGAATTGCTTTGGCTATTCTGGGCCTTATTTTTCCAAATGAATTTCACAACAGATTTTTCTATTTCTATAAAGAATGTCATTGGAATTTTAACAGGAATTGTATTAAATCTGTATAGTGCTTTTGGTGGTATAGCCATTTTGACAATATTAATTCTGTCTATTCAAGAACATGGGAGATCTTTCTATTTTCTAAGGTCTTCTTCAATTTCTTTAGTGTTCTATAGTTTTCATTGTAGAGGTCTTTCACCTCTTTTGCTAGATTGAGTCCCAAATGTATTTTCCGAGGCTATTGTGAATGGGATAGTTTTTCTAATTTCTCTTTCAGTTAATTCATCACTGATATATAGGAATGCAATTGATTTATGGGTGTTTATTTTATATCCTGTTAATTTGCTGAGTTCATTTATGAGTTACAGAAGTTTTCTGATGGAGTTTTTTGGGTCTTCTAAATATAGAATTATGTCATCAGCAAATAGGGAGAGTTTGAGCTCTTCTTTTCTTATTCGTATCCCTTTAATTTCTTTCTTTTGCTTCATTGCTCTGGCTAGAGTTTCAAGGACTATGTTGAATAGAAGTGGTGAAAGAGGGCATCCTTGTCTTGTTCCAGTTTTTAGAGGAATGCTTTAAATTCTTCTCCATTTAGAATGATGCTGGTCTTGGGTTTAACATAGAGTTTTTTACAATGTTGATGTACTATCCCTAGTTTTTCTAGTGTTTTGAACATGAATGGAGGCTGTATTTTGTCATGTTTTTCTGCATCTATTGAAATAATCATGTGATTCTTGTCTTTAAGTCTGTTGCTGTGATGAATTATGTTTATTGATTTCAGTATGTTAAACCAACTGTGCATCCCTGGGATGAACTGCATTTGATCACGGTGCACTATCTTTTTAACATGTTTTTGCATGTGATGTGCCAGGATTTTATTAAGAATTTGCACGTATATTCATCAGGGACGTTGGTCTGAAGTTTTCTTTCCTTGATGTGTCTTTGTCTGGTTTTGCTATCAGGGTGATACTGGCTTCGTAGAATGAGTTTGGAAGGGTTCCCTCCTTCTCTTTTTCATAGAATAGTTTGAGGAGGTTTGGCATTAGTTCTTCGAAGGTCTGGTAGAACTCATGCTCTGACATTTCTTCCATTCTGGTGTTGATGGATTCTGTTACTGAAGGATCTTAGTTTGTTGGGGCGATTTGTTCCCTTGCTTTTTCATGTTGTTTGTGTGTCAACCCATCGAACAGTATGGATCTGAGGCAGTAGCATTTCTACCCTGTGGACTTATAGTATCCCTGGAGGTTTCCAGTACCTCACTGTTTAGGGGGAGACAAATAATAACAACCAATGTCAACAATATATAGCATTAAACCAAATTGTTCCTGCTATGACATCTATAATGTTAACTGTCATAAAAAACAGAAATGATGATTGGTTATTGCCTATAGTGAAAACAGTAAGTTTGCAAAGTGTTTACAATTTCAAATGGTGGACAGGGAGAGAACTGAAGTGATGTGTAGGATGTAAAGATTATGAGGGAGGAAGAGAGAAGATAGAAGAAAAAAATTAGAGGAAGAGTGAAAGAGGACTAATAGAGGTTGGCTGTTAGCAGATAAAAAGAGAGAATCAAGGGAAACATGTGAGAGAAAAAAATATATATAAAGTAAAAATTTTAAAAATAAGTAAAAATAAAACAACAGAACTGAAATATACTAATTAAGCATCTTAGTTCTCAAAATACTTAAAAATAACTAGCTTCAAAAATCTAGAAAGGAGAGAAAAAATAAGTATGACTATGTGTAAATGTCCAGAAACCATTAAGGTCATAATTAAACAGCAAAGAGAGAGAGGAAAAAATAGTTCTTGATGACAAGTTAAAAGAATTGTTTCCACTGGAGTTCAAAAACTCTCAGCTTCCCTTCCCAGCACTGTTAAGTGGGGTAGCCTGGAGTACAGTGCTTGCTCTGCCCTCAGGGTGGATTGTTGGAGTGAGAGAGAGAATCCTGTAGGGGAACTCCTGGAGGTGGGGTTTAGGCTTAAGTAGGCTCCAGTTTCTTTGATGAATGCCAAGTGATCTGGAGATTTCAGATCAGGGCATCTCCAGGGTCCAGCAATTGCTGGTCCACGTCAGAAGACTGCACCTCAGAGATCTCCTCTGGGTTCCACTCATGCAGTGGAGAAGCCAATTCTTAAGTCAACTCCATCCATCACCTGTGGACCCCATGATTCCTGGTCTTATGTTCATTATCCAAACCCCTTCTTTCCTGCCCCGCCCTTTTGAATTCCCAGCCAGGTGTGCCTCTCCCAGCTGGTCCTGTAAGCAGCTGGATTAGAGAGGTAGGCAGAGAGTTGGGTGGGTTTCCATGACCAGTACTCCCCTGTGTAAACCCCTCTCCACATTTGATTTTCTCCTGGTCACTTAGGCACACTATGTTGTGCAGTGTGGGTTTGTCAGACCTGGATTTCGGGCCAAACTAGGATTTGCCAGGAATTGTCTCCCCCAGCTGCCAGCACATGGCTACAAAATGGTTCCTTCTTCTGTCCTCTGCATGCAGCTGGGAGAGATGTGGCTTCTTTCCCGTACAAGGATATTGTGCAGAATGCCTTTCAGATTGGTCGGGCAGTATCTTTGATCTCTAAACTCTCAGTACGCAGATACTCCTCAGGCCTCCTAAAAATGTGGGATCCTTTAATTTCCTTATCCCTCCACTTTGCTTGAGGAGGAACTGCTCTGGCTGGTGCCTCAGTGGCACTGTGGATTTCTTCCTTATTTTATTATATCTAATCTCCTAAGTCTCCAGTCTGCTTTGAATGTCTTGAATGTTCAGTATTAGAGCCTAGGAAGACCCCTCCCCCTTTTTTCACCCACTTGTTGAGAAGCTGCCTATCTGCTTTCTTGGTTTCACACCACAGAGCAGTTAGGAAAGTGACCTTCTCCATTCCACCATCTTGAAACCCCACTCCCAATAAATGGTTAAGTTTTTCTTTTTTTTTCTTTTTAGTGTTTTGGAGTGATATTATTTGTGTAGCTGGCAAAGCTCCACAATGACTGGTGAAACCATGGGTTTTGACTTTAGATTTGGCCAGACATTTTTTTTTTTGGGTGCTGGGGATCGAACCCAGAGCCTTGTGCTTACAAGGTAAGCACTCTACTGACTGAGCTATCTCCCCAGTCCCTGGCCAGACATTTTTGACAGCTGGTACATAATACCTTGATTTTCAATACTACCTTGCTCAGACCTAACTTCCCCTGAAGACTAATGTGTCATCCAGCTATGGTCAGCTCTCAATTCCTTAGACTTGGTTTTGGATCCCTCTACCAGTACTCAGCTATGCCTTACTTGCCCCTGTAACCAATTTGAACCTGTATAGTTTGCTAGATCACAGAAAATGCATCATCTGGTCATATCACATTGGCTCTTGTATGCCATATTAAGAGTTTGGATGTTATTTTGGAAATAAGTATTTCTCAAACATCTTTTTTTTTTTTTTTTTTAAATTACTCTTAATGCCTCAATTGTTCCTTATCCAACCCCAGAGTTTTCAAGGAAGACTGACACCCCAGTAAGATGCTATATATTTATCTTATAACTTTATGGACACCTGGCATAATACTGAAATGCCTACACCTCAGCTTGAACAGAACAACGGGGAGCTATGAAGGGCTTTAATTACAAGAACAACAATATCAGTTTTCTATTTTAGATATATCAGCTTGACAGCTCAAATAATATGAGTTTCAGTAGGGTAAGGTAGGAGGTAGAGAGCTCAATTAGGAAGTTGCTCCAATAATTCAGGAAAGTGAACCCAAGAACACAATCCAGTGTAGTAGTAGAGGAAGAGGGGGAGAAAAAGATGAGAGGAAAAGGAACCAAGATATAAAAGGTAAAGAATTGGGATCTTTACCTTTATGAAACAGGAAATACAAGATATTTATCTTTAAGTTCAAGATGTAAGTATACAAAATTTCTACCTTTACTAAAGCAAAGAATATGAGTAGGGCAGGCTTGCAGATGGTAAACAGCAAGCACAGCAGTCAATGTGTTTTCAGGTACTTAAAGTAATCCATAGTGCTGATATGGACAGTAGCAGTGAATATATTAACTTGGATCCCAGAAGAAAGTCTGGTATAAATATAATTTGAGAAATGTGACACAAGTATAAATTTATTTTTCAATAAATACCTTGTGTCAGAAATTATTTCAGGCAGTTTGCAATGATACATAAACTATGACATGGAGAAGTAAGTTAAAGCTGGAGCAAAAGAAAAAAGAAAAGCAAGGGTAGTATGAGCCTATAATCCCAGGGGCTTGGGAAGATGGAAAAGTTAAATGACAGCCTCAGTACCTATACAACTTTTAAAAAAAAGGGTTGCTAACACTAGAAAGAAGTTTCAGTAATGTGATAAAGACGTCAAGGCAGGTGGTAACTGGCTTAGAAAACTAAATAAGAAATGAACAAATGGAGAATCTTGGCTGTGAAGAAAACATCTATCAGGACAGTTTTTTTTTTTTGGTACTAGGGACTGAATACAGGGGTACTTTGCCTATGAGACACACCCCCAGTTCTTTTTATTTTTTTAAGACAGGGTTTTACTAAGTTGCTTAGGGCCTAGCTAAGTTGCTAAGGCAGGCCTCAAACTTTTGATCTTCTTGCCTTCCAAGTTGCTAGAATTCTAGTTGTATGCCATCACACCTGACCATAGCACAGTTCTTAACCTGGAATTCAGAGATAGGCTTAAGGGGATCCAGTGTCTGACACTGTATGTAAAATTTTATAAACATGTCTGAGTGTCCACTCTCTGGCATGCATATGCTTTTGTCACTTTTCACAGACATGTTGCACTTTTCAGGAAATCACTAAATCGCTACCCATGTAGATGATGAGAGATATATACTAATCATTAAAATATAAAAATGTTTTCTTCATGCACGTTTTCTAATTATAAAAGTAATATAAACTTATTATGAACAAGTAAATATTTTAAATACATAACAAGGACTGAAAATTCTTTCTATTCTAATCCCCCCAAAGAGAACCAATGTAAAGAGGTTATGCCTGATAGGTGTTCATCTAATATACCCACGAAAAGTAACAGGCTTATTTTACCCTAAAAAGTGTCTTCACATTCACACCAAACTACTCTCAGCTTCCAACTTTGAATATTTCCACAAAATCACAACACAAAGTAGATACATCTCTATTACCCACTCAATCTGCTTTTAAATTTACTACCATTTCTACTCCTGGCCCATTAACATGCAGTTTCAAGTAAGATATACATAGGTTTTAATGGTTTTGTTCTTATTTAATTCAATCTTATACTGACACTTGTCACAAAGTGACATTTTTTTAATACCACAAAAATAATGAATGCACATAAATGAAATCAAGTTTCACAAAGGTAAGAAGCAACCCAGGCAATGACCACTGGTCTATAATCCAGAAATAACCCTCAACATTCATGCCTTGACCAAGTTAGGACTTTCTCTTCTCAGATTTTTAAGTGGCCTCAGAGCTTTCTGAAAAGCTCTAGTTTGTCTCTTAATTGATGGCATTTTAAATTGTTTTAGAGTCAAAGTTTTGCTTTCCCTAGATTGCACAGAAAAAGATGGACCTCCTCTGCTCATGGTCATAACGTTAAGCAATTAATGAACAAAGGTAGTCAGAAGAGGCAGGTCCTCAATGTTTTCTAAATATATATATAAAACAATGCATGGCATCTCAATCTCTACCTCAAAAGGTACAAAAACAGGGTAGGCAGGTGAAAGATGAATTTTGTGCTGGTAGTGTTTATGATTTGACTGAGAAAGTTTTTAAGTTTGGCCCTTGAAATATTTCTTAAAACAACAATGCTCCCACTGGTCTGGGTAGAAATAAAAGATTATATAGACTCTAGCCCATTAGCTCTGAAAGAGACAGGTAAAATTGGAAAAAATAAGTCATGTATCTAGGCCACATTCTCCCAAATTTGGTTTCTAATATAGAGAAAATTAATGAACAAAATGACACGAACTCTAATACTGCTTGTCATTCCTCAATTGTGCAACCTGCGCAAATTATTTATCTCTCAAAGCCTCTATACTTTTGAAAGAAAGTTGAGTTAGCTTAGATTATTTCAGAGTTATAGTGTATTTATTAAAGGGAATGAGGAACAATAGG
Source organism: Sciurus carolinensis (assembly GCF_902686445.1). Taxonomy (NCBI): domain Eukaryota; kingdom Metazoa; phylum Chordata; class Mammalia; order Rodentia; family Sciuridae; genus Sciurus; species Sciurus carolinensis. Next base: position 85,657,968 of record NC_062224.1, read on the forward strand.
GAACAGAACATCTTCTGGACTCATAAAAGTCTTTCTACCCAACATTGGAACCCAGGGACTCCTATCACTTACCTACGTCCCCAGTCCTTTTAATTTTTTTGCAGTACTGGGCATTCAACACAGCCTTGTGTGTGCTAGGCAAGGGCTCTATCACTGAGCTATATCCCCTAGTCCTAATTTATTATTTTTGAGACACGGTCTCACTAAGTCGCTGAAGATCACATACTTGATTCTCCTGCCTCTGTCTCTTGAGAATCCCAACCCCACATTTATCTTCAAGGAGATCCACAGCAGAAATTTCCAAGCAACAAAATACACTGGATAACAGTGGCTTGGGGTATCTGAGTAATTTTCTCTTTATCAGGCCAGGCATGGTGGTGCACATCTGTAATCTTAGTGACCTGGGAGGCTAAGATAGGAGGATAGTAAGTTCAAGGGCAACCTCAGCAACTTAGCACAGCCCTAAGGAACTCAGTGAGACCTTGTCTCAAAATAAATAAAATATAAAAAGAGCTGGGGATGTGGGCTCAGTGATAAAGTGCTCCTGGGTTAAACTCCCAGTACTAAAAACCAAACCAAACCAAAAAATGCACAAAAGTTACTCTTATCACCCTAGGGTAGTACACTTACCCCCAGATGGCTCTCACAGCAGAAATTCGAACTGATGGGGGTTGTGACTCATGAAGCCCACTAACTGTTGCTTGTAGAAACTGTTGGATCAGTTCAGGAGACATAGCAACAGTGAAGCGACTGGCAGCCCAAAGTGCCCGACCCAAGAGGAAAGGAGACACTGGGAGAAAGAACAGTGATGGGTTGGACAATGAAAGTTGCTGTTACATGCCCTTTCTCCCTCCCACCTCCACTCTTTGAATGTGCACAAGTAATGGGATGTTATATAATATACACAACTTCTTTGTAAGAAAAAGCATGATCTCATAAGGTAAATGCAAATGTGTGACCTATGGTACAGAATCAATTTCCCAATTTCACTTTTCACTATTGGCAAAGTAGATCTTGACTATTCTGAAACTTAAAAAGACTTAACCATTCCAGTTACCACCCCATATCTCAACCTATTTCTTACCTGCACTACTCATTTTCTAAATGCATTCTCCATTGCCACTTTCTTCCTATGACATTATATCATTATATAGTTTTAATCATGTCACTTTTCAATTTAAAACCCACCAGAAAATTCCACAGTCCACCAATAAGATCACCTTAATTAGCATAGCATTCAAGGTTCTATAAGATCAAGCCTCCTGATGATCTTTCTTTATGTCTCCTAAACTCAAGCACACATCCTTCCCCAGCAACTCACATCTGACTTCGCCACTTCTTTGCTTTACTTACATTTCAAGCTGGCATATTTCTCTTTGTATTCTCTCTTGGGCTGCAGAGATCCTGTCTCTGAGCCACTGTGATTGTCTTTAGCTTTCTTACATGTAATGTATTTTGTTTGCTATCCCAGTCACTGGTACAAAAATTATGACTTCCTGTCCACTAGATGCTGCTAGAAAAGACTAAACTTATTGGGCTTAACTTAGTTACTCATACAAAAATAACTGATAGGAACTATTGAAGAGATCCTAACAAATTAGTCAAATAATTATATATTTTATTTACTATCAACCAGCAATTCTGAAAATACAGACTAGGAGCTCCTGGGAACCCCTAAAGTTAAAACTTTTTTTTTTAGTAATACTAAGACATTAACTTACCTTTTCATTGTTCAATTCTCATTTTTTTTACAATGTACAGTGGAGTTTTCCACAGATTATGTGAGGTCATAGCTCTGACAACTGATGAAATACATACAAGCAGAATTCTTGTATGTTAAAGAACTTCCCAGTTTTAATTTTTGGCATATCAAAAATTTTTTTCTCAGCAACTCAGGAGGCTAAGGCAGGCGAATCATTACTTAAAAGTCAGCCTCAGCAAAAGCAAGGTGCTTAGCAACTCAGTGAGACCCTGTCTCTAAATAAAACACAAGAAAACAGAGCTGGGGATGTGGCTCATTGGTCAAATGCCCCTGAGTTCAATTCCTGGTACCCCCACAAAAAATTAAAAACAATTTTTCCTCATTATTGTCCTTTTACTTCTGATGGTTGTTCTCCAAAAACTGTCTCCTTTTTCTTTACATATATTTTTTTATTTTTATTTTTTAAATTTTATTCTGGTTCTTCTTAGTTTATATGACAGTAGAATCCATTTTGATAAAATTATACAAGCATGGGATATATCTTCTTCTAATTAGGACCCCATTCTTGTGGGCAGGCACCATGGTAGGATTCACTTAGGTATTTTCATATGTGTACACAGGAAAATTATGTTAGATTTATTCTACTGTCTTTCCTATTCCTATCCATCCTCCCTTCCTTTCGTTCCCCTTTGTCTAATCTACTGAACTTCTCTTCTCTTCTTACCCTTCCCCACTTTATTGTGGTTTAGCTTCCACATTATCAGAGAACACATTTGACTTTAGGTTTTTTTGTTGATCAATAAAACCCACATAAAAATCTCTTTGGGATTGATAATTTTTAAGCATATAAAGGGTCCTGAGACCCAAAAGTTTGTCTAGTACTGAAAATCTTTTACCTATAAGCAGGATTCACAAAATGATATCTATTGAGCCTTCTTCAAATTGTGACTTTAGAATTATCAAATAAATTTTTTGAAGATTCTTTGCTAGGTAAACTCTATAAGAAATATGCTGATGTGTTTGAAAACTCCTGATACTTTCATTTAAATTTAATTAAAAAATGCTTATATATGGTAAGGCATTCTAGGATACAATGATATATTAGACATCAATCATCATACTTTCTAGTAGGAGAAAGTGTGCTCCTTAACTACAATACAATGTAGAATATGACAAGTGCAGCATAACAGAGAGTAATGTTTTCAAATGATGTAAGCTATTCCCAGGGCTAACCTATGAAAAAAGTCAAGTGATGGACTGAGAAAGGAGCAAATGGCTGGGCCAATTATCTAGACACAATCCAAGAAAATAGTTTGAGAAAATGACAGGAAACAAACAGGAAGAATAAGCCTGTCTTGGCATTCAGAACTCAAGCCAAGTTCTTAAGGCATTCCATTCAAAATGCCAAAAGCAGCTAATTTGGGAGGAAACACAAACAGAAATGGTAATTAGTCCCTTAGTAGGTGCAGCTTGAATGTCTCTGGCTTATTTTAGGGGTTCAGATTAGTTCAAACTTTATGGTGCAAAGAATTTTCATCCAAAGTGTGGGAAGCCATCCTTATTTAGTAGAATCAGACTAGACTGAACCTTATGATGCAGAGGCCTGACTTCTCAGAACTGTCAGACATGGAGGTCTGTCCCAGATTGCCTGGGGTGGGGCAGGGGGGATGTGGCACTGTGGGAGTGGTTCCATGTCTGGTTCTACAATAGTTTCCCTGAGTGAACTGGCTCCCATAACTCCATCCTATTCTGTTCATCCCAGAAGCAGCCTCTCCCGAACCAGACCCCTTTACGTGTGTGATTCTAAAAAAAAAAGAGTTGCACTACTCCATGTTGTTAGAGGCCCAGAACTGGTATGGTCAGACCTGTCACACCCCCTCTCATTTAAAGAGTATTGGCTCTTGTGTGTTTATTGGTTAGATAAATTTATGGGTAATTGATTGATTTATAGCCAACATCATCCTGGGCAGTTAACCTTTTTCTCATCCATGAAGGACGTGACAGAAACCCCCACACCAAAGGACATAAAAACCGTTGAGGCCAACTTAGACTTACCTGTCTAAGTAAAATATATAACTGAATTGATGACAGGTCTAAAGAGCTTCCAGAATTCTAGCACAGACTGAAACATACCTGAGAGGTTGAGGTCAGCAAGGATGACATTGGTTAGGAACCCATGCATGTCAAAATGGATCCTGCCATTTTTCACACTATCTGTGATAATGGACTTCACCGAGCCTAGGGCAAGCATGCAGGCCTCATGGATCTTCCACCTGTGAAAGGGACAACACAACCTGATAAAACAAACTGCTAAAAATCATTAAATATTTGAGGAAAGAAAATTCAAAAAAGGGCATTTCAGCAGAATCTAACACAAAAGGGCTATTTGTCTGCTCTTTCAATCTAAATTCTGTTTTAAACTACATTGAAAAGAGAGTGAAATTTAATGAGAGATTTTATTTTTCCACGTTAGAAACAAAATAAAAGCCCTTTCTTTCAAGGATATTTACAAAGGGATTAAAAAAAAAACAAAAACAAAAACAAAAACATTTTAACCAATTATTTTAAGGTTGGGAAGAACCACTTTAGAATAGATGATTCAAAGCAAGGATTTGTTTGCGTCAGATCTGATGCCCCAAACAGGTTCTTAAATTAAGCATTTGCTGCTGCTTGCTTTTACCAGTGCTCAGTGCCACTGTTTTTGGTTTGCTCAGCTTCTTGTAAATGCCTGGTGGCTGCAGCAGCCAAAGCTGCTGCACTCTCATTCTGGAAATCTGTGGCCACAGCCTAGGGAGAGAGGAGAAAGACTAATAAATCTGTGTGTGTGCAGTCAAGGCATTTTAACTGCAAACTGCTTTAGTCAGAACTGTTAGAAATGAATGGTTCAAACTCTTTCTCATATACATGCTACACTCAGATTTGATGTATTAAAAATGTGACTGCAAGCTGGTGCAGTGGTGCATGCCTATAATTTCAGCAACTTGGAAGACTGAAGCAGGAGGCTCAGAACTTTGAGGCCAGCCTAGGCAACTTAGTGAGACCCTGTTTCAAAAAAAGAAAAAAAAGAAAAGTGGGGATGAACTGGGCTGGGGTTGGGGCTATAGTGTAGCTCAGTGGTAAAGTGCCTCTGAGTTCAATCCTCCCCTCCAAAAAAAGTCATTCCATTAGTTAAGGGTCTCTAATGAAAATAAAAGAATACTTATATTTCTTTTTTACTTATTTGTTTGGTACTAGGGATTGAACCCAGGAACATTTTAACCACTGAGTTATATATTCCTAGTTCTTTTTATTATTTTGAGACAGGGTCTTGCTAGATGCCTAGGTTGGCCTTGAACTTGCCATCTTCCTGCTTCAGCCTCCTCCTAAGTTGCTAGGATTACTTGCATGTGTCACTGTGCCCAGAATCTTCTGCACAATTCTTATATCTAATATCTACTGGTGAATCAGAACTAGTAGAAACGACTTTTGGAATTTATGTATCAAGCTTCATGTGAGAAGTTATCTTATATTCACAAAAATGTCTGAGATGAAGTTGCTCAATAGTACTGCTCATCTTGGGTTAGATGTCTAGGAAGAAGAAGAAACCCTCAAGAGACAGAGGAGGATTATTTGGTTGAAGCATCAAGGTGACTCTCTTACCAGCAATAGGTCTTGAGCTGCAATTCTAACAGTATAAGAGAAAGTATCATCATCTTCATCTTCTACAAATTGCTGGGGGTTGGCTGTCCATACTTTAATCTGAAAAAATGACAAAGTTAGGTTTTTGTTAGGCTACCAACCTGGTTCTCAAGTTCCTTCATCAACTGACATATGAAGACTTTAGCCTTTTATATTTAACAAAACTATAAGCCTCAAAAGTCTTTTTTTAAATAAGAGAAACAAATTCTTACATTCAAGGTTTGTGCAATGGCTATTGCTCTCTAGCAGATCTCATTTTAGAATTTGGGAGATTACTTGCTGTTAGTGCCAATCAACTGTTTTTCTTTGATATGTTGCTTTCCTGAATATAATAGATCTGATGGAATACTGACTATAAAAATTATATCAATTTTTGTGCTGTTTTGTATGAGGCATTATCTTATTCTTCAATGCTTCCCCCCACCCCCGGTTTTAAAGACCCAGCAATAGGCGAATAATCTGATCACTATCTTTTACTAATTATAGGAAAGGAATAGTTTCTCCTAGATACCAGAATCTTTGGTTTAGTGGTTTTACAGAGATTTTCCTAATGCAAAAATTGTTCAGAAAGTCCAATTACCTAATATAGGAGTTGATAAAAACTCCCCAATACCCAGGGATTTGGCAATAAAATGATGTCAAAACTTTCCCAGAACTTCAGATGAAGTTGTTCTCTTTGTGTCTATCTTTAGAAATGAAGTATTTCCTTGGCCAAGGCCCACATTCACCAAGTCACACTTTCCAAATGAATGCTGGTAACTTTCTTCCAAGTATTATTTACCTGTTCCTCAGTGATTTGCATGTACAGAATAATATAGTAAATCAACTCAGGCAAAGCTTTCTTAACAGTGCTTTTGAATTTGCTATTTTCTAGTAGGGCATGGACAAATTCAAAAATGCTAAAGACGAGATTTTCAAAGCCCAGGACTTCACCTATAGGAAATACACAAGAGAAGAAGTTAGTGATAAGAAGGCAAAAAGAAAGCATATATACTGGAAATAAATAACATTATCTTTGTAAATTAAGAAATATTGAAAGCAGTTGCTAATTCCCAAGGGATTGGTAGAAGTGGTTGAAGAGTCAAAGAACTTTGAGGATATCAAATATCCTTTGATTTTTCAAGTAAAATAACCAGAAACACCATATATATATATATTTTTAGCATATCTATTTTTGATCTGAAATACTTACAAATATTAAAACAAATGAAAATATCAGCATCTGGGACTTCAAAATTAAACCAGACAAAACAACAGAAGTAGTTGGATTAAATGACTTTTAAGGTATCTCTTTCAAACTCAAATTCATTGACTTTATGTGATTTTTGCAAAAGCCTATGAAGAACAGATTAAAGATGGTCAATTTTCAATTCTTCATATCTAAAATGCTGAAAGGAAACTCAATTAGAAAACTCAAAAGAGTGAAGTTTCTAAGTTACTGATTTTTTCTGCCACTGTTTTTTTCTTTCTCTGATTTCTTTTTCTTTTTCCAAATCCCTTTTCTCCATAACTGATATTTTTGTCAAGATCAAATAAACTACATACCATCAGAATCCACGGGATCTTCTACTTCCTCTGTGTAATTCACTTCAGTCCTCACATAAGTATGATGAAGAGTAAAGAAATAGAATTTGGAGTCTGCTTTACAGATATTCTACAAGAGAATGCTGTATATTCCAACACTAGGAGTGGACACTTAAAAAGTGGAACCACATGAATATGAGACCCAAGACTAGATTCCCAACTATAGGTGGCAGTGGGTTCCTTAAACTTTCAGGAAAGGATATAAAGCTGCACTCTCAGTTAGGGTGTTCCAAACAATAGGCAGAATCTGCTGCATGGAGGACACCATGTGTTTTGGGAAGTTTTTCACCAAGGCCGTCACTGCCTGAAGTTAAGAGAAAACACCCAAGAGTGACATAGGAGAAATCAATGATTTTAGACTATCTTCTCAAGCTCCAAATCTCACAGTAGTAAATGTTTACCTTTAGGACCTCCATCTTAAACCCACTATCTGATGTGGGGCCATCTGGTATCTGGAGGGCCTGAACAAAGGCCTCTGTGAACTGCTGTACCACAGGAAAGATCAGGACTTTGGCTGCACCCTGGTAACAGAAATCAAAATCAATGCTGGACAAACCTCTAATGATAAGCACATCAAACACAGAGATTTGAGATACCTAAAGCTCTCTTCAGGCTGGGCATGGTGGCATACTCCTACAATACTCCTACAATCCCAGTTAACTTGGGAGGCTGAGGCAGGAGAATTGCAAGTTTGAGGTCAAACTGGGCAACTTAGTGAGATCCTGTCTCAAAATAAAAAATAAACAAGGGCTGGGTGTGTAGTTCAATGGTAGAGCACCCCTGGATTTGATCCCCAGTACCACTAACTAAATAAATAAAATAAATAAAGTTCTCTTCAGGCATAAGTCCCAATTAGAAGGGTATAGGTATCAAGTTATTGAAGATTGTTTTCCAAGATTTCATGTTTTCTTAACTACTACTTGTAGTTCCTAATACACCCCTATTAAAAGTTATTCTATAAGATCATATTTTCTTTTTCTTTTAATATATAAATATTTTTAGTTGTAGATAGACACAATACCTTTATTTTGTTTTTATATGGTGCTGAGGATCGAACCAAGAGCCTCATATTTACTAAGTGAGTGTGCTTCCACTGAGCCACAACCCCAGCCCCAAAGTCATATTTTCATAACTGCTTTTTCTTTTAGAAACTTTTTTATTTGTTCTTTTCAGTTATACATGACAATAAAATGTATTTTGAACATAATTGCTTCTTGAATTCTTTTTATTAGTACTTTTCAGCTAGCTTTGTTTCATTAAAGGGTCATAAAATGTAGAAAAGTTCTAGAATATCTCTGATATGAAAAGGATATAGAGATAGTATTTGAAGAAACAGGACTCAAAAGGAAACTAATCTACAAATTAAAAAATTTAAGTCAAATGTTAAATCTATCTAGTACACTGGTTAGTGTGCTTTCTAGGACTGGTATGAAATGAGACACTGCTCAATTTAAGTTTTTATAGGAGTCTTACATCTAGGATGATGGGACATAATGGGTTAATAAAAACTTAAGCATAAGCATGAAGTATGTTATTTACCAAAGGTTCACTTACCTTTTCTAGCTCCTCCATGTTACAGATCATATGGGCACAAGTGGTAAAAATCTCCACAGCTCGGGAACGGGTTCGAATACCATATACCTGGGAAAACAGTGATGGCACAGACGTGAGAGTGGTATGTACCGTAGGTATGAACCTATGACTAGAAGTAAAACTAATGAATTCTCACATCAGATTGGATCTCCTGGACAGATAGGAAATGTGATTCATTCATATCTAAAAGACAAGACTTTTATAATGTTAGAACTTATTGGAATTAGCCTTTCATGTAGGCCTCAGTGGACTGCTTTGGTTAAAAATATCAGGCTGTGTAATGCTTAAAATCCCAACATGGCCAATGTATTTCTTTTTCCTTTGTTTTTTTTTTGGCGGTGCTGGGGATAGAACTCAGGGCCTTGCACATGTTCTATCAACTGAACTACATCCCCAGTCCTCAATGTATTTCTTTTAAAATGCACAATTATTGGTTGGGAGCAGAAGAGGGTTAAAACCTATGCCGGTAGGCATTCATATCTTACTGTGAATGAGTTACCATTCATAAACACATTAATCAAACACACACACTCACACACACACACGGGCGCAGTATATTAAGGACCTTTTTGTGTAGTGAAGGGATAAGACTACTTCCAAGTCCTCAGCTGAGGGGATTAGAGGTAGCAATAAAGGTACTAAGTACTTAGGGATTACAGAATGCCAGAAGAAATGAGCTATATGAAGATATATTTCAGTGATTTCACTGTTTTATGAAAGGACTGCCCTTGCAGTTGTGAATGAAATCTATGGTTAATCCAGATTCTGAGCCAGATCTTTTGTCAGTTCCAGTCTTGAGATATATCAGTGAAAAATACCATAAACTCCCACCTGAGAGGCAGAGGCTGACCAGAGCCTGAACAGCCCTTTTTGCTGAACTCATGAAGCTGAGATTTCATACCTCAGCCATGGTGAAGATCTTATACATCTCTGGAAGAATGACAGGAGCAACCAGTGGCATTTGTGTATCTGTCACCTCTCGAGTGAACTCTACAAAGAAAAAAGTACTGTAAAAAAAAAAAATTAACTGCTCATAAAGATACTAAGTGTGGAAATTTCCAAACTGTTTTCAGGTAGCAGTTCCCAGTCAGCACACAAATAAGGACATTGGCCTGGTGGCCTCACACTGGGGAAGAAAAAGTAGCAAGAGTTACTGATTATTAGAAGAAGAAGAACAATATGGCCTTAAGGAAAATACGTGATTAAGAAGGAAAACCTTAATACAAATATTGGAAGGAAATCTGAAAGAGAACTGCATAAAAGTCTTTTTGAGGTTAACCTGAGAAAATTCTGTCCTAGTTTGTGTCCACCTGTCAACAGTCAGGGGTGTTCTGTGGTCTCTCTGCTTCTGTTTTTAGTTTTCTCCCTTGGAAATTTATTTTGATGCATGTAATAAAATATGTACAGATTTACTAGGCCTCAACTCCATTTTGTTAAACCTATATATAGAAGAAGACTTGAAGAAGGTGAGGGAAATGAGTCGGCCTTTTCTTTTCTTTCTTTTTTCTTTTTTTTTTTTTTTGCGGTGCTGGGGATAGAACCCAGGGCCTTGTGCTTGCAAGGCAAGCACTCTACCGACTGATCTCCCCAGCCCCCTTTTCTTTACTTTGAAAAACAAAAACAAAAAAAAAAACATAACATACATAAAGCACCAAGACAGCATAAAGGATCCTGGATTTCATGTTACTAAGTGCTAAGAATATAATACAGTCCTTAAGTTCTAATAAATGTTTACTTTATCTGATGATTTTCCATATTATTACTATAAAAATGAAGCTAATTGTTTGAAAAAATTTGAGAGGGAAATATAGCTAAAAATGCAAGCTGGCATTTTCAAAGTTAATGTGCCCCACAATTTTGGGCAATATTAATCCCCACAAGTCAAATAAAGATCAAATACTCAAGGCTGGGTCTTCTCTATTAGTTGTTTCCACCTGAAGAATAAATTTTGAGTTTTGAATACTGAGTATTCTATTTCATTTAGATAAGGATATCAGTCCAAACAAATATGACGGAAAGCATACTAATGACAATAAGTTGCCAGATACAGTGGCACATTCCTAAAATGACCTGCTACTTGGGAAGCTGAGGCAGGAGGATAACAAGTTTAAGGCCAGTTTGGGTAATTTAGTGAGACCCTGCCTCAAAATAAAAAAAGAAAAAGGGCCAGGAATGTAGCTCAGTTGTAGAACATCCCTGGGTTCAATCCCCTAGTACAACACATACACACACACTAACAAGCTTTATGAAAAATGTAGTATAACTTAATCCTACTAATAAAGTGACTTAATGCAATTTTTTCTCTCCTATAATCATTCCCAGTAGTCCCAATTTATTCACCCTTTACAGATTTAAGTTCAAAATAATTTTTTCTGAGGTCATTCAGCAAGTCAGGAGAAGTCTGGGACACCAACAACACCTCCATTTCCAAACTTCTTTGAGACCAAAGAAAAAGCTTTAACTTGTTGATCAAATATTTCAATTCTTCGCTAGTATGTTAGCATTTCCTTAAACCATGAGACTTAGTTCTCTCCTTTTTTTTTGGTAGTAGTATGATTGAACCCATAGGTTTTGTACCACTGAGATACATCCCAGTCCTTTATGTAAATATATTTTTTTGTAGTTACAGGTGGACAGTATGCCTTTATTTATTTATTTTTATGTGGTGCTGAGGATTGAACCTAGGGCCTCACACATGCTAGGCAAGTGCTCTGCCACTGAGCTACAGCCCCAGCCCCCCAGTCTTTTATGTTTTGAGACAAGTTTTCACTAAGTTGTATAGATGGGGGTTAGAACTTGAAATTCCCCTAACTTGGCTTCCCGAGTAGCTAAGACTATAGCATGTGCCACCGAGCCTGATATTCTCTTTCATAAGTGGATAAATAAGTTAGAAGCCTCATTAAAGGGAGTCAGATATACTATCTTTAAAAATCCCTGAAGAAGCTGGGCACAGTGGCAGGTGTCTGTAGTTCCACCCATCTGGAAGGCTAAGGCAGGAGGACTGTGTGAGACCAGGAGTTTGCCTGGGAAACACAGCAAGATCCCACCTCAAAAAAACAAAAACAAAACCAAATAGTACCAAGTACCAATAAAACAAACACCCTGAGAGAATCAGTCCCATTCTCCTAATGGGTTCTTGTCCATAATTCTATCTTCATTCATGCCTGAGTTTCTGCTGTTGGAACTCATACAATCTACCCTCTTTTGAAAATATTTGGAGCATTTACTTGGGAATGAAGATTGGCTGCAATCCATTACACATCTGATGACTCTATTTCAAAAGGATGAAGATTTCCCTACCAGTTCTTTCCCTTGGCTGACGGAAAAGTGATCTCACTGAATTGTAATTTCCTTAGTAAAGTACAATAAGGGCTCTTCAGCATTCCAATATGGATAAATGTAAAACCATCCTTTTTCTCTGGGTTTGTCAGAAACTGAAATTTGTGGTGGAGAATTAGAAGGGAATAGTCTTCCTTTCCATGATAGGAAATATATCTGTTAACCAATAATCTGGTACTATCATGCAAATAAAGAATTTTAAAAGTCTAATTCCATGAGGAGTATGGGAAATCAACTGAATAATGAATCATATAAGACCAGCATAGGAAATAAGAAGGGAAGTAAAAATCTGAGAAAGGAATATTTTGATCTTTTTGGTAAGTTTGTTCTGTATCTGAGCTAAAACCTAAAGCTTTGTCACAGGCAATCAATAAGAATATAACAGGTAGTGTAAAAAGGCAGCTGGCAGTCAGTGGTGACAGTGGACATTGAGGCAAGAGGATCATCAGTTTGATGCCAGCCTGGACAACATGGCAAGTTTCTGTCCCCTTCCCCTTCTCAAGAAAGAAAGAAAAAAAGGCAGCTGGAGCATGAGAAGAGGGAATGTTGAAACAAATACAAAGATTTGCCTTTGACGGAACTGATATTATCTACCATCTACCATTAATATCACATGGATTAGTATAATTCAGCTTAGATGTGAAGTTTGCTAAACTGAGATTAAAAGGGTGGATCTGGCAATTACAATCAGGTAAGAATACATTTCAGGTAAGCATGCATGTCAGAGAAACAGATAAGATATAGGTGGATTTCCACAAACCTGTAGAACAGGGGAAGGATGCTTTCTAAAAGATCAGTACAAGATGGTGATAAGAATTTCTTTAAAGATTTCCTAATGAATTCATTTAGGGAACAGAAAGCAGGACGGAACTCGCAAAGGATTGAGAAAATTTGGCCACACCTAAGGATATATGAAAGTAGGTTCTGGGAGGGACTGACAGATTTATCAGAAGAGATATCCACCAAATCTCCCTGGAGTGAAAGCTGAAGATCAACCTCTTAGAACAAAGAAAAAGAAAAGACACTAAAGATTATATGCTCTCTAAGCTGGCTAAATGACAGTCAGGGTTATATAGATATATTAAAAAAAAAAAAAGCTTCTTTCTTAAATTTCTACAAGAAAACCCCATTTGATATATCTTCTTTTTTTGCGGGGAGGGGGGCAGTGCTAGATGTCAATCTGAGGTCTCACACATGCTAGGCAAGAACTTACATCACTGAGCCAGATCCCTGGCCCTATTTGACTATTTTTAACTTTGTCTTGGCTGCACTAAGCAATGGAACATAAGCCCTTGAGTTCACTGTTATCTGATGCTTTTCCACATTATCACTATAAAAATGAAGCTATACAATTGAGACATTTTCCAGAAGAATATACAACTGGCTAAATGGAAAGTAATATATGTTAATGATGATGATCATAATGACTAAAACTTGCTAAGTGCTTACCACCTATCGGTTATTGTGCTAAACAATTTACAAAAATTAGTTCATTTGAACTACCAAAAGCTCCTTCACAAAGACACTGTTAGTCTCTTAAATTTTATTTAAGGAGTCTCAGGTTCAAAGAAACTATGTGAAAGGTCAAGGTCAAGGTGAAGCCAGAATATGAACCTCAAATCTGAATGCTTAATCACCCTGGTACTCCTGTATCCTTTTTTGGGTGGCTCAAACTCAGGGTCTTGTGCATACCAGAGATGTGTTCTACTACTGAGCTACACCCCCAGCCTCCTGCATCCTTAAGTGGTAAGGTTTGGAGTGGAAGTTGTACTATGCCAACTTAATTCCCTAGAAAGAGCCAATGGAGCTAGAGGGTAGATGTAGAAATAAAAACTAGGAAAGGAATAGTACTCATAAAAAACTAGAAGAAGTAGCAGCATATGTGGCAAATCCTGCTGATCTGGGCTACTCTATCACACAGCTTCTTATAAGTGTTCCTGTCACTTGGAACCCAAGTACCAATACCAGGAAAAGGCTTGTGGTACCTGTAAGCACACGCATGGCTCCATGGACGGCATTTAAGTCTCCGCTCACCAACATCTCCATGAGCAGGTTGAAGAGTTGGGGCCAGGCTTCCGGCCAGTCCCAGTGGGCAATGGCTGACACTGCATAGGCCACACTGGAGCGCACTTTGCTTATCGATTCTCTCAACCCATTGGGCAATAGCTCCCGGATAACAATTTTTGCCTGTAGAGGAGGAAAGTCCACTTACCATTAGATCAGGTTGTAAGTGACCAACAGAGCCCAATCCATTTTGGAACTATGTTAGAAAAACAATATAGAACCTGCATATCTGTAGAAAACTCCTACATATAAACTCAACAAATAATTCATTCAGAGAGTTCATCTATGATTTCTAAACTTATGGTGTCCTTTATTAGTAGCCATTAGCTACATGTGGTCACTTCAATTAAATTTAAATAAAACTAAAAAACTCAGTTTCTCACTTCCAGTAGTCATATTTTATTTACTTATTTATTGGTGATGCTGGGGATTGAACCCAGGGGTGCTCTTATCACTGAGATACATCCCAAGTCCTTCTTTTTTTTTTTGACACAGGGTTTCACTAAGTTGCCCAGGCTGGCCTCAAACTTGTGATCCTCCTGCCTCAGCCTCTCCAGTTGCTGGGATTATAGGCCTGTGCCACCATGTCTGGTAGTAGCCATATTTTAAGTGCTTAGTAGTTAAGTAGCTCTTATATTGGACATCACAGATAGAAAAACATTTCTATAACTACAGAAGATTCCAACAGCTCGTGTTTCTCTAGAATTTGTATCTCAATACTTTTGGGGGGCACAGAATATTTGCATAGCACTACACAGAGCAGAAACATTATTTTATTTAATTCTCAAGTCCTATGAAATTGGTAAATTGAGGCTTAGTAGTTAAGTATGTTTCCAATTATCTCAGCTTGTAAAAGGCAGAACTGGTATTTGAACACAGGCCAGCCTAACCCTTGAGTTCTCTTACCTATAGTAGTGTGTACATAATGCCAGCCAACAATCCCTTTTTCTACCTTTTTTTTTTTTTAATATTTTTTTAGTTGTCAATGGACCTTTATTTTATTTAATTATATGCAGTGCTGAGGATTGAACCCAGTGTTTCACACATGCTAGGTAAGTGCTCTATCACTGAGCTATAAACCCAGACCTCTACCTAGTCTTTGATTGCTCCATGTTGTCAAAGAATGTTGATAGCCTCTCTTATGATGGCCACTCAACGCTCTGTCCACAGACTACTCAAGTAATTGTTCTTACCCTTTCTGTAGTTTCAGGTGGCCTAAACTTCTCTGATTGGGCACACCAGTGAGTCTCTACATATTGTTTCAAGATGACTGATGCTAGCTGTGAAGAGAATAAGCCAAGAAGTGTATAAAGAAAAAGACTTTTTTCATACATAAAAATCATATACATGGCTTGATACATTTGAATCATATCTGAATCTGATACAAAATCATAGGTTATTTAAAAATTGGCCTTATTCTTTCTCTTTCCCATAAGAAAGTTTCATTACCAAGTAAAGGAATGTTACTTGTAAATCATTCCAGTTTCGACTTACCTGACGGATTGCCAGTGCCCCCTGGGGATCTACAGTCAGCTCTGCCAAGTGAACACCAAATTCTGAAAGAGAAAATTTTATTTCAAGACTAAGAACATCCTAGTAAGCTACAACAATTTACCAAGCTCTAACCTTGATACCAATAAGATCTCTTCTTATTGGTATCAAGGTTAGAAACTTTATCTATTCCTGGGGACTAAACCCAGGGGCCCTTTACTACTGGGCTACATCCCCCCTTTTTTTTTGTTTTGTTTTTAATTTTTTTTTTTTTAGTTGTCAATGGATCTTTATTTTACTTATTTATATGTGGTGCTGAGAATAGAACCCAGGGCCTTACATGTGCTAGGTGAGCGCTCCACCATTGAGCCACAACTCCGGCCCTCAATCCCTTTTTAAATTTTGATACAGGGTCTCACTATGATGCTGAGACTGGCCTCGAACTTGTGATCCTCCTACTTCGGCCTCCTGAGTTGCTGGGGTTATGGGGTATGTACCACCATGCCTGACTCTTCCAGTTATCTTCCCTTTCAAGAGAGCAACACCTTTCTCTTACATTAAGGAAAATAATAACTAATTGAAAACTATGATTTTCTAACCCCAAGTAAAACTTACAAGGTGAGATTTTAGGAGTTGTCCAGATATATTCTACCAAATACACGATCAAGTCTAAGAAAACCTGGCATCAACCATCAACAGTTTAGTCCTAAAAATACAACTGCCGCAAATGAAGTTTCCAATAAGCAATGTAAATAGTAATCTTGAAGTGCATACTGGGAAGCTATAAATAACTTTTACTCTAAATCAAAATATAGATCTAATTTATACTTGCAAAAGAGCAAATTATCAAATATTTATTTATGAAAAGAGAAAGAAGAATGTAAGAGAAAAAGCACATCATAATTTCCACATCTCACAATCTAGGACTGCACTATCCAATATAGTAGCCATCAGTCATAAAGGTTAAGTACCTGAAATGTGTCTGGTGAGAACTGAGAAGGCTGTAAATGTAAAAATACACACTAGATTCCAAACTCAGAATAAAAATAAAAGCAAAATACCTTAATAATTTTTATATTGACTATACATTGAAATAGTACTTTACATACATCATGTTAAATGAACACAGAATAAAGAATTGTCTGTTTCTTTTTATCTATTTTAATAAAGCTACTAGAGAATTTAAAATTTCGCATTTGACTTATATTTCTGTTGGACAGCACTGTGCTAGATTGGATATACTTATCTATAGGTGCCATCAAGTGGGAGCAAGGAGCCTGTAGTTGCCTCCAATTTGGAGGGAAATATAGATGAGTGTAGTTAAGAATATAAGTTCTGGATTTGGGAAAGTTTAGGTTCAAGTCTTGAAGCTGCCATGTCTGTACTCAGTTTGCTCATCCACAAATTAAGAATAATGGTATCTAGCTGGTGCAGTGGTGCACACTGTAATTAATCCCAGTAATTTGGGAAGCGGAGGTAAGAGGATTCTAAGTTTGAAGCCAGCCTCAGCAACTTAGCAAAACCCTATCTCAAAATAAAAATAAAAGACTAGGGGTATAGCTTAGTGGTAAAATGCCCCTGTGTTTAATCCCTAGTAACTGCCCCTCCACAAAAAGGTATCTCTCTCTATATACATCTATCAAGCAATCCTGTGAGAATTGAATGCCCATGCATGTAAAGTGTTTAGCACAATACCTGCCTCATAATAAAAACTTGAAGAAAAGTTATCTTGTTGCTATTATTTTTATAGCCCATCACTACTACATTGTTTGGCTTTCCTATGTGTAACTGAAGTTACTTTCTATGTAAAATTCTACAACTGATTCTACTGGAATAGTCATCCAAAGGGCATTTATTCCAAAGAAAAGCTTAACATCAAAAAAGAATTATTTGCTCGGCACAGTGTCACAGGCCTGTAATCCCAGTGATTTGGGAGGCTGAGGCAGGAGGACCGCCAAGTCTGAGACCAGCCTCAGCAATTAAGCAAGGCCCTAAGCAACTTATGCAAACCCTGTCTCTCAATAAAAATAAAAAGGGCTGGGGATGTGGCTCAGTGGTAAAGCACCCCTGGGTTCAATTCTTAGTATAAAAACAAACAAACAAAAATGAAAGTTATTAGACACAAAGTCTTGTGCTCAAATCTTATCAAGGAATCAGGTTAAAACTACTCAGTTATTTATGTTCATATTTTAAAAAGTTTTATTTTGAAATAATTTTTAGATTTACAAAAAGCTAAAAAGTAATACATAAGAGTTCATGGATAGTTCATGGATATTCTCCACCCACAAGTCCCTTTGCACCTGTGGCTCAATGACTAAAATCTAGGAAACTAATATGAGTATAATACTATTAACTAAACTAGATTTCATATATTCTTCAGCAGTTCTTTCTTTCCTTATTTTCCTTTTTTAAATTTCAGGATCCCACCTTGTATTTGGTTGCTATATCTCCTAAATTTCCTCCAGAGTGTGAGAGTTCCTCATTCTCTTCCTTGTTACTTTCAATGAGTTACTTTGTAGAATTTGTCTCAATTATGGTTCCTCATATTTAGAGTAAGGTTATATATTTTTTGAATATCAGAAAGTGATGCTGTTCTCAGCATTTCATATCAGGGAGTACATAATATCGATAAATTATAATACTGGTACAACAGTACTGGTACACTTTTGCTACTTGGCAAGGTGGTGTCTGCTGCATTTCTCCACTGTAAAGGTACTGTTTCTCACTTTATAACTGATAAATAAAATCTCAGGAGAGATACTTTGAGATCATGCTATTATTCTATTTCTTTTCAGAACTTTCACCCACTGATGTTAGTTCCCTCTGTGGATGCTGCCTCAACAGTTATTAATTACTGTGTTGTTTGTTGATGATTTGAGGGGTGGGCAGTAGGGAATAAACCCAGAGGTGCTCTACCACTGTTCTACATCCCCAGCCCTTTTAAAATTTTTATTTTCGAACAGGGTCCCACTAAGGTGCTAAGGTTAACTTTGAACTTGTGATCCCTGTAATCCTCCTGCCTCAGTCTAGTGACCTGCTGGGAACACAGTGTGCACCAGCCTGCCTGGCGTAGTGGTGATTTTGTACTTCTCTCTTATCCTTCCCTTCCTCCCTTTCTCTGTTAGGGACTGAACTCAGGGTCTCATGCATTATTAGGTAAGCGCTCTACCAATGAGCTATACCTCCAGTTCTATTATCTTCATTCATTAATTGGGATTCCTCTGTAAGGAAGAGCTGTCCCTCTCCTTATTCATTCATTCATTTATTTATACCCATATGGGCTCATGAATATCAATTCTATGGATTTAAATTCAATTCTATCATCTATTTTGTTGCCAAAATTGTTCCAAATTTTGGCCATTAGAATTCCTGGTTGGTTTCTGTGTACTTCTACATGCCTCAATTCTTTTTCTAGCACCTTCTTTCTGATATTATAAAGATGATATAGGCTTATCTTGTATTTTCTCTGCCTATGCTCTGGGATCAACTTCTCCAAGTAGCCTTGGTGCTTTTTAGTGAAGAACGACATCTAGAAACCAGTATGTGGACACTAGGTATGCATAGTGGGCTGGTGTGTCACTATTTCTAGATCCTTTCAGGGAACATGGCTAGGAAATACAGTATGCATGCATACATATCTCTCTTTCTTCAACACATCAAGGTTCATTCTATTCATTCCATTTTTTCCTGCCTTCTTACTTGTAACTTCTTTGACAGTAACAAACCTGGCTTTTATCTATAATAAATAATTTATTTATTTGTTCAATCTTAGAAAAAAGAGTATTCCAGAAGTATTAACTCATACCCTTGTGGAAAACAGATCTACTAAGTGAAGTACAATACCTGTGTAGAGTACTTTTTGATGTTAGCTGGTAAGAAGCCAAATGCTATTTTCCAAAGTTATCCAGGCTAGTTCTTTTCTTTCTCATCACCTAATAGTTACATTATTAATTTGTAATACAGTTAGAGTCATCTGTTACTACTTGTATCTCCATTTTGGGTTCTCCTCCGCATTATTTGATTCTAATTATTTGATTTTGGCAGGGCGGACAGGGGGTGAATGTGGAACATCACTATGATTCTCAGAGTCAAAGCCAGTCAAAAAGGCAAATTCCAAGCCAGGTGTGGTGTTGTAATCCCAGCACAGTGGGAGGATGAGGCAGGAGGATTGCAAGTTCAAAGCCAGTCTCAGCAAGGGTGAGGCACTAAGCAACTCAGTGAGACCCTATCTCTAAATAAAATACAAAAAAGGGGTGGGGATGTGGGTCAGTGGTCAAGTATCCAAGTTCAATCTCCAGTATCCAAAAAAGGGCATATTCCATGAAGCATCTCTCCTTCCTTACTCCTATTAACTTTTTCTCATTACTTTCTTCTTTTCACTCCTTCCTTACCCACTCTGTTTAAGTATGTTACTGGTTTCTGATTTACCTTTCCTGTATTTCTTTTGCACAAATAAGCAGATAAATGTATCTCTTTTTTCCCCCCCTCTCTTTCTTTATTTTGAGACAAGATATCACTACATTGCCAGGTTGGCCTCAAACTCTTGATCCTCCTGCCTTGGTCTTCCGAGCAGCTAAGATTATAGACAGATGCCACCACGTCCAGTAGGATACCTGCATTTTGACTGTGACCCATTACATAAGGCCAGATGTGGAAGTTTCTACTTGTGGAATTATGTTGTTGCTCAAAAAGTTTCAGATTTTGAAGTATTTGAGGTTTTCAGATTAGGGATACTTAAACTCAATTTTCATAGGTACCTGTGTCTATTTCTAGATTTTCTATCCTAAAGTTTTATTATTCTATTCATGTGCCAGTATCACACTGTTTTAATTAGAGACTTTATATAATGTTTAAATGTTTATGGAACTGGTCCCTTCTTGTAATTTCCCTTTTTCATTGTTTTCAGAGTTATTGTTCCATGTCCAGGTGTGCTCTACCACTGAGCTAAATCCCTGGCCCTTTTTTTCTTTTGAGACAGGGTCTCACTAAGTTGCCCAGGAAGACCTTAAACTTTTAATTGTCCTGTGTCAGTGGTTTTACAGGTATGCACCACCACAACTGCCCATGCTTGTTTCTGTGAATGAACTTTAAAATCAAATCATCTAGCTCATACAAAATGTTGAACTGTCCTATCTGATGACAGCTTATGTCTTTCCATTTGTTCATATCTAATTTTAAGTCCCTGAGTGTTTAAAAAGCATTCTCTAAGCTGAGCATGAAGGCACACGCCTGTAATTCCAGCAACTCAGGAGGCTGAGGCAGGAGGACTGCAAGTTCAAAGCCAATCTCAGCAACTTAGTGAGACCCCTGACTCAAAATAAAAAATAAGGGGATGGGTTTGTGGCTAAGTGGTAGAGCACTTGCCTGGCACGTGTGAGGCACTGGTTTCGATTCTCAATACCATATACAAATAAATAAAAGTCCATCAACAACTATATATATATATATATATATATATATATATTTAAAATAAAATAAAAAATAAAAAGGATTAGGTACATGTCTCAGTGGCAAAGCACCCCTGGGTTCAATCCCCAAAAGAGGGGGGAAAAAGTGTCCTCTAATAGATTCTTACACTGTTTCTATTAGTTTTATCCCACAGTATTCAGTAAAAAATCATAAATAGTTTTGGCATTTAAAAAACTGTTAGGTCCTCTAAACTTTTATTATCTGTATAGATGAAAGTCATTAATTTTTGTATTGTACGTCCTGCTATTTTACTGAATTCTCAGATTTTAACTCATTCTTACTAAGCCTTTATTTTAAGGTGCAGTTTTTGATACCTTTTTATGGCACCTATTATTTCATTCTGGAAGAGTATTTTTTTTTTAAGATTACCATAACAACCCCCCCTCAAGAAAAACCCCACGTTCTAAAACATTTATTAAATGATTAAATTACTACTAAGCATTTGAAACCTGCAGAATTACCCCATAGACACAGAAATCTACTCTAATTCCTAAGTTCATTTTGGCCAGTTTGAACTCTAGTTAAGACTATAAAACCCACGTACAACAACAGAAGCTGCAAATAAGTGCTACAATTCAAAGATATGAGAGTTAACTTTCCACTCTAAAGCCCAGGTGAGTCATAAGTTACATATAATTTAGGAAGACCTCTTAGATACCAATGTTCATGTTTAATGAAAAACCAAAACAACATTTAATGCATGTGTAAGGTCCATATAAAAAAGAAACAGTAAATGTACTCACACTACCTTTGAACTCAGATACTTAGTAAGATAATGAATGTTAACTAACTTCATGGCCTCAATCCTGCTTAGAATGTCAGGGTCCACCCAGGTTTAGACCCCATGTAAAAAGTGAACAAATTCTGATGTGCTTTATGTGACTCCCTTCAGAATGATCTATACACTACACACTTATTCATAAACTACTTGGGATGGAGAGGTTTTTTTTGTTTTGTTTTGTTTTGTTTTTGTTACCAGGGACTGAACCCAGGGGTACTTAACTACTGAGCCTCATCCCTAGTCTTATTTTTTATTTTGAGACAGAGTCTTGCTACGTTGCTGAGGCTGGCTTTGAATCTGTGATCCTCCTGTCTCAGCCTCTGGAGTTGCTGGGATTACAGGAATGTGCCACTGTGCCTGGCCAGATAGTATTTTTTAAAGATACTATTTAAATAATGATGCAGGTTTTTAAAAAAAATTATTATTAATGAATATGAATTGTATAAAATAATAGGTTTAATCACAATTTCATACATGCTTATAATGTACTTTGACCATATCTATCCTCCTTATACCCATCCTCCAGTGGGTTCTCAATGTTGTTGGCAAGGGCATAATTTTTGGATCCTCACTATAGGGACAAATTAAAACGAGATGAAAATGAAGAAAACCTTTGGTTATAACAGCATGAGAGATACTGAGGAATTAGACTTTTTGAGAAGAAGTTGAAACTTGAGATTATAAAGTTTAAACACATTTGAAAAATTATCCTTCCAATGAAAGCAGTGATACTCTTCTAGTTATAGGGTAATGCTGAGGCTCAAGGAAAAGAAACCACACATTTTCCATCAGTCCACATTGGCACCAATCAGAGGAACTGTCAGAGCATGAAGACCAGCCAAACTTTTTTTTGTGGTGCTGGGGATTGAACCAGGGCCTTGTGCTTTCAGGGCAAGCACTCCACCAACTGAGCTATCTCCCTAGGCCTGACAAGGCAAACTTTACACATAGGTTCTATCACTGCTTGGGAACTCTCTGTCACAACCAGATACCTTCAGGTCTACTCTTTGCAGAAAAAAAACTTTGAATGAATATATTTTTTTCATGTCGGATATCCACAAATACTGAATCTATCCTAATACATAAATCTGTTTTAGTGCTACCAGGGGAAGGTAGGAGTCTAGTGATGATCACAGAGCTGGGAGTCATAAATTAATCATGTCTGGTAGCTATCAAGACCACAACCCAAATTTCACTAACCATCTTGCTTCACACATCTCTTGAGACTGTGAAGAATGTGAGAATAAGAGACCATCAGAAGATTAAGACCGGTGTGGGGGCCAGAAGCCTAAGTCAACTAAGAGTCTGTACCTACAAGTAGTTTAAGATGACTTTTCTTGGAAGTTTATTTTCTCCACATAAGAAAGAAGCTTGGAAGTTCAAATAATATGAATATCTGCTCAAAAGTCTGACTGGGAAAAAACCTTTGAAGAATATCATCAAATTTTAAAATAAAATGAACAGAATAAAGCAGGTGCAGTGGTACATGCCTATAACTCTAGCAATTTGGGAGGCTGAGACAGGAGGATTACAAGTTCAAGGTCGACTTCAGCAACTTACCAAGACCTTGTCTTAAAATAAAAAGAAAAAGGGCTAGGGATATAGTTTAGTGGTGAAAGTGACCCTGGGTTTAATCCCTTGTATCTCTCTCTCTCTCTCTCTCTCTCTCTCTCTCACACACACACACACACACACACACACGCACACGATTTTCTACATTTTCTTCTCTATAGGTTTCTAGAGTTTCAAAAACAGTAACCCCCAAAATTCGAAGATAAAGAATTCATTTGCATTAAGCTATATGGGGGCTTAAGAGGGGAAACAAATTATTTAACTTAATTTATTCTGCCTAAATCACATATCCATTGAAATAAAGGGACAGCTGGGCACAGTAGTATATGCCTGTAATCCCAAGGGCTCGGGAGGCTAAGATAGTAGGATCACAAGTTCAAAGTCAGCCTCAGTAACTTAGCAAGGCCCTAGGCAACTCAATGAGACCCTGTCTTTAAATAAAATATAAAAAAAGGGCTGGGGATATGGCTCAGTGGTAAAGCACCCATGGGTTCAATCCCTGGTACCTGCCCCCACAACTCAAAACAGAAAAAAAATACAGGGACATCAGTCACCACAGAAGAGTGGCATACTCATAAAGTTTTAATTTATATAAAGCTAATGAAAAATTGTTTTCAAGGAGTGATAGCGGTGGTATGCTGTTGGTGAACTCCACTATCAAAGTACTTCAAAGGAGGAAAAAGCAGAAAAATATCCTGAAGTTCTATGCTGTGTTTTAAATCTGATCAACACAGTTGTTTTATGTCTGTTAAGTCATAAAAAACCTATTTAATATTTAAATATTTTCACTTAACAGAGACTCTACAATATTTTTTGAAGAAATAAAACTAAGTACACCTGAAAAAAAAGTACTATTGTGTATGTGTGTTTATATATGTGTTGAAGCATTTCTAGTTTTACTGATTAGTGTCTTTAACATAACTTCTTTAGAAAAAACAGAACTCTAAGGTGATTAAAGCAAGGAAAATACAAGAGACACAGATATACATAAGTTGTTTGGTTTTTTTTCCTTGGAAAGGATCAATTAAGATCAAACTAAGATCCACACCATGAAGGTAAACCAAAGGGGAACACTGCCAAGAGGGCTATATGAAATTAGCTTTCTAAAGCTATTTTTATTAGGAAATTTAATTTCTCTAGTTCCTTTTTCCAAGCTGAAAAAGAGACGTATATTTTGGTTATTCTGGATTTTCACCCTGACTCTAGGTTCTCAATTATCCTTTTATTCCAAACCAAAAAGGTATTCTCTGACTTCCTTTCTAAGAAATCCTTTGCCCTCTTTCATTATCTAGTCTCATTCTCTATAATAGATTCATTTTCTAGTTTTTTAGTGTTTTCCTCTTCTCTCTAGTTATCCTTGCTCCTCTTTCTTTCCTTTCACCCCACCTGGCAAAACATTATCTATCTGAACCTTGGCTTAAAAGGGAAAAATTCACAGAGGATAAAGATCAGTTAAGAAATACACTGGTCTTAGGGTCTGCTAGAGAGACAAAGACTTAGCAGTGCCTTGACAGTCATCTATTAGGAAGAACTGTCAACAGATATTTTTGGAGGACTGAGTTTCAAACAGAGTTCTGGAGAAGCCCCCTATTTCTCATGAGGGTTGGTAAGCTCCACAAAACCACAGCTGAAAGGAAAATGAAAACTCCACCACTGGCCTTTTTCCGAGCGTGGCCGCCTTCTGCTCGGCTCAGTGCCCGCCACATGCCCAGGAGTGCGTCTGGATCCTTGAGGGGCGCCCTTCGCAGGTGGAGAGTGCTTACGCTATACTGCAAGAGAGCCAGAAAAGTGCCCATGAGAACCAGAAAGCAAACTTCCAGCCAGTGGGATCATCTCTCTAGGCATCTAAGATGGGGAAATCAACACAGAATCTGGGCAGCATCTGAATGCCAGGAAGTCGGGGAGCGATACTTCCTGTCCTCCCCCTCTCCAGCTCAACATAATGGTGGTAGAAGGAAAGAAAAAAGGTATTCTTTCTGACATATCTGCTGGGAACAAGATAAAAGCCTGGGGTACAGCTCAGTGGTAGAGTGTTTGCCTAGCAATCATGAGGCCTTGGGTTCAATTCCCAGCACTGGGGGGGGGGGGGGGGGGGGGGGAAGAAGAAAAGACCAAGTGAAGGCCAACTGATGGGGGAAAATGTCTTCTTTTCTAATAGACAAAAAAGAAATAACTAAAAGGAGAAAATAACCTGGAGCTAAGTCTAGTTATATTAGAAAGTCTGTGCTATGCTGACATGGGGAATCAAAGGTAATAAAAGCGATTCATTCCAATACTTAAATGATGCTTTTAAAGGAAAGTAGAAGGAAAAAAAAAAAAAAAAAGAACTTCATTCTGAGATATAAAAAATACAGCATAAATATGTCAAAAATTAAGAAATTACCTTCTCACAAGTCATGATCTTACCACAAACTGGACCAAAAAAAAAAAAGTTGATGAAGCTAAGTTAACATTATTCAGATTTGAGAGTAGGAGACCTTTGGTAGTTCATAACTTCTCCAGACTTTTTAATTACTATGTTTATAAAATGCTTCATATGACCCTATTAATACATGGAATCTGAAGAACATGCTAACATTTCAAAAATCTTTTTATTTTTACCCTATTTAGGCAGAACTAAATTTCCACAAACTCTGCTGATTCAACTCAAAATCTCAATCCTCCTAAGAAAGATGCAAAGGTAACAATTATTTACTGAATACCATATAGTATAGGAACTTCCAAACTTTCAAGTACTATTTTTCTCAATTCTGAATGGGAGTACTATCTGAACAAGGTGATAACTGGCACCATATTCTCTAATTAACCCTGTTTAATAGACTAACTATTCAGAGAAGTTTGCAGGGTTTTCCCTAGATCCAAGTGACTAGAGAAAAATGGCAATCACGGGTTCAAAAAAATCATTCCAGGACACCAGGCTGATGATGAAGCAAACTACTGTGTGTGTGTGTGTGTGTGTGTGCGCGCGTGTTTGTTTTTGGTACCAGGGATTGAACCCAGGGGCATTCTACTACTAAACTACATCTCCAGTCCTCTTTATTTTTTATTTTGAGATGGCCAAGGCTGACCATGAAAGGGAAGTAAACTATAAGTCAGGGTTCTAGCAACTCCATTTTCTATCTATGGTACAATCTGGCCAAATCGCATTAATTCCTCTTAACTGTACTTTTCTCCTTCTTTTCTCTTTCCCTTTCCCTATCCTGTCCCTCTCTTTTTTTCTTTCTTTTTTGGTACTGAGGATTGAACCCAGAGGCACTCTACCACTGAATCACATCCCCACCATTTTTAATTTTGAGATAGGTTCTCATTAAATTGCCCAGATTGGCCTTAAACTTGCGATACTTCCATTTGAGCCTCCTAAGTAACTGGGATTATAGCAATATGCCACTGCTTGTCTTTTTGTTTTTTCTCTTCTCTCTTTTTACAATTTTTGTGGTACTGGGAATTGAACAAACAGCCTTGTCCATGCTAGGCAAGCACTCTACCACTTAGCTACTTCCTCAGCTCCTTTTTTTCTTGTTTTTTTTTTTTTTTTGAGACAGAGTCTCACCAAATTACCCAGGCTAGCCTTGAACTTTTAATTCTCTTGTCTCAGTCTCTAAAGTAGCTGGAATAATAGGTGTGGGGACTATTAACTGGTTCTTTTCTGTTCTTTTAAGATGTAGTTGACAATTGAACCTGTGCTCTTCTCCCAAATTAAAGATTCTTCCACTTAATCTTCAAGATGAGGGGGTATCAGCTTGCTGTCAAGGAAAGTGGCACATCGTTTTGGCAAAGGGAATAGACCAGTTGATCTTAAGGACTAGGTTGACTAGCATTGTAGGTGAGGCAACAATAAATGGCTCACAAAGACAGTGTGGTTATTTGAGAGGAATGAGGGACTAGATCTGTGCTCTATGGAAACAAAAAAGGATAAAAAGATGAACAAATAATATTAGACACCATCTCCCAGATTTCTCATTAACTTCAAGTTGTAAGGAAGAGTGTTTTCTAAGGCCAGAAGCAAGGTTTGTTAGTAAGATACAACAAAATTATGAAGCAATCCTGAGTAGAAAACCATTTATTCATTCATTTGCAAGAAAGTCTCCTCACCTTGGCTTGCAGGACATTCTAATAGCAGGGGCAATATCCTCCCAGATTCACCAGGTCATGTAGTTTGCTAAATCCTGGCTAGGAAGCCAGGTTCTAACTTTTCATGTAAAGAAGGGCTATGCCTGGTGGAGAAGAAGCTATTAGACCATGTTCAGAAAACAATTGAGGAAATTAGACTATAAGATGGGAGATACCCTGGAGCCAATAGCAAAGGTAACTTGTTAAAGGTACAAAAAGAGAGGATACTGTATCTAAGGGATGGACCACCATGTCCACCTAAAAATAGATAAAGAAGGGGGTAAATCTATTTTTGATAACCACAAGGAACTGACAATTGCAAAGACACAAACAACCTCTAAAAGGCCTAAGGCAGTACACTCAACTACAGAAATTTGATCCAGCCCTGTAACCACATCCTAAACCCAAGTCATAAGCCTTATTACTAGACCACCCATATCAGGATAATTTCCATACTTCTCTCACAGCATGCCTGACAGCACAACACCAGTAAGTTATGGGGGAGGGAAGTTCATCTATTTCCCACAGTGACCTGGATCAAATCTCTGTACTTCTAAAATTTAATTTTTTATTTCAAGACCCAAAAAGGCAAAGAAAGTGGGAGATCAGAACTTCAAAAAGATCTCAAGAAGCTTATAATTGACCTTGGCTAGATGAGGCCATGGCTTTTGGCTACAGGTGTAGAATAGATCAGAGCCAAAGAGGAGTTACTGGGCAGCTTAAAACAAACCAAGGTCTACCTTTTATGGAAAAGTGTCAGACATGCCTTTGGAGCACCAAGACCACTGGGTATCATTCAGAGAAGGTTTAGTTGGGATCAATTTGCATCAAACCACCAACTTTATTCAAGTTGCAAATTAGTTTGATGAGGTTTCTGTTTTGTTACTCTTCCTTCTTCATTCCCAAGAAAGGCAAAGACATTAATGTGAATAAAGGAATTTTACCTGGGAGGCTACACAAACCCTCTTCAGATCATTTTATGCACAGCTTTTCAACAGCTTTCTCCTAACCAGTGGTTCCTCCTTTTGTAGGGTCTGATATTTTATAGAACAACTACAACTGGGCTTTCAGAATGGCTCTTAACCTGTTAGATCCCAAATTTCAATGTATTTCCAATAAAAGGGAATTTGTTTTCAATAGTCCTTTCATATTACAAGTAAATATGAAACTACATTCAAGGGAGATTTTGTCTTCATTTCTTTTCAGTGAAAAGAAGTCCAGTGGGAGAGTTAACTCGAGGTTTTGAATGTAATCAATCAGACCACGGACAATTTCTCTTGTCTTTGCAGATGCCTAAATTTAAGGAGTGGAGGAAATATTCTCTTGAGCTGGGGAATTCTGAGAACTTGGAGTTACAGTGAGGCTCTGGCCAAATATATTTCTTACATAAAGACCAAGATTTTCCCTTCTGTTACAGAATTAAACTGTTCTTTGCACAGTGGCTGCGCTGGGCCTGATGAAAGTCCATCAGCAGGAAACTAACAAAAAATCTCAACCCAATACTTTATTTTCTCCTCCATCACTTTTACACACATAATAGGAGGATGGGGACAAAGATCAAAAACAAAGGAAGATCGGCTCCTCCACACAGAAATTCATTCATACGTATTTAATGACTGCAAATTACTCTGAAAATAAACGGAGAGCATGGTCTGGAAGGTGAAGCAACTGCATGTGCATTTAACTTAATTTATGGGACAACATGACGCGTACAACCAACCAGCTTGAGGCAGAAACTTGTTTGATGACATCCACTAAGATCTGATAGCCCTACCCTCTCGCCATTTCTACTAATAGCTCCCCCTACTCTAATCACAATACAACCAAGCTGGTGAGAACGGCTAAAGACCCTGGTCCTACACTCAAAAATAATCTCCCAGACCGCGCGACACCAACACCAACACCGCAGAGTCGAGCTCCATCCCTGTCCTCGGCAGATCCCAGGCTCCATCTCTTTTCAAGTCTCCACCCTCCTCTTCCCCGTTGAGGCTCCACCTCTCCGGCCCCTCTCTCCTCAGACGCGCCTCGGGTCTCTGGGACTTTCACAGCCACCAGGGACACCAATCTCTCGCGCTTCCTACTCCACTCTTCGGCGCCCAGATCTCCACTGGCACAGGCTCCCCATGTCCCTTGCCGGTCCCGAGCTGCGGTCAGCGGATTGTGAGGCCCGCACAGGTCCCAACCATCCTCTTGACGGTCCCACCTCACTCACCCTCCGTCACCTCCAGCACCTTAATCTGTTCCTCGGCAGCCGCCCGCACCTCCTGCACTGGGGACAGGATCCCAGTGAGAGTATCCACCAACGCCTCCTTCAATCCTTGTGCTACTGGACCTGGCAACCCGGAGGCCGCACCAGCTGCAGCTGCCGCCGCCATCTTTTCTCCCCTCAGTCCCCCAGCCCCGCAGTCCGGACCCGCCACCGAATGACGGCTCCCGCGCGCGGCCAATCCGCGAAGCCGCGCCTGCGCATTAGAGTCCACGGGAGCTGGCGGGAGGCGGGAAATGGATCGAAATCTCCAGAGACATCGCCTCCTGCCGCCTAAATGAAAACTGCACCTTTGTCGGCGAGGATCGCTTCGGGTTGATGTGGAAACGGAATCCCAGAGAGATTTGGGGACTCTTCTAAAGTCTCACAGTATATGAGCCATCTAACTTGGAATAAAGGCTGTGATGTATGACTTTAGACTCATGGGTCTATCACATATTAGACACTGTTAGGGGACAGGAGATGGAGTGGAAGTGGATGTTGAGGGCTGAGCGTGTGGTGACGCACGCCTGTAATCCCAGCGAACCGGGAGGGTGAGGCAGGAGGGTCGAAATTCGATACCAGCCTCAGCAATTTAGCAAGACCTCTGTCAAAATTAAAAAATAAATAAATTAAATAAATAAATAAAAAGCCTAATGGTAAGGCGCCCCGGTTCAAACTCCAATACCCAACCCCACACCCCTCAAAAGAATTTTTTTTGGAGAGTGCCGGGGATTGAACTCAGGAACACGACCACTGAGCTACATCCCCAGCCCTATTTTGTATTTTATTTAGAGACAGGGTCTCACCGAGTTGCTTAGCTCCTCGCCATTGCTGAGACTGGCTTTGAACTTGCAATTCTCCTGCCTCAGTCTGCCGAACCGCTGGGATTACAGGTGTGCGGCACCGTGCCCGATTTATAAAAAAGGACTTCTGAGGTTTTTAAGGAAAGGGGTCTGTGTCAGAAGTAGCACCTATTTTAAATCAACTTTGTTCTACCCGCCAACACTGGAAAAAAAATTGGCTAAATTTAATTTCTTCATTGATAAGCCTTGGAAGTCACAGATAGGGCACAGGGAGAAATAAAGGAAACTGGGCAGTGGGCGCAGGTGGTGGTGGGGGTCGCCTTCCAACTTAGATGAATCCAAGCCCAAAATGGGAAAGTGGTGGAAAGAGAGAGTACCTACATGTAAAAGGGTATTTTCTCCATATTGACACTTTATGTGACTGTTTGATTGATAGCTGAGAATATATGTTCCCCTTCTCAGGTGAAATTATGGCTGGAACAAAGGTAATTTAATATGGCTGTCAGGGCCTGGTCATAGGAAATGGCCTAGGATATACACTACTTAACAGTGGAGCAGGTGGAAGGAATTAGAGTGAGGGGTTAAAAATACAAGAGATTGGCAAGCATATAGTGGCAAAAGGGATGCAATGGTATCGGAGCAAAAAGGAACAGGTATTTCTTAGTAAGCTGTTCAAGAAATGGTTTCCAGGAACAATTGCTCCCCTTCCCAGTGGCAAAGGAAACTAGTAATTCTTAAGGCAGTTCCAAGACTGTGGATGCTAAGCCGATAACTCAGGATGAAGTCACCTCATCTGAGGATTCTTCCAGAAGACTGCTTTCTTGATTTATTTTGAGTAGTATTCTAGACACATTTGTCATATCCCCTGTTAGGAGGGCAGAGGAGGTTTGCATTACAATACTTTCATAGGGAGGAGACAGCTTCTTGGATCTGCAATTCCACAATAGAGAATAGTTAAGACATATTTTCCTTTTCCCAGTGGCCAGGAGGAGAAACTGAACTCCGTTTTTAGAATAGTTTCATTTCTTAAAAGTTAACTCACTTTTGCCCCTGAAGAAAATTTTGGGATGCCCACCAGGTGGTACGTTTTCAAACATAGTGGCAAGGGATGGAGGACTCATGATCTGACTTCTGACTAAATGCTTTGAATCTGGGGGAGGATACCATGTCTACCATGTACAAGATGGAGACACCCCTCCCCCGCAGGGAGTGAAGAGACTCCCTTTAAGATTTGGGGCTTGGGCATTTCCAGGCAGGTGGGTTTGCTTCTGGGTTTGGCAAATGACCACAACCAGAGTCACTTTCCGGATCAAGCAATGGGTCACAATGGGTCATAAAAAAAAAAAAAAAAAAAAAAAAAAAAAAAAAAAAATGGAGGCAGAAACCAGACAGAGAGGGAGCTAGAGAGAACCAGTGGACAATACAGGAGATAACTTTATTGAAACGCAAATGGCATTGAACAGATGAATCTTGCTGGGAAGAGACATGCCTGATGGACAGAGGGCCCAGATGAGGGGGACCACTGTGGTGATGGAGGAAGGCCTCTTCAGCTGGCCTAGGCATGAATTTAATTTTCGACCAATTTGTTATTTAAAATGAATTATTGAGGGGACAGCCCAGCTCTCTTCATGATTGTTACCGCAATTATATACAACCATTTCCTTTCCAGATTCAGTTTTGCTTTTTCTACATTAGATATAAAAGGGGGTAGGTTGGAAGAGGCAAGGGTCAAATGAGAAACACACACACACACACACACACACACACACACACATCCTGGTTGGGGGTTTTGTGCCCAATAAATTAAAAAAAAAAAAAAAGTGTTGTGAAAATTCTTGCCTACCCTCCACCTGAGGAACACTATGCATGTGAGAAAGACTCCATCACATAGTGTGCTGCCCAGAACAGAATGGGGTCGGGGAGGAAAGGAAGTTAGCAGAATTCATTAAAAAAAAAAAAAAAAAAAAAAAAAAAGATTGTTTTGTCAAAAACAAAAAGAACATTAGGAAGTGGGGGCTGACTGCACAGCAGTAGCCCAGAGATTGGCCGCAACACAAGTTTGTTCCTTATTATCTTCCTTCTCAGAGAAATGGCAGGGAATCAGGGTAACCCCCTAGGAGTTGGCCAGAGGACCCAAGGCAGGCTTTCTGGGAACTAAGGGAGTGATTTTAGTGCAATTATTCGCCTTCCTTAGGCTTTAGTCCTTCCTCCAAGTGCTTAGTGCCAGGGCACAGGAGACCTAGTAGTATTAGATCTCTGTGCTCAATTCACAAGCTCTTTCACAGAGAAAATCAACAAACTTGAAATAAAACCAGTTCCAAACAGCCTCATCTCCCTCATGGCCCCATGAGCTAGTCTGTGAATTTGGAAATATATGAAGCTTTTTTCAGCTTTTTTTTTTTTTTTTTTTTTTTTAAAGTATTTTATTCTGTTGCCTTGACTGTGTAGTTCTGTATCCAGGACCTAGTGTGGGGAAAGCTTAAGCCCAAGGACTTAGGTGCCCAGTACTCTGTCTTTCATTGTGTGGAACTCTTTCCTGGGAGCTGAGCAGAGCACAGAGAAGGGGTCTTCCAGGATCCTGGAGCCCTAAAGTAATTAGCTGCCTTGGGGAAGAAGGTTCTGACCAGGTTCTCAGACCCAGTAGTGCTCTTTGCCACTCAAATAAAGGAGAGGGATGTTCCTGGGAGAACATTTTGTCATGGAAATACAAATTAATTTTTTTAAACTTTTCCCATTCTATGACATAATTGCGAAAAGACTCAGAATAGACACAAATAGTCCCCATCAGAAGAGCAATCTGGAAGAGACCTACAACTGCTTTCTTCTGTTGAAGTCCCTCAGTTTGCCAGGTAGAAATTTCAGAGGTGATATTTTTTCTCTGAAGGTTGCATTCATCTAGGAAAGCTGCAAACACTCCCCTAACTTCTAACTGGAGCACACATATTGTTTCCTTTGTTAAATTAAAAGGAAAAAATGAAACATAAGGAAGTATGAGAAAAGTGACTTTGAAACTAATGTTAACATCTGGATTATAACCTGGGACCTTCTTGTTTTTGGTCCTAAAACCCCTGAGACTGGGGACTCTTGATGCTTAGTTTTCCCTTTAAAACAGATAAATTTCCAAGTTCAGCATGCATCAGATTCATTGGGAGTTTTGTTAACACATGAGTTGCTGGGTCCTAGCCCTAGGTTTCCGACTTCCTTAGACCTGGGGTGAGGCCTGAGAATTTCATTTCTATTAGATATCCAGATGCTGCTGCTGATTCTACGGGTCTGGAACCATCCTTTGGAGAACCATGGTTTTAAGAATTGAAAGGTTGAATCAAGAAACCAGGGGTTCACTTTCATGATCACTTTGTTATAGAAAATTCTCCATTAAGAAAAATGGTTAAAACATCAAACTGGAAAGATCCAGTAAGAACAGGTTTAATCTTTTATCTGTCTTGGTCTCCCTGTAGCTTCCAAATTTTGATTGGTTCCCTTACTTAAGGCTATACCTCCATCCAGTTTATTCTACCTTCCCTACGATCTATGAAGGCAGTACTTGCTTCCAGGGTTAGGCTGAGCAGACATGCACACATGCCCTCTAGGTAGTGTACAGCAAGAGCACAATCGGTGGCTCCACAGATCTCTGAGCAAGTTGATTGATGAATCCTGAATATGTAAGGCTGATTCAGTTATAAAGGGCAGTATCAGGCTTTGAGAACATACTGCCACTTAAGATCTTTTTTTTTTTTTTTTTTTGGTCCTATCATGGCATTTGGCTTATGTAATACAGGATTAAGGAAAGAAAAAATAAGGTAAGATGAAGATCTGCATTTTGCCAGTGAACCATTTTGAGTGTGTAATTAGGACATCTTTCCCTCCCAAACACTTGGTCATAAAGATTCCTTAATGCCTCCTTGTAAGTATCACTTTGGTCTTGGTTTGTAGGACTGAGTCTCACTCAGTCAGGCAAATTTCACCTACATGCTGGGTTGCTGCACGTGGGTGCCCTTCTGGATAAGGATGTGAGGGGTCTGTGAGAAACGGTAGGCTACTGCTTCTCCTTTCCTACTCTTTGGAATACTGCAGGAAATAGAGTTCAGGCCACTGGAAGGCGGTATCCCTCTGAATAGTATGAATTTGTCTTAGGGATCTAGAACTAACAGAGCAAGATTAGGTGCACTCATACTCTTGCAAACCAGGAAGAAATGAAAAGAAAAAAAATCACTATTTGTCTTTAAGTTCTTAAGGAGTATGAATGGATTAGTTGGAAGGTTGGTAACTGAAGACCAAAATGTAGTCTAGCAACCAATGAGGACTTCGCTGTTGGGGTCTCTCCATGGACTTTTAGCCAATTCTTCTTCCCTGCCAGCCTCGACCTTCCCAATGGCTACACTACACAGAAAGCATTGGTGTAAGGATTTACATGAAGACAGAGAGAAGCACCATAAAGTTGCAACAAAGAATAGATTTCTTAAAAACACTCTATGAAGCCTCAGAATATAGGAAATAGCAACAGTCAAATGCTTGTGTGTGTATGCGAGACACAACACACAAACACACACATGAACACATACACACACACACCAGGTCCCATATTAGCCTCCATTTGCTAGTATTTTATTTTTAGTGCCTAGGCAGGGACTGAGAAACAAATATATTGGACACATCTTGTTGTTCTTCCTCATCCAGAAATGAGAGGGACTCTGTTGAGGAACCTCTCTTTGAGTTGTGGCTCTCCCCATAGGTTGATGTTAGGTATTGAACCATATTTTGTACTAGTTCACTTTGGTGAGGGGTGGAGTCAGGGGGCTGGAGAGGAAGGAAACAGCACAAATCCCAGAAATAGGCTGGATTCTTCCAAAGGTGCCTGGGGGGTTGAGAATTTAGCTATGGGACCCAGTTTTTCTTTTCTGAGGAATCCCGGTAGTCTTAACCAAGAAGCAGGTGTGTAGATAGGAGAGAATGTTGTAGATTTGCTCCTTGCCATTAATTCTTGCAGCAAGTTGGGGGAGCTTGGTGTTCTGCTTCAGAGAAGTCTGGATGAGCGTCCCAAGGGGTTATAGCACCATGAGGAGGCTCATCCTTCTACAGTTGCCACATAACCATGATTCCTTTGTGAGATGATCAGTCCCCACCATGAGGGGCCTAGATGTGCAACTGTAAACAAGGTCCCAGGCTGCAGAGGGAAAGCTGAGGCTTCATTACCACTTCACAAAGATGGGAACATATTTTCTGGAAGAAAGCAATTAGACACCTGGGCTAAATGCAGCAGTCAACCAAGAGCAGAGGGTGATGGATCCCAAGAATAGAAATGAAAAGTCAGAGCATGAGAAGCCTCCAGAAAAAACCTGCTGAAGATCCAAATAAAATTCATGGTGGTATCCATGGTTACCAGAGAGACACGAATCCCTCTGTGGTCTGAGGCAGTTGGAATGGAAGAAGGGGCTCTCCCCTCTCCTCTTTCTCAAGTAGCCAGTAACATCCACGTCAGAAGGCACTGGCTGGGCAGCACCAGAAAATAGAGTTAAGGGCTCAACCATCAGATTAAGATGGCATTAAAAGTCTGAGCCTTACTGTGGGACTGGAGCTTGGGATAGGGTACAGAAGAGGCCAAGGTCCAAAGAAAGCCCATCTGGTCTTTTCTTCCTTCTAAGGTGGAAAACCCAACTCTGGGGCCTCCTCATTTTGCGCAGCAGAGACCTTAAGGCAGTGATTTCAGCACCATCCTTGGACAAACAGCTTCTCCCACCACAGAATTGCATATTTTACAGCTGAGTTGGTTGGGGATCTTCACAGCTCATGGAATTAGCAGCAATAGCAATAAATTCTCCAGCACAGAGGACCCTGTCATCCCTGGAAGCTACCAGGTGAATACAGAAGATTTTTCTCGGGGGCAATCTAGACTATCTTGGGACCTAAATGAAAATATTGTGATATGAAGATTCAGATGAATCTACTCCTCAGTTGGGTGGAACTGAGTGATCCAGTATGCCTGTAGACTCTGATAGTCTTGTGCTACTTAGGAATCTGAACAGCAAA
Organism: Sciurus carolinensis; assembly: GCF_902686445.1. Lineage (NCBI taxonomy): Eukaryota > Metazoa > Chordata > Mammalia > Rodentia > Sciuridae > Sciurus > Sciurus carolinensis. The sequence goes on from NC_062224.1 coordinate 85,694,429, forward strand.
CATTTAGGCCCAAACTTACTACATATCCCTGATTGGCAGAGCCCTGAAACTTCAGCCCACCTGGCAGTTCAGCCTGGAATCTGGTCCCATAGGGCTTTCAGAAGTGGCAGGAAGTAGACTTGCGAACTCCAGACAAGATTCCATAGTTCTTCAGGCTCCACCTTAATTGATCCCATATCTTCTGCCCCCAGTGTATCAGACATCTAATCAGTGACTTTTTCTTAGCCAACTTCTTGGATTTCAGCTACATTTCTTAGATGATCCTGAAGGTCCAGATAACAAGGTAGTTTGCATTGAATGGGGCTTAATGTTTCCTATTAGACACGAACTTAAGTGTCCAAGTCTTGTTTTTTTAAATGTAGTAAGTGGGACATAGTTAAGTACCCAATTAGTATTTGTCAAATAAAGGTACATGGACTGGCAGACCTTCAGGACATCAGGAAAAGGGCAACTTCTTGCAAGATGAGGGATCTCCCTGGAAGGCAGATATTGGCCACCAAATCAAGCTCCTTGAACCTATAATTCTGACTTGGCGTATCTCACATGGATGTCCAGTCTCTTACAAGTGAATATTCACCTGTCAAAAATGAATAGTAAGGGCTGGCTAGGTAATTTTGATTCAGTCACTTAAAGTGGCTACCATTCAAATAGTGCAGTGGGAGGGACAAGCAAGCCGCAAGATAGAAGAGTATTTCCAATGTCTTGGTTTTCCTCCAGTCCACAGTGAAGCTCAGAGTAAATCTTCTAGCATACCGGAGGCTGCCAACTGAGCTCCTGGGCAGAACGTGTGCTTTTGCAAAAGGGAAGTCAAAGGAACTGGACTCCTCTTCTCCCACTACTTCTAATCCAATGTTTCACGTCTTATATAAGCCCTAAGGATGCCACATATAGTGGCATGGCAGATGTTTAGCTGGTACCAATTAGATGGCATCAGATTCTTCAAAGAAAATCCACTTGGAAAAGCCAAACTAACTCCTGGAAAAGCAACCCAGTATCTCATGGACATGTGAGGAAGTGGGGAATGGGGAAGGAAAATAAATAGGCAAATGGCAGGGGAAAAAAAATCGAAGCAAAATAAAAAAATAAAAAATTAAAAAGTAGGGTTTATTGACTCTCATGCTTATTAAATTAGAGGGTAGAAAGACAGAGCTAGTAGTCTTTCTCTGAAGGCTGTAATGTTATTTTTGTGGTTTGGTGACTTCTTAGATTGGCAGCCGTCTTGTCAACATCCCCTGTCATCCAGAAGGCAAGAGCTGGCAGTTTTCTTTCTTGCTTGGCAACTGGGTCCCCTCTCTCCAGATTCATCTTTTCCATTGCATTTGACCTTTTACAGGTTGATTTACACATTTTTTAAAACCACATGCTTCTTTTCTGGGCTCCCGCCAGATCTCTGGGGGAAGAGTTGTTGGCAGTGGTGACGGAGTTGGGAAGGGTCTGCAAGAGAGTCTGCGGAGCATCCTGCCTCCCTCAGATTTCCCCACCTGCGACCGTTTCAGAGTTGTTTGTGAGAATCAGGAGTTGCTGCAGAGTTTTTGATGTCTTCTGAACCCCTTCCCAGAAAGCCCAGGAGTTTATAATTGAAATAAGAAATCAAGGAAAAGACCCAGAATCGTCTTTTCCCCAAAGTGGTGAGAGGAGGCCAGTAAATGTATTTAGGGGACACAAGTTCCCAAACTCCACCCCACCAATCCCTATTAGGAAGTTCTCAAAGGTGCAGCACCAAGAACCTGCCCCTCTTCTTATCCTCCTCCTCCCTCCTGTTCTCCTCCTCAGGCTGGAGAGCGAGTGCTCTGAAAGAAGAGGGGAGAGGAGGAGCTAATGAAGCTGATGTCAGCCTTCTGTAGTCCGGGGTGACAGTGACTGCTGGAACCTCAGAGTGTTGCCTGGAGGTTGGGGTCCAGAATTGTCTCTCGATCTGGAGATTCAATGTAGTTGGCAGCTTCTTGAAGTTTCAGCAGCATGGCCATCTAAAGAGGGGCAAAATGACAGGCTAATGAGAGTTGGGATGCTGGGTCCTGCCTCCAGAAGGGAAATATGAAAAATATAGATCATAAGTCTGGTCCTTGGTTTGGAAATGATTATGAGCTTGAAGTTTAGAGGTTATTTATGAAAAAGCAGTGATGATTGATTCAGCCCTGTTTGTAGATACGTGCATGCAGGCAGTCACCTGGGGGTATTTGTGCTATACAGGGTGCTGTGTGGGGGACCACCTCTGCCTGTATTATAATTGTACTTCAGGAAAGGGTGGAAGAACCATACATCCCATTAATACTGGGAGAAACGTGAGAAGTGCCGTAAGAACACTTTTGTCCCTAACACTTTCCATTCTAATAGATTATAACCCAGCAGCTGGGCTCCATGTTATATGAATCTGTTTCTCCCCAGCTATCAAACCTTATGTCAGGTCTAAACACCCCGAAGTATTCACCTCCTTTTTTCAAATCTGTTTTCAACAAGGTCATAATTTAAATAAAAATGTATTATGACTCAACTGGAAGACTTTTCTACTTGAGAGAAAATTGCAAGGCCTTAGGATTTTTGTGCATGTTAAGTGGTTTTGTTTGTTTGTTTTTTAGTATTGTTGAACCCAAGGGTGCTTAACCACTGAGCCACATCCCCGGCCCTTTTTTGTAATTTTATTTAGAGACATGGTCTCACTGAGTTGCTAAGTGCTTCGCTAATCTTCTGAGGCTGGCTTTGAACGAAATCCTCCTACCTCAGCCTTCCGAGTTGCTGGGATTACAGGTGTGTGCCACCATGTCCGGTTATATATGTTAAGTTTTAACATAACCTACAGAATTATCCTCCAGAATGGTTTTACCAATGAACATTCGCATGCGGAGTGTGAAGTCCAATTCACACACAAGTTTTGCCAATGTGAAATAGTATACCCTTGTTTGAATTTTCCTTTTCCTCATTAGAGAGTCTGAAGAGCTAGATATACTGCCCAGTTTGTCAGGCATCTCAGCCTAATTTCTACAGGGGTTGCATGGAATCCATTTAGCTGAAGCAGTCCTCAGGATAGTAGGAGAAGAGAGGTAGAAGAAGAGAGAGTGCTAATGTGTTCTATTGCTCTACTTCTTTGGTTGATATTGCTACATGGAATCTCCCTGAAACTTGGGTCTTTGCTTGAATGCATCTTGCTGGGATGTATTATTAGTTAGCTTAAGCTAGGCTGTAAGCATACAATCCTTAACTCAAGATTCTGTACTCAGAGCTCTGCACTGGCCACATTCTGGTCCTGGCCTTGTTGAAACTCTTCAATTCCTTTATCCCCATCAGAATATGCATGAAGAGTGTGAAAAATGTGGTCCTTCAGCACTTTTCTTTTTACCTGAGCATGGCTTCTACTCACCAGAGGGTCTGAATCTAGAGAGCTTGGGGTGCTGTCTTTGACCGTTCTGTCCTCTGGAGGTGAGGCAATGCTGTGAGGGCCCACAGTGGGTGGGGGCAGATGGTACAACTTTGATTGGTCTTGTTGGGCTGATGGCCAAGGAAGGGTATCCCGGACCCACTCCACTGGGTCCTCCCATGCGGCTTTCTGTCCATGAACCTGGAGAGGAGAAATTAATGGGAGGGGAATCCACAGATTAGAGGTTTGTTTGTGCACTCTCTTATTGTTCCCACAAAAACCCCCACATTCTTTGGAAATATGCATGCCCTCAAATGTAAAGATTTGAGGTTCTGGTCTGGTGGGGTGACACACACCTATAATCCCAGCAACTTGGGAGGACGAGGCAGGAGGATCACAAGTTTGAGGCTAACCTGGGCAATTTAGCAAGATCCTGACTCAAAATAAAAAGGCCTGGGGATATAGGTCAGTGGGAGAGCACCCACAGGTTCAAGTCCTAGTACCATCACCCCCACAACAAAATTTGAGGTTCTTATTCCTGTGGAATTTTTCTGAACTTCCTAGTGAGGAAGATATTTGTATAAACTGATATAAATCATTTTAATAATATAACAAACTGTATTAAAGCTTTAAAAATAAATATTTCTTTCAAGTTTACTCTTTAAATTGGCAAACAAAAATGACATATATTTTACATGTCTGTAATCCCAGCAGCTTAGGAGGCTGAAGCAGGAGGATTACAAATTCAGTCAGCCTCAGCAACTTAGAGAGCCCCTAAGCAACTCAGCGAGACCCTGTCTCTAAATAAAATGCAGAAAAGGACTGGACTGGGGACGTGGCTCGGTGGTTGAGTGACTCTGGGTTTAATCCCCCAACCCAAAACAAACAAACAAAACCAAAATAACCCAAATATATTTATGTTGTAAAACATGATTTTTTGAAATACACACACATTGTGGAACAGCTAAATTGAGCTGATTAATATGTGCATGTGAGATCACATACTTTCTTTTGTGAGAATACAAACCTATTCTCTTTTCAAGTATACAATATATTGTTTTTAATTACAGTTAACATATTATACAATGTATCTCGTGTACTTACTTTTCCTGTAGAAATGAAATTTTGTGTGCTTTGACTAACACAATCCCAACTCCCACTTCCCCAGCCCCTGGTAACCCCCATTCTACTCTCTTTTTTGAGTTCAACTTTTTGGGATTCCACATAAGATTGAGATCATGTGTTCTTTGCTTTTCTGAACCTGGCCTATTTCACTTTAGATAATGTCCCCCAGGTTTCTCCACGTCGTTGCAAATGACAGAACTTCCTTCTTTTTGAAGGATGAATGTCATTCCATTATGTATATACAAATACCACATTTTCTTTATTCATCTGTTTGTGGACCCAAGGATGCATTAAAACATAACATATGTTATGATCCTTCATAATTTTGCTTCATAAGTAGGAAATTCTACATTAGTCAGAATGCCTTTAAATTTTGTTTTAACTTTCTTGAAAACAGACATTATTTATGTGAAAATGTTTTCATTTATTTATTTATTTATTTGGGTACAGGGGATTAAACCCAGGGGCACTTAACCGCTGAGCCACATCCCCAGCCCTTTTTTGTATTTTATTTAGAGACAGGGTCTCACTGAGTTGCTTAGCACCTTACTTTTGCTGAGGTTGGTTTGAACTCACAATCCTCCTGCTTTAGCCTCCTGAGCCACTGGGATTACAGGTGTGTTTTTATTTTTTATTGGTTCATTATATTTATACATAAGAGTGGAATCTGTTGTTACATGTTTGTACATGCACACAATATAACAGTATAATTTGATCCCACTATCTTTCCTGTCTCTTCCCTTCCCACTTCCCTGGTCCCCTTCCTCTATTCTACTGGGCTCCTTTCTATTTTCATGAGACACCCTCCTGCCCCCTACACACACACCTTTCTCCCCTTTTTTCTCTCTAGCTTCTACATGTGAAAGAAAACGTATGCATTCATTTTCCTACAAATGACATTACTTCATTCTTCTTTTTGGCTCAATAAAACTCCATTGTGAAAAACAACAAGAATAACTCCATTGTGTATATATGCCACATTTCTGTTATCAATTCATCTGTTCACAGTGCCTACATTGATTCCATAATTTGGCTATTGTGAATTATGCTGCTAAAATCATAGGTATGCATGTATCCCTATAGTATGCTGACTTTAATTCTTTAGGATAAATGCCAAGGAATGGTCTAGCTGGATCTTTTGAGGAAATTCCATACTGATTTCCATGGTGGTTGTATTAAATTATAATCCCACCAACAGTGTAAAAGATTTTGTTTTTCTCCACATCCTCTCCAGCATTTATTATTGTTTGTATTCTTGGTAGTTGCCATTCTAACTGGAGTGAGATGAAATCTCAGTGTAGTTTTGAGTTGCATTTCCCTAATGGCTAAAGATGTTGAATATTTTTTCATATACTTGTTGGCCATTTGTATTTCTTCTTAGTGTCTGTTTAGTTCATTAGCCCATTTATTGATTGAGTTATTTATTTATTTTGGTGGCAAGTTTTTAGGGTTATTTATATATTCTGGATGTTAATCCTCTGTCAGAAGAATAGCTAGCAAAGATTTTCTCTGCAGATTCTCTCTTCACATTCTTCATTGTTTCCTTTGCTATGCAGAAGCAATTTGATGTCTTCCCATTTATTAATTCTTGGATTCATGGTATTAATTTAGGGGTCCTATTGAGAAAGTCATTGTCTGTGCCTATATGTTGGAGTGTTGACCCTATTTCTTTGGTTTTGCTTTTTTAGCAATTGCAAATATTGCTGGTCTAACTCCTAGCTCTTTGATCCACTTCACGTTGACTTTTGTGTGGTGTGAGTGATAGGGATCTAGTTGCATTATTCTACGAATGGATAACCAGTTTCCCCAGTACCAGGTTAAAAAGGTTGTCTTTTCACCTTTGTCAAGGATCCCATGACTCTATCTGGGGGTTTGTCTCTGTATCTTCTATTCTGTTCTTTGGCCTATGTGTCCATTTTTATACCAGTATTATGCAGCTTTTGCTATTATAGCTCTGTAGTATAATTTGAAGTCAGGTATTATGATGCATCCAGCTTTATCTTTTTTTTTTTCCTTAAAATTGTTTTGGCTATGCCTAGCATGCATAAGGTCCTGGGTTTGATCTCCAGTTCAACAACAACAAATTGCTTTGGCTATTCTGCCTCTTTCAATCTTCCAAATTCATTTTAAGACTGTTTTTTTTTTCTTCCTAGTTCTGTGAAGAACATCATCAATATTGTGATGGGGACTGCACTGTTGCTGTTGGTAACATGGGTATTTTAGAAATATTAATTCTGCCTATCCATGAACATGGGAAGTCTTCCCATCTTCTAGTGTCTTCTTCAATTTCTTCCTTTAGTGTTCTGTAATTTTCTTTTTGTTTCTTTGTATGTTTTTTTTACATTTTTAAAAAATTTGTTAACATTCTATAATTTTCATTGTAGAGGTCTTTCACCTCTTTGGCTAGATTTAGGGGTTTGTTTGTTTGTTTGTTTTTTAGGCTACTGTGAATGGGACAGTTTTCCTGATTTCTTTTTCAGTAAACTTATTATTGGTGCATAGGAAAGCTATTGATTTTTGCATGTTGAGTTTGGATCCTGCTATCCTGTTACTTTGCTTCATTTGCTTATTAGTTCTAACAGTCTTCTGGTGGAGCTTTTTGGATCTTCTAAGTATAGGATCATATCATCTGCAAACAGTGATAATTTGACAGTGATAATTTTCCTTTTTTTAAATTTCAGTACTGGGGACTCAACCCAGGGGTCTTTACCCTGAGCTGCATCCTCAGTCATTTTGTTTGTTCGTTTGTTTTTGAGGTGCTGGGGATTGAACTCAGGGCCTTGTGCTTGTGAGGCAAGCACTCTATCAACTGAGCTATAACCCCAGCCCAATTCTCAGCCATTTTTATTTTTTGAGACAGGGTCTCACTGAGTTGTCCAGGCTGACCTCGAATTTGTCATCCTCCTGCCTCAGCCTCCCAAATAGCTGGGATTACAGGTGTGTGACACCATTCCTTCCCTATTTGTGTCCTTTTTATTTCCTTCTCTTGCCTAATTGCAACTAGATCCCCATCTCTATTAAAGCAGGATAGGAATGGTCCTGATTTTAGAGGAAATGCATTCAGGTTTTCCCCATTCACTATGATGTTGGCTGTGGGATATATACTTTATGATGTTAAGGTAAGTTCCTTCTTTCCCTAGTTTCCTTAGTGTTTTTATCATGGTGCTGAATTTTGTCAAAGGCATTCTCTGCATCTTAGTGAGCCCTGTCTCAAAATTTCTCTGTATTCAGTTATAAAAGAATAAAATTCTGTCATTTGCAAAAATATGAATGGAACTGGAGATCATTATGTTAAGTGAAATAAACCAGACATGAAAAGAGAAGTACTACATGACCTCATTCATATCAATAAAAAAGTCAATCTTCTATAGACATTGAGAGTAGAATGAGTTACCAGAGGCGAGGGAGGAGAGGGGAGGGAAAGATGGGTAAAGGTTGATCACTGGGTACTCAGTTGCAGTTAGATAGAAGTTAGAGAAGTTTTGTTGTGCTATTGCACAGTAGGGTAACTATAGATAACCATAACGTGAATGTCAAAAGCAAGAAAAAAGGATTTTAAGTGATGGAGGAGTAGTTACTAATCAAAGAAATGCTAAATACTTGAGGAGATATGTATATTTAACCTGATTTAAACATTATACAATGTACACATGTATTGAGTCATCACATGGTACTCCATTAATTTGTATGTTTTTAATTTATCAATTTAAAATAAATCTAATATAAAAAATAAAATGACTCCTTTTTTTTAATACAAAGCTTTTTAACTTAAAAATCCCTTTGCATATTTTGTTTTGTCTTCAAAACAACTCAGTGATTTAGGTAGAGCAGAATTTATCGCTCTTGCTCTCTCTCTTTTTTTCTTTTAAACACAAGAGGACATTAAAAAGGTTAAGTAACTTTGGTCAATGTATCATATTGATTAGTTAGTTAGTAAATAGCTAAAGCTATAATAGAGCTTTCCTTAGGTCCTTGCTCAATTATTTCCTATTGCTTTGCCTCCTACAGAGTGGTGTGAACTGGGCTTAGAGCCAGAGGCCTAGGATTAGAGAAATTTTTCCTTTATTAGGTAGGACAGCTTGATCTTGGAGTTCAAGAGGAGTCAGAGGGTGTGCTCACCTTGATCCCATCCTTGGCTCCCTCCTGCAGATAGGGAATGATGGAGTTGTTCCACAGGTCAATGAACCAGGTCCGGAAGTCCTCAATGCCAATGGGACAGGACAGGAAGAAGCACGGGCCTAGGTAAAAGAATGAGATCATGAAGATGGCTGAGAGACCTACTCCTCTCCAATCTTGTGCCTCCTCTATCTGTTAATATCAGGTAGAGGGGTCTGACATCCAAAGCATTAAAGGAAATTTAGAGTTATCATGGCCAGTAAGCATTGACTGCTTGGGGAACAGTCTCATATGTCATGCCTTCGCAATGCAGAAGAGAGACAGGGAACAAGGGGAGTTCCCTCCTACATACTTTCCCTCCTTAATTGTGGGGGAAAAAACAAGGGAGGAGATAGCTTTGTTTATCCAGAGCCTTGCACATTCTCAATTAAGTGCTCTACCATTGACCTATACCACCCCTTTTATTTTATTTTAATTTATTTGAGTCAGGGAACATGCTATGTTGCCCAGGCTAACCTTGAACTCATGGGCTCAGGCAATTTTCCCATTTCAGCCTCCCAACTGAGCTGGGACTATGTGCTACCAGGCCCAGCTTGGGGTCAGCTTTCTGATGGTTGAAGTGATTTACTCAGGTCATGGTGCTAAGTGCACTGGAAAGCTGTAAGTATTTAACCTATTACATACCATCATCCTAGTTGTTGGACAAAGACTTAAACTGAGCGACAAATATACCATTTATAGTAACTTTTGAAAAGAAATACTTTGTTTCTAGAGTTGTATTTTTTTTGGAAAAGTAATAGGTGAATGATTAGAATGTTTAAAAAAATATTTAACTTTCTATATATATATATATATATATATATATATATATATATATGAACATATATGTATGTACATAATGGATCCATAAGCTATAGAATATGGTTTCCAACCAAATTTAATGTAGCTGTGTCAATTTTGTTGAAATATTTACAGAATTGAAAACTTGGGACTCAATACTTTAATGGTAAGTGGTTCTAAGTCTGCAGCCACAAGGCTTGCAACTCCTTTGCAGAATGAAGCCTCTAGAAAGCAAATGGAGCAATCCCCAGTGGTGAGGTATGAGGGAAGCCGCCTCTTGCCCCAGGGGAGCTGGATTCCAGTACCGATGAGGAAGTCTGAGGTGCTGTGCTTCTCAAGGAAGGTGTGGAGGTGATACCACAGCTTGGGCACCCAGTCCAGCACTCGAAGCAGCTCTTCCTTGTTGGCATTGATGTCGCTGTCTGACTCTACCAACTTCCTCCGCAGGTAACGAACCAGGAAGCCATTGGCTGGCTCCACATTGTTGGAGAATGTCAGCATCCTGCCACCAGAGATGGGGACAGTGGGGTCAGAGTGCAATGGGGACACTGAGGATTCATCCCCTCCTCCTAACTGCCTCCCACTAACACCCACTTGGTTTCTTCTCAAGTAATAATAGGGACAACTGGACTCAAGGCAACAGCCTTGGGCAGTCAAGGCTGTTCTCAAATTGGTGACGCTCTTCAAATAAGCACCTGACCTCTCTGATCTAGATCAGGATGGACAGGTAGAAAATCCTAATATCAGCAGCCTACAGGGTTGCTCCTAGTTTTGTAGTCCTTTCCTCTCCACAGGATCTTCTTCTGCCTTGTAACTAACATGCAAATATACTTATTTTCTTTCCCCAGCCTGAAAGGCTCTGGCTACTTCTCTTTCCTTCTGCTACTTAGTGTCCCTCTGCTCTCAGAGTCCAGGATTTAACTAGTGTGTAGGCTCTCGGGTAGGTTTAGGTTCTTCCAGTGCCAAGGTTCTCACCTGAAACTCAAGTGCAAGCCGTGGTTGGGTGTCATTTTTACAGGCTGATTGGTGGTACCTATAATATAGGGACTGAGGGAAGAAAGGGTTAAAAGATTCACCTAGGTTTGTCTTAACACACAGAAAGCTCATAGTTTGGTCTGGACTGGACCTCTTCCCACTGTGATGAGTCCCCATCCAGCTTACCATTTGTGATACTTGCAGGTTAGAGCCCCATTAACCAGCTCACTGATGGAGCCCGCTTCACTCAGGTCATCCAGTAGGATTACCAAGGGCACATCCCCAATTCCCGTTTCCCGATCTATCTGGTTGGCCAGGTTGGAAAGGTACAGTTGCAGATCCTGGGATCAAAGAAAATAGTGGGTTAACACTCAGGAATTGGCACCCAGATCAACCCTGAAAGGAATTTTGGAGAAGATTTGCTAGTTCCCTGGGGTCTTTGGCTCCTGTCTGATGCACCTGCACATATGATTTCAGAACAGATTGACCACAGACTGATACAGTGCTCCCACAGACTCTCAAGCAACCATCTTAAGCAGTTGCCCTTAAAGCCCCCAAAGGTGGAGAACACATTTGTTCTCTAAGTGATTTTTCACCAGGTTGGTATCATGAACTACCACTAATGGATGCACTCCCCACAACTGCAGAGAGCTAAGATTTGAATCAACTCTGAAGAATCAGAGTGGGCACAAGAGACATCGCTGAAGTGGGGCACAATATGTGATATTTAATTCTGAATGCTTCCTCCCAGAAAGCCCAAGTTCACACAGTAATACAGAAAAGGAAGGAAGGGCCGAAAATAAGAGAAGGGATGGAATTAACAGAGTTGGCAGAGAGTGAGGTGGAACCAAGGAATTAGTTTCATCAATGATCAACTAAAGGGAAGGCAGTTTACCAGATGGAGTGAGGAGAAAAAAATTATGGACACAAAATGAAGAAGAAAAAAAAAGGAGGTAGAGGAAGTTAAGGATGGAAGTCTGGAAAGAAACTAGGGGCAGGGGAGGGAGAAGACCAGAAAAGAAAGGAGATAGGGAAGGAAGGAAGAGAACACTGAAGAAGGGGGAAAGATTATGGCAGGGTCAAGGGAAGGAAAAGGGGGTTGGGAAGGGACCCAAAAGGTCTTGGGGGAGACCGGGGTCTGAACGAAGGCTGGCAGGGGATCTCAGGGAGCAGCCACCTTGCAAGACTGCTGGTGCATGTTGAAGGTGCTGACGATGCCCTCGGTGACCTCGCGGCCAGAGCGCTCTACTAAGTATTCAGCCAAGCGATTGGTCAGGTAGGTCTTGCCAGTGCCGCTGGGGCCCGACAGAACGAGGCGCCGGTGCTTGAGCAGGAGGCTTATGTAGTGCTGCATCATCGGCTTGGGGATCAGCGTCTCGAACACCAGGCTGTCCACGCACTTCTCCTTCAGACCTGAACCCCACCATGGAAAGCATGAGTCTGGACTGTGGCCCCAAGGAGGGCAAGGGACCCCGAAGAGTTTTTCTTTCTTCATCTAGGAGCCCACTGAAGAAACTCAGAATCACATGCCCCAGTTCCATAGGAATCCCCTTGCCCCTTCTTCTGAAAAGTTGGCCCTCAGTTTTAGGGACATACTCTGAGCTGGAGGTGAGTGGGTAGAGTAAGAAGCCCAGGATTGGTCAAAATCTTCCTGGGAACAGAAGTTAGGACTGGGTCTTACTTATATCTCATATAACTCAAGCACATTCGTGCCATAGCTTCTTGTTGAATAAATCCTTGTTGAACGAATGCACGATTCATTATTTGATGGTCCCCTCCCTGCCTTTACACCACACCACCTCACCTCAAGAGATGAAGACTGACCTTTGAGGGAGACCGATATGTTATTGACACCTCGACGGCAAGGAGGCATCTCTGGGGGTTCAGCATCCAACACTCGTTTCACATGGCTGAGACTATAGCCGTGGATGGACTCAGTGCTCAGTCCCAGGGTGGAGGCTGGGTCCATTTTAGAAATATAGTCCTGAGAGAAAAGAAGGGGAGAACAAGGAGATGGTGAGGGACATTGAAAAGATGCAACACGGTTGACAAAGTCACACAAGGTCAATTATTAGAGGAAACAAAAACAGGTGGAGAAGGAGAAGGGCATATGCTCTTCTTATGCTGCCTTTCTCCACAGAGCACCATAGGTCCCCAGGATCCCAGTGCATGGATGGCTCAATATCCCAGGCTGGGATGGGCAGCACTGGTGAGAACGTGTATTCCTCTACCTTGAATACTTGGAAAACAGCTTCATCCAGCATCTTCCAGTCAACTTTTCCACTGACTTTGCTACATCCCAAGAAGAATTCCTGCTGCTTCAAGTCCTGTTAAGGTCAAGGTAGAAGCATGTGAGCTTCAATGCAGGTGACTCCAAGAAAGCAAGATCTTAGAAGGCCATAGAGGTTGAGTAGTCTGGTGTGGGAGTATTCAGAACCCTGACTTTCTTGGAACAATATGGTAGTATGGCTGCTCTTCAACTTACAATGATGTCACATCCTGATACACCCATCAGGAGTTGAAAATATCATGAGTTGAGAATGTGTTTATACACCTGAACTACTGAATACAGCTTAGCAATGTAGCCCACTATAGAGTGAGGGCTGTTTCTCATGTGATCATGTGGCTGACTGTGAGCTGTGGTTTGCTGCCACTACCCAGTATCCCAAGAGGGTATCATCCTGCATACTGCTAGGCCAGGAAAAGTTCAAAATTCAAAGTATGGTTTTCTACTGAACGAGGTTGCTTTTGTACCTTCATAAAGCTGGGGACCATCTGTATTATGGTGGTTTCTAAGCTGGCCCTCCCTGATGCTCCTTACCCCTTTGATGATGTGCTGCGGGGGCATCCGTACCACCACCCGAAGGGTCACTTCCTCCTTTAGTCCACAGGTGCTGCTGATGCCATCCATGGGTGATAGGTCTGTGGGGATTGAAAAGGACTCATTAGTTTTGGGGGCACCCATGGCCTTTCCTAAATTTTTTTAGTCCTAATCACTTCCAAATAACTATTTACCACAAAGAAGGTACTGGAGTCCCAAACTTTGAAAAGAGAATAGGGTCTAAAACCACAACAACTCTTAAGGTCTACTGACACGGGCATCTGCTTGATTTTGGCATTGTTACCTCCCTGGCCCAATGAAGATGCCATGGACAAGCCAAATGGTAACAGTGAAATGAACCCTTTTCTTCTCTCCACCCTTCTAGGCTCTTCTCCCGAGCAGGTACCTGTGTCTGTGAGACTTGGGCTGAAGGAATGGGTGAGTGCGAGGCCCAGGGAGCGGCGAGGGGATGATAGAGTAGATGATCCAGGGACCTGCCCTGGAGTGGAGCCTGAGGAGGGGCCAGGGGCTACCTTCAGCCGGTCATTCTCTGCTTTCAGCAGGTCCACCTCCAACTGTGGCAAGAACAGAGATGGAAGAAGGGCAGGGTTGGACCATCTCAGGCCTTGGCGTCCCCTTTCCTGTAGCTCTCTGTCCAGCCACTGACCTGCATGTTATGCATGGTCTCCCGAAGTTGGTCCAGCTGGTGGGCAGAGTTGAGGGCCTCCAAGCGAATGTCTGTGAGCTTCATCTCTTTTTCCCACAGCTCTGAGCGCAACTCGGATACCTCCTTCTTTTCTGGCTCCTCCTCCTCGTTGGGGTGGAACAGCCTGGTGTGGGGGGCTGAGTGGGCAGGGGCCCTGTAAGAAAGCACGAGTCAGCCAGGTAGAGCCGTGCGTGGCTGGTAGCCTCCTCTCCTCCTGCCCACAGAACCCAATCAGTAGGAGAGGAAGTGTCCCTCTGTGGTCTCACCCGCCCAGGGAAAGGCCCCTGGTTAGGTGTTGTCTGTCTAGGGTCTGTGGGCTCACCGCCAGTTTACACAGGACCAGGCTGAGAGGCAGCTGGTGAGAGCACTTACTCGGTGACATCAACGCCCACAGTGGATGAGTTGGAGGACTTGATGGAGGGTGAAGCCGTCTCTGTGGAGCCATGCTGCAGTTTGGGCGACGAGGGGGCCGAGGAATCGGGTGTGGCAATCTCCTCAATATCAGAGTATGAGGAGGCTGACTTGGGTCCCTTTTTTATGCTGAAGGCTTTGTTGAAGGAACTTCGAAGCTAGAAAAGAGCAGATCCAGGTACAGAGATGTCAGGACTCCTCTCTGGGGATGAGGGAGGAGGACTGATTTGGGACTTCTGGGGCAGAGCGCTGAGGCAGGGGATTTACTTGTAACTAAGTCTGTTCTATAAAGGCTTCATTTGATTCATGGCATGGGGACAGAAGAATTGCCAGAAACCAAGACAGGAAAAGAGTGGAATCTTTCAGTTTGCTGCTCTTATAAGCTATGGAAACTTCTTGAGTCTTCTCTCTCCCATGGGGGGAACTGTGCCCCTGATGAGGATGCAGAGATGTCCCCAGAAGTCACAAGGTATACCTCTTAACAATCCAATCCCACCTTCTCCAGCGGGCCAATTACTACACAGTCTAGTTCATTTTGGGTCTCAGAATGCCACCTCTGACTTGGGCTTGTCAGCCTTCAACCTATTTATTTCTTTAGAAATCAATCGGAAACTGACAATATGATTCCGTGGAGATGGAGAGAAGGCAGTCGTATACTAAATTTCATTCAGTACTTCTTGTGCCCAGTATCTCGCAGAATTAAAAACCAGACATAAGCGCATTTTGCTATTTCAGAGGTCCCAGAATAAGGGTTATTTCCCAGCATTTCCTTAGATACTTGGGGTATTATAATCGGACCATAGCTTCTTTAATCTTGGTGTTGATGAGCTTGGGTGTTAGGGATGTGAGCTGAAGATGCAAACCAGGGGCCTATCCCACACCCATTCACATGCATCCATACAGCATGCACACACACGCGGGGACACAGACGTGGAATGGCAATAAGAGACAGAGAGTAAAGGAGGGGTCGAAGGCTATGGGGGACAAAGGCAAACCAGATTTTTGGGACAGTGAGAAAGAAGAAGGGAAAATTTGAGAATATCCTTTCTAAATGTCTCTCCCAGGATATAAAATCTGTTAGGTGAAGGATGGACCTGGTGGGTGGCGTGTGTTGGGGTTTCTACTAGGCAAGACATAAAGGATGGCCAATCTGGCTGCATGAGGATGAGTGAGAGGGTATATGTGCAGTTGGATGGCTCCAGGGACTTAATATCATTGAGCAATCAGGGCTCCAGAGCACCACGAAGTTTAGTTCTCTGTAGAAATAAGACCTGAAGCTGATCAGGCCAGAGTTGATTTGCTTGACATGGCATCACTGAAGGAAGACATGGGACTAGATTTCAAGCTTGCTAATTTTCAATTCAGTGAAGTCTTCTCCACATCACTGTGTGTCTATATCTCTGAATATGTGCGCAGAAAGAAATTCCGTGACACAATCTGTCTGGAGCAGAAGCCCCCTCTAAGATCCAAGATCTGAGATTCTAAGCGAGAGGTGGTGCACACCTGTGATCTCAGCAACTTGGGAGGCTGAGGCAAGAGCATCACAAGTTCGAGGCCAGTGCAGTAATTTAGAGAGGTCCTAATCAACTTAGCGAGACCCTGCCTCAAATTAAAAAATAAAAAGTGCTGAGGATGTGGCTCAGTGGTAAAGCACCCTGAGTTCAATTCCCAGTACAAAAAAAAAAAAAAAAAAAGATTCTAAGTGAGAACAGTGGTCTATGTGTCATTCAGTATTCCAAATGCCAGAACGATGGGGAGATGTTTGGTATTGTGTGGTTCCATGGTTAAATGAGTTCAGGAAGCAATGCATTAAGCATGAAGAAACGAGATTCTTTACTGGATATCTCAGAGCTTCTCCTCTGCAGATGTGTCCTGTAGAAGAGGTTTTTTAATTTATTTAATGACAGTATCACTTTTTAAGGAGCACCGCAATGGATTGGTGATCTGTGGAACACACTTGAGGAAAGGCTGAAGAATCGGGTTTGAAATCAGGCCTTCCCATCTGTGCTCTCTCCTACCTGCTCAGGGCACTAGCTGTGCTGGTCTTCTTCTTGCCCCACTGCTTCCCCTCTGAGCAGATAGTGTCCATGTACAAAGCACGCCAACATGTTCCTCACCCCACAGCCCCACCTCAGTTTGACTTTCCCTGTTCTGCGCTGTCTGCCTGCCCACTGAACCACAGCCTCGCAATCTGAACTGCGTTAGCACTTATTGCCCGAAAAAGCATTTCAGTACCATTGAACTGTTACTCATTGATTCTATGTACAACACTTTTTTGGGTCTCCAGCAATACTGCAGTCTCCTTAATGACTGAGATACTGGACTCGATTCTTCATATCCACCTAGTATGAAGTTGGGATAGGGTTAGAGTGAACCTCTGATATCTGAATTGTAACCGACATTTTGGGTTCATTTTCTTTTTTTCTTTTCTTTTTTTTTTTTTTAATGTTGGTAGACCTTTATTATATTCTTTTGTTTATATGTGGTGCTGAGGATGGAACCCAGTGCCTCACACATGCCAGGTAAGTGCTCTACCACTGAGCCACAACCCCAGCCCCGAGTTCATTTTCTATTTGTCTTAGACTATACAATAATCCCCGAAATGTGTTTGGGAACTCCATGAATGCTTAGAAGGTTTTAGGCTGTGGGGTAACTTAAGCATACCCTAGACTGGCACCTATCTCTGGTTCATCCTATTCTAGAGCTAAATCTCCAGGTTAGACCCAAACTGAACTGGCCTCTGGAAATTATGTCAAAATAACCATCATTCAGCAATTCTTTTATTTTGGGTTTCTAGGCTGACTGGAGTCAGAACAAAAAAGGCTCTGCTGGGCATGGTGATGTGCACACCTGTGAGTCCAGCTACTTGGGAGATTGACAGGGGAGGGCTGTAAATCTGAGGCCAGCCTGGGCCACTTAGCAAGATCCTGTCTCTAAATAAGTAAGTACAATTAAAAGGCTAATATTCTGGATAGGATGGGCTCAATTTGACTTCTTTTTACAATAGTCCAATTTTGTAACAAGGGAAGACAGTAGGGAATAGATTTGGAATTTGTCTGACTTTCCCATTTGACCAATGACCCGCTCCTCTGTCCTCACGCGAGGCAGCTGTGGATGGACCATGCAGTGGAGTGAGTTAGGAACTCTAGGGCAGTTGTTACGGTTAGTGTTATGAGTGGCCATTTTTATTTTTACGGGGAGAGAGTTGCTCTGGAAACAGGGAAGGTATGGCGAAGGGAAAGAGAAAATAAGGGAGAGGAACTGGGTCTCTTACCTCATAGACCTGGAAAAAAATAGGGATTTGAAGTCAGCATTTTGAAAGGAAAAAAAAAAAAAAAAAAAAAAAAAAGAAGCAACACTTAATCACTCATTTCACACGGCCAGCTCCTATCTGCACTACCTAAAGGTCTGTGGGCTAGTTGTCCTGAATAGGGGACAGAGGACAGAGTCTCCATCCAGGGATGCACTCCCTTCCACAGTCAGCGGGGGGAGCTGAGAGTGGTCTATACCTGCCTAAAAAATCTCAGGAAGGTCATCCAAGGTCAGTTAAGGGTTATGGGGAAAGGGACACACACACATTAAAAAAAACAAAACCTGCCTCTGGACTAGCCAAAGGGAAGAGCAAGAGTACTTTCAAAGTAATCAGGGACACTGCACAAATACTTCTAAACTTGAAGACGTGACCCCTGGAAGCCTCTAGAATGAATTGCTTTGTTTATAAAATCTTTTCATAGTAAGGAAGGTAGTGGGGATGGGGGAAGGAAACTAATTCATTTCCCTCTGGGTATTTTCTCAGCTTCCTTCTGGGGTCTAAGGCATCGGCCCTAACCAGTAGGGAGAGCTGCAGGAAAGCAGGTGTGTAGCAAGACTGCAGGGAGAGCTTTGGGTCAAGTAGGAAATGATGGGGGCGGGAAGGGACAATTTAGCAGACCTTGCTCTGAGCAGATATCAAACTGAGGCTTAGTGCTAGAAAGGATTAGCTCTTGGTTAATCCTGGAAGGATCTGATCCCTACACTGAAGTGGAGGTGGTCCACCATGATTCATCATAGTTCCTGCCCCCAAACCTTCACCTACCCAACTCTTTTTCTTCTTCTTCTTTGCATCAGCGTCCTTGCCACTGCCGATGCTGGAATGGCTGGTGATGCTGTTGAGACTGGAGATGCTATCTGAGGAGTTCTGTCTCTTGATCCGCAGTTCTAGGGGCCAAGTACAAACAGGAGGAACACCGAGGTAGATTTAGAGAAGATATGAGACTTAAAGCAAGTCTAACTGCAGAAGATAAGACGGGAAGGGAACCAACTAACTCCTAGATACACATTGTTCATTTTTAGAATTACTCATTCAACAGACACCTATGGAGTGCCCGTCATGTTTCAATATAGAAAGAAATACTAAAGGCAAAAGTTAAATAAGAAATGTCATTGTTCTCAAAATTTATTATTATTATTTATTTTATTTCAAAATAATTACATATGCACGAAAAGTTGCAAAGAAATATATAGCGCCTTTCGCCCAGTGTCGCCCAGTGTTAACATCCTGCATAATTATAATGCAGAAGGTTTTTTTTTTAAAGAGAGCTTATTATGTTAACACTGAGAAAGATGAAGAATCAGGAAATTAGTATGGATGTTGAGGACTAGTTAGGTGGCAACTGTTCTAGAAACAAGAGGTATCAAGTGAAAGAGATACAGATAGTATTTGGCTATTTTCTCACTTTCTGCATGACAAGAAATGGATGATTGAGCTATAATTTTCCCTTGATGCTACCAGGGAATCAGAACCTAGAATCTGATATTGGAATTACCAATGCTCACAAAATGCTAGAAAGACCCTCTGTTCAATAATTATTGAACCAAGTTTATGACACAGCAGAGTACTTCAGTTATTTTAAAAGGTGTGGAAAGTTAAGAGAATATGCTTAGCTGAAGGAAATAAATTTCCATTTTCATTGAAGAAATGGACATATATTTGCTTT
The DNA here is from genome assembly GCF_902686445.1 of Sciurus carolinensis. NCBI lineage: Eukaryota > Metazoa > Chordata > Mammalia > Rodentia > Sciuridae > Sciurus > Sciurus carolinensis. The sequence goes on from NC_062224.1 coordinate 85,713,751, forward strand.
TTATGAATATTTCTGGAAAGATTTGTTAAGATCTCTTACAGTACTTACCTCTAGGGAGTGGTATTTGGAGGAGTGGTTCAGAGGTAGGTTTTTATATTTCGCCATGTAACCTTCTGTATAGTTCACCATTGGGGCTGGCAAACATTTATTATAAAGGGCCATATAATAAATATCTTAAGCTCTGTGGTCATAGGATCTGTCTTGACTACTTCATTTTGCTGCTGTGGCTTTAAAGTAGCTATAGACGATATGTAAATTATTATGGCTGTATGTCACTAAAACTTTATTTAAAATCCAGAGGTGAGCTAGGTGCGGTGGTGCATGCCTGTAATCCTAGACCCAGGAGGCTGAAGCAGGAGGATCGCAAGTTCAAGGCCAGCCTCAGCAACTTTGCAAATTAGAGAGAACCTGTCTCATAATTTAAAAATAAAAAAAGGGCTGGGGATGTGGCTCAGTGGTACAGCATCCTTGGGTTCAATCCCCAATATCAAAAAAGAAAAAAAAAAAAAGTGGGAGGAGATACATTCTAAACCTTTAGCATGGTGTTCCACTGAGCTATATACCCAGTCCTTTTTATTTTGAGACAGGGTCTTACTAAATGCTTAGGGCCTTGCTAAATCGCTGAGGCTAGCTGTCTTGAACCTATAATCCTCTTGCCTCAGGCTCCCGAGACACTGGGATTATAGGAGTGCATCACTGTACCCAGCTAATCTTTCTCCCTTTAACTTGGTTCTTTGAAATGTTCCAAACACAAAGAAAAACTCAAAACATAGTACAGTGGACACCAATATGTCCTCAATTCAACAATCGTTATATTTTATTATATTTGCACGCATTCTCTCTCTCTCTCTCCAAACACACACTCTCTCTCTCTCTTATTCTTCAATTTGAAAATAAGATGCTAACAACATGATATTTTACACAAATTCTTCAGGATGCATCATCTTCTTTTTTTTCCAGGGAGTGAACTCAGGGGTGCTTAACCATTCAGCCATATCCCCAGTCCTTTTTACTTTTTATTTTGAGACAAGCCCTTGCTAAGTTGCTAACACTGGCCTCAAATTGGTGATCCTCCTGACTCAGCCTCCCAAGCCACTGTGATTACAGTTGAGCACCACCATGCCTGCCCTTAGGACTCATCTCCTAAGAATGAGGACATTCCCCCACAATATCATTATTACAATGAAGAAAATTAACACTTTTCACCTAATATCTAGTTCATATTCAAATAAATGTGTTCTGGTCTTAACTGAATTACTCTGGGGGCAGTGTAAAGAAAGGCCTGGATCAAGAAAAGACCAGTTAGGGAATTACTGCAATAACTGAGGAGAACAATGATGAAAATCTGAGTTAATCTGAGTTTAACAGTGACAATGCAGAGGAGGAATATAATTGAGATCTACATAGAAGTTAGAACTGACTTGCTGTACAGAGTGAAGCTGAGAGGAGTCAAGCATGACTCTCATACCAGTGGCTTGAGAGACTAGGCCATTGATAACCCATGGGGTGGACAGAACTTCAGAGTTTCAGGGAAAGAGTTGGCTTATGTACTTATAAGTGGGGTAATTCTGGAAATGTTAAGTTAGAGATAACCTATGAAGTCAACTAAGTGGAACATCCAAAAATGGTTGGAAATAGAGATCTGTTACTCAGAAGAATAATGTGGGTGGAAACACATTAAGAAGAGGTTGTAAACACTGAGTTAACAAATGAGCTCAGCAAGTTTGTAGGATGTCGGATCAATATATATATATAAAAAAAATCAGTTATATTCCTATGCACTAGTAATGAATATCCCAAAAAGAAAATTAAGAAAAAAATTCTATTTGTAATAGCATAAAAATAAGTTTAACAAAAGAAATACAAGACTTTTACAATGAAACTGCAAATTGTCACTGAAAGAAATGGAAGAATATTTAAATAAATGGGAAGGCATGCCGAGTTCACGGATGGGAAGACTTGATATTCTTTTTTTTTGTGTGTGGTGCTTGGGATGGAATCCAGGGCCTTGTGCGTGGTCCTTTGACATTCTTAAAATGGCAATACTTTCCAAATGAATATACAGATTCAACATAAGCCCTATCAACATCTGACTGATTTTTTTTTTTTTTTAACAGAGATTGACAAACTAATCTTAAAATTCTCAGGAAAATACAAAGGGCACAGAGTAGCCAAAGCAATCTTGAACAGAAACTGAGTCAGAGAACTTGCATTTCCCAATTTCAAAACTTACTACAAAGCTACAGTAATTGAGACAGTGCGGTACTGGCTAAGGACAGACATTTAAGATCAATGGAACCAAGTCTAGAAAGTAACCCTTAATTTTTTGGTCAACTGATTTCCCAGAGGGTGCAGAGAAAATTCAATGAAGGAAAAAAATACTATTTTAAACAAATATTGCTAGGGTTACTGGATAGCCACATGTAAAAGAATGGACTTGGACCCTCTATCTCTCAATCACATATTAAATATTATTCAATATGGAACAAAGACCTAATATAAAAGCTAAAACTATAATAAAAATTTTAGAGGGAAACATAGGAATAAATCTTTGTGACTTTGGATTTGGGTCACTTAGATTTATTCCTGTTTCCTTCTTCCCCCTTGGATTAGGGAATAGTTTCTTAGATACAACATCTAAAGTACATATTGCTAAAGAAAAAATAGATAAACTTCAACAAAATGGAAAACCTTTGTTCTTCAAAGGATACTTCAAGGAAATGAAAAGGCAACACACAGAAGGAGAGAAAATACTTGCAAATCATTATCTGTTAAGGGTCTAGTGCACAGAATATAAGAAGAACTTTCAAATCTCAGCAATAAAACCACCTGATTGAAGACTGGGCTGAGGATTTGAAGGCTGAGGAAGGTGCAGGTCTCCTCTACTCCCCCTGATCCCCTAGGATGGGGATCAGACTCTCGGCACTGCGCACTGACTAGTATAGACATCCCACTGAAGAGCACTTAAGGGACATCGCCTTACAGAAAAAATCAGGGGTGGGGTACTGGGGAGTGAATCTAGGGGCACTTTTCTACTGAGCTACAACCCCAGCCCTTTCTATTTTTCCTCTTTAGGCAGTGTTTTGCTAAGTTGTTGAGTCTGGCCTTGAACTCAGAATCCTCCTGACCCAGCCTCCTCTGTTATCATTGGGATTAAAGGTGTGCAGCATCACGCCTAGTCCTCCTAGAAATTTATTACGGGAGCTGGCATATCGTGGGCCCGCATATAAACCTTCAGTTGGGCTAAGGGTGTAGCTCAGTGTCAGAACACTCGCCTAGCATGCAAGAGGCCCTGTGTTCCATCCCCAAGACTGCAAAAAAAACAAAAACAAAACCCTGCGGTCGTCTTCCTTTCCCCCAACTCCTGTTCTCCTGCAGTCTGTGGTGGACCCCTCACCTTTGGGTGTGGTTTCTGAGGCATTCAGGGCTCCCTGAATGACTGCCTGAGCCTCAGAGTTCTTTTTCTTCAGAAAGTCGATGGTTTCTCGCAAATCCAGCAGTTCAGTGTCCTAAGAAAGAATGAAAATGGTGACATTTGTTGGGCTTAGTAGCACTTACGATGATCCAGGCAACAGGCGAGGCCCTGGAATTCTCCCTGACTTGGTAAAGAAGGGCAGGGGACTGGGGCAAGGAAGGTGTGGACAGTGCACGGAGGGGCAGCTGGAGAACGCTGGGCGATAGTCGGGGAGGTAGAAACTGGCACCTGTGGGTGAGGGGAGGCTGGCCTCCCACCCAGGCCTCTCACCTTCTCCTCGGCTGTCTCTGCCAGGTGTCGCAGGCGGGAAGTCATACTCACGAGGCTCTGCTCGAAAGCGGCCACTAGGTTAGCCTGAAACAAACATGTCAGGAGGATCTTAAGTTGCAGTCTGGGGAGGGGAACGCACTGACATGGAAAGTAGTTTTAACTGATTTTCTGTGTATCAGGGCTGACCAAGGCCAACAAATCTCTTGGTAGTTTTAAAATACTGACTTTCCTGAGCAGACAAGGTGGAATCACAGAGATTTTCCAGCGGAACCAGTTTCTTGAATAGTAGGGAGAGCAGGAGTAGGGCAGGCTTTTGGAGGCTGTGGGAGGCTTGGGATCTGGTACTTAGTATCTATCAGAGATGGGAAGCTTCCTCTGCTCTATGTGATATGTGGGTGGCAGGTTTGATGGGAGGGTCTTATCCTCCGGGGTAGGTCCTATTATTTTGGTTTAACTCCTCCACTGTGTATGGTCTGGCCCCCAAGGGAGGAGATACCCTCCCAGGAGAATCTGTCTGGTATATATCTTCCATCTCTGCTTTCAGGGTGGTTCTCCGTTTTTAACCTGTTCTTAGTTTGGAGTTGTTCCTTGTTTCTGGTTTCTTCAGACTCCACTTTGCATGGCTGGAGGGAAGTAGCAAGAAACTTCAGGGGCATTCCACGGTTTGGCCACTAGGTGTCAGGTCTGCTTCATGAGGGGTGCAGGATCCCCAAGGGCCAGCTGAGGAGGTGCAGAGTGGTGCACAGGCCTCGGGGAGCATGGTTTGAACTCTGACTGGCCAACTGGCAGCAAGATGTATAGGAAAGGGAAGGGAAGGAGGCATGGGACCAGAGGGGGAACTGAGGATGCAGAGAGCGCTCTCACTGAGGGCATCTGAGCGAGCTGGTGACTCTAGCAAGAAGTGATTCTGGGCAGGACCTTTATGCAGAGCTCTAGTATATCTGGGATACCCACTACTTATTGTTGGTTTATCATTTTCCCTTCCTTTTTCACCCAGTGTCCTTGAAACGATCATGGGACTGTGACTGGTGGTGATCCCTCTGGTCTCATCTGTCTTCTCCTTTTACGGTGAATTTGTCGAGGCCTGGGCTTGATGTATGTCATGACCTGAACAACTGCCCCGCTCCCTTTCTGTCTTCTAGACCTTAGGTTTTCTCTTATTTGCTTCTCTATATCCTGGCATATGTTTGAGGTCCCTGGAAATCTACTCATGAGCCCCAGAAAACCCCTGGCCTCTTGTGTGCTTTTCTGTGTTGGCCTCTCCTCATCTGGGAGACTCACCTTCCCTCCCATATCTTACATTTCCTCCCCTCCTGAAAATCCCAGCCGAGGACTACGGTGCCTGATGACTTCAAGGCTAAGTGATGGTGCTGTGGTGAGGTCGGCATTGGGAGCCTGTACACTTCCAGTTCAGGCTGTGTCCTCCTGCTTCTGTATCTTGGAAGTTCCATTCAAGACAACAGTGTTTGGTCCAGCATCAGGGCAACCCAGATGTGGGACCTTCCCAGAATCCTGGCATCACATCTCCTGCTTGAGGGCAGGGCTCTGACCTTCAGCAAAAATCTGTCTCTAAGATTCGGAACTCAGTGTGTCTGGGTGTTTAGATGGTTAGCCAAATGGAACTTCCTGTTCTAAGAAAAATCACCCTCTAAATTCATTTTCTTGGCTCTAGGCCAGTCTTGACAACACGATGGCTGACAGACTGCAGTGTAAATGAATCAGACACAATGTTCTCTGCCTCCCAGGCGCCTCTTTCCCCACCATCTCCCAGACATGAATTTCCTGGGGTGGATAGGATGTGCCCCAGGCCACTGGCCTCGATGGGTGTGGCATATAGGAGAGAAAAGTTGGTTCTTGATTATGTTATGATTTTTTTTTTGAGAAAGAGTCTCGCTGGGTTCCAGACTGGCCTTGAACTTGCAATCCTCCTGCCTCAGCCTTCTGAGTCATTGGGAATACAGGTATTCACTATCATGTCTGGCTTTGTCTGTTATAATTCTTATGGGTCCTCAAGAGTGGGAAAAAGTGCTTGATATGAGCTTCAACCAAACTGCTAAGTGTGCAACTTATGAACTGGGAATTTGGGAAAAGAATAAAGCCAATAACTAAGGTGGTAAGGGAGCTGCGATTGCAATAGTTTGGAAACATGCAGAGTGTTGATGGAGATTCTACCTGATTCCAAAGGACAGACCCAGGCCCTACAGCTGGGTTCCCCAGAGAGGAAGGGAAGAGAGAAAACCAGAAACTACTGCGGAAATTGCAGACGGTTACTTTTGTGCAAACACTTGGAACACTCCTGCAGATCCGGCTCAGCTGTTGTTTACAGCTTTGGAAGAAAATGGCTCTTATGTTCTCTGTTTGCAACTTAGTCACAGGGGAGAAACTACCATAACCTAGTTAGATACAGAGGCTTCATTTCTCCCCATCTCACAGAGTAGAAAAACTAAGGCCTAAAAGAAAGATACTCACTATAAGTGGATGTACTAAGGGCAGAAACAAAGAATGCTGTCACAACCTAAAGCTCAAATTGCCACGGAGAGTACTAGCAGGCCAAATGTGAATGAAGGAGTTAGCTAGAATGGGAGTTAGAGCTCAGAGATGGAACACCAGTCTAGTGTGCACAAAGTCTTGGGTTTGATCCCTGCACTGAGACAAAATAATAATAATAATTTTTTTTCTGCCTAGAATCAGGCTTCAAATAGCATAGTGGTCACCAGATTGAATTCTAATGACCAGTTCTATGCCTGCCCAGTTATGTGGCATGAACAAACACATGAACCCGTCCAGGGGATATGGGAAAAGATTCTATGGGCTCTATAATTATAATTCATAGCTATTTTGGTCCACAGCTAATGACAAGATAGTTTCCATTCCTGCAGGACCATAGGTACTCCTCTTGTCTTTCTCCAGGGTGTCAAAGACTACCAGAGACCAGCTTATCCACACCTACTCATTAAGGTACAGGCGGAGGGGGGAATCATTTTTTCATAAAAACAGACTCAAAGAAGGTAAAGGACAATCCTCAGGTCCTTCATTGTAGGGCTGTGGGAAACACCCGCCCCGGCTGGAGTCTAAGCCCAGGGCAAACTTTTTAGATAATTTTCCTCCCTTGGCTGATCTTATCTAACTTTAGGCAAAATAACTGCCCAGGTCTTTCCCTATTCCAGGTACTCACATTGGCAGAAAGCTGAGATGTCAGGGTAGCCACTTTTTCCTGGGATGATTCCAGTTCCCTACGAAGCTTCCGGATTTGCTGTGAAAGAAAAGACAAACTATTGGTGGCAGAAGAAAGAGGATACTTCGAAAGAAAATAGGCACAGTGTGTTAAGAAGCAGAGACCAAGGCTTTATACCCTACCTCAGACTGCATCCTCTCCTCAGCCTGAAGAAGGGAGCACAGAAGGAGAGAAAGAGAGAAAGGGGGTGTTACTCCAGGGGTGAAGAAGCCAGGCCCCCAGTGAGTGGCAGGCAAAGACTCGAAGAAGAGGGATTCAGAGGTACATAGAGGTGGGATCTCTTGTTCCTTGACTCTGGTTCCTCAGGTCTCAGCTCAGATCTATGCTACAGTTTAAGTAACAGATTTCTATGGCAGTCATCTCCAGTCAACTTTGTCACTGCTGAGAAGGTTAGGAAATGAAATTTTGGTGGGGCTGAAAGCTAACCCTTTCTGCTAGCAACCTGAAGGAGTAAAGAGACTGGGACACAACAAACCAAAGAATCAAAGAACACCTAAAAACCAAGTGCTCTGGGAGATGCCCACTATAAATATTTGGTCAATTCTGTGCATTGCTGGTGTCCTAGAGTCTAAGAAACCTACTCTAGGACCCCAACAATGTACATCTTACCTTGCCATAAATGTTTTCCATTTATAAGGGCAAGGAAAGGGCTCTATAACAAGGAGAGTCTTCATTTTTTGAAGGAGGGGAACAGAAAGCACCCAAGTTACTCAGGAGGTGGTGAGGACCTTAGGCACCCAAATGAGTGCTCCAAGCTGTAGGCACAATTCCCCACACCTACCCAAGGACCATGAGGGGTAATGAAGAGACAGTAGTGCTCGCACCTGCTCCCCGCAGTGACTGGAGCAAAGGTTTCAGGGAGCATGGGCTGGTAGGGACAGGAGTGAGGGAGGAAGGGAAGTTATTGCTCTTACTGAGGAGTATGTAGAGGAGGCACTGGAGGCCAGGGACAGCACCGAGCCATGAACTGAAAGAGAAAGAGAACACAAAGGGTTAGCAGGGGGTCTCAGGGTCAGGGGTTCCTGGGAGGAGCCCTAAGACAGGAGTTTGGATACTGATTCTGGAGGGTATCTGGAGCAGACAGAAGGAACAGAGCAGGAAACCCAGTCGGCATCCCAAGAGCCCAAGGTAGGCAGGTGTCCGGGGAGACGTGGTCCTGAGTAGACGACCTCCTCTCTCACCCACATTCTCTGGCAACCCAGTCATGGCAGGCCCTTGCTCAGCCTGCTGCAAGGGGCGCAGGGTTTCAGAGAGGAAAAGGAGGTTTCTGTGCGTAGCTGTTTTCTCTTCTTCCCAGCCGGGAAAGTACTTTTAGCTGCAGAAGGGGGGTATTTCCCATCAGAGCTGCTCAGAACAGATTCTGTAATTCGCCTGCGCCTCCTCTTCTCAGCAATGGGGGCACACTGGGGGACCCTGGGGGACACTCAGATGAAACAAATATTTAAGTGGAAGACGGGTCCTCGTTATTCAATAGAGCCTGCTGTGAGAACCAAAGCACGTCGGCAAGCAAACCCCCCTCACCTAAGCACCCCAAGAGCAATGGGGGGGGGGGTTCAAACGTACACAAGGCCCTGTCTCCAGCCTCTGGTCCACCTTAACACCCAGATCACCATCATCCACCAGATGCCGCCCCACCCACAGCTAATCTCTGAAATACTCTGAAATCAGGACTGAGATGTCTAATTCTTGTAAGGGTTTAAGAGCTACCATTGTGTCCCTGTGTCTTTTCTAAAACTCCGAGAGGCTGTGAGGAGGAAAGACCAGTAGCAGAATAAGGCGGACAGAAGCTCCGGTTTTCATAGCACCTTGAGAGATAGCCTTTACCCTTTCCACTCCTGACTTTCCTCCCCCGGCCCCCAGGAGAGTTGCTCCATCCCAAAGTCCCAGTGCTAGATGGTGCCACCCAAGGTTTCTGGGCCCCCAGACCCTTCAAAGGTATGGGAAGAACTGAAATGGCCCAAGTCGATGTCCTGTGGATCATATACGTGTGTGTGGTGGTGGCAGTGGTGGCAGTGGAGGTGGTGGTGGGTGAGGGGACCCAGCAGAGCTGGAATGAGCGTGAACCGCGCTGGCATGAAGTCTCACCATCGTCCGTGGGGTCTCGGAAGGATCCTGACCGAATCATTCCCTTGGGTCTCTCGGCCAGGGACAGGGTGCTCCCCATTTGGGAGCCGCTGTACAGCTCGAAGGCCGCTTCGTGGGTGGGGATGCTGTTGGAGCGGGTGATTCTTGGCGTGGTGGCCGCAGTGGGACTCACTGGAAGGACAGAGGGAAGGGGGACAGGAGAGGGAGGGGGAGGCAGGAGAAGAGGCAGGGTCATCAGCTCTCTTGTCCCTTGGGGGATGGAGCACCAGGAGCATGAGAGGCATGGGGGAGAGGGTGGGAGAGGAGGGGGCAGGCGGGCCGGGGAGTGTGCAGCGGCTGCGGTTAGGAGCAGGTCCCTCCGGGAAGTCGAGCCCTCATGGAGAAGGACCCTGCTGTCTGGAATAATATGGACATTCCCTCAACCCTGCCTGCCTTGGAGTCATTGCTTTTGAAGGGGCCTGGCAGCTTATTTGAAACCTTCACATCCCTGGGATGTGACCATGAAAATGGATGTTATTCTCTACAGCAGAACCCGGAGGACTGAGCACCAAGTGATGCTGGGGTCAGGCTGTGGATCCAATGGGCTCAGCGTGATGGAAGGAAACGTCTCCCCACAAAGCAGCGTCACTCACTCTAGGTCAGCTCTAAAGCATCAAGAAATAGGGCCATCTCTGCCCAGCGTTCCCTGGTTTGAAGGTTAGACAGACAGAGCGGGTGGATGTGTCAGCAGGGCTGTGGATCTGCTTTGAGGTTGGGCTCTGCTGACACCCGCTGACCTGCAGAACCTGTCCCCCTGTTCCCCTTGCTGGGACGACCCTCATGGAACTCTCTTGTCTACTGTTTCACCTCCACAGGCCAGTGGATAGCGAACCTGTCTGTAAAGACCTGTGCAGATCTCACAGCCCTCTCTGGGCTCTTCTGAATCCATCAGGTGAGTACTGTTTAGCCCCGTCCCTCATTCTGCAGCAGGAACACCTTTCTTCTTGCTTTATCCTCAATGGACTTGGAAAACGAGCTGGCCCCATCCTCCTTTCAGAGCCCTTTAGAGGCCAGATGACCCTTAAGGCAAAAATGATCCCGATTCCTAGTCTTTCCTCAAATTTCCCACAGTCATTGCACAGGCACATTACAGTCCTTGTCTTACATTAACTCCTGTCTTTCACTCGGCTGAAAGAAGAGATGGGTTTAGAGAGAGACAGCAAGCAAACACCAGGCCTATCTCAGGCGCTGTCTGAAAGGGTTCCTATTGGGCCAAGCCTGGCACAGTGCTTCCCAGAACCAGGCCTGGGGCCCAGCCCTCGCCACCCCAGGCTTCTTCCCCTCCCTGCCTCTGAGTCACCCAGCCGTTTCCTTCTAGCCCAGCTTTCCCTTCTTCTCAGGCTCTAGAAAGGGTGTGTCCGGGATATGTTTTAGTCAGCTCAGCCTTCAGGGCGAAGAGGACTCTGCCTCAGCCAAGCAGTTGGGGAATCTGAACTTTTCTGGGTTTGGAGGCAGATTCCACCCTTCTCCCACAAGCACCTTTCCCTTCTTCCTCCCCACCAGCCTAACATTTTAGTGCTGCCCTTGCATCAGCTGGCCCTGGCAGCCCTGGGTGTGGCGGATCCTTTCTGGCAGCTTACCGTGCCTGGTCATTGCACTGGTTTGATCTCTGGGCTTTGGCTTACGGCTTTTCCATCCCATAGTTCTGACTCTCTGATACTAAAAGGACTCTGCAACTTGTGCCCAGGGGCAACTTTTTAGTTGAGGACTTGAACATTTTGTCTTCCATCTTATTTTGGGTGGATAAACTGAGGCACCGTGAAACCACCCGATGTAGCATGAGTCAAATACTAGATGAAACCTCAAGTCCAGCTGCCTTGCCTCAACCTACAGGGTGAACCCCTGCTTCATCCCATGCCACAGTGAGTGACCGCAAATACTTACCTATGTTGGTAAGCTGGCCTTTTGCACTCAGGGACATGGAGAGAGCAGGGGGAGAAGGCAGCTCTGACTGGTCATCAGATTCAGGTAGCCCACCAATGGTATGGGAATGCCGCCTCTCCTTGGTTTCCTCCTGGGATTGAAGTTGGTACCTGTAGAAGGCAGCAGAAGAACTCAGACTAAGTGAGCACAAAGCAATACCAGACACTTAGTTGGTTTGGGGAATATCTGAGCTAGGCTGGAGCGAGGAGATCTGAAAGTGGGCTAAGGAAAAGGGGGAGCATCCAGGGTGCCAGGAGGGTGGCAAGAGGAGGTGACTCAGCATCCTCCCCCAGACCCCCAACTGATGCTACAGCACAAGCAGGTACTCCCTGCAGAGCTCCTGAGATAGGGGCAGAAAGGACGGAGGAGGCACTAGAATTTCATCCCTGCAGCTCAGGGCGGAGCTCCATGATTCTGTGTGAGGCTTTCAGGTCACAGGAGTGTCCCTGCAACTAAACAACTCAGTGCTGTCATAACGGTAGTGGACCAGGATGTCCTGCCCCTTGCCCATCCAAGTGGCTCCAGAGGCACACAGCAAGGAAGGAAGATTACAGAGAGGAAGTTCAGCGAGCATCCAGATATCAGAAGAGGGTAGGGGAGCATGTGATTCTCCTGCAAACTCACTCTCCCCTGTCACCGAGGACCACCTGCTGTAGAAGCTTTCTCACAGAATGGTAGTAGGTGCTGGGTGACACATGTATAGGACCACATAAAACAACCTGGCTGAAGGGTCAAATTCATGCAGAGGACCTGGGACAGGTCAAATTAGGATTTTTCCTACAGACCAGGAGCTCCAAGTATAGAAAGGAAAATCCACAATTAAGGATTACCTGAGTCCTTTCTTGGGAAGGGTATTCCGATCCCTCTGGTTACTGTGGAGATAAAAAAGAGAAGCATGTGAGTCCATCTTAGAAACCAGAGTTTGGGACTGTCGGCTTGAGGGATGCAGACTCTGGACACAGGGCATCAAACTCTCTCTACAAACAAAATAAAAAGACAATCTCAGTCAAGTTCTTGATGCACAACTTGGGAAATTTATCTGAAATGCTGAATGTTTTTCTCCAATTAGGAATTAGGGTATAGATGGCTATTTAAAAGATCTTGATACTGTAGGTAAAAACCAGGATGTGATATAATAGGAATGATTCCGGATTAGAAAGCAAAAGCTTTGGAGGACAGGTTTAACTAATTATGAGATCTTGGATAAGTCCTTTAACTTTTTGTGCACCAGTTTTTCCGTTCATAAGATGAGATATAAACAAAAGCATCCTACCAATCTCATGGAGTTGTTGAGAAGCATGTGAAATCACTTAAAATATGTGAAAAAGTTTTGAAAGTCACAGAGGCAATCAAATACAGGATGGTATTGCTAGTGGTCAAATGAGTTTAGGGCTCAGTCTCAGCTCTGTCTCCACCCACCTACCTGTCCACTTGTCCAGCCCTGGGGCTTCCACTCCAGGTCAGCTCTTCGGTCTCTTCCTCTGCAGAGGCAGCAGGGGCCACAGGTGGGGTGGGGATGGGGGAACTGCTGGGGAAGGCACTGGGCAGGCTCATTGGCATCTGGAGGGACTCCATGCTCCTGTGCAGGCCTGAGAGTTTGGGGTACATGCGGGTCTCCTTTGGGACACTGAAACCACTCATCAGCTCTAGGCCCTGGGAGAAGCTGGCTGAGTTAATATTGAGGATGGGTGCTGGACTGGGGGTGAAGCAAGAAGGGAGAGGGCCCCCAGTTGCTGAGCTTGTAGCATGCAGATCTGGGACCTTTGCAGTGTGGGTGTCACTGGACGATGGTAGATCCAGACTGTTGGAGTTGACCTTGTCTAGATTGGCTAGTGAGGGAGGCTTGACAAAGCTCTTAGCTGTGGCCCTGAGAGAAGTGAAGATAAAAAAAATATTTAAGATAACAGAACTACAGAGCAAGAGGCAATCATTCTTTAGTTTCCTCGTTTTCTGGCCATTTGCTAAGTACAGAGGCTTATCCTAAGGCTGTTGAGCAATCAGTTGGCAGGAAATCTGATACCTGACTGAAGGTACCTGCGGTCTTAATAGGGAGGTGAAACATGCACATGGGAAACAGAGATGAAGTTATATACAAATGGGATATGTGTACAAATTAACATTGAAGGACCACCTGTACAAGTGTTTAAGACGGGTTAAGCATTGATTTAAAAAAAAAAAGAATAAACAGTGAGTTTTGAACACGGTTTTGAAAGAGGGAGAAGAAACTTAGACTACAGGGGAAGCCAGAGGAGGTTTTGGAAAGACCCATGCAAAGGTCTAGAGATCAAAGTGGACAGGCCATGGCACTCCTAGTCTAAAGAGGATAGGAATATGCAAAAGAATGACTGAGTCAATAGACAAGGAGGAAATACCCAGTTTAGGTACCTGAGAGGGGTTGGTGGTAGCTCTGCTAACTTGGTGGTTGGCGGGTGGCTTGCTTGGTTCTTGGGAGTACTTTCCGGGGAGCCAATACTCTTTAGGGAGATGTTGTCTGAGTCCAAGGCCACTGCTTTGGCTTTGGCCTTTTCCTTTTCCCGATCTGTCTGATTGACAGGAGCTGGAGTGGTCCGCCCACTGGCAACCTTGGAAGGCTCCTTCAGTCTGGTAGGTGTAAGGCCTCCCTGCTTGGTGCTGAGGACACTGGGATCAATGCTGCTGCTAACAGGGCGAGGTCCACCCCGCCCACCTGTCACACTCATAGAACTGGACTTGGCTGGCCGGGGCAGGCTGCGGTACTGGATGTTGGAACGGGCTCCGGGAGCCAGGAATCCAGGCTCTGCACTGTTAGACACATCTAAGCTAGTTTTTCGCCCATTCACTGGCTTGACGGGGATGCCTGAGGACTTCTGGATCTTGCTGAGAGTAGCTGAACCACCAGTCTGCATGACAGTGGCCGTGCCTGTGGTTGGAGGGGGTTTCTTGTAGCCAAAGGAACCGGAGGTGGAGGGGCGAGCAATGCCCGAAGGGGGCTTCTTAGCATCGCTCAGTCGATCCCGGCCAGCATCGGAAGAGGAGCGCTGTAGCCCAGTGTTCTTTACAGCAAGCTTACCCTTGTCTGTAGCTTTGCCTTCAGGTTTGCCTGCAAGAGGGAAGGAAATAAGGTGAGAGTAGCTGACACTGACCAGGACCTTAGAAATCTTTTTCTTTCCCCATATGGAAAAGGAGCAGAAAGAAACCAATGGAAAGGATTTGAAGGGAGTCAAACTAGTTCTGAATATAACATACTCTGCTCCTTATTCATTGTGTGATCTTAACTCAGTCACTTAACCTCTTTGAGTTTGTTTCCACGTTAGTAAAATGCAGATAGTAAAACTCACCCTTCCTAACTCACAGGACTGTCCTGAAGATCAGATGTCTGCATGTTAAAGCATTATGCAAATGTCGGCTATCATGCTATGCGTTAATGACCATTCTGAGGGACAACAGAAGAGCAGGTCTTCATTCTGTCCCTTCCTTTATTCCAGGCTTACCTGCGACCTTGAGGGCACTCTGGGCAGTATGTGTGATGGGGGAAGTGACTGCCACTGGTGGGGTCTTGCCCTTCTTCAGGGAACCAGGATGTCCCAGGCTGATGGGTTTTTTAAGTTCTCCACCCTTGGAAGAATCATCACAGCTCTCAGGCCGCTCTCTCCGCCACTTAGAAGTCCCAGGTTCCATCTTCAGGCTGCCACTGTCGTACTCCAGCTTTTTGGGGGCCTTCTCTTCTGATTCACTAAACCAGTTCAACCCACTTTCTGCCAGAGAGCGCTTCTCTGAGTCTGTGCGCAGCTAAAGAGAAGAAGAGAAAGAGGCCAAGTGAGACATCCACATGGGGATGGGGAAGAGTTGGCTGAGGGGATTTATTTCGTTAGCAGGTGGCCCTGCTCGTCCTAGAGTGTTTAGTTGGCCCAGTGTTCCCACATATAACCCTAGGGTTCTGGAGAGAGGATATCAGATCCACCTCTGGGAATCTTTATCTTTTCCAGTCAGATAAGTTCTTTTCATTCTTTTCTGTTTTTCACCACTGGGGACTGAACCCAGGGTGTTCTACCATTGAGTTATATCCTGATCCCTTAAAAAAAAACATTATTTTTAAAAAATTTGAGACAGGATCTTGCTAAGTTGCTGAGGCTGGCCTTGAACTTGAGATCCTCCTGCCTCAGTTGCAGGTGTGCACCACCATGCCTAGCAAGACGGAGTAGCTCTTACATATATCAGTCCAGACATGCAGGTGCAAAATATAGGCACTATGACAACATCTAATGTCTTAGGGGACTGCTAGGAAGCCTTAGTTTTTGTTTTTTCACCAGCTGTACAAGAACTTGGTCATTGGGAACCAGTTTCACGGAGTGGGTGTGACTGGGTGAATACACACTCAGGCACTGCCCAGCTGGGTTCATCTCGAAGTGGTGGCCCAGGTGTTTGTAAACTCACATACCACTATTGTAGAGTTCCTGCGAGAAGCCGTGGGAGTAGTTGGGAGGGAGTTGAGTGAGGAGCTGGCATTGAACTCTTCTGAGCTGAGGTTGTCGGAGGCATCACTGAGCCCACTGCTGATGGAGCTGCTTTCATCCCAGCTGCAGGATGGGAGAGAGAAAGATCAGCAGCTAAAGCAGAAGCCGAGGCTGGAATAAATGTTTCATATTAGTGGAAGAATGGCTTTGTACCATTTTACAAAGGAAAAGGCTTGGGGATTTGTCCTGACTTTGCCAGTAATTTGAAGTGTGACTTCAACCCCCTTGTAATTTGGTGATATTCTTCTCTACAAGTAAGAGACTTTGTCTTTATCTGGCAAGAAAAGATGTTATATCTCCTTTACAGGAAGTTATATTATAAAGACAAGGTAATTTTGGATCCATTTAATTATATAAACCAATTTCCTCTCCCTGTAAACAGCTTCCATTCTTATAATTACCGTATCTTTGTTCATTTTTTAGATGTGTTCTCCCAGTACCTCCTTACCTCTATCACCTTGCTAAAAATTTCCCTATGTGGTGATAAGGCCCAGGAAAAGATTTCTTTTCTTGTTTTTTTTAAGGACCCTCAGACTATCATTTCTCATTGTGCCCCTGTTTATAGAGTTAACCCTATCCTGGGAACAGGTGCTGCTTCTAAACAGAATGGGTAGCTCTTTTGGTAAATGAGTTAAACTCAAGATGCTATGGCCATCAGAGGTGCCTGACTCCTGCTGAATGGTTTCATTTCTTTGCCAGCTTCCTGGAATATCAAGTTTGCGATATCAAGGAGAGACTGTTGTTCAATATCTGTATCTATAAATATCTGTATTTAAGGACCCTGGCCAAGTACCAAGTGAACTTACCTCAGCCTCTATAGCTTTGTAGCTTGGGGCTGTTCAATTTTTGGGTTTAACAAGTTTCACCAGTCAGAAAGATTATTCCTTTCTTTTTTTGTACTGGCTATTGAACCCACGGATGTTTTACTACTGAGCTACATCCCCAGCCATTTTTATCTTTCGTTTTGAGACAGAGCCTCACTAAGTTGTTGAGGTTAGCCTCAAACTTGTGATGCTCCTGCCCTAGTCTCCCAAGTCACTGGGATTACAGGCTTCCCCACCACACCCAGCAGAAAGTTTATCATTAAGATCTAATCAAATAGCTTCTTCTGTCATGGAAACCACTTTATTTTAGTTCTATCCTATTTTTGCTATTCATACATTTCTTTTTTATTTTTTTCTTTTTCTTTTCTTTTTTTCTTTTTTTTTAGCCCAAATCTGTCTATTTCTAGCCCAAATCTGTCTCCTAGAACCTCCCCTCAAAGACCTTATTTTCCAGGTCTTTCCTAATTTCCCTGGATGCTAAAATGTTCTTCAGCCTTCACTCTAGTTTTAGAATCTAATATTGCACACAGGAGTTCCATGAGCCTGCTACACATGAGTATCTGTTTGTGATTATAGGAATTAGTCTCTAAATACTTGTATCTGTGTTCAGAGCAGGTCTGTTTATCAGCCTTGTGTGTGTGTCAGGACTAAAGAGGATGGAGATGTTTTTGTGTGTGAATTAGCTGGTATTTGGAACGTTTTTTTTTTTTTCCTTTTTGATTTATTTTGAGTTTCAAATCATGGAACAAAAATCAGACATACAAGTCATCTAAGTGCCTGGCCCAGATTTCAGCTGGCCTTCCTCTAATTTATGTGCTGGGAATAGGCAAGTGGGTGGTTTGGACCTAGCTGGCTTAGTTGCTTTGCAGTGATTTATGCAAATATGTTGAGAAGGAGCAAAGAAAGCATGGGGGTTAGGATGCACTAGAGAGCTATCCAAGTTTTATTACTATAAAATATAGCCATTATTAAATGACAGCCACCCCCTCATGACATATATCTCCCTTTTGTCCTGGGCTCAGTGCACCCCCCATTTTGTAGAGAAACGATCCTGTGAAAAGATCAATGCTGATTTTATGACCCTATCAGCTCTTCTGGGTCTAGATAAGATCTCTGGCATGCAAACAAACAAACCATTCACAGCCTGTTCTCTTAGGTCAGAGACAGAGGAAGCCTGTAGCACTGAATCTTTCATCTGAGATTAATTATTGGTAATCAAGGTCTTGGAGCAGAGAAAGCTTTTTATGGAAGGGCTCTTCCAAAAAGAGGACGGCTGCAGTCCTGAAGCCCAGAAGAAACCTTCCCCTGCCCTGCGTGATGGCAAGCCTAATGCTGAAGCCGAGGAGGCAGTGTATCTTCGAGGAGAGAGTTCAGGCTCTTCTTGTCCAAAAGACGATCCTCCCTAGCTTTTCTCCTACAAAGAAAATGTAAGCCGAAAATTATCGGGAGAGATTGGCTAGAGGGCTTAAAAATATCCTACCAAAATTTCTTCCCAGTTTCTGAACAAAAGAAAAATTCTGTTGTCATTATGGATTAAATATCTCCACTGGAAACGCTCTACTGGAGGGAGCATTTTTCCTTCCCCCCCCCAAAAAAAAAAGGGGAAAAAAAAAGTAATATATGTAAAGGAAAGAGGAAAATGCCCTTTCTCTGCCTTCCCATCTTTACTTTCCAAAGATAACCATTGTTGATTTTCTTGTGCCTCCTTCAAAAATATCCTACGCATCTCTCTGTCTTCTGGCTGTTTGATCTCTGGCTATGCTAAGTAGCCAACAGTAAGGGCCATGCTTCATCCACCTGGACAGTCCCCTTCTTGACTTAAACTGGTTTTCCTCTTTACTGCTTTATTGCTTTGTTTTCACGAAGTATCTCTTCCTGGAAAAGGAAGCTTTGGAAGTAAACTTTGTAAGGTCTTACATATTGTAAAATGTCTTTATTCTGTCTTTACATGTGGAATTTTGCCTAGACATAGAATTCCAAGATGAAAATAATTTTCTCTTTAGAATTTAAAGGCTTGGTTCCATTGTCTAGCTTCTACATTGCCAATCTGATCCCTTATCCTTATCCTTAATATGTGACCACTTCTTTCTTTCCTCTAAGCACTTTTAGCTTCTTGGTGTTCTGAAATATTATTAATAACATGCCTTGAGTTGGTGCCCGACTTGACTCTGAATCCAAAAGTGCATGACCTTCAGTAATGGGAAATTTTCTCAAACAAAAAATTTGTTTTTGAACAGTGGGTTGAATCAGGAGCACTCTACCACTGAGCTACATCCCCAGCCCTTTTTATTTTTTATTTAAAGACAGAGTCTTGTTTCCCAGGTTGGTCTCAAACTTGTCATCCTCCTGTGCCTCAGCCTCCTGAGTTGCTGAGATTACAGATGAGTGTGGGACACTCAATTTTTTTTAATGACGTTTTCCTTTTCATTTTCCAGTTCTCTCTTCAAGAATGTCTATCATTCAAAATGACAGATGTTAAGGCTAATACCTGAGTTCCTTACTTTCTCTTGCATCCCAGAACTTTTTTGGTTTTTTACTTTTTTGGCAATGACCTAAATTTTTATCTTCCCTTTCCTCTAAAGTTTTTCATTTCTGTTATAATATATGTTTTTTTTTTAAATTCCAAGACTTCTTTATTTTTTAAATAGCATATCATCCATTCCCCCCATCCCTGCCCCAAGTATGTGACTGAAGTCAGGGACTTGCACATGCTAGGTAAGTACTCTACCACAGAGCTACATCCCCAGTCAACCCCATCCCCTTGAGATAGGGTCTTACAAAAAAAAAAAAAAAAAAAAAAAAAGGCTGGGATGTAGCTCAGTGGTAAACTGTTTTATTAGCATGCATGAAGTCCTAGGTTCAATTCTCAATGCTGTGAACAAAACAAAACAATCTCTTCTCTCAACTCACAGAAACATTCATTCTTTTTTGGAAAAGCAGGTTTATGATCTCTTTGCACAGTTTCTGGTTCCAAGTTGCTTTTTTCTGTTGTATTGGTGAGACTTTTACATTTTAGACCTTCTCCTATGTCTGACGATCCTTGGTTGTTTGCTCATACATATGACAGGGACGCTATATTATTTGAAAGTTCTGTGCACATAGGGTAGGACTTGCTAATTACAGCTCTGGATAGGGAGTTGTGACTGGGTTAGTTCACTTAAGTGTTTTTCTCTTGGGCTGGTCAGATTTCCCAGAGAGGAATCTTGCAAACTCCAGACTGAAGGCTGTAAGACTAGTGTTCTGAGACCTGAGTTGGAGAAGGATCCTGGAGGGTTCACCATTCAATATGCAAAGTTGCATTTATTCACCCTTGGTTTTGTTCAAACTCTATGTCCTCATGTGGGCTAGCCATTAGGAGTCACATTCCAGAGACCAGCTGCTTTACACTCTTCAGAGAACAAGACCAGTCTTCTGTCAATGAAGGGAAAGGACAGTTGTTTCTCTGGGAGCTATTGAAGGAGAGGATCCTAGAGTCTGTTTCTTACACACATTTTCATCCAGTCCTCTTGTTTCCAGTTTTATCTCCACCTCTACTAATCTAGTGTCTCTACTAAAGGTACCTGATGCCACCAATTATCAAGCTTTTTGAAGACCCTATAGGATGCAGGTGGAGTTGCTGCTGACTTCCCCCACTGCTGGCTCAGGGTTCAGTTTTGAGTTTGATAGGCCGGTTCCCACTTGCCATTCTGATTTTCAGCACCCCAAAATTTCAATGCTATTATCTCTTCCTTCTATACTTTGTCCTTGAGGTTTTATGACTTAAGGAAAAAAATCTTTATTGTCACTTTACTTTTGTGGTAGTTGTTAAATATATGAAACTATCATATATTAACTATGTTAATATATCAGCAGCAAAATGCTCTTAAGTGACATTTAAGAAAGTTTGTGGGGCTGGGCATATAGCTCAGTTGGTAGAGTGCCTGCCTCACAAGCACAAGGCCCTGGGTTCAATCCCCAGCACCGCAAAAAAAAAAAAAAAAGAAAAGAAAAAAAAGTTTGCTTTCTTTGGATAAGATATCCTGGTGGGTAGCCTTCAAGTGAACATCAGATGAAAAGTTCCATCATCAAATCAGGTAGAGGCAGAAGGAAACATCTAGGTGATTTTTTTAAAAAGATACAAAATCGAGCTATGCAGCCAGGTATGGTAGTGCACACCCGTAATTCCAGTGAAACAGGAGGCTGAGGCAGGATGATCACAAATTTAAGGTCAGCCTCAGTCATTTAGCAAGGCCCGAAGCAAGTTAGCAAGAACCTGTCTTCCCTTCCCACCCCCCCAAAAAAATCACAACTGTACATATTGAAAGATATGACAACTTAACGTATAAGAACAGAAAGTCTTTAGAAAGGTTTGCACAGTTTGTTAGTTAATGAACCAGAGCACTACAGAGCAAATGCCTAACCATTCAAGTCATCAGGGAGAAAAAAAAGGCAACTTCCAAATGGCACCAAAAAAAGAAAAAAAAAAAGAAGAAAAAGAAGAAGAGGAGGAGGAGGAGGAAGACAGGGATCAGCTTTATGGAGGGACAAGAGAACTGGGTAATAAGAAACTAGGCCTAAACCTAGGATGTGGAAATGGCGGGGATATCAGAGATCTTAATATTCTTTTATAATCAATTCTCTTCATAAATCCAAATAATCAAAAATGGGCAATGATGTATGAGAAACGGGGTAAAAGTTTTCATTCTGGGAGAGTTTATAGAAGAATAATGAAGGTTTATCACTTTTATCTACCCTCAGGATAGAAGAAGAAGTGAGTCTCAATAAGCACAGGAGAGGTTAGGTCAGATATAAACAGGACAATGAAAATGAAGGCCCTGTCAGTATGTGATTCTAGAGTGCTGCAACAGGTTTCAGAGGTAGATCAAAGAATCTTCTCAACAGGATATTTATTTTCCCATTTACCGTTCTCCTCATATCCATACTCAATACACCCTCTAAAATTTACACTTCTCATTTCCTATTTCCACTAAAAGCATCCCTTTTTCCTTCCTGTTGCTCTATGAGGAACTTAGGTATGTCATCAACTTCTTTTCCTTTACCCTCCTCATCAAGAATTTTCACTGTGTTACCACTTGCATCTCAAACCTACACCTTCCCTTTCATTTCCCCTGTCTTTGTTCTGGTTCAGAGCTTTATCCTCTCACTTGAACTGCTGTGAAAGCCTTCTTATTGGTCCTGCTCTTGGTTCTCCTTCCCTCCAACATACACCAAATATTATCAGAAGCCTAGGCAGGCACAATGAGCACATCTACAGTCCCAGCAACTTGGAAGGTTGAGCAGGAGGATTTCAAGTATAAGGCCAGCCTCGGCAACTTAGTGAGACCCTGTCTCAAAATAAAATAAAAATGGTTGGGGATGAAACACAGTGGTAGAACACGCCTGGATTCATCTTCAGTACTTTAAAAAAAAAAAAAAAAGCAAAACCTTCATTAGCTCCTCATTGCAGATACGATAAAAATCAACATTTTATAGATCGTTTATCAAGATACTCATGAATCATCATTAACATAGTATTGTGATTAAGAGCACAGAAGTTGACAACCTGGTAGTTCTAATAACTCTATCCGGGGTTAAATTTTATTTCAGTGGGGCAGACATTCATTGAGCTCCTAATATTTATTTATAAGGCACAGTGCCAGTTGCTATGGTCATTCAGATATGAGTGGTTGTTCAGAATGAGCTTATAACACAAAGGCAGAGAAAGGTGTATAAATGAAATAAATTCTATAACAGAGATACAGACTACATACATAAGGGGATACAGAGGAAGGAGTGATTTAGTTCTCCAGCAAAATTCAGAAATATGATTCTGCCTTGTTAGAATACTGATAAATACAATGCATATCCGCTTTACTCCACTTTCATCCCTCTCTTACTTCTGATGTTCCCTGGGATTCCTGTTAGGTGACCAACTCTCTGGTCTCCTTTTAGAAATACAGGACTGCAGGAGGGGCCAGTTCTGCGTCACATTACTGTGCAATCATCTGTGTGCTGCTGAAGATTCTGGAGCTCCAGCATCACCACAGGGATCTGACATCAATGGCAGGAGTCTTATCTATCTTACATAGGCATTTTACCTTTCCTCGAGGTCCAGATCAAATACCAAGTCTTCCATGAGGCTTTCCATGATCCTTCTTGCACTAAGAAATCTCACTCACTCATGTTTCTAGACGTTTATCTTGAAATAGTTAATGTCCATACCTCTCTTCACTAGACTAATTCCTTGAGGGTTGTGATTGAGTTTCATGCATCTCTACTCCTCATACATCTTGTACATAGTGGGGCACTCACTTGAGGGCTAGAATTCCTGGTTTATATGAAAGGAGGAATGTATAACCTCAGGGAAGGGATTATGACTTTGGAACTGCTATTTATGCATTTCCCAAGAATGACTAGTAATTTGTTTCTAGATAATCCTTGCTTCAGGGGGAATTTATAAACATTCTCTTTTTAGAACTTTCAGTGTTCTGCTGAAATTCCTCATCTATTCAAGAACGGATTTTGCCTTTTCCACAAGGTACTTAAAGACATTTGTAAAAAGTATATTGTAACCCTCATCTGCTAACTTTAACATCTGGGTCATCTATAGGTCTGCTTCTATCGATTGTTTTTTCCCCTCAGTCATATGCTTCTGCTTCTTCCCAAGTTCTATAATGTTTTATCATATGGCAACAAATAGAACTAGAATAGGATGTACCACTCACTCCATCATGCTTGAGAGCTGAGTCACTCTAGCCCATAGCAGAACTAGGTCTAGGTTTTGCTGCAGCCTTGGTTAAAGTCAGTTCTCCATTGGTTTTAATGGTTTTGAGGGAAAAATCAGGATTGTCCTTTCAGCAGGACTTGGGATCTGAGGACAGTGAGACTCCAGAGATCTCTTCTTCTCTCTGACATACAGCTCAGCCACCAGTTTTGTGTCCTGCTGTGGAGTTCTCTTTGCTCTTGATGGGCCACTTCCATGCATTCAGTGAAGGGTCCTTATGGTTTGGAAGGTCTTTCACTCAGATCTTACTGCACCGTGCAGTTGCTACGCACTCCATGAAGGCCCTGGGCAAGCTGGGTGAGGGCGAGTCTTTCTCAGTTCTCCACCTTTAGTCTTCAGCTCACTGCTACAGTGGACTAAAGTATACTAGGGAAAGGCTGCATGGGAAAGATTTAGGGGTGAGTGGGCATGCATTTGCTCTGATTAATGCTCCTTATAGTCAGTCCTGGTAGCCTTCCAAAGTTTATATAATGTTCATCTCTTCTCTATCCTCCATGGTAGTTTGCTTCTTCTTCTGCCATACCCTTAGGATGAAAACAGTTATGCATTCCTTCTGTCCTAGGAACAGCTCACCTCCTTCAGGAATTTACTTCAATAGGGTGTTTTGTATGCATACACGCACACGCACACACACGCGCACACACACACACACACACACACACACACACACACAGTTATAATATTTGTTTTTTATTCCTGTTGTTACAGTAAGAATGACAGTGTACTGTGACACTATACCATCCCTCATCTAGGGCTGTAAGAATGGCAACTGATTACCCTTCTTGTTTTCTTGCCCATTTCCTAGCATTGATACCACAGTTCCTTAGGACACTCTGATGCACCCATTTCTGTAGGATGAAGAAAAGGACTGTGAAGAGGCCAGCTCAACTGAACACTGCCCTGTTTGTATCTGTGTAGACACGTGGCAATGCACGGGGGCAGGGAACACTCCTCCCCTCTGGGAAAAGCACCAACACTAACATAGCTTTTGGCTAGGATTGGCCACCCCTCCTAGATTTCTCTCATACTGTCTACTCCCCATATTTTGGGCCCACTATTCCACGGAAATGGAATGGCCAAGGGAACCTGAAGACAGTCAGAGAGCCAAGGGTGTGGACTAACTCACTGGAAGGGTAGACTAGCTTGTGACTACACAGGAAAAAATCCTCACTGCCTCTCTGTCACAGTATAATTCTCCAAAGTCAGACTTGAACACTGAATTGGTTCTCCTTTCCACAATAAATATGCCTGATGAATCAGTAACCAAGTTTCTCAAATTATTTACTGCTTAATGAATAAGAGTGGTATAGATGGAACCAGCTCTGAGAGAAATATCCACAATATAATAAGCCAGTTATAAAAACTGCTTTGGGGCTGGGAATGTAGCTCAGTGGTAGAGCACTTGCCTAACAGGCATGAAGCCCTGGATCCATCCCCAGCACCCAGCACCAGGGTGAGGGGTGGTAGAAGGGAGCTGTTGTTGTTTTCTTGGAATTATTTTTACTTCTATAGAGTCTGTGGAATTGGAAACCTACCGTTCTGTCTCCAGACCTACCTTGGACTTCTTTCTTTCCTCTCCAGGAAAGAGAAGAGCTAGCCTTACTATCCAAACTGAAACAGGCTCCTAGAAAGTTGGAAGCTATTTGACCACATGCTGTACCCAACTTCAGGAAGCAAATCCCCAAGCCAATCAAGAAAAGAAGACAGAGTTGGAGTTGGAGGGTTTTTCAGTCTTCATCACTGTACCAGCAAGGTATGTACAAATATACAAACATCGGATGGAGCAGATAGGTAAAAGATCGCCAATCACCGCAAGTCTTGATATTTTCTCATTTGCTGGAGTCGATGGATGGTGGCCTGGGGTAGGCAGTTAAATAGGCAATAATGACAAAGTGTGAATCAGAGGCTGAGAGCATCTGAGAGCCCAGATGTATAGGAGGCTAGCAAATCTGAAAAGTCTGGCTCTAGGTTGCTTCAAGAGTCAGAATGTCTGAGGATCAAAGTAAAAGAAACATTTTCATAATGGGTGTGTTGTAGATAAGGCTGTCATTTGAGTGGTTCTGCAGCTAGGGGTATCTCAAGACATCTGCCCTGGAATTCACTATTCTTGGTACTTTAAGGGGACAAGGCAAACTGTCCATAAAGCTAGATGTGGGGATGGCCAAGTTTAATGATGTGCATAGAGTAGAACTCAATCTGTCCCCTTGGGGAGGCTAACCTTACTGGCTAGAGGTGGACTAGGCTGACTTCAGTGCATATACTTCTTCAGGCCAGAATACATTGCAGGGGTGGGGTACTAGGGATATAACCCAGGGTTGCTTTAACACTGAGTCACATCCTCAGCATTCTTTGATTTTTTTTTTTTTTTTTAAATTTTGAGACAGGGTCTCACTAAGTTGCTTAGGAGCTCACTAAATTGCTGAGGCTGGCTTAGAACCTATGATCCTCCTGCCTCAGTCTCCTGGATCGCTGGGATTGCAGGCAAGTGCCACTGCACCTGACATACATTCTGATACTTGCTCTGCTCTTGAAAATTTCCATAACCTGGGGGAATAGAAATGGGAAAGAGAGTAGAATGAATTGGATATAACTTTCCTATGTTCATATATGAATATGGGACCAGTGTAACTACACATCGTATACAATCACAAAAATGGGGAGTTATACTCTATGTATGTATAATATGTCATAATACATTCTACTGTCATGTATAACTAAAAGGAACAAATAAAAAATTTTTTTTAAATTTCCATAACCTTCTTGGAACTACAGCAGGTTAAAGTTAAAATACAGCCTTCCTTATTCACTACTTCAAGAATACTCTTGGGCTGAGATCATGGCTCAGTGGTAGAGCGCTTGCCTTGTACGTGTGAGGCACTGAGTTTGATCCTCAACACCACATAAAATGAAAAAATAAAATAAAGGTATTGAGTTCATCTACAACTTAAAAAACTTAAAAAAAAAGAATACTCTTGCCATGTTTGATGGATGGAATAGATTAAACCATATACAACTGGTCAAAATGTTCAAAATCAAATATGTTGTTTATTTTCATGTCTTTTTTATGCCTCAGCATTTATTTGCTGCAAAAGCATAGTGATGGATTCTTTCTTTCTTTTTTTTTTGGTACTAGAGACTGAACCCAGGGGCAATTAACCACTGAACCACATCCCCAGCACCCACACCTTTTAATTTTTTATTTTGAGACAGGGTCTCACTGAGTGGCTTAGGACCTCACTAAGTTGCTGAGGCTGGCCTTGAACTTGTGGTCCTTCTGCCTCAGCCTCCTGGGCTGCTGGGATTACAGGCGTGTGCCACTATGCCCAGCTATAGTGATGGATTCCTAACTCAATAGAAAGAGACTGAGTTCTAAAATCTGAGACAAATGACAGAAATGACAACCTAAGCCTAGTTTGGTGCATATGAACAAGGAAAAATATCTGGGACTCTCCTCAGTCCAAGGTCAAAGATACTCCACTCCTCATGTATCCTCTATATGGTCTTCAGGCCCACTCTTAGAGGTGAGCCACTTGGTTGCAATGCAGTATGC
This sequence comes from Sciurus carolinensis, assembly GCF_902686445.1. NCBI lineage: Eukaryota > Metazoa > Chordata > Mammalia > Rodentia > Sciuridae > Sciurus > Sciurus carolinensis. The sequence continues at coordinate 85,740,408 of NC_062224.1, forward strand.
CTGTGTCCCTTAGGGTCACTCAGTCATGGAGATGTGTGTTCCCAGTGAAAAAACTAGTGATGTTCCTTCTCTGGTTCCTGAAGCAAGTAGACTCCCTTGTGGGTTTTTTTTTGTTTGTTAAGTTTTTTTTGTTTTGGTTATTTATGGAATTGAACTCAGGGGTGCTTAACCACTGAGCTACATCCCCAGCCCTTCTTATTTTTTATTTTGAGACAGGGTCTTGCTAAGTTGCTGAGGCTGGCCTCAAACTTGCAATCCTCCTGCCTCAGCCTCCTGAGCCACTGCTATTACAGGTGTATGCCACCATGCCTGGCTCCTTGTTCTCCTTTTAAAATAAGGTGATGACCTGGATATGTGTTAACACTGTGGCCACAAGTCATATTTGGCTACTGAGTACTCGAAATATGACTAGTCCCAATTGAGATTGCAGCAAGATTTCACAGACTTAGTAGGAAAAGGAGAATGTAAAATCTTATTAATTCTTTCCATATTCACTAAATATTAAAAATAATATTTTAGATAAATTGGGCTAAATGAGACAATGTTAAAATTAATTTACTTGTCTTACTTTTTTAAAGGTTTCTACTAGAAAATTGAAAATTACATATGAGGCTTGCATTGCATTTCTATGGGACAGCACTGACCTAAACAGGAAACTTTTGGTCAATACAATGTCAGCTTTGAAGAGTTCAAGTTCATTGGCTGCTACAATAGTTACACTTGATCCATGACCTGAAAAGGTTACGGTCTGGAGTTGAACTCATCTGATCCTCTTATGGCACCAAATGTGACAGAATTGTTACATGCATTCATTGAATTATTAGCCACAGTTTTCAGAAAGCATTCGGGAGTTTAAAAATGATAAGTGATTTTAAAAAGATAATGGAAGAATGAGAGTGAAATTGCACAATTTTGTGATGCTCAGTTTTGAAAATGCATCAAGACCCTCCAGAGAAACTGCCAAAGTTCTTAAAGTCAGTAACCTCACTTGCTGCCCACCCCCATGTGGCCTCAGAGAACTCCCAGAGCACAGGGGAGTAGAGTGTCTGCTTCATTACATGTCTGTGGTTTGGCAGCAGCATAGTTAGCAGCTTGATCTGGCCAACAGAGCCAGGCGAGGGGAGGAAGGGATGAAATGCACAGTGAGAGGTTTAGAGGAAGAGAGGGTGGACCAGAGAAGACGCCAACATAAATTTTTTTGAGCTAAGAGTTTGCCAAGTCTTAAGCAAGGGTGAAGATCACCAAGAAGAAGGGACTCTAAAGAACAAGGTAACCAGAGTCTGCTATGAAATCAGAGCTTATGTATAATTAGAAAAATTTATTTGGCCCTCGGTATATTGTCAGTAAGCCCATACTACTGCAGTCCTTCAAGAAAACAAGTGTTTTCAAGGAACTTCTTAAAGATACTTCCTAAGCTCCAATTTGAGTCATAGAACTATCTGATCAATTTGTTCAAAACTCAAATACAGAGGTTAACTTCATGAACAGACAATGGGTCAAACATCCTCGAATTCAGATTCAAATCCTGCAGACTAATTACATGGTAATACTGGCACTACTGAAAAATCAGTTAACAGTAATCACAATTTGGGGTCCTACCACTGTAGGTACCTGTCACAACATCTAGGGATGAATTTTCACTCAGACCCAAAAGGGCAGATAACAATGATTAACTCCACAAATTCTGGAAATATCCTGAGGTTCAAACCCAGCTGAAGAGAAATGTGCCCCAACATCCACGGTCACTCTGTTCAGTTCTGGACTCAGGAGATTTCCACTGTTGCCTTTTTCTTTGAAGTCACTCAGCTATAATTTCTGCAGTGACTACCAAAGTTCCCTGTAGCATTTAGAAAGGAGGCAGTGTAAGTAAACACCATGAACCTAAAAAGCCACCCTGTGTCCATGTAGAGCACTTCTACTGTCATTTCAGATGATGCTACATGTAACAAAAAAGTGAGGAAACTTCCGTCTGCTTGGTCCCAGCTTTAGTTCAACTCTTCCTTACCAAAGTCCTAACCACCTCAGCGTGCCCATTTGACTCACTCTTCTTTCCTATAAGGCCCAATAATTTTTAGTGGTGCCAGCAGGACCACAGGCCCAGTCTTAGGTAGAATTCTATCCCATCAAAATAAAGTCATAAGTTTCTTTACCTGTTCTGGACAGATGCCATCTTACCAGTGGCAGCACGTTTGTAGAAAATCAGCCTACTAGCATAGGGTACATGACAGGTCTGGATGCCTTTCAAGTTATATAGAAAATCCTGTGCATGTTCCAGTTTATGGTATCTGATGCTACTTTCAGATTCTGAAATGTCTATGACCCTGAACGTTTTCTTCCATATTATCATCTTGCCCTGTTAGCACCCTACCTCCAGGACTGCCTTATTGACTCCAGCACTGGGAATAGAAATCAGGGCCTGGTGTCTGCTAAGCATACACCCTACCACTGAGCTACAGTCCAGCCCAAACTTAGATCACTCTTATGGACTAAATTATGTGGCCCCCAAATTGATAGGCTGGAGCCCTAAATCCCAATGACTCTCCAGCATTTGGAGGTAAGTCCTTTAGGGGAGTAGTTACCATTAAGTGAGGTCATAAGGGTAGGGCTCTGATCTGATAGGAACGGTGTCCTTAGAAGAAGAGGAAGAGATGCCAGTGAGCTCTCTCGGTGCAAGCCAGAGAAAGGGCCATGTAAAGACACAGTGCGAAGTCAGCTTTCCTACAAGGGAGAAAGAAAGGCCTCACCAGAAACCAACCCTGATGGCACCTTGATCTTGGACTTCTAGTTTCCTGAACTGTTTAACAAAATAAATTTTTGTTGTTCAAGTCACCTGGCCTGTAGTATTTTGTTATGGAATCCAAGCAGACTCTCATAAACATTAAGTGATGAAAATTAGCCTATTTATTTGCACACTAATACCCCCACTGGGTCACACTGAACATTGACCACCTTCCCAATTCAGACTAGTTTCCATTCAGAGATTTGTTAACACCAGGTTTTTGATCCTGATACCACAGGTGAAATAACATGCCCAATTCCATCAACTAGACACAGTAGAAGCTATGGATTAAGAAGGCCAAGGAGTCGAGCAAAGTGGAAGGAATTATCATTGCTGCTTTGACTTGGCAGCAAAATAATCCCAGAGAAATTCCATCTTTTTATGATGAAATCAGGTTCTATGTGTGCTCCCCTAATGACATGATCCACAATTATTCAGCCCTGCAAACAGCTTGGATAGCACTTTCTGGAACGAGATGGATGTAATTGGATTAGAGGTATCAATATATTTTATTGGGATCTTAATGTGGGAAAGGGTAATTGCAGGGTAGTTGGGGAGAGACAGAGAAGTGAGAATCTAGGGGGAAGACATGAGAGGCTGTTTCCGAGATGTGGGCTAAAGCTTTGCCATGTCAGCTGGCAGAGAAAAGAATAAAGAGCAGAAAGTTGAGCTGTTTAACAGGAGACTCCTTAATTAGGACCAACTGTGGGTGCGGAATGCTGACTCTGCTGGCCACAATTTGTTTGAGTTTTCTCTCGTTTCAGAGATTTCCCTGTTTGCCTGCCCCAGACCTTTCCCCTCCTCTACTTCTTTCACAGGGGCAGGAGTGAAAAATCAAGGCACCTTCTTCTCTTGTTTAGATGTTCCTAAGCCAGGAAATTGGAATTCTTCGAAGACTATAAGATAACTGAGAAGCTCTCTCAAGAAATGGGAAAAATTCTCAGGGATGCCATCAAATTCACCCTCAAGGGATAAAAAGCAACCCTTTGGTGCAGACTCTGGATTATTGAAACTGTGCTTCTATCTCTACTATTCTTTTTTCTTGCTTTTTTGGTACTGAGAATTGAACCCAGAGTTACATTCTTTCAGTCCTTTAAAAATTTTTTTTTTTTTTTTAATTTTTGAGACAGGATCTTACTAAGTTGCTTAGGGTCTTGCTTAGTTGTTGAGGTTGGCCTTGAACTTGTGATCCTCCTGGCTCAGCCTCCTGAGTCCCTGGGATTTCAGGCATGTGCTACCATGTCCAATTTCCATATTCTTTATCACTAGAGTTGAATTAGTATACTTGTCTTAGCCTCAGTTTCCCAAGTGTAAAAAGGTAACTCAATGATTACTAATCAAAATGTTTAAAAGGCTGAACATCAGGGAAAATTATTTTGATTCTTGGTCAAAAAAGCATCTTGAAAACTTTTCAGTTCTCTTTGGAACCAACATATCCTTCTTTTTTTTTTTTTTTTTTGTGCTTACAAACCACTGAACCACATCCCCAGCCTTTTCCTTTTTATTTAGAGACAGGGTCTTGCTAAGTTGCTAAGGGCCTCACTAAATTGCTGAGTCTGGCTTTGAACTTTAGATCCTCTTGCCTCAGCCTCCTGAGTTGCTGGGATTACAGGCCTGCACCACCACACCTGGCTTCCTTCTCTTTCTAAAACAATATAGATGCCCCATTTTATAGATTTTTGGAAAGGGATGAAAATAGTACTTGATCTAAAACTTCATGAGCTACTTCTTGCTCCTCCACCGTATCTCACCCACATTCTTCCTGGGATGCTTCCTTAGCACTCTACTGCACAATTCCAACCCTCCGGCTAATGGAAAGAAAATGATACCACAGTGTTTGCATTTCTGTCTCTCTTCCAAACCAATGAGGAAATAAGAGGTAATTGATAATGCTCTGAAAAGAAGGAAAGGTCCAGGTTAAGGGCTTAGAGCAGAGGTTGTAATTTTTTAATATGTAGGACCAGATGGTAAATATTTCAGGTTTTGCAGGCCATAGGGTCTCTGTCACAATTACTCAACTTTATGCAGCATGAAAATAGCCATAGCTAATATGTAAACAAGTGAATGCAGCTATGTTCCAATAGAACTTTATTTATAGACACTGAAATTTGAATTTCATACAATTTTCATATGTCACAAAACATTATTCTTTCAATTAAAAAAAAAAAAAGCTTGTGGGCCATATAAAAAACAGGCAGTGGACTAGAGTTGGCCCAGCAGGCCTAAGTTGGTCAGACCCAATAAAAGACCTCTAAAAATGAAGAGAAATAACAATTCCTCAACCGACAAGTCCTGGCTGAAACAGTAACTCTGGACTAAAGGTGACCTCTTGGATTTCTACTTTTATACCTCTTTTAGTGCCTTTCTGAGCTAACCTGCTCAGTTTACAAGTCAAAACAAGATTTTTCTGCCAGCAGTATGACTGGCTCAGTTTTGACTCAGGAAGGGAAAAGGGGGGGCGGGCAGGGAAAGAAAAGACAAGACGGAAAGAAAGAAACAGCATTGCTTGCACCTCACTGGCAACCCTTGGTCCTGGAAGCAGATAATGCCTTAAAGAAGGATGAGATTCAAATGCATTTATAGCTTTTAGAATGATTTATGTAGGGCTGACAGAAGTAAAAGTCCTTTTTAGTTAGAAACACAAATCCTGCTTCATAGACAGGCTAGAAGAAATCACAAAGAATGTGTGTGTCCTGCATGTGTTCCTCTTATACAAAAGGTGACAAATTAAAGTGCTTGATAGGAACAAGCTGCCGTTTATCTTCAGATCTCAAATCACCCTGTCAGCTCAAGGTGTGTATGGAAAGAAGGGAGAGGGACAGGAGTCAGGTCCTCCATTCAGACTCTGTGCACCTCCCAGCAGCTTCTGGCAGCTCCAAAAGCTTCAGGCCAGACTGCTGGTGCGAAATGCTGATCTAGCAATAAACACCTCCAGCCTGTGAGCGCCTCTTCAGGAATGGGGCTCCCACCACAAACCAAACCAAGTGCCAGCAGAGCCCTTTGAAAACATAGCTCCCCTTTTTTCGGCTTCTTTGTAACACATTCAATCTTCTCACATTCACCAGAATCCCTGGACTTCCATTATCGCCTTTTCTCCCTTTTAGTCTATTAAATAAGAAGTCCACTTCCCAACCTCTACTTTGGCATCCCACGCCAGGAGAGAGCATCTCTTTCTATGCACTGAGCCTTCTTGTTCAGTCAAAAGTTTACATCTTGACTCCAAATAGAAGGCTCATGAGCGGCCCAAGTTTTTCTGCCCATAATTACCCTAATGCTGTCCACATTTGATCTACCAAAGAAAAACAAAGCAGCGAACATCAAAAGGGATTAAGCCAGCAAAAGAGAAACAAACACAAATTCCAAATCCTAAAACAAAAGCAGAAAATATGGAGGTTAATTCCCGAGTCTTCGTGTTTGCACACCACCACACCAGAGGGCACGGCAGCATATTGGTGAGAGAGGCTGAAGAACCTCATTGGAACCAGAGCCTTGAGCAAAAGGCAGGGGCGTGCATTCAGAAGGAAGGGAAGGGATTTGACAGGATGGTATTTTGTAGTGTACATAAAGGGAATGTCATCCAAACCCAGGGATTCACCACAGCCAATCGGTTATTGAAGTGGATGTTGCAAGTTAGGCTACTTGTTTTCCATTTCAAAAATAACTCAGGGAGGTGGGGGGACCAATCCACTACAATGCAACCACTTCTCTCAGGAATTCACACCCTCCAGAGATCCCTAGAGAGAATGCAGTCAAGTTACTCTAATACAAGTCAAATGCAGGGTCACACGAAAATAGGAAAATATCTGTTGTCCTTTCACTAAATATAGAGGAAAATAAATAACCTCAGGCGGGTGGGAAAGGAATAAGTAAAATAAAAAATGAGGCCATTTTCCAGATTATATAAACTTTCTGATAACATCCTCTATAAACCTTACTAGAATTACTTCAAAATTCCAACCTCAATGACTTTGGCTAGATGTCTACATTCTTATAACTTCTGCAACTTCTTTTTTATACCCTGTCCTCCTTTAAATTCCAAGCTAAAAATATTAATCATATCCGATGGCATGGCCATTGGGGTAGGAGAGTTTTTCCTTTTTACCCGTCTATAGGAAACTATAACCTGACACACCTTGAAAGAGCTTCAGCATGATACCAAGGAGGTTTATCACTTTGTTACTGGGGGAGCTTATTGAATCCCTCAGCTAATGCCTGGATATCATTATTTCAAAAGAAGCAGTCATAAAAAGGTAGGAGAATTTAAGGACACATTTCACTTTGTTATTGAACATTTTTTAATTTATGTGGATTCAACTGTCAAGATTTCCATTGTAGCAAAGCAATCCACGTAAAAGTCTGAGACTGCTTTGTGGGAAGTTGCTGTTCACTTAATCATCAGGCAGGCTGGGATCTGACTCAACATTAGCTATTACTTACACCCACCCAGTCAAGCCGAACCAGCGTAACCTCTGCGTTGCTGGACAAACATGCATCCTGCATTTAACCAGATGAAAGTCCTCATCTTTACTAAAAAACTCACAGTTTTTTGGAAAACCACCATATTAAATAACTTAGGAACTTCAGAAGACAATCAAATGATAAAAATGAACACTCAAGATCTATGTATTAATCATCCAACATCAGAAATATTGAAGCTTGGGTCATGGTCTCCTGAGGTCTGTAAAGTCTACACGTTGTCTTTTTTTTTTTTGGTGCTGAGGATTGAACCCAGGGCCCTTTGCATGTGAGGCAAGCACTTTACCAACTGAGTTACATCTCCAGCCTTACACAGTTGTCTAGCTCACTCATGTGTTATCTTTCTACAAGCTTGTGTCACATCTATTTCCCTATTTCTCTATGAACATATGCACTTTGGAAACTCAGTATTTGTTAAGTACTCACTGTTAAAGGCATTTTTAATATGCTGCCTTTTGTAATAATCCATGGCATTTGCTTCTGTCAGAAAGGTATGCATTTTACATTTCTAGAGGAGTTTCCAGATTTATGGTAATCAAGGCAGATGTTCCAATCTTACTGTTCTATTCTGGGGTGGTGGCAGGTATTGGGGATTGAACTCAGGGGCACTTGACCACTGAGCCACATCCCCAGCCCTATTTTGTATTTTATTTAGAGACAGGTCTCACTGAGTTGCTTAGCACCTCACTGTTGCTGAGGTTGGCTTTGAACTCAAAGCCCTCCTATCTCAGCCTCCTGAGTCATTGGGATTACAGGTGTGCGACACGGCACCTGGCTAACCTTATTTTTCTTTGTGAACATCATCAGATATCATTATTAAAACTAAAGTTACCATATGCTCAACACTTAAATATGTACGTCAAGCATGCTTTTTTTTTTTTTTTTTTTTTTTTTTTTGTGGTACTGGGGATTGAACGTAGGACCTTGTGCATGGGAAGCAAGCACTCTACCAACTGAGCTATACCCTAGCCCCTTTGCTGGGTCCTTACACATACATGTACAACCTCATTTCATCTTCATATTGATCCTGAGATAGATAGTTTACCTATAAGAGAGTTGAAAAAAAATTTTTTTTGGTACTGGGGATTGAATTCAGGTGCACTTCACTTGGCCACTGAGCCACATCCCCAGTCCTATTTTGTATTTTATTTAGAGACAGGGTCTCATTGAGTTGCTTAGCAACTCACCATTGCTAATTCTAGCTTTGAACTTGCGATCCTCTGGTCTCAGACTCCAGAGCTTCTGGGATTACAGGTGTGTGCCACCGGGCCTGGCGAGAGTTGAAATTTAAGACAGGTAAAGTTTCACACGTCCAAGGTCCTATGGCTAGTAAGAAACAGAGCCCATAAAATTTGTGGGTGCATTTTTTTTGTACCAGGGATTGAACCCAGGGGTGCTTAACCACTGAGACAATCCCCATCCCCCGTGCTTTTTATTATGTTTTTTTGATTTTGAGACAGGGTCTGGCTAAGTTGCTGAGGCTGGCCTCAAACTTAGGATCCTCCTGCCTCAGCCTCCCGAGTCATTAGGATTACAGGAGTGCACCACCGTGCCCACAGATTTGCCTTTTTGAAACCACCACATATACTATAAATACTCCCATCATGAGATAGATAACTGAAGTTAGGGGTGGTCACAGAATAGCAAAATTAAATTGGTTCACTAGGGGACCATTTGACGTTACTTCTGCAGTGCATTATTTGGCTGCTTTCCAAATGGTGTTACACTGGAGAGCAAAGACCATTTATGCATCTCTCGGGGCTCTTTGTACCAAAAGGTGGTCTCCAGGTCAAATTTAATTTGTGTCTTCTCTGTCACTTTTACATTGAACCTCAGTAGTTACTGACACTTGGGATTTAGAATCATGACAAAGAAATGAAGTTAATTTCCAGACTTCAAAAGCCTGTAAACCAAAACAACGTGCTTGAAGGAGTGACATGCTCTTAACTAAGTACAGGAAGGGCTTTAACAAATAGAAGTTGTAGGACAGCTATGTAACTCCACAGAAACCTTCCACAGTTGCTCAAACTGATTTCTACAGTTTCCAAAGATTGATCAGCACACTTCTTTTTTTCTTCTTCATCCTTCCTCCCTTTCTCCCTTCCTTCCTAATACTGAGAATCGAACATGGGGCCTTGCACACAGTATCCAAGTACTCTACCACTGACGGACATCCTAAGTTCCCCAGTCCTTTCTTAGAAATTTTATTTTGAGACAAGTCTCACTAAGTTGCCCAGGCTGGTCTTGAACTTGGGATCCTCCTGCCTCAGCTTTCTGAGTAGCTGAGATTACAGGTTTGTGCCACTGGGTTCAGCAGTTTTGTTTTGTTTTGTTTTTTTGGTACAAGAGAGTGTATCCAGGGGCACTTAATCACTGAGCCAACATCCCTAATCCTTTTTCTTTTTTCTTTCTTTCTTTCTTTTATTTTTTTTTTTTTTTGAGACTGGGCTCCCTAAGTTGCTGAGGCTGGCCTCCAACTTGCGATCCTCCTGCCTCATCCTCCCGAGCTCCTGGAATTATAGGCATGTGCAGGCTGCAATGCATATTCTTAAACATAATCACTACCATATAAAAATCTCACATCACAAGCTTGTAACAGAATGGGTAGAAAACCAACAGATGCTGACGTGTCAGCAGAAGAGAAGCTACTGATAATTTTTACTATTTTAGCATTTGGTGGGTAGGTCATTCTTTTTGGATTGTCTCATTCTAGGACCTTTCTCTCTAAGAAAACCCATGAAGAATCCTCTCTGGCCCTTGAATATTAAGTCCAGCCTTCTGAACCTTGCTATACAAAGTTCAAATAACACTCTATTTTGGTGGGGAGATTAGGAAATGCTGAATGGATCCCACAAGTGGGGTCACTATATTAAGGCATTTCGCTTGAGGCCCCTGGTGCGGGGACAGTGCTGGTATGGATTAACGGGTTGCTCTGCACATGGGTGCGACTGAGCCCCTCATGACCACCGGGAAACCACTGCGGCATCTATACGATGTCTCATTCCACCGTGACTAGGTCAGCCAAGTAGTACCTGTGGTGCTTTTGCTTTCAACAGCCTAGCCATTTTGGGTGGAGCGGGCTGGTGTTCAGAGTCGAAGTTGTCAGTGCTGTGGTTCCCCGCATGGTAGGCTTTAGGGGTCATCTTGACAACTGCCAGCTCTGGCTTGCTTCCTGCCCAATCATAAGAAGCCCCGCCCACTGCTTCCTTTCACCTTGTCTATCAACATCCCAAGCCATTGCCCATTGGTCTTCTTGGTGCCAGATGTCTGTGCAAAGATGCTCTCTTGGGTGTTCTTTAGAATGTTCCCCTTTACACTCTCACCTTGGAAGGTGGTGCAAAATCCAGAGGCTTATTAGGGAGAGGCCACATCTGGCCACAAAGGAAATCTTTGGAACTCATGGGCGAAAATCCAAACAGTACTCTTTTTGAATGTATTTGTGCCAAAAGTAAATAGCTCTGGAATTAGGCCCTGGGTTAGCCATGGATATGAGGGAGCTCTAGAGGCCCCCTTCCCTGTGCAGAAGAGGTTGTTTGCCCAATCCTGCCAAGAACCAGAGTTCAAGAGGAAACGTGCTATTCTCGTGCCTTGCTGGATAAAAATAAATTCAGAATAGTTTCCCAGGTTGATGACAGGTGTGGCTGGTCAGCTGATTCGGGTGAACATCATTTGATGACATCACAGGAGATGTGGTTTATGGTATGAACTATAGTGTGTGATCTTGCTGTATCAGGGCAGAATATCAAACATGGAAACTGAAAGAAACTTTTAAACTCTTTCCCTTCGGGGATCTTGAGGAAAGTTGCTTGTTCAGTTGTTCAATGGCATGTATGACACAAAAGTCAAGTTACAGGGGCAGATTGTTGAACAGATTATGGGGATTGCTTCTTTGTCAGAACAGTATGACATTATGGGGAGGTTAAGAACCTGAAGTGCTGGATTGGTCAGTTTAACAGCTGTGTCTTTGTGGAGAGCCTGCTTTCACATACTGTGTGCCAGACCTGCTACTATTATTGTAACCAGAGAAGGAAACCTTTGGGGCCAAGAAAGAATCATTTTCTGATCAATCACAAAGATAGCCAAGTAGGGGTCAGAGGAGAAAGAAAGGAAGAAAGGAATTGCTTATGGGTTCTGTGCCCTTTTCCAAATCCCTGGAGAAAGAAGAAGTATAAAAAAATGTTGGATGTATTAGAGGAGAAAACCTATTGGTCTGGAGAAGGAATTTTTCTTCAGGGTGAAAATGCAGAGAATTTCTACATATTGAGTCTAGTGAAGGCAAAATACTGACTAAAAAGCTAAGCAGCAAGGAAGTGGGGATTTTGAAGCATTATTAAGGAGACCATTTGGAGAGTTTTCTCTGCTTGGCAACAACCCAGTATATCATCAGCCTATTTGGCCAGAGAGGTCAAATGTTTAAGTTATCAAATGTAGAGGCCCATGAGACACTTCTGGGGTCCTGTGTGGACATTCTGGCAGAGAGAGATGAAACCATATGGAGAGTTGGTAAAATGGTTTTGTTCCAGAATTAATAAGGAAGTATGAAGTGTTTAGGGAACTAAACTTTTAAAATATGATTGTGTGCTACAGACTAAGTCAACTCTAGAAAAACACATGAGGACCAAAGACTGAAATACTTTTATATAAGCTCTGCACTGTGCTCCCATTTGTTTATTTTTCCTTTGTTTTCAGTACGTTTCTCAGAACACTGCTCCTTAGCAGTATTTAAACCGTTACGAAACGTCCTCATGCTGGAGCTATTCGGTTCACCCTCTATAATTAAACAAAAAAAAAATTTTTTTTTCTTTCCTCTTTGGATCATCTTTTCCATTTCAGATATAGAGTGAGTTCCCTTTAATGATTTTCACCTTCTGAGTCTTTCCCCACATATAAGAACATATGTTTCTAGTGTATCTCACCAGTAATACCACCATGATTCTTGTGTTATAGCCTCTCAATAAAAATCAGCCTATATCTGGCCATGAAACACAGTTTCACAGCCTTCCTACCCTGAATACCAAGGCTGGTAGCCGATCATTAACCGCCTCAAGTTAAAAAAAAAAAAAAAAAAGTAACTTCCATCTTACTTTTTAAGCAAAAGATTTAATTTTTATTTTGTTGTGGCAAGAGTATGTCATATGTGAAATGTCAACTGGGCAATATTTAAGATAAGGTATTAATAACATGTTGTCTTTACTCTGAATTCTTATTACTAATGTTTAAAGGCATTAATTTTTCTAAAGTTACATCTCAAATTATTTAAAATCATTCCTCTTTTCCTTATTGACATTAGAAAAACCATGTCTAATATTGTATTTTTAAATATTTTTATATAATTTCATATGAGTATAACAAATTACTCATATGGGATTATCACTACTTTTATTTGGAGAAACCATTATACATGGTGAATGAAATGGGTTATTTCTGTATTTTAAAAAAACTTGTGAAGTCAATATAACCGGACAAAATAAAATTGTATCCTGTGGTTCAAATAACAAAAATAATGTACCTCCCTCATAGGGATCATAGGTTAAAAAGGTAAAAGCAGAGCTGGAAGGAGTGGTACACACCCTAATCCCAGAATCTGGGGAGGCCAGGGAAGGAGGATCACTAGTTTGAGGCTAGCCTGGGCAGATCAGTGAGCCCCTGTCTCAAAAGAGAAAATAAAAAGGGCTGGAGATGTAGCTCAGTGATAGTGTCCCTGGGTTCAATACTTAGTAATGCCAAAAAAAAAAAAGGGTAAAAGCAAATAGAGCAAGCGACGCTGTTTCATAGCTCACGAGCCCAGTGGTGAGCAAGTTCTACTGGCATTTGTAAGGTGGTCTCTGTCCTTTCAGCCACTTGTGCTCACATCCCCACCTTCCCTCACATTTACTCCTCCACTCACTGAACTTGACTTTCATTTCCACTGCTGCACAGAGTGCAGCAAACATCTCTGGCAACAGCAACCAGACCTCCATATTGCTATTCAATTAGGACATTTTAGGACTATCTTTCTGACTCTGAGTTGCATTTAACACTGAAATTCTTCCTTCAGTGAAAACGTCATCTTCCTGTTCCTCCCTATCCAGATTCCTTTTCCTCTGCTCACGCCTTCAACTTTGATCTTTCATTTTATGTGGCTCGTGACCTAACAGTGTTCTTCTCCCACTTATTCCCTGGGGGCTCCACTGGCAACTCTGATGAGGAGTATCTTCCTGTACCAGGTGAGAAAGGTTGGGTGTAAAGGTCTGATTCAGAGTAGATTCTCAATAACTGCCTGTTGAAGCCGGGTGCGGGGGCGCATGCTGGTAATCCCAGCGGTTCGGGAGGCTGACACAGGAGGATCGGAAGTTTGAAGCCAGCTTCAGCGAAAGTGAAGTGCTAAGCAACTCAGTGAGACCCTGTCTCTAAAAAAATATAAAATAGGGCTGGGGATGTGGCTCAGTGATCGAGTGCCCCCAAGTTCAATCCCCAGTATCCAAAAAGCTAAAACAACAACAACAACAACAACAATAAACCTATTGAATGACTGAATCAAGGGGCCATATGAGAACATCTTCCCCAGTATAGAATGGTTAGAGAAGATCATAGAGTCTGTAGCAATATCTGCTGAGTGCTTTTCTTCAAAACAATTTTATGCCAGGTTCTAGCTTTCTTCCATTTTGCCCTTCTTTGGGCATGCATCCTCCATCAAACTGACTATATACATACTTCTGGCAAAGAGTTTCATAGCTTTATTGTGGGGTTCATAATTGGGGAAAAAAACCACACCAGGGCCTTAGTAACTCCATCTTTCGTTTAACAATATCCCTATACAACTCTCTACCTACCAAATAGGAGCCAATCCTTTCCGTAGCACCTGATGTGCTTTTGGAAAGTCTTCCTTCACATAGTTTGCCCAGACCAGACAAAAAATGGCAAGGTAGAGTAGAATTGGATGTAAGATTCTGTGTAAAATGTTTCACCCATCCTAAAAGGCTGAAGCCTTGTCATTTCTGTGGGAAACCCTTAGCTCAAGCTGAACAATGTCACTTTGAAAACAACCGTATAGAAACATAACTGAGGCTAAGCACTGCCGATTCTAACAAGGGCATTGGAAATTGCATCTTTCAAATTCACTCTTTACTCCCAGACAGTAGTCAAACTTAAGGTCACTAAATATTCCTGCCACACAATGGATAGTGGAATTTAATTAAATAGGAGGCTTCACTAGTTACCCAATTACGGGCTGAAATTTAATATAGCACAATTGCTTCTGCTTTTTACATTCACAAAATATGCAAGTAGTCCTTACAGGAGGCTTATCAATTCTGTTCCCCAGGATGAACTGCAATACTTACACTACAGTGGCTCTGAAATAAGCCATTTGAAAAGTATTTACATGATCATTCTTTCCCATGAAGTAGTCACTTCTCCTTAGATCACGAATGCACTTCATTTGGAAGACAGTCACGAGGGACCAAGAGAACTTTCGATGTGGGTTTCTAATTCATTCTCAGATCCTCAACAAATCTGAGATACTATACAAGGTAACCTTTAATTTGAGCCTCCCTTCCTCAGAACACAACCCATACATTCTTTCCTAATGTAAAGATCTCCAATAACAGCATAAAACTAGCAGTTAATAATAGGTCCCAGCATGTAAATTACAGTGGTCTCCAAAAATAAAGCTTCATGGGGGAAAAATTTGCAAGTTACCACTGTGAGGTAGATGCAGCAAAAGAACAGTTTCCTCACACCACGGAAATCTGGATGTCTTTGCACAACTGGCAGACAAGGATTCTGAACAGTCCTTAGAAATGATTTTGTTTGTGTGTAAACCAAGCTATGACTTTGCCCTACCTCGCCTGTCTGTCTCCCTGTCCTCAACCAACCTTGCAATTAAGCACCCAAAACTTGTTCATAGTCTGTCTCTGTACATTTTTAGAGAGCAGTAAGTGGGGCGGGTGGGGGGAGAGGCAAAGCTGTAAACTACCTTCTTAGTACTTTGTCTAAGGTGACTGGAACCATGTGTTATTTGTGAAGTTTTCTTTCTTGCCAACCAGCCTATAAGTGCTTACATCCTTGAGACCCTTAGAGTAAAAGTGCTTGTTAAGGATTTCAAAAGAAGTGTTCCCAAGAGGCCCTCTAGAGTCCTGCATTCTGAATAGCTTCTTCCCCCACTAAGATTCTCCACTCTTCACGGAATAGAAGGTTCACTTGTTTCTTTAATCCAGGTCTTAAGGAAGGTTGAGTCGTCAGTGTCCCCATGGGGGAGGGGGAATCAGTACTGTGGCCTTGGAGGGCATTGTAATTTTTATAGACGTCTTTCCTTCATCTTTATTTTGAAATCAACTGCCTTCTTATCTTAAGTCATTTAGTTCATGGACTGCTTACTCTTGGTGACATATCTTTGTTGAGGGCTCTGAAGGTTTTCACTTCAGAGAACAGGACAGCTGAATACCACATTGTGCATGGGGCCAAAGGTCAGCACTGGAGAGAAAGCCCAGCTAATGCATTGTGAAAGACCTTCATTTTTATGGGTGAGTTTTCTATGCATGTGAAAGTAAGCACATCTCTCACCAATTACAAAGCTTTGAACAAAAAGAATGAGAACAAAAAGGATCTTAATTCTTAACCAATAAGTGGATGAAGTAAAGACCTAATTCCAGAGAAACAAACCACACACAGGTGTTCAGGCAAGGTAAAAAGGCACTTATATGCCCCAGGCATGACATTCTGCCCACTTACGGATGAGGAATGAATGGGGGAAAGAATAATAGGGAACTGAAAACATTTAAACTTCTCAAACCCTCACCTGCAAATGTCAGAGGCACCAAACATTTTTGAAAGGCAGATGTCCTGCCCAGTTTTTACAGGATTGGGTTTTGAAGTATCCATCGTGCTTTGCAAGTATGGACACCCGACCATTTTTGTTACTGGTTAGGCTTTCAACACCCCATGAGAATGGACAGCATATTTCTGCAGCAAATCCTTCCTGATGCACTTTGCATTCAGACAGAATTCCATTCCTTCCATATCATTTCCCGTCCATTATGTGCTTCTCACTGCTGGTGGCCTTCATTCTCCTTCAAAGATGGGGAAATTAAGGCTGGAAGCTTTGCCTTGAATCGTAGAACAAGTCGGCGACTAAGTCAATATTAGATCTCTGGGTGCTTCATCTCTTCACTTCAATATAAAGAAGAAAAAAAAAAGTACTCCAACACTGGCTGTATATAAAACACGCTTGGAAAGGCATCACCCCTTTCCCCAGCTTCTCTAAAAGGTCTTTTTATTATGCTTTCTTCAAAATGCCTCCTGTCACCTCACCTCCCCCAGGATGAGAGGGAGAACAGTTTTTGTTATCTAAAGATACATATCTTAGGGAAAAATAACAAGTTTGAGAACACAGGAAATGACTGGCTAGGAAATTACTTTTGGTATTAACATGCTTTTCTTGGGCAACTAAGAGTGAAATCTGTTCTGAGGCTTTAGGATCAGTCTGGGGTTTTTGGCATAATCCTTAAAAAAAGTCAAAAGAAGGAAGACTGAAATTAAAAGAAGAGAAAGTTAATCAAAATCAAACTGGCTGTTTCTGGAGAAGATGCCTTCAGGCCACAGACAGAACAAAAACATCCTGCTCTTTCCTCCATTCTGTTCTGATTCAGGGTAGATGCAGACTACTTGGTGGTTTAGAAAAGGGGTCCTCACAATTCCACCCCAACCTCCAGGCCTCCTCCAAAAGTGGTCTGTGCCAAAAATCCCTGCCTGCCTTTCTGAGATTTGTAAAAACAAAGCCCTAACAGGGCACCTCTTAGAGGTGACAGCCCCCTGGGCATTGACTAAGTGTCAGGTTTGAGAAAATATAAAATTCATCAATTATCACCCCAAAGGAGTTGAAAATGAGTGGACAAGATATGACTTGGGCACTAAAAATACATTCTCTGTTCTTACTTGGAGGGAGCACAGATCAGTCTTGCATAGATGTGGTGAAAGAGAGAAAAGACCTCACCTTGTAGTTTTCAAGCCCATTTTAAAGAAGAGGCACCTTTTTTCCACCTCTAACAGAAGCCTTCAATTTAGAAAGCAGGTACATGCACAGTTGTTCTGGTGGACAGGGAGGCAGAGACTCAGGGGTCATCTGTCCCCTCTGCCCCTCCCCTCCCACTTGGTTACCCCTCAAACCATGAACCATTTGATCCCAGCCATTCTCCCCCACACCAATATACCACGTCATTCAGGCAAATGGATGCTTTTCTTCTTTTGAAAGACTTCCAGGGAAAGACCTTCTACATCTTTCCTAGGTACTCATTAACATGCAAACTCCTTACAACAGTATGTCCTTGTTACAGAAAATTATACAGCAAGGTGCCAGTGAACCTCAGTGCCCTGGAAAGTACTAGAATCCACAGTTTTCCCTGACACACTTCTGTTTTTCCAGCTCCTCTCTTTACACCCATACCCACAGTACATTATTATATCCAGCAATTGTTTCTTGAAAGTGGAACAAGATTTTAATGATGTATGGCAATCTGAAAGTAAAATCTTTCTAGAGTTTTCTAACCTCCTCTAACCCTTAAGTCCAAATGCCGAGTTCAAGTATTCTTAGCCATTTGCCTTCTCAAGTTTTCTAAAACTCTTCAATGTAGTTTTGAGAGAAACAACTTTCTTTTTAAGTTCCTAGAGCATCAACTGATGTAATAATTAATTTATGAAAGTTCAGCTGGCGTCAACAGATTTGGGAACACACACAAGTCTTGGAAAGCATTCAGTGAGTGTGACTGGTGGGAACAGAGGGAACAGGTACACTAAAGAGCTGGCCACTGGCAGCTCAGGCTCCATGTGCAGAAGACACCTGCCCAGGGAATAGAGAGAACAAATTGGTGCAGAGGGTTTTGCTGCATTGGATGCCCAGAACCCACTGAGGAAAACAAGAGTGAAATCCACAAGGTGAAGGCACATCGCGGCTCCATTTCTAACCTTTGTTGCTCTTCAACAAATCCCTCCTTGCTTCGCCTCTGAATTTCTTTGCTAAATGTAAAGATTAGACATGGGGATGAGGAAGCCCGGATGATAGAAATAAAAATTCCGATTATTCCTGAATCTTTGGGCTCAGGTCAGGTGACCAGCATTATTTTCCTTGGATGGCACCATTTTACTGGTAGAACTGTTCTTAGAGTTAGTTCAAGCTTTAGGAAAGAAACATGGAGTAGTTAAAAGGTCTGCCAGAGCAGACTGTTATTTGAAAACCAGACACCAAACCCAGGAATTCTGACTTCTTTGGGGGGTTCCTACAGGCTCTACTGCCTCCCTGGCACAGCTAATTTTTTTTTCCCCCCAAGGACTTTTGGACACTCTGGGGATCAAAGCTGCTTTCACAATGAACAGCTCTGTGCAAATTCCCAGAATTAGTTTCTCAGATAGCAGGAGAGCTCCTAAACCAGGCTGCGCATGAGTAAGCAATGACTTCCTCCCTCCTGCAAGAGGCTCACGGTTAGTTTCTCAGAGAGAGCACTAGCTGGTCTCTTTCACCCCCTGGGGTTCGGAGGCAGGCGGAGCCTGGTGGGGACTCCTAGGTTCCCTGCTGAGGTAACTCAAGTGCAGCGGCACAGATTCCAGCTCCTTTCTCAACACCCACACGCCCCAAGCCCTGGCACCACAGCTTTGCCAGGGATTTCCATAGAGGACCCAGAAAAGAAAACCATCTGAAAGACAATGACAGATGTGAGGTGCACCCATAAAGGATGAAAGCAATTTCTACAAATCACGTGGGAAAAACTGGAGTTTTTATTATACTTCCTCCCTCACGTTTAATTTATAAAAGTGGGGGAGGGGGCTCTGTTAGTAATGGGACAAGGAAAATTAACTAATTAACATATTGCTCATTATCCCTAAAGGTAATCATTCTAAAATGCACTCTAAAAAACTGAGCAGAGTGGCCTTTATGAGCTCTCCTCATTCAGACAGCCACCCTTCCAGGAAAAGGTGATTCACCATCTGCTCAAGATCCAGTCTTGAAGGCACCTGCAAAGTTGCTAAGTCTCCAATATACGGGGCCCACTCCTTTGGGGTTGCCAAAGGGAGCTCCAGATCCTGGATGAAGTAAGCACTTCCCAGCCACAAGCATGGAAATGGGTTGAGAACCCCAGGTGGGAAGTTAAAAGAATGATTACCTAGAATTTATGAGAGATTAATGTGGGGGGAAACAGTACAAATTATGGGAACCAAATATATATATAGGAAATAGGAAGAAATGGCACAGACATCCAGAATGTGGAAATATTTCACAATGTAACACAGGATTTCATGAGGGAATCTGTCCCAGAGAAGAGCAAGGCATTCATTTCCAAGGATCTGATAACCAGTCAAGCATTGCTTTCCAACCATGTATCACAGACATCACGAAGTCGGGTCTAGGGCCTGGGAACACAGCTGCTGTTTAAGCCACTGTGTCTGCAGGTAATATTTCAAAAATCCATGATACCCAGGAGTAACCCCAGGTGTCTGTTCTTGTGGAGGGCCCTTGAGCCATAACTCCATTCACTGGCAGGTACTTTTGCTTTAACGCTGTTGAAAACCTACTTTTAAAATTACATCATTAAAAATAAATAAATAAAAGTAAAAAGAATTTTCTAAAAAATTAAAAACAAATAAAATCACATAGTTGGCAGATCCCAGGGATCAAAACCTGACAGTCTAGTGTAGTCTTATAAAAGAATTGAAAATAATCCATGGGAAAATGTTCCAAGCCTGAAAAATAACTTTCTCACACAGAAAGCATGAATGCACTTACCAGCAGGGCTGTGCACCGCCTCAAGAATGGGGGCCTAGACAGGCAGCCAAGATGAAAGAGTGGGAAGGACTTCATGTGGCAGTTTCTTTACACGTTGCCTGTCGATCCCACCGCCACACAGATTCTTTTCAAGGTGCATCAGGCCCAGGGCTCTCCCTCCCTCTTTCTTCCTCTTTCCTGAACACTCTCTCCAAGTTTGTCTGCAGTCTCCTTTTGAACTTCCACTAATCTGCCACTCTCACTGTCCTCCTACCTAATGTGCTGCTTCTTGCCTGGGTGCCAATCTTCCTTTATGTTTCTGGCTTGCTGGGCTCCTCTTTCCAGTGACTCTTATTCCTGGTATCAGGACTCCACACCTAACTCCATCACAAGTGAACCAGATCATAATGTGGACCCAAATCGGCCGTCTTGTTTTCTTTTTAGTGATTGACGCATAAAAGGTAATTAATAAATACTTACTTGGTGCATTTGCTTCTATCTCATGTACCTGTTATATTTCAGGAAGCATGATCTAACCCAATCTGAAGAGTTCTAAGTGAGAGGACATAGGATCAATATGGTATATTAAAAGATGGATTGTTAGATAAGCTTATTATTATTATTATTATTGTTATTATTATTTGCAGTACTGGGGGTTGAACCCAGGGACCTTCTACCACTGAGCTACATCTCCAGCCCTTTTAATTTTTAATTTTGAGACAGGGTCTCACTAAGGTGCCTAAGCTGGCCTCCAACTTGCACTCCTGACTCGGCCTCCCAAATAGCTGGGATTACAGGTGTGCACCAGCACTTCTAGCAATGTAGCCTCTTATAGTGATAATCTATTGGCTTTTTTTGGTCTTTCATCAAAAGACCATTATTAGATTCCACATATACATCACTTGAATAAAAGTTCCTGGCCTCTAAGAATTTACAATTTGACTAAACTACCAGCATATAATGAAAATATATACATATGTATATACATATAAATGTGTATATATACATATAATGCATATATCTAAATGTATATATATAGATATGTTGGAAAGCAACTTCCCAGGAGGTTGGGGAAGTTCATTAGTAGCTCTCCTAACCCTACATGGTGGCCCAAGTTTGAGGCCAGCCTGGGCAACTTAGCAACACCCTATCTCAAACAATAAATAAATAAAAATGCAAATGGGTTGGGGATTAGCTTGGAACAAAGCACCCCAAAACAAAGAATAAATAAAAGAAGAAAACAATCACCCCGAATAGAAAGTTATTCTCAAGCACCAAGCGTCTCAGACTTACATATTCTAGAGAGGAATGTTCGTGGAGCCAGAGCTGGGTTTGTGTTTCTGCTCCACTACTTACTGGCTGTGACAAGGAACAGGCAGTTTCCCTCCCTGAACATATGCTCACATCGCAAAAATGGTCATATCACCATCAGCCTTTCAGGGTAGCTGGAGGAGTAAACAAGACAATCAAGTATCCAGCGTGGTGCCAGCAAACTGTAGGTAGGTGCACACTCCTCTCTGCTCCCCACTTTTGAATAAACAACACATCTACTACTAAAGTGGCACCTGCATTAATATGCTGTTGGAAAACTAGTTTGTGAGGAATTTCTTACTTGCTCTACCCTCTATAAGTCTGTGAATTATAACAAGCCTTTCTCGATGTGCTCAGCACTAAGGACCAGACTTTGCACACATACGTGGTGTGTGTGGGGGGGTGATTTGATGCTCTTTTCTTTTCAATGTTTCTTTTTCAATGATGAGTCAGTCTTCAAAGGAAAGGGGGCTTCAGATTTAAAATGTCCAACCATGTCCAAGAATGAAACATTTCTAGGAAATTCCTGGAGCATCCAAAAAAAGTTAGCCTGACGATGAATTTTCATATCCTACACCTTCTCCATCTGGCTAGAATTATTTGATTATGCTTTCCTGGCAAGGGCATGGACAATCCAAGGACATTTTATTACATCATGAGCTTAACTTGAGATGACACTGACACTCAGGCCCTGAGGATATGAGGCAGCACTACTATCAAAGGCTACCAGATAGGAATTCTAGTGGTACTGGGTGGTGAAAAATTCATTCAATTATTATTCATTCAATTGTCTCAGAGGATTCTGTCTCAGACATAGAATCTACATGACTGAAGAAGTCACACTGATGGTGGGTCTGAGCAGAGAATCTGGAGGATGATTCAGAACCTCTCAATTAGGGAAATTATTTTTACTTCCAGACCCTTCACCTCCCCTGTGACACCTTCCATGACCACTCCAAGTATGACCCCTCCCTGCTAGCATCCAGATACTGCACATGTGACCTGGTATCACAGTTATTTGCTTCCTTCAGTCTCCTCCAGCAGACTGTATCCTCCTGCAGTTATTCCCTCCTACAGTTCTCATGATTTGAAATTATGTTTATTAACTTTTATTTACCTGTTTTCATTTTAAGATTAGAAGGTTTGAATACAGAGTTTATGTCTGTCTTCCTGTTCAGTATTGCATCCCCAGTATCCACACTGTGTCTGGAATCTGAAGTGCTCACTAGAGTGTGTCGAATAAGTGAATTACTAAGTATATAAATGTCAGTCTTAGGGTTCAGCTCTGCTTCTCCAGCACCCAGCACAGAGAATGGCACAAAGTTACCACATAATAAAGGTTGAATGAATATGGTGGCTTTCTGAGAAAAATGCTTGAGTTTTAAAAAGCAGTTTATATTTATGGAAATTACCATAAAATAGGATATATAAATATGCCATCTTAAGTAGTATAGATTTTAGACTGAACAGAAATCTGAAGATGGGCAATTAAGAACTTAAGTAAAAATCAAAGATAGACTCTGAGCCAAGTAGCTCTAGATTATTATACTGATAGGTACCCTCATTAGATCCTAGCAAGATGGAAAAATGTCAAGGGAAAAAGGCAATCTAAAGAGTCCAGGAGACTCTTGAGGTTGAGAGGTGCCTCAACTGGTCATAAAAGTTCACATATTCAAAGTTCTCTGCTCTTTATATTATCCCATTGTCATTACTCCATCCCAGTAAGGCAGACAGGTTAGGGATCATGCCCATTTGACAGAGAGGGAAACTGAGTCTATAGACTACATAACCTCTGTAAGGTCACAAAGCTAATCAGAAGTGAGCATGTTCCACGTTTGGTCAGGCTACTACTCCAAGTTTAGTTACCTTCCTACTACGTTCCCACTAGAGTCCCAGACCAACCCTAAACCTTTGCTGAGGCATCAAATTATCCCCAACCTCTCAGACTCCAGCATTTATCATTCCCAGGTCCTGCCTAGGCTGATGTCAATGAGAATTCTCCTTATCACACAGTAGTTAGGGTTGGCCTTAAAGTCAGACTAACCTAGGTGTGAGGACAAATTCCTCTATTGTGATTTTAAGTATGTTTACTTAATCTCTGGGCCTCAGTTTCTTCATCTGTGAAAGGGGATAATAATAAACTATACCTCTTACGGTTATTGTGACGATTAAATGAAAGCTTAAATGAAAGAACATGTATAAAGGCCTTAGCACAGGTAGTGTTTTAGAATGTCATGTTTTAGTGAGAAAAGAGACTGCTCAGATGTTGGGCAGAATGCTATGTACTAAGCACTCCTTATTAAGATGCTTCCTGCTCAGCCCCTCTTTCCCCAGAGGCTTTGCAGGAAGAGGTTAAGCCAGCAAGTGTGGTTTGCCTGTGGGGTGTGTGCCTAGTCCTATAAACCCCTCTAACGAGAAGTAGCTCATTGGCATTGCTGTCCCTAGGCATTTGTCTTCTCACAGAGGCTGAGTTTGCGCCAAATCAAAGCCCTCTGACCTAGGAAGTCTCTCTGGGGGTCAGGCAAATGCAGTAAACAGGTCTTGTTCTCCCTGATCCCCAGGCTTCACCTGAGGGTCCTTTCCAGGTGGTGTGCAGGAGGGCAGAATGGACAGGATGCCTGGACTCCAGGCTTCCACATTCGCTGGGGTAGAAGGAGAAAGAAAGAGGTCCCCAGGTGAGACCATACACTCGACGTGTGTCAGCAGAGTATTTAGGGATCGAGTCTTCCATGGTAGAGGCAGCAGGTCCAGGTATCTGGGAGGATGGGCATCTTCTCTAGGGCAAATGGAGGCACTGGGGTCAGAGCTCAGCTCACTCAAAAACGCTGGCCGTGGAGACACTTGAGGGCCAATTAAGTGATTCACCCTGTATCCCCACATCCTCCCAGTGGTGCCTCCTTTGGAGATTTAAGGGGACCCTGAGCCTGTAGAGAAAGCGTTTCTTTGATCCCCCTGACCCCCCCGCTGGCCTCAGCCAAACATCATTTACAGGGAAGGTTTCAAGCTGTCCCCAGAGCAAAGGCTTCAGTTCGGCTCCCCCTCCATGGACCGGAGCCAGGCTTGTTAAAGTTTATAATTGAAGTGTGGCAATTCCAGGACTGACCTGCACTTTACAACATCCCTTCTCTCTGCCTGCAACTCTTGGGCTAGGATGGAAAAGAAACCACAGGCCCAACCCAGCCCCACCCCGGCAGGCAGGCAGCCGGCTGGGGAGGTGTAACGTGACCTGTTTCTCTCCCAGGGCTATGGCAGACTGGTCCCCGCCCTGGCACACCTGCCCAGAAAATGTTTCTGGTAAAAAGCTAGACAAGTTCTCAACAGCTGTGCCCCCAGGACAGGACACTAAGATCACTCTACAAAGGCCAGGTTCCCCTGGGAAGGGTGGGGCTGAGGAAGAGGGCAGGGAGAATACCAATTCAAAAAAAATGGTATTCTCCCTGGAGAATGCTAGAAAAGATTGCTGTGCAGGAAGAGGTGATAATGGGCTCACGGAAAGGGCTCAGGAGTCACATAAGAGGATTTTTGTACCTTCCAGCAGCAAAGAGTAGAGTCAGTGCAAATCTTGATTGGGTGACAATTTTCCTTGGGCACAGCATGAGTGAATTCTAAGTAGGTTCTAACTGGAGTGACAGCCATGGAAGTGGGACTGGCAGTTTGAAAAGCCCCTTTTCTCTACTTCTTCAGGGCCCTCTGAGCTTTGCAGGCTCAGCCCAAGATCTCACCTGAAGAAAGAATCCCTAGGGGTCCCTAAATGGATCTATTGTCTATGCATGAACTGCTTTGTTTTATGACAACCCCCACCAGTCATCTTAGCAATCTTACCAGTCATCACATTCCAGAGGGGCTGCAAGGCTGCAGTCTATGTACCGTGGTAGGGGACAAAAAGTTCGGGGAAGCAGTACTCTGGCTTCCAAGGGGCCTGGTGCCTCCATCCTGCAGTAGGAAGGCACTGAGGCAGATGTCTCTCCCTTCCCAAGCTTTGCCCAATGCTTTGCTCTTAACTAGGCCTTTGTGTAGTGGGTTGCAACTGAGCCCCAGGAGAGTACTTGGGGTTTCCTCCAAGGAACCAGGAGCTTGTTACAGGGTGCAAGTCTGGGCTGTTGGGGCTCAGAGGGCAGAGAGGTTTGGTGTGGGCGTGGCCACAGCACAGTGCATGGGGCCTCCCATTCAGCTCCCTGACCTCCAACCTCCCAAGGGCTGCCAGGTCTGAAGGAGGCTGAGAGGATGGAGTGTTATACAGGGGTTCCTGCCACGAGGTGGGAAGTTCCCCAAAAAACCAGAAAGCACCAGCCCTCTTTCTCCGGCGGCTGGAATTTCCTAACCCTCCCGTGGAAGCCAGTTTCCAAGTCAGCTCAGAGGGTCCTGGGGCTGGCTGTGGTCACATTTACTTCCCTTTTATGAAGGAGCCTCTGTGCACGTCCTCACCTTACAGGACTGCTCTGCAGTCCCTCACAGTGGGACTCCTCAAATCACTGGGGCTCTCAATTTTTACCCTTTCCCAGACTAAAGTCCCAAGCTTCACTCCTGGAGGGATCCAACCAGCTGTGGGGTCACAAATTCAAAGCCCTCGCTCTTACACGCCCCTCCCCCATCCTTCCGCCTCCCACCACCTCCTTTCACCCCAAGACGACCCCCGGTGCTTCCGGGATCAGCTGGAGCCTTGGCTGAGTCGGCCTGCGCCGCAGGTCCCTCGCCATATGCCCGCCTGGTCCCTGAGGACCCCGACCCTCGCACGCTGCAGCGGCGACCATCGAAGTTCCATCAAGTTGTGCTATTGTTTCAGTCCCTCCAGGTCTCCCGAGGGTCTCAGCGCCTTTCCTCCCCTCTCCCCTCTCTAGACCCCTCGGCCCCAATACCAACAAATGGTGGGCGGCCAGAAGGTTCCAGCATGTTGAGGAGCCAGAAGGCTCCGGCGGCGCTGGCACTCCTCCTTCTGGCAGAAGGAGCGCGGCCAAGACCCTCCTTCTTGCGGACCCCACACCCACCGCCCCCGAAGCTGCAGCTGCCGAGGGGCCGGGGTGTCGGGGCTGCGCGTGCCGCAAACCCCACCCGGCTGGCCGGCCGCCGCGGGGGGCGCTTACCTGCGGGGGAAATTCACTGTCCTTCCCGACCTGGGCAAGGGCAGATGGAGCATCTTCCCCGGCTCAGGCGGCCGCGCACCGGGTGGGCACCCAGCGACCCTCGGGACTGCCCTCGCTCGACACGCGGCGGACACCCGACAAGATGTGAGCCTCCGACCACGAGGAGGGCCAGAAACCGAACCCTCGCCGGCCCTCCGCTCCCTTTTCTCCCCACAGCCGGGCTCGTACTTACGGCTCCAGCTGTACTTAAAGCGACAGAGCCCTATTTCCCCGTCGCTGACTTCTGTCCCGAGCCCGGGCGATGCAGGCTGCGAGCGGGCTCTTTAACGCCCAGAGCAGGTAGACAAAGAGCCACCGCAGCCTCCACCGTTCCGGTGGCCTCGGAAGCCCGGAGGTTTAAAAAAGGGCTGGGGGCCTCGACCTCCACCTGGCTGCTCCGGAGTTAACCCCTGGGATGCCAGCTGCGGTCCGGTCCCTGGGGCGCTCAGACTCGCACTGCGCAGGCAGAAGGGGGCGTGAGCTGCGGGGCACTTGCAGGTCTCTCCAGCCGAGGTGCACCGGTGGGTACCAGGCTGGGGAGGCCTGGGCAGAACCCGCTCCGCAGAGGGCTTCTGCCTAGCCTCTTCTGGCCTCTTTCTAGGTTTTTAAAAATTGGTCAAAATTGAACATGGCATCAGTGCATCGCCTAAAACAAGGTTTAGATGGGGTGTGGTAGGGGTGAAGGTCAGAGGGGCCTACATATTGCCAGAGGTTGGATCAGGAACCTTCTGGTGGGGAGGGGGCATGGTAGGTTGCATCTGCCGGAAGTCCTGATACCCGCGGAGGGTGGGACCTAACATCTCTCCAACATGCAGCAGACCACAGCTAAGGTGAGAAGTGTGCTTGTCCCTGGCCAAGGAGCAGCTCACATCACTCCACTCCAGGGGGTCCCTTCATCCCAGGGGCATTTTCAACGAACTGGTTAGGAAGCAAAGGATCCAAAGACATGAAGATTTTCGTGTAGGGTTTAAAAAAAAAAAAAAAGCAGGATCAGTAGCAGGTCCCTTCAAATAGGATCCTCCCTCTCCCCTCAGGGACCACCTTGTAACTAACTCTGTCAAAGAGAAAAGAGAGCTGGGGGGGGGGGGCAGGATGACTGCCCTCCCTCCTGCTTCCTCTGCTCCTTCCTCTGCTCCTGGAAGGGGCTACCTGACTAAGGTTGGGTGCCCATCCCAGGGTGAACTAGGCAAGCTGAAAAGACTATGTTTTAGAAACTGATAGATTGCATCAGCAGTTCTTTAAGCAACAAAAGCAACTATGGTGATTACTTCTTTTAAAGGACCCCTCCCCCCAAAGTACTGAACTAAGATGACCAATAACCCCAAAGTGCTGCCTCTGGTGTTTGGGCGGTTTGGAGCAACTGGGCCACACCTGTTCTCTTAGGCCTGTCATGGCACACCCTTTAGCTTTCTGGACCTCAGTTTTCACAAAGGTTGAGAGAGTTAAGATTTGCATTCCTGGATTCCCTCTCGTTCAGCCTTTAAGGAAGCGTGGATGGTGCTTTGAGTCTTAGCACTGGCCCTTTTCCGTTCACATCTATCTGCCCCAGTCCTCTGACTGTCCAGCAGCACTGACCAGGGCTGCAGCTCTACAGGGATGAACCCCCGTTTTGTATGTTTTAAATATTTTTTAGTTGTCCATAGACCTTTATTTTGTGCTGAGAATGGAACCCAGTGCCTCATACATGCTAGGCAAGCACTCTACTACTGAGCCACAATCCCTGTTTGTTTGTATGTTTGGATACAGGGGATTGAACCCAGGAGCACCACTCTAACACTGAACCACATCCCCAGCTGTGTATGTGTGTGTGTGTGTGTGTGTGTGTGTGTGTGTGTGTGTGTTTGTGTGTTAAGACAGGGTCTCATTAAATTGCCAAGGTTGGCCTCAAAAGTCTCCTGCCTTAGCCCCCTGAGTGGCTGGGTTTATAGGTATGTGGCACAGCATCTGGTAAGTCTCAGTTAAAGAGTGGAGACCTCAGCAGAGGGACGGTCTCTGGATTCCTGAACAGTCTGACTCGGGAGGTTGGTTTTGTATTAGAGGGTACACACAGGGGCCAAGTTTTCCAAATATGCTTTCAGATCAAAGGTGAGTCAAAAGCTACAGTGATCCTAGCACGGATCCCTCAGACTACTCCTTGACAAGACAGGGGTGGGAATAGCATGGGAGGAAATAGATTTTTATTCCCTCTGTCCTGAGTGGTAAGAAGAAGTACCAGCTTCCAAGCAGACTAGTTTTGAGGGAAATCAGAGCAAGGCAGATGGTTCTTTCTAGCATATTCTTCTATCTCAGTCCAGAATGCTGTCCCTGGACCAAGCCCCTATCTTGCCTCTCCATTCCCCATGCTGTCCTGGGCCTCCCATCCTTACCATCACCCTAAACAGAGGGAAAGTGCAATTCATTCCCTAGGGAGGTCTGTCCCCGCAGCTGTGCTGGAGCTAGCTTGGGTCATCTGGGGAACAGCTTACAGCAACAGCCATAAGGGATTCTCTTTAGTCTCAGTCTAAGTAAAATGACTGTCTCAGCCAGAGGAATGTCCTCAGCAGGGGATGTTGTTCTCCAGATCTGGCTGTAGGTTTTCCATAAGCTTTCCTCCTTTGTGGCTTTCTGGGCAGAGGTGGGGGAAAAGAGATTTGAGGCCTGGAAGGGGTAAGGCAGGGGGAGTTTACTTGAAGGGAGGGGGTGTCTTGCAGGGAACTGTCGCTAAACACTCCCTCACCCCCCCCCCCAGAGCCTATGTGGCCCTATCCCTCTTCCTCATGCCTGACCACCTGTCTACCTGTCCATTCACCCTCCCCGCCCTCTCCCCCACCCCCCACCACAGGGGGTGGGGGACCAAAGACCTTGAAACAAAGTCTCAGTCAGCTGCTTAGCCCAAGGGAGGGGCTCTCAGAGGATTCTGGGCTGAGTATCTCTAAACGTCCTCCACTTTGGGCTGGTTCCTGAGCTGCCAGAACCTAACAGAATCTGAGGTTCCTCCACTGTTTCCTTCTGCATGGGGAGGACGAGTGAGTGCCCTGGTAGTGTCCACCTTCCTGCTTGGCAGAGGCTAGTGGGGATAGGGGGGCGAGGGGTAGAGGGGAGGCTTTTACAGGGAAGGGGCAGGGTCCCAAAGGCTTTGCTACTTAAATAAATAGCATGCAAATTAGCACCTGCTATTTTCAGCCCACAGGTCAAGGCACTTTGGGAAATTGGACAGTGGTACTGAAGAGAAAGGCTGTCTGGGGGCTTTTGTGAAGACAGGAAAACAGCCTCCCTGTCACTGGCCCTGCTCCTGTGCTTGAAGAGGCCCTGACCTTGCCCATCACGGGGCGGGGGGGGGGGGTTTGCGGCAGACGGGGTGATACGGTGGCCTTGACTACAGTGGTGGGGGGCATGCAGAGTGACTTTGAGCTCTTCTTTCTGAGTCCCAGGCTGCATGATTGAAGCCTGCAGCAGAGGGAGCAGGGGACAGCTGAGGCACACATGGTGGAGGGGGAAGACACCTGCTGAAAGGGAGCTGGGAGTCAGGCACTTTTCCAGAAAGAAAACCCAGCCAAGAAGGCAAGAAGAAAAAGGCCCGTCTATCTCAGATAGGGCTCCTCTGTGCTACTCGGGTGCTTCTCTTCAAAGAGCCTTTGGGAGCCATGATCTCATTTTTTTTTCCCCCTGCCAGCACCATCAGAACTACTTTCTACTAGGGAGAAACTGAGGCATAGAAAGGTCATGAAATGTGCAAAGCAAGGGCAGAACTCAGACTAATGTGCCTGAGGTCCCTCAGCAGATTTCTGTATGTGTGTGTGTGTGGGGGGGTGATTCTTTCTCCCTGCCCGCTCTGGAGTCACCTAGGTTCAATCCCAAATTCCTCTCAGTCAGGATTCCATTTCCTGTTTTGGTACTGGGGTACTGAGGACTGGACCCTGGGGCACTTTACCACCGAGCTGCATCCCCAGCTCTTTTTATGTTTATTTTGAGAAAGGGTCTCACTAAGTTGCCAAGGCTGGTCTTGAACTTGTGATCCTCCCACCTCAGTGTCTGTCTGTCTCTCTGTCTGTGTCTCTCTCTCTCTCTCTCTTTCTCTCTCTCTCACACACACACCCCACTACCCAGTTGCTAGAATTACAGGTGTGTGCCACCATGCCTGGCAAAGTTTCCATTTTCAACAAACATCCAAAGATAATTTGTGGGGGGTTCTGGTTGTCTCCCTCAAGGTTTGATGTGGTTGGTTAAGAGGGGCAAGAAAAAAAGAGGAACTTGCCAGGCAGTTTGGTACGCTCTTAAGTCCAGCATCATTTGCTTGGGCGTGTCTGGGAGCTGGCTACACACTTGATTTCTGGTGAGCCTCAGATATGAGACCCTTGAGAAGATGAGGGCCTCAGGGTGGGTATCCACCACTCTGTCCCTTGAACTGCCCTCATTCTTCTCTTTCCCATCACCTATGAAGCAATTTAATCCCTCAAATGGAAAAGCCCCTGCCCCTTCAAAAGTCCCAGCTAGTCA
Organism: Sciurus carolinensis; assembly: GCF_902686445.1. Lineage (NCBI taxonomy): Eukaryota > Metazoa > Chordata > Mammalia > Rodentia > Sciuridae > Sciurus > Sciurus carolinensis. Next base: position 85,771,303 of record NC_062224.1, read on the forward strand.
GAGAACCTCCCTCTAGACCTGTAGGTGAAATCTTGACCCAGTGACCCATGTACACCCCCAACAGGCTAAGCTGGTAGTATCTTAGCAGAGGCAGGCATAAAGTGAAGTGAAAAGGAAGAGAAAGAATTAAACCAGAATGGAAGGGCGAGGAAGGGGGAGACAGGATTTGGGAGAGCGAACGAACCCTTACCATAATGGGTTCCATGTGTAATTATCTGGTCACATCCCCTGACCCCAGCTTTCAAAAACCTACCCCAGATCCCACAATGACTCCACTGAGTCCTTAGAGAATCATCTTTTGTGACCTTAATAGAAATGTCTAAAACAATCATCCCCAGCCTCTGGGTAGCATTAGTTTTTAAAGCACATGGATAATTTTATTCTATTTTCAAACAACCTAGGGATCTAAAGTGAAGCTATATTATTATACTTGCTTTGGAAAAGTAAAAGCCAAAAGAAGTTCAAAGAGTGGCTTAAAGTAGTCAGTTTGGTCATAGGTCTGGAAGCCATGATGACACTAGTCCCAAGTCAGGAGTCATCAGTGATTTTTCTTTTCTTTTCTTTTTTCTTTTTATTTTTTTTTTTAAGATGGGGTCTCACTGCATTGCCCAGTCTGGGCCGAAATGATCGTCCTGCCTTAGCCTCCTGGGCATTTGGGGCTACATGTGTGCTACCATGCCCAGCTTCCAGTGAATTTCTTGACCTGTTAGCACTGCTGAGTCTTCCAGAGCTTCTTGCCGGTGAGCATGGTGAGCTTTCCTCCTCTCCTCTCTGACCCAGCAAGGCTGCTGCCTCTCCTCACCAACCTCCAGGCCCTTTGAGGAAGAGGTGCCAGGTAGCCTGGACCAGACCCAGTTCATTCAGACAGAGTCCTGGAAGTCAGAACTGAAAAGGATTGTAGGGGTCTCCTGGTTCAACCCCCTCCATTTCACAGAGGAGGAAACAAAGCCCAGAACACTCGAGTGATGTGTTCGAGATCCCTCCATGACTCAGGCGTCCTGATTCCTGAGCCAGGGATCTTTCTAACAGACAGTAGTACCATTTCTTGTTAACTCCCTCCCTGGGGCCAGTCTGAGGCTCAGACTGAAAGACTGTGAAGGTCGGTCGATGGGACGGTCTGAATCGGGGGCATGGAGAGTCAGTAGATGCACAGTGGAGTGTTCCAAAGTCCAGCCCTAATCCCAGCTGAGATTTCTCTAGGGTGGCAAGTGAACCAGCTGGAGGAAGGGGCCCTGCTCTCAGCTGTGTTACTGCTCAGCAAATATTTACATAACCTTTGAGGAGACCTGGCTTTCCCACCACCCCTGTAGCTGGGAACGGCAGCAGAGAGGGGAGCCCCTACCAGGTCTTATATAGTGAGCTACCGTCTTAGGCTAGCTTACCATCCTGCCTCTGCCATGCCAACGCCATCAGTGCCTTTGTGTGGTTTGAGAGCATGGGTCGGGACGATAGGAAGGGAAGTGAGAGGCTGCTATGCCAGTAGGGGCCTGAGGGACCCTCAGGAGGAGGAGTCACTGAGGGGACAGCAGCCGACTGTCCTCCCTCGTTCCCTGTGATCTCTTCTCACAGCAGCCAGACTGCCCCTCTGAACACGGGTGGATTGTATCGCCCCTCTCCTGAAGTCCTCAATGGCTTCTCCTCTCACCGAGAAGTCACAGTCTTCACTATGGCACACCTAGCCCCGCCTACCTCCTGACCTCATTTTGACCACTCTTCCCTTTGTTTACTCTGCTTCTGCCACACTGACCTCCTTGTGGTTCCTTGAACATATGCCCGCTCTTGCCTCAGGCTTTTTGCACAGACTCCGCCGTTTGCTGGATGGCTCTAACCTCAGTTATCTGCATCACTGGCCAAACAAGCTTTCCCTGATCACCCTATCTCAAATGGCCCCACCCCATCACTCTCTGCCCTTTATTCAGCTTAAGATACACAGTACCACCTAAACTATTATGCATTTTTATATATCCATTTGCTTGCTTATGGTCATTTTTTTTTTTCACATATGAGTTTAAGAAAAATGTCCATTTTTTTTTTCTCTTGGTGCATCCACAGTGCCTGGTATACAGCAGGTACTCTATAACTACTTACTGAATGTATGAACAAGTGTTACAAGGAGATGTTAGCATCATCTTTCCTTTCAGACAATAAAGACCAAAGCACAAAGATGCTAAGTAATACCCAAGGTCACGTAAGCAGTGAATATCAAACTGAAAATTGAATCCAGGTCTGCAGAAATTTCCATATACTTTGCCTTCCAAGAAGAGGAAACTCACCAAAGGGACTGGCAGGGACATAGACATCGTATAGCTACTGCCTCCCAGATTTCAATGAGATCGCTCAGCTGGAGCCTCACACAGCGAGCTCCTTGCTCTGGCTAAATTCGGAAAACCGGGAACATCTGGGGAAAGTTCACCCCTGCATGCGCCTGGAGCAGCTGCTATTCCCCGGAGCCCCTCTTCAGAAACTCATGGCTTGGAAAGGGACAGTGACAACCAGATAAGCCCTGTCCCTCATAATTACACTCAGCAGAATGTCAGCAATCCTGGGAACCCCTGCTGCAAGCAGTCCCACCACCAGAGTCTGTCCACATGGCCAGGCATGTGTAGATAGTGTCATTCCTGAACCGCCCCTTGTCATCAAACTCATGGGGGCCAGGACAGAAACCAGACATAGAAATGCAGGAAGACTGAGAGATTGGGAAAGGTGACCAAGGAGAAGCAGGGCCGAGGAAAGGGGCTAGAGGAGTGAGCAGTCAGGGCAAGAGGACAGGAACTAGGTCAAAGACGTGTCCTTATCTCCCAGGCTGGAGATGCCCCACAAGAAAGAAGAGAGAACACAAGACAGGTCACTTTGAGTATGAATTGGCTAAGGGAGAAGCGGGGATGGGCTGGTGAGAAACCACTTGTCCCCCAGGCTGAGTGCAGGATCACTCACCCCTCTCTGGAAGCCCCTCCACCTTTCAGACACCCGCTGTGCCTCTCTGGCCACTGCACAATCCCTGAGTATCAGCAGGCATATCCTCAACTGATCTTGTGCACACACAGCCTCTTTGTATCCAGCACCTCTCATACAAGTGCTCAGATGGATCTCACAGTGTCTGTCTCTCATTCCAGCTCCTTGGTGTGCACATCACGAACGTGCTGGCTCTGTTCACCTAAGGCGTATGCCCCCACGTCAGTCTTCCCTACCTTCTCTCTCCATGACCCTGTCCAGCATCTTCAGTGAGTGTTGATCTGTTTCAGGTAGCTACGTGCTTTGGGTCTCTGGGGGCCCGACTCCTTTCTATTTGCCTTTCAAATCCATATTTTTGTGCATCTGCCTGTATTGTTCCTTTATTGTCCCTATATATAGGTAAGAACAATTCAGTCTGCAACTCTTTGGGTACCCCAGTTAGTCTTCTGCCTGGACTGCTGGCCTTTATTTGACTGCAGTGAATGGTCTTTTTCTGCCTGGCCAGGGACATCTGATAGCCCAGAGGCCAGAGCTGGCCCCTCATGAACATCCTGGGACAGTTCAGCCTTTGAGCTTAAGTCAAACAAGGACTGGTATTCACAGAGGTTTGGGCTGCTCCTTCTGCTGTTGGCCCAGAGCTCCTGACTGTGGCCACATTTGTGGCTACCCAAAGCAAGGAAGATGGGAAGGTCACTTAGGGGCATTCCAGGAGGGGGTCTCTAACAATGTCAGTCAACAGCATGGCCTAAGAACCCAGGCTGCTGAATTGAGTGAAAACAGAAAGAAGACAGGATCTCTATCCTTGGAAAGCTCTTACTCCAGTGGAAAACATATGATCCCTGTCCCTGACATGCCCCCAGGCTTCAGGGACACACAGCAAGGCAGTGGGTATGCTGGAAAGAGTCAGAAAGACGGGATTCTGCTCTGATGCTGCCACTTTCAAGTTATGCAATTCAGTTCTGCCAAGTCAGTTAAGCTGGCTTCCAGTTCCCTCTCTTGTAAATCTGGGGAGAGACTATCTAATTCACACTGTTAAGATTAAATAAGATAATGCCATATTACTATTTCGTAAAACTTATGTGCTATACAATTGTTAGAAAAATCTTAAAAGCACAAGTTACTACAATACAAATCATGCACATGAGTTTCAAGACTACTCTGACTCACATAGCAACCATACCACAGTGGATGAATTGGGGAAGGCTCTCTGAAGGGAAGGGATTTGGCAAAGACGAGTGGGCAACTGGGTTTCACCACCGAGGTAGAAAAGTTCCATTGCACAAATGGCCTTTATAGCTTTGATGTTTCAGAAACCAACGAAAAGGCAGGGAGTTAAAATCTATGAAGCACCTACTATATACCTTCTATATACCAAGCATATTATATAAACTATATACCATTATATACTAACAGCAAACCTACTCCCATATTGCTAGTCTTACTCAGAATAAACAGCTTTCCCGGAGCCACCGAGATGGGATCTAAACAGTCTGTCATAGTTCCAAACTTGTGCTCTTTTGGTAATATCAAATCACATGGGACTTCCAGGCTCCACATAAGCCCAGATGGCTTATCACAGAACATAAGGGTGTGGAGCAAAGGAGGAGGCTGACAGTCAGAAAGGAGAGAAAAAAGGACAGGTAGACAGGTGGGCAGGGCTGGCAGGGAAAAGTCAAACCCATCTCAACAGCTTCCTCAGCTCCCATCCATCCTGGTTGTCAACCAAATTGTATGTCATCACGCTCAGTGAGAATTCCAGCAGCTCAATTGTAGGTTAGTAGGACACCCAGAGGAGGGGGCCCGCTCTTCCATTGGCATCAGTTGCTATGGCAACTAGCATACATCCTGCAGTCCCTCTGCAACACCTGGCTTACTCTACCCTTCCCCCCACCTTGTTGGGTATGAACAGACACTAAGACACCTATTTACTCTGCACAGATTTGGGAGTACTGTCTGCTGTTTTGTTTAAGAATTAAGGGTTGTTTTGAGAGTCAGGGGTTCCCCTCCTTCCCATCGGCCCCTGGAATCTGATTCTGCACCCTCCTTCCCTGCCTTGCTTCCAACCTTCCTTCTTTATAACTGATGGTGTCTGTGTCCCACCGGTGTCCTCTCTGCAGTCACTGTCCCCATAAACTCAGCTGAGCACTCTCACGAGCACCTGTGACCCATTCTGAGGGACTTCCTTCAGTCTCTGGGGGGCAGCCTACAGATGCTGACTCAGTGCCCCTGGGAACTGCCCTCAGGGAATCATGAAGTTGGGAGTTGAAAGATAAAAATCCAAGATGGGGGGTACGCCTCTAATCCCAGCTACTCCGGAGGCTGAGGAAGGAGGATCACAAACTTGCGATCTGTGATCGGCCTAGTGAGAACTTGTCTAAAAATAAAAATAATAAAGGGCTGGGGTACACATGTAGCTCAGTGGTAGAGCACTTCCCTAGTACCACCCAAAAAAAGAAAGAAAAAAAGAAGAGGAGAAAGAAAAAGGGAGAAAAAGAAAAAGAAAGAAAGAAAGATAAATATCCAGGCTTCTCTGCCTTCTGGATGGGGCACTGTGAGATGACTCCACATAACCTCCCAGAAAGCCCTGCGCTCCGGGTGCCTGCAGCAGGAACCCGCACCTTCATTCTTCCTTCTCCTTCCTAACCGATTCCCCATCCACTCCAAAGAAACCACCTGCACTCAAATCCTTTCCTTGTGGTCCTCAAAAAGGGGGTACATGTATTGTTGAGAACCCCAGTGTCACAGTGCTGAGATATAGGACCTTTAAGAGGTGATTAGGGGGCCTGGGCTTGTGGGTAGAGCACTTGCCGAGCACATGTGAAGCACTGGGTTCGATCCTCAGCACCACATGAAAAAAAAGGTATTGTACCCATCTACGACTGAAAAAAAAAAAAAAATGAGGATTAGGGGCTGTGGCTCAGTGATAGAGCACCTGCCCCGGCAGGTGTAAGGCCCTGGGTTTAACCCTTAGCACTGCGAGAAAAAAGGGAGGTGATTAGGTCATGTGGGCTCTGCCCTTATGAATGGATTAATGCAGTTACTAGGGCAGGGTGCTGGTCATTGTGGGAGTGGTGCCTGAGAAAAGGATGAATTAGGCCCCTTCTCTCTTGTGCATACTCTCTGGCCCTTCCACTTTCCACCATGAGATGATGCAACAAGAAGACCCTCAACAGATGTGGCCCTGCAGTCTTGGACTTCCCAGCTGCCACAGCCATAAGAAATACATCTCCGTTTTTCCTAAATTACCTGGTCTGTGTACTGTGCTACAGCAGGATTTAAAAAAAAAAAAAAAGGAATAAGCCACCAGCCCGAGGCACTCTTCGAATTTAAGAAGCATATGTCAGGGTAAGGCACAGAGAGCCCAACTCGCTAGGTCATGATGGGAAAGAGGTCACAGCCACTCATGTGATCCTGTGCACAATTAACTTAGCTGATTGCACAATTGCATGCTGTACCCCCAGCCCAGATCCCAAGCCACAGAAGGGCATCGTGTCCCACATAAGAACACTGCATGAGCTGGACGCGGTGGCACATGCCTACAATCCCAGCAGCCTGGGAGGCTGAGGCAGGAGCATCATGAGTTCAAAGTCAGCCTCAGCAATTTAGCAAGGCCCTAAGCAACTCAGTGAGACTCTGTCTCTAAATAAAATACAAACAAGGACGGGGGATGCAGCTCAGTGGTTCAGTGTCCCTGAGTTCAATCCGTGGTACAAAAAGAAGACAAACAAACAAAAAATCACTGCATGAACAGGTAAAAACAGGTCAGAATATCCATTTTGCTCAGCAAATGAGTTAGTTTGTCATTCTTCTAGTGAGGAGCAGAAATACTATTTTCAAGCATGAAGATGAACACACACTTTTTCAAATACTAAATTATCATTTAGAATATGCATTTAGAATGTGTCACCTTGCTAATCTCTTTCATCAAATGGCTAACAACAGGTAACATTTGCTGAGCACCCATGACATCAAAGGAGGTGCAGTAAATAATGTAATCCTCACATTGATCTTAACAGAGTATGTCCCATTACTCTCCACACTTTTCAGCTGAGGACCTTGAAACAGGGAGTCAAAGAACTTACTCTCTCTAGGAAAAGGAAGAGCCAGGATTCAAACCCAGGCAGTCTAGCTCTGAGTCTTTCCTGTAACCACATTACTGCTCTGCTAATCTGTGGTATGCCTGTGTTGATAAGCCTGTTCTCAAAGGTCTGTTGAAGTAACTGCACACTGCAGGACTAAATACCAAGACAGTGTTAAAAAGCAAAACAAGACTGTTCTTCGTAACAGAAGTCAAGGCCCAAATTCAGTATACTCATCTGCCAAATTAAAGAAACTTTGTTTTGATACTTTAATAATCCCTAAGACAGAGGTCATCAGGTAAATGAATAGAACATTAAGTTGAGATGGAATAATAGGTTTCAAACCAACAGTCTTTTATTCTTTTTTTTCCTCTTTCTTTCTTTCTCCTTCTTCTTTTGGTACAAGGGATTGAACTCAGGGTCCCTCGACCACTAAGCCACATCCCCAGCCCTATTTTGTATTTTTTATTTAGGAGACAGGGTCTCACTGAGTTGCTTAGTGCCTCACTTTTGCTGAGGCTGGCTTTGAACTCACAATCCTCCTGCCTCAGCCTCCTGAGCCAGCAGCTCTTTATACTTTTCAAAGCACTCTTACCTATTCTCTTCCACTTGACCCTCACAAGGCATACACAATCACCTTTTTACAAAGACCCAAAGTGATTAGGTGACTTGCTAAGTGCCACACAGCGAGCAAGAGGTATGCTTAGGATTGAACTCCAGATCCTGTTATTAGATCTGTGCTCCTTCCACAGCACCATAAAGAAGTATCAGTCAGCACTATTGCGTATGAATCTGTGAATCAGCACTGTAATTTTAAAAATCATCCTCAAACGAGGCAACAATCATTATCTATTTCAAACAACATGCCCCTTCCTTTACTTAGATCCAGTAAGCATCTTTCCTTCCTTTTAGATCTCAAGTTCTTTAAGGGCAGAAACCAAATTTCCTTTCTGGACTTGAGCATTGGGTCCTTGCCAGGACAATGCCATAGCACTCTCTGCCCCTGTTCTTGTGTTTTAGGGGCAAAAGCCAGAGCTGGTTCATGTGCCTACTAGGCAGGGTGCTAAAGAACTGGCAGGAGATAGAGAAGTCAAAGGCAGAAGAAACAACTCTTTCCTGTCCGTTCAAACTCAGAAGGGTTCTCTTCGTACAAAGTGTGCAAACTCAGTGTTCATGCAAGAGAATTCTCATCACTGAAAGTGGCTGGTTGGGGTATCCTGGGGTCAGGGGTCAGACATGGACCAAGCAGAAGAGCAGTAGTGAGTGGGGGCTTCTTTCCAGGAGGGACTGGAGAGACAGAGGCCTCACCAGCAGCTGAAGTGTCTCTTTAAGGCTTGAGCTCACTGCCGCTGGGAGCCAAGAGCCAGCCTGGGAGAAGGCAGGGGTCTACAGTTTATTTTATTTGACATTTTTCAACGTCAAGACACTTTAGAGCCAAGGAGGAAACAAATCCCATCTGTCCCTGAGCCCCCAAGCACAGTTCAAGAGGACAGGCTCGGGGAGCAGGAGGGAGGCGAGGAGGGGACAGAAGCCTGGAATGCCCAGCCACACACAGAGGGCAGGGAACCACCTGAGAGCCACAGGGCTGGCAGACAGTCTCCAAGCAATCCTGCTGTGCCGTGACACACGTGCTGAGCTCCCTCAAGATGGGGCCTGCTAAATCCATATGCAACAGAATGAAACTAAACCCATATCTCTCACCATGCACGAAACTAAACTCAAAATGGATTAAGGACCTCGGAATCAGACCAGAGACCCTGCATATTACAGAAGAAAAAGTAGGTCCAGATCTTCAACATATCGGCTTAGGACCAGACTTCCTCAACAGGACTCCCATAGCACAAGAAATAAAAGCAAGAATCAATAACTGGGATAGATTCAAACTAAAAAGCTTTCTCTCAGCAAAGGAAACTATCAGCAATGTGAAGAGAGAGCCTACAGAGTGGGAGAAAAATCTTTGCCACTCATACTTCAGATAGAGCACTAATCTCCAGAATCTATAAAGAACTCAAAAAAACTCTACACCAAGAATGCAAATAATCCAATCGACAAATGGGCTAAGGAAATGAATAGACACTTCACAGAAGAAGATCTACAAGCAATCAACAAACATATGGAAAAATGTTCAACATCTCTAGTAATAAGAGAAATGCAAATCAAAACCACCCTAAGATTCCATATCACCCCAATTAGAATGGTGATTATCAAGAATACAAGCAACAACAGGTGTTGGCGAGGATGTGGGGAGAAAGGTACACTCATACATTGCTGGTGGGGCTGCAAATTAGTGCAGCCACTCTGGAAAGCAGTGTGGAGATTCCTTAGAAAACTTGGAATGGAACCACCATTTGACCCAGCTAACCCACTCCTTGGCCTATACCCAAAGGACTTAAAATCAGCATACTACAGAGATACAGCCACATCAATGTTCATAGCTGCTCAATTCACAGTAGCCAGATTGTGGAACCAACCTAGATGTCCTTCAATTGATGAATGGATAAAGAAACTGTGGTATATATATACAATGGAATATTACTCAGCCACAAAGAATGATAAAATTATGGCATTTGCAGGCAAATGTATGAAATTGGAGAATATCATACTAAGTGAGATAAGCCAATCTCAAAAAACCAAAGGACGAATGATATCTCTAATAAGTGGATGATGACACATAATGGGGGGTGGGAGGGGTTAGTGTTAGGGTTAGAGTTAGGGTTAGGGAGGGGGGCAAGAATGAAGGAAGAACTGTTTAGAGGGAAAAGAGAGGTGGGAGGGATGGGGGAAGGGATAAAATGGCAGAATGAATCAAACAACATTACCCTATGTAAATTTATGATTACACAAATGGTACGCCTTTACTCCATGTACAAACAGAGAAACAACATGTATCCCATTTGTTTAGAATAAAAAAAAAAAAGATGGGGCCTGCTGACATTGGCTAAGGTTCCATGGTCCTTGGCAAGGGTCACTGGACAGCCATCTGGCAGGGGTTGCAGGAGGCACAACTCTGTCCCATGTGAGCAGCACCCTCTGGAGTTGTGACCTGCAAGTTCCCACCTATTAGGTCTCAGAGCCCCATCGCAGCCCTCCCAGGCCACCACCACTACAGACAGAAATGGAGATGCAGACCAACTCACAGCAGCGGGAGAGGGGAGGGTCCCCACGCTCCTGGCCACCTGGGAGCCTGTGGCCCCATTGCTAGGGCCTGCCACCTCTGCAGGCTCCTGGCCTCGACTCTCTCCCGCCGACCCTGGATGCCAGGGATGGGGAGGACAGATGGCTGGGAGACTTATCTTCTTACTTAGATTAAATTCCAGACCTTCCTATTTTTAGAAAAACAAATTCCTTTTCTCTTTTCAAGTGGTAAAAATGGCCCGAGCTGTCATCCAGGACAGTCAGCAGCCAACTCGAAGTTGTCTGCAGTGTCATGATTTGAGTATTACTTCTAGTGTCAAGCTGGGGATCAGTCTAGGTGCCAGCATTTAAGAGGACAGTTGACAACTTGAGAGCTTCCAGAGGAGGGGTGATTGGGACAATGAAGGGTCTGGAAAACTGGGTCATTTCACAAAGCACTGAAATAAACTGGGGACTTTTTTAAATGGGGCAGGGTGTTGTCTAAAGAATATCCGAGCAATCCTTAAGTACGTGTTGACATATTCGGATGAGGAGTTACACTTACCCTATTCTTCCTAGTGACAGCGTTTGAATTAATAGGCAAAAGTTAACAGTGAAGCAGATTTCAACTGAACGTTTAGAAACTTTATTAGAACTTAATTCTACATGAAATGAAATAAGCTCCCTGTCACTGTGCCTATGCAAGCCAAAGGTGAAAGACTGGCTGTCAGGGACACTGTAGAGAAGATATTTGTACTAGATAGAAGGCAGACTGGCCCAAAATCACTGGGAAGTTTTAGAAAAATATGGTTTCCTAGAGTAACAGAAATTCCACACTGGTGAGTCTGGGATTAGGCTTGGAATATGTATTTTTATTTTAAAAAGTCCTTTTAGCTATAAAATTCAGAAGAAAACACAGAAGAAAGCTGAATGACAGGGGATTTGGCAATGATTTCCTGGATATTATGAAAGGAAGGAAGGAAGGAAGGAAAGGAGAAGAAGACGAAGAAGAGGAGGAGGAGGAGAAGGAAGAAAACCAGATAAACTGGCCTTCACCAAAATGAAGAACTTTAGCCAGATGCACACATCTGTAGTCCCAGCTACTTGGGAGGCTGAGGCAGGAGGATCACTTGAGCCCAAGACCCAATTAACAGGCAAAAGTTATCTGGGTAATTTGTTGCCAAAAACCAAAATCCCAAACAAAAAAACCAATGGAAAACCTTTTTTGTGCATCAAAGGATACTCTCAGCAGGATGAAAGGTAACCCACAGGATGGAAGACAGTGTTTGCAAATCACATATCTTGTGAAGGATTAATATACAGAATATATAAAGAACTCCCACACCTCAACCAGAAAAACCAAACAATCCAGTTAAAAAATGGGCAAAGGAGTCAAACAGACATTTCTCCAAAGAAGATATACAAATGGCTAATCCATGAAGATGCTGCTAGTCATCAGGGAAAAGCAAATCCAAATCACTTGTATTAAAATGGTTATTATCAAAAAGACAAAAAGTAACAAATGCCGGTGAGGATGTGGTGGAAATGGAAATTAGTACAGTCATTATGGAAAACAATATGGAGTTTCCTCAGAAAACTAGAAACAGAACTACCATATGATCTGGTGATCCTACTACTAGACATCTGCATTTGTATTTTTATTGCAACACAAGTAACAATAGCCAGGATATGGAATCAACCTAGGTGTCCACTGATAGATGAATGGGCAAATAAAATGTGGAATATATACATATACTTATATACATATATGTGTGTGTATACATATAATTATATACACCATTATATATGTATATAATGTAATGTTATTTAGCCATAAAAAATGAGATTTTGTTATTCAAAGTGACATGGATGAAACTGGAGAACATTACATTCTCACTTATATGCAGAAGCTAAGGAGTTGATCTCGTAGAAGAAGAGAGCAGAATAGTGGTTACCAGAGGCTGAGGAGGATGTGGGGAGGGATGGAGAGAGAATGGTTAACCAGTACAGGGGTGCGACTGCATGAGAAGAATAACTTCTTTTTCTTTTCCCTCCTCTCCCCTCCCCTTCCCATCTTTCTTTCTTTCTTTTTTTGTGGTGCCGAAGATTTAACCCAAGCTAGGCAAGCACTCTAGCACTGAGTCAGATCCCTAGCCCTAGGAGAAATAACTTCTCATGTTCTGTACTACCATAGGGTGTGAGGAATAACTTCTAATATTCTATAGTTGTCAATAATTTATTTTCAAAATAGGTAGTAAAGAGGATCTTGAATGTTCCCAACACAAAAAAATGATAAAAGTCTTAGGTGATGGATTATTTGATCTGATCCCTATGCATTGTATACATGTGCTAAATATCACACCACACCCCATAAATATATAAAATTGTTATGTGTCAATTAAAAATTTGTGTGTGTATGTGTACATATTTGCAGCACTGGGGGTTGAATCAAGGCATGCTGTGCATGTGTTCTACTGCTGAGCCTCACCTCCAGGCAAAAATAAAAATATAACTTTAAAAAAACACAATGAAATACTACTACACATACTTTAGTGCTATATTTTGAATCCTAAATGCTCCCCAAATGCCCACAGGTTACAGGTTTGATCCTCAGTCTGTGGTATTGGGAAGTAGTGGAGCCTTTAAGAGGAGAGGCCTAGTGGGCGGTCTTAGGTCATTGGGGTGTGCCCTCAAAGGGGATTGAGGGACCTTGGTATCCTCTGCTTCCCTTTTGCTCTCCCACCGGGGATGAATAGTTTTGCCATGCATTCCCACCATGATTTACTGCCTTGCCAAAACAGGCCCCCAAACTCCAAAACTGTGAGTCCAATAAACCTTTCCTCCTTTAAAGTTACTTAGCTCGGGTATTTTGTTATGGTAACAGGAAAGCTGACTAACATAATTAGGAAGGTCATTATTTTATTTTAAAAAAAAGAAAATAGTAAACGCAAGGATGTAAAAAAATTAGAATTGGAGAAAATGTAAAATGGGGTGGAAAACAGTCCTTGTTGTTCCTCAAAAAATTAAATGTAGAAGTACTATACAATCCATAATGCCACTTCTAGGTATAGACCCGGAAGAATAAAAGCAGGGACTTGTACAGATATTTGTACATCAGTAGTATCATTTCCAATAGCCAAAAGGCAATACAACCCATGAATGCATGAGTAGATAAATGAAATGTGGTATATACATATAATGGAATATTAGTCAACCTTAAAAAAGATGACTTTGATGACATGATGCTAGTTAAAATAAGCCAGTCATAAAAAGACAAAAACGGTCTGATTCCACTACCTAGAGTAGTCAAACTCATAGAAACAGAAAGTGGAACAGGGGCTGGAAGGAGTGGGGAAAGGGAAGACATTGTTAATGAGTGCAAAGTTTCAATTTGGGTAGACAAAAAAAGCTCTGGAAATGGAAGGTGTCGATGGTGGCACCACAGTGTGACTGTACCCGGTGCCACTTTAAAATGGTAAGAGTTGCGTGTACTTCACGTTTGTTAAAATTCATCTTTTGAAAATGTCTGTTTCTTTGGGCAGCCAGCGTCACCCTCTGCAGTCTAGCCTGTGAACTGTCTGGAGCATTTGCCTTCTTTGTCTTGCTGAGTGGCAACCCGGGAAGAGCCCGGTGTGTGGATGGAGCAGCGAGCTGATGTGCAGCTGGCACTGATTGGCATGGGATGAACCCCCAGTGCACCATGCCCCAGCAGATAAGTGAGAGCACTGAGAAGGGGTCAGAGTCATGTCATCCACCAGGGCCCAACTGGAGAGCTTGGGGCCAGCTGTGTCACCCAGTGGGGAAGACAGGAGCCCAGCAACCAGCCTCACTTGTCCAATGGCCCAGCACTGGGAGCGGCTGGGAATGGCAGCTGGCAGGCGGCCCTGGCCTACAGCAGAGGATGGGGAGTGTCACCATGTGGGGGAGTGTCACCACGTGGGGGAGAAGGGAAGTGCTGAAGGCTGCCTCTCCAGGGAACGGCCCAACCCATTTTCTGAACAGGGAAAAACAATTTTCTTAGGAAAAGGACATTTTCTAACTGACAAAATCTGGATAAAGACCACAGCGGGGAGGGGAGGACCCAGAGGAGTCTGAGCAGGGACAGCGAGCTCAGGGTTGCAGAGTTCAAGACTTGCTGGAATCTAGGATGCTCTAAACAAACAGAGCAAGTAAAAACAACAGGTAACCCTGAAAATACATAATCCAGGGTGATGGTTGACATTATAACTGGCTATTATAAATCGATTCCCTTCAACTGTGATTTCCCAAGCACGGTTAAGGATGGTCATGTTTACAGTCCTGGCAGAGAATTTAATGACAAACCTTAAGACTAGGGTTAAGAGTTATTGCTAACTGAAGACTGATCATAAAAAAGAGACGTGAAATCACCTAGTACACTAGACTGCAGTTTACAGTGTGGATCGCTTTGTGCGTACTGTCTTGCTAACAGTTTATCCCGTGTTCCTATGTAAACTCCAGGCGTCCCTGGGCTTCTGACAGGTGGGTGCACAGGGAGGGCAAGTTCTTATTCCTGCCAGCCTCAAGGACTCCTGATTATTTCCTTTTATCACTGATTCGGGGGCACTACACACATGGACCAGAGGAAGGAGAATAAAGAAAGGTAGCTAAGCTGGCCACAGTGGTGCACCCCTATAATCCCAGTAACCTGGGAGACTGAGGCAGGATTGAAGTTCAAGGCCAGCCTGGCAACTTAGTGAGACCCTGTCTCAAAAGAAAAATAAGAAAGGGCTGGTCCTGTAGCTCAGAGGTAGAATATCACTGGGTTCAATCCCCAATACTGCCCTCCTTCCCCCCCAAAAAAGGAGGAAAGAAAGAAAAGAAAGGGTGCGAGAGTATGGATAAAGTGTCTTTCCTTTCCTGATGTCCCTGTGGCCTTCCATACCCACACCCTACTCTCTATGCCCCTGGGATTGGTCAGCTGCTACTAGATCTGTCCTTGCTGCTGATTCCAGTGAGACTACCTGCTATCTGAGGACAAGGACTGTGTCTCCCCATCCACCTGGGACTCTAAAAACAACAATAACAACAGTAGCTAATGCTGAGTAAGCAATTACAATGAGTCAAGAATTATTCTAAGTGCTTAACATATATGAATTCTTTTCATCCTCATAATGGCCCTGTGATCTTGGGACTACCAGTACTATTGTGGTCTGTGTTTAGCAGGGAGACAAATTAAAGCCTGCCCAAGCTCATACAGCTAGTTAAGTGCCAGCATCCTGCCACCCCTGTCAGACTAGGGTCTGTCCATGGCAGGAGTGGGGTGCTTTCTCCCCACCCACGGGGAATTCTCTGCCATGACACGGGGGAGTTGGGAGTGGGGTGGGACTGTCAGAGGGCTCTCACCCTCATCAGTCTGGGCCTCCCCTGAGGACAGGGATCCCATTACCTTCATTGGTCTGGGAGCCTGAAGGGCTGAGGCCACAGTCCTTCCGACACATGGAGAAATTTCTGAGCCCTTAGTCCCACAGCATTGTGCTCCCCTCTGCCCTGTCCAGCTGGACATTCTCAGAGGAAGGGGACCTGACACTTCCTCAGGGCAGAGACTGTGTGGGGCAGCTCCTTCAAGGCACGGCGCGCTCCTTCCTGCCAGGGCAGGATTCTGAGCACAGCCCAGCTCAGGGCCATATGCTGGCTTTCTCTCTGGTCCCAGTTCCCGGCTGGCCTGGCAGATCTGAGCGTGAGGTCTGGCTGGCCCCTGGGATTTAACAGGCAGTAAACAACCCCATTCATGCGTCAGTTGTTTTGCTCCAGAACAGCCTCATCAGCTGGACAGGCCCTGACCAGATCCCGCCAAGTTTATTCCCAGGGGTGGGAATGCGGGCAGGAACAGCCGCCGCCTGGAGCTCGGTTCCCAGTCTTTTCCAAGAGGCTACTTTCCATTCCCTTGAAGTCTTAAGATTTTTACTGGGGAGAGGGTCTCTGGTAGTAAGATATTAAGTCCCTGAGAGGTAGGGGGAGAGGAATACTGTTGCTTCTCCTGTGGTTTCTCCTGGGGTGGGGGTCCCAGCAAACCAAGAAGGAGGAATGGAAATGGCAGACAGCTGGGAGATGCCCCAGAGAAGCTTGCAGAGTCTCAGCAGCTTTCTGGTCTCCAGGGCTTGGACCAGTTGGCCAGGACCCTGGAAGCTCCCAGCACTTCATTCTTCCTGTCCTCTCCCCTCACTTCCCAGACTGCTACCTCTGCCCAGCTTGTTTCCAAGGCCCAACACTGTTGACGTAGACAGAAAACGATAAGATTGGGGTACTCATGGGACAAAGCTCAGGAAAGAAGGGTTGATAGCCTGGGGTAGGGACTAGGAAGCTATGGGTAGAAGATCCACAGAAGCAGAAACCCAAGGAATAGAGACCCAAGGTCACAGGGTAAGGAAGGGGACTGGAGACCGGAAACCCCTGGCAAAGGAAGAAGCAATACTCATCACTTTCTGCTTGACTCCTGCTCTCCCTACAAGCTCATTTTCTCTTCTTAGCAGATAGATGGAAATGACATTATCAGACTTTTTTGCAAATGTGCAAGCAGATTAGCTTGTCCTGGGTCTACAGAGTCTGCAGAAGAGCTGGTACTAAGAGTTTTCCTGGGAGTTCCGTACTCACTGGTATTGGGGACTGAACCCAGGGGTGCTCTGCCATGAACTACATTCCCAACCCTTTTTATTTACTTATTTTGAGGCAGGGTCTCACTGAGTTGCCCAGCTGGCCTCAAACTTGAGATCTTCCCGCCTTAACTTCCAAGTGGCAGGATTTACAGGCATGCGCCTAGGCACCACGCTTCCAGGACGCTGGTCCAGACTTGTCCACAGAGGACCCGGGGAAGTAGGTGGGGCATTACACAGAATGGCAGGCCTAGGGGCCAATAAGAAAGAGGCACACTTATTGACCAATCAGGTCCTCATATGTAGGCCCCACCCATCACACACAGGTCTGAATAAACCACATCAGATCGTAGCTGCTCTCACAACCTGCACACAAAAGCTTACACAGATTCCTTTTGTCAACAGCACTTCAAATCTTCCACTTCACTTTTTAGGCATCCCCTCCCACTGCCTCTCACTCCAGCTGTCCAAGGGCTCTGTGCTTACCCAGTAGTGATGTCATCGTCCTCTGTCATGGTCTTGCCCATGAGGTCACTGTCGCTCATGTAGCCGGATTTGAGATCCACCTCATCGGAGTCCAGGGACTCGACCAGCTCCAGGCGGGAGATGTGGCTGAGCTTGCTGGGGCTGCGCATGGGCATGGTGTGCGAGTAGTGGGCCCGCTCCCCGTGCATGTACCAGGCAGGCGGTCCTTCCGACCGGCAGCTCCCACCCACCGACGGTGCATCACCAGCCTGCAACCGTGGGCTGGACTGGCCGTAGCGCCAAGACAGAGGGGAGGAGCGGTTGGAGAGGCTGGACACGCTGCGTGGGTTGGCATCATCGCTGTCGTAGCAGGTCATCTCCAGGGAGCTGGGCAGAGAGCAAAAGGGCACTCCTTTAGTAGCACGGCGCTGTGCCCTGTCTCCTCGCTGCACCCCAGTGTGCCTTCCCCCGTATGCGAGTCTGGCTTTTCCATGAGGTCCCTGTTACCCTGGTTACAGGGTATATCAGGTGGTCACGGGAAACTGAGTTTAAGTGACTGGTAAAGCAATCCAGCCTATTCCTAGGAGACCATGCTGTGTAATACGGTTTGAATACGTTTTTGTCATCTCTAGGTAAGTGAGCCCGAGGAAAGTAACTTTGTGAACCCTCTGTTTCTTCATCTGTGCAGTGGGGATAACAGCCTAAGAGCTGGTGGAGTTGGGAGGACCACAGGTGAACAGATCTGACAGTGCTTGGTGCATAGACGGTGCTGGCTCATAGGGAAGGGGCCAGATGGAACCTTCTGGGGGAAGGGGGAGGGACCAGTCACCTGAGCTCAGAGTCTTGACTATTCATTTTATGCAGGGTATAGCCATCCTCTCTTTTCTATCAGTGAGCTGAGGGCTAGTTGGTTCCCAGATACCAGATCTCGTAGGAAAGCCTGGTGTGTGGAGCATGTTGGAAAAGCTCCAGACACGCAGCAGGTCCCCAAGAAGACTGGGCCCAGCCATAGGCCTAAGGCAGCAGAAGGAGAAGCAGAGCCTTCCTGGGGAACTGAATATCCAGCCTTCACTGGATAGGAGAGGAATGGGAAGTGGACAGGGGGTGAAGCAGGATGCTCAGGGTCCCAGACCTCAGGCCCTGCGAGGCCAGGTCAAGGAAGTGATGCCCAGGTTAGTGCCAGAGGCCTGAGGCTGGAGAGGTCTGGGGCCTCGGGAGGGGGGAATTTCTCCTCAGGGGCCAGGGAATCTGCAGAGAGGAAATACAACTGGGATCTGGTTGGAGAGGTGGCGGGGACTTGAGTTCAGACTGAGACCAGTAATTCCACCCAGCGCAGCCGTGGTGCCAGCTCAAAGCCAACCTTAGGTAGGGTCTCCCTCACTTGGCTTAACTAAATCCAGATGGGGTTGAGAAAATGAAATGAGGTCTTTGGGCACAAAAACTGGGGCAGCTGAAGTAACCCGTGGGTGAACATGGGGGTACACAAAGCAAAGGAATCTACCTGGTGAACACATCCATTTTAATGTCACTCTCAGGGTTAGGATTAGATGGAGACATTGATTTCTCTATTCTTTTAAAAGTTCCTTGAAAAAAAGAAAATCCTCAAAAATTATCTTTATTGGACCTGAAAAAGTGGGTTTGATTTTTTTTCCTCAATAGAACTGGAAGGAGTCACTGGACCTTCAAAACAGTGTAATGGAATCCTGTGGGCAAGACAATTAGTGACTGCTGTTTCTGACCCTCTTGAATGTTCCTGGCCCATCCACACCTGGCTTCTCCCTATCAGGTCCCCAGCAGCCCTTAGGCTCACTGTGTTCTGCAGTCCTGTGTCACACACTGCATTGTTTTTAGTTTCTAGTTACCGTGGACCTTTTCTCCTTGGAGAGAGTGGAAGCTCCCTGGAGCCAGAGACCGTGGCCATGATGTGACTGTGGCTCACTGCTCTATTTCAGCACTTTGCATGGGTCCTGGGGTGTACTTGGTGCCCGGTCGTGGGTCAACGAGGAGCAGCCCCACAATGGGTCTGCTGAATCGGGGGTGGGGCATTCTTATCACAAGACGCCATCCAGGGCCTCCCATAGTAAGTGCTTGATAAACACAAGCTGACCATGACCACCAGAGGGAGGGAAGGAAGAAGAGAATGGAGGCCATGCTGAGGGACGGAAAGGTCTCCAGGGCAGCGGGTTTGAGTCGTTAGCTTACACTGGTGTCAGAGATTTGTGCAGAGGTGAGGGTCACATGGGTGTCTGGGTTCCTCAGTTCTGTCCCTGGCTTGCCCTTTGTTTAGTTCTCTGCACAGAAAGTATCTCTTCCTTTTTTTTTAGTGTCTCTGTTATAGCTTCCAAACACATCTAAGTTGGCAGGGGGTGACTCTAGCTCAGATCCTCAGTTCCTGACTTCCAGCTTTGCAGTCAGCCCCAGGCTTGCCTCTCTGGGGGAACAGAGTTTCATTTCCTCTCCAGCCCTGGCCCCTGACCTGGACTCTCTCCTCACTGAGGAGAAATCAACCAGCAGAAACAGAGGAAGCAGCACAGGAAAAACGTTTCTGGAAGGAAGAGTCTAGAGTTACCTCGGGAGTTCCTGGGTGAGCAACTTTCCTGGAAGCACCTCTGGACAGTGAGCCCCTCTGGGATGAGGCTGTATTTGCTCTGAAGGTCGGTGCCCAGTGTCATGTGGGCACACAGTTGCTCTCAGTCTGTGCCACCCAGAAGGTGTCTTCCCTCCCAGCCTCAGTTGCTCCTTCTGTAGCCAAAGAATATGTACATATCCTGACTACCCCAAGGCAGAGGGACTGGCTGATTGATGGAAAGTACTTTAAAAACTAAAGGAGCCATAAAAAGTCAGGGAGTTGGTGTTTAGGCTAACCAAGTGTGGAACTGGAATAATATAAACCAACGGCTAAGAGAGGAAGTGGCTCTGGGTCCACGGTAAACAGAAAATCCAGCCTCAGGTTGGTGGTTCCCTTTCCCATACAGGGAGACAGGAACCAGAGGCCCCACGCACCCCATGCCAAACCAGTCAGCTCTGCACAAAGGCTTTAGGCCTCCCCCTCTACCCGCAAGCAGAAGCTGTGCTGCTTCCCTAGGCGGGCAGGGGCTTGGAGTCGGTGGCACAGGGAGGCTGGTGTGGCTGCCTCTGCCCTGCCTCTGTGGGTGAGTCATTTGGGGTGTGACCCTTTCAGCAACTAAGCACTTTCTAGCTTCTCTGGCATGAGGCTGGTGGGTGACTTGGCGCTGAGAGATGTTCCAGCAACTTCCCAAGACAGGGGAAGGAAGATGTCCAAGATTTTACCCATCAAGTTTCTAAACTGATGAGCCCACTTTAGGTTCCAGCTCTGGGCTTGAGGGAAGGGGACAGGAGACAGATGTAAGGGGGCCTGAGTCCCTGGGCCCGTGGAGCTCCACTGTCCACGATTTTCCTAGGTCTCCACAAATCACCTCCCTTTCAGGAGTCAGAGTCTTGCTGACCTGAACAGACACGTAACCCCAGAAAATGGATGCTTCCATTGATCTTATCATTTAAACTCTTCTAGAGGTCTGAGAGGAAAGATCCAGGTGTCCACAGAGGGGATCTGGACTGGAGAGGGGGAAGGTAGTGGAAAGAAGGAGAAGAGTGGCCTTAAGTAGGAAGAACTAGGCCAATGAGTGACAGTTCCTAAGGATGAAGTTCAGTTCCATGATAGTCACAGCAACCCCACCAAGGACTAGAATGCTTTCAAAGTTCTCTGTCCCTGAGCATATGTAAGCATGTGTTTGGATACTTGGGCTGGCCATGCACTGGGCTAAGAAAAGCTCCTTACCCATTGACCCTATGTCCCAACTTTGCTGTCAGTTTTCCAATCCCAGGAGATGGGGAGGAACCCTCTTCCAGGCCAACTGGGGAGGCTTCCTATCCTCACACAGCTTCCTGGTCCACCCCCCCGGACTTCCCAACCCTGGCAGCCTACTCTCCCTCCCTCACCCCCATGGCTTAGCCCAGCCCTCTGCCCCCCTTGGAGCTGACAACATGAGCTCATCTGGGCAGCCCACAGGAGCCCAGAGGAAAATCTGAATCACACGGAGGAGGTTATGGCCAGAACTCTACACCAGGGAGAGGTGCAGTGGGAGGGGCGCATGCCCCGCACAGCTGGTGGGTCTGAGGTCTCTCTGAGGGAAGGACCGGGGTACACCCATGGGGCATGGAATGACATTGTATGAGTCCTGCTGAGCACTCAGGTCTCCCTCAGGGGTGATGGAAGAGGCCAGACGTCATCTAACTGACAGTGGGTGAGGAGCCCCAGATGTTGGGAGGGCATGGATTCTAGAATCCTAGAACACTGGGACCTGGGGAACAGGAGGAACACTGAGTAAAGAAAGCCCCTTTTGAAAGATGAGGAAATTGAGGTCTAAGGAGGGAGAGTGAGCATCAGGCCACACACTGAGCCTCCTGATCCCTACCTAGTCATTTTGAAACCACTCTGCATAAGTGAAATCTAGGCTCAAACTCAAGCAGAGACAGGACGCCCCATTCCCGGCAGGGCTAGCTCTGTGGGGCTCTAAAAACCGTGCACATGGCAGGCCATGTGGCTGGCCTGGGATGCCTACATGGAGGCATGGGGCCCTGGGGCCCTGACCTCCAGACCC
Source organism: Sciurus carolinensis (assembly GCF_902686445.1). Classification (NCBI taxonomy): domain Eukaryota; kingdom Metazoa; phylum Chordata; class Mammalia; order Rodentia; family Sciuridae; genus Sciurus; species Sciurus carolinensis. The sequence goes on from NC_062224.1 coordinate 85,793,146, forward strand.
GGGGAGCAGATGAGGATAACTGAGGGCACAGTCCTTTAAAGCTCAAGCTTACCTGTGAGTCACCTGGGAGCCTCGAAGGCTGGACATGGTCTCTTCCAGGTTCTGTCGAAGATCCAGGACATTCTGCACTGTCCTCTTTCTCTGGGACTCTGGGTCTGTCAGGGAGAGCAGAAAGAGCTGGGTGAGTGGAAAGGGCTTTCCGCTGGGGGCCGGAGGATAGGAAAGGGAAAACTGACCATGTCCCCCAGAGGTGGCTCCATGGGCATGTTAGGCACCTGTCTTTTGTCTTTCTCGAAGACGACCAGCAGAACAGGTCCTCCAAAAGGCCCTGGACACGTGCCCTTGGGCCCTCTGAAGCCCTGACCGTGGCAGGGCTGGAGACGTGGCTCTTGTTGGTATACTGCCCTCAGATCCCTTACGTGACCAGATCTACCTCTGGCTCTTTTGGGGGCGGCCCTGCTTCTCACAGCAGAGGTCAGAGGCAAGGCTGCCCATGGTTGAGGTGCAGGGACACCTGCCTGAAAACGCCTCTCCAGCAATGCACTGGTAAGTGTTTAACAACTGGCTCCTGGAGGAGGGGCCACCGTGATCGCCATATTTGCCAACTGCTCTGGTGTAACTCCTCCTACCATAGCTGCTTTCAATCTCCCAATGTGCCTGTCATCACAGAGTTAGGAAGAGGTGCCAACAGTTAGCTCTGGGGAGTGGCGTAGGCCAGCTTCTGCATACTGGAGCCCCAGGCACTGACTGGGAACATCTGAGATTCCTCTGTGGGGTTCAGGGAAGATAGTTCCCACAGAGCCTCCTAAAGGCAAGGTGGCTGGTGGGGAGCCACAGGAGATGAACAGACATTTTCTGGAGCAGGAACCAAGATCCAGGCAATGCAGAGACTGCAAAAGTGGTGGAATCCTGAGTGAGAAGGAAGAACTGAGGGGCCTCAGAATCCTAAATGATCAGGGGCCATTTCCGTTCAGCCTTGGTTTCTAGGCAGGACAACAGGAGCCTGCACAGATGAGATTCTACAACAGCAAACAGAAATGTATCCCGTCGCCTTTCCAGGTGAACATCACGTCCACGTGCTCGGGGAGCGCCCAAGCATCCACTCTGACGACCCACCCAACAAATCTATGTCAGACACTTGGTGTCAGGCCCGTGCTAGGCCCCAGGACACTAAAGAAGAGGACCTGGACTTGCCCCGTGGTTTATTTGTTACTTTGGGGTCTAGAGTCACTGAATGGAACCAACCCACCCCACAATGCCTCCCTGACAATCTGCAGCAGCGGCGTCAAGGACTGACGGAAAGACGAAGGTGAACCCATGGAGGGAAATGAGGAATTCTGCCTCTCCAGCGACGTCCCTTTCCCTCCCTCCCTACTGCCTCCTGCAGCCCTCTGCAAGAGCCGACCTGCCCCTCTGTCCCTCCCTGGCCCACAGACTCGGCTGGAGAGTCAGCTCCTTTTGGTTGTCAAAGGGGACATTTCTGAACCCCTCGAGTGGTATTTTTCTTCCAGACTGAGCTCAGGCCACTGGCAAGCAGCTGCCATGACTGTCTTGTTAGCCAAGGGAGGCTGCGTGGGGTGGGCAGGGTGAGCGCTGTACCACCGTCTCCAGAGCCTTTGAGGCACCTTCTCTAGGACAAGCTCCAGCCCTGGGCCCAGCCATCTCTCCTTTCCCCTGTCTGGGGGATCTACTCAGCCCACCCCTGACCCCTGTCTTCTCACGGCCAATGCCAGGAATCCAACCCTCCGTGCTGGTGGCAAAAACAGGGACAAATGGCAGGCCTCTGTGCCAGCGGCCTGCACTCTGTCCAGTCCTGGTGTCACCTCTTTGGCTGCCAATGCCTATTTATCCTGGCAAGCGTCACCTTGTGAGCTGCTCCGTGGTTTTAACTGATGGCTTGGCCCGGAACACAGACAGGGTCAGAAAGTGTATACATTATATTTTAAGGTTTAATTCTAAAAATGCCTATGTGGGGATCAAGAACATGCTGCCAAGACATGGGTTTCTGGGTCAGGATGATGCCTTCGATGGGCTTGGCAGAGATGAGGGACAGGCGCACACACGTCCAAGGGGTGTGTCTTTCCAAGAGGGGAAGGTGACCAAGTTTGCTCAGAGACGCCTGTGTGCGCCCAGTCCCTGGTATTCATCATCTAGTTGAATCCTTACAAGATGTGTGCTGATGCCCTGTTCTATAGGGAGAAAACTGAGACTCAGAGAGATCAAGTAATTTGCCCAAGGTCATGCAGCTAACATAAAGCCCAGGGCAGAGTTGAGCCCAAGAAGAAACTAATATTTTTTTCGATATATTACAGAGCATCTCTGCACCACCAGCATCAAGCATGATGACTGCACATAGTAAGTGCTTAATGAATATTTCAGGAATGGATGGATACTGCCAGGAGTGGCGGCACACCTCTCTAATCCCAGCAATGCAGGAGGCTGAAGCAGGAAGAGATGAAGTTCAAGGTCGGCCTCAGCAGCTTAGTGAGACCCTCTCTCAAAATAAAAAAATAAACAGATCTAGGATGTAGCTCTGTGATAAAGTGCCCCTGGGTTCAATCCCTAGTACCAGGAATAAAATGAATATCGTGTCACTAGAAAGATATCTCTCTCCATTCTGTCCTCTCTCTCTCTCTTTAAAGGGGAAACTGTTTAAGCCTCACTGGCCACGTTCAAGAAGGTCACTCTACATTCCCTAAGGTTCTAGGACCTAGGGCATACAGGGGGGTGGCAGGAATGTAGAACTTAATGTCCAAGTGGTGACTAAGAATGGGACACTGTCCTTCTGTCCTTCTTCTCACTATTCCAGCCACAGTGTCCTCTTTCCCCACGTCTCTTCCCTCAGAAGACCCTCACCCTAGTCCCTACTTTATTCCATGTCAGCAGAGTGGGGTGGGATTACCCCATAATCTTCCATACTCACCAAAAACTAGTCACAAGGATATTTGGAAGTGACTTGGTCACTGGACCTCAGAGATGGCTGAGGTCCAGGGAGGTGACTAGCTATGGATGGCAGAGAGATGCTAATGGAGGAAGATCTGATGGTGGGCAGCCTCCCCACAGGTGGAGGTTTGGGGATGCAGGGGGCATTAGGACAGGGCTTCGTTCGCTGGGAAGTGACCAGGATCCGCTCTCAGTTCCCAGGTCAGGACGGGTCCAGCCAACACTAGACCCTAGGGCTCCCTTGTGCCCTCGCAGTGCCGCCTGGTGGTCATCTTGGGTATACCACCCTGCCTCTCCAAGGCTCAGCTCAAGGGGTGCGTGCACTCCTGAGAAGTCTGACTGTCCTCTACATTCCTGGGTGACAGACACGATGCTGGGTGGGACGCGTTGTGCATCTTCAATCCTGGGATGAGAGGGCTTGCAAGCATATAAAGGCCAGAGGGCTCGAGAGGTTGCAGATGCTTTGCTCTGGTATGGGAGGTGGGGCAAATTGACGTTCACATCCATGACCCCACCCCCAAGGCAAAATTTTACATTTTTAGCTTTAAAACACCAGTAAGTTGCATGTTCAAGGAAATTCACCCCACCTCTCACCCTCACCCACATCCAACCCTCACCCTGCCCCACTCCTGACCCCCAACCTATAACTAGGCTTCACCACTTTCTCACGTGTCTCATGAGGGCGAGGCCCAGGGATGGAGTGAAAGGGTCTGAGCACACCCTACTTCGTGAAGACCACAATGACTTCCAAGTGCAATGATGTTTTTGTTGGCTATGCCAAGATCCCTCAAAGGCTGCTGCCATGTGTCTCCATCAACTGTTTGGTCCAGGTGTGGGGCAGGCCTGGGGTCATAATAGAGCCCAGACACAGCAAAGATGGAGGAGTCTGGTGGCCCATCTCCCCTGGTGTCCCACATTATGGGAGGCTCTCAGGACACTCCCTGTCTATGTGACACTTTTGGGCACATTAGATCAAGGTCCTGTCTAAACCAACCCAGTTCTTGCCAAGCCCAGGACTCAGCCAGCAAGGTACCTGTTCCTCCTTCATTGCAGGCAGGTCAGGACACCACCTACCCTGACTGTGAGGGCCTGGGAGTGCTCCATGCTCTTAGCTCTTGCAGAACAGACTCCAGCTTCCAGAATGGGCCAGGGGAGAGAGGCCAGGTAGAGCTCCTACCAATTGTGGGGTGACACCAAGGTCTATGGGGTAGAGGGAGACTCATGATGTTATCCCAGGCTGCTGCTCCAAGCCTTTTCCTGCAAATGGTGCAATTGGGGAGGATATATGTGCCCTCAGGCTCACAAGAGAAACAAGAGTCTCTACCAACCAACCATTACCAGGGTAACTCACAGGGGCCACAGTGAGCAGCATCCTCCCGACATGCACTGGGGCATGTGCAGGCTAGAGTGGTGTTTCTTTCTACCCACTAGTGGCTCTTATCAAGACCACAGAGAGTATACTGTCCATGTTAAGAATCAAATATACCTGACGGGTGTGTGCACACACAGATGCTGAGTGTTTACTACATGCCAGGCACGACACTAGGCATGTTATTCCCTATTGTTCAATTTGATTCATCAAATTGAATTGTGGTGGTTCTTTCTACCACAACACAGTGCCTTAGAATTCATGCACACGCCTCCAGACACACACATCTACTTGTGGTCCAGCCAATGGTTTGTGGGAACCCTTGCCAACTTCTGCAGTTCTGCAGACATCTGCATGGAGAGATTTGGGTGGACATGTGTCCCATTGTAGAAGAAGGAGAAAGGTGACTAAGAGATGCTACAGGGAGAAGGGAAGGCCCAGGATGCCACGGGAGGCATGCTGGGGCCAGAGCTGGCTCCCTGCCTCTCATTCACACATGGGTAGGAATTCACTCTGGTTGTGTGAGGCCCTCATACCTGGGGCTGGGGGACAGAAGAGGTCGTAGAGAAATCGTGTGTGTGCATTGTTAGGTCTGACTACCCACTTCTCTGGGAGCCAATCTCAGCTGGGGAATGTGCTGGGCTTCAGGGGTGCCTTGGGCCAGCAGTCCAAAATATGGTGTGGCAATAGATGGAGCCTCCAACTGTGGCAATAACCCTGGCAGAGTCAGGGAAGTTTGGGAAGGAAGAGGCTCCAGGGGATCCATCACCCAGCAGTCAGATTTCCCCACGTTCTATAAAGTTTTAATTATTAGCTGACAATTAAGTAAACTGCAATAACTGGTGAAAACTTAATTACTTCCACCAATGTCTGAGAACCCACATGAGTAGTTTAGCCCAGGGCAGAGGCCACAGAGGACAAGATTTGCACCTGAATTCTAGGCTGACTTTTGCTGGGAGAGGCTGGACCAGGTGGGGACCAACAGAGGAGCAGAAGTGAGCCCAGAGGGAGAAGGTTAAGTCACACAATTTCAGAGCCTGAAAGCATCACCATCTCCTCTCTCTCGTACTGGAATTGAACTCGGGCCCTTGAACATGCTAGGCAGTGCTCTGACATGGAGCTATGTTCCCAGTCTCTTTTATTTTTTATTTTGAGACAGGATCTCATTAAGTTGTCCAGGATGCCCTCCAACCTGTGATCCTCCTGCCTCAATCTCCTGAGTGGCTGGGATTATAGAAATGAGCCACCAACCAAGGTGGTCTTGCCCTTTCCATTTTTTTTTTTTTTTTTTTTTTTTTTTTTTTTTTTTTTTGTGGTAGTGCTGGGGATTGAAGCCAGGGCCCTGTGCATGTGAGGCAAGCACTCTACCGAGCTACATCCCCAGCCCACCCTTTCAATTTTATAGACAGGGAAACAACCTATCCCTCAGGCCAGAGAAGGAACCCAGGCAGTGAGTGGCAGGGCACGTGTGACTCCTGACCCAGGTCTCTTCCCACCATTACTCTGTGCCAGCTCAGTGCTACGGGCCTGAGGTGTATCTGCAGAGGAGGTGAACTAAATGAATTAAACAGAGCAGGGGGATGTCTGGGACTAGGTCCCTTTAGACATCCAGAAGAGGGTAAATGATCTGAAGACAGGAAGGATTAAGCATATCTCTCCCTCTCTCTGTGTCTTACACACACACACACACACACACACACACACACACACACAGCTTCTCAACAATTCTCAAGGAGAGCCAGCACAGTGGCTTATAAAAAGGCTGGGGATGTGGCTCAGTGGTAGAACGCCTCTGGATTCAATCCCTGGCACCAGGAAAAAAAAAAAAAAAAAAAAAATTTCCTGACCCTATTCCAGTCCCAGGACAGTGTTCAGGTCTCCCCTAATTCTGAAATTTGTCACAGTTTAGGGGGTAGCCCTAGTCAGCAGGCTACTTTCTCCCAATAATATTGAATACAACAACTGCAAAAGATTCTTCGAAGTTTAATACATCACCACCAATATCGGTTCATAACCATTTTGTGTTGCAGTGAGTCAAAAGTCTTCGGGAAGCCGAATCATTTTGGGTGGAACGGGGATTACCGGGGATTGAATTCAGGGGCACTCAAGCCCTGAGCCACATCCCCAGCCCTATTTTGTATTTTATTTAGAGACAGGGTCTCACTGAGTTGCTTAGCACCTCGCTGTTGCTGAGGCTGGCTTTGAACTTGTGATGCTCCTGCCTCAGCCTCCCAGGCTGCTGGGATTATAGGCATGTGCCACTGAGCCAGCTCTGAATCATTTTTATCCATTTTCTCCACTCAAGGACACAAACCTTCAAACTCCTGCCAGAGAGGGGCCGCTGCAGGGCCCTACAGCTCACTCTCCGACTACCTGTAAATCCCAGGTCTCCATCCACCCATCAGGTCCTGCCGCCAGTGACCTCAGGCTGGATTCACTCCCACCTTGAAGTCTGTGAAAGCTCAGCTCTGCAGTGGAGCTGGGACAGGGGTTGAAAACTGACAGGGGACTCAGCAGGCAGGTCTCCTGTGCCCTTGGGAAGGGCACAGCAACTTGTCCCTAGGGTAACTCCGTCCCTCCATCCACCACTCTCCTCACCATCTGCTGACCTCAGAGGCCCTGACACTGGGTCGGTGGGCCTCCACACCAGACACCCCATTTCCATGGAGTGTGCATGCAGAGAACTATTTATTCTGTTACTAATCCTATCATTCCACTTATCCCCCCGCTTAAGTCACAACATTGTCAGAGGCGGCTGTCACAGTACTCCACGGCACAGCAGATCACAAGCTTATATCTGTTGAGTGCTCTTGTTCCCTAGAGCAGCACCCAGGGATTTCATCCTTGTCCCCAAGGATTCCAAGCCTGCTCAATCAGCAAGTGGGTTGAGCTGGAGCTAAGGGACCAGTGGCCCTCCTGTTGTATGATGCTGCCCAGGTCACACACTCAGAGAGCGCCAGGGTGAAAGAAATCATTCATTGTCCACATGGATGTATGAGATGGGGAAAGGAAAATTAGGATCTAGAAGCAAATCTGGAGCCAGAAAGAGGGGCATGCATTGCCACCCAGGCCTGGAACCATCAGGTCTCTCCGGTCTCTCCAGATGACCAACAGTTCTGATCTTCACTGGATGAAAAGGCTTAGATTAGGCATGTTGGTAATGTGTCTGCATTGGGCATGGGCTAAGAGGAGCTGTGAAGAGGTAAATGTGGGCAAGGCAATTTCGGGGATGTAGGTAGAGTTCTACCTTGATTTTCCCCAGGGCACACACTAATTGGCTGTGCAGCCTTGGGTAAATTACTTCCCCTCTCTGGGCCCCAGTTTGCAGGTCTGTAAATGAGGGGTTGGGTAGAGGACACCCAAGCCCCTATCCAGTTTTACCAGTCTGGTCCTATGGCTTTGTACTTGGCTAAAATCCACATGAATGTTTCTTCCCTGAGTGTGTTAAAAACACAAATGCTAAAGTGTCACTCCCAGAGATTCTGATTCAGCAATCAGAGATGGGTCCCAGTGAGTGATGTGATCAGAAGGTCACATTTTGGGAAATCCTTACATCTTGAACATACCACTAGAATAGTACGTCCATCACAAAACCAGATCTTGACTTCCCAATGCCAGGTGGCCAAGCAAAGTGTCTCTGCTCTTCAGGCCAAATAGGGTCTCTGGGCACAAGCGGGCTGTCTGTTCTCTGGCAAAGCCCAATGCTACACCTCCAGACTTCAGATTAGAAGTCACCTAAAATTCTGCTCCTCAGTCTTACAGCCAGAGGACGCCATCCCCAGTCCAGTCACCGCCAGGGTCTCTGGGGCTCATTGTTAAGAAGGGCCACAAGGGGGCGCTGCCGGTCCTCAGCCGCTTTTGGCCTTGAAGTTGCCGCAGTGCTGCAAGACCCGCAGCTGTCTGGCTCTCAGGCTTGGGAGAAGCCGCACGAGGCTCTTTTCTCTGCTGTCTGCTTAGCATAGACCCTTTCCTCCCAGGCTCCCTACTCCCAACTTCCGCACATCCTTCGCCAGACCCCCAGCCTTGTGGGTGGGATGTTCTGTCGTCCTTGGAGGAGAGTCAAGGGTTGTGGCCTGCCCTATTCTTGGGGAAGGATTTCGAGCTGGGTCTCAGGAATTAGCCAACGACCCTGGGCATGTGGGAGGACTCCAGGGACCTACGTGGATCGTTCAGATTCAGGGCCAAAGTTCCAGAGACTCTAGCTGACCCTGCTAGCTTGATGCCTGGGGAAGTAGATCAGAGTTCAAATCTGTGCGGTGGAGATCTCGTCTGTTCCTCTACAATGCTCTTGATGCAGGTAGCCTGCTGGTGAGAAGATCCTTTCTCTCCTCTCTTTTTTTCTCAGCACTGGTTGGGATTGAACCCAGGGATTCAGGTATGCCAGGCAAGTGCTCTACCACTGAGCTACATCCCTAGCCCTTTTTATTTTCTAAATAAAACTAAAGTTGTTCAGGCTGGCTTTGAACTTGTAATCTTCCTGCCTCCACAGGATTACAGGTATGCATCACCATGGCCTTTCTAGGAAGAGTGACAGTCTCTCTGCAGGGAGCTGAGGGCAGGAAGTGAACCAGAGGGCACAGCATATGGTTGACTAGTCAGGACACAGTCCCCTTGGGCTCTTAGGGGCAGGTCAGCCTCGCTCAGTCTTATGCAGAGAACTTGGAGGGTAAGCTTCAAGTTCCGGGGGGAAAGCCACTCATTTGTTTTCTTGTTTGTTTTCTGGTTCTCAGGATTGAACCCAAGTTGCTTTGCCACTGAGCTACATCCCTATTTCTTTTTATTTTTTGTGAGACAGTCTCACAAAATTGCTGAAGATGGCCTTGAATCTGCCATCCTCCTGCCTCAGCTTTCCAAGTCACTGGGATTACAGGCGTGCACTACGGTGCCCAGGTGACAGACACTTCTTAATATCTTATCTAGTACCAACAGGGAAGGCCTATGTTAGGTCAAGGGCAGTCAGTGTTGAGGGCTGTAGGACCTGGAGAAGCCCTGGCCTGCAGCCCTGTTTGGAAAGTGCTGGTTTTACCCATCCTGGCTTCTTTGCTACCAGAGAAACACCTCCTGCCCCATTTCCCCCTGAACGTCAGGTCAAGCACATTCAACCTTCTCTCCCTTAAAGCCCTGAAACTGTGGGCTGGGCTTACAGGACAGGCCTCCAGCAAAGGATGGCCTGCCTGACAGCCCGGAGACACAGAGGCCCTGTTCCCTAACAGGCCCTGACTCTTCTGCCCAGTGAGCCTCAGGCTGTACTGAAAAGGTTTTCCATTATCAATGCCGCTCAGACCCTTCCCTCGACACCAGGCTCCAGTGATGTCACTGCTGCTGGGAGCTGGGAGTGGTTGTTATAGCAACAGCTTACACAACCATCTGCAGGCAGGGGGTGGGGGGAAGGGGGAAGTGGGGAGGGGGGAGGGGAAGTGGGGAGGGGTGGGGCCCAGGTGTAGATTTCTGGTTCTGAAACTAGGGCTGGATGACTCCTCTGCGGCCAGACACTATTCTAGAGCTTTCCGTATAGGAACCCTTTCCACCTTCATGACAAGCCCGAAGTAGCCCAGGTATGCTCCCCGTTTTACAGTTGAAAACAACCAAAGCCCAGAGACACTGCGCACCCTGTCCAAGACAACATAACAGTAAATGGCAAGGCCAGAATTTTAACCCAGATGGTCGACTCTAGAGCTGCCATGTCCCATATTGAAGCCACTAGCCAAGATGGTGAGATATATTTTTTAAATGTTAAATAATAATATATATATATATAATTTACATGCCATAAAATTCATCCTTTTAAGATTTATAATTCAAGTCAAGCACGGTGGTACGTGCCTGTAATCCCAGAAGCTCGGGAGGCTGAGGCAGGAGGACCACAAGTTCAAAGCCAGTCTCAGCAACTTAGTGAGGCTCTAGGTAACTTAGTGAGACTCTCTCCCAAAATAAAAAATTAGAAGGTCTGGGGATGTGGGTTGGTGGTTAAGTACCCCTGGGTTCAATCTCTGGTACAGAAATAAATAAATAACTAATAAAAAATATAATTCAGTGATTCTTTTTAGTATACTTCAAAAGTACGCCATCACCACTACCTATTCCAGAATATTTTTTCACTCCTAAAAAACAAAACCCTGTTTCCATGGCAGTCACTGCCCCATTTTTCCCTTACTCCAAACTCTGGCAACTGCCAATCTGCCTTCTGTCTCTACAGATTCGCCTGTTCTGGATGGTTTGTGTAAATGGAATCATGCACTGTGTGGCCTTTTGTGACTGGTTCCTCTCACTTTGCACTGTTTCCAAGGCTCCTTTAGATTATAGTGTCCATCCGCACTTTGATCCTTTTCATGGCTGAGTAATATTCTATTGTATCAATATTCTATGGTATTGATGGCCACTTTTTGCTTCTCCACTCATCATTCAATGGGCACTTGGCTCGTCTCCACTTTTGCCTAATATGAATAATGCTGCTATGAAAATTCATGTGCAAGTTTTTAAATGGACATCTGTTTTTATTTCTCTTGGATATATGCCTAGGAGTGCAAAGCTGGGTCATATGGTAACTTATGTTTAACATTTTGAGGAATTGCCAGACTGTTTTCCAAAGTGTCTGCACCATTTCTCATCCCAGCAGCTGAGAATGAGACTTCCGATTTCCCCACATCCTCACCAACACACGGTATTGTCTTTTTTATGATAGTCATCCTCGTGGGTGTGAACGTATCTCACTGTGGATCATTTTCCTAATGATTGACGGTGTTGAGCATCTTTGATATTTAAATTAATTAAAGTTAAATGAAAACTTGAGTTGCTCAGTTCCATTGGGTTCCATTAGCCACATTTTAATGCTCAATAGCCACCTTGCTCCTTTGGCTAGGAACTCCTGCGGCACGGACAGAGGACAGCCACCGGGTTGGGGTGCTCTGGCACTCCCACCCTTTTTTCCAGCAGGTGATCATCTGCAGTGTGCTTTCCAAGCCCATTTTACAGGTGGGGCTAACGCTGGGGCCCAGAGGGGCTCAGGCAGAGACTTGTCGGAGAATGTGATTCACGTCAGTGAGAAGAGAGCCAGCTGTCCAGGTGAGGGAAGACTGGTGAGGGTGTCTCTGCCTTTTATCTCCATTCCCACTGTCCACTCTGACTCCCTGTCCAGGCCCCCACCTTCAGGCCTGCCCCTAAGTCCCTAATGTCACCTCCTTTTCCAGAACTGAGCAGTGGTAGTGACTTGGACAAGAGGATCGAGCCTGCTAGCTCACAGGCAGGCCCAGCAAGGGAGTTGGGGTCACGCTTTGAGGACTGCGAGGGAGAGAGCTGCGGGCAGGGTCTGGGCCATGTGGGGCTGCCCCAGAAGGAGGTGGCCCTCACCCACGGAGACCACCCGCATCTCTCCGCGCCCCAGCCCCCAGCTCTGCCTGCCGAGCATCTGCTCCAACATCAGAGAGGCGACATCCGCCCTGCAGGGCTGCCTCCCTGGAGGGTTCCTGGGTCACCAATCCTCTCAACCCTCTACTGCCCACCTCAGGGGACCCTCTGCCTTAGCCCATCTGCCACCAACACAGCTCCCCATATCCAGGATGGTCCCAATGCCCAGCAAAAGGACAGACTTAGACAAAGGCCCAGGAGCTCCCCCAGTGACCGAGACAAACTGAAGCAGGAAGCCATGTCAGCTTTAAGGAAAACAGAGAAATCCTACCGTGAAACTTAATAAGGTTTGCTGAAGTGGGCTGTTCTCCGTGACAGGAAGGGAAGAGAAAGGAAAGGAGGCCTTATTTCCAGAGTTTCATCTATGTGCTGAGCACAGTGCTAAACTCTGATAGACATTCTGTCCTCAGAACAAAACAACTCTGAGGGGGTAAGTATATGCCCCTATTTTACAGATATTTGGCTCAGAGGAGCAGGTTAACTTCCTAAGGTCACACAGCTTGTGGAAATGGTATAGTAGAGATCTGAATACCAACCTAGCTCTGACATTCATGCTTTTTCCAAAATAAATTATAAATGACAACAAAGACAATATGGCTGGACACCAGGAGGCCCCTCTTGACTGACGTGCTGGAATTGTAGTCCTCACGGATCACAGGATGAGGCCTCTCCTGCGCTCGTGGAATGAATGAGATACAGAATTGCCAGGAGACAGGGGAGTAGCGGGCCACAGGCCAGACCAAGCATTCTCTACCTCCAAGACGCAGGGCCGCCGGCCAGGCCAGGCCTTGCTGGCAGTCACCACTCCTGTCCAATACTTCCTCGAGGGAGCCCTTTCTCCCCACTGGGCTTTGTCCCAGCTCTGGAACCTGCAAAGCTTCTGGCCTCTGAAGAACCTTCCTAGAGCGTCTGGCAGGCAGGCCGCGCAGCCTGTTTGCCAAGACCAATGGCGGCACTCGCACACCACGGCCTAATCAGATGGCTCACAATTCTCTCCTGCCCAGTTCCAATGCAGGAGCCTGGGAACCGGCTGCAGGCAAAGCAGAGCTTCAACTCTCTCCTCCTCCCTGTCGCCAGCCACCCTCTCTCCGTGGGAGTGGAGAATCCTGCCCGGTCCCGCCCCCCGCTGGCCTCTCCTGGAGGAGCCGATGGGTCCCAACACACCTGTGAGGGCAGTGACTTCGGAGCTCCAGTAGCAGGCCAGAAGCGGAGACCCCTGAGTCCCAGGCCCAGCATCTTCTGACGCCTGGGATTGGGCTGCTCGGCTCTCTGGGTCTCGGTTTCCCCTTCTGGGAGAGCATCAACCCCATGTGTCCTCTGCTGACAGTGGGGGAGGGGAATGAAGAGGCCAGGGAAGGGGGTGAGCAGCAGCATATGTCCTGGGCCTTTTTGTCCAGAACCAGAGGGGCCGCCTGAGGTGGTCCAGGGCAGGTGGTGGGTGGGCTGCTCTGGAGACTCTCTACACCCCTGCTGAACGGGAGGCCTAGGAAGGGTCAGGAAGCAGTGGGTGGAGGGGGAGCTTGGGAGGCACCCAGGCCTTTCTAAGCTCTTGTCCCACCCTCTGGGACACAGTGGCCCAGGCCCTACAGCCATCACTAAGCATTTTAGGGTTAGACACCATTTGAATGGAGGCAAAATCGGGGATGTGGCGGGTAACGTTCCCGGGAGAGATTTTCCAAGTCTGCCAAATAACGAAGCCACAGTGAGTTCAGTAACAACTCATCCTGCCAGGATAGAGCCTCACCAAGGTGCCCAGGCTGGCCTTGGACTTGTGATCCTCCTGCCTCAGGCTTCCAAGTCACTGGGATTGCAGGCATGGGCCACCATGTCCAGCTCAGATGTGGCTTCTTTTCTGCTGGAGTCCAGTAAAATGAAGGCAGAGGTAGGGCAGGGAAAAGCCATGCTCTGTGGTCAAAAATGTCAGCTTGAACCAGAAACTGGACACAGGGCAACGGTGTGGTGTCAGCCCTAACTAAGGGCCCCGGAGAGGAGGTGACCAAGAGTACCCCTGGGGAGGCAAGGGAGGCACTGCCCAGGACGGACAAGGAAAAGCCACCAGATGTCATGCACTCTTTATCTTCCCCCTGGACCCATGCAGGTTGGGGCAAGAGGCCTGAGCAGGGCGTAGGCTGGCCTGAGGACCAGTTAGGAGCTGGGGAAGGTTAGGCCAGATGCAGTCTCCAGGGCACCGGGAGGACAGAGAAGTGCCATCCTCGGGCCTGGCCAACCTCGATTCTTGGAACTACACAGACCTCTCTGGCAGAACTTATCTCATCCATTCTATGCTCAGAGGCAAACTAGCACTTATTAAATGCCTACTGTGTGCTGGATCTTTTCACATGCATGTTGTCAGTTAAGCCCTGCCTAATCCTGTGAAGCAGGTACTGAGAGTTCCTCTTGCAGTTAAAGAGACTGATAAACAGTTTGCTTTTGGTTTTGGCGGCGAGGCAGCAGGGCTGGGATTTGAACCCAGGCCTCTCTGACTTCAGCTCCCGAGCGGACAGCCCTGTGCCACTCGGGACTGCATCTAGCCTGCCTCTCATTTCTCAGTGAATACGCAACCTAACAGCACAGAGCGCAGAGATCAGACTCCGAGCTATTTATGGCTCTCCTGGCTCATTTCTAATACTTGTCAATAGGACGTACCTAGTCTTAGGGACACACTGCTGACCACTCGCTAGGCCAGCTTCCTGAGATGCCCATCCCCCACCCCACACCTCGGCAGCCAGGGCTGGTGGTCCTGGCCACATTCTCCCTGTAAATGATCCCCAGCCCATCTCAGGGCAAGAAGCCCCAGCAGCTGGTGACCCCTGCCCCCAGGCTCCCCAGGGTCATCTATCTTTAATGAGCAGGATGCAAAGGGGGCACCCCAGGCTCAGAAGCAGGGATGGGAGAAAAGATGGGGAATCAGCTGCCTGGGCCTAGCTGCAGTTCCCATGGGCAATTTATTTTCCCTCCTTCAATGAACAAAGGGAGTCCCTTGGTCCCTCCAGGTCTCCCGGCCATTGCTCCTACATTGGGGTGTATCCTTACACCCCAACTAGGGGAGTCCCCAGTGATGACAGAGGGGGCTGCAGGTCTCCTTTAGCTCACTGTGCTCCCTCCTATGCTAGGCACTGACAGGCGGTTGCCATGGGAACAGCAGGCCACGGCTTTGCTCCTGGGGACAGGCATGAGCAGAGTCTGGATTGAATTGATGACTGTGTGTGTCCCCTCCCCCACAGAGAAGCCAAACTGGGGGACACACTGGGAAAAGAGAATTTTGCACGTGATACCAAGCCCTGGTTGGAGGCTGGGGGATGGCCCAGATGGCTTCAGACAGGCCCCAGGTCCCAGCTAAGGAGTCTGAGAGCACACCTCACCCACAGGATCTTGGGCCTCAGCAACACGCGACCTCAGCACCTCTCAGATGACACGAGGGCCTTGGCCTGGCACTCCAGGCCCTGTGTGATAATCTGTTGGCCTGGTCTTTATTCCCTCACACGCCCCCTCCCCATCCAGGCTCCCACCACTGCTTGCCCATGCCTCCTCCTGTTCCCATCTGAAAGGCCCTTCCTGCTGGGGGGTGTCCCCCTAGCCTTCAGTGCCCCTAGTTCAAGTCACGCCTTCTCCCAGAGCCTTCCATGGCCCCTCCAGAGATCACTACCCCTTCAGGCTCCAGAACATTGGCTCCCTGAGTCCCTGTCTGGGAGCACACACTGTCTTAGCAGGGACAACTCCGGTGTCCACTGCTCTTGTCTCCTTCTGGGCGCTACACTCCTCTTGTCTCCTTCTGGGCGCTACACTCCTTACGCAGCCCCACCCCAGGTCAGCAGCACTGGGCAGTGGCCTGTGTCCAGGAAATGTGGCTTGAGGAATGCAGGCCGCCCTCCATCTGAGCCCTCCTCTGGGTAGAAATCACTAGTCCTTTCTCAGGGTCCTGGCTGGCGCATGTGATGGACCCCCCCCCAGCCAGTGAATCGCTTGACCACCCAGGCCTCCTCACACGGCTGTCTTCCGTGTAGAGGCCGAATACAATCTATCCTCAAATGCCCAGCACCTGGCCTAAGCCTGGGGCACAGCAGGTCCTCAGGAAAGGCCTTCGAGTCACAGCATCCCATGACATGCCGTCAGCTGGCATGTGCCCTTCCATTCATGTACCTGCTGATGGGCAGGGAGACGACCTCATTGGCTCCCTTATATCCTCCTCTCTAATGCACCACCCATCACGTCCCATCTCCCCAGCTTACTTCCTCCAGGAAACTTTCGTGCTAATCCCTCCCATCCCCATTGCCTGACCTATTGTCCCAACCCTTGTTTCTGCCTCTCCAAACCCAACAGCTACCTTCTCTGCCAGTTTCTCTTGACAGTGTGACTGCCTTGACTTCCCAGAGGCAGAGACCAGATTTCCCTCTATGCTCCCTCCATGTGCCTCATCCAGGGCCTGCCTGCAGACAGACATAGAGGCGGTCCTACTCCGTGCTCCCAGTGAACACCTGCCTGTCCAGCCACACACATGAGCCTCTGTCCTCCTGCCTGACATCGCAGCCTGTGTTCCATTGTCGGATACAAATCAGAGGGAAATGGCTCCTCAGACACCATAAACGCTTTTAATGGAGACCAGGAACTCACTCTAAAGGTTTTCCTGCATTTTCTAGGCCGTTACAAACTCCCATTACCAGGGAGTGGCAGTGATTTTCCCTGGGCAGGCAGACATTTATATTTTACTGGACATATGACTCTTTAACACATTGAAAAAAAGTGACAATAAAACTCACGGCCCTGGACTTATAAACCTGAGCTATCTGTCACTCCGCCCTGGTATCCAGCTTTTAGTGGTCCTCTCCCTAAAAGGGATCCAAGGAGCCTCACTCAGCCAGCTCTTAGGTCACACTCCTCTGAGCTCCCACACCCCCTCCATTTTCCACAACCGACACAGGGCTCACCACGACACAAGGCAGCCACCTGCCTGCTCCCCTCCGTCCACCTGGGGAGCAGCCACTCGGTCATGTCCACCGCAGTGTCTCAGTGAGATAACACAAGCTCATTTAATGTTTGTGACCAAACAAATCCAACAGCTGGGAGAAAAGAACTCAAGACCCAGAGCAGCTCAGCAGCCAAGAAGGAATGGGGTGGGGTAGAGGGACAGGACGCGATGACCATGACAAGCTCATGTTCCCTATGTGAGCTGGCTTCAAGCAGAACAACCTTCCCTGATTCTGACATTAGTTCCCTGGCCCACAATCAGGGAAGTTTCAGGTTACATCTGGTGTCCCACCTGCAGACGCTTGGAGAGCTGAGTGGAGAATTTCAAGGCCAAGTCCAGCTTTACCAAGATGGAGTGCTGGGATCAATTAGTGGGAGGTTCTAGAAGTCACTCCTTTTCCTTTACTTGGGTGCAACTCTATTTGCAGCCCCCACTCTCAACACCACCTCTCCATTTCTTAGGGATCTGCAAAAAAGGAAGTTCCACATCTCGCTGAGCCAGAGTCACACAAGACCCAACCCTGCTCTCCACTGTCGAGGGGCTGGGCAGCCTGCGAACCTGGAGACATGCCCCTCAGCGCCCTGTGCCTTTGCCCACGCTCTTCATTCCGGAGTGCCTTGTTTGCTTCCCGTTTCTGCACATGCAAGCCTTCCTCATTCACCCGCTGGGGGTGTTCGTTTATCCACACAGTGAGCACATCCCCAGCACCGTCTGTGCCAAGCTCTGTGCCACAATCTAGGGCTAAAAAGTGAACAAGCAAAACAAAAAAGCTGCTTTCTCCATTTGGTTACCAAACCCCAACCACTTCTCCCAGGAAGCCTTCTCTGGTCCTCCCACCCAGAATTAATCACACTGTCCGTTGGGGCTGGGCCTACTGCTGTGCCTCTGTGATAGTGGTTCTCAGCCCAGAACAGAGATTTTTGCCCTCCAGGGGACACATGGCAATGTCTAGAGATATTTTTGATTGTCATGATGTGGGCTAGGGAGAGGTGCTACTGGCATCCAGTAGGTACTAGTGATGGATGCTACTAACTATTCTTCAGTGCACAGGACAGCCCCTTCCACAAAGTCAATAATGCTGAGGTTGACACCAACATCACACCAATTCTTTACTGTCATATACTACTGTTGACATTGACAACTCCCTCCCAGATCTCTACTCTGCAGTTTAGTTTTGCTGAGATAGGGACTTGCTAAGTTCCTCGGCCTGGCCTCAAACTCACAATCCTCCTGCCTCAGCCTCCACAGTATCTGGGATTACAGATGGGTACCAACACGCCTGGCTCACTCCAAAGATTTTAAATTCCTGGAGGGCAGGATCCATGTACTGCCATATCTGGAGCCGTTTATGCAGTGCTACAGAGGGTCTAGAAACTCCTTGAAATTACATGCAAAGTCCTGTACCCAGGCATGACTGTCATTTTTCTGGAAAGAAGGATTTGAGACCAGAAAAGTAAAAAGTCACTAACCTGGATCCCAGCACTGCACCTTGGACAGGTCACTTAGGACACATTATCCATACACTGGGGGTGCAGAACCCCCAGCCCAGTTGCTCCAAAACCCCCAACAGAGCTTCCACCACACTCCTATAACTGCTCTCCAAATTTAGGGTCAACTGAACCCAGGGGCGCTTACTCTGAGCCACATCCCCAGCTCTTTTATTTTTTTATTTAAAGACAGGTTCTCACTGAGTCACTTGGGGCCTCGATAAGTTGCCGAGGCCGTCTTTGAACTCATGATCCTCCTGCCTCAGCCTCCTGAGCTGCTAGGATTACAGGTGTATGTCACTGTGCCCGGCCCTGAGATGGCTTTTGATGGGAAAGGTGAGCTCACAGGCAGGGTGCCCTTCTTTGGAGTCTACTTACCATCTCTCATGTTAGGGCCATCAAGATGTCTAAATTATCTCAGTTCCTACAAAAAGAGGACTTATACCGTAGAGTTCCTTGAGGATGTTCAAGCAGAGAAGGGCACGTTGTCTCAGTGGTGTGTTGGGATTAATCGTCTTTCAGGAGCTCATGAAGGTACCTGGTTAATCTCAAATTGATGACAAAGCTTGCACTCAATTCTCCCCATGTTGCCCCTGGATAAACTGAGGCCTTAAACTCAAGGTCAAGTGTTCTTGTGGAGTAGGCAACACATCTAGTTACTCAGGTCACAGCCTCTGCCGCTCCCCTAACCAGCCTCCTTTTTAAGGGCGCTAGAATTTATCAACGTGAGAGGCAATTTCATTCTATCATGTCAGGGACAGGGAAGAGAGATAAAAGGACATTTGACTCCCTGCTGTCAGCCAGAGATGCTAATGAATCCTTTGCTTCCGAAGACGATTATCGGACAGAATAATTCATCGCTAGAGATTAATTGGACTAATTATATTGGCTCTCAGAATCCCCAGAATAATTATTTTCTATCAGGCGGGTGTCAGTGATAATCGTGTGATATCTGAGCCTCTACCCCTGAATGAGCAGCCCGCAGAAAGGGATCCTGGGGTTTGAACAGTGGTCAGGTGTAAATACCAGGGACAGCTAGTTTCTGCTCTGATCTGGTTCCGTGGTGCCCGTGTTTTGCGTATCGATCTTTTATTCAGGGACACACATCACTTCTAAAAATCCCAGATCACCTTCTTCATTCAACAGATTCTTCAAAGCATTCCCATTTTCCCCAGGAAGTCCTCCACCATTCCATGGGAGTGGGGAGACCAGAAGCTGCGTGACTTCACATCCTTCATGGGAATAGGTTTACCTGCTCCATGGCACCTGTCCAGTCTTGTCCACTCTCCTCCACAGCTGACCTTGCCCACCAACCTCACCCCACCAGTGAGCTGAAGGCCAACAGGGGCACATGTGGAGAATGAGGAAGGTCCTCCTCTGTACCAAGTTTGTGGGCCCTCTGCAGTCTCCCTGCTTAAAGGAGAAGCCTGCTGCTTGGCTTTGTGAACAACTACCAAGGTCTAATGCACTGGGTCAGAATGTAGCATTTAAATAGTACAGCCAAGTTCAACTGACACATGCAATAATCTACCCTGTCACTTCCATGTTGTGTGGCAATTAGATCTAAAATGCTGGGCAGTCACTCCTCTTTAATTAGAGCTAAATCAAGAATGTTTAGGATCACACTGCTGGAGGTGGTTAGGGAGGGTTCCCATCTCCCCCCACCTGAGGGAGGATCTTAGAGAAACTGGCTTTTCTCTTAACTTCTCCATTAGCTCCCAGTCCACAAATGACACCAAGTTTTAGGAAAGAACAGACTGCTCCCCCAACCCCGCAGACCACCCAGTCTACTCTGAACCAACATCCAGGAGTGGGTGGCAGCTTTAGAATCAGACAAGTGTGAGTTGGAAGACTGGCTCCACCATGAAAGTCTTTATATTCAAGTCTTGCTTTTGACCTACAACATGAAGGTAATTACTTCTTAGGATTATCAGAAAAAATCCAGTTAGATAGTATAAGTTAAAGTACAAGCATAGAGCCTGTAAGTGGCAGGCATTCAAACGGCAGTCACTGTTGTTCTTGTTATTTTAAGTAGGAAAGCCTGTCCACCTGGGTCTCCTTTGGTCACAAAACCAGAGGGGACTCAGCTTTAGGCTCTTGCTAGTCTCCCAACTCATTGGAAGAAAGGAATTGGAGGCTGGACGTATGATAACCGTATCCCAGGTTGAATGGTGGTATGATCTGAGGGAGGACATAGTCCATCTGACCTTCCAGCCGCTTCCCCCTGGCAGAGGAGATCAATCCATGAAACCCTCCCAAAGCAGCTGCCCAGACTGCTCAGTAGTAAAATCCTCAGAGGGAGGACTGCTGTTTGGTCATTCCATGTTGTCATCTATATATCACTGGATATCCTGGACAATGAGACTTTCCTAAGTATTGCACTTTCTGAAGGGAGAAAGGGAAAGGTATTTAAGAAGCTTACAAGGAGCTGAAAGGTTTCTGTTAATGGGTTACTGGGCATAATTGCAAAAATACCTTTCACACCAGGATGGTGCTTGGGAATTGAGTGACAGAGCAGCTGGTGCTGGAGCTTTGTGCAATGACAGCAGAAGTGAGCGCCTTCTGCCATCGGTTCTCCCTGCTGTGGACAAGGGGCGGGGGCAGTTTCAGGATGGCAGAAGAGGGAGGTGCAGAGGTTGGGCAGTTCTCCAGGAAGAACAGGACACATTGCTGCCCAGAAGCCAATTTAGAAAGCAGAAGTGGCCAGATAAGAAGCAAGAAGAGAGCCAACCGGAAGAAGCTATTGAAATAGGACAATAGATTATAGTGGGGGACATGAGGCAACCTTGTGATGAAATTTTGGGATTTTTCAGTTCAGCATTAAGGAATGTGGGGTGGGGGTGACAACACTAAAGACATTCAAGACCAAGTGACCCACTGCATCTTACAATGGGGCTTCCAAATGCCTGAAGCCAGGAGCTTGCTCCCCAAATACTCAAAATGGGACAACAAACCTCTGAATTTCTAAAGTATCTCGTCCTATAGTTTAATCAATCTGCTTGTCAAACACCTTGACTAAAGAAAACGGATAGGTAAAAAAAAAAAAAAAAAATTAATTAAATTTAAATTAAAAAAAAAATGGGTGGGTTGCTGGGGATCTGGGAAGGTGTGAGAGGAAATCATGGCGCATGTGCCCTTGGAAGAGGGTTGGATTGGATGAGATGGGAGGGGGCAGAGATGTGGCAGAAGGGGACACCCTGATAGGACAAGGGGTCTGAGGATTGAGAAGAGGGGTACATGTAGCGGGAGGGGAGAGAGAAAGTGCTAAAGACAAGTGCCTCCCTTTTGCTTAGGACCAACATGACTCTCCCTTCTAGTAGGTCAGGAGGACATCTTATCCTATTGGCCTGTAGAAAAGTCCCATGCACCCTTTCTAGGGACATTCTGTAGAAAGCGAACCAAGAATGCCTTGGCGGGTATTTGGATTCATAGTGGCCTTCAAGACATGCAGCCTCAGGCTTCCCCACACGATGCACCCAGGGTCCTCAAGACTTCCAGTCCCAGGCATTGAGAAGGATGGGCTGGGGACACAGAGGATTGAAGAGCGCAAGAGGCCTGGGTTCTGCCTTGGGCTCCACCACCACCTATGATTCCTGGACCTGTTCCTCACTTGTAAAATGATCTGTAAGTCACTTCGATTTAGAAACATACACAGGCTAAGCTTATTGCCACAGGGAAAAGAAGAACTGGCTACTGGGTCTGGGGGGACAGGCAGGGACTGTCATCAAGGTTCTGCCACAGGCAGTAATGAATCCCAGACAGTCTGGCCTCACACCAGGAAGTATCAGGTGTTTGGGGAGCCGGATAGAGAAGGAAATGAGCAGAAACACCCAAACATGGAGTAATGGACACCTTGGCAGGATTACAGGCTGTTTCCCACTGAGCCTCACCTGGGGGAGGTGGAAGCTAATTTGCCTTGCAGCCCCAGGGGTAGGAGATGCATCAGGGCGGCTGGAAAGCCTGCACATCTGTGAGGGGGCAGCTCTGGGTTTCTCTAAACTCAACCAAATTTAACAAACACATTTGAGTGCTTGCTATAATATTTCTCTGCATTTGGAGGATAATCTTTGGCCTGGCCTCAAAAGACTGTGATTCAAAAGAACTGGGATTTTAAAAAGCTGCATAAAGGAAAGAAGATTAGAATGTACCATGTGGTACTAGATCAGAGTTGGAGACATCAGTATTAACTAATGTTTAGTTATTTATATATGTAATATTTATGAGATTAGATATATATACACTTACTATATATGTGTGTACATATGTATATGTGTATATATATCTATATATCTGTATCTATATCTAGCTACATAGCTATATTTATATAGAGATATATCAGATTATTTTATATTTATCTATATATACATGTATAGATAGATAGATAGATGATAGATCAGAGACGTGTGCATACATGGATTAGAATAGACACATACATTCCTAGCCTTGCAAACTGAGAAGACCTAGAAAAAGTGACACCCTAATAGCAATGAGCACACCCAGCACCCCATCTCTGTTTCCAGTACCTCCTCCAGTTGAAGCAATAAGGGTTCCTTGGAGGAGAGTATTAGGACAGGGAACACGCCAGATGAGCCTAGAACCTCTTATAAAGCCAAAAAAGCAAAATGAAAACAAAAAACCAGGTACGTCAAAGGGACACAAATACTAATTGAGAGTGCTTCTTTAATGGCCAAAGCTGAAACGATTTGAGCAACAAAATATAAAATGCAGTACTGAATTACAACTCAAAGTGTAAAATAAACACCCAAGAGTACACACTGATTGAAATGAATGAATGAATGGGGAGAAGAGAGAGATCTCCCAGAGGAGAATTTGGGCAAAGGAGAGGCCTCCTGGAATGTGGGCTGTATACCGTGCTTTCCTCCTAAAGAGTATGCTCTGGAAAGGGGACCAAGGAGGGAGAGTAACTGCAGTGGACAAACACTACCTTAGCCAGACCAAGGTCAACATCGATAGCGAGAAGTCATATGTGCTGCCCTGAGATTGGTACTTTACTTCTGTGGTCTTTCTCCCCCAGACCCGTAACTCCTGTTTAACCATGAGAAAATTGTCAGATAAACCCATATTGAAGGACGACCTGCGAACTATTTGACCAGTACTCTTCAAAACTGTCAAGGTAATGAAAAACAAGAGAAGTCTGAGAAACTCACAATCTAGAAGAGCCTGAGGAGACCTGATGACTAAAGGTTATGTTATCCTGGACAAGGTTTTGGAACAAAAGAAGAACATTGGGCAAAAACGACAACAACAACAAAAAATCCAGAGAGGATGGACTTTAATAATAACACTATCAATATTGGTTCATTCATTGCCACAAATGGACCCTAAACATATACAATATTAACAAGAAAATTGGGCAAGAGATAAATGGCAACTTCCTTGCAACTTTTTTATAAATCTAAAACTGTTCTAGCTGGGCACGGTGGCACATGCCTGTAATCCCAACAACTCGGAAGGCTGAGGCAGGATTGCGAGTTCAAAGCCAGCCTCAAGCAAAAGTGAGGCACTAAGCAACCCAGTGAGATCCTGATTTAAATAAAATGCAAAATAGGGCTGGGGACGTGGCTCAGTGGTTGAGTGCCCCTGAGTTCAATCCCCAGTAACGGCCTCCCCTCAAAAAAACTAAAACTATTCTAAAATTAAAAGTTTAGTAAGAAATAAAAAGAGGCATAGATGGTTCTAAGGCACAGCCAGGGTGATATAACATGCAGAAGATACTAAAGGAAATAGAATGAGTGGCACAGGCCCTACCATCGAGGTGCATAGACACTGATGGGGCGAGTGGGGATTCCTGACAGACTAAAATTAACAGTCTCAACCCATGAGCACCATTAGAAGTACTGCCATGGAAGTTTAAAAGAACTTCAGAAGAGGCTCATGGTTGGGGTAGGGTTGAAGGGTAATCAAAACTACAGTCCGTGCTCCATATCCACAGATTCCACATCTGCAGATTCAACCAACTATAGGTCAAAAATATTTGAAAAACGTGTCTATACTGAACATGTACAGATTTTTTTTTTTTTTTTTTTGACACTGGGGATTGAACTCATGAACAATTGACCATTGAGCCACATCCCCAGTCCTATTTTTATTTTATTTGGAGACAGGGTCTCACTGAGTTGCTTAGCACTTCGCTTTTGCTGAGACTGGTTTTGAACTTGTGATCCTCCTGCCTCAGTCTCCTGAGACACTGGGATTACAGGCGTGCCCAGCCATATTTTATTTCTTGTCATCACACTCTAAATAATAAAATATAACAATAACTTACATAGCAATTACATTGTACTAGGTATTATACATAACCTAGAGATGATTTAAAGTATATAGGATGGGACTGGGCATGTAGTGCAGTGGGTAGAGTGCTTGCCTAGCATGTGTGAGGCCCTGGGTTCCACCCCTAATACAGGAAAAATATGTGTGTGTGTGTGTGTGTGTGTGTGTGTGTGTGTGTGTTATAATATATATATATATATATATATGGATTTGCACAGGTTATATGCAAATACTACACCATTTTATGGAAAGAACTTGAGCAGATTTGGGTATCTGAAGGGGGTTCTGGAACTATCTCCATGAGTACAGAGGGACAATTGTGTTCTTAAAGGAGGGGCAAGGTGTTTACAGGTGAAGATGGAGAGAGTAGGCATTCCAGGCTTAACTCAAAATGCAGAGGCCAGAAAATTTGGGGCAGATTCTGAGACGAGCCCAGCCTGTGTGAATATTAGGCCCACTGGCCCTACAGAACATTCTGCCAAGACAGGCTCCCTGGGCAGAGCCTTGGGGGAAATTCCGGGTCTCTTAACCTACTCCTGGGAAGTCACGAAGCCCACTGTACGTAAAGACTCTGAAAACCCTTTAACCTTTCTCAGCTCAGAGAGTTTCCTAGATTTATTTGACCTCAGAGCCTTTCATTTCTAAGTAATGCTAATTAACAGGTTTCACGGAAATCCCTCAGGGAAATGCTGGCAGATGGTTTGGGGAGGCAAGAGACAGGGGGGTCTAGACAGGTAGTAAGGTGCAGATGTGGAGGCCCGCCATGTCAGGGTAAGAGATCAGGATGTCACACTGTGGAGAGCCACCGAAGGCCACTGTGCTGAGGAGGGGGCGGTGACGTGGCTTCAGCTGTGCATCAAGAGGGCACCCCGAGCAGGGCCTGGGGACGACCAGAGGAGGGGAGGCAGGAAAAGTTCAAGATGGAAACCATGATATGAACCAGGACATTGGCTGGAAGAAAAAGAAAAAGATGCTGAGTTTCCAGAACTGTCAGTGAGTGACAGAACCAAGGGTGGGGGCTAGGTGCAAGGGGCAGGGAGAGGAAGAGGAAGGGGTGGGCCAAAAGTGGGGGTCCCACAACTGGGGGCAGGCCAGCCCGGCCAGTCTACAATGGATCCCTCCCCTGTTCTCCTTTCTGTCTCCCAAGGGACCAAGAAAGCAGCACCCTCCAAACTCCCACAGGGCAAAGGGCACAACACAATAAATTTAATCCGAGAAAGGAAATTTAAAAAACTGTATTGGATTATAACTCAGAGAATTAGACAAACACCCAGGAGTCTATTCTGATATAAATCAATCTATGAATAAATAAATGAGGGAGAACAGACAAATCTCCAATAAAGAAGACTTTCAAATAATTTATGTAGATTCTAATCTATATAAAGATGGGAACCTGCACCAGCCTCCCTCCTCCCTCTCTGCACCACGGAGAAGCAAAGTCATTCGGAGAGGCGCGGGTTCGAATCCCCTTTCCACCATTTTCTAGCTGGGTGACTTCACCCAAGTTACTGGATCTTTCTGCCTCAGTTCCCCTGTTCGCAGGAGAGTGAAAATGATTCCAACTTTGTAGGCTTATCGCGAGTTAATACATGTTCATTGCTAAGGATGGCATCAGTTATAAGAGAGTAAGTGCTTCGTTTGGCTTGGAATGGGTCAGGGTGCCCGGTGCTGAGAGGAAGGGAGGAAAGCAGGGGTCTCTGGAAGCCCTGGAGGAGGCCCAAGTCAAAGGGCTCTCAGCAGGGGAGGTCCTCAGGGGTGGCAGCCCAGGTGTGAGATGGGAAAGCAGGCCCCGGCTTTCCTTGCCTCTGGGCTGCCTCTCGCATATGGTGGCTTCCTTTTCCCCCATGCACACTGGTAATTAGAGGACCAGGATTTCTGTTCTCCAAACACCTCCAGGCCCTTTGGGAGACAAGTTGTGAATGAGACCACTACCCAGAGGGCCAGCTGGCCTCCCTCTGCCTCAATTACAGCCTCTGTCCACCCGCAGGCTCTGGAGAGTGGCCCCTGCTGCCGTTTGGCAGGGGAGGGGCTTCATCCGGGTGAGAATTCTGGAGGCAGAGGCACACTGCTGTCTTCCCCTAACTAAACCCACCTCCCTTCTGGGCTCCCCTCACCTTTGTCTCCATAACAGCCTCCCCCACCCCAGCATTCTGTGCCTCTGCTGAAAGCAGATGGAGGGGAGGGGCTGCCAACCCCCTCCCCACCGCCCTGGCTCGCTCCCCCTCCTCTTCCTTTCAAGCGTTTCCCTCTGAGCTAATGCTGTGGAGTTGGAAGGGAAGGACAGACAGAGGGGAGGTGTGTCCTTGAGTCTGAGCTTGTGGTGAGACTATGAGTGGGTGGTGGAGGCAATGAATTCTCCGGGATGAATGGAGCCCAAGTCTTTGGAAAGCAGCCTCTTTTGTTGGAAGCTGGGAGAAGTCCTAAAGCTGAACAAAACCACAGATGAAGCTACTCCTTTCTCACTCCTGTCCTCTTCCTTAAAGGTGCCGAAGTTACCAACAGACCCATCTCAGCAGAGGAGTTAAGAAGGCAGGATTCAAATCCTGGCTGCATCAATTGCCAAATCCGTGGCCTCCAGCAGAGTTGAGGTCTTCTCTGTGCCTCAACTTTCTCGTCTGTTAAATGGGAGCAAGATCAACTACCTGAAGGAGCTATATGAAGACTGAACAAACCACCACATGTGACGTGCTTAGGACAGTGACTCACAGAAGCACTTGAAACACACCAGCCACTGCTGGCTCTCGTCAGAGGCCTCCAAGAGGCAGGAGGCCAGATTCACGTCCTGGGGTTGCCACAAACTCAGGGCTTCATCAGTCCACTGCACAGCCTCCTCATCAGCCCGCTGGGGAGATCAACACTTGTCCTGCCTACGCATCATAGGTTTGGTGTAAGAATAACGAATCACATTTGGCAGGATGCACTTCTGAGATGTTTAATTCTCTCTGGATTCTACTCCCCTGCCCCCAATTTGAACAGGTCACCAGGTTTCAAATTCCTAACTTCAATGACATCGGGTGGGGTGAGAAGCAGAACCAGTGGCATTATTTTGTGAAAGTTTCAGGCTGCTAAGAAGGTGCTTTTAACTAGGTGCAGTGGTAATCCCAAAGAGTCAGGAGGCTGAG
This sequence comes from Sciurus carolinensis, assembly GCF_902686445.1. NCBI lineage: Eukaryota > Metazoa > Chordata > Mammalia > Rodentia > Sciuridae > Sciurus > Sciurus carolinensis. The sequence continues at coordinate 85,820,728 of NC_062224.1, forward strand.
GCAGGAGGATGGTAAGTTTGAGGACAGCCTTAGCAACCTAGTGAGGTCCTATCTCCAAATAATATTAAAAGGGCTGGGGATGTGGCTCCATGGCAGAGCACCGCTCAGTTCAATCCCCAGTGATGAAAATAAATAAATAAATAAATAACAAGAACAGGATGTTTGCTGAATGTCCAAATTTGTGGGTTGACATTCCCATCGTCTATTATACACAGGTTCCAAAGTTTACAAAGTGTGGCATGCCAGAAACTCAGTCCATGACACGACTATTAATTACCTAATTATTTTGGTATAAAAATGCTTGGCAAGAGAGGGACAGGGAAGGTTCGGCAGGACCAGAAAAGATTTAGGCGGGAGCCCCTAAGAGATTGTGCCTGCTTTCAGCAGAGCTGTTCGGACACTGGGGGAGAATGGCAGAAGGCCGTCTGGGGCCCTGGACTTGACCCTGGGAAACCATTTCCTTGCATGTCACTCTCCCAGTCACTTCCCTCCTGGGTGGCCCACTCCGCCTCCTTGAGATTCCCTGATCCCTTTCTGCCCTGAGGTTCCAGCAAGAGACACCAAGCACAGAGGGGACAGAGTTGGGCCTGTGCCCAGGAAGCCTACTCTGTGGCCTCCTCTGCATTTCTGGAAGCTGCATTTCAGTCTTGGGAAGGAAAAAGGGAAAGGGAAAGAGACAAGTCCCTGAGCCCTGAAACCTGAGCCGAGCCTGGCTGAAGGCAGCGCAGCTTTCTCAGGCTACAGCTTCCTCTCAAGTGCTGGGGAGGAGGCTGCTCAGAGGCCAGGGCCTCCAGGGCAGGCCCTCCTGCCTCCCTGGCTACCTCCCTGCACAGAACTCCTATGTGTTCCTCTCACTGGCCTGGAGGAGACCCTGAAAGTCACCAGGATTTATCAACAGCCCATCTCAAAGAGGGCCTGGAATCATTCCTTTCGATAGAGTAGAGACTGAGACCCAGAATGGCGATGGGGGAAGAAAGTCTTATAATTATGAATGATACCCAGTGGGCTGGGCCACTGAGTTGACGAAATGCTTATTTTTTTTCTCCTCTTGAGGTTCTTCTCCTGCCATCAAGCTTCAGCAAACCGGTTCCACACTGGCAGCCCTCCTTGCCACAAGCACAGATCCTAGCCCAGGAGGCTGGGGTTTGGGGTGGAGTGGAGGATGCGATGTGAACTTAAGAGAAATGAACTTGGAGCCAGCACGGTGGTACACACCTACGATCCCAACAACTGGGGAGGCTGAGGTATGAGGATTGCAAGTTTGAGGCCAGCCTCTGCGACTCAGCAGGACCCTGTCTCAATATAACAAATACAAAAGGCTGGGGGTAGAGCTCAATGGTAGAGCACCCGGGGTTCAGTCCCAATACCGGTGGGGGGAGAACCAGGGTGGAACCAGAGGGATCTCAGACCTCAGTGTCATGGCTTTGTTTTAAACATCATCCAACTTAAGGAAAGGTAGCTGGGGGGAAAATGACGGAAAGAGATGGTAATTAAATGTGCACATTCCTCTGGGATGGGTAAGAGACATTGCCTGGACAGGTGCCTCACTCGGTCTTTATTGTAACTGACAGGAAGTCCTGCGGAGCAGTTCCTTTGAGCTGAATGTCTTACGGGGAGTTGTCCCAACCACCCCCATGAAGCAGGGACTTCCATCTCTCCACCTCGGCTTTGAGAAAACTGAAGCTACGAGAGACCTGCCTTATGACAAAAGGACCCTGTCAGAAAGGAGTGTGAGGGGCCAGGCCAAGGACCTCAGGGGCAGGGGACAGACTCTGCAGCTTCCATGATTTTGCCAACAAACAATGTGGTACTGAAAGACACCGTTAGGCATTCACCGGGGAAATGGGAGACAGGCTTGCCGTGGGGGCCCTCTGAGGGGGCCCTGGACCCCCACCCACTCCAAGGAGGAACAGTCCTGCACAGGACTCCTGTGGGCAGAGTCGTGGGCAGCGTGGCACTGCTGCCGACGGTCCCCGCCACTCTTCTCTCCACCACAGCCCCTCCCCCAAAATACTTTTTGATTTTAGACAAGTTTCCATGGCAACCCAAGTCCCTATCAGCCAGAAGGTTACCATGGTGACTCAACTTGGCTGAGCGTCCATCGCAAAGGAGGGCCCTGTACCTTAGCTGGCAAGGAGGGCACAGGGGAAATCAAGTAAAGGGGGGACTGAGGTCCGAGGCCTGGGATGGCCTCCTGCCAGGCTGGTGGGGAGGTCCCTGAGCACCTCGGCCCAGTTCCCCCCAGAACTGAGAAAGGGGGCTCAGGCCCTCCCTGTTCCTTAGTTCTCCTCCTTAGGTCTCCTTAGTCCAGGACCCGCCTGACTCTCAGATGATGCGGCTTTTCCAGAGCTGCATCTTCCAGGCCCTGCCCTCCCCTGGTGTCTTCACTGTCTGAAGAATCCTTCCCAAACTCCCTCTGGCTTCCACAACTCAACTCCTTGACGCTCTCTGGGTATTCGAAGACTCCATTTATGGTGTCCAGACAACTCCTGAGCAACACCCCATGTCTGGCTCTGGGGGGCTGGTATTCAACCGCTACGCCCTGTGCGCCATGCTGGATCCATCCTAACTGTCCTACGCCCGTGCCTCCCTCCTCAACGCTCTGGCTCTTGGCCTGTGTCCTTTCTCCCCCTCAGAGTGGAGGCGCTCTGTGGGCAGGGCCTGCTTTCTTTCTTTGAACTTCTGTCTTGAGCTTAGCTGAGGAAGCAGAGGGTTGGGGAGCTGAGAGTGGCCAATACTAGGAGTGGCCGATACTAACGGGCTTGACGCTCCCAGTTGTGAACACGAGGACAGAGCTATAAGGTCAATTCTCACTTTGGAGGAGGCTATGGATAATCGAGGCTCCTACTTCAGCCATTTCACTGTCTCCTAATCTCCCTTCCATCTTAACCACTCTCCAGCTGCTACACCAAAAGAAGAGAACAGAAATGAGATCTGCTAAGTGTGTGCCTCCCACGACCATCCCTTACAAATGCTCTCGCTTTGCTTGTATATGCCATGGCCCATCTGTGGGGCCCTGCCTGCCCACGTGCTGGAAGCCTTGGACTCCAATCTTAAAAGCAATCCATCAAATGCGGGGACACATTCTAACTGTGTTCTGAAATAAAATTTTAAAACTTCCATTGCATTCTCACAGAACCTAAAACAATACGCTCATTAAAAAAACAGTGAGAGTGTAGGATTAAGTTCGCTTATTTTTTTTTTTTTTAGCCTGTGAAAAGTGTTATGTTTAAAATTAACAGCAGTACTTTTGTATAGACTAGAGTCAGATTTTTCTCTGACTCTGAGAAAAATTGGCCAGTGGGCAAAGTTCTGTACTTGGGTCTAATATGCACTCCAGAAGAGCTGTGGCTGTCCCAGCTAGCATCTTCATCAGCCTTTGGGATCAACAAGGCAGTCATGCCTGGGTGGTATGTTGGGCTGTGAGTTCCCAGAGCTGAGTCTGTTTTGTAGGTTTTTTTTTTTTTGGCGGTGCTGGGGATCGAACCCAGGGCCTTGTACTTGTGAGGCAAGCACTCAACCAACTGAGCTATATCCCCAGCCCTATTTTGTAGGTTCTTTACAGAATGCAAACTAGGCCTGTCTCCGGAAGCATCCAAGTCCAACCCTGACCTCAGAGACACAGGCTGCTGGCTTTTAAAGCATCATGACTGTCCCCTTGCAGATTCACTTTTTTCCATGACCTCCAGGAAGCCAACTGAGTGTATGGTGTCTGGAGTTCAGTCACTTAATAGCAGTAGACGCTTAAGACAAACAACATAACCTGTCTGCGCCTCCGTTTCACGCCCATACACTGTGGGTAATGATGACGAGAACCCCTGTTCCTAAAGTGGTTGTAAGAATTAACTGAACTATTATACAAAAGGTGTCTAGAACAGAGCCTGGCACAAAGAAAATATCCTGATATGCAAAATCTAGGTAATTCATTCTCACAACCAGTTCCCAGGGACCTTCTGCTTGAAAAGAATGTCTGTTTAGGCCAGGGCTTTTCAAATTGCAGGCTGTAACTCATTTGTGGATCATGAAATCAATTTAGTGGATAGCAACCAACAATTAAAAAAAAAATATATATATATATATAAACATATATATATATATATACACACACACACACACACATGCCTATAATCCCAGCTGCTTGGGAGGCTGAGACAGGAGGATTGCAAGTTCAAGGCCTGCCTGGGCAACTTCACAAGACACTGTCTCAAAATAATTTTTTAAAAAGCTGCTGGCAGAGGGAGAGTACTCCTGGCTTCAATCCCTAGTACCACAAAAAAGAAAAAAGAAAGAAGAAAGAAAATAAAACACATACAATGAAACAGAAAATCAAGTACATTCCGTATAGTATTGTTTCATAAAAATTTGGACTCAATATGGTTCTGGTTTGCCAGAAAAAGCATTTCTGATTGAGGCGGGGGTGGTCAAGGTTAAAAGGAGTTTTAGATACACTTCCGTAGGCTGCTGTCAAGTAGTGGCAACCTCCGGTCAATGAGGTCTTGATTCTGCCCTGAGAGAAAGCAGAGAAGGAAGAGACGGGGATGCCCGGGCAGGCTGAAGAGGGGAGAGAGGACACTGTGGCAGGGTGGGCAACACAGAACGGTGTGAAGGACCAGGTGGCAAGACAGTCTATCTCAGGGTCTTGTCCAAGCTGAGCCCACTCTTTGGGGCCAACCAGAGAGCTGCTTCTAAGGGTTTACCTCAGGGTGACCTGACATCACCCATCAGAGATAAAGGCCAGCTTTGGTATGGCAACCAGGGGCGTGATTCCCCATGAGAACTCACAGACAAGGGCCCCTTTGTGGCCAGGTCTGCTGACCAGACAGCAGTGAGGTACACCCAGTGCCTACAGAGACCTCTGTCTTTTCCCCTGGATGTGTGACTCCCAGGGACCACAAAGAGTTTTCGCACCTGTGATCTCATTTGGTCCTCCCAACAGCTCTATGAGCTGGGAAGGGTGGAGCAAATATTATCCTCTGCTTAGAAAAGAGAAGTAAATGAGAACCCAGAAGGTTAAATGACTTGCTCAAGGTCACAAGGAACACTGTCCCAGGCCACACACCTCCTTGTTGGCCCAGCAGAGTTCCACATGCCCCCTAGCCTGTATCCTGCCTGCCTACATGTCTATGCAGATGGGGGGGGGGGCAGGAGGTAGTGAGGGGTTTGTCAGCTTTGAAGGGGGCACCTTCACATAACTGAAGCTGCCCAGTTCATCCCATCAAAGAAGGGAGGGAAGGGGGTAAACACCAGCACAGTGAGTGGATACCAGATTCAGTGTGGGCTACAGCCTGGGGAAGATAACAACCTCCCGGAAGCAGGGGCCACTTCTGTACTTCTGCTGTGACCCCAGCAGGTCCTGGGCTCAGTCATACATGCTCCCTAAGGGAGCAAACAATAGGACCTTTGGAAGTCACCTGTGATTCTTAGAATAAGGCACACTTAGGCAGCAACAGTCAGCTACCCTAACACTGAGCACCCTGTACTAACCTTGCCTCTGCGGTTGCAGATGCCATGACCGCCTAGCCATCACTATGGTCATTACCATCACCATTAATGCCACTGCCAAAACCATCACCACTATCTCTACCACCTTCACTCTAACACCATCCCCAAGAACATCACCATCATCTCTACCACAAACCACCATAACCAAAACCATCACTGTCATCTTGACCACCAGCACCAAACCATCACCATTATCTTGACCACCATTATCAAAATTACCACCATCACCAAAACCGTTACTGTCATCTCAACCACCCTAAGGATCACCATTACCACCACCATCATCATCATCATCATCGCCAGCAACAAAAGCATCAGCACCATCTCTACCACTATCGCCGTCATGCCATCGTCACTCACTGCTTGCCAGCAGGAGCATGGTCACCACGTCTGCCTGCTCTGGGCACTGATTGCCCTGCCCCTTCCCTGGGTTTGGTTTTGGTTTGTATGAACCTGGTGTTTCCTAAGCTATGCTGAGTTGAACCTTTTTTTTTTTTTTTTTTTCAATACTGGAGATCAAACCCAGGGCTTCCCCAAATTCTAGGCAAGCACTGCTATATCCTCAGTCCCCTAAGTTGGTTGACCTTTCAGAAATGGTATCTTTACTAGAACATGAGAGGATCTGTGGTTTTTAATCAAATTTATGTGCTTTACACATAAGAAACTTTTACATAGAGGTGAAATAAAGTACAGTGGTTTTATTTTTATTTTTATTTTTTTTTTGCAAAAGTGAAAATGAAGAACAAATCATATATTGAAGAAAACATGAATGCACAGGAGCAGAAAGGCTTATGGGATCCAGAATCCTTATCCTGGTATCACCAGAAACCTCCCTGTGGGCTCAGGGGATACAGTCCACCAAGGTCACAAGCACCTGTCCCTTCCCCAGGAGTGTCCCTGGTTCATTCTGCTGCCTCTCCATTTTGGATTTCTCCCTGGAGCCTCCAAGAGCCTGTTCGTTGTTCTCCAATTCGCTCCACGTGCACTGCCTGCACCCTTCCGCAAGTCACTGTGGTGTCACCTGGCTGGCTCCAATAGCTCTAGAGCCTTCCAGTTTGGAACCCATCACTCCCAACCCTCCTACTAGGGACTGAACCCAAGCAGCATGCTAGATAATGCTACCTACAGCTCAGCACGCTGAGCCATGGTCCCAGTCCTTTTTATTTTTTTGAGACAGGGTCTTTCTAAGTTTCCCAACCTGGCTAGGCCTCCTGAGTAGCTGGGATAGAGCCCATCCCTCTTGTCTCCCCTACTTTAGTTCTTCTACAGCAGCCTGAGTGACTTTTGGAAAATACAAACCGGAAGTCACTCCCCCATTTAAACCCATGCCTATCTTCCCATTGGACCCAGGGATACAATTCAGAATCCTAATCCTAACCCTCAAGGCCCTGCTTGGCCCAGATCCGGGTCCCCATCTTCCCAGCCTCATGTTGCACACTTGACCTGTGATCTTCCACTTTCGTTGAACACTTGAGTGCGCTCTGATATCAGAGCCATCGCACGCTGTCCCTCTGCCTGGTGAACCGCTCAGCCGCGGGGCCCTGGCTCAAGGTTCTTCCTCAGAGCACCCTTTCCTCTTCTTGCACAGCGCTTACCTGGCATGAATGGAGGACTCCTTTCTGTGATTACTTGCTTAAGTCCAGGAAGATAAGGAGTGGCTCTGTTTTGTTCACGGCCATGACCTCCCACACTAAAGCAGCTCCGGCACATAGCAGATTTCATGGCCTAGGTTGAGGGTCCCCACGTCAATGTGCCCATAACCAGACTGACCTGTGAACCACAGTGCTGCACGGACACCCTCAGCTCCAGCCTGCGACCCCTCCCCTCCCTTTCCTATCCCAGGGCAGTCACGCTTAGGTGATGGTCTTGCACTGTCCCTAGAAATCCACATTCAAGGACACAATGCCGCTACCCAGCACAATGCCTGTGACCCTGCTCAGGAGGAGCTGAGAGAAGGAAGCACAGTCCAGGAGTGATGCTGATGCAGCCAGAGCAATGGTGAGGACGCGCAGGTGAGGTGCGAGGTGCAGGGAAGGGTCCCGAGGCTCCCTCTGCCTGCACTAGGGGGAGGGGCAGGCCGGGAGTGAGGGGCCAGTGTCAGTTTCACCTTCCTGCCAGGTGGCGGGTTGAGGGGTCATGGCCATCCATTCCCAGCACCACCCTGGCCTCCCTCTGGAATCTCAATGGTGTGCATGCTGGGGGCCATGCCGGGGGGCCGCTGCAGGTAGAGGCCTAGAGGAACGCCAGGGCTGGGCAGCGGGTGAGGAGTGACAAGCAGAGGGAACAGCAACGTCAGTGCCCCAGCACATGGCTCGTGAGGTGCCCGTTAGCAAACATCTATTTCATCTTTAAAAATGTCCCCAGGCAGAAGTGTGGAAGGCCAGCTTATTTCCACCCGAGAACAGAGCCTGCAAAGCCACCCGCAAAAGCCATCAGCGTGGGCACGCTGGGGAAGCTGGTGGGGGAAGGTGACCCCCTGGCTCTGCGGCTGAAATATCAAGCCCTTGCCCGTCCGCTCTGTAGAGAAGCTGGGGCTTCCTCATTCTCCTGCCTCCTGCTGTTCACCACCTCACTGTTCTGCAGAGGGAAACTGAGGCAGTCTCCTAACCCCAAGAAACCTCAGCAAGGGGAGGACATGGATTCTGGTTTTTAAGAGCCTCAAGTTGAGGCCATCAGACTTAGAATTTCCTGGGCTTGAGGCCAAGGCCTGGGATGGGACGCTGGCCCACCCAAGGCCTGCTGGGAGCCTCTGTCCTCAAGGGAATGTCATTTCCCTACACATGAGCAGTTACCAGAAGAGGCTTCTCAAGCCAACACCCACAGCCATGGAAGCCACCTTAGACTGGCCCTCGGGTTTCACTGAGCTGTTATATGAGCCTCCATGGGTGGGAGGAACTGCAAAATACATTTTAAAAGCTTATTTATGAGGTTTAAAAGCCACAGGGAGGGAGAGGTACACTTGTTACTTGACCCTAAAACCTCAATACAGTTTTTAAAGTTCATGGGTCAGGACAATAGCAGCTATTTGTTGAGGTGCCACTGTGACAAATATCATGTCCTCCTCCCCCAGGTGGATGGCTTAAAATAAGAAGGATCATGGGATAGGAAGAAAAGTTGAGAGACCTGGATCTGGGTCCTTGATCTGCCACTGATGTGTGGGGTGACTCTGGGTGAATTTTATTTCTCGGTCCTTCAGTTTCCTCATCTGTTAAACAGGGGATTGGTTGGGATGTAGCTCAGTGGCACAATGCTTGCCTAGTATGTGCGAGGCCCTGGGTTTGATCCCCAGCACCAAAAAGAAAAAAAAGAAAAAAAAAAAGGTGGGGGGATTGAGTTCTGAGCACTGAGTTCCCACCTACTTGACATTCTAAGGTGAGCTTGGGTCCCAACTCCTTCCCATCACTGCAGGGAGCACACATCTGCCAGAGGGGCAGAGTTTATCTCAATCCCTCATTTCAAGAACCTGCTGTGGTCAAAACAACACAGGGAAGTGGATCACTTGATTAAGGAGTTGGGCACGGTGGTGCACACCTGTAATCCCAGCAACTCAGGAGGCTAAGGAAGGAGGACTCCAAGATAGAGGCCAGCCTTAGAAACTTAGCCAGACCCTGTCTCAAAGTAAAACAAAACAAAAGACTGTGGGTGTAGCTTAGTGGCAGAAAACCCCTGGGTTCAACCCCCAGCACTGCAAACAAACAAACTAAACCTATAGGGGGGAAATCACTGTACCAAGTGGTCGGGGAGTTCTGGGTGATCCTGAGCCATCTCCTGGTCCTCTCAGGGCCTCAGTTCCCTCATCTGCAAAATGAAGGCTTTGCATTTCATCTTTAGACCACTCTGACTATGACACTGGTGATGCTGTGTTTTGTCACCATCTCAGGGGTAAGTGCCCATGCCTGGGGTGGGTTGCAGCTCATGTTCAATGAAGAGGTGTCCCTTAACCTCGCCTGGGAGCCTGGCTTCATCGAGAGGGGCCAGGTGCCCTCACTTCCCTTGGTGACTCTCATTTTTAATTCCATTCAGAGGAATGGCTGCCCGCTGGCTCCAGATGGAGCCCCACACTGCTCTACTTCCTACTTCCCAGAAACTCTGGATCCTGGAATCCACGGGCCCTCAAACGTCAGGGCAGGAGGGAGCGAGAGTGACAGCAGGCAGTCTCTGCCCAGGAGAACGGCAGTGTCCAGCACCCGGCCCCTCTTGCCTTCCCCTCCAGGTCCAGGCAGGGGGAATCTTCCAGGCAGGCAACGAGCCAAGGATGTCAACTGCCCTGGGGTCGGTCGTGGAGGCGGGTGCCCTGGGCTTCCTCCCCTTGAAATCCCCTTGAAATAAGGGCTCAGAGGCAAGCCCTTAAAGTCTAGCCTCTGTCCTGCTTCTGCCATTTGCTCCTGATTTCTCCTCAGTGACTAGAAAGGATAGATGCTCTTCCACCCTCAGAAACCATCCCATCCCCCACCCCATCTGGTTTCCCCCACCCAGATTTGTTTTCTCCATTCAGAACTGCTTAAGATAATGTACAATTTATTTCTTTCTTTCTTTCTTTCTTTCTTTCTTTCTTTCTTTCTTTCTTTCTTTCCTTTCTTTCTTTCTCTCTTTCTTTCTTTCTTTCTTTCTTTATTTTTTATTTATTTTTTTTTTTTTGAGGAGGAGGCAAGACAAGAGTGGCATGGAGATGGGTCCGTTTCCAGTGATGTCTGGCTCAGGCTGATGCCCGAGTCAGTTTGCATTCCCTGAACACATGGAAGGCAAGGAGCAAGAGAGAGGCAAGAGATGAGGGAAGGGGTGGCCTCCCCAGTCCCTCCAAGGGCGGCTCCCAGGACTCAGTGTGGCTAGGAATGGGAGTGTTGGAAAGGTGTCATCCAGAAGTTGGTGGGACTCCCCCTGGCTACCTGCTCCCCTGACCTCAGGTCCCCATCCACTGGAACCTACCTGGCCACTAACTCAGCTCCCTGCCTTCTTCACTTCCAGGGAATCCAGATGGATACCAGTCTTAGTCAAAAGTGACCAGAAATCAGAAAAGGAAAATTGCTATCCCAAAATCTCAAGAAGGGTGGTTCAAGACAGACAAGTGGCTCTCATTTTTTCCTTTGACACTAACCGAGATAATGGAGAGATGAGGGTATTTGCAACGTGGATGGCAGAAACTCCAACAGGCGGCAGGTTTGCTGTCAGGCTGGGAACGGGCAAGAGGCAGAGGCAAGTCTGGCCTCTAAATGAGGATTCTCCCACGGTGAGACTTGGAAAAGGAACCAGGAGTTTTGAGCATCCTGGTGCCTACTACTCTTTGTCTCTCAATAAGGGAAGCCCAACAGCGACCCGCTACCCCTGGGAGAGGGCCTCTACCTGCCCACCTGTGCTCTGCCCTGGGCCCTGCAGAGATGAGGCGAGAAGGAAGCTTTGCCAAGGTTGTCCTGCACCTGGTGGTCTCCTACACCTGGGAGAGCTAGTGGTGAGTGGGGAAGAGACAGAGGGTGGGAAGAGAGTGGGCCCTGCTTCCAGGAGGCCCCAGCACCAGCATCTAATTTCTAGGACAGCAGCTGGACTCTTAACCATGAGCACCAGGAAGACAGGGTTGGAGACCCAAGGACAGTAGACTGTACTCAGGCAAAATGTGCCCCGCTGGCCCCAGAAAGGAAGGGAGAAATGGAGAACGCAGAGCAGTCCTAGTCGGCAGAGTGGCCCACGCCACTTGGTAGCAACCTGGAGGATCTCCTGAGTGTGGCAGAGGAGGTGGGGTGGGAGAACGGGGATGCACTTCGGAGAGAAGGTGGGAAAGGAAGAGCAGAGGGTGGGAAGATGCTGGCGCTTCTCAAGCAAACACAGATCTCAGGCAGACGCGCGCACGCACACTGACACGTCTGGCTTTTGTGTGTGCAGTCTGGGTGGCGTCTGGAAAGGAGCTAGCATCCTGGGGGTGACATTTGTTAAGCACAGGCTGGATCACACAGACAGGGTCTGATGAACCAGTCACCTGATGGACACGGACCTGAAGAGACAGCATGACAGGGACAGGAGAGAAAGAAGGGGGCAGGTGAGCTGATGGCAGGTTGGTGACAAAGGGGCAGGTTAAAGGCAGTTGGAGTTCAAGAGGAAGAGTCCAGGAAACACAGGACTCTGCAGAAAGAGGCTGAGGGTTGCCGAGTGCAGGGGTTGTGCCTCCGTCACCAGAACAGGAGAGCCCTGAGACAAGACCCGAGTGTCCCTGTCTGGCTAGAGGATGCTTGAGTGTAGGGCTGTCTTCCTCATCAGGACAGTGAGCTCCTGAGGACCAGGCTCACGTCTCCCACCTCAGACTCAGGTGGGGTCCCTGAGGACAGGAGCGGTGTCTCTTTCCTCCAACCCAGAGAGGAGTGGAAGCTAGACAACAATGAAATACCGCAAAACTCTCCTGTGTGGGCTGTTGTGCAGTGTGCTAGGCATCGTGCTGACTGCATTAATGCATTACCTCATGTAATCATCACGGCAATCCTATAAGGTAGACTGGGGCTACGCCTCTGGCCCTTATAACCTAGATATTATTGAACTCATTTAACAGATGAGGAAAATGAAGCTAAAAGAAGTTAAATGGCCCAGGGTCTCAAAGCTAGTTAATACAGAATAAAGATTGGAACTCAGGTCCTCTAACCCCAGAGCCTATGCATTTGGCCACTATATTCTGTGTCCTCCCTCCCAAGATCCCAAAAGAACAAGAGCAATGACTTGGATTGCTGTGAACAGCTTGAGTTGAGAGGCTGAGAACTTTACAACTGTGATCCAGTGATACAATTTCAAGGGGAAATCCAATCTTGGTGGAGTGTGGGAAGATGGCAAGAATCCATCCTCTGCCCAGGATCAGCTGGGCTCCTCCAGCTCAGAAGGAGGGTTAGATCCTCTGTGGCAGGTTTCTTCCCATCGGCCACTGGACACCCCACCCACTAAGGCAAAGCCATGCGCCCTCCCTCCAGCCCAACACCCTGTTACCCCAGCCCCAGCCTCAAGCTTGCGGGAAATAGGGCGTCTGCACCAAGCTCATCCACCTGTTCCCCCATGAGAGAAGGAGAAGCCAGGATGTCTTGGCCTCAATCCTCCCCAGATGTCTTTCCAGCTGTGTGATAACAGGCCCCTGGGGTAGATTTTATGTCTCAGTCTTGGGCGGAACCTACGAAGACCATCAGGGGGGTTGTTGGCCACTGGAATGCAGAAATCCCACGGTAAAGCCACGGATCAGGCCTGAGTGTCCATCCCTGCCCAGAAATGAGGATGCTGCCAGTTTTCACCCTGATCTAGATGGGAGCCAGGCCTGGGTTCAGGGCTGGGAATGGGTAATAAACAAACCGAAAGTGCTGTCCTTTGACAATCTTCCCCACATCACGGTCTGCACGCTTCTTTCATAGTTTCTGCTATTTTCTTTTCATCACAGTTTAAATAATCACTGGGCTGACATATAACCTTAAAAACCTCAGGCAGAACAAACTTCCTGTCTCCTGATGGGCCCATCAGAACGCGCTCCCCATCCCCTTGGGTAAACTGGCTGATCTATCGGACAGAGGAGGCACAGAACTGCGAGCATCCTTGTTCTGCCACGTGGACGGACTGGGGAAGGAGTCAGCCTGCGGTCCAAAAGGAGATGAATCAGATGCGTAGGGAAGAACCAAGGAGCAAAGTGAGAATGCTGGGCTGGCAATATAGCTCAGTTGGTAGAATGCTTGTCTTGCAAGCACAGGGCCCTGGGTTCAATCCCCAGCACCAAAAAAAATAAATAAATGAAGAATGCTGAGGAGGCGAAGATGCTGGATAAAATTGACTCCTTTTCCCCTAGAAACCTGTCTGATTCCTGAACCCCAGCCCTGCAGGATAGCTCTGTGTCCTACAATAAAATCTCTCTCTCTCTCTCTCTCTCTCTCTCTCTCTTTAGTCAAATCTGGCCCCAGTGGGATTCAAAATGCATATCTAAGAGTCTGAGCAAGATATCAGAGCTGAACTGAAATAGGGTCAATAACTGGAGCCAAACTCTGAATGAAATCCATTGGGACTACTGGTCACCCCTGATGGGATGGGAAGAGCCACAGTGGTTAGGAGGAGGAAGGACAAGATGACTGCAGGCCTGTGGGGAAGATGAGCAGTGAACTACTTATTGATCACTAGTCTGTGCCAGGTGCTCTATTCCTACTCTTCTATGGGATCCTTACAATCACCTGCAAGTGCAGGGTGGGCCCCACTCTATAGATGAGGCATAAGGTCAAAGAGTGCCACAGACAGTCGACCAGTGGGCATTAGAGTTTGTAAAGACCTTCATATGCATGACTCCAGTGCTTCCTATCACCCAGATAATCAGGGACCCAGGCGCACATGGGGCTCCAGGCCAAGGTCAGACTCCAAAGTCTTGGTGCACAACCATCCCCTGGAGCAGACATGCTGGCCATTCTGGAACCATCAGAAAGGGTCTGCAGGGTGGAAATGTGCATGCAAATGGTGTGAAAATATATCAGCCTCAGACCCCACAAAATGTCCCCAGCCAGGCAGCAGGTTACCCAAGTGGGTCCTAGGGATGTGCTAGGCTCCCAGTTTCCAGAGCCACAAAATTCTGACAGGAGACCTCAGTGTGGGACCCCCCTGTTTGTAATAAGGGGTCTGGGCAGCTGCCTAGGAGGGTTTGCCATGACTGTGGGACCCTACAAGGGCGCTTCCTCCCTCCACAAGTGGGAAGTATGGCCCATTGGTTAAAGAAGCAGGTACTCAAGGCAGACTGCCTGGGCGTCATACCCCGCCTCATACCCAGGCCCCTACACTTTCTGGCTGTGTGACCTTGGGGAAGTTACTTAATCTCTCAGTTCCCTCACTGGTAAAATGGGTGCGGGGTGGGGATAGTATCTAATTCTGTTGTTCAGGCAATTAAATGAATTACTGTATATAAAGGGCTTAGAACAATGCCTGGTGCATAACACAAAAAGTGATAAATATCCTAAGTCTCAGATCTTCCATGAAGCCAAGGTCCCCCCTAGATGCAGCTTCATGGAAAATATAATCTAGAAATCGGGGGCTGCTGGCAGAGGGGGAGGGGGAGGGAAAGTGAAAGTTGTACCCCAAAATGCAGAAGGGTTGACATCTGCAACACCAGCCCATTCGATGTCATATCCAGTCCTTCCAGATCTGGACACTGGGGAGTCTAATCCCTATTTTACCAATAAGGAGGCTGAGGCTCAGGCAGTTAAGTGGCTTATTCAAGATCCACAGTTAGTGAGTGACAGATTCAGGATTCACAGTCAGAGGGGCGAGAGGAACAGTTTATCCTAGGCTGACGTTGTGGGCCCCCACTCTTCGTGACTCATTCAGGCCACCTAGGTCTTTTTTTTTTTGCATCCACCTGGGAAGCCTCTGAGAGCCTTTCTGCAGCTCCAGGTCTCGGCTCTGTCCAGCACTAGCCAGGACTGTGCCAGAACTCCCCACCTGTGCTTCCCACAATGGACAGGAACAGCCTTGGAGAGCAGGGTCCCTGGCCAAGAGTCAGCACCGAGGAATGTTTGCAGAGGGCAGGAGAGAACCAAGTCGTTTAGACTTGGGCTCTCAGGACCAAGGCAAGCCTGGCTGAGCCTAAGTTCTAGAAGATGGAGAGGGCAAGGGCAGCAGAGTTGCTGCTTGTCATGCAAGCCTAGTGGCTAAATCAGGAGCCTGAGTCAAGCCTTGCTCAAATCTCAGCACAGAGCCGTGGGCATCCTTGTTCTGCCACGTAGACCAGGGGCAGAAGTCAGTTCGTGGTGACAGGAACTTGCCACATGCTTTTGGGTAAGCTGCCTGGCATTCTTTAGGTTCTACTAAGTTTTCTCATATCTAAGGCTTGTGTAATAGTGGGGTTACCAGCCAAAAGAAATGCACCAGTGAGGCCACCCAGTAACTACTATGAAACACTCCTCTGCAGGAGTAAGTGTGTGCTTCTTTAAGCTCTCTTGTGTGCCCCTTGCCACTTAGGTCCCTGGGGCCTTCCTCTGGAACCACCACAGTCCACCAATCACAGACTTTTTTTTTTTTGGGGGGGGGTACCAGGGTTGAACCCAGCAGTGCTTAACCACTGAGCCACATCCCCAGCCCTTTTTTGTATTTTATTTAGAGACAGGGTCTCGATGAATTGCTTAGGGCCTCGCTAAGTTGCTGAGGCTGACTTTGAACTCACAGTCCTCAGCCTCCAATCACAGATACAATACCTGACATAATAGGATCCCCCTGCCCAGGGTGGACTCCAGGGTTACAGCCTCCCAGGGTTGTTAAATCCTTTGAATAATATCTCATTCTGAGGATGAGATGGGATTATACAAACCAAACACCCAACACAGATGGCAAACAGTAAGTGCTCAATAAATGTTAGTCACTATTGTTACTGATCTCAGGATTGAGTGTTTTCTTTCAGGAAGCCCAAACTCCACAGCCAGGCCCTTGGCTCTGAAACCAGGAAAGGGCTGAGGGACCTCAGAAAGGCCTGGGGTGCCCACCAGGTCTCCCTCCTTGGAGGTGTGGTCCTAATGCTCCTGGGAGTCCAGTGGATCCCCTGTGTTAGTAGCAGAAGCAGCACCAGCCTCCCACGCTGCCTGTTGAGCAGCAACCAAAAGCTCCTGGCTGGGTATCAGGCAGCACAGGAACTGGGCCCTGTCCTGCAGCGGAGGAAAGTCACCCCTCATTGGTGCTGCCATCACTGTGGCAGAAGGAGCAGCAGTGGCCCTGGCTGCAGGCCTGCCTGCCCTGGACAGGCGTGGCTGTGTCCCTGTTGTCCACTCCCTCTCCCCAGTGCTGCAGCCAGGAGCAGGAGGACAGAGACCGTGTCATGAATGCTGCAGCCACCCTGGACGCTACACCATCATCAAGGTCCTGTGAAAACATGAAGACGGTGAGGCAGTTGGGCACGGTGGCCACACCTGCAATCCCTGCTACTCAGGGGGCTGAGGCAGGATCATGAGTTTGACACCAGCATGAGCAACTTAGCAAGACCCATCTCAAAATAAAAATTTTAAAGTGCTGAGGATGTAGCTCAGTGGTAGAGCATTCCTGGGTTCAATCTCCCTGTACCAAAAAAATAAAATAAAATAAAGAGAGTAAAGCAGGGCCTAAACCCTATGGCAAACACTGAACACTAAGACGCCTGCTGGGGACACCTAGACTCCATAGTAAAATCAGATCCTCTATGGCAAACACCCTGGTTCCTATACCAACAGAAATCATGGCAAACCCTGGGCATGGCAGCTGGAAGAGCCTGGTAGCATCCCAAAGGAACAGAGGCAGAGGAAGGCTTGAGCTTAGAGTAAGAGCGCCCTCCTGCCCAGGGTGGCCTGCTTCCTCTGCTCCCTGAAACACCATCTGCTCTGAGGGCTCCAGCCAGCCACGTCCCTGCCAGCCTTCCTACCTCTGTTCAAACAAAGTGAGATGACAGAAGTACCTTCTCCCCCAGCGCCAAGACCCTGATTCATTTAAATGGTTCCCCAACTTCCTGTTCTTTCAGGAAGACTTCCTGGATCAAACAAGTGACTAAGGAGCTGACATGTGGCTCCCACCCTACTTGAGTCTGCTTCAAAACTGCAAGCAATTGACCAGCTCCACCGTCTAGTCCAGACAGGCTTCAGGTCTGGGTTCTGTTACGTCTGGTTCATGTGCAGTGGGCAGCAGATCTGCCTTCCACAGGGCACCTGCAGAGCTAAGGCAGTGGAGGACCAACCCCTGGTCAGGGTAGAGCGCTGCCCCTTGGGCAGTGGAGTCGCACCAGAGCTGCTACTGACGAGGCGACAACCTTGGTGCACAGAGGCGTCCTCTCCCTAGGGTCCTCCCGTGGGCAACTGCAGGGGCTGTCTTGCCTGAGTGAAGAGGTGTGGAACCACAGGGCTGGCTTAGCTCTTCACTCAGCCACGGCTCCAGGCAGGGAGGAGACACAGGACTGTGTGGGGGATCCTTTGGGGACAAACCGTTATTTGCGTTCCTCCGTTCAACTGTCTGCCCGGAGCCTGTAGTCAAGGCCCAGCACGCTCACTGCCACCAGCCGCGACACTTCTGCAGCTGCCTCTGCAGTCTTGTCTCTTCTGCTCCCTTCCAGCCTCACTGCCCAACCATCAAGCCCTTTTCTTTTCCAGGCCCTCTGTCTCTACTACCACAGTCTTGTCCTCCTTTCAAAACTATGTCAATCCTGGGGGAAATAGGATTGAAATCAAATTCCTTGCAAGTATGATTTTGTCTAAATGTACCCAACTACTATGCATAATGGTAATGCTCTCATAAAATTTTTTTTTAAAGCATGATAACCCTGCACAGCATGTCCCTGCCCACCCCCACCCTCTGTATGTGTCTCACACACCTGAGCCGGACTCTAGCTCCAGGGGCCTCGCTCTCCTCCGTTGCTTTCTCTCGCTTTGTCACACAGGCCACATTCTACCGTGTCTGAGAATGAGCACGTCTTTTCTCCTCATCTTGCCTGTCAGACTAGCATGCCAGCCCCAAACCTCCATCTCAGGAGCACGGTGGTTTGCCCCTACCCACTGCTTGACAAGCTGCTCCTGAATTAAATGGAATCAAACACATTTGGGGGGATCTTGAGGTTCCTGGAAGGACTACATCCTCTGGATTACATTCAAAGCCTGGCTCTGCGGCTCAATTGCTTTGGGCAGATTAAATTTCATTGCCTCAGTTTCTTCATTTGTAATTAGGATCATGAGATAATTGTGAGCATTAAGTGATTTAGGATATATAAGGAATAAGACCAATGCCTCGCCAGGGCACACATCTGTAATCCCAGTAACTCAGGAGGCCAAGGCAGGAGGATTGCAAGTGTGAGGCCAGCCTCAGCAAAAGCGAGGTGCTAAGCAACTCAGTGAGACCCCATCTCTAAATAAAACACAAAATAGGACTGGGGATGTGGCTCAGTGGGGAAGTGCCCCTGAGTTCAATCTCCAGTACTCCCCTAAATAAATAAATAAATAAATAAAGGGCTGGGGATGTGGCTCAGTGGTAAGTATCCTTGGGTTCAGTCCCTAGTACCAAAAGAAAAAACAAACAAAACAAAACAATGCCTCTGGTATGCCAAATGACTGGTAAAAAGTATTATTAGATTATCGTAGAGATTTTTTGGCAGGGTAGCAGCATAGAAGAGTGGGGTACCAGGGTGCCTGCAGGCAGCTGCTCGGTTGTGGGGGTATTAGAATCTCATGGCCCATGGCACCTTAGGGACTCCACAGAGAGAAAGCAGGGCCTCCTGGCTGGTTGCCAGCATCCCCAAAAGGGAAGGGCTTGTTTAGGGTCACCAAGGGCAAAGAGAGTCTATGTCTTTAGAGTCCAAGGAGTAACCAGCACTTACAGCACTTTTCTGGGAAGGGAGCCAGTAGTCTGAACCCCTGCAGCCTCCGCCTGAGGGTCTGTTTGGGGGAAGTTGTTTCATCACTGCTGTATTTCATACTCTTCTAAACCTGTCCATTTCTTGTACACACACACACACACACACACACACACACACGCACACACACACAAATGCACCTTCAGTATGTACATACGTGCTGGAAGCCAGTGAGTGTGCAAGGGTCTACCTGCACTGATCCAAGTGAACACACCATCCATTGCACACCCTGCATTGACACCCTGACACCCAACCTCGCCCACCCTGCAGGGGTTTATGCTGCCTGCCAACCTAGTCACCCAGGTCCTTCCACCACACCTGCCTGAGTCTGGCTCTGTCAGCACTTCCCATCCTACCACTCAGCCCAAGCTCACAGTTCACAACCCTGGCTCTCGGTGGGAACACCTGGAGCTTATGACACCCAGTCTCCTAGGCCAGATTACACCCAACAGCCATACCCCAGATGGATAGTCCTCGGACAACTCCAGGGCTCCACAGGGACCAGAAGTGGGAGTATTCACAGCACATCAGGACTTGGACCTGCCCTTGTTCTTGGTCTCCACAACCCCAAGTCACAGGAGTGAGCACCCTGAGAAACCCAGGGGAAGAGCTGCCACCCAGAAATTAGAAGAGTCTGGAGGAAACACCCACTCCAGTGGCCCTGAAATGTATCATCAAGATGTCTAAAATAGATGCCGGATGGCTCAGGGCAAGGGCTTGCCCCGGCCCCGCCCTGGCTGCCTTGCTGAGGTTTGGCTGGAGCGGAGTTGGAGAAGAACCTATGTAGAGCACAGGATGTACAGCGGCGTTGACAGCAAGCGCCAGAACTGGAACCAAAGCCCTTGGGGGTGAACCTGAGACCTGCAGATGGGCTGTGCTCCACCTCTCCTCCCCAGCTCAGCACTGGACAAGGCTCCCACCCTTGCAATTTGCACCTGCGCGTGCAGAGTCATAACATCTGGGCCCAAAAGTTGCATATAAAAGATGACAAGCTGCCAGTCCACCCTGCTTATCCCGGCTGTGCCCACAGTGGACAGCCATACCAGACACACCCTCAGTTGGCACAACTCTACTCCTGCCTCAGCCTCTGGTGGGGAGATATAAACAGTTCCTGGGCATCTTCTCAGTCTGTGCCCTCATCTCTGCTGCCCAGAAGGAAGCAGAAACTTCACTGAAGTTCATTAAAGGAGGTGGAACGGATCCCAGGAGGTTCTGCTCTCCTGCTTCCAAGGCCCCAGAAGGGGCAGTGTTGGGGAAGGTGTAGGAGGGGATGTCTGCTTCAGGGCTGACCCAGCACTCAAGGGTCTCCTGTCAGAGGGAGCCTGCCCACGCAGGGTAGTGAGCTAGGCTGGCCCCTGGCCCTTCCTGTGCATGAGAGGGAAGGCTGCAGGCTCCCAGGACATCAAAAACATCTGGGTAATCCAAACAAGGTGTGGAGGGAGGTCAGCCAGTGCAAATGAGAAACATGTGGCGTCCATTTCCCCTCTGCTGGTTGCCTAGCACAGGGTTTGCAGGCAGAGGAGAGCACAGCTTCCGGGTTGGGCCAGGAGAGAATGCAGCCAGGTGGTGCAGGCCCCCAGCAAGGAGCCACCCTGAGACACAGACTCTATGAAGAGGTGGGAGTGTGATCCACCTGGGGGGCTGGATTTCACTGGGCCTGAGAACCAGGTGAACAGGTCAGGCTCCTCCCCCATCAGGTCTTACTTAAAAAAAGGACAAATGGAAAGAGACAGGAATAGGGAAGAAAAATGGGCTAGAGCTTGCATAGGTATCTGACCTCAAATATAAAAAATCTAAAAGGCAGGCTGAATTAATCTACAAGGATCCAGAGAGCAAATCTGGACCGCCACGGTGGAAATTCTCAGGAAACAGAATCTTGGTTCAACAGAAAAAAAGATCTTTCTAATAATG
Organism: Sciurus carolinensis; assembly: GCF_902686445.1. Lineage (NCBI taxonomy): Eukaryota > Metazoa > Chordata > Mammalia > Rodentia > Sciuridae > Sciurus > Sciurus carolinensis. Next base: position 85,841,477 of record NC_062224.1, read on the forward strand.
AATGCTTTCTAGGAAAATAAGGTAGTGAGTCCTCTGTCACCAGGAGTGTGTAAACAGAACACCCACCTGCCTATGATGGGATTAGTTTCAGCTTTAAGTGGGTGGCTCAACCAGACAATTTCCATTCTGTGGTTCTATGGCATCCCAGGGAAGGCTGAGGGAGGTGGAGTGCTCTGCAGAGAGGAGGGGACTTGTCTCTCACGGCTTGTCCAGGGAGACACTGCAGAGTGCTGCAGCGTGGCTGAGCAGCAGGGTGCTGGGCTGCAGTTACAGTCCCTAGGGGCTCTCCTTTGAGGCTGTTGAAACAACCTGCACCTCGAGCCCTTGGGTCAGAGGCTGTCAGGTGTGGGTGAGTGTGTGGAGGGACAGCAGCAGGGGAGGGCAAGACTGGAGGTTAGCAAGCAGAGAGGAAGCTTAGGTAGGGGACAGAGAGCGAACAAGTAGGAGGTGAGTGGTGGTAGACCCAGAAGCAGATCCGGCAGAGAGTTGAGGAGGACTGGAACAAGAGGGAAGTGTCAGGAAACACCCCAGGATTCCAGGTGACTTGGCTCTGTTATGCAGTCAGTCTAGGTCTAGAGGGGGCCTGCGGCCTTGGGGCAGAGCCACCAGTAAAGGGCATCTCCCTGGATTGGTTAATGCTTTGGGGAACCACAGCAGCTTTGGGCACTTCTGTCCAGTCTGGACCTTCTCCCCACGGTGGAGGGTCTGCCCCTACCACCTACTCATCCTCCCATTTGTCACTCTCAGAAGCACAGCCCAGGCTGCCTTGTGATAGCAGCTTTGGCTGAAGCAGTCTGAAGAAGCCAAAGCCCAGAGCAGAGTAGCAGGACCTCTTGTCCATTCTTGGATGGAGACCCAAGTCTGGCCTTGGAAGAAAACATCCTGACATAGTAGGAAAAGAAATTTCTCAGCACCAAACTTGAGGAAGGAGGGAGGCCTCACAGCTCCAAGGTTCTGCACCAATTCCTGATTCACCTGGCCCACACTCACCTGCAGGTGACACCTCAAGCCTTCTCTAGCACTGCTACTGCTGCCCAGGGGAAGGGCAGAGGTGAGTTTGGTCACACTCTCCTGCCAGGCCTCAGGGAAGCCTGGAAGTATCTGGAATGGCTCTGGGTGGAGCCCCTAACACAGGTGCTGGTTGAGTTTGCACACATACCTGTCTGCCATTCTTTGGGGAATTAACGACATCTCTCCTACCCACCCAGCCCCCTAAAGCACTGAATATAAAGGACATTTCATCCTCCTACTACTCAAAGCATCCCAGAGCACATCTTCTGGAGGAACTCTCTCCCTCCACCCCGCCCCCAAATCCACAGCAACCAAGTGGCTTAGAAATGGGTAGCTTCCTGCCTTTCTTCCTCAATTCTATTTGATCTGTGCTTCTGAGGGCCTAAATGTTGTCATGGTAACCCTGGGGTAGGCGCCAGACATCTTCTGTGGGGAAGTATCACTAGGAACTCCAAGTTCCCAGGCTCTTTCACACCCTGACCTTGAGCAGTCTTACCTGCTCCACCTTGTCCCTTTTTCCAGGAGGACCAAGGGGGAAAAAGCTCAATGTTTTGGGGAGTCCACAGACCAACTTCACTTGAGCTCTGTGGGGCCATGGCCAATGAGGAGGAAGAGTGTGGTTTGGGATGTTTCCGCAGTATTTGAGGGCTCTGCATTAATCTAAGCTCTCTTGAAGTCACTTAGGACATTTTCAAGGTTTAATAGCCACGCCCATCCCTAAAGGGTACAAAAGAGTCATGGGAGGCTCTCTTTCACTCACAAATGGGGAAACTGAGTTTCAGAAGAGGAGCTTAAGACTTCTGGATAGGCAAACATGGAATACAGCTTCCTGCCCTGCCCTAGGTGCAGGCCTGGCGGCCTTCTGGGAGCCAAATTACCTGATGTGTACAATCGGCCAGGTTCCAAAGACATCTTATTCCTGGAATTGGTCCCTTTCTCTCTGGGACCTACTCCTCAGTCTTCTAAGTTTCTGCAGTTCCCCAGGGAGACCCTGGTTACTTGGCAGCTTACGAGGCTGGAGAAGGGACAGGGAGCCTGCCTAGGCCATCTGGGCCCCAGCTGATTTCTGGAAAGAGCATGATCAGGTTTCATTCCTTCCCCTTTATTCCAGAAAGGCTCTTTTTTGGGGCTGCTTCACCTCCCCACACTCTCTGTCTCAGAAATTAGATCTAGGCAACTTCTTGAGTCTGAGGTAGTTTCAGGGAATAAGCATAACCTGACACTGAGCTTCATGGGTACAGACAAATACCCTGTATCTTCATCCACCATCAGGATGGCCATTCTCCTCAGAGGCCACCCTGCTCTCCACCAAGGGCCTGTCCCCACACTGGGAACACCCTCACAGCCCTGGGAGGCTGATTGGCTGTACTGTTCCCTTTACCCCCACCTGGTCAGTCCATTCTCCATCTCTACCTTCACACCGAAGAGCTTGGCTTAGAGTTATCAGAGGCATTCAAATCTGACGTCAAGCACTGCCTTCCAGGGCCTGGACCCACACCACCCCCCTCAGTAATCTCAGCTGGTGACAGTCGAGCAAGCTCCTCAGACTTTATCCCTGCACCTCCACCTGTGAGGGAAGCCTCTCAACCCTCCATAAGGTCATCAGGCCAGCTTTGCTGACCCATGCACTGCAGACATAAGGGACGACAGTTCAGCTCTCCTTGACACCCTCAACCAGCTCTGGGATTATCTGTTAGGGTTTCCATGGTTACCCCTTTGAGAAGCAACTGACAGCCCAGATCCTGAGGTAGTACGGGGACTGCCAGGTCTAGGAAGGGCCAAATTAGCTAAGCCAACCAATCAGGGGAAGCCCTGACCTTGAAAGTGGGTCTGTGCCCTCTGCTACTCCATGCCCCTATCCTCCTTTCCTCTGCCCAAGTCACAGTGAAGGTCCCTTCCTCTCCCAGACTCCTCTTAGTCCTTCAGGCAGTGTTCATTCCCAGCCGGCCTGGTGCCTCCTCCTCAAGCTGCAGTCACAATTGGATTATCACCTCCTTCGAAAGGCCTGGAGCAGGCCTGCCCTTCCCAGTATCTCTCCAACACACAATCCAGGACTTCTCCACAGTCCTCCTCAGTGCCTGGAATTATTTTATTCATTTGTCTTCTTAGTAACTGTCTTGCCCCATTGGACTGCAAGCTCCTTCAGGGCAGGGCCTCTGGCAGACTCAGCTGGCAGTGAGCACAGGGTGGCAAGTTCCCTTTCCAGGGAGAGGCTGTCTTGTCACTGGTGCACCCCCACCTCCACCTCTACTCTCCCCTACTGAGGCCAGAGCTTTCAGGGGGCTCCCCAGGGACAAGACTGCTCTTCCCTTTTTGCCCTTGTCCAGTTTCCTGGTTGCCTCTGCAAAACCCATCTGCAGTCTCTTTCCTGAGGGTGGATTCTCATAGAGACCAAATCCTTGTCCCTGGTCAAGGGACCCTCATCTGGACCCCACAGGAGTCGGGGGACCGGAGTGGGGCAGGAAACCTGCAGCAGGAGGAACAGATCTCTCTCAGCTTCGCATTCTCCTGGGGAGCCAGGCGAGTTCTTCCTTCCATCCATTCATCCATCCATCCATCCACCCATCCACCCATCCACCCATCCACCCGTCCCCACCGGTTCGCCCATCACTTGACCCCGCCCCTTCACACGCGCCACGACACGCCCCTTCCCAGCCCCCAGCGGGGCCGCCGGCCTGCAGGGTACTGGGAAGCTGGGTCCCAAGGCGCCAGCGCCTGAGGACCCACATTCCAGCTACCGCAACAAGTCCGCTCAACCAAGGCGATTCGCCTGGGCTCCAGGCCTTGCCGCTGTCCTCCGGTGGCCCCAGCACCGCCCATGCGGGCTCCCAAGGCACCGCAGCCTTGTGTCCTGCACATCCTGGATCTGTCCCACTGTAAAGGCACCGGCCCTAGGGAAAGCAGCGCAGTTCCAAGGCCCACTCCGGGTTTTTTTGCATGAACTCTTCGGGCTCGGAGAACAATGGAGCAGCTCTCTGCGCTTCCTCCACCCAAGCAAGCTTTGTTCTTCCGTTCCCGCCCGCTCGGCTTCCATTAGCCAAAGGGCAAAGGCTGCCCCGTCAAACAGAGGTCTGGGTGCAAAAGCCCAGACCTTCCCCTAAACGACCAGGGGTGGGAGTGGGGGTAGGGTCTGGAGCTAGAACCGGGACTGAGGTATAGGAGGCGCATCCAGATGCGCGCAGCTGGCTGTCCGCCCGCCCCTTGGCCCCAGACGCTTCTCCTTGCCAGAACCCCCCACACCCGGGAAATCCGACTCACACTCCCACCCGGGATCCAGAGGAAGTGGAGCCTCAGTTCTGCTGTAGGGCCAAGTAGCCCTCACATCTGCTCTCCTCACATCTGTCCTCTGGATCTAGGCTCTCCCTGAACGCTTCCCTGCCAGTGCTGGATGCTATCTTGTAGAGTGCAGACCACTCCACAGCTGTGGTCTCCACCAGCCCCAGATTTTGCCACATTAGAATTCTGGACTTTAAAATTCGAGGAAACCAATGGAAACCAATGGTCTCTATGTCTGAGAACCTAAGTCCTTCACCCCATTGTCCAGGTCCACCTCACGCAGGCCAGAGTAGAGCCTGGACTCCAGCCAGGTAACATCTTTAAGACATACTTTGGCCATGCGCATCTAGAGGTGGGTCAGCTCTGCACATCTGGGCTCAATGCCCCTTCTAATGTGACCAGTGATCAGGAGAGCCCTACTGCGCTGGGGCAGGGGAGGAAGCTTCGTCCACCCCCACCACCTAGCACCTTCTCCTGCAGCTGGCCAGGAGAAAGCCAGGGGCGGGGTGGGGCGGGGCGGCACGACTTACCCAGCATCTGGCTGAAGAGCAGCTGCTCCAGGTCGCCCAGCACAGTTACCACGAGCTCGGGGTCCACCTTGAGGAAAGCGCGCTCCTCCTGGCCCTTGGCGGAGGGCACAGGCCCGGAGCCCTTTTGCGCCTTGGCCTTGCTGGAGAGCAGCTCATCATCCGATTTGCCGTCGTCGCTCACCGCCGCCTCTGGCGCCTTGCTGAGCGGCTTGACCTCCGCATAAGGTCCGCGCGGGATCCGGCTGGGTTTTCCCAGGCTGGGCGCTAGAGGAGCTAGGGGGGTCTTGGCGCCGCCCGCCTGGCCGCCCTTGGCCTGGAAGAGTGAATGCTCAGACTTGGACAGCGTCTTGGACATCAGCGGAGCCTCGCGGCCCTTGGACCCCATCTTGCCCAAACCCTTGGGTGCCTTGGCCATATCGTCGCTCCACTCGGGCTCATAGAGCTGCAGCTTCTTCTCCGAGTCCGTAAGGAACGAGAGGTTGGTGAGCGACTTCTGTTTGCGCAGGTTGGAGGCCGGTGGACCGCCGGGAACACGGCTGTCTACGCTCCCGGACTTGAAGACCTTCAGCTCAGCTGCGCTGGCCTTGGCCATGCCGCCACCGGCGCCCGGCGCCTTGGCGCGCTTGGGCAGCATGCCTCTGCCGTCCGCCGCTGCCGCCTTCCTGCCGGCTCCTCGCGGCTCGTCCGCGCCCTCGTCGCCGCCGCCGCTCAGCTCCACCTCGGGCTGCACGCTCTTGACGCTGCTGCCCAGCATTCTGCCCGCGAGGAGCGCATGGACGATCCGCGCGTCTGCAGGCACGGGGCGGGGGGAGGGGGCGAGGGCGCCGGGAGGAGGCGGCGGCAGAGGAGGAGGGGGAGGGAAAGGACGGAAGAAACCGAGGAAGAAGGGGAGAGGAAGGGGGAGGGAGCAAGCGAGGAGGGGGCCGGCGAGCGGAGGGGGCCGGGGAAAGAAACGCAGGGAAGGAAGACCGGGAAAAGGAAAGAGCAGGGAAACCGGGAAGCGATGGGGCGGGGTCGGAGGAAAAGGGGCGGGGCGGGGAAAATACAAATTAAAATTTTTAAATCAGTCAAAGAAAAGATGGAAACCCCGCGGCTCCATCGAAGCCTGGAGCGGGATCGCGACCCCCCTGGCCCGCCTGCTTCTCAGTCCCGCGGGCAGTGCAACTGCCCGGCAGCGCTCTCGCCGCACTCCGCCCGCCCGCCTTGCTCCAGTAGAGGCTGCAGGCTGCAGCTCCGAGCCCAGGAAGGAGGGGAGGCGAAGGCGGGGAGCAAACAGGAGGAGGGGAGGAGTGTGCGCGAAGGGAGGGAGGTGGGGGAGAGTGTGTGTCTATTTCTGGCTCGGGAGGGGGAGGTATCTGCAAGCGGCGCTCCGGGGGCGGATGAGTGGGGGGTAGGGGGCACATAAAGGATCCCACCAGGATTTCTCCTCGCTTTCCGCGCAGTGGCAGAGCAGGTTCTTGGAGGGCACGGGTGGTCCCCTGCAGTATCCGCAAGAAAGGATCGATTGAGGAAATGTGGGGGTACAGGTAAAAGGGACCAAAAAGGGCAGTTCAGGATAAAGGGCAGAGAGTGGGGCCTGGAAAAGACGTTGGGAAAGTCCCTGCCCCCTACCCGAACCATCCTCGATTTTTCCCCCAGGAAATGCCTTCCCATCCTACCTTACTTTAGCCTTTGAGGCACAAGGTTGTGCTCCTGGACCCAGAAGGTAGGGGACAGGAGATAGGACAAGGAGGCTTGGAGAAGACAGGGTCCCTGGCTTGGGGGGGAGGGAGCTGAGGTCTTTGGAGGAAGGGACTGACCCTTGGGATGAGGAGACTGGGTTCCTATTCTGATTGACTGCATGACCTTGTCAAAGTCATTGAACCCCTCTGGTTGTCTGTCCCTCTTACAGTGGTTATAATACCAGCTTCCTTGGTGAAATGGCATTGGAACTTAAAAGTCCTGTGTCAAGCCTAGGGAATCAGGAAGAGGCTGAGCACTAGTCCCTCACCTGCCACAGCTGAAGCAGTGCTGCAGAACCATTAAAAAAAAAAAAAAAATACATTTAGCCAGCTCTTCTCTCTGCACCTACCTGGGCCCAGAGAAGCCGGATAGGCTAAAGGGGGAGCAAGAACCAAACGGAGCAGGCAGCATTTCACCTAGGACCATCCCTCCATAGAGGGCGACACTACTAGTCTTCCCAGGTCCTCCCAAGTCAAGGCCAGGTTGACAGAGCAAAAGGCTCTCAGGAGAGGTGAGGGACAGGAGAAAGTGGAGGGGAATTCTGAATGCAAAGCTTGCTTCAGAAGGGCAGGCTCCAGCTGGAGCTATGCTATGCACTGGGGATTGTGAAGTCCTAAGAAGTCTGCCAGAATGTGGTAACTATCAGATTACTGTCCACCCCACCCCACCCCAACCACTATCTTCTAGCTTCTCCCTTCCTTCCCCCTATTTTTGAAGATCCCTGTGTCCGAGTCTACTGGTTCACCCACTCTCCTAGTTTGAAGCATCAAGGTCTACCTAACTGTGAGAGGTACTTGAGCATGCATCTGTCTCCCCACAGCACAGGAGCTCTCTCTCCAGCACTTTCGCAGAGCAGGTACTACAGCAGTATTGGCTAAGTGGATTGCAAGGCCTCCATGCTAGAGATTGGATTAGTATCCTGCATGACCCTTTGGTCCTGGTGGTAGCCCAAGACTCCCTGGCTTCCATGATCCCAGGTTTAGACTGACATACCATAAAGTTTTCAAGTACAGGGATCTTGGCAGAGAGGATGTGCCTATCCAGTACTAAGAATATAGAATTCTCAAGCAGAGAGGTGTTTGGTAAGAAGCATGGACCCTCCTCCACTGTTCTTGGAGATACGGAAAAAAAATGGAGATTCTGCCCTCAAGGAACTCAATGTCTGGCAGGGAATACAAGCGAGACAATACAAGACTTAGGGAAATGATAGTCTGGTCCCTGTGAAAAAGCAATGTCACACATTCATCATGGCTAGGCAGGAATGATAAGAGGCACCATCTCAAAACAGTGGAGGAAAGGAGTTGTGTGAAATTTTTTATCAGATAGTCCTGAGGCAGGGGCACAAGGCAGACTGTCCTCAGAGGCCGGACTCCAAAACTCAGGAAACTCAGGGTGGAGCAAGGGCTTATGAGTCCTGATAGGAAATGACCAGCAATAAGGAGCTGGTTAAAGGGATGTAAGTGGTATCACGCCAGAACTTGGCCAGGCACAGAGCCAAGGGATGAGGCCAGTCATGGGACACAGGAGATACTCGTGCTTCTGCATAAACACGAGATCCCAATTCAAGCTGGAGATCAAGTCCCAACTTTGATGCCAAATCTTTGAGTAAATATGACCACTCCCTTCCTTCCCCATCCCACAGGCCACTTATAATAAAGTCACAAACCTATCACTTCCAAAGTCCTCATCCTTGTACAGTCATCCTCTAATTCAGATGCCTCTGATTCAATCACACCTTTCCTAAAAATAACAATGTGAGAGTCTGAGGATGCCTATTGTCTGATTTACTAGGTTACAGTAGCTCTTGATGGTTGTCTGTAGCTTTCTTCCTACACATAAATTCATCTCCTCCTTTGCAAAGAGAAATTAACTGGTAATCATCCTGGCTGAAAAACATCGTGTGCACTGTGACCCATTCCACCCAGTGTGCCCTGCCACAGCCCTCTCCCTGCTGAATTTGGCCCCTCATCTCTGGTATCCACGTCTGTGGATGAAAGTCTTTGGAGTTGCTGTGACACACTAGTCCACTTGTTGCTCTGTCCATCTGCATTTCCTTGACACTGGATGCCGGCTGCTCCTAGGACCTGGCCTGCCTGCCTTCCTTTCTGGTTATCTCCCTCCCTCGTTTGATATGTAGTTCAGCCTAGTGGCTCTTCCGTTTTCCTCTTTGTTCCTCTGTACCTCCTCTCATGGGATATCATATTCCCCAAATCCCAAGTCCTTTTTCTTCCCTCATAAACAACTCCTGAAATTCCCCTTATGGAGAGGAGAAGAACAGGTTGCCTAGAGAGAGTCATAGCCTCCTCCCCACCATCTAAACCTCATGCCCCCTCCCTCCCACGTGACACATCACCTGACAGTTTCTAAGATGGAAATCGCCATGAGCGCCAGTCCTTCCTCTGTCCACACAGTAGGCTTTCCTCCTCTCATTCTTTAAAGGATTTTGCCACGGCCAAGTAGTGTTCCCTTTAAATAGTCATCTTGGCATCCTGGAACTTTCTGACACTCCCTAGTGGGACCTCTCACTTGGTCTGGCTCTTTTTTGATTCCTTTCACATCCCCTGAGTTTCCCACCATCCTCTTCTGCAGTTGGAGAGCTCTGCTGCCGTGGCAACAGTCATTTCAGCATCAGTCGATAATGCCAATATGATAAAGCCGATATGCGCAGAGCATTTCCTCAAGTTATTCCTAAAAAGAGAGGGACCTGCCCCGTCACACTATCCCAAAGCCCCCCCAAGCACTCCCACTTGGCCATTTTCTCCTTTCCCACCCATCCTGTGACAATGGCAGGCTTCGAATGGTTCACTGGTGAGGGGCCATATGAACAGGGAAAGGCCTGACTGGGCAGGAAGTGGGCGCTGGTGGAGTCAGTAACCTGATTCAGTGGGGCTGGATCTACCCACTTTCTAAAGGGGAGGTGGGAAAATAGGAATCAGGAAAGTCTCCAATCTCTAGCTCCCCAAAGACAGGCTTATCACCCCACTTCTCTCTTTCCGAAGGCATTGGCAGTTTCTGGGCTGGAGATAGGATGAATGATTTGACCACATCTGTTGACCAATAACTTAATGCAATTTGAGGAATGAAGACGTAGGCTTATGGCCAAGGAAAGGCATGCTGTGTGATTTTACATTCTCACACCCCTGCAATTGGAAACGGATGTAACTCAGGGAGTCTATGGGGGGTCTGGGTTCATTGCCTGTTAGAAGGGGGTTAGGAGAGCTGGGGGAGGCAATGAAAGAGAAAATAGGGTGCAATGGAAGAGTAGGCTGCCCCCACCACTGTTAACCTTGCAAGGTGACCTTGGGAGGAGTGGGGATTTGAGGGAGGGAGGAGTGGACAAGGGAGTCCACACACTGCTCTTTCAGGGGCTAAGGGCAGAGCAGGGATGAGGGAGGGCGTCCTTGATTTCTGTGCCCGCAGTCCAGATATGGAGAGCAAGGGCTAGGGATCCAGAAACACGACTCAGCGAACCTAGCCTGCCCGCCCTGAGCCAGGTGTGGGGGTGTCTCCAGTCCTGCTCAGACCCCAGTGATATGGTGTCTTCATTGTGGCCATAGCAGATGCCAACATCTCTGCCTCTATAGAAAGCCCTCCAGCCATTACCTCCCATTTCCTTCTGCTCTTTTCTCCACCATGCCATTTTCCCACGTCACTCTACTTCTCAGCAGGGACGTCTAGAGCACCAAAAGTGTGTGCAAGGCCGGGCTAGAGGCTGCTGACGTAGCTGATGTTTGAACATCTCATCTGCATCCAGAAAACCAGTTTCCCCTGCTCATGCCTTGCTCAGGACCCACTAGAAGTGCCAGAGGATATGGCAAGTGACAAGACAGACCCCAATTCTTATCCTCACGGAACTTATATTCTCATGGGAATAAACAAAAAATAAACGAGACAGACGCTGGCTTCTGTTAGCTGAGTGCTAAAGAGAAAGAATAAAGCAAGAAGGGGAATGTGAAATGTCCAGGGGCGGGGGTTGACTTTTCCATACTGTGGCTAAAAAAGGTTCCATCGAGGGTGATATTTAAGTAAAGATCTGAGCCAGGTGCAGTGGTGCATGTGTGTAATCCAGTAGCTCAGGAGGCTGAGGCAGGAGGATCTCGAGTTCAAAGCTAGCCTCAGCAAAAACAAGGCGCTAAGCAACGCACTGAGCCCCTGTCTCTAAAAAAAATACAAAATAGGGCTGGGGATGTGGCTCAGTGATTGAGTGCCCCTGAGTTCAATCCCAGGTTCAAATAAAAAAAGATCTGGAGAAGGTGAGGGAGCCATCTACGTGGACATCTGGGAGAGAAGAGACTTCCAGATTGAACGGCCCAAGCAAAGGCCCTGAGGGGGAATATGCTTGGCATGTTTGAAGGACAGCAGGAAGATCTGCAGGACTAGAGAGAAAGGAAGGGAGGGGACAGTGGCAGGAGTAAGGTCAGGGATGTGACGTGAGGTCAGTGTGTGGAGGGCCTTTTAGGTCATTTCAAGGATTTGGCCTTTCACTTGGGAGTGAGCTGCTGGCAGGTTTGGAGCGGAGAGTGATATGACCTGGTTTCCTCCTTGAAAAGGTCACTTTGGCTTCTGTGTGGAGACAAATTGCTGGGCTCCTGGACAGAAGCAGTTGCAACAATCCAGCTGAGAGATGGTGGTGGTTTGGAACTGAGTGGTGACTGTAGTGATTGCGAGAAATGGTCAGACTCTGGATATATTTTGAAGCCATTAGAATTTGCTGATAGGCCAAATGTGGGTGTGTGGGAAAGAGAGCAATCAAGAACATCCCCAAGGATTTTGGCCTGGACAACTCTGATTGGAGTTCCTGTTCATTGAGATAGAGAAGGATTTAGGAGGACCCGGATTTGGAGAAAGGATTAGCATTCTCTCTTCTCCGCAGCCCTTCTTGAGGCCAAATGCATGTCCTTTAGGGATGCATTCCCCGACTCTTCACAGAGTCCACTGCAGCCACTTTTAATAATTTCCTAACATCCGCAGCTGTCATTTATCATTCACTGACGTGTTTCCCAAGAACCCATCTTTAGTTGAACTTGTTCTCAAGAGCCATCAAAGTCCTGTGCACATAGTGGGCTTTCAAAAATATTTTGTGAATGACGACTGATTAAATGAATGAATGCGTGACTCAGAACAGATGTGTGGGGGATTGTAAACAGCAATGACCTCTCAATACCCTGTGGCGAGAGACAGTGCAGCTGGCGTGTGGAATGGAAGCCAGGCTGCTGGGATGGTGTCCCAGCAGCATCTTTTCTCCTTTCTTGCAACCCTGGACTAAGGAAAGGCCACCCAACCCTCTCCTTGCCCCTTCAAGGCAAAGTCCAATTCTTCAGACGAATGACCTTGGGATATTCAGGGCTGAAACTCTCCTGCCCCCAAACTTCTGCTCTGCTCTGAGAAACAGGGGCATGAGTGGGAGAGGTGTCCTCACAGCCCAGTCTCCCTGGCTCATGTAGTCCAGGCTGAACTTGAATCGTACCTTCCCACTTGCAAGAAGAAAAGAGGACACTGGACACAGTGGTCCAATATGAATGCTCCATCTGCTCACACCTCCAGGAAGCTCTCCTAGATTGGTCTATTTGCTTCCTACCAGCCCGGCCACTACCTTTGCCTTGATAGGGCATCAGTAGCTGAGATGTGTCTGTGGGACTCTGCAGGTCCCTGGATCACCCTCTCTAGCCCTAAAGTTCTCCCCAAGTTCAGGGATTGGGGATTTTTATTCTGGATCAAAAGATCAGATGTGCGAGCTCTGACGATAGGTTCACTGTCTGCCTGTCAGGGAAAATGAGGCTCAGCAAACGGAAGGCTGGGAGTGGAGCCAGGGTCATGGGCTCTGTCTGCCCTCTGGCTCGACAGTCTCGGGGGAGCTTCCCGGAGGATATGCCGAGAAATGCTAAGCTACAATGCACATCGCTTGGAGCTCACGGCTGCCTGGACACATCTCCCTCTGATCAGCAGGGCAGGGATGGGCCTGCCCACAGTGTGAAAGGAAAGGGCAGAAATGAGGCCCAGAGAAGAAAAACTGGTCACCTCTGGTCACACAGGAGACAATACCAGAGCCTGAAGCCCAGCATGCCCAGCTAGGGGAACAGGACCTTCAACGCCCTTCAGAGACAGGGTGCTCCTGGCTGTGCTGCCCCCGAGGGAGCAGGGACTGTGAATGAGGCTTATTCAGAGGATCTGCTTCAGACCTAAGCGGGAACAGGAGCTGGAGCTCAAAGGACTGGCCACTCCTTCACCCATGGATCTCTGCTGGCCCCAGAGCTAAAAAATCCAAAGCTGGAAGATCCAGGGCGAAGGAGATGTGGTCTTGGATTGGGCTGCTGCTCCTGGCTCTGCTAAGTGTTCCTTAAGACCCAGGTTCTCAGAGGGCAGCTCCAGAGATGTAGGACCCGGCACTGGGCCTCTCTTGCTCTTCTGAAGGGAGGAATCCAAGGCCCCCCAGCATCGAAAACCTTCTCCTTTTACAGTCAGAACTCCATGATCTCCTGGAAGAAGGTGGCTCTCTGACTGACCTGGATTGCCTTCCAGAAAAGGACAGTCCTCCACCTTCTGATGTTGGCTTCCATCAAGTACAGGGGTAACCAACACTGGCACTAATGTCTTCACCACCCAGCTTCAGCCCCTTGGCAACAGTGCCCTCCATTGCTGTCCTACCTGCCCCTGGTCCAGGCCTAACCCCACCTACCCTACACCTTTGCTCTGCCCTGTCCTTCTCCTGAATACCTTCTGATATGCATTCAAGTCAAATACACCCTCCAAGGCTTGCCTCAGTGTCCCCTCCTCCAGGAAGCCCTCTCTGACTGCCCCATGCACACTGCCCTTTACCTTCCTATTCACTAATTATAGTCAGGGGGCATGTGGTCACATTCTACTTTGTTATATCCTAGGGAGATGTCCTCTTCTCTCAGCTAAATTGTAAGCCCTTTCAGGATAGTAAGGGCACACGGACACGTACTGAACTGAAGGCAGGATTCCTACAATCACCAATCTCCAACTACTGCCAGGAACTCTCTTAGACACACCGTGCGCATTATTTCATAAAGCCATATGAAGCAGGGACTATCATTATTTTCATTTTATAAAGAAATACACAGGAGGCTGCTGGGGGAATCAGAATTTGGACACAGGTCTGTTGGGGCCCCACACCTTCTCCTAATCTCATGCTATCTCCATGCAGCTGTTTCCAGGGACTTGCTTAATAATGGCATGTGATACCAAGAAGTGTGGAGCTCCCATAACTGGAGACTCTAGGGTCCTGGCAGAGATGGGGGACTACATCCTGGAGGGCGAGTGGAGACTGGAAAGGAGGGCCTGCCTCTCCTGTCTGTTCCACTAAGGAGCTCTTGTAGCCCAGAGCCTGCTGTGCCTGAAGAAGTCTGCATGGGTCTAGGACTGCAGTCATGGGAGGACTGGCCCACAGAACACCAGAGCAGTGACGAGGTGCAGAATTATCCTCTGGATGCAGCTTTATTCCATGGCACCATCAGTTGCTTTGTGACCTCTGACCTCTGACCTCAGCCTTGTGACCTCTGTCGTGGGGTCCTGGTCACTTAGAGTGGACAAGTCCAAGACTCCCTTGGGTCTTCTCCCAATCTTGGGAGCCCTGGGTTCTCTTCTTGACTTCCTATGTGGTCTTAGGAGAATGTCTACATTCTCTGCACACACCGGTAATCTTAGTGACTCAGGAGGCTGAGATAGGAGATCATAAATTTGAGGCCAACCTCCACAATTTAGAAAAACTCTGTCTCGAAAAATTGAAAGGGCTGGATATGTAGCTCAATGATAGAGTGCCCCTGGGTTCAATCCCCAATAACAATAAAAGAAAAAAAAATTAAGAAAGAAATCAGATGGGGGGGTGGTGAGGGAGGATATAGAATCTCTATTCCCTCCAGCAGGGAAAAGCAGGAGGAAAATACCTAATCTAGAGCACTCTCTCCCTGAAATTGTACTCATTTAAAATCACATCCTGCTGCCCCACTGCCCAATAAAAAGCCCAGGGTAAGAAGTCCAGATGTTTCCCACATGTGCTTGTCCTGTATGTTACCATGGCAACTGTCCCATATACACAGCTGGGGTGGCCATTGCACATTGGGCCCCAGATGAGCTCTGCACCACCCAGGTGCATCACCCTTAGACCAAGACCAGCCCAGATTAGTTGCCAAGGCAACCACAGGCCTGAAAGGGGGAACTGCAGGCAGGCAATGGAAGAGAAGAGTAAAGTGTGTGTGTGTGTGCACATGTGAGAGAGAGAGAGAGAGAGAGAGAGAGAGAGAGAAAGAGAGAGAGAGAGAGAGAGAGAGAGGGAGAGAGGCGGTGCCCGTGTGTTGCATGGAGTCACACATACTGCTAATGTGAGCAGGTACCCTTCGGTATTGTCAAACCTGACCCATCCATGCAGAACTGGTCATTTCAGTGTCACTGAATTACAAGGCTAACTTTGACCTTAAAGATGATCTTACTCAGCATTATTCCTCAGGGCAGAACTGACCCATTTGGAACAAATCCTATTACCTCACTGTGGGCCAAGTAAACCCCCAAAATGGAAAACACACACACATACACACACACACACACACACACACACACACACACAGCCCAGACCCAAGATTGTCTTGCCAACCCAGTGATGATATCCTGCCCCAGAATAGAACTTCTTAATCTATGTCCACTGCATTCAGGAGATCGGTAGAACCAACCATCACTGTTGAGTCAAATGTTGTGAAGTTGGCCATTTGTCTCTGGATACATATATTATAACGTCCATCAGGTTCTTAGAGAGATTTTCTTTTTTCTTCTTTTTTTGGTACAGGGGATTGAACCCAGGGGCAATTAATAACTGAGCCACATCCCCAGCCCTTTTTTATATTTTATTTAGAGACAAGGTCTTGCTGAGTTGCTTAAGGCCTCACTAAGATGCTGAGGCTGACTTTGAACTTGCGATCCTCCTGCCTCAGCCTCCTGAACTACTAGGATTAAAGGCACCACGCCTGGCTTAGAGAGGTTCTTGACTCCAAAAAGTTGAAGACAACTGGAAGAGTAAGGGGGAACTTTTGCCCAACTTCACTGGAAGTAGCAGGGGCAGCTCTTCAGAGAAACCTGGCCTTCTTACTGCCCTGGAGAAGGACACTCCCTTTCTGTGGAGGTAGGTGCTCATGTGCCCCATTGGTACCTCTGTGCTTTATTAGATTTTTTGTTAGGTTTTACAATGAGGCATTACACTTCACAGAGGAATGCCATGGATTCATATTTCAATGAATTTTAATAGAATAATCACTGGCAATTACTTGGCATATAAAAATGGCTCTGCAAATGCTAAGAATACTCATTGGCATGGTGGGTGGGAGCCTCAGTGCCACGAGGAGAACTTTGCCTGAACGGGGCCGGGTGTCGTCTCTGGGAGCTTGCCTCCTGCCTCCGTGCAAACACAGATTCTTCAGCAGGACGGATGTGGTGAGCTCATGGGTCAGCTCCTGCCCCTGGACTGGGCCAGTCTCTGTGGACTAGGATACTCTCCCTCCACTTCCACTGCGCCTGAGCTCCCTGACTTGGAAGTTCTTTTAGGTGTCTGACCTCCTCACTCACACCACGGAACATTCTCATTTCCTTCTCCCACTCTCTGAGGAGGGGGAATGAATTCCTCGGTGAAGGGACCACTGGGCAGTTCTCTGCTCTCCCCTCCCGCAGGGCTTCTCCTGCTCTGGGGTAGATAACCTGAAGCTTGCAGACCCTCCCTGCATCCTGACCTTTAATGACTGGCTCCCTCTGAAGCCCTGAACTCCCACGATTGGGAGCCACGTACAGGTGAGCAGGGTTTTCACCCTCAAGGACCTGGATGAAGCTGTGCCTGGCAGCAGCTCTCAGTACTTCCGCTCTCTGGTTCTGTGTCTGTATCACCTCTCTTCAACGGCCTCCCCAGAGCTCCTTCCATGTAAGCCTGCTGGGCAGCCTTGGGGGACTCCCAGCCGAGCACCCTGATCCTCTTACCATTAGGGCCAGTCCTGAATGAAAGGCTGCAGCTTTGGAGGAGACTGGCTTTGAAGCCAGCACTCCTTGAGACAGACCCTGCAGGCTCTCTATCTGCCTGGGCCTTCCCAGAAAGATCCGATTTCAAAAGCTAGAAGTAGGACTGGCCAACATTTGCCCAGGCTTGGGGCGAAGGGCTGGGGGGCCAAGTGTTCAGGCTACACTTGAGGTGGGGGTCCCTGGGTTGGCCACAGAAAGAGGGAACCCCAGTGGTGGAAGTCTGGCAAATAATCCCCTGGATGGCCACCCCAGGATAGTCCAATTGGGGAGATTCTTATTAGCCAGGTTACCTCTCTGTAAGTATCCTTATCCTCAGGGTCTTTCCATGGCTCATAGGCACAGGAGAACTAAACACAGGGTTGGGATTTCCTAGGAAAGACTAACTGGAGCAGTTCCTCCTGGGTTGGAGTGTTTAATCTCTAAAAATCTGCCAGGAAGAAGTCAAATCCAGGACAGTTGAATACTGGGTAGAGGGGACAATTCCATAGGAGAACCACAGGGGGAAGTTCATCGTCTTTTCCATCTACACATCTTTCCCAGTACTGAGGACTCAGGGTGAAGGTAACTGCTCCCCAGACTTCTGTTGCTTATAGTTTCTAGGAATGCCATGAGGCCAGAGCTCTGCTCTCATTCTCCAGGGTGGGGACATATTACAGGGTTGGGGCTTCTCCAGGGCCACTCTGTAGGTTAAGTACAGCTGCACAGGCTGCATGGATCCAGGCAGTATCGTATATCCCACCAGAGCAGAATCCTTTACCTCTTTGGTCCCTGGATATATCCCAAGTTAATAAAAATTGGCAAATGAATATGAATTCCTTATGGAGTTGGGCAGTGCAGAGGCCTGGTTTTCTCAGTGCAGCAGGAAATGGGGAAGTCAGATCTTGTCAACCCCATGCATTGTACTTCAAGCATCAGAGTTGCATACACCACTCAGAACCATTTGCACACCTTCCGGAGTAGGAGCAGTCTGGGGAGGACTAGGCGAGTCATGAGGAAGGGGGCTCCAGGCTGTCTAGCCTTCACTATTCTTGATGCTCCACTAAAATGACTCCTATTGGATCCAATTCACTGCCTGGAGATAAATCCCATTCCCAGCCAAATGCTGTCATGAGAAGTCACTCAGTCTTCTCCCTCGCCCTCCCTCCTCCAAAGCAACAGAATCCAGATCCCTCCTGTTTCTATTTCAAACCCCTCCAACGAAGTACCTCAGATGACCTTGCTTCTCTGGCCTCTTCCTTCGCCCCTCTCAAAGCCAGGCTCTGCCAGGCTGGTCATTCCATTCACTGCCTCTCCCCGCCTCCATGGGGCATCCCTGGATCTGTGACTCTTCCCCTCCAGTGAGGTCATGCATAAATGGTTAAGACTGTGACCTCTGAAGACTGACTGGATCGAATCCTGGCTGGACCACCTTGGGCAAGTCACTTAACCACTCTGCCAGTTTTCTTTTCTGTGAAGTGGACATGATAATAATAGCACTTTCCTCAATCACAAATAACACTGAACATGCATTAAACTACTGTGCATCGGACTCTCTTCTAAGCAATTGACCTATATTGATGTATTCAATCTCCACAAAACCCTTGGAGGAAGGTCCCATTATCAACCCCAACTACATCCAAGGAAACAGAGGCACAGAAAGAGTAAGCAACTTGGGCTGGGGTTGTAGCTCAGTGGTAGAACACTTGCCTAGCATAGGTGAGGCTTTGGGTTCAATCCTCAGCACCACATAAAAAAAAATACATCTAAAAATATTTTTAAAAAAGAGTAAGCAACTCTGCACAGCTAGCTAGTGAGAAAGCTGCGGTAAAAGCTGGGAAGTTAGGTTCCAGCCCTTAGACAGTTGTTAGAAGGATTAACTGTGCCTAGGGCCAATGCCTGGCTCACAGAAAACCACAATTAAGTGTCAGCTACTACTAGAAGTATTGTCATGACATCCCATTTAAATTCCTAGAAGCCTGTTTACTCTATTTACCCCGAAAGGGACTCCAGAGACCCCCACAATCTCCCCTGCCCCACAATGGCACTGACCAGCTCAAGTCCTAAGATTGTGGCTAATATCATCGCCCCTGAACTTGTTCTGTTTCCTAGTCAATTGTCTGCATGTCCTCTCTCCACGGATGGCTGGGACATCAGGCTTGCCTTGGCCAAGAAGTCCCCAGAGGGCAGGGAACTGCAGCAGTGTGAACTCAGCATGAAATGACACAGGTTGGAAGTGACAGAGATGCCAGTGACGTCCTGGGGCTTACTCAGGTTGAGGGAGATGTCAGCAGGGACTGTGGCTCACTGACCCCATTTCCTTCCCAGCCACTTGGCAGTGGTTTAGGGAGACCGAGTTGAGCTTGGACAGTGTGTAATTACCACAGTGAGTAGTGGCGGCAGATGGGAAAGCAGGGGAGGAGGAGAGGAACATGACCTTCAGACAGGCTGGGCTCAAATCCTGGCACAACCCCGAGCTGTATGTCCTCAGACAGGTTTTCATAGCTTCTCTGAGCCCCAGTTTCCTCATTTATAACAGAGATAACCACCTCCAAAGGGTTGCGCAGGCATCTGCAAAAGACTTTATGTATAAAGCACCTAGCAGTTTGCCCTGCACATAGTACTGAACGCATAGTAGGTGTTCAGTAAATGGTGTTCATTATCACTATTTGGTTATTTCAGTGTTTGGGGAGTCAGAAGGGAGTGGTCCTGGTTTCAATTCTCCTGCCTGCTCACCATCAATTTTGAGTAGGACACTTCTGAGTCTGATCTTTCCCCATGGAAAATGAGGCTGAATTGGGGTGATCTATGGAATTGGTAAGAGCTGTGACTTACTGTGTTCTTGGACTTCAAGTCCTTTGTCATTCTGCAATACTTAGATTTGGCCTGAAACTCCCCAAAGCACGGCTGAGCTGCAGCCCACCTAGCAGCCCAGAACAAGCTCTTCTCCCGGAGAGCCTGCTCCTGCTCAGGGCACACCAGATGTGCAAGTTTTCTTAGAATAAGCACTCTATCCCTGCTCCCAAATCCACAAAACATGAACAACTTAATTGTGGCTTAAAGATGAAGTCAGCTTAACAAGGGAAAAGAGAGAAGAAGAAAAGTAAAACAACCCCAGCGTGAGGCCAAGCTCCACTCTGCCCCTCCCATTCTATATATACCAATCCGCGTGCGAGAAGAGCAGGGAGGAGGCACTGGCTGGCTCCCCGGTGACACATGTTATGACGAGAAAAGATCCCTTCATTATGTGTCCACTTAGCGCTCATTCAAACATGCACAGAGTGGAAGTAATTAAGGAATCCGTGTAAACCTCAGGGCGACCTTTCAGTCCTCCTGCACACAGCCTCACACACGTGGGCACGTGGCAGTGTCAGCCCTGGCTTCCCTGGTCTGTCCAAATTAAGATCTGATGGTGGCCTGTGCACTGCCTGGCACTGGCCATGAACAGATGGGACCACCAGAGCCAGGCGGCCTCGGGAGGGTCAGGGCACATGTACAAACACCTGTGGGTCGGATTCTTCCACACCTGCCTCAGGGCAGAGGCAGAAAGAGCAGCTGATTGTGGACAGCCTTCGGGACCCGTGGAGGCCATTCCCAACACCTCAGCTTGGAGGCAAGTCATCCTGGGAGATCCTCTTCCGGCTACATAAAGAGTATAAGCCTTATTTGGACTCTTGGCACAATAAGAAAGTGGTACAAGGTGGAGAAAGCTCTTTGGCCTTCTCCCGCTCCCCTCGGAGACTCCCCCATGCAGTGAGCCTAGAGGCCAGAGAGGACCATATTGGGAAGAGAGCAGAGAAAGACTGGTTGCCCCTCCTCAGCTGGTCCAGCAAAAACAGGCTGACAGAGGTTCAGGAGCACCAGGACCACTTATTCTGGATTCTTCCCTCACTCACTCCACGCATCCACCAGCACGGATGAGTTCATAGAAGGGGGTGGGTAATATTTGAGTTTCAAGAAAAGCACCCCCGCTCCCTGTCATCTATAGACTGGAAATAACATGACCAATAACTGAAATAACTGTGTGGGGTTCTTTAAGTGATACAGTAATCTCCATGGCACCCAAATCTCCTTCCAGAAGAAGAGGGGAATAAGCCCAGAACCTCCTCATGCTTCAGGGCCCAGTGAGGGAGGCAGAACTGACTGGCTGCCTGGTCAACCAGTAAGGATGGGTCATGGGGTGGGTCACGGGGTGGGTCACTGGGTGGGATGCCAAGGAATTCTCCAGGTAAGTCTAACTGGCGTGAATCCCTGTGCTGTGAACTCCTTGAAGGTCAAGTCTTTTTCATCTTTTACTTCAGTGTCGAGCACAGGTTTTGGGACAAGGCAAACACTTACTGATGGTTTGTTGATTAAATAAAAGAATGCATGAATGAATGAGTCATGTCGGGTCAAATCGTGTCATGTCCTGAGTGAGTCTGGGGTGGAAGAGCTTCTGTTGTCTCCTCTCTCCCCCTCTTCTCTGTCTTCTTCAAGCTCAGAAGAGGGGGGCTCCCCCACAAAGAAGGCAAATCCTGCATTTCTCTCCCCATCCAGCCCGTCAAAGAGCTCAGTGTATCCCCAGCAAAGATGGATCACCATGACAACCAGCAAGCGCCAGAGCAGAGGCAGGCTGTGAACCTTGCTCCCCTTCCTCAGGAGCCTTGGAGGAAGCCAGTGCACCTCACTGTTCTGTGTGAAGTTCACCTCCAACATGCCCTGGCTCACTGCCCCACAAAGCACCCAACCTGTGACGTATCAGCCATTTCAGGTCTAGCTGGCAAGGGTGCGCTTCCAGCTGAGAAGCCTGGGGATTCCTAGTGCCACAGCCTGCCACAGACGTTAAAAGCAAAAGTCCTCTCATCAGCTCATGGGATGATAATTAGGAACAAGTGCCTGGTTGGGAGGATGGAGATCATTAGACTAACAATGTGGCACACACACACATGGAAGCCATTACACTAACAAAACTGCAAATGTAAAAATAGAGCTCCACATAGTTTCCTGGTTACCACATTCTAATTTTGATGGTTTGTTAGTGCCAGTGAAATTTGGTTTCCTTTTGTCCCCTGCCATGCCCTGATCCCCCTGCATGTGTGCTTATTGTGTCAGGAGACGGTTCACCCTTTAAATACCCAGTCCCTACCCTAGGACCTTCCTTCACAAGACTTGCCAGGGAGGAGTGTGGCTGTTACTTTCAGGGTCTTAGTGGCTCCAAGATCACTGCTATCAACCTCTCCAAAGATGCCTTACAGGCTAAGGGGACACCTAGCCACCTGCCCTGCAGGGCAGAGAGAAGACAGGAATGGCAAGTCATTGGTGTCAAATGACATCAGGGTCAGACTGTGTTCTAAGTCCCAGTTTTGCCGAGTACTGCCGAGTACATTTGCAGAGTACTGCAATGAAACTGTAAGATAAACCCTCTGGACAATCTTAGATCTTCCAAAGTCAAGTTTATTACTTTCTTGGAGCAAGTTTTCCTTTGTCTGGGAAACTAAAGGACAGAGCTGTTCCCCGCAGTGAGCAGTCCTATGTGCGTGTCATTGCCAGCTTTTAGACATTTTTTTAACACTACAAGAAAGTCAACAGACACCCCTAAACACTGCTGAAAGTGTAGAATCTGACCTGCTCAGGACGTGAACTATGGGTACATAAAGAACTCATTCGTCACTCATCATTCATTCATTCAGAGACTCGGAGGACCTGAAGATGCACCTACAACAAGCGCTGTCTCTCTCCTTAAGGAATATCACTGTATTTGAGTTTCAAAGGTCTTGTCAATCTCAGGTCCCTGAACCTGTTATAAGTAATGTGCACCAGGTGAGATGTTGTAACTACAGGACGACACTGGGAGGGGGACGTGCGGGAGAAAGTAGTCCTGAGAGGAAGAGGTTATCAGACAGCTAGCCAGGTGGCTCCAGTCGCCCTCCCTGGCTCCAGCACCTCCACCCCCTTTTTTTTTTTTGGTACCAAGGATTGAACTCAGGGGCACTCAACCACTGAGGCACATCCCCAGTTCTTTTTTGTATTTTATTTAGAGACAGGGTCTCACTGAGTTTCTTAGGGCCTGCTGAGTTGCTGAGGCTGGCTTTGAACTCATGATCCTCCTGCCTCAGCTGGGATTACAGGCGTGCACCATCAGCCGGACTCCACACCTCCACTTTTAAGCTGCACTTCACCCAGAACCTGGATCTCACTCTCCCAGCTTGCTACTGTTTTGTTATGACCTCACACACAACACGCACTCAGTGTCTGCCACAACCCGAGCATCGGTCCACACAGCGCCCACAAACACTCCGCTATCCTGACCCTGAGGTGCTCCTGGATTGGACAGACCAAGTCTGAGCTGAGTCATGTGTGGTGAAACTCCAAGTGCCTGTGGTTCACAGGCTGGTGACGAATTGTGAAGAGATGGACTCATTGGGTCCAGGTCACTTCTTCCATGTGGGCAGTGAGGAGAGTTCTGGGCCAGTGGCCCCCCACCCCAGGAGGAAGTCATTTCCCCCAAGCACTTACCCACACAGGAGAAGCTATCCTCAGTTCTGCTGGGGGCGCTGGAGTAGCCATCGAGGTCCCAGCTGCTCTGGGGGAGGGGGCCAGGCTCCTGGTCTGTCTGTAACCTGTGGGACGGAAAGCATAGATCATGCATGTCTGCAAAACCCCTCCACGGGACTAAGAAAACCCTCTTTGAACTTGGTTCTTTCCCTTTGCTAGTGCTTTGAATCCTTCTGGGACAGCTGGGCCTCTCTGAGGGGTATGCATGGGCACGTCCTTTATCAGGTGACAGTCATCTGGGCAAAGCTGGGCCAGCAAGAATTAGACATTGGGATGCCCAATCCTAGTAGCCTTTTAGTGTTCTACTCATCCCAGGAATATGTTCCACCACAGGGCAAAAAGAGTCCCCAGTAACTCCAGGCCTTGGGTCCTTTCGTTTGCCATGATCTTTGCCCTCAGGATGTACATGTATCCAGCTGTGTTATGCATACGGGCAGGACCCCCTCGAGCTGAGGTCACTAATTCCTAGTAGCTCAGAGGGTGCTCCAGCCTCATCCAGGCACTGGGAGGTCAGGAAAGAAGGAGGAGTAGGCTCAACCTGGGTCACAGTGACTCCTGAGAGGCCAAATCCATGCTGGGCCAGTTGTGGCAACAGGAAGGAAGGGTGAGGTCTCTAGGCACCAGCTCCCAAGCACACACAGACCTCTGAGCACAACCCCAACGGCGCGATCGCTCCCAGGAACAAAGGCTGTGGGAGCTTTCATTACAGGCAATCACTCTGGGCTCTTGGAGCTGGCCCGCCCACCGTCCGCCCGCTGTCGCCAGCTAAATGGACGCTTTGGCAGCTTGGCAGCAGGGGGAGGGGAGAAATACAGGCAGGAGGAGAAACTGACAGGCTGGGCCAGGGGACCCTGGGAGTCTCTGATACTGCTGAGATTTATCTTCCTCCAGGTTTTACTTTTTTCAACACCTAGATGTCTGGAACTATGAGCCCAGCTCTGACGTGAATTCACTGTGCAATCTAGAAAGAATCTTTTCTTGCTGGGTCATCACAGGGTGAAGAGATGACCTTCAAGGCCCAGACCAGTAGGACAATCTGGAGTGGCTTGAGGTGTCTGTGGCTACGACTCGACTTTCTTCAAGCCATTCCAGGCAGTGTTGCGCTCTCCTGTGCCTGCAGGCCCCATGGATGGGTGCTGGGGATAAGTTGGGACGGGGTGAACTCAGAGAAAGCAGGAGACCTCCTCCTGGCCTGTGGGAGCACTTGGTATGATGGGAACACTCGCTTTGCCCAGGCACACAAACTGCCAAGGGGACGGAAAAAAACGGGAGTTGATTGGTTTATTGGAAGAAATTAGTATGAACTTGGGTTTTTGAAATAAGAAACACATCATATTAGTGAAAAAGTAATAGAACATTCTACCGGGGAGAGGGAATTCTATGTAATGTATCCAAGTGCACTGTCAGGGAAAGAAACTCCTTGGTAAGTAGAAAAAGGTAACAGCTGTGGAGAAGCCACCGCAGCCCTTTTCCAGAAGCATGAAGGGAAGTGAAGTGAAAGATGTGACAGAATCAGGAGAGACCAGAGGACCCAGAGGGCGGCCCGAGGGGCATTCCCCTTTCTCCTGTCCAGGGAGGGGGGTGTCCAGAGGAGGTGGTACCAGCAGGAGATCAGCTTCACTGGGAAGACCATACTCAGATCTTCAAATAGAGCTGGTTGGGAAGATGGGGCAGGGAAAAGATGAGTACCAGATTTGTCCCCTGGAGAAGCAGGTCGGACCCAACCAGGCTAGAGATGGGGAGGGGAGCCCAGGAATCTCCACTTCTGTATTCACCTGGGACTTTGCAGAAGGCCAAGGAGCTGGGGGTAGGGGCAAATTTCTATGAAAACAGGATGTGTCAGGAGCAGATGGCACCTCCTTGGCTATGAAGCTTGGAGGGGTGGCTCAGCCCGGCTCCCAGCAGAGGTGATTACGGCAGCGGCTCTCAGCCCTGCAGGGTGTGCTGGGTCCCAGCCCATCTTCCTACACTGTCTCGGATACCTGTGATCCTAATCTCACTCTAGCCTGAGCCATAACCCTCCAACCCTAACCCATGGCCTGAGGCGGGCAGAGTCTAGAAGGTGGGGTGGCAAAGAAAGCCCCTCTTGGGATGATGTGATGTATTTCCATTTCTGTTTAAAATGAGAACATACAATGGATGTTTGCTGAATGAAGGCAACACAGTTCTGTTTAAGTTGCACTGAAATATTCAGAGGAAAATATTCTGACCTCTTCAGAAAATGCCAGATTCTAAATATACCATGGGACTTGTCGAGTGGATAATGTAAAAATCTTAAACAATTTAATACCTCGACACTTTTTCCCAGAGAATGAATTCAAAATGAAGGGAACCAAGAGAGGAAAGTCAAAGAGTCACCAGAGAAATATTAAACTGAGAAAAAGGCCCTTCCAAGGAAGGTCAGGGCTAGGGGTGTGGCTCAGTGGTGGAGCACTTGCTTAGCATGTGTGAGGCCTTGGGAGGAGGAGGAGGAGAAAAAGGAGGAGGAGGAAGGAGAAGAAGGTCTGCCCTGCATTTCAGTTTCTTGAGTTTTCCTTTCAGCTTCAGAATCTGAATCAAGAAAGTCACAAAGTACAGAAGTGAGTTGCTCCTTAGAGAAAGGGACATCATTGTACTTTGTGGGACAGTACAACAGGCAGAAGGGATGATTTAAGAGCCAGGATTGCCAGGGTAAGAACTCCCTTCAGCCATGGAATCAGCTGGAATCTCTACAGTTACCAGGAGTTCACTGCCTTACAGTCAATTCGTAATCCTCTCTAGTTACTGGAAAGTTCTTTCTACGGAGCCTCCAATCTGTCTCAAACTAACGTCTCCCTACCATGATGCTGAGTCAGTCCTTTGGAGCTGCACCAAGTAAATCTAATTCATCTTGCGACATGACAGCTCTCAAATATTTGAGAACTGTTCTCGAGCCCTCCTAAGCCTTCCCTTTCCAAAACAAACTTCTTCAGTTCTTTTAATTATCCTCATAACACCTTTTTTGGATCCTTCCCTAACCTGCCAGTCTTTCTCTAAATATGTTTTCGTGCGTCAGTGTCTTTGTAAAATGTGGTGTTCATAACTGAATGTGCACTCTAAAGGAGGCCCGAGCCCATGCGGAACAGAGTGGGACTATTCGCTTCCTTGTCCTGGACCCCAAATAACTATTATTGGAATGCAAGAAAAACTGTGCTCGACTTTCCAGAGATCAAGGTATCCAAGTTGGCTTCTAGTGAAGGATGAAGTGCCTAGTGGTTCTCTGCCCCCACTCCCAGCCACGCTGATGCCTCAGAAGCCTCAGTATCTAGGGAACTATGTACTAGCTTTCCATACCCCAAATATAAATGAAAGCACTCCTTACATTAGCATAGAAAAAAAAAATAGGAAGCGAGTTTAGTCATGAAGGTACTTAATTTGCATTTGAGCTTCTCTAAACTGTATAATGAAGAGTAACTAAAATTTAGTTTATTTAATACAGTCATTTTAGTAAAGGGTTATTTTTTATTTTAAAATCATAGTTGAGGGCTGGGGATGTGGCTCAGTGGTGGAGCTCTTGCCTGGCACGCACAAAGCCTTGGGTTCAACCCCTAGTGCCACCAAAACAAACAAAATGTTAAGCTGAGTACAGTGGCACATGCCTATAATGCCAGCAAGTGGGAGGCTGAGGCAGAAGGATGGCAAGTTTGAGGCCAGCCTCAGCAACTTGGTGGGACCCTGTGTCAAAATGAAGAAAGAAGGAGAGGGAGAGGGAGGGGAGAGAATGAGAGAGAGAGGAAGAGAACAAATGGGATGAAGCTCAATGGTAAAGCACTAGTACCAATAAATAAATAAAAATCATAGTTGACCGTTTTTCTATTCACTTAACTGGTGAAGAAGGCTAGAGAAACTGGCTTATTGACCACATTGTTGGGAATACTGGTCAGCCACAGCCACTGCCCGTAGTGACAACACTCATTTATCTATTTGAGAAGCATTATGGACTGCCGATACGCCATGCACATCAGAAGTACATAAGGCAATGTAATAAGTGAAGAAGAGAGAGAAAGAGAGAGAGAGAGAGAGAGAGAGAGAGAGAGAGAACGCATGACAAACGGACAGAAGGTATTATGAGAGCAAGGCAGAGGAGCAGTTTTACCCGCCTTGACCTGGAAGCACAGTACCCAGGACAAGGTGACTCGTCTTACACATGGGGGGCAAAGGTCCTCTATGAGGTGCAGGGCTAACCCACCCACCACCCACCTGAGTATGGATGGAGCTGCCCAAGTAGCCACAATACCCGGGTACATTGTTTCATCGTTTCCCAGAGAGCCGGAGAAATGGACATTTTTGAGGTACCCTCCTTAGCAGTCTCTTTGTAGAGTCCTCAGAGTTCAGAAAGACCAGAGCTTGGATTAGGGTCCCCTTTTGTGTTCCTAATTCATCTCAGCTTGCCAAACCCCCAGCTTTTTAGGCCTCCACCTGCCTGACTTCTTTTTCTATAACTTGGGGCCCTCTGGTCTCTACCAGTCACTTGTCATCAAAGCCCCTCTCCCCTTTGGCCTTGCCCCTTGGTCCCAGCTCTGTTCCTCCCTCCTTCCTTCCCTGCCTGTTGCCCCAGCTCACCTGTACTGGAAGGGGGCCACTGTGGCTGTGACTGGCTGACTCTGCTGATGGACGGAGGAGAAGCTGATGGCTGGGGTGGGGGAGGGGCGCTTGCTCTGCACGGGGCTGCAGACTGGCGAGGGGGCCCCTGATGCTGCCCTGTCATCAGGCTCCTGAGACCTGAGGATCCCAGCAGTTTTGTAGTTGATGTCTCTTTGATCTTTTCCTGGGCAGCTAGGAGGCTTTCGACCTTCAGAAGTCCCTGGTATGTGAGTTTCTCCATGACAACTTGTCCGGGATGGGCTCCTGCCCCGGGTCTGGCGGATTGGAATCCCTTCCTGCACCTTCTTCTTTCCATGGGAGCCTTGAGCCTCTCTGACTCTTCTGGACCCGGCCTGGCTGGAGAGGGCTGCTTTGGGGGTTACCCTGGGACTGCTCCAGGGAGAGCTGGGGAGGCTTTCTCCATCCTCTGCTGACTCCTTCGCCACCCCAGCAGCCCTGGGGGTGCCTCTCCCCCGGGAGACCTTGGGGGAGGAGTTTTTGGGAGGGCCTGCAGCCTTGCCCAGTCTTGGAGAGGCTGCTCGTTGGGGGCTCAGGGCCAGGCCAGCCTGGCGTGGCCGCAGCTGGGGAGAGGCACCCGGTGTATGAATCCTGGTTTGGGAAGACGCTCGAGGCACAGGAATGGAGGAGGTATAGTGGGGCCGGCTGGCAGAATTCACGTTGGCCATCCCATTCATGGTCAGCGAGGCTGGCAGGGTGGACTACTGTCCTGCAGGGAGAGGGGAGAGAAGGAGATCATCAGGTCCTGACCCAGCATCATCTACCACCAGGGACAGAAGCTTGGGCATTGGGACTGATAGGCTTATGTCCTGACTAGGTGACATCCTGGCACCTCTCTGCTCTGAAGGGCTGTTGCAAGGCTCACGCGCAAACTCACATGTGAAAGTGCTTTGTGAATTGCAATGCACTCTACAAATGGGCTTTATTTAATTTTCCTTGACCTCCTCCCCCTGGACTGGGGACAGAGTTTCTTTCCCACAGTCCCTCCCTCTCAGATCTCTCATGGTACCCTGAATCTAGAAAGCCCTGTTCACAGTAAACAAACTCTCATGCTCTCAGTCTTTTCTCGGCCTGTTCCTTCTGCTCGTACCTTAGTTGGTCCCTGGCTCTTCCCTGTGACCTGTCCAGTGGAGCACAGCCTTCTTCAGCGTGACACTGCGCTCAGAGGTGGAACAGCCGATCACAGTTCCCCATCAAAAACCTGCAACTGGTAAGCCTCTCTCCTTGAGCCTCCTGCCACCTGGCTTCTGCCATTCTCTAGTCCTCCTCATTGATGCCATCCCTCCTGGCCCCACCCTGCTGTCCCCATTCCCACAGTCTATGGGGAATTGGGGACCCTGCTCACAGTCTTCACCTCTACCCATTCCCTACTGACTTCCTGCCCTGGCAAAACACTTCTGCTGTCCCCTAGTCTCAGAGACCATCCCACTTTCGTTTCAATAAGATCCCATCTGTATACCTTCTACCAACAGCGCTCGATCCCTTCTCTTCCAAACCTTGATCCATTCATTATTCTGTCTCCCAGATCTCAACCCCTTCCCCTCCGCTAATTTCTCCATCCTGTCATGTTAATTAATGAATGACTCATGCTCATTTCAGAGGTTTTTGCAGCAGTTCACAGAGACACATGCAATCGATTCCAGACAGATTGAATAGTCAAATATAAAAAATGAAGCTATAAAAGACTTTTTAGAACACATGCATGAATATTTCCATAATTTTCTTATGGGCAAGCCCTTTCTAAGCACCACATCAAAGGCAGAAATCATAAAGGAAAATATTGATAATTTTTGAGTACATAAAAATGAAAACCTCTGTATGGACAAAAAAAAAACAACCCTTTTAAGAGGTTTGAGGTATCAGAAAACCATAAAAGTATTTGCGACAGGTATGAAGAACCAGGAATTCATACCTTTACAGATGGGGAGTTTTACCAAATCAATTTTAAGTAGCAAACACTCTAAAGGATAGAGAAAAAGATCCCAAGAAACTCACAAACTAATAAACTCAATTGGCCAGAACAGAATAAAGAAAAAAGTCTCCATTAGAAATTTAAGAAATGAGGGCTGGGGAGATAGCTCAGTTGATAGAGTGCTTGCCTTGCAAGCATAAGGCCCTGGGTTCGATCCCCAGCACCACAAAAAAAAAAAAAAAAAAAAAAAGAAATTTAAGAAATGAAAATTAAATAGGTTATTATTTGTTGCCATCAAATTTACTGTCTTATAGAAAAGTATAATATTGAGTGTTGGTAAGAGTCTGGGGCCCTCACATACTGCTGCGGGATCAATGCCAGATCTAGAAATTTATCCTAGGAAAATGATTAGAGATATGGGCAAAGATTTATATACAATGAAAATATTCACGTTGCCTCTCGGAGGGTAAACTATTATTGAGTGAAGATGGAGACAAAGGACATCTGGATGTTAAAGAGACCACCAAAGCACAGCCAGTCCACCTGAGACCAATGGGACTCCCTTTTCATATTGTAGATGAAGCTGTCACCAACAGCAGGGGATTGTTTATGGCTGTTGCTGACCTTTCCCTGACCTTTGACTCTGTGCTCTGGGACCAGCTACAGGCTAAAGTGTAAGCAGTCAATGCAGTCGTGAGCACTGATGGATTTATAGAACGAGAGCTTGAAATTACCATGAGAGTCAGGGCTTCTAGGCTCACTCTACTCAAAGATGTAATAATCTCCACAAGAGAGAAGTGCGTGGCCTCCCTCCTCCCTTCCTCTAATTTGTACTTTAATGACTTGATGCCATTACTGGATGAGCTAAAGCAACCCTCACCTCCTCCAGCAGAGGAGGGTGGCAAAGTCATGGGAGTTCTGGAACCATGAGCATCTCACTTGTCCCTTCAGTGGCTGCCCATTGCCTGGACCTGGAGGCCCACGTCCAAGGCTTGCGTGACTTCTGCTTCCTCCCCATATATCCATGCCACTCCCTGACCACCCACCAGCCCACAGACCAAAGGGATGCTTTGCAGCACCCTCTGCCTGCCCAGTCTCCCACGTAGGCACCCTGCCTTCTCCCCAGCCCCAGCATACCAAGGCCAGACTAAAGAGGGGGACTGAGAAGTACTTTCATAAAGGGATCTTAGAGGAGGTCAAGCAGGTGCTACCTGAAGTTGTGAGAATTTGGAAAATTATTTAACCTCTTCATGTCCATTCTGCAAAATGAGGGCAGGATAGTATCTAGAACCTGCAGACAGGCAGGGACTGGGAGTCTTCAAGCAACAAGAAAACACCAAGCTTTAGCCTATGGATCTGAGGTTAGAATTCTTCCCCAGTAGAGGGGAGAGTGGGTTTCCTTCCTTCTATCCATTAGTCAGCTATGTGCATCTGTGACGATGCTGAGCAGGACCAGAAACTTACATGCAGACCTATTCAGAGGTTTATGTGAGTCCTGAGCTGACCTTAGCTTCCAGCAGAGCTGGGCTGTGCACTGGCAAGCTGAATCAAGCATCTCCCATCTCCCAAGAAAAGGGTCTTAGGCCACAGACCTGTGGCATCCATTCCTGAGATCCCCTCACTGACAAGGTGGCATACAGCCCACTTCTTACAATTTTTTTTATCCTGGAGCTAGAACCCAGGGATGCATTACCACTGAGCTACATCCCCAGTCCTTTATTTTTTATTTTGAGACGGGTCTCACTCAATTGCCAAGGCTGGCCTTGAACTTAGGATCCTCCTGTCTCAACCTCCAGAGTTGCTGGGATTACAGGGGTGTGTCATCACGTTCACTTCCACTTCTGCCCTCAGCCCCAGTCCCTACCAAATCCCAGCATGGGCACCAAATCCAATTAGTCATCCCTTCTGGAAGAACTGTATCTTGGCTCTGCCTGAGACTCTTCTGGGAGCTACTCCCCAACTTGGGTTTTACTGCCCAGGTACCAAACCCCCAGGAGCCCAACTCACCCACCTTGACCTCAATGCATCCCCAACTCCATGCTCTGCAGGGACAGGCTTGGACTCCCATGCCTCAGGCCTCCCCAGGCTCTCTGGCTAGGACTGACTAGGTTTTCAGCTAAAAGAGTCGAAAGGCTAAAGAGGCTGCGCCTACCTCATTCGCTAATGGATCACACACCATTGCTGCTCTTACTGGGTCATCATTTTTTCAAAAGCTTGATGGGGGAGGATTTAAAGTATTTCTGTGGTAGGTCCCAGGTGCCCCACCCTCCCTCTCCACTGCTACTGAGGCCCCACTCTCTTGTTTCCCTGGATAACAGCCCCCAAGAGGCTGAGATCAGGATGCACATAGGAGGTGACAACCACTGTCCCAGGTAGAGCCTGGGAGAATCAGATCAGCTTTGGGGTGGTGGAGGGCTCCCCAGATGGCGTGAGTCATTACGGCATGGTGGAAAGGGGTGACCAAAGAGTGTTCCAGGTATATTTTCAGAGTAGGAATCCATCTTTAAGGGAATCTCTGAAGACACCCAGCCCTAGGCCCCTGGGAACAGTCTCTTTTGTTGAGACATTATTTCTAATTTTTTACAACAACCTGAGAAGGTGAGTTTTATTATTCCTGTTTCACAGGAAAGGAACATGAAGCTGAGATTTTTGTGAGTTGCCCAAGGATGCACAGGGATGGAAAGTAGGAGATCTGAATGCAGATGGGCAGGATGCCCAGGTTCTAGGCTGGGTCCTCTGGGCACACAAAAATGCGTCCAAGCTGGGTATAGTGGCACATGCCTGTAATCCCAGCAGCTTGGGAGGCTAGGACAAGATTGCTAGTTCAAAGTCAGCTTTAGTCACTTAGTGAGGCCCTAAGCAACTCAGCAAGAACTTACCTCTAAATAAAATACAAAATAAAAAAAAAAAAAAAGGAGGGGGTCTGGGGATGTGGCTCAGTGGTTAAGAACCCCTGGGTTCAATCCCTGGTACAAAAAAAAAAAAAGTGTCCAGCTTTCTCTTTGCTGGAATGGCTAGTCTGGGCCTTCCAGAGGTGGAGGTGAAAGTGATGGGGAGGGAGGCTGAATCTTGTTTATAGGTTGGAAACCAGAGCAGAAAATCCATCATAGGTAGCCCCGAGGGAGCCTCCTCCTTTTCTCCTTTCCCCAGAACCTCAGATCTTGCCAGTTTTTCCTGTCCTTCTCATATTGTTGGATTTTTTTTTTTTTTTTTTTTTTTTTTTTTGCGGTACTGGGGATTGAACTCAGGGCCTTGTGCTTGCAAGGCAAGCACTCTACCAGCTGAGCTATCTCCCCAGGCCTCCTTCTCATATTGTTTGCCTTGGGTGGTACAGGGGCATTGTCCCGTGTGAGATTACAGGTAGCATGGAGAGAGAGAAGGAGATGACAGGCCTAATCCAGCCTGACACAGGTTTAATATTGCCTGATTGGTGACAAGTGGCACATGTGAGCTAGGGTGGGGACTTAGGAGGAAGGTCTGGGGTTACAGGTCTCTGACAGTGGAGGGTGGGGAGGATGGGGAAGGAAGGGGAGAGGTGCACAGGGAGGGTGGGCTCTGAGCTGAGAGCTGTGAACAATGGTGCTTTAAAGATCAAGGGTGAAGCCTGTGCCCAGGTGATCTCTTCTGGGCTGCAGAGATGCCTGTTGGCTGTGGCACCCAGTATGTATTGTTCAAATAATTTGGGACACAACACACTTGTTCTGGGATTCAGTTTCTTTCTGACCCCATCCCCACTCCCCACTTTCTCAAGTCCTGAGAGGACTGAATAAGGCAATGTTGGCTTCCTAAGATGACCAGTTAGCTATAACAGCCCCAAGTCCTGAACAGGCTTCTGTTCAAGGCAAAGAGCTTGGCTATCATCACCCATCATCCTTTGTGACAATTTTGCAATGTGTCTGAAGGAAATACAAGGGCAGGATGGGGTTGAATCTGGAAGGGGAAGCAAGGGAATATTTCATTCGTGTATGTGTGTGTGTGTGTGTGTGTGTGTGTGTGTGTAGTTGGGAGAGTCTACCAAATTCCCTGTCCCCAAATATGTTTTCTTCCTAAGCACTGAAATTTCATTTAACCTTGGTGAACAAGCAGAGGGTCTCAGGAATTCCTTAATTCCCTCATTATGGGGATCCTTGTCCTCAGCAAATCACACTAGGGTGTCAGTACTCCTCATGACAAAGAGCATCCCACTTATAAAAGGATTTGTGGCAGGATCCCTTTGTTCAAAAACCACACACCTTGGTTGGGCACCTTCCATATGCCAGGTGCTTTGCCAGGTGCCATGGCAATTATGATGGCTGAGGCCCAACTTCTGCTCTCAAGGATCGAGAAATCTGGTGGGGAAGAAACACAGGCACAGCAAGTCACATGCGCACTGTGCATCAGGAGAGGCAAAACAGCTCGGTATCTGGGCGCACGCCTGTAATCCCAGTTACCTGGGAAGCTGAGGCAGGAGGATCACAAATTCAAGGCCAGCCTTACAACTTAGCAAGACCCTATTCCTATTTGATGATAGAATTCCCCCATGCCCATGGGTCTATCCATCCGTTCCAAAATACAGACCCTGTTCCCCAAAGAGACTGTGTGATATAGTTGTTAGACAGTAAAACTCTGGAGCTAGAGTTCTTGGGTCCAAAGCTTGGCTCTATCATTTGCTAATGGTTTGACCTCTGGAAAATTCCAGAACTTCTGAGTTTTCTGATCTGTCAAATGAGACTAAGACTAGGACCTGCCTAATATGGCTACGTTAAAGAACAGATCAGTTAAATAAACATAAAGTGCTTAAAATGGTAAGGGACTCAAAAAGGGTTTTTGCTATTATGACCACAAAGACAAATGACCTTCTTTTTCAAGTAACCTTCCATCCCATGTACCCAGGGATAGAGGCTGAGCTCCCTGGTTCTCCTGCAGCCTCCAGCAGAGCAGAGGAGGATGAGAGCACCAACCAGGCCAGGAACAGAAACCTATAACATCAATAGGAAAAACACTGTCCATACTGGATATGACAACACCCAGTCACTCACCAGGGGAAGAGGCAGAAAACTAGACAGATTGAAAATCATGTAGAGGCAGTGTGAAGACTTTTGAGTCTGAAAGACCTAAGTTCAAATCCTAGCTCTGCTACTTCTTGCTGTATAACTTATAAGTTAAGTTTTCTGTGCCCAGAGACCTGTGCACTAACTAGTCATGGGATTTCATAAATATTAAATGAGAGAATAAAAGTAAGGCATTTAGCATAGTGAAGTGTTCAAGAAGTGGCAGAAATTATGTTAAGGAGAACAGCTGTCCCTGCTCTCAGAAGGAAAGGAGTTAAATTCAGATACCAGAAGGGACTGTCAGGTGGTTGGAATTGAGTCCAGAGGCTGGTGGCTTCCTCCAGGAAGTGGAACCATCCCAGGATCTGAGCATGGTGTACAGGCCACTCCCAACACACACTTCCAACCTTGTCCCACTCCTTTCCTTCCAGTAGATACCCTTGCCTTGCCCCTGCTGTCTGCTCTCATCCTCATCCTGGTGCTTTATTTTTAAACCAAACTCTTTTTCATTGCATTTGTGCTGACTGCTTGCCAGGCACCGGCTAAGTGCTTCACATGTATTAACTTGTACTTGTCCTTTGATTTGCTGCCATTATTAACCGAGGCTCTGATGCTGAAGCACATGGTGACTAAAGAACTTGCTCACCACCACACAGCTAGTAAATGCAAAGTCAAGGTTAGACCCAGATGGTCCAGCTCCAGAGGCTGCACTGGGAACCAGTAACTACTCTTCTGTACTTCTGCCCCACCCCCAGACTCCTTCCCACCCCAACCTCGGGATCTTTCAGCCTCCACTCATTCTGGCCCCAGGCCCCATCAGGACAAATGGAGGCACCTGGCTTAATGCTTTCCAAACTCCAGAGCCAAGAAGTATTTGGGGGCTATAAATATTTAACTTTAGCTCGGAAGGTGGTGAGAGCCTAAGTACCAGCTCCCTCTGATCTGCGGGTTCAGGGGCGGAGTGCGCGGGGAGGAAGACAATCCCTCCCAGGTCTGGAAAACTCTTCAAGTGGCAAGTTCAGGACCGGCTCTCCGCCGCCCTTTCTGCCCTTGAAGCGGCCGCCTGCGGCAGCTGCCGAGTGGGCGGGGCACGCGGGGCGGCGGCCATGGTGCTGATAGGACAGCTCCTCCTGCAGCGGCCCTGTTAAAGGGGCCGCGACTACGTTTTGGGAATGCAGTTATGATGTCCGTTCCAAGAGGTCAGGACATTTTAACCATAGCATGGAAAGGATGGTTATGCTATATTAAGAGAGAGAGAGAGAAGGAGAGAGGGAAGGAGGGACGGAGGGAAGGAAGGAAGGAAGGAAGGAAGGAAGGAAGGAAGGAAGGAAGGAAGGAAGGAAGGAAAGGGGGAAATGGGGGAGGGAAAAAGAAAAAATAGAAGG
Organism: Sciurus carolinensis; assembly: GCF_902686445.1. Taxonomy (NCBI): domain Eukaryota; kingdom Metazoa; phylum Chordata; class Mammalia; order Rodentia; family Sciuridae; genus Sciurus; species Sciurus carolinensis. The sequence goes on from NC_062224.1 coordinate 85,877,487, forward strand.
AAGACAGTAGATTCTTTTTTTTTTTTTTAAATAATGCTATTGTATTTTTTAGATCTTTATTTTATTTTTTTTATGTGGTGCTGAGGATCAAACCCAGTGCCTCACAAATGCTAGCCAAACCCTCTACCACTGAGCCACAACCCCAGTCCTAGACTCATTCTTGTTAAAGGGTTAGAGCATCTCTGAACTCAAGCACTGAGGCACAGACCATGAACAGTGCAGAGTGGTAGCCCAAAACAGGTCTGGAACCTGGCTACCCACTATTTGCCCCATCCTCATCTATCCATTCGCCAGTGCAAATTTGGGCACTATTGCTTCCTGCCTGTGATCAGGAGCAAGGTACTTGACCTCCATGGGCCTCCTCATCTGTAAAATGATGATAAGACCTACCTAATGGGGCTGTTATAAAGATTGAGTTTGAGGAAAATCCTTGGGACTGTCCTGATCACAACAGACACTGAATACATGCTAGTTATTATTAAGTCAAGTCATTGGCACAGAATTTAACTCCCTTCTCTGTTTTACCCCTGAATTTACCATTAGCACTTTTTGTCAGTCGTTCTAGCTAGAATAACATAAACATTGTCACCAGAATGTTTCACCTTTAACCTAAATTTGTTTTCTTATTTGATTATGAATGGAGCAACCAATTTATGAGATTGGAGTGAGGTGAGTAAACAAGTCCAGAGATCAGGTTGAGTTTCCAACCTAAGCACATTTAAGACCCTGGTATGGGTTCATCAAGGAAGAGGAGGGGTCTCTTTTTATAGAGACCCTTCTGAAGTTGAGGCTCTATGACTTTGGGAAGATGGCTTAGGTGCAACTTATTCAGAGACTGGAAAGTGGATAGAATGATTTTGGGGTAAAGAAGCCACAAGCTTTCCCACTCCATCTGCTGCTACACACATTCTTCTGCTCTTGAAATCCTGATCAGGCCAAGTGCAGTGGTGCATGCTTGTAATTGCTCTCTGACTTGGGACTGCAAATTTGAGGCCAGCCTGGGCAACGTAGTGAGAACCTGCCTTAAAATATAATAAAAAGGGTCGGGGATGTAGGCCAGTGGTAGAATGCTTGCCTAATAGGCTCAAGGTCATGGGTTTATCTCCAGCACTGCAAAAATTTAAATTTAAATTAAAAAAAAAAAAAAGCTGGACATGTAACTCAGTGGTAAAGCACCCCTGGGTTCGAACCCCAGTAACACACACACACAAAGAAAGAAAGAACAGGAAAAGAAATCCTGATCAGTCCTCCCATGACCAAACCTCGGCTTAGGCTTCACTTCTGGTTGGACACTCAGTCTGGTCTCCAGAGGCTGAATCATCACAAGGAACAGAGAGCTGTGCCTTTTGGTGCCATAGCAAAAAGATGACTTGTGCTACTGCATGCCTGGGTATGCAGTAACATTCACACATGTACCTATACACCCAGAATGCTCACTCTCGCACATACAAGATACACACTTCCCTGATCTAAATGTTTCTGTCCCTCCAAAATTCACATGTTGACACCTAATCTCCAATGCAATAGTATTAGGAGGTGGGGCAGTTAGGCAGAGATTAGGTCACGAGGGCTCCACTCTCATGAATGGGATTAGTGCCCTTATAAATGATACTTAAAGTCAGCCTTGATGATGCACACCTGTAATCCCAGCTACCCAGGAGGCTGAGGCAGGAGAATTTCAAGTTTGAGGCCAGCCTCAGTAACTCAGTGAAATTGTTTCAAAAATAAAAAAGGCTGGGGATGTAGCTCAGTGGTAGGGCACCCCTGGGTTTCTCCCCAGTGCTGCTGCTGCTGATAAAAATACATGAAAAAGGTTTAAGAGAGCCCATTTGTCCCTTCCTTCCACCATGTGAGGACACACAGAAGACACCAGCTATGAGGAACAGGACCTCACCAGATACTGAATCTGCTGGTGCCTTGATCTTGGGTTTCTTAGCTCCCAGAATTGTGAGCAATACTTTTCTGTTGTTTCTAAACTTCCCAATATGAGGTATTTTGTTATAGCAACCTATATGGACTCACACACACACACACACACACTTACACATACCTATATACAGGTGGACACACAGAAATGGATATACCTGTATACACCCCCCTACACATAAATACACCCACTGACACAGACACACTCTTGCACACAGACATGGGCATACATGCGAATGCGCGCATGCACACACACCCGCCCTCTCTCACGCATACACTTCTGTCATACACCCTCGCCCTCACATTCTTTTCTTTCCTGTGGTGCTGGGGATGGAACCCGGGGTCTCAGACATGCTGGACATGTGCTCCACTTCTCAGTTAAACCCCTAGCCTCACCATAGATTCTTAAACACACACACACCTTGAGCTTGACTGCTGCTGTTCTCCTGTCCCTTGCTGTCCTTCCCCTTTGGTCCACTTCATGTCCAGCCCAGAGATGAGGAAGCACCTGAGTCCCCCCATCCTTCTCCCTCTCTGGCAGTGCGCTCAGACTGTCCCTGAGAAACAGCCCTGGGCACCTCCACCGTGGGTGCACAACTTGCACTCACCATCTGTGGGCTGTGGACCAAGTACGGCTCTTACATGACACCAGGAGGGAGGTTACACGGGCACAGGAGAACGTCCCTGCGCTTGTAACAGGAGAGCCTGGTGACTCCTGGTCATTCTCCTCCCAACACCACCTCCCTTCCACATAACACCCCAGTGTTCCTCAGCTTGGGCATTGTGAAGAGGCCCTCAGGGCTGAGGACAGGGCTGCAATGGTCACTGGCTGCAGGTCTAACTTCTGCCAACCTCTCAGGACAGAGGGGATGGAAGACTGAGCTGTGGACAGTCGATCTGAGCCCATCCCCCACCCCCACCCCACTCAGGGAGCCATTCAGCTGCCTGCTCCTTGGCAGAGAAGGCAATCACCCCAGGCTGCGACGGGAGGAGGACAAGGATGGGCAGCCTGTGGCTTTCACTTCAGAGTGGGTAGAGCATTGGCAGGAAGCAGAGGATGCTGGGGTCTGCTGGCTAGGGCTTGGCAGGGAAGCTGGTGGGGGCTCTGCATCCCCCAGCGCCCGCCTGGCTGGCTCCTGGCTCAGAATAGGGATTAGGATTGTTCATAGCAGTGGGACTCATCATTCCCCTCCCATCTCCACCCCAGAGCCCAGGGATCTGCCAACACTCTCAGGAATTCCATGGTGGCATGGTCTCCTTTTGGCCAGAAGGCGGCTGTATGCTTATGGAGGAAAGATGGGGCTGGTGGTGGCGATCACAGGTAATGCAGGGTGTTCAGTTTCCTAACACTTACAGTTAAGTAATCAAGCAGGAGCCCAGACCCTATTTTTCACACTCAGCCCAGCCTAGTCCAGTCCTTTTCCCAGAAGACGCTTCTGAATTCTATAATACCTGGACTTGGCGTTCCCAGGCAACACCATCACCTGCTACCCAAACAGTGCTTCCTGGCCATGGGCCATTCTGTCTATGCGCAGGCTGACAGAGGCGGGATATACAGAGATCTCAGACACAGCCACACAGAAGAAATGGTCACTGCATTCTTCCACCTCCTTCAGAAGCCCTCATCCCATCTCCCTAGACTGGAAGTTCTTTCAAATGTCTAACCTCCACCCCTGCTAAAAGTCAAGCTCACTTCCTGGTTCTCCATTCTGGGGGCTTGCTGCTCACAGCCTGTGGCCTCTGAGAGAGAAGCGGATTTCAAACTTCAGGGAGGGGCCCCAGAACCTCCCAGATGAAGACTTATGCTGTATCAGCATGCTGGCTTTTTTTTTTTTGCTGATTTGATCCATTCAGATGGCTCCACTCTTAGTATCCTTGGTTCCTTTTCAATTAGCCAAGAGAAATGATTTAGTGCTAATGAAATCAGTGGTTTAAAACAGTCCCACAAATCACTGGGGGGCTGGCAGTCAGTTATAAATACCTCCCAGGAAGTTGAGCTGGCACCGGAAGTTCGTGCAGCCAGCACACAGCTTTCTTCATCCCTGGTGGAGCAAAAAAGCTGCCCCCTCCCCCACTGCTCCCAGGCACCTTCCTCAAGTCCAGAACACCTCCTGCTCCACAGCTCCCATCTCCCACACCCCAGCACTTGGTAGGTTCCCTGTCATGCAGATCGGAACCTAGAGTTAGTTTTAAACCACAAGTGTACAAATGCCTCGGTCCCTGGGGGAAGTGCCCTGAAGACAAGCTACATCCCCCCACCCCCACGCCTCCCACCCGCACCCTCCATCCACCTTTCTTCCAGGCCAGAGTTACTAGAGGTCAGGCTTAGATTCCAGAAGGATCCTGGAGCTGCTGAATGGGGGAGGAGTGGAGGGAAGCGGAGCCTTGGGGTGGAGGAGCTCCATTCAGACAGAAACTCGAGCCTCCACAAACCCCCAGGCAGCTGGCCAGAAGACCCGGGCTCCCACCAGACCTGTCAGCTCCATCTTTCTCACACTCACTTCATTATTATTTTTCTCCTCCAACTTAAAGCTTCCAGCATTTCTTCATGGATGGGTTTTCCAGTCAGGCAGATGAAAATGGTGTCACTCAACAAAGCCCACATACTTCCCAGGCCTCAAAGCCATGGAGGGGAGGGAGATTCCTTGGTGCTGGGGCAGGGGAGTTCTGGTGGATTCTGGACTATTCTTAAAGGCCTCATCCCAGAAGGACAAACCAGTTTGTAGTGTGTGGGCGTGACAGGCCATATCCTGGTATTTGGAGAGGGTTGGACTCACCGTCTGACTCCAAACCTGCTGGTGGGACGGGGCTGTGAGGGGCAGACCAGACTGCCTGCCAACCTGAGCCAGAAGGGATCTGGCTGCCCTAGCAGTGAGCTCTGCCTTCCCGCGTGGCTCTCATGGTATGAAGCATGGGGTGGGAGATAAGAGCTTTGAGTTGAGTTGTGGAGGCCCGATAAGTCGTGGCAGCCCATGAGTCAGGGCACTGGACTGGACTCCAGCACTAGTGTCTCCTCAGGCTCTGGGCCTTTGCTTTCCCATCTGAAAAGTGGGGCAAGCAATTCTGGCATGAAAGAGAATCCAAGTCTCCTCGCCTCATTCCAGAGCAATGGAGAGACCATCAATTTCCTTTATGTCTGTGTGTCCTAAGCGAAGCCAAGTTCCCCTGTCCTGCTAGCTCCAACAGCCTCCCTCAGAGTCAGGCTATGACCGTGTTCAGCCCTGTTCCTACCAACCCATGCTGCCAAGCCAGGGCCACTCCCCGCTTTCAGCAGCAGCCCATTAGTGTGGCAGTCATGCATGGAGGGAGGTGCCTGGCCTGGCTGGTGCCCGAGCTGCAGAGAGAACTTGTCTGCCCCACTGATCCCAGGCTCAGAGAAAAGTTCCATGAGCATCGAGGCACCCATAGCATAGCTCCCCAAGACTCAGTGAACTTCCAGACACTAGGAGGCTGGCAGGTAAGTGTATGGGAGACCCCCAGGAGTGGTCTCCTTCTCCATCCTGCTGTGCAGCCCCCAGCTGCAACTGTCCTCACCTGGCCCACTCTTAGGGCCACACTGTCCTGGAATTGTGTTACAGGACTCTGAACAGGCTCCTCTCTGCCTGAGGGATTAATCAAGAGTTTTGACCAGGACCGCCTGACAAGCAGAGCTGAAGCAAGAGGACCCTGAGTTGGGAAGCACTGGCATTTATACACTTGGACCAGAAACCCACAGGCCATGCAGATCAGCACCACTTATCTGCCCACACCACAACTTTTTGGGGGTCTGTTTAGAGGCTGCTTTTATTTATTAGCTGTGTAGCTCTTGACCTCTCTAATCTTTTTGATTCATCTGAAAATCAAGGAGACTGACACCACTGAGCTGTTGTAAGCATGAAATAAGACAATGTATGGACCATACTTTGCATAGGTGTGCTTAAAAGAGTAATTCTTGGCCAGGGATGGGTGGTGCACGCCTGTAGTCCCAGCAGCTCAGGAGGCTGAGGCAGGAGGATCAAAAGTTCAAAGCCAACCTCAGCAATTTAGTGAGGACATAAACAACAGTGAGACCCTGTCTTGAAATAAAAAATAAAAAAGGCTGGGGACATGGCTCAGTGGTTAAGTCCCCCTGGATTCAATTCCTGATAGCAAAAAAAAAAAAAGAGTTGTTCTTATTACTTATAAAAATAATAACATGAACATTAGAAAAAAACAAAAATTCTTGAAAAATATAAAGAAGAAAATGTCTATCACTTAAGAGCGCATTATCCTACTGGATATTGTTTCCTGTAGGCTTTTTGCTATACACATGTGTGCACGTGTGCACACACACACATATACAAATTGAGTTATATTAAATATACATTTTATATCTTTTCACTTACTGTGTATTATGCATTTTTACTTTTTCATTGAAAAATCTCCAAAAGTTGCCTATAATCCCAGCTCTTGGAGGCTGAGGCAGAAGAATCATAGGTTTGAGGTCTGCAGAGGCAATTTAGCAAGACTCTTCCTCAACATAAGACAAAAAGAGCTGGGGATGTAATTCAGTGGTAGAGTGTTTCCCTAACACATGCTAGGTCCCAGGTTCAATTTCCAGTAATGCAAGAAACTAAAGTAAAATAAAATCTCCAAGCATTACTTTAAAACATACTTAATAGGTAATCAACTATTATGTGAATGCATTCTATAAAAATGATTCAACCTTTCCACCTCATTAACTATTTAGGTTGTTTCCACTATTATGAATTATTGTGTGATAAACATCCGAACAAGTTTTGCTTAAGCCTTAGATTATTTCCTCAGGCTACATTCTTAGAAGGAGAAATCATTGGGTCCAGGAGGAGAATCTTATAAAGACTCAGTTCCCAACTGAAAATGGCTGTTCAGAAAGATCGGCCAGCTCCTTTCTACAGCCGCATCTGGGAGTGAATGACTCACAGCCTCCTTCTCAGCAGTGAGAATCTTGCATCTAAACTGCCTTGTTGGGCAGAGGGCTGTAGCCTGCTGGAGGCCTGGCCCTCCTTTGGGCCACACATACCAAGAGCATGAACAGGTTCTTGAACAGTCAGCCCAGGTAGGGGAGCAAAGCTGGAGAAGATGATGCATGGGGTGGCCCCTTGGTCAGCAGGCCTCAGGGTTGTGTGGTCCCTCCCCACTGAAACCAGTAAGAACATGAACTTGCTCTTTGGAGATTTAAGTGAGAGGTTAGGAAGAATCTTCTGATCACTAAATGCTGGGACTGGGGTCTTTTTTTATGCTGCTTAGAATTTGGAGGGGCAGAGATGTTCTGGAATGCTCAGTGCTAGGATGATAGGATGATCCTTGGGCTTAGGAAAGCTTTGAAATTCACAGAGCTGAACCAGTGAGGAAAGTACCAGCAAGATGGGAGGGTCTGTTGAGTCCCTGTGAGTGCCAGGTGCTGTGTTGGTGGCGGTGGGGTCTCCCATGCACCATCTGCTTTGAACGATAATTATAGCTCAAGTAGTCGCTGTGTGCCCACAGGTGGGGAGGTTTACAGTAGAAGGTCCTTGCTTTCCTGAGGGTCCTGGCTGGTCCCCCGCCACATATCCAAGAATACAGTGCCTGTGTGCTCTGGCCAGCTTTTTTCTTTTTAGTTCTAGGACATCACTCATCTTCTCCATCCGAGACAGGTCCCAAAGGCACCTGGTGAACATCTGTCAGGCCCTCAGAGACAGTGACTGGAATAGCCGGGGTGCCCTCGGTGAACTCCAGCCTGGGCACCAGGAAATCCAGAGCTGTTCTCACTTCCTTTCCTACCTCCTCTTCCCCTTGTTTTCCCTGCAGCCTTTCTCCAGGCCTTTGGAACAGGAAGGCAAAAGGGAAGGGAAGCAGAGGCTGTGGAGACCACTCATTGCCTGGAGTTGCACAGACCAGGAATCCTGCAGGGCTCAACCACGCCCGCCCACCGTCCTTGGCAGGAGCCTGTGTGGCCCAGAACCTTGTTTATGACATCCTTTGTCCTCTATCTCTTACCCTTCCCTAAATGCTGCTGACCAGGCCAGGCCTGGCTCAGACACCAACTTGTATCTTACTGAAAACCCTCTCCATTGTCTTATCATGCAACTATTGAAAAGTCCTCCCTCATCTGTGCTGCCTCCTCAAACTGACTCACAGGAAGGTCACCACATGGACCAGTTCATCTGCCTAAACAAAAAATGCCCATGGCGCTCATCCTTGCCTTCATATGAGTACCCTCAAGCTAGAGTCCACATCCCTCCATGCAGACTCTCGTTCTCATGACTTGCTTTCTCAGGAGGTCCGGGTTTAAGCAGTTTGTGATACCCTCTGGGGACCTTGAAAATGAGCAAATTATTGCAGCAAAACTGCATGAATGTTCTGAAATACAGGGTCTCAACACCTCCTCCCACCACAACCTAACTTCCTCTCTCTCTCTCTCTCTCTCTCTCTCTCTCTGTGTATGTCTCTCTCTCTCTCTTTCGGCAGTCTTGTTGTCATGGAGATCCTAACACAATAGGGCAGGTAGGAAGCCTGTTGCTTGGCAACGAGAAGTGTTGGAGGTACAGGATTGGCTGTCAAGGTCTAAAGGAGCAGAAAAGATGGTGAGGGAAGGTGGGAAAGTAGAGAAACCCTGGGGGGACAAAAAGGCACAGGAGAGAAGCAGAAGACAGCACCAGAAAGAAGAGAAAATAAAACAGAAGCGAGTACATGTAACCTCCCTGGGGCTCGGTCATCATCTGTATATTTGCTGTGGTGCCCTGAGAAAAAATAACAAAGAAAAACAAATATACATTAATATATTTTCATAGCTGTGTTTACACTGTAGTAGGATGAAAGGAGACAAAAAAAGAGGTTCCTAAATATCAGGGCAGAAAAATTCTACAAAAGACACCATGAGTCAGTGGAAAGAGCACACAGGCTTCAGCATCAAACCTGGTTCAAATCTTCACCCTACCCCTTCCTTGATGTGTGACCCGATCGAGTGGCATGGCCCTTTTGAGCTTCAGTTTTACCATCTGTGAGATGGGAATAGCAACAAGTATCTCAAGTGTTGATGTAAGAATAAACGAGAGGAGGTCGGGCGCGATGGTGCACACCTGTAAACCCAGCAACTAAGGAAGCTAAGGCAGCAGGGTCACAAGTTTGATGCCAGGCTCAGCAACTTAACAAGGCCCTAAGCAACTTAGCAAGACCCTGTCCCAAAAGAAAAAATACAAAGGGCTGGGAATGTGGCTCTTTGGTTCAACTCCCAGGATTAAAAAAAAAAAAAGAATGAGAGGCAGTGATGAGTTCTGGTGGGAACTTGGGAAGTGGTCAGTTGCATGGTATCCCTGGCCTTTTGCAACCAACCATGTGCTATTATCTTAATCACAACAATGTGGTGGAGTGGAAGGAGACTTCTTCCCAATGCCCAAAGATGTGGCTCCCATCCAGGCTAAAGCACCCACTGTCTGTAAGACTTGGGAAAACTATTAACCTGAGTAGCTCATCTGTAAAATGGGTATAATAATCTGTCCCTTATAATGTCTAGGAGGATCAGATTTAAGCAGGTTGATAAAGAAGCTATCCCAACACCTGGTGGACATCTTAAACGCTGAGCACTAACCCCTGCCTGCCTGCTCTCTGTGTGGAGACCTATAGTTCTAAACTGGGGCTGGTTTTAACCTTTCTTCAAGGATGGGAAGGTCTCAATGATGCTTGGGTGTCCTGCCGAGCACCCAGAGTCTACATGATTGTGGGGAAGACAGAGGGAGATAGATTATAGGCACCTGGATGACAAAGCAAAGGCAGTCCTCCACACTAGTTTTCAAGTTCATTAATTTTGTCAAGGTGCTGACTTCTGTCTCCAGAAGCAAAAGGGAGCAGGGGTGACCTGCCAATGGTGACAGAAGAGAGCACCCAACCAACCACCCTTTCTGTATATTTTGCAGTGAGACAGCAATTCTGTGTTATATGCATATGAGATCCGTTCATGAATACAGAGTCACCCAGCCCTAAGACAAGAGCCGCTCAAGGCAGGCAGGACCACACTAGCTACCTTGGGCAGGTGGAGCTTTGGTCAGCTACTGCATGCCTCCCAGGAAACCGGAACATCTTTGGGGGCCCTTACAGTTCAAGGCATCATTTTTGACATCTAACCTAAATCCTTCCTGCTCTCATTCTCAGTTCAGTCCTCCTGGTTCTGCCTGAGAGAGCAATTCAACAGGCTGGGGAGGTAACTGTCTCACCAGTTTCTAGGTTCACGCCGGGACTGGGGCGGCAGGCAGGAGAGCAGTGACTCACGCAGACGCTGTTTCATTCAGCTGCCTCGCTGTCTGCACCGCTTCCCCGGCTCTCGCCCCAACACTCTAAACCCCTCTGTGGTTTCAAAGCTGACTTTTCCAGTAACACCAACAGGCATCAGAGGGGTGCTGTTGCCGTTTCTGCCTGGCCTGAGCCCAGCTTGCCGGGATGGGGGAGGCTGAGCCTGGGGGCTGGGAGGACTGGGGGAGCCCAGGAGGAATGTGAGTAAGAGCTGGTGGGCAGCTCTTTTCAGCTCTGCCCTACTGGAATACCCCAGCCTAGAGCACTCTCAGGGGGCTCAGAAGGCCTAGGCCTGGGGCCAAGACAGAAGGACTCTGTAAATTAGGAAAAGGTAATTATGCCCAGTGCGGTGGTGCACACCTGTAATCCCAGAAGCTAGGGAGGCTGAGGCAGGAGGATCATGAGTTCAAAGCAGCCTCAGCAAAAGCGAGGCACTAAGCAACTCCTTGAGACCTTGTCTCCAAATAAAATATGAAATAGGGCTGAGGATGTGGCTCAGTGGTTGGGTGCCCCTAAGTTTAATCCCTGGTACCCAAAGGTAATTATGAGATGAACCTCACCATGCCTTTAAAAATACTTGACTTTAGGCCCAGTAGGGTCCAGTTTTTTTCCCTCCTGTGCTAGGAGGAAAACTTGAAATTGCAGCAACAAAAGAGATTTAAGGATGACCATAGGCAATGGTCTTGACCATGAGTGTGTGGGGAGGGCAGCCATGATACTCTGGCCTGTGTCAATTATTTGGATTGAATATATTTTCCTCGTGGACACTGAGAGGTGGACTTCCGCACAACCACCCTCTCTGGTGGGTCAGCGGAGGGATGAGTGCAGGAGATATCCACGGGGAGCCCATCTTGAGGGATGAGAGAGGGGGTGTTGAGAAAGTGAGGGGGTAGACAGGGGTGCTGGAGTGGGTGGGGAAGACTCCCCTTCTTTAGCTTCAAGATGATCCATTTTAAATATTGGTGGTTCTCTTAATCCATTCCGGCGGCTATAATGAAACTGCATAAACCGGGTGGTTTATAAACAACAAATGCACATTGCCCATAATTCTGAATGCCAGAAGCCCCAAATCCAGGCACCGGCAGATTCAGAGAGGAAGGTGGAGGGTCTCTTGGGGCCTATTTCTAAGGGTGCTAATCCCACTCATGAAGGCTCCGCCCTAACACCTCCCAAAGGCCCCGCCTCCTAACCCTTACATCCAGTTGGTGGTTAGGATTTTAACAGATGAATGTTGGGGGTCACATGTTCAGATCACTGCTGCTGTCGTGCTAGATTTTATTTAAGCAATGGGTTCCCTAGCTAAAATCATTCTGAAGACTCATCCAACTGAGTTACTCCCTGGAGCTAGATGGGGATGAGTGAGGCTTTGATCAGTTTGTCATGGACCAGAAGCTAGGAGTAGAAGAAGACACCCTGGGGGTCTGAGAGCTTAGAAAGAGGAAAAGAAAAAAAGCAAGTTTACTGACCAGCATTTGCAGAGACTGTGGAAGAGCCAAACTCCCAGGAACTGACTTCCAAGAATCAGATAGGAAATCTGTCAAGCACTGGAGGGCATCAGGATAAACTTGATCCTAATCACTTTTGGCACAGGAGAGCCCTTTGCTAAGATTGGGGGAAGTTTCTGACTTGTTTTTGCCCATTTTTTTTTTAACCCACCCTCCTTTATTTTTTGATGCTGAGGAGCAAGCCCAGGGCCTGCACAAGCTGGGCAAGTGCTTTACACTGAGCTACAACCCCAGCCCTTTCACCTTTTAAAAAAAAATTCATTTTAGCTGGGAGCGGTGGCACATGCTTGAAATCCCAGTGGCTCGGGCAACTAAGGCAGGAGGATCAAGAGTTCAAGTTCAGCTTGGCAATTTAGCAAGGCCCTAAGCAACTCAGTGAGATCCTATCTCTAATAAAATATACAAAGGGGCTTAGGATGTGGTTCAGTGGCTAATCGTCTGTGGGTTCAATCCCCAGTACAAAAAAAAATTAATAATAATAATAATTTTGATGTAATTTAAGATTTACAAAAAATATTGCAAAGATAGTACAGAGTTCCCATCTGCCCATCACCCAGTTTCCCCTAATGTTCAAATTAGCATTGGCACATGACTAGTAACCAAACTGTGGAATTTCTTTGGAGTTCACCAACTTTTCTGCTATTGCCCCATGCCATTTAGCTTCCCTCCACCTTTTAAATTTTCAACTTCCTTTGCCTGTCCCACCAGAAGAAAAGAAGGTACTTGGGTAATTGTCCACTCTTGGGTCAGACAGAGCAGGAAACTCAGGCCAGGGCAGAGGCGGGAATAATAGGAAGGGAAAGTCCCAGAGAAAGCAGGCCAAGGAAGCTCATTTAGTTTCTCCCTCTACTTGGAGACTGTCACTTTGGGAGATTTTCTCTGCCCACTCCTAGGGACCCCTCCTATAGCAGTCATTCCATGGTACACAGGCTTTCAGAGATGCCTGTGAGGTCTCTGTCCCCAAAGCCATAAGAATGAAGTGACCAGAGTCACAGAAGAGCTGCCCAGGTTAAGATCATTCCCCTGAGAACACACAACCTGTCCTGCACTGCCCTGTGATTCAGAGCCCAGAACTTGGCCTGTGACTTTAAAATCCAGCCCCTATTTTTGAGCACATAGCACTTCATAAACAGCAGGGAAAGAGAAGCCGAGATGAGACTGTATCTCAGCAGAATTGTTTCCAAATAAAGTGTTGTTTCTTTCCCCCTCATACTATCCCTGGAGATGCCTACGGTGCTTGAAAACCACTAAATATCTTTCCTTGTTTGTGACACAGACACCCTCCCCTCCTCTCTGTCCCTTAGCCTGGTCTCTTTTATAGCAATGACGTGAGTGCTGCTGAACAGGAATCAGAGTAGGCTCCAGGAAGCCTGCCTGGCGGCTCCCCCTCCTAGTCAGAGGGGCTCATGGCAAAGCCTTTGGTTTCTTAGAGACGAGAGAGTCATGGAGAGAAGCTCTGGGACCTGAGCATCGGAGTGGGCCCTGGGTCCGGGGTTTGGTTGGCTGGCTGCCATGGACACAGAGCGGCCAGGGAATCCATCCTCCTGTACCAAGCGCGACTCAGGAGCTCATGAAACTCTCGACACATTCATTTTGTGCCCCGTGGTTTACGAGGGGCACAGGGAACTGGAATTGCATCCGGAACAGGGGGTGGAGGGAGAGCCAAGGAGAGGTTAATGGATGAGGGTGACTGTATCCCAGAGTGAAGGTCAAGGGGAGGCTGGTTAATGGGCCTTGCAGATATAAAGCCTTTGTTCCCCATTCCCACTTTCACAGGGCCTCGGAAAGGGAAGTCTCCTTCTAAACATCAAAATCGAGGTTGGACTTGAGAAAATAATAAGGGGAGGGTCTGGGAGACCCTGAATCACGTGATTCAAGGAGTCTCTGATCTTCTAGGGGAGTTGAGGGTCTTTTGTAGGATTCTGCTTCCTGGGGGCCACATGCTGGCCAGCTGAACCTAGGTGGGGAGGCTGGCAGGGGTGTGACTGCCAGCAGCAGAGAGGGCACCTTACTCTTCCTTGTGTTAAGTGGAGCCAACAAAAACCCTGGCCCCATTAACATTTCTAGAAATGGTTTCTCAATGAAGAGTCAGATCTCTCTTAATTCTATCACCTCCTCAGTCATGGTCATCTGTCCAAGGCAGGGGAAGATACGATGACATCTATAGGGCTCAACCAGCCTCAGGATCAGCCTGACAGGACAGCTCTGTCCTCTCACCTACCCTGTCCCTATACTGAAGAATCAGACTCCTGGTGGCTGGAATACAACCTGGCTGAAATGCCACCACCTTTACAGATCACAAAATGGCAGCACGGTGCCTGCCCTCACCCATGGCTCTTATTTCCCTGACCTCAGATCCTTCTAGAAGATGGCAAAGGTATTTTATAGATGATGAACTTGAAGTTCAGAGAGTGTGAGAAACAGTGGCAGTCACAAAGCTGCCTGGACCCTTCGCTTTCTGTTCTTGCTGCCCTAACTCAGGCCCTTCCTATTTCTCACCAGGATCCTGTTCTCCCCACACCACCCTGGCCAGTCCACTCACGCCATTTCTGTACTGCGGCTGAAAGGACCTGGTCAAATGGTGGTTCTGACCCTGAATCTCCCATGGAGTAAAATCCAGCCCTAACAACCACCACAACTTGACTCCTGCATCCCCGGCCTCCCTTCCAGCCCTCTCTACCTCAGACTTCACCCTCAACTGCTACTGAGCAGGTTATCACTTATCCAAGGTCACAAGGCTTCAGACCTTAAATCAGCGTTCACATCCTTCAGGTTCCACTTGATGCCATCCCTTCCAGGAAGGCCTCCTGACCTTCCGTGAGGGGCTGAGTGGCCTGAGGGCCACAGCCCCACCTACACTGCACTGGGCCCTGGCTCCTGACGTCTCCCGAGCTGCTGTCCAAAACCTCTTGCTTGGAGACACTTGGCTTTTGCACACTGGACTCCTGGTCCCATGCCCAGTACAGACGGGACAACTGATACATGAGGGATGACCTCTGGACCCCGAGGCGCCTGCAGGTGGTTTGCTCCCTCTCCTTTGCAGCGGCAGGTGGGGCCTGCTCCCTTCACTCTGCTCTCCAGGCCCCAGCATGGAGTCAGGAGATGGCCCAGCTCCAAGGGGAGATGACAGCCTCACCTCACCTCACTCAGCCAGGACACCGCAAGGCCAAGAGAAGGACATGAAGCCTGGTTGGCACAGAAACAGATCAGGAAATTGTCCCTGCGAAACAGGAAGAGGGTGGAGCGTGGGCGCAAGCTTCCTGGAGAGGGAGGGAGGAACTCTGCCCCCTCCCCCCATGCTGGACATGGCTGTTGGGTCATCCCAGCTTGGACCTCAGCCCAGTAGAGTAGGGGCTCCAGGGCCTGTGGGAAGGTGTATTTGCCGAGGGTCTCCTCAGGCATTAACCAGAGGGCCCTGGGGGCACGTTAGGAGGTTACTTGATAGTTTGTGGTTTGCACAGTGAGCTCTGACCGGGAAGCTCCGACTCAACACAGTAGAGACAGCTGAGCTGCCTTCCTGATGGGAGGGCGAGTGTGGGGAACCATCTGACGGGGGCAGGCCCGTGTGAATCCTGACAAATGCTGGGTGCTTTGGGAGACTGGGAATGCAGGACACCTAGGACACCCCTCTCATCCTCCTTCACTGATTCTCCTCCTTGTTTGTAACCTCTCATCAGGAAGTCACCTCCTGGGACTGGGTATGGCTCAGCCCTAGAGCCTGGCATGAGTGAGGCCCTGGGTTTAATCCCTAGCACCATAAAAAACAAAAACAAAAATGAGGTCACTTCCTCAGTGATCATTTCCCTCCGCCCTTATGCTGGACCAGTGTTTCCGTTGTGTCCCCCTTGCTAAAACCCACTTGTTCTGTATCTTCCAACTGAGCTGGGAGCTCTATTGGGGCAGAGACTGTATTTTCTTTATGGTTATATTGCCCACAGTCTGCATACATAGTAGATGTTCAATAAATGTGACTGAGCCAGGTGCAGTGGTGCATGCCTGTAATCCCAGCTGCTTGGGAGGCTAAGGTTGGAGGATTGCAAGTTCGAGGTCAGACTCAGCAATTTACTGAAACCCTGTCTCAAAATAAATTTTTAAAATGACTGGGGATGTAGGTCAGAGGTAGAGCATCTCTGGGTTCAATCCCCAGTACTGCATAAAAAATTAAAATATTAAAAGTAAGTGTGGTCGTGGGGCTGGGGCTGTAGCCCAGAGGCAGAGTGCTGCCCTGCCGTGTGTGAGGCACTGGGTTCCATCCTCAGCACCACATAAAAATAAACAGAATAAAGGCATGCTGTCCATCTACAACTATAAAACAAATTAAAAAAAATAAGTATGGTTGAATAGATGACCACATAAAGTAACTTGAGAATGATGGGAAGAGGAATCTTACAACTAAGAGCTAAATCTGGGCCAGCGACAAGGTCAAAGAATGACAGTGTCGATCTTTGCCTGATCCATAAAATAACAAGTGAGGCATTCTTTAAAGTCAAGCCCATGAGCTGCCTCAGCTTCTCCCACATGGGCTCAGCCTCGAACACACTCCATCTTCTGCATGTCCAAAGTCCTGGGCTAACTTGGGCTAAGTTCGGCATCAGGGTAACCCAAAGGAGAGCCTGTGCAGTTATCGGGAAACTCTTTGGATGCTGAAAGATACATGAAGAGGTGTTCATGGCAATTTCCTAGCCTGATGGGAAAGATGGGGTCCACAGGAGAGACAGGGGCTTAAAGAGAGCTACCATTCATGGGGCGTTCACCCAGCTACCATTCATGGGGCGTTCACCCAGCCACCATTCATGGGGTGTTCATCCAGCTACCATTCATGGGGTGTTCACCCAGCTACCATTCATGGGGTGTTCATCCACACCGGTCACCGCTGCTAGCATTTCACAGGTATCAGCCGATTTCATTTTCATAAACCCCTTGAGGCAGACAACGTTATTGTTCTCATTTGATGGGTGGGAAAACCAAGGCAGAGCAAGGTGAAGGCACTCACCTTAATCATGGTGGGAAGGCTCATTGTCAAGCACTGGCTGCAGGCTGCACAGCCCACATTCCCAACCACGGCCAGTGGCGTGCCTGGCGCAGGTGATGTGCAAAATTGCTGAGGCAGTCCCTAAGGGACTAACCGGAGCCAGTCAGTTAGTGTCCTAGAGAAAGAGAGTGCTGGTTCAGGAGGGACGTGGCTCAGTGGAGGAGAAAGAGGACATTCTGGTTGCCGGAGACACGTAAGCGATGACTGAGACAGTTTTCAACTTTGCCAAAGAGCAGTGGGATGGAATTTCTTCCTCCTTCCCTTGGCTGGAAGACAGTGGACATGTTGGAGGGCCAGTCGCTAATCCTGAGTCTAATCCCTCAGAGCCAGCCTCTGTGCTGTGACTGTATGTACAGCTGCTCCAGCCTGTTCCTTCCCAGTCCCCAAATTGTCCCCAAATTCATCAAAAGCCTGATATGATCTGGAGATGAGGGACCCGCTGAATGGATATGACCTCTTGGCACTTGGGAGAGGGAAGGGACTTCGAGGAAGTACTTGAAGAAGGGGCAACAGTTGACTCAGAGACTGGAGCAGAGAGAGCTGGGTAGGGCCTCTGCAGTTACTGAGAAAGCTTCAGTGGGATGGAACAGGTTCATTGGTTAAGGGAAGAGAAGCAAAAAGTGTTTGAGTTGAAGTGTGAGTCAGGACAAGGGACCTTAAATGACTCTTATATGTCCTTGTGCCTAGCACAGTGCCAGGGCCCATGTTAGCATCCCGCCCCCCCCCCCCAAAAAAAATCCAGCTTAAATGAGCAAGCTTTGCAGCAGAGGCAGATACTCAAGCTGGGTATGAGATTGCATGGGCTATCGGCACTAGGGACGAGGGGACCACTCCAGACTGGCAGCCTTGGAGATGTGCTTGGACATAGCAGTCCTCAGGCATTTAGCGGGCCTAGGGTCACCCCAGTGGGCCACTTGACTGTTGTCTGTGCAGTTAGCACTAGAGGTATGAAGCAACTGCGATGCTTTCATGTCCCTTCCCTTGGGGGCCTTCTGGCTGTGCCTGGCACAAGTGCAAATACCTTGCCTCTGATCAATGCTTAGCCTTGAACACTGTCCTCCTCTTCCCTCCACCCATGGACTGTTCCATACAGAAGATTCAAATATTCTCTGCTCAGCATTCCCTTTCCCAGGCCTGATCCTCTAGATCAGTCTCATGATCCCTGAAGCAGAGAGGAGGCAGTAGCTGCAGAAGGGCCCCTGGCTCTTCCCCTGGGCCTCCTTTAGGCTGGGACCCTGCTGGTTTCAGCAGGTTCCCGTGCTGGACAGCTCCCAGACCGCCAGTTCCAGGGTGGAGGCCTAGCTGCCTTCCCTTCCCACTGCTTTGTCCCTGGGCAAGGCTGGCTGAAGACGGGGCCAGCTCTCCTCCCTACTGCTCCTCGCCCACCTTGCCTTACTCTACACCCATGTAGAGAGAAGCCACTTCTGCTTCTCAGGGGACAACTCCCATCTCCTGAGCCGCATCTGAGGGCTCCACGTGGGTTCTGGGTACTGGTCCTGGGTGCCCTCACAGCCTTCTCTACAAGCTGGTTCGTCATGCCCCCTCCTTGTAGCCTCCTATGGAACTTTCTGTAAGTATTGCACTCTAGCCTCATCTCCTCTGCCTTCTCCTGTGTCATCCTGAGACTCCAACCTTGCCTTAACTGGGAGGCTCTGCAGTGAGCCAAGGAGGCAGAAATGAGCCCTTGCCTGCATGAGGCACCTCTCCAGCATGGGGCTAAGAGCCACCTGGACCCAGAATGGCCTCTTGAGCCACAGATGGGGCTGGACAGCAACGTTCCCTCCCCCACAGTCAGACTCCCTGACTCTCCACCCTTGGCAGGAGCTGCTCTCAGGACAGCTTGGAGCACTAGGCCCGTTCCCACCTGCACCGATGACGTTCCCTCTGCCCTGACCCTGAGCACTGCACTTGAAGTCAGTCTTTTTTTTTTTTAAGTACCAGGAATTGAACTTAGGGGCACTCAGTCACTAAGCCACATCCCCAGTCCTATATTGTATTTGATTTAGAGACAGGGTCTCATTGAGTTACTAAGCATCTTGCTTTTCCTGAGGCTGGCTTTGAACTCTCGATCCTCCTGTTTCAACCTCCCATGACACCGGGATTACAGGCATGTGTCACCATGCCTGGCTGAGGTCAGAGTCTTAACAGCTGCTTTTAAGCAGCTGGGATGGGTCACCATCCCATCCCAGAGAGCCTTTAGGGGTCCCAGGTCCATCCAGGCTCCCTGCAGCTGCAACTGGAGCAGAGGCCGACAGGACAGTCTAGGAAGAGGGAATGGCTCAGAGTTGGGGAGGAGCCTGCACTGAGACCACTGAGGAGCCCCGATCTGTTAGGGGGAGACAGACTATGTACTCAGACACATGCTAAATTGCCCCCTTCCCAGTGGTATCAGTAGCAATAATGACAAAGAAACACGCAAATGACTACGAATTTGGTGCAGGCCCAGGACACAGAAGCTCGGAGAATGCTAGAAAAGGAGGAAAGAGAAGGAATGGGGCCAGCAGGGAAGGACGCTGACACGCCGGGAAACGCGAGGTTCTGGATTTGGTTCTGCAATCCTCTGACTCATCTGTCGTCTAGCCACTGCCCCAGGGCCTGACTAATTGGAGGAAAGTTAAATAGGGCCAAAGAAAACAGGGGTGGGTATTACAGAGCCCCAGGTTCCCGGGGTTGGAGGGAGAGCAGATGTCTTAATTTATGGGCCTGCATTAGCCTCCCCTAGGGGAGAGGAAGTTGTCTCTGGCCTGGAATGGATTGAGACCTGAGGACCACAGTGCCCCCCCACACCTGCTGACAGGCTTGTGGGGCTGAAGGATGAATGTGGGCTACTGCTGGCGTCAGGTTGGGGCAAGGAAAGGCATCCATCATCTAAGGCCTCATAAAGCCAGAGAAGCGCAGCTCTGATTGGATAGCCCTTTCCCCGCCCCACACCCCAGCCTCTGGGTTGCTGTCCCCACTCAGCTCCAGATGTTTACACATTTCCATCTCTGGATGGGCAACACTGCTCCGTCCCTGGGGTCATTTTAGGCAGGTTCTGGGGAGGACTTTTATGATGGGGACCTTGTGCAGGTTAGACAATGTCCACAGAGGCCTCTAAAATCAAGAAGAGGGAATAAGAAAATGTGACCAGGAGGAGACATGGCCCCAAATTGAGAATGGCAGCATCTGAGGGTGACAGGAGGGAGCCACCAACCATATTCCAATTTCCTGAACTTGATCCTGGTCTGAGCTGGGAGGTAAGGGGTGGGTTCTCATTCTGTTGGTGATGGGACCTCCTGTCCCTTCCTGCAAGGTGCATCCATTTTGCTACCTGGACCACAAAACCTGTGCTTTCTTTACATTCTTTATAGGGTACAACTGGTCATCTCAACCTTGGCCACTGTGTTCAGTCTTTAGAGCATAATCCTAACACCACCTCCTCCAGGAAGCTCTGAGTGAGGTCACTCATCCTTCAATTCCTGACCTCCCCTCTCATTCCCATTCTATAGCGTAAGTCAGCAAGGAAGGGTTGACAGAGCACCACCTGGAAACCAGGAGACCCTGGTAGAGTCACAATACTACCACCTGACTGTGTGGCTCTAGGAAAATTGCTTGCACTGTCTGGATCTATTTTACCAACAAAATGAGGGGTAGAGCTAGGAGCTGTCAGACTCCAGTGTGGGTCTCCAGGTGATGAAGTGCTGCTTGTTCTCCAGGTCTTTGTCCCCTGACCCCTGCCCCTTCGCAGTGGAGTCAGGCAGGGACTATGTGTCTTTCCCTCAAACTCTGATTGAGGATTGTGTTTGCTGTTGTTGGTTCCAGAAAGATTTGCTGCTGGCAAGCGGGAGGAAGTGTGTGCTAGCTGAGGCAGAGAGAGCAGAGGCAGACAGTGGTGAGAACACTAAGGCCCAGACCAAGACAGGAGAGCTGGTCCATCCCATCCAGGTGAGGCAGCCTCCACTCCTCAGGAGCCCTGCTGCTAGAGAGAGGGGAGGGTGGGAGATTGAGAGGGGAGGTAGAGGAGGCCCCATCTCGGACTGCCTTTCCATCGCTTAGCCTGCACAGGCCCTCCTCATCAAAGACGCTGCCAGGCTCTGCCTTGGATTGTTCCAGATGCTGGTTAGTGGTGCCCCATCTGAAAGATAGCAATTTTGACATCTGGAGTCAAAGCAGGACCTGCAACCAAGAGCTAGGTGTGGGATGGCCCTCTTGTCACTTTTGGTTGCTGTTTCTCTTTTTGATTGTTCTCTTTTGGAGGCCATGTCCCTTCCCGCCCCTGCCCATGACTCAGCTTTCTCACCTTCTCAGACCCCTGTGGGACTGAGGGGAGGATGCCACTGAGAAGGAGCAGATGCTCCTGGGAGGGAGAAGCAGGAAGAAGATTCGCGGGGCCAGAAGGAGATGTCGCACTCAGGGTGGGGCCCTGGCTGGGCTGTGGGGCTCCTACTCAGAGAGCCAGCCTGGCAGACTGCAGAGCTGCAGAGATTTGCATACATCTGCATACATTTACACATACTTATTTTCTGTCCCAGAGCCAAGCTAGCTCCCCACACCCTTTCTCTCTATGCTGGGCTCCTGCAAGAGGCAGGACCAACACCTGACTGGAAGCAACCAGGGCCACTCAAGTGTAGCTGAGCCGTGGGTAGGGGCCCCAAGTCAGAGAGACTGTGCAAACAGCACTTTCTCTGCCCACCTCTGAACGAAGAGATTCCCTGGGTACGTATCCATTATCAGACCAAAGTCATAGCTCAGCAGCAACGATAGCCTCTTCTCTCCCAGATGACCCCACTGTACATTAAGAGTGAGAAGATCAGAGTGCAGAGCCAGGGAGATGCCTGAGAGACCTTTGAATTCAAAATCCAGGTTTTAAGAAGAGAAAAGGACAGGTTGGTCCACCCATGCACGCAATCAGTAGTACCAAAGTGCCAGATACCACGCTAAGGGCTGGGAGCTGAGCAGGGAAAGAAGTAGCTCCCAATCACTCCTCACTCTCATAGAACTGACTGACTATGAGGGAAAAGGCAGCAGGGTAGATGGTGTCAAGGATCTGAGAAAACAAAGCCAGTTATGGAGTGGGAGAGCCAGGTGGGGTGAAGTAGCCATTAGGAAGTCACTGTCTGCAATTTTCCACGAGTCGGGCATGGAATTGGAGGTGCCCCTAATTCTCCTGATGCCTAGCTCTGACTCCTGGCATCTTGCAGCTTGCTCCAAGCTTCCCCTGCAGCCCTTCCTTAACTGGGCGTGGGCTCAGTGTCATGCATCATTAACACCTGTGACAAAAAAAGCAAGGCAGAGGGAGCCAGGAACCAGGAAGTGGGCGATCGGCTGGAACTTTTGGGGGAAGATGTAAATGTTCTTAATTATGATTATAGTGGTAGTTAAACAACCATGTACATTTGTTGAAAATTTTTGTTTGAATTTCATTATACCTCAATAAAGCTGCCTGTATATATATAGGCATATATATCTGGCAGGGACTGCCTAGCTAGGGAAACTTTATGAGTGGAATGGAGAGGTGGAGGGGGGCTTTGGGAAGGGTGTGGGCCTTGCAGTCAGGGGGACCTGGTTACACTTCCTCTCCCACTCCTTATTAGCAGCAGGGTGTTAAGTGCTCACTAACCATTCCTCCTCCAACCTACTTTCTGGAGCTGTGAAATGGAGATAATAATGACTTCCTCACAGGGTAGTTGTAAGCATCAAGCCATACAACCTATCCTTGGGGACTCTCCCATAATATATGCTTGTATTTCTTCTTTTGAGAGGTGTCTTTTAGTTCATTTGCCCAGTTATTAATTGGGTTATTTGTTTTCTTGGTGTTCTTAGAGTTCTTTATTTATTGTGGATATTAATCCTCTGTTAGAAGAGTAGCATGCAAATATTTTCTCTTATTCTGTAGATTTGCTCTTCACATTCTTAATTGTTTCCGTTGCTGTGCAGAAGCTTTTTAATTTGATGCCATTCCTTTTATTAACTCTTGGCATTATTTTCTGAGCTTTAGGGATCTTATTGAGAAAGTTGATATCTGTTCTGACTTTTCTTATATAAACTTTCCTCTTAGAATGAGTTTCCTAATGTTATGGTATGTTGTATCACTGTCCTCATTTGATTCTAAGAATTTTAAAATTTCTTCTTTGATTTCATTCCATTATGAGTCACTAACTAAAATCAAGATACAGATGTCAATTTCCTTCTCCTTTCCCTATCTTTAAAATGGGAAATTTCTCCATTTTTAACTATTTCTACTGGATGTTAATGGGTCTTCTGAGCTAAAAGAGGTTTGTCTTTATTTAGTTCAAACACTACTGGGTTTGGGCTAGGAATGTGGCTCAGTGATAGAGCACTTGCCTGGCATGCATGAGACACTGGGTTTGATCCCCAGCACTGCTGAGTTTAAATAGGTTTCTTTTCATTTTTTTTTTCATGAATTGAAATAAATTTGCATGTAACAAAATCCATTGTTTTAAAAAGTACAATTAATGCATTGTTTTTTAGTATACTCACAAAGTTGTACAACCATCACGACTCCCTAATTTCAAAACTTTCTCACCATCCCCAAAAGAAACACAGACCTAATAGTAATCACCCTCTTTTTCCCCTGGCCCCAGCCCCTGGCAAATGCAAATTCATTTTCTGTCTCTGCAGATTTCTCCATTCTAAAAATCCACATCAGTGAAATCATACGATGTGGCCCTTTGTGTGTGGCTTCTTTCACATGACGTATTTTCAAGGTTCATCCATGTTGGAGCCTATATCAGTACTTCGATTCCTTTTTATGGATGAATAATGTGCCATTGTATGGACATCCTACCATGTTTTATTTATCTGTTCATCAGTCATTAGGTTATTTCTACTTTTATGGTGCTTACGAATATTTGTGTACAAGTTTTGGTATGGATGTATGTCTTCAATTCTCTTGGGTATATCCCTAGAACTGGTATTGCTGGGTCAAATCATATTTTTATGTTTTAAGAAGTGCCAGAATATTTCCAAAGTGACCGTACCATTTCACATTCCCATTAGTAACATATGAAGGTTGCAATTTCCCCACATTCTTGCTAGTGCTTCTTATTGTCTTTTTGATAATAGCCATCAAGGTAGGTGAAAAGTGGTATTTCATGTTCAGATCTACATTTCCCTATTGATTAATGATGTCAAGCATCTGTTCATGTGCCTATTTGCCACTTGTGTATCTTTGTAGAAATGTCTATTCAAATCTTTTGCCTATTTTTAAGTTGAGTTATGTGTCTTTTTTATTGTTAAGAATTTTAGTGTTAAGAATTCTTTGTAGGGCTGGGGAGATAGCTCAGCTAATAGAGTGCTTGCCTCGCAAGAACAAGGCCCTGAGTTCGATCCCCAGTACTGCAAAAAAAAAAAAAAAAAAAAAAAAGAATTCTTTGTATTCTCTGGATATTAGACCCTTCTCAGATATCTGATTTGCAAATCCTATGGGTTGTCTATTCACTTACTTGATAATGTCCTTTGAAAAACAAATATTTTTTTTAATTGTGGTAAAATACACATAACATAAAATTTACCATCTTAATCATTCTTAGGTGTACAGTTCAATGATGCTGTGGATTGACTTGTGTGTTCCCCACCTTCCAAAAGTCTAACCCAAAACGTGAATGTATTTAGAGAGAGGACCTTAAAGAATACAGCTGGGGTGAGATGGATGGGGTCTTAATCCAATAGGGCTGGTGTCTTTATAAGAAGAGAAAGTGATGTCAGGGATCCTCCCCCCTGTGATGGCCTTCACAGAGAAAAGGCCATGTGAAGACCCAGTGAGAAGGCGCTGTCATCCTGATCGTGGACTTTCAGAGCTGTGATAAAAAAATTTTAAGCCACCTAGTCTTTGGCACTTTGTTATGGCAGTCCAAGCAGATCAATGCAAGTGGTATTAAGGACATTTACACTGCTCTGCAATCATTACTACCATCTCCTTCAAAATGTCTTTCATCTTGCAAAACTTTAACTATGTACCCATTAAAAAACAACTCCCCACTTCTCCCTCTCCTCCTCCAGCCCCTGGAAACTACCATTCTACTTTCTTTCTCTAGGAATCAACTACTCCAGGAACTCAGAAAAGTGGAATCATACAGTATTTGGCTTTTTGTAGTCATTTATGAAGTGACTTATCAAGGGTTTATTTCACATAGCATGCCATCAAGATTTATCCATGTTAGAGCATGTGTCAGAATTTCATTCTTTTTAAGACTGAATAATATTCCATTGTATGCATCTACCACATTGTGTTGATCCATCCATCTGTTGATGGACAATTGGGTTGTTTCTACTTTTTTGGCTACTGTGAATACTGCTGCTATGAACATGGTACACAAATATCTCAAAATTCTGCTTTTAATCCTTTTGGGTATACACCCAGAAATGGAATTGCTGGATCATATGGTAATTCTATTTTTAATTTGTTGAGGAAGCATTGTACTGTTTTCCAAATGATTGCACCAATTTACATTCCTACAACAGAGTCCAAGTGTTTTGTTCCAATTTCTCCACATCCTTGCCAAAGTGTATTTTCTGTGAGGCTTTTTTTGGGGGGAGGTCATTGTTTTGTTTTGCTTTTTCACAGTTTTAAGGATCAAACCCAGAGCCTCATGTATGTAGGCAAGGGCTCTACCATTGAGCTACAGCCCCAAAACGTTTCTGTGATTTCGATAGTGGCCATCCTGTTAGTTTGAGATTTTCTTTAAAATTTTTTCTTTTTCCCTAGCTAGCACCCCCTCCCTCATTATGAATTAGCATCTGCATGTGGCAGAGGGGAGTGATGGAGGGGAGGGAACCTGGGGATAGGAAGGATAGTAGAATGAATTATATGTGCACATGTATGACTACACAACCAGGGTGATTCTGCATCCAAAGAATGAGAAGCTACACTTCATTTGTGCGTGATGTGTCAAAGTGCATTCTACTATCACGTATAACTAATTAGAAAAACAACAAAGGAACCCCCAGGCCCTCTTGGGAATGGTACAAAAGAGAGTAAACTTTTATTGTATTAGGTGCCTGATTTTGGAGTTGTTCATTAAGAACAAGTCTGGAAAGAATAAAATTCCACTAATTAGCAAAACAATGTTTGTTTCTTTTTATTTTCGGGCACTGGGGATCGAACCCACGGCCTCATGCATGCCAGGCAAGAGCTCTACCACTGAGCCTCATCCTCAGCCCATCATCCTATTAGTGTCTTTCTCATTTGGGTTTGATTTGCATACCCCTAGCGATCAGTGATGTTGACGTCTTGACATAGGTTTGTTGGCTGTTCATATCTATTCTTTGAAGAAATGGCTATTCAAGTGCCATTTGCCCTCCCCGCTTTTTTAGTACTGAGGATTGCACCCTGAATCTTGCATACACTAAGCGAATGCTCTCCCACTGAGGTACATCCCCAGCCCTCATTTTCTTCATCATGTCCTTTGAAGCCCAAGTTCTTAACTTTGATGAAGCCTAATTGGTCTATTTTTTTTCCCTTGGCATTTGTGAATGAAGAGCTTCTCAGAGCCTTTCCTATGTTAATGTAGTTCAGGATTCCAAAAGACAGATGGATCTCACTGCATTTCCAAAACTTAGTTGTCAATAATAACCTATCTCTGTGCCCCCCCCACCATCTTATTCCTCCTTGCGGAATATGTTGCAAGAAACCACAGAAGACATTGAGATTTTCTGCTGTAAGAATCTCCAGTACTCTATAAAAAGCCCTCCGTGGAGAAGGCATCACAAATACAGAATCCTAAAACCAGGGAGAGCCAGCCTGGGGTCTGATGTTGGGGATGAGGTATGAAGGACCTGCTTGAAACTTGAGAGCTTGAGGAGATTAGACCCCTGGGACAACTCTTCAAAAGGGAACCCAAGACAGGAAGCATCTGTCTCACCAATCGTGCATCAAGCAGGGGCTGGGTGGCACACCCTTAGTTACTTACTTCCAGGGTAAGAATTTTAGGCCTTTTTCCTCACTCTTGTGAGACCTTGGTTTGGAAATGCAGGGGTTCTTCTCCCCTTCTGTGTGCTTCCACGATCTGGGTTCTCTGCCATCTGGTCAAGACCTTTACTGATCTCCCTCATGTCTGTTCCAGACTCTCTCCAGACCCGTCTCTGGATGACTCAGGAGCAGATTAGTGAACTGAGCTAATGGTCCAGAATTCAGCCTTTGGAGGAGCATCTGGACTATCCCAGCCTGTCAGCTGGACAGATAGGCTAAGCCTAAGCCCTGGATAGTTTCTGCAGACTCAGAGGAAATTCTAGAAATAGGCTTAGGAGAGTTCTACTGCACGCAAGCACATTCCAAGCTAGGTTGGCTGCTAAAATAGCAACTGTGTTCCAACTCCAGGCCTCAGTGTACCCAGATAGCAACAAGAGTCCAATGCCCAAAGATTATGCAATTTTTTATTTTTTTGTACCAAGGTTGAACCTAAGGGCACTTAACCATTGAGCCAAATCCTCAGTTCTTTTTATTCTTTGAGACAGTCTCACTAGGTTGCTTACAGCCTCACTAAGTTGCTGGGGCTACCTTCAAACCTTCAATCCTCCTGCCTCAGCCTCCCAAACTGCTAGGATTACAAATGCGCACCACCAAGCCTGGCTACAAACTTTTTTCTTTAAGAGTCTGCACACACATCTCAGGCAATCTCTTGGTCACACAGGGAGACCAGAGGGAAGAGTCTTTTCATTCCCTCTTTCCCAAACACATTATGACTCCAGAGAAGTTCAAGGGCCAGGATTCAGAATCTTTGTTTTTAGTTTAGTTTACTTTTTTCTCTCTTTGTAGCTTTATCTCCTAAGGAAGCAAGAGATGTACAGACTCTTAAAACATGGTATCAGGGACAGAGCAAGGTTTTACAGACTCACACACATGGATTTGAGACCAGAGTCCTCTGAGTGCTGGATGTTTGACCTTGGGCAACTTATATAACTTCTTTGAACCTTATTTTTTTCTCAGACTTAAAACGGAAATAATGATAAACAGGAAAGATCCGGCAGATATTGGGGGTTCAATAAATACTATTTTCCTTCTCAAATTGTATTCGACAGAAGAATCATAGTTGGTAATGGGATTTCTCAATTACAAGGTATCTTGGAGATTATCTAATTGGATTCTGATTTTAGATCCAGAGGAGGGATCTAAAGCACAGAGAGATTAAGTGACTTGCTAAAGGACACACTGCAAATTGGGATTGCTAAATCCAAGTCCCTCTGGGCAGTTCAGAACCCTGCTGGTTCCTCTTTCCCCAGGCATGGACACCACTGCTTGTTAGGCTGTTTACTTCCATGCTTTCTCTGGAGGCTCAAATTTTGACTATTGGAGTATTATTAGTCATGATAATAGAAGACTGGGGATTTATACAGTTACTCAAGGGAGCCAGCAACTTAAACAGTGTCATACTCATTTCCATAGTTTCCCTGGGCAGAAGGGAGGGGAGAGAGGATTTGGAAGGCCAGAGGTCACCCACTGAGCCTGAGCAGAACCACACCAGGGTCCCAAGTGCTGCCCTCTCTCCCAGAGCCTCTGCCGGTCTCAGCTGCCTTCTTCACCCATTTTCTCTGGCTCGGAGGCTCCAGCAGGGAAGCAGTTAACACCAACCTCTGCTGGCCTCTGCAGGTGCTGCTCTTGAGAGAAAGCTCCTTAGCAGAGTCTGCAGATAATGGGAGCACGAGAGATAACTAGCGTTCTGTCTTAATTGCAGACAGAAAACAGGGTCGGCTTGTTGGAGGGCTTGGACAATTAACACAGCTGGGGTGCAGGGGTTGATGAGCCCTGGATGGGGCCTTGCCCCTGCTGTCTCCTCTCTGACAAGCACAGCGATCAGGGCTATTATACCCATGCAGCAGGCTGGCGCTGCGGGAGCCCAGCCAAGGCACACAAAGAAATCATCCAGGCAGGGAGCAGGCCAAGAAGCCACCAAATGGGCTGAGCCCAGGGGGTTCGGATCCACTTTGCTTGGCCTTGTTTAGGCACTGGGCTGTCAGAAGATGGGCTGAGCCCCACAGTGCCAGGCCTCGGTCCAGGTCTTAGGACATGGCAGGGGTCGCTGAGAGATTCTACAGGCTCCGAGACTGGGGGAATTGGCAGCAGCATGAAGAGCTTAAGCCCCGAGAGTGGCAGTGAGTCTTGACTTCAGAAGGGCAGCAGTTGGTCCGGGCTCGTGGAAGGGTGTCACAGCAGCAGATCTGTAGTCAGCAAGCCTGGGCTATTGACTCACTGGAACTAGACCTCAGCACTTTCCTTAATGAAGGTCGCCATGTTCTCCTGTCTCTCAGTCCCAAGGGCATGTCTCCCCAGGTTGGCTGACCTCTCCGAGACATGGGACACTGCAGGATCAAACGGAACTTCCCAGCTCTGTGGTCTCTGGCCGTCCTACAGCCTGCCACCCGCTCCTGGGCACCCCTGCCTATTCCTGCAGCCCTGCGTCAGCTGGGCTTCTGCCAACAAGGCACTGGTACCCATGGAGGGTGGAAGAAAGGGAGAGTTCTCGCCTCCATTTTCAAGAGGTGTCCCTCACACGATCTAAGACTCCTTGGTGGCCCTTTGTGGTTCTAGATTCCACAGGGCCCTGGGCTTTGCCAGGTAGTGGTGGCCACTTCCTCCTGCTTGCCCTCCTCAGCTCTTCTCTCTCTGCTGTAGCCCATTGTCTGCATCAAAGCTCCTCTTGTAAAAATGTGAAGTAGTTTCCTAATAAGACTGATATGACCACAGGACCCTGCTGCATGATTCTTCTGCTGTCCACTCCTTAAACATGGTGGCTGTGGTGTTTTTGTTTTTTTGCAGTGCTAGGGATTGAACCCAGGGCCTCATGCATGCTAGGCAAGTGCCATACCACTGAGTTACATCACCAAACTTTTTTTTTTAAATTTTTATTTTGAGACAGAGTCTCACTACAATAATCAGGATGGCTCAAATGTTCAATCCTCCTTCCTCAGCCTCCCAAATTGGTGTGTACCACCAATTCTGATCTTTTTGAATTCTTAGAGCCCTTTCAGTGAGCTTTCTGTTTTTAACTATCAATTCTGTGTGATGACTCCCCAATCTGTCTCTTGCCTTTAACTTCTCTGTTGAGATATTTCTCCATCTGGCATCCTCACTGGGCTGTTTCCAGATGCTCCAAACTCTACATGTCTAAAGCTGAACTCATTTTCTTTCTTCCCTTCTTGAAATCTGATACTCCTTTCCTCAGTTGGAGCTATGGAGCTGTGTGGCTGAGCTCTTCCTTGCTCCCTCATCCACCCCATCCTGTGACGCTTGTCTCTAAGCATCTCTCAGTCTCACCCCTGCAATCCATCTCCACCATCTCTGGTTATGCTCAACTCTCTGAGCCATAACGAAAACTAGCCAGCTGTTTTCTTCCTGCACTGACCATCCCAGGCTGACCACTCAGAAATGTAAATCTAACCATATCATTTCATGCTTAAAATGCTTTAAGGTTTAGCAGAGCAAAAAATCCCCTTTGTGATCTAGTCTCTACCCGCTTCCCTACCTCCGCTAACTTCTCTGGTTTCATCACACTGTGATCTTCAACCTTCCCACACCTGCCCACCATGAGCAACCTCAGTTTGCTGATTGACACCTTTGTCCCAGCTGTTTTCCCTGGGGGGGAATGTCCTTTACACTTGTGTCCATTCAGAAATCTGCTTATCTTCAAAGTTAGCCTCAACATAACCCACCTCTTCCAAGAAGGTATCCCTGGGGCTGGGGAGATAGCTCAGTTGATAGAGTGCTTGCCTTGCAAGCACAAAGCCCTGGGTTCAATCCCCGGCACTGCCCCCCCCCCAAAAAGAAGGTGTCCCTGCCCCAGCTCTGTCCATCCCAGGTAGGATGGAAACCCCACCTTCTTCAGACCTCCAGAATATCTCATCATCTCCCACTGAGGTACTTCAATATGATATTTGGTCTTCATGTACACCTCTCTCCTCTGCTAGGTTTTGAGCTCTTCAAAAACAAAACCAGCAGCCGGGGAGGTTGAGGCAGGAGGGTTGTGAGTATAAAACCAGTTCAGCAACTTAGTGAGGTCCTAAAGCAACTCAGCAAGACCCTGTCTCCAAATAAAACATTAAAAAGGGCTGGGGATGTGGCTCAGTGGTTAAGCACCACTGGGTTCAATCCCTGGTACCAAAAACAAACAAAAATTTTTCATTTGTTTTTAAGGGCTGTAATAGAATGGGTGTCCAAAACTTAATTCCAGGAAGATGGTGCAATGTGATTAATAACTTTAGGCGTCAACCTGATTGGACTAAGGGGTAGCTGGTAAAGCAGTATTTGGGGGTACATCTGTGTTTAAGTCAGCTTTCTTTGCTGCTATGACTAAATGATCCGACCAGAACAATTGTAGAGGAGGAAAAACTTATTTGCAGGCTTTTGGTTTCAGAGGTCTCAATCAATAGACAGCAGGCTCCATTCTCTGAGGTTCAAGATGAGGTGAAACAAGGTGGAAGAGTGTGACAAGGGGAAGCAGCTCACATGGTGATCAGGAAGCAGAGAGAGCGGGGCTCCATGCAACAGATACAAATATACACCATAGCCACGCCCCCAATGAACCACTTCCTCCAGACACACCCCACCTGCCTCCAGTTCCCACTCAGTTAATCGCATCAGGGATTAAGCCACCAATTAGGTTAAGGCTATAATCCAATCATTTCTCCTCCAAACCTTCTTGCATTGACTCACATGTGAGCTTTTGGGGGACACCTCACATCCAAACCATAATGGTCTGCGAGAGTGTTTCTGGAAGAGACTGACATTTGGATCAGTGGTCTGGGTGAGGAAGGGAACACCACCCAGTCAACTGAGGGCCCAGCCTGAACTAAAAAAGGCAGAGAACCGGTGAACTTGCTTGTTCTCTCTTCCGGAGCTGGGACACCCTTCTCCTTCTACCCTGGGATATCAGGACTCCAGGTTCTCTGGCCTTTGGTTTTGGACTGAGAGTTACACCATCAGCTTTTCTGGTCCTGAGGCCTTTGGACTTGGACTGAGCCATGCTGCATCTTCCCTCCTTCTCTGGCCTACAGATGGCTTTTGGTGGGACTTCTCAGCCTCCACGATTTCATGAGCCAATTTCCCTGATAGATCTCTCTCTCTCTCTCTCTCTCTCTCTCTCTCTCGCTCTCGCTCTCGCTCTCGCTCATAATAATCTCCTATTATTTCAGTTTTTCTACAGAACCCTGACTAATACAAGTACTTTCCCTATTCCTCCCTCCCTCCAAGTGCAAATAACAACCCGGCATTATACATAAAGCAAAGGTGAAGAGAAAAAAGCAGACGAGCTAGGCACTTTGGGACAGGAGAAATGGTTCCAGGGGTGAGGCCCCTGGATTTTCTTTTACTTCACACATCTGGATTTGGAGCTAAAGAGGCTGGCAACCGAGAAATACCAGTGGGCACAAAATTTCAAAAGCCTGCTCTCTCTAGCCAAAGACCAGGAAGATGGCAGCCCAGCAAGACAGGAAACTTTTAGACGATAACTGCTTACTCCTGCCAGATGCCACGGAAAAAACTGTGGTCCCATCTCCACACACGCCAGCAGAGTCAGGTGGGGAGCCTAGAGCCCACCCTCATCAGGCTGTGACGAGGCACCCCAACAACCCTGCTGGGGCCGGCGTCAGGGAAGGCTGAGAAGCCAAAGCTTTCACCCACCCCCTGCTTGGCTGAGATCACACAGCCCCAACACTGTCAGTAGAGACCACAGGAGCCCAGCCTCCCACCCCCATCTAGCAGGAACAAGTCTCTTTTCCCATGGATGGTGTCGAGGAGGCCTGGTGGGGAGCTGGAACCGCACCCCAAGCCAGCAGTAATGAAGAACAAAGGATAGAAGCTATAAAAGAAGAACCAAATGGGACATGTTAAACCAAAAATCACAATTGCTGAAATACAATGCTGGGGATCAATAGCAGAACGCAGACAGAGGGAAGAGTAAATTGGAAGGTAGAACAATAGAAATCATACAATATGAACAACGAAAGGAAAATAGACTGAAACAAATGGAGCAGGTCCTTGGGGACTGGTGGGTCTATCACAATAGAGCTGACTTTTATGGTATTGGAGTCCTGGTCGGACAGGAGAAAGAAGATAATGCTAGAAAAATGTTCTCAAAAAATGGCTCCAAAATTCCCCAAATTGGCAAGCAAATAAACCTACAGATTCAAGAAAGAGAGTAAATGGCAAACACAAATTGACCCAAAACAGTGTTATGGTTTAGATCTGAAATGTCCCCCAAGGCGTGTATTGAAGTTTGGTTGCCAGTGCAGCAGTGTTGGAGGTGGGGCTCTTGGGATTTGTCCACTCATGGGTTCATAACTGATGTCGCCATG
This sequence comes from Sciurus carolinensis, assembly GCF_902686445.1. Taxonomy (NCBI): domain Eukaryota; kingdom Metazoa; phylum Chordata; class Mammalia; order Rodentia; family Sciuridae; genus Sciurus; species Sciurus carolinensis. The sequence continues at coordinate 85,910,502 of NC_062224.1, forward strand.
GAAAGGGGTGGAAATTTTAAGAGGTGGGGCCTAGTTGGAGAAATTAGGTCACTGGGGTTGTGTCCTTGAATGGTATTTCTTGTTGCTAACCTCTTGTATTCTTTCTTCTGCTTCCTTCCTGGCTGCCAGGAGGAAGCAGCTTTCCTTCTCCATGCCCTTCTGCCATGTTCTTCCGACTTGCCTCAGGCACAGGCAATAGAGTCAACTGAGCATGGACTGAAATTCCTGAAGCTATGAGCCAAAATACATCTTTCCTCCTTTAAGTTGTTTTTCTCTGGTATTTTGTCACAGTGATGGAAATATGATTAACACAACAAGATACATCACAATTAAACATCAGCAAATTAAAAACAAAGTAAAAATCTTGAAAGCTGTTAGAGACACAGGAAAACCTAATCTGTAGAGGGAAAACTATTATAACAGCAGATTTTCATCACAAACCAATGGAGACCAAAAGGAAATAGCACAACATTTTTCACATGCTGAAAAATGAACTGTTAACTTACAGTTCTATACCAGTAAAAATATCCTTTAGGAATAAATGTAAAACTCAGGAATCTTTTCAAATGAAGGGAAATTAGGAGAATTTGTTGCCAGGGGTTGTACACTGAATGACTAAAGGAAGTTCTGTAAACAGAAAGGAACAATGTAAGAGTCCCCAGCAAGAGACCTACATGAATATGCCTCACTGATTTTTATTTATTTTTTGCTGTACTAGGGAGTGAGCTCAGGGCCTTGTGTGTGCTACACAAGTACTCTGTTGATGAGCTATACACCTGCCCAGGGAATTTTTGACAAAGGTGCAAAAATAATTCAATGGAACTTTCCCAACAGATGGTACTAAAGCAACTGGACACCCACAGACCAAAAAAAAAAAAAAAAAACCCATCATATGAAAGTTGAAACTAAATGGATCATGGAGTTGGGTAGAGCAGTGCATACCTGTAATCCCAGTGACTCAGGAGGCTGAGGCAGAAGGATGGCGAGTTCAAGGCCAGCTTTAGCAACTTTGCGAGACCTTGTTTCAAAACAATAAAGAGATAAATAAATAAATAAATGCTTTTTCAAAAGGCTGGGGATGTTGCTCAGTAGCAAAGCATCACTGAGTTCAATCCTCAATATCAAAAAATAAAAAATAAATATCATGGACTTAAATGTTAAACATAAAACTATAAACTTTTAGAAAAAAATGTACAGAAAAACATCCCTGGTCTCTGTAGCTAGGAGGAGTTCTAAGACCTGACAACAAAAACATAACAGGTTTAAAAAATTGATATTTTGATAATTGAAAAAGTGGCAAAATAGAGTTTATCAAAATTAAAGAACTTTTGTTCTGCAAAAGATCCTGTTAAAATGAAAACAAGCCTGATCTGGTAGTGTACACCTGTAATCCCAATGGCTTGGGAGGCTGAGGCAGGAGGATCACAAGTTCAAAGATAGTCTCAGCAACTTAGCAAGGCCCTAAGCAACTTAGGGAAAAAAGGGGTGGGGATGTGGTTCAGTGATTAAGTGTCCCTGGGTTCAATCCCTAGTACAAAAAACAAAACAAAAACAAAAATAAAAAAAAAGAAAGGCTACAGAGGAGGAGACAATATTTGCCAGCCACTCAGTCAACAAAGAACTAGTATACAGAATTGCATATAGAATTTGATAAGGAACTTGCAAAACTCCACAGTCAACCAATTCAATTAGGAAATAAGGAAAAGACACAAAGAGTCATTTCACCAAATAGGATACACAGATGGCTAAATAAGCACATGAAAAGAAATTCAAAACCATTAGCCATTGGGGAAATGCAAATCAAAACCACAATGAGATATCATGCACACACAGCAGAATGGCTAAAATTTTACAACAGCAACTACACCAGAAGTCGGTCAGAACGCAGAGAAACCAGATCACTCCTATGTTGCTGGTGAAATGTGAAATGGCATCCTTGCTTTGGAAAATGATTTGGCAGATTCTTAAAGAGACTAAACACACAAGCCGACAACTGCCTATCCCATAGAAATGAAGACTTCATTCACAAATTCTCTACTCTTGAAAAGACTAAAGTATAGAAATGGAGAACAAATTAGTCATGGGAACCAAAGAAGGGGATGAGCTAGAGAGAAGTGGGTGCGGCTATGCAGGGCAGGTGAGGGATCCTGTGGTGGATGGAGGAAATGTTCCATACCTTCACTGTATCCACGCCCATTTGCTGGCGGTGATGATGTACCACAATTTTGTAAGATGTTATCATTGGGAGAAACTGGGTAAAACATACCCTGGATCCCTTTGTATCATTTCTTACAACTGCATGTGAATCTATAATTATCTTAGAATACAAAATTTTAAAAAGTCAGTGGTGCATGCCTGAAATTCCAGTGACTCAGGAGGCTGAGGCAGGAGGATTGCAAGTTCGAGGACAGACTCAGCAACTTAGTTGAGATCCTGCCTCAAAATAAAAAAATAAAAAGGACTGGGGAAGTAACTCAGTGATAGAGCACCCTGAGTTCAATCACCAGCACCAAAAATAACATAAAATAAAAAATAATATCAAGTGTAAAACACATGGAATGAGAAAATGAATATGAATATATGAAATTAAAGTATCCCAAGTCTGGTGATCAAGAACCAAGATGCAAATACATGTTATGTTTTAGAGTTTCTCTCCCTTGCTGCTTGCCCCCTCTGCTTCTCTTTCCTTTATAATAAACTCAAGGAAAACTTTATCCAAGAAATAGTTCCTTCGTGACCTTTGGATTTGGATATGAACACTCTGAGTGCCTCCAACATCAGGTTCAGTTTTATCATTAGGTATTTATTTGTCCTTGCTTGGTTTTGGATTCCCCTTCCAAAAAGAGAGGTCTGGGAATGTTTCCTCCATCAGATGGGGGCAAGCTAAGGGCAGACACGTCCATCATCCCAATGCACTATCCCCCAAAAAAAGAATTCAGGAGATCTGCCGACTCCAGTGGGTTTCGGTGTTTCCTAAGGTAGCTGTCAATAAATACTGGCTGACTTGAATTGAACATGCTATAAATTCCTTAATGGATAGAACAAGATCCTATAGCTCAGCGATTAATGGGCAGAAAGGCTAAGAGACAGAGGGCCTAGGAGACAGAGGGCAGCAGGGCACAGAGACACAGGGACAGGGTTGAGAGGGCCTCTGGAGTCCATCAGGAACCCCGGGAAGAACATGGTGTCTCTCAGCTCAGTTCTCTCCCCCCCTGCTTCCCCAGTCAATGTGGGAAAGGAAGCATGGAGTAGCAGGGGCTAGACACGCGTTGGAAGAGAGAAAGCCACGTTACTTGCAGCCACCCCGTCCTGTATCAGGACTTTAAAGGAGAAAACATCATGGAGGGTGAAGATGGGCTGTCTGCAGGGCAGCCGGGAAGCCTGGGGCTTTTGCAGGTAGGGATTAGACAAAGGCCTGAATGCTTTGCAGCTTCTCTCTCCTCTCATCAGAGTGACGTGGCCCCCGTGCTCCCTGGCTTCCATGTCCCCTGCCCCATGCAGGGGTGTCCAGTCAGAGAGCAGAGGCAGAGGGATGGGGCAACAACCCCGTCAACTCCACCTCCTTCTGCCTGCGACACAAAGTCCACACAGACCATAAAAACGGGCAGGGAACGAACAGACAGAGCTCACACCGCTGGCCGGTGGTGGTGGTGACAGATGCAGTGGTGGTTCTGTTGCATTTCTGGCGGTGGCAGCAGAATTGATCTGAACAATCTTCTTGTGGCGTAACTCAGGCAGTGACTGCGACCAGCCTCCCTTGGAAACCGCAGGTTTTCCAAGCCTGGTTCCTCAGCCTTCCTGCTAGCTCAAGAAGTTACCAGGATGGCAGACAAGCACATTTTCTGTGAAGTTAAGCAGGGCTGGGTTCCACTGTTTGCTAACAGGAATCCTGAGGAGCCGGGAAGGACTGGCCAGTAGAGGCGTCTGGGTTGCACACTGCAACCACAAGTGCCAGGCTCAGGCTGCTCCTTCTGCCTGGGTGGCTACTCCCTAGCTACAGTCACAGGCGCAAACCAGTCTTCCTGCAAAGCTCAGTTCTCATACCACCCCCTCCATGGAGTCTCCTTGGATCTCTCCAGGGAAACGATGCCCCTCCCAAAACTTCCAGAGCTTCATCTGACACTCCCTCTCTTAACACCTCCAACCTCAGATTATAGAAAGCAAGTGCAAGTCTTGTCTTCTTTGACAGATGGTGGCCCCCAGGGCTATGGCCCCCTCTCATTTCCTCCCCTTTGCCCAGCCCAATCCTCTGCACTGAAGAGTGCTCAATAAATGCTCAGAAATAGAAATTCATTGGACTGGGGATATAGCTCAGTTGGTAGAGTGCTTGCCTTGCATGCATCAAGGCCCTGGGTTCAATCCCCAGCACTGCGCACACACACGCAAAAATAGACAACAGGTTGTCCAGATTGGATTCTTTTTTTTTAAGCCTAGATTCTTATCCAGGCACGGTGGTGCACACCTGTAAACCCAGCGACTTGGGAGGCTAAGATGGGAGTATCTAGAGTTCAAAGCCAGCCTCAGCAACTTAGTGAGGCCCTAAGCAACTCAGTGAGACCCTGTCTCCAAATAAAATACAAAAAAGGGCTGGGGATGTGGCTCAGCAGTTTAGTGCCCCTGAGTTTAATCTCTGGTACAAAAAAAAAAGACCGAATTCCTAACTTGGGGTCCAGACACCCCATGAGCTGCAGGTAATGCGTGGTTTGGGGACATAATGCCCATAGCTTTCGTCATATCCCCAAAACAGGAACACGACCTCAAACCAGTTAATGGTAGATATTTGTTGGGTGTTACTATGTACCTGGCACTGTTCTACATACTTTCCATACATTAGATCTTTTCATGAGCATAAGAACCCTAGGGGAATGTCTCATTTTATAAAGAGTTCAAAGGTTAAATAACTTATGGAAGGTTACACTGCTAATAAGTGCAGAGACCAGAATTTGAACCCAGCCAACCTGACTAGGGTCCACTCTCTGAATCCTGATACTGTGACTGCCTCTCTTACAATCTCCTAGGCAGAGACTCCTGGGGGCTGAGATGCACTGGGAGGCCCATGGAGGGTCTGGGCAGCTGGAGTCTGGGATGAGTCTGGTGGTTCTGACTCCACTGTGTGCCCGCTGCCTTCTGGGAAATGGGAGTTCTTGGAGTCAGTAGAGGACATGCAAAGCCACAGAGAGGCCAAGCCGGCAGTGTGCAACTCCACTGCAAAGCTGAGCTGGTCTGGGTTTCCTGTGGCCATGCCCAGGGCAACCGCTTCTGGAGCCGACCACAGGGGAAGGAGGAACAGCAGGCGGGTCTGGAACAGAAGACAATTTGGGTCTTCCTCTATCATTATGGAAGGTTCTAACTGCAAGACAGTGAGGGGGTTGGTGTGACAGAGAGGTTAGGGAAGGAACAAGAACTCCGTGCCAGAGACAGTGCTAGGAAGAGCTGGCCCAGAGGAGGCGCAGGGCAGCTACGCACACTGTACCCCTGGGGCCACAGGATCCCTCTTCAAAGATCTTCCTTCCTTTCTCCTTCTTTTTTCCCTCCCTCCTTCCTTCCCTCCGTGCCTCCTTCCCTTTCTTCTCTTCTGTCCCTTGATGTTAACACACACAAATTCTCTTTCATCAGAAGACCAAAACTTCTCTGGGGCCGGCAGCCATATTGTGGGAAATCAATCCTCCAGGGTGCTCCCTGCGGTCTTCCCTGGTTTGATGTCCTGCTGTCGGGGCGTCCTTCAAATTAGTCAGAGTGGCTGGCCTAGATGATAAATTCCTCAGGTACAGGCCCTACACCCTGCAATTCAATCTGATCCTGACCAACACAAATAAACACTCTATCCCGGCCTTAAATGGAGTGTGATTATTTGCTTCTAAGGGGTGGGCTCTTCCATGGGACCTTCCCAGTGATGACCCTGGCTTCAGATGGAGCAGACTCTGGGCTGCTGTGCTGACAGTGCCTGGCTCAGCTTCCAGGGGCTTGGGTACCAGACAGCATGGGAGAAGGTGGCTACTGAGACCAAAAGAGAAGTCATTCCCAAGAAAAGCACAGCTGGACACCAACCCAAGCCCCAGAGGGTCTACTTGAACAATGAGGATCATATTGTTCTCAGAAAACAAAATAAATCTCTGCGTATTCACTTCTACACAGTTCAGAGAGGGCCACTTAACTGTCCCCATTTGTCTTATGACTTTTCAGTAGTAGTTCAGTCAGTACTACTGTCCCATTTCACTGATGGCTAAAAAAAGCTAAGAGAAATCAGAACCAAGGTGTCCTGATTGCAAATCTTGAACTTGACTGACCACACACATTACTGCTCTCAGGGAGCGGTAGAAACCAGCTTGGTTCCAGGATTCTGCAGACTGGAGATGCTCTGGCCCTTGAAGGTGCCTTACATGCAGCATGTGGCATGCCTCAGCTTTGAGTTGTCCAAAAATCCCTGCTCGACCGCTGTCCTCACCATCCCATCATGAATCCTTAATGTCTGATCACGCTTTTATCCATGAACAGTTTGAATAAAATACTCTAACATGGGGCTATCTGCCTGGAAAGTGCTCGAGGAATGTTAGTTGAATGAATAATCAGACGAATGAATGACTGAGTGAATGAACTGCTAACAAGTCCCTATGCGTGCATTAGGCACTTTAGACATTACCCCTTCCACTAGATGGCTGTCCCACTAACACATCTGGTATTGCTATCCACTCAAATTGTACCCTTCCACCGTGATAAATGATCCTGCGGAGAACATTTTTGTAGCTAGATGTTTGTATACATTGATGATCATTTACTTGGGATAAACCCCTAAGTAATCCCACTTTAATAGTGGGATAAACAAAACCAAATTAGGAAAGGAAATTTGTTGCAACAGAAAAAGAAAAAAAAAAAAAAACAAACAAACCCTGTAATAAGCAATTCTAGGCAAAACAGAAAGCCTAGTCAGGCTCCTGGTTCTTGGTGGTAGAAACTGAGGGGCCCCTGTAGTTCTATTTCTGGGCTCCCATAGCCAGAGGCCTAAGCACAGGCCCAGAGAGCTCACGCTGTAGTCCACTCTGTCTTTGATCTCATCATGCCAGGGGCCTGGCTCCCCAGCTGAGCTACAGACTCCCTGACAGCAGGAGCTGCATCCCCCAGTGCCTGAAGTTGGCAGTACCCGAAACATGGAAGATGTTCTCTAGCTGCCTGGTGCTTGGCCTACAGGTGTATTAAGCCATGAAAACATGGGAAAGGGGACTGTCATTTGTTCATTGGACACCCCGTTACGTGTTGGAGGGGCCTGTGCTAGGAACCCTGTGCACATCATCACGTCCACTATCTCATTTAATTCTCACAACACCTCCCACCATTACCTCTACTTAACTCATGAAAATGAGGCTCAGGGAGGTGGTTCTGATTTCTGCTTTGTCGCATTGCAACTGCTTAGTCCCACTGCTCCTCCAGAGAACCAGTGCCCACGAGGCCACGCTGCTTAGGGTGTACATTGACCACTCTGCTCTTTTGAAATCAATGGCTGCCAGACCTGACAGAGCTGACAGAGCCCTTGGCATGGATAGAAGCAATAGCAGGGCACCTCTACCCTGGTGAGGGTGGATGCGGACACAGCGGAAATGGGTGCCGAGATTCTATGAAGCTCAGGAAATGAGAGGACTTTGTTGCCTTAGCAACGGGCAACCAGGGTCAGCAGCAGAGCAGAGGCAGCCGCAGGGCTAATGGTAGAAAATAGGCCATGTTGTCAGGCCTGAGGTTCTAGGATGGAGACCCTACAAAAGAGGGAGACCCTGTTCCTCCACCTAGGCTTCCAGCACAGGGAGAAAAAAGCTTTACACCTACAAAAGTTCCCATGGCCTCTGTTGGTTCTACCCCACACGGCCCTGAAGACTCATCCCTCTTCCTCTCTCAAGACACTCTGAAAGCACACCAGCAGGTTGGCTGAAAGGGCCCTGCCTTTCTGTAGACTGGTACTCCCAGGCTGGACCTGCAGAGGCAAGACACAAATGGGGGTTTGTGATCAACACCCCTGGAGCTAGAGAGGGGCAGAATTCAGGGCTGTCTTGCCAGGCATTTTCTCAGTGGCCCTGGCAGTTGCTGGATCTCTGGGTTTGCCGAGTCTGCCCTGCAAAGGGAAGGAGGGGCAGCCGGAGGCAGAGCCTGCATATGGGCCATGGTCTCCTACCAGGAAGGGAGAAAAAAACCTACTTCCTTCCACCTGCTCTGGTTTTTCTGTTAGTATTTTTCAGGTCAGCTTAATCAGGACGCAGGAGAGACCGGGGAACTCCCACCCAGGATGGCTGTCACACCTTTGCTTAATTATAGTCAATAAAAGGAATTCAGTGTTTTGTAGTTAAATCATTTTCACATGTGCCCTCTCATTTTATGGTCATGATAACCCTGTGAGCTAGGCAGGGCAGGTGATAACTTTGCCTTTTTTTTTTTTTTCCACAGATAAAACAGAAGTAAAAAGTAAACTAGGGCTGGGGAGATAGCTCAGCTGGTAGAGTGCTTGCCTTGCAAGCCCAAGACCCTGAGTTTGATCCCCAGTACCGCAAAAAAAAAAAAAAAAAAAAAAAAAGTAAACTGTCCGAGATCACACCACAGGGCTGAAGCCAGCAATCTGGGTTTCTGCCTCCAGTGCCCTTCCTCTGTCTATACCACCATCCTAGGTGTACCAGGGAGCTGCGAGAGAGAACTACAACAGCGGACATACGAGGGGCATCCTAACTTGGAGGCGATTATCTGTCTTCATCTGAGATTCCTCCTCAGTCCTACGGTGTCAGCGTCCCTCTCTGTGAGTAGCCCCAGGAAGGCAGGGTAGAGACATGGGCAGCTGCCAGCATCCTGTACCTCCCCTAGATAATGTTTTATTTGCAGATGTACCTGGAACAACCTAGAGTGTCTTATATGATGTCAGCTCAGAAAAACAGCAGAAGCATGTCTCGGTGACCTCTCAAATAAAGGGAGGTTTGACTTACCTGCCTCAGGGGACCAGGGCACCCTGTGAGTACCCATGGGCTGGGGAAACTAGTGTGCTTGAGATCTTGGAGCTGTTTGTTCTGAGAACTGAAGGTGGAGTTGACTTCGGATATCCAATCCCTCATCAATCAGCGCTAGCTCAGTACAGGCGCTGGCCTCAGAGGACTTCACACTCCAGCTGTGAACCAAGCAGCTGCCAGTTGTCTCAGTGTACCAGTGGCCATGCCAACTCCCACTGGTACACAGCTGCCAAGGAGCCAGCCCAAGATCTGCCACAGATCTGGATAGGGCTGGCTGCCTACACCTGGGCGAGTCCCTGACCAACTCTATACTATCCTCAGGACTGTTGGTGGTTCTGAACGGAGGTCCTAGAAGCTGGGGGAACTGCCTAGGTTGGCCCAGGCCAGGGAGGAAACATGCTTCTCCCTGCGTGTCCAGCTAACAGGAAGCAGCTGGGAAGAGAGGGGGTGCTGAGGAGGCCTCACCCTGCACAGCTGTCTGGGCTCCTAGCCCACCCATTCTGACCCTTCAGTTTGACCTTCCTCCCCAGTGCCTGTCACTCAAGCCCACTGACCTAGGGGGAATCCCCAGAAACTTCTATGTGTGCTTAAGTCACATCTTGACTTTCAGACCAGACACACAGGCTGGGGAAGGAGAGGGGCAGGTCAGGGAGCAGTCTGAGGACCCAGAGATCATTGAAATGGAGCTCTGTTTTCCTAGGCACAAACTGGTAACTGTTTTTTTTTGTTTGTTTGTTCATTTGTTTGTTTTTTTGTTGTTGTTGTTTTTCTTTTCTTTTTTTTTTCTTGTAGTACTGGGGATCAAACCTAGGGCTTCCTATATTGTAGGCAAGCTTTGGACATCTGAGCTACATCCCAGTCTCTAAGCACATACTCTGGAATAAGCATTGTGCAAACACATATACCTTGTATTATTTTATTGAATCACTTCAATAAAGCATGTCTGATTAATGATTATGTTTACAGATGAGGAAACTGAGGCGAAAGAAGGTAACACAAAATCCCAACAGCTCAGGAGGCTGAGGCAGGAGAATCACAAGTTCAAAGCCAGCTTCAGCAACTTAGGAAGGCCCTAAGCAACTTAGTGAGACCCTGTCTCAAAATTAAAAAAAAAAAAACAATAATAATAAAAAGGGCTGGAGATGTGGCTCAGTGGTTAAGTGCCCCTGGGCTCAATCCCTGACACCATAAACAAAAAAAAAGAAGAAGAAGAAGAAGGAGGAGGAGGAAGAGGAAGAGGAGGAGGAGGAGGAGGAGGTAAAACAATATACCTAATTGCCATGGTGAGTATCTAACCCATATCTTTCTGAGCCTGCCACACGGCCAGTGTGTTTGTGGTCGTGTGTGTCCATTCAGCCACAAAGCACTCACAGAAACCATTTGGGCCCCATGGAAGCCAGACACACCACTGCCAACACTCAGAAGGATCAGACAGAGCAGCTAACAGGGATTTAGGATGCAGCCTTGGGAAGGGTTGGTGGGATGCCGATGCTGTGTTGACAGGTGGGTCTTGAGCATTACGGGAAATAGGTCATGGTTCCAGGAATCTGGGGTTGGCAGCCCAGATCTTCCCACAGAAAACTGTCGGTTAGGGCCAAGAAGAGATGCCTCAAGGCTACAACTGAGCAAGGGGCTTGCTCTGGGCTGGCACCAGCCCATCACCAAGTTGGAGAAGCAGTGTGAGGCACTCTGTGACTGTCCTCCACTGCCACTTCACTCCAGCCCCACAGTGTCCTTTCTCTCTGCTAGTCCAGGGTGCCCACACTCCAGTTACTCCTTTGGTACACAGCCCGGGTAGCCATGATGGGTGGCTTCTAGACACTCAAGAGACGGCTTTGTACTCGCTTTGTACTGCAGGGTCTGATGAAGGGAAGATGCAGCTGAACTGCACAACTGCTTGAAGCACTCAGTGGGGCTCTGTCTCCCAGTCTGACCCCCAAGTGGTCAGTTACCTTTGCTCTGGCCATACAGAGAAAGGACATTCTAGCTATGAGGTCTGGGGCCTCATGGCAGGATGCATACCAGGCCTTGGGAACATTCCTGACTGGCAAAGCAGTGTCCATGGATTGGGAGGAAGCTGCAGTTTCCTAGGGGACACATTTCTCTGCTGAGAGTGAGTTGTCACCTTCCTACACAAAGCAGTGGCACACAGACACTGGCCAAACTGAATGTGAACACAGATCACCGGGAGCTGGAAGTTCCATCTCCCTGCACTTGGGACAACCTTGGACACATCAATATCGTTTCCACACGGGAGATCCTCATAACTTGTTGAGCCTGACCATCTGGATCCCTGAGATGCCTCTCTGAGCAATGTTATCAGAAGGACTAACAGGTGGCAGAGCCCTGGGTCCCTTGGCCTTGATCTTCCTGCTGAGTGTTGGACAGACTCCATCCAGTAGCATCTAGACCCTTTACTCAGTGGTCCATTTCCTGAATGTGCTCCAGTCCCCATTAATCTCTGCAGGACATCGTCCCTCTGGCCTGATCTGTGTCCTTGGGTCTGAGGACAGCCCCAGCAGAAAAAAAACAAAAACAAAAACAAAAACCCAAAAACAGAGATAACCTCCGAATCAACAGAAGCGGTTCTCCAGGGACAGGGCGGGGATGTTTGTTGCTCCCCCCTGTAGCTGGTAGCTTTTTCAGCTTGTCTGACAGGAAGGGGTAGGGTGTGGAAGGGTGTGATACTGATTTCCAACTGCCACCCAGTTCGAGATCCTAATCAGTCCTGTGAAGAGCAGCTGGTCATTGCTTTTGTCTCCCAGAGGTAGGCCTGGGAGGGGGCAAAGGATTCCAGAAACACTAATGAAGTCACCATCCTGTGGCCTGGGGATGATTAGGGATCCGAGATGGATGAGCGCGTCACGGTGTAGCCAGAGGAAGGATGTGCACAGAGCTCAGGTTGGTATGGAAAAATGCCTGAGATAATATTAAGGAAAAACAGAAAACCATGTGCAGAGAGTGATCCCAATTGTGTAGAGATAAATGTGACTTTAAACACACACGCACACACATGGTAAATTAGGAAGAAATGTTAATAGCATTTGCTTTTGGAGTGGGGCTACTTAAAACTTTTCTATTTTTCTATGAACTTTGTTAATCAGAAAAAAATAAAAAAACAACACTAGTTAAAATTTAGGGGGCTTATGCCCTCTGTGATCCAAGGGACAAACAGACTGAGTGTGATTGTGGGTGGGTAGGGGAAGAAAGTACTCTCTAAGTTCTTGTATGGTCAGGGAACTGGAAGGGCAGGTGACACAGAGCAGGTGGAGGTCAGAGAGCGTTCAGGAGCCTCCCACGAGAGCTTCGCCAGGAAGAGAGCCCACGAGGAGCGCAGGCACAGGGTAAGGGACACAGCCTTGTAATAGCTGAGGTTCTGTTCCTGGGCACTGGTAGAATTCTCTAGGTGGACAGGGGTGGGTGGCAATGGTGGGCTCAGAGGTGAAGTGAGGAGCTACTGGGTCCACAAGGCCAGAAGAAAAGTGGTCTCAGAGAACAGAGTGGATGGGGTGCCAGGAGAGGCAGTCGGCCCTTGACTGAGAGGAGCTAGCCAGTGAGCCTCATGGTGAGAGCAATGCATGCTGGGAGGCTGCTGGGAAAGGCATAGAGTTGGCGGGTAGGGGGCTGGAGCCACAGGAAGGGTTGTGGGTGGGGTGGGGAGAGAGCAGGTCTGAGGAGGAAGGAAGAGCAGCCAGGATCTGAAAGAAAGGACTAGCCGGAGCCTTAACAAGGAAGAAGGTGGCTGCATTTCAAATTGGTCTTTTGAAGAAAAGTCTAAGAGAAAGGTACTGAGGAACATCTGGGTGTTAATTTTTGGTTCAGTTCAGTGGATGGGGGCTTGGGGGTGTCTGGCGCCTTCAGGGATAAAATGCTGGTCTGAAGCCACAAGGCCCCTGGAGGTCAAATCCACCTCATCATGTGGCCTGGGTCCTCCCTCCCTCTGTGTGGGCCTCAGTTTCTCCCAGAGAGGCCGGGGTGGGTGACAGCCCTCCCATTATCCTCAGGTCTCAGGGGCTCTGCTAGTAAAAATGATTGTAAAATGCTTTGCAAATAGCGCCACTGCTTCACAACAGAGGCAATTCTTTCCCACAGAAGGGGTTCAGTTCTCGCAGGGATCCACTTGGAACCTCTCTGCCCTCCAAAGAAGGGGCCCTTCTGTTCCCTTGTGATCTCAGTGAATGCCGAGTCCCTGGGATAGCCATGGGCCGGGCCCCGTGCCCGCTGCTGGCAGCCGCTGTCACACAGCACAAGGGACACTTTGTGTGCCTCTCAGGGCTGGTGCATGAGCTGCCAAGTGCGGGCCCAGCTTCTCCTCTGACGGTGGAGGAAACTGAGGCACGGGGAGGGAGAGCGACAGCGGGGCTGGCAGAAAGCAGAACCAGTACCTCCGTATTTTGAAAAATGGCATTAACAACTAGCATTACAAAAGTCTTGCAATGGTTTATGTAGTAATGATGATAGCAATAACCATATATTTACTGAGCACCTAGTATGTGACAGTCACTTCACGTTTATTGTCTTTATTTATTTATTTATTCTGCCAACCCACTAGATAGGGCTCATTAGTTTTCTCCATGGTGGACAGAGTGATGGACCCCAAATGGTGCCCCAGTCTAATACCTAAAGATGAGGATGTCACCAGAAAGGGCCAAAGGACCTTTGCAGATGTGACTGAGGTCAAAGCCCTTGTGCTGGGGAGAGCATTTTGGATTCCCCGGGTGGGCCCAATCTAATCATGTGAGCCCTAAGAAGCGAGTGCCTTTCCTAGCTGTGGAGAGCCAGAGAGGTGGCAGCTGGAGGACTTGACCTCCTTTTGGCTCTGAATAAGGAAGGGGCCACACCCAGGAGTTCCAGTGGCCCCTAGATGTCAGAAGAGGCAAGGAACAGATCCCCCCTGGAGCTTCCAGCTTCCAGAAGGAGCACACCCTATAGGCACCTTGGTTTTAACCCAGTGACACCCCCTTGGACTTCTGACCAACTGAGCTGTAAGAGAATGTGCTTGTGTTGTCTTAAGTCCCTCAGGTGGTGGCCGTTTCTTATGGCAGCATGGGAAAGGGGTCCATTCCCTGTTATGGGTAAGCGGATGGGGGTAAGAGAGGTCCAAGGCTCACTGCTAGAAAGCCATGGTTCCTGGGTTGGACTAGTCCTCTCACCAATATGAACTGACTGCCCTCCAAGCACCAGGCCCTGGGCTAAGGCTGAATTTGTGATGCTGAAGACAAATGGGTCCCAACTGGATCTGTGCAGGTAGAACGTCTGCTGTCACCACCCCCTCATTCTGCTGTACCCAGCCCTCTGCATGGTGCCTTACATTCTATCCTCATGACAACCCCCTGAAACAGAATCGATGCCTGCATTCTGAGATGAGGAAACTGAGGCTAGAAGTGGGTGTCAGCACAGCACCCCCATCAGGCCACATCAGGTATGGAGGACATTCCTGGCATCCTAGTCCAGGTTCTGAGCTCCTCCTTACCTCAAGTATGGAGGGGTTTGGGGATGCACCTTGCTGCACTGTGGCATTTGAAACAGAGATTTAGGGTACCACCACCCCAACAAGCAACATCTTGGCATTAGGAGTCTCATATGCTTTTCCTCTAGCCCAGTTCTAGGCTACACCACGGAAAATCATGACAGGTCAAAGAAAACCTGTGGGAGTGAGTTAACACCTCTTCTGACATCTCGGCGAGGTTCTCTGCCCAGAAGCTCTTTGAGGGGCTGTCTCCCAGGGACAACATTTCCTGCTGCTGCAGATGCACAGACGGCGTGAACCCAGGGCAGCAGGCCTGGCTCACACTGCGGGCTTGCTAAGCATGTCTGCACCCTCTGACTCTCCTCCTAATTAGTCTTTCACTCTCCCACGTGTCCTCCCTTAGGGCTTCACTACAAGACCAGGATAACTCAGTCAGGGGCCCAGACCATCCTGAGTGGTCAAAATCATCCATTCTGGCAAAACCTGATAACTCAAGGCCAAGGTGTAGCTCAGGGTAAAGCACTTGTCCAGCAAGTGCAAGGTCCTAAGCTTGATCCCCAGCACTGGAAAGAAAAAAAAAGGAAACTGATGATCAGGCAGATAGCCTATGCTGTGTCATAACATCATCCAGGACCTTCCACTTCAGAGCCCACCTCCCTTCCTGTCCACTTGCTGTTCTCTACTGACAAACATGGTAGGAAGGACCTGCTGGACCTATCCCTGTCTGCTCACCTTCATTGCCCCCAGCCCTAGAGAGAGCAGGAAGAGCCTGTGAGCCCCAGGCCCTCACCTGAGCTCAGCTCGAGATGGCCCTCTGTTGCTTTCACAGACCTCCAGGATGACCTGCTCAAGACGGTGCCTTACACTGTACCCAGAGGGAAGCTGGGAGCTTTCGGGAGGCAGCAGCCCCTGCCAGGATTCCTTCAGTCCTTTCCTGCTGAGAGGCAGCTGCACCCCAGCCCAGGGACACTGCCCCCCAGGGCCTGGCTCACCAACTCCATGTAGCCCAGGCTCTGGCCCCAGGCACCCAGCTGCTGAGGGGTTGCTGTGGTGAAGGGGTGAGTCACGGGGCCTGGAATATCAAGTGTTCCAGGGCTTCACCCCTCCCAGCCAGCTCCACATCTGCCCTCCAGATGTTGCTGCTTTAGAAACACTTCTGCCAACAGGGGTCCAAGGTCAGGGGCATACCCAACCCTAGAAAAATATCTTCAGAGGCCCACCAAGTGCCTACCTTGACCAATCAGGGATTCTCAACCCTAACAGGCCCTATCTTTGGGGTACCTTTATCTTCCATTGAAAATTTTACGCCACAGCAGAACTTATTGTCCGAGGGCCCTGAAGGTGGGGAGTCTGGTGGGGGAAATAGCCTCTTCCCTCAGAGAGCTCCCAGTCAGATGGACCCTCAAGTAAATTCCAGACTGATGGAAGAGAAAGAGCCTGGACAGAGGTAGCCTAAAATCTGATAGGAGAGACCATCTCTGTCTCTGGGGAGCTTCTGATGTCTGGGAATAAAGGACTCAGAAGAAAAGCCTATGATAAAAAGTGAAAGAAACTAATGTTCAGCAAGTTCCTACCAAGTGTCATCTTCAGGTTCAGCCTTCTGGAATCCACATCATCATCTCATCTACAGTCAAGGAAATGAAAGAACCGCGGTTGGTTCCCAGCTAGTCAGGAACACCCAGGATTTGCAAGGAGTAGCTTGTACATGGCGCCTTGGTGTTATGGCACATGTGGTGGGCAAATCCCTTTGCTTTCTTTCCCCACATCACCCTCTAGGCTTGGAGCAGGCTTTCTCTCCCATCTGCATATTAAATGGTTCTACATTTAGGACAACCTCGTGGACCCACAATGTCCCACTGTCCCAGCAGCAAGAGGAACTATCAAGCAAGAAAAGGATCACAGATGGGCTCTCATCCTCTCTTAGTGGAGGCCCCACATGGAGGCAAACTGTGATCTAGGCGAGGGTTCTTTGGGGTCTCAGGCAGAGAAGGCTCAGAGTGCTGAGCACCCCCCTCAGGCTGGCCCCAAGCCAGTGACTGGGTGAATGCACTGCCCAGGACCTCTGGAAAGAACAATGCCTAGGGCACACATCAGGGGAGCCTGTGCTGGTGGAAAATGCAGTGGAAACGCTGAATGTATGTTCCCTGAGCTCTCAGTCTGCTTTGTGGCACCCGGAGTGGAACAGCAGTCTGGCCTTCCTGTCATTGTGCCAGAGCCCTAGGAGGTCTCTGCTCACGGTACAGATTCATGGATCCAAAACTCTCTGTGGCTCCTCCATCCCCAGGAAGAAACTCTGTGAAGAGGAGAGACAAATGCGGCCACGCACAACAGAGATCCAGGCTGTAGAGATATCAGTTTCTTTCCATGGAACAATTTGGGTCTTGTGGGAATAGTAGGCAGGATCTCATTACATCCTTGCTTCTTGGGCTGTTTATGGGGCAGGGAACCTGGTAAGGAACCAGGATCCAGTGCTAATGCCAGTCTGTCCTCTGTTTTGCTCTGGTCTCCCAAAGCACCCCAGATTCCTTGGTGCTAGGCTCTCACATGTTGGCTACTGGCCCAGGATGGCCAAGTTTAGGCCAGCAGGGGTTTGGGGAGGTCTCTGTCCATTTGCAATGCCCATGTTGTCCTGGCCTGACAAGACGATTGCACTGATAAAGGAGGGAAGGCTGGTTCTGCCTGAGGGCCCCATAACCCACAAAAGAGAAGATTCCAAAAGAAGCAGCCAGTCTGGAAAATCACTGACCTTTTGATCTTGCCAGCCAATAGCATCCTAGCCTGCTTCATATCCTGTCACCCAAGATAGGACTTTACATCCTGAGCAATAAAGCCTGAGGGGAAGAAAGCAAAAATCTCGTTTTTTGACAGGGGGGAGTTAGTTTGTGTTAGACGGAACAAAACTCAAGCGAAAAGGACTTTTAAGATACACCCAGCAAGCTGGAGGCAAATAGCAATGGAGAGTGAGAGTTTTACTCTCCCTGGCCACTGAACTTCCTCAGCTGACCACCTTTCCGGTCTTCCCACAGGATGCTCCAGCCCAAGGCTCCCATCCTAGACTTTCTTCCAGTCTGGAGAGGAGGAGTTATGCTCTGGGCCTGCTTCCCCAGCCCAGAAGATGCTGAGCGGCCACTTGCTAGCTCAAGAGAGGCAGGCGTGGGGATGGGGCGGGGTTCTGCTGTGCAATTGTGCCCTCTTGTGGCAGCATCAGGAAGATGCAAGGACCTGCAGACAAAGGGTGAACCAGATTCTTTTCTCCCTTTCCCATAATCCTCCTACCAGGCCTTTATTATGCACCTATTGGTAGATAGCACTGGGCCCTGCCCCAAAAGAAGTGGAGAGACACTGGCTTCTAAATGAAACCTTTCCTGGAGGAGGAGGCCGGTCCTTCCACACTCCAGGCTACAGGCCTTCCCTGCCCGCACACTGCAGCAATTAGTCCTTGAATGGACAAAGCCACTCTTCTCTGCCCACATTTTGGCCTCATCTGGGCCAAAGCATGCTTCTGGCCTTCCTCAAAGCCCTACTCTAAGAGGCCAACTCTGGCTAAGGCCCTGAGCCTCTGCATCTGACACAGAGACTGAAAAGCTGCAGCTCTAGGAAGAGTCACTGTTCTGTCTGATCTCTCCAAATGGACTGAGCGCATCCCAGGGGCAGGAACACTGAGAACCTATTCCATGTCACCCTCTTTACAACCCGAGTCTCATTCTGGCTTCTCAGCAGGACTGTAAGAGCCATGAATAACCTCAATTTATAGAGTGGGAACTCAGGCCCTGGAAGGTCAAGTGACTTGCCCAAGGGCTGCCATTTGTCTAAAGCCCACCGCTTCCCACGTGCCTGGCACCATGCTATAAGTGCTGTACGCATTATCTTTCCAGTCCTCATGAGCAAGTTGTCCACTGAGCTAGGTTAAAGTTATCCCCATTTTATAGATGAAGGCAGAGTCATTGAGGGAATAAATAAAAAGCACAAAGTCACACGGAAAGCAGAAGCATAGGAACCCAGTCCTGTCTCGCCCTAACTCTTATTCCTGTTTGGAGGGCCAGGCCTCCTCCTTCCTGCCCCTCCAAGAGCCTCATACAGGGCTCCACACCCACTTCCAACACTGCCCACCACATAGACAAGCTTCTTTTTATGGCCCCTGAGAAGTTCTTTTGTCCTTCTACAGAAAACCCCAGAAATGACATTTAGATGCATCTTTTCTGTTTCTCTTTATCCCTTCCTCTCTATTGGAAAAAACCCACATCTGACATTTCTCACCATTATTCCAGTAAAGGGATCAGATGCCAGTGAGTGATTCCTGGGCTGTAATTACTTTTTCTTTCCAGTCTAAGCAGTGTGGGTCCTCGGTTAACCCACCTGAAATCTGGGAAATTGAGAAATATCCACCAGCTCAGCAGCAAAGGAAGGTGCTTGTGTGGAAGCTGGAGTTAAGTGTGCTGGGGGTGGTTGGGTGGTTTTTTTTGGTAGTTCTTCCTGAAAACACAGTGACTCCCTCGGGCCACAGGGCCACAGCTTTGAAAGTGAACTCCCCATGGAGGGTAAATGTCCTGAAATCAAACTCCAATGGAGGCCCCCTAAGTCGCTACATGTATTTGGACATGCAATCATCAGGGCATGTCTGGTTACTGTTGAGGGGGCTGGACTGAGGGACACTGGTCAAGCACAGCACATATGCTAACTTTTGTCTTTCTTCCAAAATCACTGTGCACTGTTCTGCAGAAGGGCAACACAGGGGCTGGGGTTTTTACTGGCCCAGAAGAGGCCCTGGGATCCGGTCTTGGATACTAATTGCAAACCACCCTGGCTGAATGATAGGGGTTGAAATGTGGCATTTCAACATCACTGTTGGTGGCGTGGGAATGCAAAGGAATCTTAACTTGACACCAGAGCAGACTTCTCTGGGGCTTCCTACAGAAAGAGCAGCCCATTTTTCATCTCAGCCCCCTCAAATTACTAAGGAGGGTCCTGTGGTCTGGCAGGATCCCTGGAGGGCTGGGGAACAAGGAGTCAGAGCTGCTGGGTCCCTGGCTGACTCCCTGTCACCCTAGATGTATCCACCGGCCTGAGCTTTTGCCTGCACACCACTGCAGAAATCTCAGCAGAAGCCAGCCCCTGATTTTACAGGGGTGCTGGATGCTTGTTTTAGGGCTCTTTGGTGAGCTGGGACTCCAGACTCTTCTGTTTTCAGTGCAGGCAATGTGAGGACATGCCATCTTCTGGAGCAGAGGAAGAGGGGCAGCTCTCTGGAGAGGGCCAGGGACTGGCCCTGGGTCTGTGGTGGGATCAGGGCTGCTCCTTAGACTCTGCTGGTGGCCCAGGATGGACATGAGTGGGTCTAGGAGAGAGAGAGGAAAGAGTCTAGGTACTTCTCACTTCCTGCCTGGAAGCCCAACTCCCTTCTGTTTACCTGACTGAATTCCTTCAAGCCCAGCAGAGGAAGCAGTTGTGACTCCCCCACTGTCCTCCCTCTGCCCTGAGCTGTCTCTACCATCCTTATCACAGCTGGGGAGTAACTGCGGGCTTGCTTACATACGAAGGAGCCTAACCCTGCTTGTCCTCTGCAGCCAGCCCCGTCCTAAGATGGGCATGAATAAATAGATCAGAAAATCAATGAATGGGGAGGTTGTACCCCCATTCTGTGGACTGGAACTCCTAAGTCTCCCAATCCAAACCCTTCTTGGACCTTTTCAGGTGGCTGCTCTCAGGGCAGACCCCAGACAGAATGATGCACCAACCTCAGAAGTTGGCATTACACCCACCCACGGACCCCCTGGCTGCCTCCTCTAGTACCTCGGAACCCAGTTGGCGCCAGAATCCACACACACCTCTCCCCTTTCTTAGCCTCTCTTTCGGAAACAGCTTTTTCCTGCCCCATTAGGCTGTTGGATTTCCTGCAGGGGAAGAGGGCCTGTTAATTCCAGGTACTATTTATAGTAGGTCCCCCTCCTTCCAAGGTGAGGGGCCTTGGTGCAGGAGGCAGGATGGAGGCTGCCTGGGGCTTTCTGGAAACCCAGTCATCAGGAGAAGCAAGTTGAGAACCCAAATGAGGGGCAGAATCCAGAGGAAGCATCAAAGCATCTTCTGATCCCTTAATGGTCCTTCCTCCTGACTCACCCATATCTGTTAAGGGTCCCACAGTTATCTGAGGCCCTCCAGATTCAGAACCTAGGGAAAAGGCCACAGGTTTTCCATCTGAAGAAGGCCTGAGATCACATTTTGTTGATGAAGAAACAGACCAAGAGAAGAGAGGTTTGAACGAAGTCACATTAGGAAATTAAAAACAGATCCTCAGGCTAAAATCATCTGCCCCTGGTCTAACACAAAACAACTCCAAAGGATGACCTCATTCAATCCCGTGAGCAGGTGAGGTGGCTTCTTGTGGGTTGAACATGTCACCAGTGAAGAGAGCTGAAGTTCTAATTCCAAGTATCCCAGAATGTGGCCTTATTTGGAATAGAGTCATTGCAGATGTAATTCTTTAAGATGAGGTACATTGGACTTGGCCCCAAATCCAATACCACTGGTATCCTAGGAAAAAGAAAATCTGGATACAGACACATACAGAGGGAAGATGACATGAAGAACTCAGGAAGAAGACAGCCTTGCAAAGATGGAGAGAGACTGCAGCAGTATGTCTACAAGCCAAGGAACACCAAGGAGTGTCAGAAATTACCAGAAAGTAGAGAAGGAAAAGAGGGGTTCTTCCCAACAGGGGTCAGAGGGAGGGTGGCCTTACAGACACCTGGAATTTGGGCTTCTGGCCTCTAGAACTGAGACAGTAAATTTCTACTGCTTTTAAGCCATGTAGTTTAAGTTGTTTTGTTATAGCAGCGAGAGCAAACTGATACATGGTGATACAGATGAGAACTCTAAGACTAAGGCAGGTTAGGTGAGTTACACACTGAGAGGTGCAGGACAAACTTGACTCCCAGTCCAATGCTCTTCCAAACAGGCTGCACGCTTTCTGATTCTCCACTCTGGGTCCCTCCCATGTTCCAAATCCTGTTGGGTTTTCCTTTGTAAAAAAAACTTCACCCACCCACCCTTCCTCTCCTTTCCATCAGGGCCACCCTCGTTCAGACATTCCAGGCCAGGAGAGTGACGGTTGATCTGCTAGTCAAGCTCTCCCTTTCCAAACCATTCCTCATCAACACAATGTCGCCAAATGCCTTCAGTGTACCAGGCCCTGTCCCAGGCACTGAGTTCCCATCAGTCGACAGAACTGACCTGGCTCCTGGAATCCTGATAAACACTGCTTCAACATGTCACCTCCGGGCTCTCTGGTGTCTTCCCATCACTGACTGGCTCAGGTCCTGCCCAGGACCCTTTGTTTTCCAGGGTCCATGGACTCTTGCTTGTGGACACATGCCAGCTCGATTCAGGCCAGAGGACAACATTCTGTCTTATGGGAAAACCAGGGGTCCCTCTACCAATGATCTGAACTTCCAGCCCTCCGAGGCACCGTCCAAGAAGTAAAGAAAAGTCTCTGTAGCCTTTTGTAGGAAGCCACAAAAATGTGAGGTCTAAGGACAAAGAAGGGGACACTGAAGACTTCCAGGACTCCACGAAGGACCTACCAGCTTAACTTTTAGAATCCTGACAGATGCCCTAGCATTGCTTGACAGATGTGAAACCTCGAGTAACTACAAGGATTCTCCAAAAACAAACTGAGGTATGTTCGTGCATCAGAACTTACAAGGAATAAACTACCTCGCTGAACATGGATCTCAGAAAATCTCATGTTGAGCAGAGTCCAGACAGAAAATAGAACATACCGTACAATCCCACTTACATGAAGTTCAAGAACAGGCAAAACCAACGTATGGTGATAACAAATCAGCACAGCGAAATGGTGGCTGGTGGGGTGAGGCATTGACAAGAGGGACAGGAAGGAAACTGCAGGCGGGTGGAATGTTCTATATCTGGATCAGGGTGTGGGTTACCTGTGTACACATGTTTGTCAAAATGTATCAGGATGGACACTCACGATCTGTGCATTTCTCTGTAAATTATACTTCCGTTAAAATAGAATAGAACAAAAGAAGAAGAAAGTGTTCCCCGCTTCTCAATTGGAAGGGGTGTCTGGTCCAGAGCGTGGAAGGCCGCCACAGGTGAGTGGACACTCACATTTTCTTCACTTAACTCCCTAGGCCTGACATCTTTTTCAGACTTTGTTCTGTCCCCCAGCTGGGTTTAGGCAGCAGCCCAGGTCTCTCTACAAAGAGGCAGATGGACATAAATAGAGCAGACAGCCCTGGCCCATGGGCCACTAAACTCAGGCTCTCTCTGGCTTTGTGAGCCAGGTCTCTGCCTCAGAGGGATCCAGGCTGAGCCCTCCCTGGTGTCCTATTGCCATGGAGACGGCCCCCGCCTGTCTTTCGGCCCACAAGCCTTGAGTTCATCATTTCAAATCTCTCACCTTCCCGTATACTTTGAATTAGCCACATCTGTGACTCCTCCTTCCAAAGCCAATGCTATTTATAATGCCCTGAAACACAGCCTGGGCCAGATAATAGGCAGGCTTTGCCAAACAAAACCCCAGGCCACTCCACTCCCCATCGCTCCCCCAGAGGCCTTGCAGTCTGGAGCCCAGTGGGGCCCGGAGGGACCATATATCTTAGAACCGGCACCAGAGACGGCCCTCCCACTCATCCTTCTGACCCCCAGACAGAGAGACAGTCCCCTCCTCGTCTGTATATAAACACCCCTTTTGGAATAAATCCACCCGGAAGTGTAGTCTGCAGGGCTGGGAACTGAATGTTTGAGGCATCTTTGGCTTTGTTCTGTCACTCTGCCTGTCCCACATAGACTGCAACAGACCAAGTGTTTATGCATGTGGGTGCAGCCAGCCTTGGGGCAGCCAGACCCACCAAGCGTGTCAGTAATGGCCAGCTTTAGTTTTATGCCAGAGGGTGTTTAACACCTTCTCGAATGTTCTGCACAATGCTGTGAGTTATTATCATCTCCATTTTACAGATGAGGAAATTGAAGCTCAGGAGAGTCGTAGGAACCCAAGTCGGGCTGACTCAAAAACGTGGGCACTTTCCATCACGCCACCTACTGGAAGCAGGTGCCAGGGAGAGGCCAAGGAAGCAGGGAGGTGACCTTGAGGCTGGCCAGGGACTGAAGGTATTGCTGTGGGCTGAAGAAAAAGGAGAGGAATCCATTCCTGTCTGCCCCTCAGCTAGGCTTAAGCTTACCCACATCCCTTACCCCTGAGTAACCAATCTTCAAATGTTTCCTGAGCTCCTACTACGTGCCAGGACCCAGGGAGGCCACTTGCCTGTTTGAAGCCCTGCTGGGCGTGGCCTCCTGGCTTTTCTCTGCCTTGGGCCACCTCTCCCAGACTACATCAGCTTGCCAACCCCCACCCAACATCTGGCCCCAGCCCTGCCATCTTGAACACAGAGGCCTTTGTCTGGGACTGGATGTGGTACAGGGCTGTCACAGTCTCAGTGGCCAGCTCAGCAGCAGCACTTCCCACCCGCTTCCCACAGCCACCCCAATCCTGTGGTCACTTTCTGGGCCTCTCTACTATTCTCTGATTTCTGTCTGGTCGAGGCTAACCAGAAGACTTGGGAGATGACTCAGAGGTGTGATGTGGCGTCTTTGTGATGACATTCAGTAAGGAGACTCATAAAAGAGTGACAGACTGGGATTTCACAGGACATGTGTAAATTGGGAGGGTCAGATTTACTGGCTCCAGACCAGCTAAAAAATGTCAGCAAAGGAGTTTAATGGGTTGTTTGCCTAATACAGGCCTAAATTCATATAAAGGTTATTTCTAACTGAGGAGAAAATGAGAAAAAGAACTCAAAATACAAGACTTCTATATTATTTCTTTGACTAATTGGGTAAAAATGACCTAAGGATAAAATTAGTGATACATTTTCACAAAGAGATTTGATTGGAGCTAGGTGTGGAGGCACACACCTGTAATCCCAGCAGCTCTGGGAGGCTGAGGCAGGAGGATCTCAAGCTCAAAGCCAGCCTCAGCTACTTAGTGAGACCCTAAGCAACTTAGACCCTGCCTCAAAATAACAGTAAATAAATAAATAAAAATGGACTGGAGAGGTGGCTCAGTGGTTATGCACCCCTGGGTTCAATCCCTGGTACTAAAAAAAAAAAAAAAAAAAGTTTTTATTGGAAAACAAATTTTGGGATGAGGCTGTGGTTCCAGTGATAAAGCACGTGCTTAGCTTGTGTGAAGCTCTGGGTTTGATCCCCAGCACTCTCCCCCCATATAATAATAATAAATCAAAATAAATCACCAAGACCTGTAAAATAAATGCAGTAGCAAAATTAGTAATAAAAACTTAATGATTTCTGCATTAGTATATCAGTCATAATGTCTGTGATTAAGTACCATGGGCATTAAGGACGATGCCCACTCTGCCGTCCTTGACCCTGGAGCGTATTAGAAAGGACAAAGAGCAGGAGTCAGATGACCTGGGCTCCCCACTGGATTCCCTGAAGCTGTGTCACTTTGGGCCTGTCACATAGCCTCTCTGAGTCCTGTTTTCACCATCTGTAGAAACAGGGAGTCTTGTTTCTACAACAAGGCTGCTGTGGTGAGCAAGTGGGTGCTGGCCAGGAAGGCGCTGGGCTTGGACACACATTAGCGAGAAGCTTCTGCAGTGCAGCCCTGAGCAATAGTGAAGACAGCGGGGCGGGATTTGGGTCGGGGAATGTCAACCGAGCTTTGCTCTGTCCTCAGGGTCAGGCTGTGACCTGGACCCTGAGTGGTATGGGTTTCAAACACTCACCTAGATGTACTTCAGCACCTGCACCTACCAGTCATCCCACCTGCTCCCAGAAAGAAGGCCCATGATTAAGGAGCTCAGAGGCCAATGGAAGAAAATATCAAGGGTTCCAAATTACAAAAATAAAAGGGCAAACTGGAATTAATCAAGATTTAATTAGAACAGATAAAGAAACTGTGATATATATATATATATATATATATATATATATATATATATACACAATGGAATATTACTCAGCCTTAAAAAAGAATGAAATTATGGCATTTGCTGATGAAAGGGTGGAACTGGAGAATATTATGCTAAGCGAAATAAGCCAATCCCAAAGAACCAAAGGAGGAATGTTTTCTCTGATATGCAGATGCTAATTCACAATAAGGGGTGGGGGGATAATAGAGATATTTTGTACTAGACAGAGGGGAGTGAAGGGAGGGAAGAGGCATGGGGGTAGGAATGATAGCAGAATGAACCTGATAATATTACCCTATGTGCGTATATGATTACACAACTGTGTAACTCTACATCATATACAACCAGATGAATGAGTAGTTATGCTCCATTTATGTATGATGTGTCAAAATGCTTTCTACTGTCATGTGTAATTAATTAGAACAAATAAAATATATATATTAAAAAATTAAAAAGATACATATGTGCACATAATCAAAAAAAGATTTAATTAAATGTCTCTAAAATGTAACTTTGTGTCAACTCATCCATATTTAAATTTAGTTCTTCCTAAAATGCATTATATTTGGAAATAATTTTTAGGTAAAATTTTTCTCACAATAATTTCTGTATATATTCAAGGTTACCAAAAAATAAACAATTCAAAATGATTAATAAATGAATTGTTGATAGCCGAATACTTTTTTTTTCTGTATTAGGGATTGAACTTAGAGGTGTCTACTACTAAGCTACATTTCCTGCCCTTTTTATTTTATTTTTTTTTTACAGGGTCTCCCTAAGTTGCTGAGACTGGCCTGGAATTTGTAGTCCTCCAGTCTCAGCCTTCTGAATAACTGGGATTATAGACACAACCAGATTTCCAAATACTTTAAAAAGTGAAATTATACAAATCCTTCAAGCATTTTCCAACAAAAGCATCTTGCTGGGCGTGCTTCTCTTTGGCTCTCTCAGGGTAGGATGCAAACTGAGCACCTCAGGTGTCTGCAGCGCCCTCTCTGACCCAGCTCGATATTGCAGGGAAGCTCCCCCCGGCCAGGTCTTGTGTCCTGATCCCCTCTTTGTGCCTAGAAACCAGGATGTTTGAATTCAAAGTTCACTATTGTCATGGCTATTATGGGTGATCCCCACCAGAAGGTACAGAAGATGTCAGGACAAGTAACACTTTCCTGTCCCACCCAAGCCCTAGCTAACACAGTAATAGCTCTACTCCCTGTTTTGACACGTTTAGACAATCTGTCACTGTGGTCAGATGACGAAAGACCACTTATACCAAATACAGCTCTCACTCTCCTCATCCTCCTGATATTTGATTTTAGTTCCTTGTATTGGTTATTTTGTGCCTTTAATCTTAGAATTTGGTTTCTTGTTTCGTAGCACTTGACACACTCTTGAGTTCCTCTGTGTGAGACGAGGGTGTTGGAGACCCCTAGTCCTCCTCTCCTACCTCTCTGCTTCAGCCAGCTTGACTGCTATTAATTGCCCAGCAACTGCAATGGAGTATACTGAGTTTTGCTTAGTGATTGTCAGTAAATGTCACTTTCACATGATCTTGACTATGTCAGCGTTGTTTAATCCCAGTCTCAGAGGCTCCTGACTTGACTTTGCTCATCTGTAAAATGTGGAAAGCACAGCCTGTCCTTACACCTCGCCAGACCTGGTGAAGAGGATCAGGAATGCGAATGACAGTCGACTTTTCACAAATAGAATATCTCATTTTTCTCTACTTATGCCATGACACACAACATGAACAGTAATAAATGCTTATACTATTTGGGCAACTTAAATAACTCTCCGAACTGTGATTTCTTCACTAGTAAAATGGAGAGAATACTAGCACCTATCTCAGTTATTGTAAAGATATAAATAGATGATACAAATGAAAGTGCTTCTCAGCTTGGTTTGGTGGTACATGCCTGTAGTTCCAGATACTCAGAGGCTGAAGCAGGAGAATCACCTGAGCTCAGAAGTTCGAGACCAGCCTGGGCAACACAGTAGGACCTTATCTCAAAAATAAATAAATAAATAGTTTTTCATTCAGTGCATCACTATCCCAATTTAAGGGATTGCTCATGATCTTATTTCCTTCCTTCTAGGAGAGATAACTTCAGTCCTCAATCCAGAAAGCTATGGGTTAAGAAGTGCATAGCAGCTGGGCATGGTGCACACCTGGAATCCCAGAAACTCGGGAGGCTGAGGCAAGAGGATTTCGAGTTCAAAGTCAACCTCAGCAATGTAGCAAGACCCTGTATCTAAATTTTAAAAAGGGGGCAATGTGCTGGGGATGCGGCTCAGTGGTTGAGTGTCCCTGGATTCAAACCCCAGTACCAAAAAAAAAAAAAAAAAAAAAAGTGCATAGCCTCTTTAAAGGGCACTTAAAAAAACAACTGGGGAATCTGAGTATAGCCTACTTATTATTCTGTTAAATCCAATTTTACTGAGTACAATTGAGGTATTATAGGTATGTAAGAGAATTGTCCTTGTTTTTAGGAAAATACGTGCATGAGCATTTAGAGGTTTAATGTCATGATGTCAAGAAATTATTTCCAAATACTTCAACAAAAAATGTTTTATCATGTGTATGCCTATATAGAGATATAGAGACAATGAATGTCCAGATTCACTAGTATTTTGCTATACCGTGCTTGGAGAGTCAGCTATATAGTAAAATGTTAACAATCAGTGCATTAATATATTCATTGTAGTAGTCTTTTACCTTTTCTACAGATTTGATAGCTTTCAAATTAAACCTTGCCCATTCATTTGTTGAAGGGCATCTAGGTTGGTTCCACAGTTTAGCTATGTGTGGTGTGTGTGTATATATATATACACATATAATATATATACACATATATATGATGGAATATTACTCAGTTTTAAAGAAGCCAATGAAATTCTGGCATTTGCTGGTAAATGGATGGAGTTAGAGAATATCATGCTAAGTGAAATAAGCCAAACACAAAAAAAACCAAAGGCTGAATGTTTCCTCTGATGGGCGGATGCTAATTCACAATAAGGGGGCAGGCAGATAGGGAAGAATAGTTCCTTTATATTAGGTAGAGGGGAGTGAAGGGAGGGGAAGGGGTATGGGAGAAGGAATGATAGTAGAGTGAAAGAGACATTATCACCTCATGTACATGTATGACTGCATGACCAATGTGATACTGCAATATGTATAGTCAGAAAAATGAGAGCTCACACTCCATTTATGTATGATCTATCAAAATGTATAAATGCATTCTACTGTCATATATAACTAATTAGAACAAATAAAAAAATTTTAAATAAATAAATAAACAAATAAGACCTTGTTGGGCGGGGGGCCTTGCAACGTTGGAAAGCATCTTACCTGCTCACGTCTCCCCCGTCCTGGGCACAAGGTGTGAGTGCTGATGAAGCATCTTCCAAACTCAGGGAGGCACAGGTGCGATTTGCTGAAGCCTTTTTTTTCTTTCTTTCTTTCTTTCTTTTTTTTTTTTTTTGGTACTGGGGGTTAAACCCAGGGGCACTTAACCACTGAGCTGCATCCCCACCCCTTTTTATTTTTTTATTTTGAGAAAGGTTCTCGCTAAGTTGCTATGGCTGGCCTTGAACTTTCCATCCTCCTGTCTCAGCCTTCCAGGTAGCTGGGATTACAGGCATGTGCTACAGCGCCCTGCTTGCTGATGCCCTTTTAAAGCCTGGGTAAAACTGATGGTGCCCAGGAGCAATGGATGGCACCAAGGGGCCAATATCCATGCACAGCAACGTGAGCTGCCCTGTGAAATGGAGCCCCTCTGAAGCTCTGGAGAGGGAGAGCCTGCAACCTTGTAGAATCACAAGAGGGGAGACAGGCAGGCAGCTGCTGAGTTTGGGTCCTGGTGGCGGCTCCTCAACCGTGTGTCTCATCAGCTGTCTCTCCTTTGTTCAAGGCAAGCAGGAAGAGAACAGTTGGTGTCTTGGCACTGCCCGGAACCCAGTTACTCCTTCCCAGTCTACTCAATTATCTGCACCAATGAGCTGGGAAAGAGGCACTGGAAATTGACTTTAGTAATAATTTATTGAGGACCTATGTTTGAAATAAACAAAAAAAAAAAAAAATGTAGCTAACACCAAAATGAAGTGAAATGACTTGAAAACCAACAGTGAAAGGTAAATGATAGAGTCAGACTCATCTCTTTAGGTCTTCATTTATCCCTCCCCAGACACGTCTCAGGTTTTCAATCTACAAATGGAAAACAAAAATCTGCTTTGCTTAACTGATTCTGGGTGACCTGTCTGTGGATGATCTGCGCCAGGGAGCTCAGAACTAGAGTGCAGCATTCTGGACACAGGTGGAGATAAATTGTTTGTTCTAAAGGAGGCAAGGGAGAGGGGACGCCTGGCATTTATTAAGCACACACCTTTAGCTTCCCAGGGACTGGGTCAGGTCTTTCACAATCTCCCTTGATTCATGCAATCACACTCTGACCATATTTCCTAAACTTGCCATATTTTTGGAATCAGTGTGGTGAGTGTTCGCACGCACACAGAGCGGGGATGGGGATTAAGACCAGGCAAGTTGAGAAACACTGTCCTGTGAGTAAAGGCATTTTCATTTCACTTTTCCTGGGGAAGAAACTTGAGTCTAAGGGTTTTCCTAACCTGCCTAAGGTCACACAGGCAGCAGCAGTAATGCTAATGCGGAGGGTATAATTTCAATTGCCAATGTTTGCTTAATACTCAGAATGTACTAGACTTCACAGGCAAAGACAAGATCTAAACCTTGATTCCAAGTCTGACTCATTTCATGATTCAAAATCTTGCTAGTATATCACACATCTTCCTTGAAAATCCCTGACAACCCATCAATGCCAATCTGAAGGAAATAGGGCTGCTGAGACCAGGGAGGAAAAGATAGGGACAGATGTGAGGTAGCTGTTTCCAAATAGTGAAAGACTGACATTTTGAAGACAATTACACTTGTTCTGCCGAACCTGTCTTGCATATCCCCCACTTTATTTGGTAATGCATTTTGGTGACGCTCACTCATCTTTTGGTATCTTTCACCAATGGGTGGAAGCTACACCCATGGCAGATTTTTTTTTTTTTTTTTTACTGTACTGGGGATTGAACCCAGGGCCTCGTGCTTGCGAGACAAGCACTGTACCAACTGAGCTATATCCCCAGCCCTCCCATGGCAGATTAATACAGGAGGATCTCTAAAAGACAGAACTGTCCAAATAGGGAATTAGAAACATACTGTTGTTATAAGTTCCCCAGCAACAGAGGTATCTGAGCTGGGCGACCCTTGGAAGGGAGGTCTTAGATATCGCTGGGGGAGGGGAGGAGGAGATACATCCTTTCCAACTCTTAAAGTTAAATTCTACGGAAGTTGCCATTTAACTCTATTTACAAATGGATTTTAAAATCAGGGAAAGGATGTAAAGTGGGTCAGTATTACTGACCAGATGGGGAGGGAGTTGCGTCACTAAAAGCTGTGACCAGTCAAGGGTTCCAGGGAGTAAATCAGCTCAACCATGGAATGGTTCTAACCCTCACAATGCATCAGTATTACCAAGGGAGAGTTTAAAAGGACAGATACTGAAGCTGCATTCTAAACCAAATGAAGCTGGATCTCTGGGGATGGGCCCAAGAATCAGAAATGCTTAAAAAATCCCCAGAAAAGGCTAATGCACAACCAAGATGAAACAACTGAGCTAGAGGAAAAAGAGTTCCCCCTGCGGTCGGGTTTTGTGCTCTCTGAGTCTCACAATGACCAGAAACTTCATTTCTGTCTCTGCACCAGTCTCATCCTGATGGGGAACTTTTGAGATTGTTTGGAAGATAAGCTAAGGCTCTTAAACCCTGTAATGCCTGCAGCCTTGACCTTTCTAGGTATTACAAAGTGTTTGCAAATTTATAGACAGGAAGTAGAATGATGGCTGTCAGGTACTAGGGAGGGGACAGGGAGTTATTCTTTAATGGATACAGCATCTAATTTGGAAAGATTAAAAGCTTTCTGGAGATAGTTGGTGGTGATGATTCCACAACGATGAGAATATATCTAATGCCACTGAACAGTACACTTAAAAGCATTTAAAGTCATAAATTCTATGTTATGTGTAATTTACTACAACATAAAGATTTTAAATGTTTTGAGGACAGTAATTATAAAGAAAAATGTAATTACATGCATCAACCCATCCCACTGTAGGTTGATGCTTTACCATTACTTTTGTGGCAAAAAACTTTGAAGATTACAAAAACAAACAAAAGAAAGCTTTCAGAGGAATTTATCCCAGGAATGCAAGGGTGGTTCAACGTCAAGTTCCACATTAACAAAATGAAGGAAAAAAGCAAACCACATAATTACCTCAAGATATGCTGAAAAAAGCATTTGATAAAATCCAACACCCTTTCACTATAGAAACACTTAGAAAACTAGAAGTAAATAGAAAGAAATTTCCTCAACATGATAACGAGAAACCCATAGCTAACATCACACTCAATGGTGAAAGACCATTTCAAGTTTTCCCACTAAGATGGGAAGCGGGGAGGCTTGCTTTCACTGCTGCTACTCAAAACTATATTGAAAGTTCTAGCCAGAGCAATTAGGTCAAGAACTGAAAAAATACAAAGAATCTAAAGTGGAAAGGAAGAAGTAAAATTATCTCTATTCACCATTCACCTGATCCCATATATAGGAGATCCAAAATAATCCATGTACATAAAAGCTTCTAGAGGTAATAAACAAATTCAGCAGGGAACAAGATCAACATACAAAAATCAGTTGGATTTCTATACACCAGCAATGGAGAATCCATAAAGGAAATTCCAAATAATTCCATTTAGGAAAGCTTTCAGAGCATCTGAGGACTGGACATCAGAAGTCTTGTAGTCCTTTGAAGTGGAAACATCTTGTTATTAACGGTTCTTGGTGGAGGCACATGCATCAGCGCCTTTAATTTTTCATGCATATTAGTGCATCTCATATTAAAATTAAGTAGAGCAAATAGATTTGATGAGGCCAGTAGTGCAGACTGCACGGGACCTGCATAAGAAGCTGAACCTCATCCGTGGCCTGATGAGAGTAGCCTGGGTCTCAGCCATCCTGCCTCCCTTTGCATCTCAAGAGTCATAGGAAGTTGGGAAGCAAAATCCCAGGCCTCCTGGAGGAAATCAAATCTGAGTCAGTCTTCCTAGGAGGTGGAGTGAACAGATTAGGCCCAGGAAACTGTTTACTGAAGAGTGTTTTTTCACTTGAAGTTGATGTTTTCTTTTTTCTTAATAGAAGAAGGAACTAAAAGTGTTACACACACACACACACACACACACACACACACACACACACATGGGGTCAGAAAGAGGAAGGGTTTGCCAAGTATTGCCACATTTC
Organism: Sciurus carolinensis; assembly: GCF_902686445.1. Classification (NCBI taxonomy): domain Eukaryota; kingdom Metazoa; phylum Chordata; class Mammalia; order Rodentia; family Sciuridae; genus Sciurus; species Sciurus carolinensis. The sequence goes on from NC_062224.1 coordinate 85,943,253, forward strand.
TTAGATCTCCATGTTCCAGAGACTGAAAGCTGGTAGGTGGTTCCCTCACAAAGATAGCTCTTCTTACCCCTTGCTGTTTCTGTTCCTCTCTCTTGCTAATAGCTAAGTAACATCTCCTGAGATGTGTGGATGGAAACACTAGAGGCAGAAAAATTCTGAGTGCAAGGAAGAAATTTGCTAGGAGAGAATGAGCTCTGGTCAGGGAGCCAGAAGACCTGTGCTCTAGGCTGTCCTCTGCAGCGCCACAGTTGTGTGGCCAGGAGCCCATCCCTTCCTTTAGGAGGTCTTGATTCTTGTCTGTGGAGGGAAGAAAGGCTAGACCACAACTGGGAGGGGCAGAGATCCTTTTAATTTTAACATTCTAGTTGTTCAAAAACATATTCTTTAGGAATCAAGAGAATTTTGAAAGAAGGGGGAAGTGACATCGATTGAAAATGACATTGAAATGAAAAGAGACACACATTTAAAAAGATGGGCAGGAACTTTTTCTACTCTAGGCCACTCTTTTCTACTGAGCTAAACGCTGAGTTGAGAGCAGAGGTTCACAAGGACTTGGGTGGGGGGAGCAGATTAGGCCAGGGGAGGACAAAGAGCATAGCATATCCCCACCTTCAGTTTCCCCAGGCCAAGGCTCACCAGGAAAGCTAGGTTCCAGAAATCGGCCTCACTATGGAACAGGGTTTTTTGCTTGTCTTAGTAGGGGCATATCAAACAACTCCCAAAGATGAATAAATGGGCACTTGATTGAGGTAGAAGACCTCTGGGTGGTATTTAAATCCCCTGTGCCAATTTTACCTATTCAGCAAATGTTTATAAAGTGCCTACTGTGTACTTGGGGTTGCAGGGGGTCAGAAAGGATGTTTTGTTGGGAGACATTCAGTTATGTGCACAAATACCCAAATGTCTAAAATACGAAGCAGAATGTGAGATTTGCTCCAAGGAAATTCAGATAAATTGCTGGAAGAGTTCAGATTAGGGGCTGCTGCTATCTATTTATGATATGCACTCATACCAGAAAGATCAGGAAATGGACCCCAGAGGCTGGAGCACAAATTTGAAAAACCTCCATTCTTCCAGCAGTAGCTATATTCTCTGGCTCAATTTTATGAAAGTGAAAACCAGAGCAGAAAGGTGAGGAATTATTTGCTCTCTGATCATCCAGAGAGTTGGCAGCAGCAGCAGCCAGATAGAGAATTACAAACTGGGAACTTCCCCTAGAATCCAACCGTGAAACCATATACCAGTATAAAGCTCATCTCAAAAGAGAAAGTTCAAAGTTACAGCCATTCCCTCCACAGCCTTCTCAGGGTAACCCAAAGATGCACCAACCAAAATTCAAAGCAGGATAAAAATAATCATAAGCTTGCTTTGGAGTTAGGGTATCTTTGGTCCCAAAGAAGTCAATGTCTCCGGAGTGGCAGCTCCGCCTACTTGGGGAGGGCATTCTTTGTTGAAGCCCTCCTGCCTCATTATGAGTGAGCTTCAGGGACCTAAATTGGGGGGCGGCTAGACAAGAGATAGCCCCCGAGATGAAAACCCTGGCAAGCCCACTGCTTTTGCCGAGCTTACTGGCCACAGGGTCTCAGCACTGAATTTGAACGAGCCAATGGTGTCCCAATGGCTGAAACAGGAAGCCAGATAAACAGCATGTTATCAAGGGGCGATCCAGCGCTTCCCTTAAGCCGGCGCCAGCTGCGCCCTGTGACTATCCTAACAAAGTCTCATTGACTCACCAGCTGATTTTCCTGTGTTGGGCTCTGGGCATAAGGAGCCATCTCTGCTGGGTGGATGTCACCCTAGCACACTGCCCTTGGCCACCGGTTTGCTCCTCATGTCCTCCCCAGTTCCTGCCTCTTCTCTGCCCTCTCCGATGTGGCTGGCTGGCTGTCCTACGATCAGTTTTGCTAGGCTCTGAGGATTAGAAAGGACCCCAAGGGCAAGGCAGCGGCACCCTCAGGTGAGCGTCTCATCTGGTATTCACCCAAACTCTCCTTTTTCGTCCCTCCCCTATCCTCCAGGAACACGTTTCTGCTCCCATACTCTTTGGGCTAGCGCCAGAAAAGAGTTACAGAGAGACTGAGACTAAGAAGCGCATCCTGGGTGCCCGGCAAGGTCACCTGTCCCTGCTGTTCTGCAGGCTCCTCCTGGGTTGGGAGAAGAGTTAACTTATCGCTTCAAAAAAAAGGAGATGTGGGTGCCGGTGTGTGTGTGTGTGTGTGTGTGTGTGTGTGTGTGTGTGTGTGTGAGAGAGAGAGAGAGAGAGAGAGAGAGAGAGAGAGAGAGAGAGAGAGAGAGAGAAACAGCACTTGATGCCGCCGGTACAGGAACGCAACGCACTTTAAGTTGCAGGTATTTCACAGAAAGGAACTGAGGCTCAGAAGGATTGGAGTTGGGTAGCCCTAGAGAGCCGACCCCCAGGACCCGCCGCGGTCGGGCAGCGACGTCCAGGAACACACCTTCCAGGGAAGCTGCTAGCAACTCCGTGGTTATTCCAAAGCGTCTCCCAAGCCCAGCCCACAGCCTCCTTCGGGCACCAGGCTCTCCTCCCCGGAGGCTGACTCGGGCCCCGCAGGACCCGCCAGCCCAGCCGCGCAAAGTGCGAAGCGGCAGACCCTCGGCCCGGCGCCCGCCCCGCGCGGGCCACTTACCGGCGCGCCAGTCCTCCGGGGCTTCGGGTCCTCGCCGCCGCAGCCACCCCAGCGCAGAGTCGCGCATCTCCCAGAGCAGCGCCGGCCCGGGCGTCCTCACCGCGCGCACAGAAACTTTTCCGGGGGCTCCCCGATCAGGGTCGGCCCCTCGCGCTAGACTCAGCCGGCGCAGCGCGATCCGGCTTCGGGCCTCACATTAGGGCCGCCGCCGGCCCCGGCCCCACAATGAGGAGGAGGCGGCATCCTGAACAAAGTGCCGTCCCCCCGGGCCGGGCGGCCGGGGGCGGAGCCTCGTGACCCGCTGCCCCAGGCACACGCCGGCTGCCTCCACCGCGGCCGGGGGAGGGGAGTGCCCTCGGCTGGGGGGCGAGCGGGAGGGGAGGCTTGGCTTCGGATCGCCCTCGCTTTCCGCTCCTGCACTGTGCCAGTTTAACCCGCAGAGGGGCGGAGGCATGGGTCCCTTCCAGACTTTGTCATTGGAAAGCTATTCCCGTAACCCTTTCCTGCCTTCGCCTTCCCGCCCCGCCTCCCCCGCCCGCCGCAGAATAGCGGCTGCTTGGTGGCGGGGCTGGGGCTTCGAGCTGTCAGGACAGGAAACCTTTGCACAATTGAGCTTTTCCTTTGCCCAGGAACCCGCCACCACCACTTCCAGGCCGAGGTCCCTTCCTCCACCACGCCTGTCCTCTCGCTGCCTCTGGTTCGGCGGTTCTTTCAGAGGAAGGGACAGATGGACCATTGAACATCCCTACCCCGCATCTGGCTCCGGGCCACCCCTTTCCTCCCTCTCTGTACACCTCTAAAGTTCATACTGGGGGCTCCCCGATCAGGGTCGGCCCCTCGCACTAGACAGCCAGCGCAGTGCGGTTGGGGTGACTTTTCTCCACCTTCCAGACCTTACCGCAGCCCTTCCTTCTTTCTGGGACTTGGGAAAAGGAGAAAAGGGGAAAAGGGGAAAGGAAATGACCGGACCGGAGGAGAGTGCATAGGAGAGCACTCAGCTGGAGCCTGGTGCACTCAGTCTGCAGCGTCAGGAGGCTACGCGCTTCTTCTGCCCTGGGAGCTTCCAGACTCTGCTGTCAGAAGGGAGAACGAAATCAGGTGGCCTGTGCTCCTGGAGTAGGTTTTGATCTATAAAGATGACAGGGAGACCAAGGACCCAGGAGATTGGGATCAGACAGTTCCCCAACAAACATGATTTATTGGGAGGTTGGAGGAAAGTAAAATGCTTACTCCCTGGGATATCACAGAGTTCTTTGCTGCCAAGTCAGTCAATGGGGAGCAGAGTCTGGATTAAAGCCCCTGAGTTCTGGCTGCACCACCTGCCCAGTCAGCATGGTGGCCAGGGACATAAGGGGGAGATAGGGACCACCGAACAAGGAGCAGTCACATTCAAGACCTTCCTGGTTCATTATAGAAAAGAATGAATTGTCTTTTGGCAGCATGATATCTGAGATAAGCCCCTTACCCTGTGTATATGTAGTTAAAAGTGGGGGCGGGGTTAATACAGATTACCTGTTCTACTGCTTATTGGCCATAGGAACTTGAACAAATTCTTTTACTTCTGACTGCCTCAGATTCTTCATCTGTAAAATGGGGTAATAATAGTTCCTGTCTAGTAAGGTTGCTGGAAGGATTAAATGAAGTATTATAAATGACACACATAAAATAATGCCTGATACGTACTTCATACTCATTAAACACTGGCTGTCTTACTAATCTCTGAGTCCTACAATCTTGCATCCAATTTGACATTCAGTGATGTGCTAGCTGCAGTCTGTTCTTGCTTTTCACAGTCCCCTTAACATAAATAAGAGAATCTGTTCCTTTAAGAAGAAGTACTGTCCTTTTTTCAAGGGTTCAAGGATGGAGATGGCTGAGTCTCTTGGCCCTTCTAGGCCCAGGGACAAAGGATCATGCAAGAGGTGTGCAAAAGGGCATCAGAAGACTGGATTGCACCCATCCATTGTGCGGCTGGATGAGAGGACCCCATCCATCCACATAGGTGCTGTTCCTTGAGTGCTACTCAGAGTAGAAAAGAAGGCAGAAGATCTAAGTTTGTAAGGGTTAAATCTCTTCCATAGTGCATAGGATCACTATTTCTCTCCAATGTATGAGTGACTGTCATACAATTCCCCCCTTACTCTGCTCTAAATGTCCCAATCACAGACTTCCAGCAGCAGTAAACTTGTGGCAAACAAGTGGGTGGGTTGGGAGAGGGTGGGAGTGAGGGAGCCAGTCTGGTTGGAAGGATTGGTAGAGGATATGAAGGCTACAGAGAAGGTAGCTGGGACAAAGTGGCAGAGAAGAGGAGAAGCCAGAAATTAGTATGTTTGGAGTGATACTCGGGTAAGAAACTGGGTCCCCGCCCATCCCTTAGTGGCCTCTGCCAAGTGCCTACCTAATGAGTGGTTTTCATCTGAACACTGATGACTCAGTTGCTCTGAATCAAGCAAATGGATTTTCCTTAAATATGAAAATCAATAAAAGGTAAAGGCAAGGAGGGGAGAGTGGGGCGAGCCAAAAGGGAGCTGGGGAGTGAAATGGTTGAAGAATAATGGACAGAGAGGGACTTAGGCTCCCTGCAGGGGACCCTTGGTATGATCACTGTGCTCTTCCCCACCCCCATCAGAGAAGGCGATCTCACTGAGGGACCTTAAAACCAACAGCTTGCTGGGCATTGTGGTGCATGCCTGTAATCCCAGCATCTCAGGAGGCTGAGACAGGAGGACTGTAAGTTCAAGGCCAGCCTGGGCAATTTAGAGAGACCTTGTCTTAAAATAAAAGGGCTGTAGCTCAGTGGGAGAGCACCCTTGGGTTCAAAAAAATAAAAAATAAAAAACTCCACAGCTGCCCTGCTCCCCTCCTCCCCACTTACAGCCAATCCTGCTTCAGGGCAGGAGATTATTAACAAGAAGGTCAATGTCAATGTGACAAATGGGTTTTAAAATATCAGCCCAGAAAGCCTGTTGTCACCCATATAGAGTCTCAGGTCTGGCCTGGATATGGTCCCAGCAAGCACAGCAAATGCTTTTTCAGCCACAGCCTACTTTCTTTGGGGTCTCTGCCTGATTTCTGCCACCTTGAGCCCTGTGGATCAGTGCTGATTTGTTTCTCAGCTTGAGTTAACTGACGTAGTTTTGGGGCGTGTGAACAGAAAATTAACTCCTTCCTATAATCCTTGTCGCCCACGGGGGTGAGGGAGGGGGCGAGGGGGGCGAGGGGGAGGTGGGGGGACAGTCTTGACTCTCCTGATTCTTGCTTAGAGCTCCCAGAGTAGTTTGTAAGGTCCTTGGCAGAGATGTGGAGACAGTACACCGCTTGATTTTCTTGAGCATTTAATAAACGTCATTAGCACCCTGAGGTGGAGTCCTAGGAGCTTCTGACTTCCGCCTCTGAAGCCAGTGGAAAAACACTGGGCCTGGTGCAGAGGTGCTGACTTCATGCTTTGCTTGTGCTGTTTGCTGAAGTACCTCAGTTTGCTTGTGGGTAAAAGTGGGTGTTGATACCCAGGGGACAGCAATATCCACCTAAGAGGAGGCTGTGGGATAATGGAAGAGGCAGCCATTCCAGTGGAAGTGCTCCTGTCCCCTGCATTGTCTGCCCAGCCCCAGACCCCCGTCTCCTGTCCAATTTACCCTGGTGGTGGGCTCCATGCTTGACAGCCCATCTTTGAGTGCTAGAAAACTGATTGTCCATTCATAATCCTTGTCCTTTTTAGTTGATTAATTAACCAGCAAAGGGCTTCCCCTGCTGGTGAAATGGGGGGGGCGGGGGCAAAGCTGTGGCCCCATCCTTGACCACTGTGGCCTCATGGCTGGCCTGAGTGGGCGGAACTGAAGAAGGGCCCTCTGTTGACTGCTTAAGCTCAAGAAGACCCAGGAGAAAGAGTCCCTAGGGAAATGCTGGCTCGGTAATGAATGTTTTACAGAGCGAGCGAGTCACTGCCTTATCGGGAAGATGCAGTTTCTCCCTCACTCTGTTACCAGGAAGTGAGATGAGCTGGGAGCCAGCACAGTGTTTTTCCAAAGATGGACTTCCAAAAGGAGTGTTTCTTTAAGGGGACAGGAGAGCAGGGGCGGGGTTGCCCGGGAGAAGCAGGGCCCCTTTAAGAAACCTGGTTCTGGCTAGCAAACCTGGAGATGATGGTCCATATACAGCGGCTGTTCTAAGCGCTTAACCTTTGTTAACCCATTGAATCCTCGCGAGAAGCCTATGTAATAGGATCATTTTCTCTCTCTTTTTTATTTTTTTTTATTTTTTTATTTTTTAGAGACAAGAGTCTTACTCTGTTGTTTAGGCTGGCCTGGACTCAAGTGATCCTTCTGCCTCAGCCTCCTGAGTAGCTGTAACTACAGAAGCACGCCTCCAAGCCCGACCATCATTCTCATTTTTATCTCCATCTTATGGTGAAGGAATTGAGGTCCAGTATCTTGTTTGGGTGTCAAAGCTGGTAAGTGTGAGAGCTAGGATTTGAACCTGAACTGTCTGGCTCCTGAGTCTGTTTCTCTCAAGGACAATACTCAGAGACTTGCAGAGGATGATGGTCCAGTGCATTGTGGGGTGGCGGGAAAGGGCCCTATCATGAACTAGATTTGGTGGATTTCTTTATTTCTTTTCAACAGCTTTGCTGAGGTATAACTTACATACCTTAATTTTAACCCCCATCATAAAATGTACAACTCTGTGACTTGTAGCAAACCTGCAGAGTTGTGTAGTCACCACCATAACCAAGTTTGAGACCATTTCCAAAGTTTTCTCATTCATGTTTTAATCTAAGTTTCATCTTTCCTCATTTGTAAAATGGGAATAAGTATCTGCCTCATAGAATTGTTATGAACATAAAATGAGCTTGTAAATGGCATATGGTAATTGCTCAAGAAACTTTAGTTAGGGCTGGGGATGTGGCTCAGTTGTAGAGTGCTTGTCTAGCATGCATAAAGCTTTGGGTTCAATTCACAGCACTGCAAACAAAACAAAACAAAACAAACAATCCCCACAAAACTATTATCATAGTCTCTTAGAATCACTTAAATACAGACTTTTAGAACTGGGAGTGGTTTTGTTTTGTTTGGGAGTTGAACCTAGGGATACTTTACCATTGAGCTATATCCCCAACCCTTTTTATTTTTATTTTGAGACAGTCTTGCTAAGTTGCTTAGGGTCTCGTTAAGTTGCTGAGCCTGGCATTGAACTTGTGATCCTCCTACCTCAGCTTCCTTAGTTACTGGGATTACAGGTGTGTGCCATCATGCCCAGCTGAGAGTGGTTTTAAAGACTGTCTAATCCCACCCTCTCCAAATGGATATGAAACTGAAGTGGCAACATGCTCAGCAACTTGTCAATTAAGGACACAGAGCAAATTAAGTGTCAAGGCTGTAACTGGAACTCAGGTTGATATTTCTGTGCTGTCTTATCTCCAGAGAGACTTTCTACCCAAGGCACAGGAATGTCATTGTTCAACTCTGTGCTCTATCTTTGTGGGTCCCTCCAAAGCAATGCTGACCAGCAAGCATGTACCGTATGAGTTTGCATGTGGTGAAATGCCCAACAGTCTGGCCTTGGAACAGAGAATGAGGCTGGGGCAGGCTGGTGCAGAATCAGGGGACAAGATCCAATGTGGAGGCTGAGACAGGAATGTTCATTGTCAGAACAGGGGATGCATTGACTCAAAGAATCCAGGACACAGCCAGTGCAACAGTCAGCAGGTCTCTGTAGAGTCATGGCAGGGCCAGCATCATGGGCATGTGATCTGTGCAGTCATATGTGCCCTATGCTTAAAAGTGCTCTCTGCTTGGTTTAATGCTGGTAGTTTTCAAATTCTTCATCATTTTAAACAAAGAATCCCAGAGTTTTGGTTTGCTTGGATCCTATAAAGTATATAACTATTTTTGCCCAAAGGACAGAGAGCAGAACCCAAGCTAGATTCTTTCTCCTCTCTCTCTCTCTTCTCTCTCTCTCTCTCTCTCTCTCCTCTCTCTCTCTCTCTCTCTCTCTCTGTGTGTGTGTGTGTGTGTGTGTGTGTGTGTGTGTTACTAGGGATTGAACTCAGAAGCATTCTGCCTCTGAGCTACATCCTCAGGCCTTTTTAAAATTTCATTTTGAGGCAGGGCCTTGCTAAGTTGTCCAGGCAGGTCTTGAATTTATAATCTTTTGCCCCAGCCTTCTGGGTAGCTGAAATTACAGGACTGTGCCACCACACCTGGCTTATAAACACATTTTTTAAGTCTGTAAAGACACTACAAAATGATAGCAGTTGTTACTTCTAGGGAACGTCATCAAGGGAGCTGTTTCTGTGAGTTTATTTAGCACATAGAGATTGTATTCAGTTATTACATTATTAAAAATACAATTGTATTAATAAATATTCTTTTTTGGTACCAGAGATTGAACTCAGAGAACTTGACCACTGGGCCATATCTCCAACCCTATTTTGTATTTTATTTAGATACAGGATCCCACTGAATTGCTTAGGGCCTTGCTAAGTGGCTGAGGCTGGCTTTGAATTCACCATCCTCCTGCCTCAGCTCCTTGAGCTGCTGGAATTACAGGTGTGCACCACCATGTCCGGTTCAATAAATATTCTTAAAACACTAAGAGAGAAGAATCTCAGGTTGGGGTTGTGGCTCAGTGACAGAGCACTTGCCTAGCATGCCCGACGAGGGTAGGTATGGACAGAGGAAGAGAATGCTGGGTGAAGGTGCCCAGAGGCAGTGGGCAAGGTGGGTGTGGGTGTCAGTTCCATAAGAATTTAAACTGTGATGTCCCCCTTGGGTGGGGTGGTGGAGGATGATAGGAATTGTCAAAGGCGATATCAAGACTCTGAATTGTCATGGGGCACAGTGATGCATACCTGTAATCCCAGTGCCTTGGGAGACTGAGGCAGGAGGATCTCAGGTTCAGCCTCAGCAACTTAGGGAGGCCCTAAGCAATTCAGAGAGAACCTGTCTCTAAATAAATAAAATATAAAAAGAAGGGCTGGGAATGTGACTCAGTGGTTAAGCATCCTTGGGTTTAATCCCTAGTACCAAAAGAAAAAAAAAAAAAAGACTGAATTGTCAAAGGAGATGAGATGAAATAGGCTGTAGAGGTGAGCACAAATGGATGGGGTGGGGCTAGGCAGGAGTGTCCGTATGCAGGAAAGAATGGGGCCCAGATGTCAGATTTATCAGGCCTGGGAAACCCGAGGCAGTGTGGGCCAGTGGATAGTGTTCAGGCTTTGGAGTCAGGGGTGCAACCAAGCTCCGCATTTGGGGCATCCTAATTGTGCCATCTATAACCTTGCCTTCTCTCCTGTGAAACAGAAATGACCCTGACAAGTCCTATGTGGCCAAGTTGCTGGGAGGATTAGATGAGATGATGTAGGTAACGCCTAGGACCAGTGCCCAGCTCAGTCCAGGATCCCCAAATATTCCCTTCTCCTTTCAATGGATTCTGTAGTTTGAGACTCTAAAATGCCAAGAATCATTTGCATGTCTAAAGAGCCATTCTTCTGAGCACTTCCCTCCTGGCTTTCTGGGAGAACCAGGATTCTGAGTTCCACCCTGCAAAGCTGAGCTGAGCAGGAAGGAAGAGAAGCTGGCTGCAGCCCAAGGGCTGGGGAGTAAGGAAGAAGAGAAACCAACCCTCCTGCTCCTTGTTACCGGCCTGCCAGGCTGACTTTGGGAAACCTTGCTCTTCTTTGGGATTTTTAGAAGAAAGATGCTCTGTGAATGCTGATCCCAGTTTCCCCAAGTTTCTTTCACCCTTGGCTCTTTCAGGACGCCCTCCCCCCAGCTCTGGGCACTGTGTGAGTGACTGATGGGCCCTGCTGCAGTTGCTGCCTCCTCCTTGTGAGTACAGATGTGCTCAGCAGCAGCTGTAACCCAGAGCCCACACCTGTTCCCTAGATCAGCTGCTGTAACTCTACTCCTGGGGAAGCAGGCCAGGTGCCCAGGCCTTGCCAAAGTCCTCCTTTCCAAAGGCAGGTGGAAAGCAGGCATCTGCCTGTCACAGCAACGGTGGGTGGAAAGTCTAGGCCAGGGAGTCTCAGCTACAGATCCGAATCCCCTTCCCGCCCAGCCTCACTCCCGACAGTTCACGTCTCATAGGCTCTGCCCGCCGCACCACCTTAGTGGAGTGCAGAGATTGAGGAGCAAGAACGAAGACACAGAATCCTGAACGTGGTGCCTCCAACTGCCCTGGGCAGTGGGGGGCGCTGTGGAGCTCGGCCGCCACGAGATCCAGAGGAGCCAAAAAGAACTGGAGCTCGGAGAGGCCAAGGTTGAGAAGGAATTTAGAAACAGGGCAAGGCTTTCTCCTGAGAGGCAGTGGCTGCGGATACGTTGGTTGTGGACCTTGGGCCGCAGGAGAGAATTCCATCCCCCAAAGCATCCTTGCGAGCGCTGCACCCAGGCTGTTAGGGCGAAAGAGCAAAGCGCCCCTCCTAGAGAGCCTGGGTGCCGGGGAATCCAGACATCCCTGGTCTGTGGGAAACTTTCAGCAAGGCGAATCCAAGGCACACGGCCTCTGACAACCAGACCTACACAATAAGTTGCACGTGCCAATACACATAAAAACCTGCCGGTAGAAAACCAGATGGTGAGTTGGCATTGCTGATGTCTGCATTATAGAGCCACACCCACGTCCGAGATTTTGCCGAGCATGCGCCCACACCACGTTCTGGGAAGGGAATCTTGGGCCAGTCTGTTCAGCAATGCCAAGTCCTCAATAGGAAGGTGCTCTCCAATTCCCAGGCAGCCCTGGCAGCGCCAGGAGAAACAGCACATGTGGCAAGCGGCTCGCCGCCAGATGTGGGACACTGCTGACCCCTGCTGGCGCTTGTGGCTCTGCGGCAACCAGGGAGAGCCCCAGGGAGAATGGAGTATTGGAAAAACCGTGCAATCAGTCTGGGAGGGGTAGGAAGAAATACCCCAGCTCAGAATCTCCTCATCTGGAGTCCTTTGATGACACCAAGAAGAAATTAGAATAAAACCCAGACTGAGTTTCTGGGAGGAGTGAGACAGACTAACAGTGTGTCCCCTTGAGCCTCTGTGGCCTGGAAAGCCCTGCTGACAATCCTCTTGAAACTAAATTGGGAAGCCATTAGTAACACTCCATTGCCAAGCTCAATCATTAGAGGACAAAAAGAAAAAAAATTCACTCTCAAGTAGCACAATATTTTTCAATCATAATTTGATCTCTCTCCCTTTCTCCCTCCCTCCCTCTCTCCTTATTTCAAGGCAGAGCATTTGTGAAGTTTTTAGCTTGATTTATTGAGGGTCTAGTTTTCCTCTTAGGCCTGGGGCTAGAGGTATCATCGTGATTTTAATGCCTTTCCTTCCCTAAGGAATCAGTATTGTGGTCTTTGCAAAACCACTATTAAGAAAGCTGATATGTAGTTAGGTGCAGGACTTGGGAGGCTGATGTAGGAGGATGGCAGGATTAAGACCAGCCTCAACAACTTAGCAAGGACCTAAGCAGCTTATCGAGACCTTGCCTCAAAATAAAAAATAAAAAATAAAAAGGCTGGGAATGTGGCTTAGTGGTTAAGCATCCCTGGGTCCAATGTCCAGTACAAAAAATTTAAAAAGCTGACCTTCAGAGTATTTGCGCTTACCTTCACTTCAGCCTAGACTCCATCAATGGTGCCTGTGCTTCTGGTTATTCCACTGCCTGTCAGCATAAGGTCTCCACGCAGCTGGGCTTTATTGGGCTTTTTTTTTTTTTTTTTTTTTGGTGGTACTGGGGATTGAACCCAGGGGTGCTGTACCACTGAGTTGCACCTCCCCACAACCCATTTTATTTTTTTATTTTTAAAAATGTAAAATTTTATTTATTTATTTATTTATTTATTTATTGGATACCAGGGTTTGAACTCAGGGGCACTCGACCACTGAGCCACATCCCCAGCCCCATTTTGTATTTTATTTAGAGGCAAGGTCTTTCTGAGTTGCTTAGTGCCTCACTTTTACTGAGGCTGGCTTTGAGCTTGTGATCCTCCTGCCTCAGCCTCCTGGGCCGATGGGGTTACAGGTGTGCACCACCATGCACAGCCTTTATTTTTTATTTTGAGACAGTCTCCCTAAGTTGTTGAAGCTGGTCTTGAACTTGTGATCCTACTCAGCCTCCTGAGTAACTGGGATTACAGGTGTGCACTAACATGCCTGGTTCATCCAAAAATACTCTCATGGAAACACCCAGAATAATGTTGACCAAGTGTCTGGGTGCCAAGGGCCCAACAAATTGACACATACCATTTAACCATCACTACTGTAAGTGACAAGCAGTTTAAGAAATAAAGCATTACAAGCATGGTTTAAACTGGTCCTTTATTGCATTCCTCTCTATCTGCAGAGGAAATACTTGTCTGAAGTTAATCATTCCCAGGCACATTTATACTTCTGCTACATTATATGCTACATATGCACCACATATTTTAACTGTATGAAGGATTGTAGTGTATATATTCTATATTTTGTGTGTGTGTGTGTGTGTGTGTGTGTGTGTATGTGGTGGGAATTTATGCACACTAGGCAAGTGTGCTACATCCCCAGTTTTATTACTTCCTTTCTAGTTTTTTTTTTTACTCAATTTTATCTTTGTAAAGTTTATTCATATTGATACAGGTAGCTTTAACTTATTCTTCTGTGCTGCTGTATAGTATCTCATTATATGACTATGCTAGAACCTCTCAGTTTTATTTTATCTAGCTTTTGTGAGTGTATGTGGGTGTGTGTGTTTTGGTGGTGCTGGGGATTGAACCCAGGGCCTTGTGCATGCTAAGCAAGCACTCTAGCAACTGAGCTATATCCCCAGCCTAGCTTTTTTTGTTATGATAAGCTGTTTACTCTGTGTGGAAATTCTTGTATACATCTTATTGCACATATTTGTATTTCAACCCAGGAGTGAAATTAATGGTTGTAGAGTCTGGGCATCTTTAACTACATGACTACATCCATGCAACACTTGGTATTGTCAGACTCTTTTTTGACAGTCAGATGAGTGTAAGCTTATATACATCATTGTTATTTTAATTTCTTTTTCACCAATTATTAATTAGGTGCAGTATTTTTTCATAAATTTGTTGGTCATTAGGATTGCCTTCTATTCCCATCTTCTAATCTTTTTCCAATTGTACTGTTGATCTTTTCCTCTTTGTTTGTAATAATTACTATTGTGGCTAACAATACTTTTTCAGTTAGATGTTTTTCACTTATCTTTTCCAAGTCAGTAGCTTCTTTGACCACCTTAATCATTTTATTGAGATACAATTTGCATCTCTAAAATTCACCCATTTTAAGTGTACAATTCAATGATTTTTTAGTAAATTTAAAGAATTGTGAAACTTTCACCACAGTCCAGTTTTAGAACATTTCCAACACCACATAGCAATTCCTCCTACCCATTTGTGATCAATCCCAATTCCCACCCCTAGCCACAGGCGACCACTAATGTGCTGTCTGTCTCTACAATTTTGCTTTTCTAGACATTTCATATAAATGAAATCATGCAATATGTGGTCTTTTGTATCTGGCTCTTTTTACTTAAAATAACCTTTTAAAGGTTCATTTGGGCTGAAACTGTACTAGTTATTTCTTTTTACTGCTGAGTAGTATTCCATTGTTCAAATATAGCACACTTGACTGCTTTATCATTTAATGAATATTTAGTTTATGTTATAATGATGAAGAAAATCTCATATTTATTTATATTTGTACTCCTAAGTGCAATGTGTCTTTATTTTCCCCAATGACTGCTTTTAAGATTTTTTTGCTTAATCTTTGGTTTTTATTAATTTTACTACATCATGTTAAGTGTGATTTTGTTTGCATTTATCCTACTTGGGATTGCTTGAATTTTTGGACCTATGGATTGTTATTGTTTCATCAAAATTTCCCCTTCCTTCCTTCCTTCCTTCCTTCCTTCCTTCCTTCCTTCCTTCCTTCCTTCCTTCCATTCTTCTCATTACTGGAGACTGAACACAAGGCCTTACCCATGTTAGGAAAGAGCTTTTCCACTGAGCTACATCCCTAGCCCTTTTTGTTTTATTTTAAGACAGGGTCTTGCTAAGTTGCCTGGGCTGACCACAAACTCTCAATCCTCTTGCCTCAGCCTCCCTAATAGCTGAGATTAGAGGTGTGTACCACCATGCTTACTATAATAATTTTCTTAGAGCCTTTATCTGCTGATTTCCATGATTAGATCATCTGAGGGTCTAGTTTTCTTATGGTTATGGGACACAATTTTCTGCTTCTTCATCTGTCACATAAAGTTTGTATCCTACACATTTATATGAAATAGCAGGGGGGATTTAAGCATGATACTTCCCTTTGTTTTGTTTATTTGCCAAGGAGTGCTTGCTCTTTCCTCTGTTTGGCAATTAAGGTATATAAGCATAGGGTCGTTACATCCTTCTGGATGAAGTGGCCCCTTTGTTTTTTATGAGATGATCCTCCTCATCCCCAGTGATAGTCTGCTGTGAAACCAGTTCTGTCCCGCATTTATGCAACAATGCTTGCTTTCTTTTGACTAGTGTTAGCATAGTAATCCTTTCCCATCCTTTTCATGTTTTTATATTTAAAGTTCATTTCTGTGGGTGGCAAAGAATAATTGAGTCTTACAGTATTTTGTTGTGTAATCATTGCAGATTTTATGACAAAACTTTTTTTGCAATAAAGTGGGGTGCAATCATTATGTGAAACTTTTTTTTTATTGGGCTGGTATTACTTACAAATCATTTATTACTACACTGATTTTGTCGTAAGATTAGGATGCACAGAACACTCGTGAATACATTCAAAATTGAATGACCAAATCAGTGCCACGTCATTCTTCATGACAATTTAGCAAACATTTTTTTGGTCTGAAAAAAACTACCAAATTAATCGTTACTGATTTCTGCATTATAGTCAAAGTGTTAAACTGGAGAAAATCTACGGCAGCGTGGTGAAGTATGGACTTACAAAATTTAACCTTATGTGTCCAAAGATTTTGTGCAGGTTTGGTTATCTGGCACTCTGTCCTCAGCACCACACATGTAAGATGTGTTTACTGTTGGGATGGTAGCACCCTAAACAGATTACCCAAGTCAGCTTTTGGAAATATACTCACAATGTGGTAGCATGGAGAATTCTAGGCTTTTCGTAGCAGAGGAGACAAATGTGCATCCATATGCCACTGGTGAACACACTGCTGCTGTTTACATTTTAAGCAGTGTGAGAAACAGAATTATACCATGTGGTAATTATGCAATGAAAGGTCATAAACCAATTTTGAACTGAAAAAGTAGGGCACCATGATTATGCAGTGGTGACAATTATATGGAAAAATACAGTACTCGAAAACAACAACAATGACAACAAAAACCAACTCCAGCCCAACCATCTCTGCTTTTAAAATGTGATGTTTAGACCATTTACATTTAATATGATTTTGTCGCAGTCCCTGGCTCTGAGTCTGCTGCCTTGCTATTTGTTTTCTATCTGTCCCATCTGTTCTGACGTTCTTCTATCCCCCCACCCTTCTTCACTTGCTCTTACATTGACTGTTAACTATACTTTTTAATTTTGTTATCTCAGTGGTTGCTGTAGGATTTATACTGTGTGTCTTTAGCCTTCCCAAATCTACCTTCCAGTGATATGGTTTCATGTATCGCATAAGAACCTTGGAGTGGTGCATGTCTGTTTCTCCCCTCCTAACCTTATATTATTACAGTCATGCATTTGTGTTTTTATAAATGTTGTAAACCCTTAAATGTATTGTTATTTATTTTGTTTTGATTAAACAGTCTTTTTTTTTTTTTTTTTTTTTTTTTTTTTTTTTTTGCAGTGCTGGGGATCCAACCCAGGGTCTCATGCACGTTAGACAAGTTTTCTACCCTTGAACCGCATCCCCAGGCCTCAACTATCTTTTCTTTAAAGGTTTTAAACAGTATTTTAAGATCTTACATTTTTACCCATGTAATTAACATTTTGGTACTCCATTTCTTTTTTTTTTCTTGCTTGTAAAATTTAGTTTCCAATAACTATGCCAATTACTGTTAACAAACACTGTGTTTATATTGCAAACAGAAAAAACTAGCCCTTGATTCCCAGAAAATCACCCTTATTGAGTGGATTTCTGTTTATAGACACTGTGCAGAATGTTAGCATGTATAAGACTAACAAGAGTAAAAACTTTATTAACCCTCTGAAGTAGGGTACTCCATTTTGGAAACACATTTTTCTGGATACAGAATTCTACGTGGACAAGCAGGGCATGGTGGTACACCTGTGATCCCAGCTAAGACAGGAGGACCACAAGTTTGAGGTAAACTTCCACAACTTAACAAGGCCCTGTATCAAAATAAAAGATAAAAAGGACAGGGGATGTAGCTCAGTGGCAAAGCACCCCTGGGTTTAATCCCTAATATTGCAAAACAACGACAATAAAACCCCCAGTATTCTATGTTGGTAGTTTTTTTCTTTTATTACCTAAAAAAAATTTGTTCCTCTGTCTTCTCGCCTGCATTATTATCCACTGAGAAATAAAACTGAATCATGACAGACTGTCTCAGCCTCACCAGGAAACTACTTTAGCTTCTGTGGAACCAAAGCAGAATTTTATAAGGACCTAAAGAATGGAGAGGGGGAGAAATTCAGGGTGGCTGTGAAAGGCCCATGCAATGTATGTCAGATTGACATCTTCTGATTGCCATGAATTGATTGTAAAAAGAAAACAGACACTAACACCAGGAACAACAAACGCCACGTGGAGCGGCTTGGTCAGTTTGCAGAGAATGAAACCAACAAGGCCAATTTTAAAGAAGGCTCTTCACACGTACTTTCAAAAATACATGTTTACCTAGAAGGTTGGCTACACCCACGGTTCCATCGAGATTCCTGAATCGCCAATTGCATCTGAAATTGCATGGAACTGCTGATAGCTGTGAACTTCCTAGATTGTTAAAGAAAATAAATTATAGCCTTTTTTTTTTTTCAGTTAAAAAAACCCTAATCCTTATCTTTGTTCCTTCTTTTACTTCTGTCTTAGCACTTCCTGTAACACTTTTTATATGTAGGTCTGCTGGTTATGAATTACTTGACCTTATTTCACTTGAAAAGTGTGTAGCTCTATTGAAATAAAATTTACATACCATGCAAATCACCCCTGAAAATTTACAATTCGACTTCTTAAGAGCCACTTTATTAAGGTATGATTGACATACAAAAAGCTGTACCTACTTAATGTCTACAACTTAATGAATTGCAATAGCTTTTACTATATTCAGAGTTCTGCAACCATCACTACAATCTAGTTTTAGAATATTTTATCACCCCAAAAAGAAACCTGGTGTATCCATTGCAAGTCACTCTCCACTCTTCCGTGCCTCTACCCCCACCCTAGCAACTGCTGGTTTAGATTTGCCTATTTTGGACATTTCATGTATATAAATGGAATCATACAATATATGTGGTCTTTTGGGACTGGCCTCTTAGCAAAATTTTTTGAGGTTCATTCTCTAAGTATATAACTGTATCCATCCTTTCCTATTGCTGAATAACATGGCTTTGATTGTTAGAATACTTTAGTGGGTTTTTTTTTGGGGGGGGTAAGGGGATAGATACAAAATTCTAGTTTTTGCTGTTTGTATTTTAAAGATGCTGCTCCTTACCCTCTTCCCTGCATAAGTATCAGTAAGGACTCTCCTTTCCTCTGTATTTTTTAAAAAAAATTTTAAGAATTGTCAATGGACCTTTATTTTATTTATTTTATTTTTTTGTGTTACTGAGAATCAAACCCAGTGCCTCACACATGCTAGGCAAGCGCTCCACCACTGAGCCCCAGCCCCTCTGTATCTTTACTCTTCTCTATTTACTGTGCTTTTCCCCCCTAGTTGCTTTTAAGACTTTTTATCACTGGTTATGGACAATTCGGTCATGATGTGTTTGGAAATCTCTTCTCCCTCCCTTCCTTCCTTTTTTCTCTTCCCTTATCTTTTCTTTTCTTTTGGTACTAGGGATCGAAACCACATCCCCAGCCCTTTTTATTTTCTACCTTGAGACAGGTTCTTGCTAAGTCACTGAGGCTGGCCTCAAACTTGTGATCCTCCTGCTTCAGTCTCCTGAGAAGTGAGGATTACAGGCGTGGGACACCGTGCCTGACTTTTCTTCATGTTTCTTTTATTTGGGCTTTATTGAGCTTCTTGGATGTGTGTGTTCACAGTTTTCATCAAAGGTGGGAAAATTTTAGCTATTAATTCTTCAAATATTTCTTCCCCTAATATATGTGCATATTAGATTGAGGTTGTCAACTCAGTTTACTCTTGCTTTCTTCATTTTTAAATTTTACTTTTTCTCTCTATTTCATTTTGGACAGTTTTTATTGCTGCCTTCGAGTTTGCTAATTTTTTTCCTTCTACAGTGTCTAATCTACCATTAATCCCATTCTGTGTATTTTTCATCTCACACATTGTAGTCAATCTCTAGAATTGAAATTTGGGTCTTTTTTTTTTTTTTTACTCTTTCATGTTTCTACTGAATTTTTTGAACGCATAAGATACATGGCATTTGTTTTAATGTTCTTGTGTGTTAATTCCAACATCTGTGTCAACTCTGAGTTGATTTCAATTGATTGGCATTTTTTTCCTCATTGTGGGTCATGTTTTCCTGTTACTTTGCCTGCCTGGCAATTTTTTTTTTCATGAATGCCAGACATTGTGAATTTTACCTTATAGGGTAATGGATATGTTTGTATTCTTATATAAATGCTTGAGCTTTGTTCTGGGATGTGGATGTGTTTTGGGAAATGGTTGATCATTTCAGGTCTTGCTTTTGAGATTTGTAAGGGTGCTGTGCTCAGTTGGGGGTTAATTTTCCCCGGAGGCAGCCCCCTCCCATCTACTCTACTTGATGCCCACCCCCCTCCCCGACTCAGGAGACTTCCATTCCTGCTGAAAACAGGCCCTGCTCCTGACCCTGTGGGACCCGTGAGCACTGTTTCCTCTAATTCTTTGCAGTGGTTTTCCCCAGCCTCAGATTGGTTCCTCCTGAGAATATCGGTTCCTCCCACTGAAAGTTGAGTGTTCTTTCCTGCGTTTCGTCATTTGTATGTCTTCTTTGTAGAAATGTCTATTCAAATCCCTTGCTTATTTTTTTGGTGGTGCTGAGGATTGAACCCAGGGTCTTGTACATACGAGGCAAGCACTCTACCAACTGAGCTATATCCCCTGGAGATCTCTGCAGAGCCCTTTTGTGTGGGTCCTTCTCTCTCCTTTGGTGAATTCTGGACTCCCCAGACTCTCTACTCCTTCTCCTCAGCTCAGGAAATCTGTTGAGTTCTGCTGGGGTTCCTCCTTGCTGTGCCACAACCTGCAAACTCTCTTGAAGGCTCACATTGTTTGTTTCTCATTTCTCAAGGGTCACTCTGCTCTGTTATCTGATTTCCAGTGTCTTGAAAACTGTTGTCTGACGTATTTTGCCTTTTGTTGTTGTTTAAAGCAGGAAGATCCCTGATGGTCCACCTGGGGCAGAAGCAGAAGTGCATTAAAACAAAAGTACCTAATTAAACCAGCCTGACAGGAAATGTGCAGGTACTCAGACACTACATTTATGAAACTTCAGTTTAAGAAATGTTAGCTGGGTATGATGGCGCAGGCCTGTACTCCCAGTGACTCAGGAGGCTGAGGCAGGAGGATTGCAAGTTTGAGGCCAGCCTTGAAAACTTAGTGAGGCCCTGCCTCAAAATAAAGAATAAAAAGGACTGGGAATATAGCTCAATAGTAAACACTCCAGTGTTAAAAAACAAAAGAAATAAAGAAATGTTATTTAATAATCAAGACATAAGTGATTTTAAAATGAGCAAAGGAGGGCTGGGGATATAGCTCAGTTGGTAGAGTGCTTGCCTCGTATGTACAAGACCCTGGGTTCAATCCTCAGCACCACCAAAAAAACAAGCAAGGGATTTGAATAGACATTTCTACAAAGAAGACATACAAATGACGAAACGCAGGAAAGAACACTCAATATCATCAGTCATCAGGGAAATGCATGTGGAAACCTCAGTGAGATACCCCCATATCCATTAGGATGGCTGTAATCAGAAGATGGATAATAACAAGTGTTAGCAAGGACATGGAAAAACAAGAACCTCCGTCCTTTGCTGGTGTGAATGTAAAGTGGGGTAACTACTGTGGAAACGTAGCCTGGCAGTTCCTCTCCATTTCCCAGCCATTCCACTCCTCAATATGCTCCCCAAAGTGAGAAAAATACACATCCTCACAGAAAACATACACAAATCCGTAACACCATTATTGTTATTATTATTATTATTATTATTATTGAGCAAAAGGGAAAAGAAGGTTTATTGCTTTACCAGCTAAGGAGAAACACAGGGGACTTCTGTCTCACAGGCTGTTATTCTGCTCATCAGCAGGAACAGGGGGCTTTTAAAGAGGGATTCAAGGCTACCTTCCACGTTCTCTGTTGGAGTTGTAATTCACTTGGTACTTTGGGAGATAGTCATCAGAACGGCATTATTGAAAATAGCCAAAAAGTGAAAAGCACCTAAATGTCCATAACTGATGGAAGGGTAAATAAATGTCATATGACATCTAATTGTATATTATTTGACAATAAAAAGGAACAAAGTAACTAATACATGCTACAACACGGATGAACCTCAAAAACTTTGTGCTAAATGAAATAAACCAGACATAAAAGGACACATATTGCACAATCCCATTCATAGGAAATATTCAGAACAGGTAAATTAATAAAAACAGAAAGTAGAATAGTGGTTGCCTAGGGCTGGGGCTGGGGACATGGGAAGTGACTGCTAATGGGTGCAGGTTTCTTATCAGGGTGACAGAGTGTTCTGAAATGGATTGTGATGTTGGTTGTCAAACTGAATGACCAGGCTTGATGGTTCACACCTGAAATCCCAGCAACTTGGGAAGCTGAGGTCGGAGAATCACAAGTTTAAGGTCAGCCTGGGCAACTTAGGCTTTGTCTCAAAATAAAGTAAAAAAGGGTGTGGGTGCACCTCAGTGGTACAGCACTTGTGCTAGGCCTTGGGTTCAATAACCAGGACTGAAATGAAAGAAAACAAAACAAAAAGAAAAACTTGGGAACATACTAAACGTCTACTAAAAAATGTTGAAATGTATACTTCAAATTGGAAAATTATATGGCGTATGAACTATAGCTGTATAAAGTTGTTTTTGATTATTTATTTATTTAGGTACAGGGGATTGAACCCAGGGACACTACTACTGCGTTACATCTCTAGTCTCCCCCCTTTTATTTTTTGAAACAGGGTCCTACTCAATTGCTGAGGCTGACCTTGACTTGAGATCCTCCTGTCTCAGCCTCCAGAGTCACTGGGATTACAAGTGTGCACCAGCCCAGCTGGTTTTGCTTTTTTAAAGAAATGCTCTTATATACCACATATCTGTATAATAATTTGATGCTTCCAGCAACCCCCTCGAACTCTCCTGGAGAGTCCAGGTCAGGTATGATTAAGAAAGCATGGTGTGACTTTTTTCATCATCTGACTACCACATCTCTCCCTCCTTTCCTCCTTCCTTCCCTCCCTTCCTTCTCAGACACTTAGTATGGGCCAGATACTGTCCTAAGACTGAGTTTACACAAGCTGACCAAGATCTAATCCTGTCCTCAAAGAATTTAAACCTCTTCATGTTCCTTAGTCCTTTATAGCAAAGGAAGGTTTTGTTGGGATTGCTGCTGTATGTCCTAGCCATGAAAGGGAAACCTAATCTTCTAAAGTCACGAAAATCCACACTTAGGGGAACTTAGGTGAAGGAACTCTGGTTCTCATAACCAGTGAAACTCATGGCAGGTAGACTCTAACATCCTGCAGCTATTTAGTCCTTGTTTTAATCCATTTCTGTGGCCAGTGACACAATACCAGGAAGTGAGTAAGTTAAAAAGAAAGCAGATTTACTTCAGCTTCCAGGGGTGCAAGGCTGAGAGGCCACATCTGGTGATAGTCTTCTTACTGACAGAGTCCCAAGGCAGTACAGGGTATCACAGCAAGAGACAGGGAGCAGGTGTGTGTGTGTGTGTGTGTGTGTTTTCTGGTCTGTCTCCTTCTTCTTATAAAGCCACCAGGATTCCATCATGGGGACTCCACCCTATTAACTTTAATCCTATCATCTTCCAAAGATCCAACAGTGAACACTATAAGTCAGATTAAATTTCCATCCTCTTAAATGGGATTAAATTTCAACTCACAAAGAATTGGGGGCACCGTCCATTTGTATCTGAGCAAGCATAGCAAGTTCTCCTCTCCACACTGGGTCACAGAATCCCCACAGGGAAGGAAACTCATGTCTCCTTGCCCTTGGGTCTCTGGGCCCAGACATTTGCAGCTGGAGCTCACTATACAGCTGGGGTGGGGGAAAACTCTCCCTTCTCCAGCCACACTGGATTCCTCGCTCTCCTGGCCTTTAAACCAGCTTTGTGCATCCTTCTCTATAAGGCCAGCAGTTGACATGGAGCATCCTGAACATTCGGGTCTTGGTTGACCACAGGCCTTGCACCCTCAACCTCTGCTGTTGTCCCTGAGCCCACTCCCTCCTTGTTCATCTCAATGCCAACCTGCCTTCTTACCTAAAGGCTGAGTCTAATCTCCAACCTGGATCTTGCCTGATAACTGCTCTCTGCTTCTGTTTTACCCCAAACTGACAGTTACCGTGTGTCGTGGTTGTTTGGGACATATCTTATCCATCTTGCTACACTACAACTTCTTGTTAGCTGCTGCTTCCTGCTTCTGCCCTGTCCACTGCCGCTCTAAGACTCAACTTGGCAATAGCCTCTGGCTCTTCCTGGCTATTTGCTATAATGACACCAAATACATTTTCCCCTTCAAGAACCAGTCTAATCAGAGCCTCGGGGATGGCCGCCCCCATGTCACTACTCCAACACCTCGACCAGCTGGAGCTGGCCATGCCTCTCGGCCTCCTGTCTCTCCCTTTCAGCATGCCTCTCCCTTTCTCAGCATCTTCTCATAGGAGAAATGTTTCTCTTAAGTCTTAGTGTGGATGGCTCAGTGGTTATTTCACTGAGTGATGCCCAGTCTATGAAGCCTGCTTTCTCCCTCAGAAAATGCATCCTCAGAAGTCATATCCCTGGATATGACTTTTTCAGGTCACCTGAAATGGCTTTTCTGCCTGTGGTAACTTGTATTTTCTGAAAATGGTTGCCATAGTACTTCCCATTCCACTTTTCTCTTCCAGAACCTTGCCACACACACACCCAAGAAGTGCCATTTATGCCCCTTCTCCTTCAAATGGGTGACTTCATGACTGTCTCAACTTGTAGAGCACCAGGGACATTCTGCTAGGGGCCTAGGTCTAGGTTTCAAAAGGCAAGCCAGCTTCCTTCCGGCTGCCATGCTGCAGGAGAGTCAGGCCTGTGGAGACGTCTCAGGTAGGGGCTCCTGCTGACGGTCCAGCGGACAACCAGCCTCAGCCTCCAGCCAGGAGCGAAGAATCCTTCGTGATGACTGCAGGCAGCTCTCATCTGACGGCAGTCCATGAGACATGCCGAGCAAGAGCTATGGAGCTGAGCTCAGTAAACCCCCAGAACCAGGAGAGACTGAAATAAATAAATGACTGACGTTAAAAAGCAGAAACAAAAACTAAGTTTGGCGTGTGTCCTCCAGTGTGATAGGCAAGCACTCTGCCATGTAGCCATGCGCCCAGGCCTTTTAACTGTCCTTTATAGCCAGCTCATCAGCAGGGCCCTTTCCTGGAAGCCTCTGGCTTCCCACAGTGAAGTTCTCCTCCTTCCTGAACCTCCAGTGCCCTGCTCTGCCAGTCTCAAACTCCCTTCCCCACCATGCCCTGATTGGCATCCTCCTGGCACCTAGACAGGGAAAGTGATCTTAGGAAGATAATTTGCATTGGAGAGAAGAGTGTCCTGAATTGCATAAACTTAGCTTCTACTACCTTTGAAGACCTTTTCTCTGACCAGTGTCCCAGGGCATTTTTGGTTTCTCAGTTGGGGACCTACGACATCTCAAGTCAGAGTCAAAAAAATCTAAGTAGCAAGTAATCCTGGTCAAAAACTGCTCGCCTACGCTTAGGCAGCCGAAAGGTGTCTTTCATAAATTCACCAGTAGGTGGCAACCTTGCTTGCAGGTCTTATCTTTGGAATTGTGAATTTATTCGTGCACACAATCCTAAAGTGTCAACCAAGCACCTGTCTATACCACCTAAAGCAACCTGTGAGCCGCAAAGGAGAGTCATCTGCGATTCCCGCCCCCAGATACCTGCCAGCCTAGCAAACTCCATACTTCTTGCACTTATCCTTTGAGTGAAGTAGTTCTCCAAAGTCATCCAATCCTTTCTTCTATTTCAGAGTGTCTTACAGGGTACTCTGATCCACAAGGGTATTGCCTGAAGTCAGGTTATTTTCAGTCCACTTGTTGCTTTAGGTAGATGAGCCAGATGATCATGGAGAAGCTTGAGCAGCAGTGGTTGGGTGTCCTAAACCCAGGAGCGGGGAGAAGCGAGGTTTTAAAGCAGGAGGGGAGCAAATTGATCAGGAGCAAGGGAAAGGTGGAGCGACTGGGACAGGGGCTGTCAGGAAAGTTCTCCTGAGCCTTCAACCAACCCCGCCCCCTGTGGCCACATCCTCCTTAGAGCTGGTCAGGCTCAGAAGAGAGCCACCATGCTGACCAGCCCTGGGACTCCCTGTCCCTGTCTCCCGGAAGAATCGTCCCCTCCCTCCCGCTCCTCCTGTTTTTCCCTCCCACGCTGACCGTCTTGCCTATTTTGGACACAGGCTGCTGAGGGAGCAGGAGGGCTGTGGCCCCACATAGCTGTCAGGTCGCAGGGCAGAGGGAAGGGGAAGAGGAAGTGGTCATTTAAAGAGCTATTTAGACTGTTTCACAATATCTTTGGGGAACCAGTCCTGAGTGACCCTGTGAGTTTCTGGATCACCTTTCAAGCTCCCCAGGCACATTCTTTGTGCTTCAGGGTGTAAACTTCTACCTGAAAAGTGGCTTTCCCGGGTCAGGGGCCCCCTGGAATCTATCCATTTTGTTCTTTTCCACGTGGACTTCCCCTTTCCTTGTCTTCAGATATTTTATCTCTATGACAGTTACACGCTGCCTTTTCTGGTTTTTCTTTTGACTACTGCCACGGTTTATATCTGATTTGCCCCTCAAAGGTTCATGTGCTGGAAGCCTATGTTATGGTGTTGAAAGGTGGGGGACCTTTAAAAGGTGGAGCCTCGTGGGAGGTAGTTGAATCCTAATGTCCTCTGAAAGGGCTCAATGCTGCCTCACAGGAGTGGGGTAGGCTGTTATGAAAGCACAAGGCTGGCCCTTTCCCACCATGTCCCGCCTCCTCTCTCACTAATGATCTCTCTCACCAGCTTGCCATGAGGTCCTACCAGACACTAGTGTTGGTACCATGTTCTTGAATGCTCAGAACTGTGAGCAAAACAGAGCTCTTTTCCTTATAAAGAATCTAACCTCAGGTAGGTTTTCAGAGCAACAGGAAATGGACTAAGATAGCTACTGAGCTCATTTCTCCAGTAAACCCTGAGAGATTTTAGGAATGCTGAGTGCAGAGACTGAGAGAGTGCCGATCAAGAATGCTGGCCCCGTCCTACAACTCCCTTTTAACTTGTCACCTTAAAGACCATCCACATGGCCAGGGATGTTATCCCATAAGCTTGACACATTTTCTAAGAACCTTTACTTCTCTTAACAAGAAGTAATTTAAAATTTTTATTTCTCTCTCTCTCTCTCTCTCTTTTTTTTTTTTTTTTTTTGGTACTAGGGATTAAACCCAGGAATCCTTTACCACTGAGCCACATTCCCCAGGTCTTTTTATTTTTTATTTTGAGACAGGATCTCACAAAATTGCTTAGGGCCTCACTAAGTTGCTGAAGCTGGCCTCAACCTTGCAATCCTCCTGCCTCAGCCTCCCTAGTGGTTGAGATTAAAGTGTGCATCACTGTGCACAGTTTATTATTCTTAATAGTACTTTTAATGAGTGATGATGGAGCTGGGATGAAAACTGCAAGTTTAGGAGTGGATCTTTGAAAGCACAATGGCTCCTGGTGACCTCAGAGTTCTTACTTTTGGGGGGCATCCCTGTCAGCTACGAAATGGCTCTGAATACTCCCTGGGAAACATGGAAGGCAATGAGTGTCTAAGGAAAAATATTCTAATCTGTGCAGTGAGATCTTTATTCCTGAAGCCATCGTGTTCCACAAATTCATTTTTTTTTTAACATTGCTGTTTTAGTCGTAGATAGACAGAATACCTTTATTCCATTTATTTTATGTGTGCTGAGGATTGAACCCGGTGCCTCACACATGCTAGGCGAGTGTTCTATCACTGAGCCACAACCCCAGCCCCGCAAATTCATTTCTTTAGCTTTACAGAATCCTCCAGACTTCTGAGAAGCAATTGGGGACACAACTCACACATTTTCTGGGATATGGGGAAGGGGAGAGAACACTAAATGGCTTAGTAATAAGGGGACGAATACTCCTGTAGTAAGGGTCACTAGACGCCTTAACCTGCCAACACTCACTTCCTGGTTTCCTCTGTTCATTTTCTTCCCAGCATCTCCACACCCCTAGGAATCCCCTGGCACAGCACAAAATGAGGCTCAGCCTATGCATGGCATGGGTCCATCCTCCCTGAAGCTCTTTCTGTGTCACCCTCAAATATCAGTGTCCCTTGGGTGCTTTGGTTTGGTTTTGGTTTGGTTTTGGTACTAGGAATTGAACTCAGGGGGACTCGACCACTAAGCCACATCCCCAGCCCTTTTTGGTATTTGTTTGGAGACCAGGTCTCACTGAGTTGGTTAGGATCTCACTAAGTTGCTGAGACTGGCTTTGCACTATGATCCCCAGCCTCGGCCCGCTGAGCTGCTTGGGATTACACGTGTGTGCCACCTCGCCTGGCTCCCTTGGGGTTCTGAGCCTGCTTCTGTTCCCAGGTTCTCTTTACCCTGAAGACTCCACACCTCTATCTCCATTCTGCTCCCTCTTTTGCTCTCTGTGTACAACTGCCTACTGGACAGCTCCATTTGGATGTCCCACGGGCATCTCTAATCCAATGAAATGGAACTGAGCACCCTCCCTGCCCCTCAACCTGCAGCTTGCCCTGAAGTTCCTATCTTAGTGATAGCCCAGCAGCCAGGAGCCATCCCTCCCTCCCTTTCTGCTGCACTGTGTCCCATCCCCAGAGTCAACTGGTCCTTGAATCTGCCTCCTCAGTAGCCCTCCAGATCATTACCTACTTTCCACCCCCAGGGCTACCCAGCTATCAGCTCTTTTTTGGACTGCTGCAGTAATCTCCTGATGCCCCCCACCAACTCCCCTCCCACCTCCCTTCTCATCTAACCTCATTGGAAGTCACAGTCATCACCTAAAATACACTTAAAATTGACCATGTCATTTCCCTGCTTAAAATCCATTAACATTCTCACTGCCTTCAGGAAGGCCCATCCCCTTCCAATGGTTTGCAACCATTGTACCATGCTTCTGGTCCCTGGTAACTGCTAGCTCCATTTCTTATGAAACTCTGTCTTTTTTTTTTTTTTTTTGTACCGGGAATTGAACCCAGGGGCACTTAACCACCGAGCCACATCCGCAGTCCTTTGTATGTCTTATTTTGACCAGGGTCTTACTAAGTTGCTTAGGGCTCTGCTAAGTTGCTGAGGCTGGCTTTGAACTTGCAATCCTCCTGCCTCAGCCTTCAAGTTGCTGGGGTTACAGGTATGCACCACTGCACCTGGCTGAAACTGTCTTTGCATCCTAGGTGTCAGATATGCTGATGAACTTCAGTTCCTTGGTCGACCAATTCTGTTCCAAAATCTTGCCCTTTCTCCTTGCCTCCTAGCCAATTCTGAATCATCTCTCCTGACCCTGTCTGTGCCTTCTTCCAGGGAAAAAGAACTAAGCATTCATCCTTCGTCTACCCACTGTCCTCTGTGTCCCTTCCCTAGTGCCCCTGAAAGACTTTGAAGCCATATGGTGGTTTATTCATTGGGTTGTAAAGTCCTTGAGGTTCAGATCTAAGTTGACTTCTTCTCTCTATTCCCAGCAGCAATGATCCTTAACCAGCATAGAATAGGCCTTTCATTAATATCTGCTGAATGAATGGAAGGAAGGAAGGATGGATGGATAGATGGATGGATGGGTGGACAGACGATGGATGGATGGCTATATGGATAGACAGATAGGTAAATGAACAGGTAGATGGACAGATAAATGGATAGATGGATGGATATGCTAGAAATCTCTGACTCAGTCTGGACCTCTGAGCTCTCTAGGATGATGGGCAGAGATAAACCAGCCCATGTCCTCAGTGGGAAAAAGAAAGACTGTGCAGCAGGAAGGGAGAGAGAAGATGTGACATCAGAATGCTAATGGGGGAGGAAATAGAGTAGAAGATTCCAGGGAGGTGAATGGCCTGCCTACCTGTAACATGCCTGAGTTTATTCTCAGGAGCTATTAAAGTACCAACCCGGATGGATTAGACAGTAGAGTGCACAAAGAGAAGTGGTAGACACTGTGAAGTTTAGATGTTTTTGAGAGTCCTGAGGAGCAACCAAGCCCTTGTGATAGTCCACCTAAGAGCTCCCTAGAGAGAGGCTTTCTGACTGCATTGTCTCTACATATGTCGGTGCTGCTGGCTGGGTGGAGTCACTCTGGGCAGTTATATAACTGAGGTCAGCCAGCGTGACTTTCCCTGCCCTAAGGAAACTTAGGTATCACGATGTCCCAAATATTGATATGTTTACTGGTCTGTGATTTCAACATCAGGCTCATGCCTGCTTGCCTGTTAGATAACCCCCAGCATCATCTTTGTCTCAACTAGATCCCAAAAATGTTTTTAATTGCAGATGGGCTAAGAGCAAGCTCATATGGTTGGCAGCATACAGGGAGATGGATAGGTGTGAGGTTCTGGAAAAATATCAGAAAGGGCAGAACCTGCTTGGCTTCCTTTAACTCCAATGCTGCGCTAGCTCCTAAGACGTGCACTCGCGCTATCATGAGCAGGGTGACCACACTTGGGTATGTTCTGGATTGCCTCAGACAGCCATGCTGGCTTAGTGTAGTTGGGAATACCGTCACTGTATTACTCACTATCAAAACCACTCCAGTTTGGATGATGCACTGTGCAGCCACTTTGTTTACATGGTGCTTTAAGATCTCTGGGAGAAATCCAAGCGTGACTGCAGTTACTGCTTTCCCTTTTCTCAGCCATCCCTAAGAGCATTTCACAGAACAGGTTGGCACACCCACAGGGAAATCTACTGATCCACAAGTCCAGAGGAGAAAAATCCAGACCAAAGAAGGGAATACAGGCATTAGTCCTTTTTTGCAATATCTTGGGCAGAACACCGAGCTCATCTCTCCAGAATACCGATTACTGAAAGGACAGGGGAAACTCTCCATGGTATTGGCATAGTTGTGCAGCAACCCAGTGATCTCCAACACTGATCCTAGTTCTGCAATTTAATGTACCTCTTTATGTATTATTTGCTCAGTGCAAGAAAGACCAGGAATTCTCCGGGTTTCTTCTTCTGCAATTTGGTGGGGTCAGATGAGAATAGCAGTGTTTCTGCAAGACACATTGATTGGGTACTTATCTCAGCCTTGGAGGGTCTTAGTTATATATGATGGGCCTTGATAAAGGCCTACGTTTCTTATGGGAGCAAGCAAGAAAAACCTAGATAAAGATCTCATTTTCTGGATCATGAGATTCTTAACTGTATTCCTGAAAGAGAGTAAATTCAGCAACCCAAGGCTATAAATGAAACCTAAGGGCCTGCCCAGGGGAGAAGATACAGCGGGACCTGGAGCATTTCAGAGATTAGAGAAGTTCCAAGCACCTGTAAAGCTGCCACTGGGCCAGATAGAACCCTGCCTGACAACTCGATCCCCGAAAGAGTTCTGAAAAGTGGGATTTTCTCCAGGCCTCTAACCTTCAGAATGGTGGACACAGGCCCAGGCCACCAAGAGCTGCCTCTGGGGCAGTTCCCAATTGGTATGCCCCTCTCCCCTTACCCAGTTCCCTGACCTTCCAACTGCTTTGAAGGGTGGCAGGGCAATCCCCTTTGGGAAGGTAGGGTAAGCCGAGGGGACCAGAGCTGTTGGAGAAGGCGTTGCTGAAGGCTCACTGGTCCTGTACGGTCTCATTTGTCCCTCCCAAACACGCCGGTGACTTGTACCCCGTGCACAGATGAACCTGAGCCAACGCGTTGTCTAGGCCGGGGCTTAGTAAGTTCAAGGGTTAGGACCTGACTCGCCTGAAAGAGTCATCTTACTCTGGCTCCCAAGGTATGCCCCTTACAGTCTGCCACAGGGACACGCAAATTTGAGCGCCCCAACTCTTCCCTAAGGCCCCAGTTTATCACCGATCTGATTTCTCTGATTACATCTCCTCCTTCCTGTCTTGCTGACAGGGAAGCCCTAGAAGTCCCTCCCACGTGCAAGACTTTTCTCCCGCGACCGCGGCGGCGACAGGGCGCCCAGTGGGACCACAGCGCGGGCCGCAGGCGCGCCTGGAGTCGGCGTCTCTGCTCCCGCTCCCGCCCGCCGGCGGGGCTGCTGGTGTCTTGTGGGGGGGCAGCGCCGCGGGGCTTCGCGCCGTGACATCAGCCCTGCTGTGGTGCGGTGTGCAAAGCCTACTGGTTGGCGTGGCGAGGGACACGCCTTCCTGGAGCGGAACAAAACGGCGCGCAGGCTGGGCGCACCCAGCCACCGCTTCCGACAGAGCCTGCCACTCGCGCCAGCCGCCGATCGCTGCCAGGTGAGTGCGCCCGGCCACCTCCCGAGCATCGCCCGCCTCTGTCCCCTGCGGCCGTCCCCTGCAGGGACTCCAGGGACGCACCCATTGCCTCCTGATGTTTCCCGCCCCGCGGTGGCCCTGGCGGCTGCAAGGAAAGTTTGGAGGAAAAAAGTGACGCGAGCCGGGACCGTCGCGGACGAGTTGTGAGAAGTGGCCGTAGTAAGCTAGGGCGGTTTTTCTTTTTCCTGGAGACACTGGGTCTCTACTCAATCCCGGGCTTCCTGGACACAGTTGGCTTTCGTGTGTTCCTGACCCAGGGCGACCCGGCTCCCCCCACCGCCTGCAGGTCGGGCAGAACAATTGGCAATTCTGCGGGCCACTGACGCTCATTGTATGGCAGAGAGATGAGGGCATCCGTGCCACCCCTCCCACCGCCTCCTCCTCTGGGACAAAGTGCCAGCGGGTGGGATGGGAAAACATCTGGCTTCATAGGCCTGGTCTTGGGCATCTGTGCCTCTGAACGCAGGTGTTTTCCCTTTTCTGAAACAGCCTTTCCTCTTCCCCCAAGTGGTGGTGCTGGGCCTGCCCAGCACTGAAACCTGAAAGCCTTCAGTGAGCTGGTGTGGCCTCAGCCGGGAACGCGGGCCAGTGAGAAAGGGGCTGATATTGCACGTTTAAGCAAGCTGCAGTATGTTACCCAAGAAGCAACCCACTGAGGCAGGTACCTTATCCAGTGGCACAGGCCTGGCATATTCTGCAAGTGTCTGGTCCTTGTGCTGTTGTAACGCAGTCAGGTCTGTGCCGAGGCTGGGAGCAATAGGTGAACTGGAGCTCAAGGCCCTGGGCTCTCACCACTCACCCCCTGGGGAAGAAAGAATAGTCAGGCCTTCCCCATGGTGAGAGGTCACGGCCTTGGGATCTTGTCACACTGGCATGGAGGAAGTCCACTCCACTCTGGTACAAAGTTTACCATGAAGAAGTAGCGAGGAATCTTGATGAGAGATCGGAAGGCAGACAGTTTTGACTCTTGGATTTGCCACTTACTATACAAGTGACCTTGGACAAGGGACAACTTCTTGACACCTCAGTTTCTTTCAGAACCAGAGCAGCGATCAGGTGCTGCCGTCTCCCTATCCACACCCCCTTCCTCTCAGACACAAAGTTGACTGGAGCTGTGAGCTGCCTCTCCGTCATCTCAGAGTCAGGTTGGGGATTTGACCCAGGTGTGATTTGGAGACGGGCGCTGAGCTTCTGGGCTCCCACTCAGCGGCTGCCTTCTGATTCTCTAGCCAGTCTCCTGCTCAGGAAGCTAGGGCCATGCCTTCAGAGAGACTGACCTGAGTCTGTGGCTCTCTTACTCTTTATCCCATTACTGCCAATCCAGTCTTGCTGCTTGGTCTTTCAGTGAAGGACCCTTTGCCTTGCTGTGGATATCCGGGGCGGGGACAGTCAGATGGAGAAGGAAGTTTATCCTGCAGAGGGTATGGTGTGGCCTGGAGGAGGGGGAGGGGAGAACTGACCCAAGGTCTCTGATGCCTGGTGTTGAGGGTCGAGGGAGGTTGTGTGGCTCAGCAGCTCTGTCACTGACCTACTAATAAAGTGCGTCAGACAGGGGTGCCTCAGTCTCTTTGCCTCTGGTCTCTCCTAGCACCTGCCTTTCTGGCCCAGCTGTTTTCTTTTGTAATTGCACATCTGCCTCTGGAGCCAGCCAGTCCTCCCTGGGTCAGAGTTGCAGCCTGGTGGCGGTGGGGTGGGTTATGCTGACACTTGGTATGTGATCAGTAAACATTTGGTGAACGAATGGGGGCAGGAATGGGCTTTCAGCTGAATTGTCCTACTGGAATTCATAAACCTTGAAGATAGTCACCAGTTTTTCCCTGCAGGTAGTGTTGACAAGCAGGTGTGTGGAAAGAAGCAAAGTTTTTATCCACTCTGGATCTCCTGGAAGGGAAAGCAAATTAGGAGGCTTTCTGGTGGACTATTAAAGTTTTAAGTATTTATGTAAACCTGGCTATGTTCAGTGTGAGAAGCTGGCTTGCTAGAGGCCTGGGAAGAGGTTTGTAGTGAACATTTTGAGATCCAAAGAGGTACAAGTGAGAAAAAGGCTTCTACTCCAAGCAAACCAGCTGTTTGCCATTATGCAGGCATATTGGAAAATACCTAGAGACAATGAGTGTTAGAATTGGCCTTTTCTTAAGATAATAGTAAGCAGATCTCTATGCTTACTGGTGCCAGGCCTGTGTTAAGTATCATGTTAAGTATTATCTTGGACAATTTATCAGGTAGGTGCTGATGCTTGCCATTTTACAGATGGAGAGACTGAAGCTCAGAGGTGAGAAGGAACTTGCTCAGATTGCAGCTGGTCCCCTGAGGAGTTGTCATTGGGCTGACACTTCTCTTTCCAGATTAACTCACTAAGGAAATAGCTGTCATTTGTGAAACGCATTAACTTTACAAGATACTTAAGACTTGTAAATAATTTAAAGGCAGATACGACCTTGCCATTTTTTTATGTGAATGAGGTCAGGAGTCCTGACCCTAGGTTTTCACTCAGCTCCATGGCTGGGGTGGGGGTGAGGGGAGTCCCACACTTGAGTTGCTAGCTATGCTTTCACCAGCTCTGATGCATGTTTGTGTTTTGGGACCAGGTTTGCAGGAAATAAAAGAAGCCTGGATAAGGGCCAGCTTGAGGGAGGGAGTGAGGGGGAGAGAGAGAGAGATCAGTGCAATCAGCACCACTGGGGGAGGGGAGGGGAGGGGAGGGGTCCTGAGTTCTGACAGGAGCTTTGCCTGCAGTTGCCACTTGTCAGGAATTTATATGGTAATGACGTGGCTTGGACTACGTAGCTCCCCAGGAATTTGTCTGACGCCAGCATTAATTCCCATGTATGGTAAAGTGTGTAAATACGGAGGCAGCTAGTGTTTCCAGACTCTGGCATTTCCAGGGCTTCCCAGGGGCCAGAGGCAGCGTCTGGCTCCTGTGTTGACAAGAGAGGAAGAAATGGAAGGTCTGCAGCTGGAGCATCAAGTCAACCCCTGGGTGGGGGCGGGTATTCTTTATGCAGGGGTGTCATGGGGTGGCGCTTCCTGAGATGTCAGCTGCAAGCAACCTGTGTTTATGAAGCCTAATTGCTCATTTGTTTTTCTTTTTAAAAAATGAATAAAAGCAAAACAATTCAGACCTTTTTGTTCAGCGCTTGGGACAACCAACTGTTACCACTCTAAGTTGACATCATTCCAGACAAAAGTCAAGAAACTATCTGTTAATTAGTCTGCAAAGCCTTGTATGCTATAGGATTTCCTGTACATATTGAGGTTTCATGACCCGCAGATTTCTGAACTCTCCAAGTGGAGAACTCTGCTACAAAATGGCCTCAGGGAATTAGTGGGGAAAGGGGAACGCGTAGCATTACCCTTGGCAGCTCACAATCCCACAAGAGTCATGGAGCATGGATTTGAAAAGAGAGAAGTCGTGCCACAGAGCGAGGGAGGGTGCTGAGCTGGTTCCAGTCATGTTCTGGGGTATATGGACCTGGAGCCGTGAGTGCTCAGTGATGCTGGTTGACTTCTTGGAGAGGTGAATCATGTACAAGGTTCCAAAGAAATCATGTAGTGGGACATATAAAGTTGTGGCCAAGCCTCTCCCTTTTTCCTATTGGCCATCCCTTGTGACTGTTACCTTCAGGGAAGTCTATTTCCTAGGGTCACAAGAGTCACTTCTAATATACAGGCTCTGTGGACTCTGAACCAGTGGGTCCCCTCATTCTCTTTCTGTCCTTGGTTGTTCTCTGGGCATGGGGGCTTGGAGGAAGAGGCTGAGCTGCAGGGTTGGAAAGGATGACAGCACTCCTGTATACCTGGCAGATACCAAACAGGTCACGTAATATGAGCAGCATGTTTCTAACTAGATAAATACTTGACAGGTCTCTACTGGACCAGGAGGGTGGGAACTTAAGCCCTGGGCCCATCAGTCACCCTTTGGCCCTAGGGAACAAGTGATTATGAAATGGGAGAGATAGGATTTTTCCACAGGAGAAAAAAAAAGAAGTGGGATGATTTGTCAAGGGTTTGATGAGAGGGGACCTCCTTTAGGCATTGGTGGCTGGCAGTTAAGTTATACCTCCCTGAGATGATTTCTTAAACTTGAAACATGACCCACTGAACATATGACCTTTGCTGACTTTCGTGAGATTTGGGGTGAGCACCAGAGTCTGTTCCCTGGTCCACCCCCTGCTCTGCTGTTGGATAAGCTGCCATCTTGGATTTCTCCTCTCAAGATTGAGGATCTGGGTACAGCTCTTATTGGGACTTCTAGGCAGGGCAGCCAGCTGGAGATTGTTGCTTATAAGAAGAGGTCATTTTTTTTTTTTTTTTTTAGTTGTCAGTGGACCTTTATTTTATTAATTTATTTATATGCGGTGCTGAGAATTGAACCCAGGGCCTCACACATGCCAGGCAAGCGCTTTACCACTGAGCCACAACCCCAGCCCAAGGAGAGGTCAATTCTTGACTTCTGTTCTTTAGCCAGCCCTGAGGATCCTGACATTTCAGGTAAACAGCTGACTGGATATTTCCAGTTATTCAGCAGAAAATTCAAGTTCTGTTCTTTGTTGAGATTATCAACACAGTGAGTGAAGTAGGACAAACCAGAACACAGACAGCAATTCCCAGTGAGAATATAACTCCCTGAAGGGAATACACTGGATAGTGTGAACACAGAAGATAGTACTGATTCTTGATTATCCAGAGCCATATACAAGAGGTCCCTGCTAGCTGGGCACAGTGGCGCATGCCTGTAATCCCAGTGTTTGGGAGGCTGAGACAGGAAGATTACAAGTTCAAAGCCAGTCTCAGCAACAGTAAGGTGCTGGGCAACTCAGTGAGACCCTGTCTCTAAATAAAATACAAGAATAAGGCTGGGAATGTGGCTCAGAGGTTCAGTGTCCCTGAGTTCAATCCCTAGTACCATCCTCCCCAATAAAAGGTCCCTGGTTGTGGACTCAGGTTGCCAGGGCAACTGAACCCCATAGAAGGGCAACAACTTGTCCCAGACTCCTTAGTTGGGCTGAAAGACAAGTCAGGAATTCCTGGTCCCTATTTGATACATTGATTTTCAAGCTGTGTTCCTTCCAGATGTGACCTAGCTGTGAAGGAAGGTAGCCATCTGGCCCCACATCTGGCAGGATGGTGTTAAGGTTTGCTTGGGCCAGTCCCATTAGTAGGAAATCAGAGGTGTGAGCCCTATGGGGTGCCAGGGGCTGTGCATTTATTTATTTATTTTTATTCTTATATTTTTGGTTGTAGATGGACATAGTACCTTTATTTTATTTGTTTATTTATATGTGTTGCTGAGGATTGAACCCAGTGCCTCACACATGCTAGGCAAGTGCTCTACCACTGAGCCACAACCCCAGCCCTGTGCATTTATTTTTATACATTCTCATTTAATCCTCAGGATAGGATTGGGATAGTCAGTGCTTCCCCCGACACCCCACCGCCTTTGGTACCAGGGATTAAACCCAGGGCCACTCAACCGCTGAGCCACATCCCCAGCCCTTTTTTATATATTTTTTTAGAGATGGGGTCTCGCTGACTTGCTTAGGGCCTCACCAAGTTGCTGAGGCTGGCTTTGAACTCGCAATCCTCGTGCCTCAGTCCCTGGAGCCGCTGGGATTACGGCATGCGCCACCGCCACTGTGCTGGCTGTCAGTGCTTCATTTTAGAGATAAGCAAGTTAAGCCCAGAGCAGAAAATAACTTGACCCCGAATCTTTCAGCTAGGAAGGGCTGCATCTGATCCTTTTAACCCCAGCTCCCATTTCCCTAACCGCTGAACTCTGACCTAGGGAATTTTCTTTACCATACCCTCCGGCGGGTCTGCTGTCCCCTAGAACAGGGAAGTCAATTGAAAAGGAGCTAAGTGGCCCTCTGTCAGCACTCTGTGAACTGAGAAACCGCTTTCCTTTTAAGGCAACTCAACCTCTCACAGGCAGAATTTGGCTATTGGAAAGTAGGGACTTGGCAGAAAGGAGGGAGCGGGGTGAGGACCTGCTCCAGCTCACACTGCAGGAGCTCCCTCCAGCTGGGACTCGTTCCCCTATGCAGGGTCTCCTGGAGGGTCCTTCTCTGATCAGAGCGGGCAGGGAGCCCATCCACAAGGGCTATGAAAGCCTTCCTGGCTGAGGACACCATCACTACTTTTCCTCTCGAGGTCTAAAGCCATGTCCTGTCACTGGGCTCCTAAGGGAAGACCCTCCCCCCACATCCCCCACCCAACGCCCCAACCAAACGCCAACCTCAAAGGAAAGGCCTGGCCAAGAGGAATCCTGGGCAGATTTTCCTCCCTGACAGGTCCTTGGGCTTTACCCATTTCCCCGCCCCTGTTCCTGATTCCCTGGGGCCCTGCTGGATGTGGGCCCCTGAAATGGGGCCAGGGAGAACAAGGGTAGGCCTGTATGGACTGTGGGTCTCCCCCAGGAGGAGAAGGGCTTTTGTGTGTAGGAACAAAACGCTGCTTGGAACTGACTCCCCACCACGTGGTTAGGGGAACTTTCCTCCCTTAGGGGTGTTCCTAGGGGTATGAGCATGTCCCCTGCAGGTTCAGGGGGTTGGAAAGGGAGGAGAGGGACAAGGGAGAGAGCCAGCATTGAAGAACTGTACACCAACTGCATGCAGCCACTTTTAGCTATGCTAGGCTGCAGCGTGGGGCCACAGAGGACACAGAAATGCATTAGAACCTGTATTAGAATCCAGTTCTGTCTCTTCCAGCTGTGTGATTACAAGCAAGTTGCCTACCCTCTCTGAGCCTTGTTTTCCTTGTCTATAAAGTGGGCATATATTCTCCATCTTCAGGCAATGAGAGGGAAATGGGATGATGCACATAAACTGTCTAGTACATGGCAGGTAATAGCAGCAGTCTGGATGCCTTGGCTGGGTCACATCGAGGCACCTTGGCAGAATTAAGGGAGCCAACGTGGTTCCATGTGACTGATCATTTCCCTCAGAGGCTTCCTAGGCAGTTTCTCTCATATCTCATTGGCCAGATGTGGTCCTAGCTCTTCCTGAATCAGCCACTGGCAGGGGAATGGGATCACCACAAATGTCTGTCCCTAGATCTGGGGTGGGACACTTCCCCTGAGGCACTGGGTGGAGGGGGCGGCCGCCTGAATAGAACGAGGGCCCCCACACTGCAAGGAAGGTGGGAAGAAGGTGGTCAGACATGCGCTGCTGTTCTGTGGAATTTTCATTGTTCAGTTTGGCAGCTCCGAACCCTTGTTCCGCAAGTGCAGTTAGCTCTGGAGTCCTCAGGACGGGACAGGGCGGAAGGACTGATCAGCAGAGGCTGGGAACTGGCACCGGCCCCAGGTTATCTAAGATGGCAGAGAAGTCGCGTGCAATTAGAGGAGCCACATCTGCTGGCTGTGTCAGTGATGCGCAGGAGCCTGAGCAGCTGAGGTCGAGACAGGACCTGGAAAAGGAGACGCTGGGCTTATGCAGAGGCAGAGGTCCCTCCAGGGTCTGGAGGAGGACAGTGGGCCCCAGCCTCAGCCCTCTGCCTCTGCACAGCTCCCCCCAAGTTCTGTGCACAGGTGCCGCCTCAGGGCTTTCTACCTGCCCCGGGCTGCACACATGTCAAATGGCTATCCAGTAACTGAGATGGAGTAGCTGGGGACAGCTGGGAAGCAGTGGGACTGACTGCTGTGGGGAGACTCTAACACCAGGGGGGTGTGGTCATTTGCAGGCAGGGAAGACCTCATGGTTTCTTTCTTTTTTCTTTTCTTTTTTTTTTTTTTTTGGTACTGGGACACTTAACCAGCGAGCCCCATCCCCAACCCTTGTTTATATTTTATTTAGAGATAAGGTCTCACTGAGTTGCTCAGGTCCTCCCTCAATGACTGAGGCTGGCTTTGAACTTGTGATCCTCCTGCCTCAGCCTCCCAAGGCGCTGGGACCCAAGCCTCTGGGATTCCAGGTGTGCACCACTGCAGCCGGCACCTCCTGGTTTCTGAGCAGGGGAATGCTCCATGAGACAGACCTGGGAGCCACGTGCCAGGATGGACTAGGAAGGAGACTCCAGAAGCGGCTGGCTGTCAGGGTCGTCACTCTGAATGTGCCCCATGTGCACTAAGTAACTGACGTAAAGGCGGAGGGAGTTTGTTGCTTTGTCTAAGCAGAGCTCAGAGATGGATAGATGGAACTTGAGGCTGGGCTTAATGATGTTATCAAAGACTCACTTTCCTTTGTATCTCAGCTCTGTTTCCCCAGCTATCAACTTTATGCTAGGATCACCTGCCCTGTCCCCTCTTGTGACGACAGTGCTAGAGCCCCCTGCTCCCCTTCTTTGCTCCACATGGGGGTTGGGGAAATGCTCCCAGAAGACAGAATCATTTTTCTTTCAGAGCCCCAGAAATCCCTGTCTCACTGGCCTGGCCCATCCCGGAACCGATAACCTTGGTGGATGAGGTGAGGTCCAGGCCACGGGCCATGGCTGAAAACAGGATATTACTAAGAAAAAGGAGACTGTGGCAGAGGTCCTCTTCAAGCAACTGCTGTGACCTCCCGGGCAAGGCGAGAGAGCAGTGGGAAGGACAGAGAGGACAGGCACCAAGAGGTGGTAGAACCTGAGGGGCCTGGCTCCTGGCCTTGGCAGTGGGTCAAGGGGAGCAGAGTGAGCCACAGCTGGGGAAGGGCAAGGAACCCATTTCCTCCCAGATCTGAGATGAGATTCCTTAGTGAAGTGGAGGATGGTCGTGGTACCACAAGCAAAAATGGAGAAGTCTGGAGAAAAACAAGGTTGAGAAAAAGGTAGAGAGATCAGATGACTCCTGTGCAAATCTGTCCCTGTGCACTGCCCAGGTGGCCATGCTCACCTGGAATTGGGTGTGGGCGTCTGGGCTTAGAGGAGAGGCCAGGGTCACAGGTATAGAGAGTCCTTGCAATGGAGGTGCCAGCAGGTAGGTGTGCATACCAGAGACTGGGGAGGGAGAGGGACTAGAGGGAACCCCAACTTTGAGGATGTGGGAGTGAAAATATATCTCTCTCCTCTGCTCCAACAAAACTTTGCTGGAGACTCCTGTCATCTGGGGGACTGAGCTGGCATCACCAAACCCCTCCTCCACCTTAAGCTCTGCTCCCGCCTGTGCACATTTCTCAAGCACTCTGCTAGGCCCCGGGCTCTGTGGAGACACACCTGTGCAGAGA
Organism: Sciurus carolinensis; assembly: GCF_902686445.1. Taxonomy (NCBI): domain Eukaryota; kingdom Metazoa; phylum Chordata; class Mammalia; order Rodentia; family Sciuridae; genus Sciurus; species Sciurus carolinensis. Next base: position 85,983,847 of record NC_062224.1, read on the forward strand.
ACATGGCCCCAGGGTGGCTCTCAGTACTTGGGCATCCTTCACTCGTTCCTCAGCTATCTATTGAATACCTCTACACCAGGTGCTGTGCAGGGCATGGGACTCTACACGAGCGCCACCTGGGCCCCCTTCTTGATGTGAGGCCCATGTCCTCGTGAGGTGGGAAGCTCTCCTGTGGTGGGGAGTAGGTGTACCTCCATCTTTGACACCGACTCTCTAGCTGCCAGCACAAGCCCTGCTTTGGGAGGGTGTGTCCTGGATGTCACCTGCCTATTTTCAAGATTTCCATGACACAGGTTCCGGAGAGTTTTCTCCCTAGATTCCTTTGCCTCCTGGCTCTGGACACAGAGTGCTTCCTTTCCTAGAACCTGCACCCTTCTTCACTCACCTGGGACACCTGACACCCATCTTGAAACCTCCATCAGATGTGCCTTGTATAGAACCCCTGCCCTTTATGAACTTCTGACGAAAAGCTAGAAGGTCTTCTTCCTCCTGTCCTGTGTCTATAGGGTGAAGATTGAAGTGGAAGGAGAGACGCAGATGCTGTCAGCTTAAGGGTTTTCTGTGATCGCCATGTTCCTGTAGCATTTACCTTGTCTGCTGTTTTTTGCAAACCAGGCACTGACCAGTGGCAGTGCCTGTTTTGTAGTCTTCAATTTGTGTGTTAATAATACTTATTGAGCACCTACTATGTTTCAGGCCTTTGACATATCATATCTCATTTACTCTCCAGAAATATTCTATGTAGCAGCTTCATATTACAGGTATGGAAATCAAGGTTTGGGAAGAGCAACTGCTTCACCCAGGGTCACACAGCCAGTGAGTGGCAGGATCCAGATTGGACAAAACCTTCTGGCATCAGGACCCCTCAGTTCCGAGCCAGTACCTAGAGTATCTCAAAGTTGGTCCAGGCCACTTGTTTAGTCTTACCTAGGGTGCTTACTAAAAATTTGTATACCTCATTCTCAGGGATTATGATTCATCACATTTGGGGCAGTGTTACTAAATCTGGTTTTGCAAAAGCTCATTACCTGGTTCTGAAGCCTGAGAACAGTGTCCCTGTGTGGCTGTCTCCTGTGGCTCCTGGTGAGCTATAACTTACATACAAAAGAATATCTAAAAGTCTACATGAATATCTCAAAGAATAATGATAGAGGGACCCCTCATGTGACATCCACCCAAGTTAAGCAAAAACTTTGGCTGGGTGTGGTGGTGCACACCTATAATCCCAGCAGCTAGGGAGGCTGAGGCAGGAGGATCCCGAGTTCCAAGCCAGCCTTAGCAATTTAGTAAGCAACTTAGTGAGACCCTGTCTCTAAATAAAAAAATTTAAAAAGGGGGGAGTCTGGATGTGGCTCAGTGGTTAAGTGCCCATGGGCTCAATCCTTGGTATCAAAGAGAAAAAGAAAAAAGAACTTTGCCAGAGTCTCGCAGCCTCTCTGATAACCCCTGACCCACAGTGCTCCGGTCCCTGCCTTAGTCGTGACTCACCTAAGTCAGTAGTTCGTGATCTTCCTTTGCCTTTCTGCAGCCCATTTTCCACCCATATGTTCATCTGCCAACAGCTAGAGTTTTGCCCCTTTGTGAACTTTGCCTGAATGGATTTGTGTTTTAGAGTTCTGGCCTCTTTCGTGGCCCACTCTCTTGGTGACTTGTTCCCATGGTGACGTGTACAGTGGCAGCCAGTTCATTCGCTTTGCTCCTGCAGCCTCCTTCAGAGGGACCTACCCAGGGCTGGAAGCACAGCATCCACTTAGTTCATAGGATGCAGTGGCGGGAGGGACCCCCAAGAAGCACTGGAGGATGCTGGGGGAACCAGGGAGCACGGCCCCCACAGGAGTCCTGCCTATACCTTTGCTCCTCAGTCTCTGCCTTTGCTTCTTGATCACGGGCAGTCTGTGTTTCCAGCTCTGTGAACCAAATGAATTCCCTTTTTGGTGTCCCCTTTCAGAATGCCGAACTGGGGAGGAGGCAAGAAGTGCGGGGTGTGCCAGAAGACGGTGTACTTTGCCGAGGAGGTCCAGTGTGAGGGCCACAGCTTCCATAAGTCCTGCTTCCTGTGCAGTGAGTACCGCTGGCCCGCGTTGCCCAGGACCAGGCCCCGGGGGAGGCTGGCCTGTCTGCACCCCGGGGAACTGGTCCCGCGGGATGTAAATAACTTGACATTTGGCTGAGGCACAGCTGGGGAGGGAAACACTTAAGGGCCTTTTTGTTCCCTTCAGAAGTTGCTTTCTGAGGGGTGAACTGGCCAGGGCCCGAGGGTGGCGGCGGGTGTGCAGGGGCTGACGGCCAAGCTGGAAAGACTTGCTTAGGAAAACTTTCCACTCGGCTCCCTCTCCTCTTTCTCCCCGCCACGGACCTGTCATTTCAGAGGAAGACATTTTAGCCCAAAGTCTCACTAGGTTTCAGACCTAAATGATCCTTGGGTAAAAAGCAATCGAGGCCTCAACCTCATGGTGAAGGTCAGTGCGGAGGAGGAGCTGGGCTCTCTGTCCCTCACCCTTCCAGGTCAGCATGTCTCCTTCCCCCAGTCCCAACTCTACTTGGCCTGCGAGGAAGAGAGGAAGGGGCCCACCATCACTGCCATCCATCCTTAATAATCCCGAGTGAGAGTTGCTGCAGAAGTAGGAAGCCAGGCCCAAGACTTGGAGAGACTGAGAGAGGGCAGGCTGACCCAGGGACCCTGACCTGGATGCTCCACTGGCGGGTACCTGGGTCAGGTGATGTGTCCAGGAAGTGGTGACTTGGAGAAGCCTCTCCTTGGATTCCTAGATGTTTGGTTCCTGGTGCTCAGAGCAGAAGGTCCGCATTAGAAGAGGCTACTATTATGCCATGTGCGGTGTGCACACCTGTAATACCAGTGACTTGGGAGGCCGAGGCAGGAGGATCCCAAGCTTGAGGCCAGTCTGTGCGACTTAGCAAGACCTTGTCTCAAAATAAACAACACAGAGGGCGGGGAATGCAGCTCAGTGGTAGAGCACCTCTGGCTCAATCCCTGATACGCAAGGGGGGCATGGGTGGAGAAGAAGAGGCGACGATGGCAAGATATGTTTCCTTGAGGACCGGCTGAGTGGGAGGCTGTGGAGTGTCCTGGTTAAGCCCCAGGTTTCAGAGCCAGTCTGATCAGGGACAAACTCAGAATTCAGTTTCTATTATCCGTATGATGACAGACAAGTTAGCCACTTTCTCTCTGGTTGACTTTTCTCATTCGTACCTACCTCTTGGGGTCATTGTGAGAATTGAAATGAAAGGAACTCATAAAACAAACGAAGCACTTCAGGCATTTGTGAGTGCTCAATAAACACTAAGCACTCTCTTGGAGGCACGTGCATGCATGTGTGTGCACACACGCACCCACCACTCAGGGGTCAGCTGCAGAATGGTTTGATAATACGAGAGTGGGAGTTGGAGTCCCAGCCCATCTGATAGGCCCAGGCAAGGGGGTGGGCTGTCCATCCTGCACCACATTAGATCAGTCGAGAGATCTGAGCTTCCTTTGTTCTCAGGGAATTTGGGCTCCAAAGTAGGCTCCAGGTAGGCCAAGGGCCACCTCCTCACTGGATGTTCTCCAGATCTGCTGCCGGGCATGCCGGCCTGAAACCAGCCAGCACAGGGCCGCACCCTGCCTGGTGGACCTGGAGTGACAGCCGCAGGGCTCACTGATGAATGGGGAGTCCCAAGCTTCAGTGGAGCCCTGCTGGCTTTCAGCCTGCAGAGGAGGCCACACACAGCGGCGTCTTGTTATCAGCAGGTCATCGTTTAGCCATTTTCAAGCCATTTTTTTTTCCCCAGAGGGAATAAGAGAGGGCTGGGAAGAGGGTCCAAGCTGCTGGGGTCCCAAGGACCCTTCTCTTTGCTCTCGAATGTTGCTTCATCCTTGACTAAGAGGGACCAGCTGTGGCTAAGTGCTCCTGCCTGCGGAGGAACGGCTGTTGGTCAGGCATGGGGGGAAGTCAGGAATTCAGGCGGTGGCAGAGGAAGGAAGGAGCAGGGCCTGGGGCAGGGGGTGTGGGGGTGTTGGGGATGAGAAACAGTTGCACAAAGCCAGGCTGGGGAGCAGGGCCGCTGGGGGCCGTTATGCAACTCGCAGCCCTAGCAAACGGTCACGTGTCCCTCTGGGGTCTGGGGCCTGTGCGTCCTGGGTGTCCGAGCTCTAAGGGGACGGCACTGTGCTGCGTGTGCCCAGTCGTCTGAGGCAGCGTGCCCGCTTGCTTATTCTCAGTGCCTGGAGCTGCTCCTGGCACTTGTGGGTCCCCCACAAAGATCCGTTTAGGAATGAAAAGGGCATCCTTTCTCTTTTTCAGTCAAGCACTTTTCTAACAAGTGAACTAACTCATCCAGGTTTTGTTTGTTTGTTTTGGGGTTTTCGTTGCTTTTGTTTTTTAGTTTTTTGCTTAACATGATTTGGTGGAAGTGTATTCAGGTCTTCCTTGGATAAGGAATATATTCAAAATTCCCCTTGACTGAATCTTTGGTGGACCTTAGGAGGGAGCTATGTCATCTGGATGGGGTGGAGGGGCAGAGGGCCGTGTGGGGTAGCGAAGGCGGCTCAGTGGGTAGGAACGTGCTTCTGAGAGAATCAAGGCAGAGTAGAAAGTCCTGGGAGGCCTTGGCCAGCCCAGCAGGGAGACACCTGGGGGATGTCAGCTTATAGGCCCTAATGTCTCCTCCGGGAGGAGTTCCTGGGCCTGTTGCTGAAGACAGGCCTCATTCCACCAACCACTCTTATCTCTGCTTTCTGCCTTCCCTCTCTGGTCTTGGAATTCCCAGTTCAATTTAGGTCTTACAGGAAACAATTCCAGGCCAATTCCCGACTTCCCACCCTAGAAGGGAATGTTGAAGCCTTTGGCCTGTTGTTCCCTGGCCCTCCTCAGGAGCCAAGCCCCAGGGGAGGTGGCGGGAGGTTCCATATTTGGGTGGCCCTGAGTGCTGGAATGGGGTGGAGATCTCGAGGGTAGGACAAGAGGGTCCTTATTTAGTCTGAAGTCTCCAACCTGGGGCTCAGGGAGAGAGAGGAGCTGGTGGAGGGCTCTGGACCCTTTTAAAGGCAAGAGAGGACAAGTTGCTTCTCAGAGGGAGGTTGAGAGGTGTGGCTTCTTCAGTGGTGTCCTGGACTTCTAGCTCCACAAGGGGGTGTTTGAGGTTGCAGTTCACTGGGGCAAATTGAACTCCAAAATTTAAGAACTACTGTAAAAGCAAATTAAGCTTCCAAGATGAGACCTAAAGAAATAGAGTGAAGTTGAGCCTCGTGAGGGAAGAAGCTAGAAGTTAGAAACATATGATCTCTTGAGGCCCAGACCTGTCCCTCCCGCTCCCTGTCTCCCTATGGTGCCAACTTTACATAATGCTTGTAAGAGTAGCCAACTTCTATTATGCACCTATTGTGTGCAGGGTATTGTCCTAAGTATGTCACATGTAAGATCTCATTTAATTCTCAAACTACCTTTTGGGGCAGAAGTTATGTGCATTTACAAATGAGGGCCCTGAGATCAGAAAAGCAAAGGTATGGACCCAACGCCACACAACTGGAAGGGGAGAGTGCTGGGATTTGACTCCACTCTACCTTTTAATGTTTGATAGCTTGCACAACTCACCTGCGAGATGGACAGGAGGATGCAGGAAGCCCTCCAGGTCACCCCATTCAATCTCTTACCCCGGGAATCAGGGAAGTCTTCCCAGCGTCCAGACTCACATCTCCCTGTTATGTCTGAGACTAAAAACTTGAGTTCTGTTGTGATTAGCATGGCCTACATTGCATTCAGAGCTGACCATGTTGGGCTTTTCTTCAGGACATGTCACTTCACCTGCATCCCCTCCCTAGTTGCATCCCGACCCCTGACCCTCACCAGCATGTGCAGACTGTCTCCTCTGAATTCCATGGTTGGAGGCTGGAAAACCCTGCCCTTATTCCTTCCTTTCTTCTTTCTCCTCTCCTGTTGGGACACTTGGTCTCTGTTAAGGGCAGAGTGAAGAACTTCACTTGGCATTCTGTGGTTTAGAGCCAACTTAGGCTGTTGCCTCTGAACTGTGGGATGCATCACAGGTACAAGGGTATCAAGGCCTGAGGGAGATTCATAGATTCCTGGAGGTGGGGGGGGGGTGGCCACCAAGAGTCATACAAGCAGATTCCTCCAGCTTATTGGCCACCCCACTGGCCTCCACACCTATGCTGTTCCTGAAAGGTTAGGATAATTTGTATGCAAAGTGGCACACATCTGTAATTGCAACTACTCAGGAGACTGAGGCCAGAAGATTGTGAGTTCAAAGCCAGCCTGAGCAACTCAAGAGACCCTGTCTCAAAATAAAATATAAAAAAGGACTGCGATGTGGCTCAGTGGTTAAGCACCCCTGGATTCAATCCCCAGTACCAGAAAAAATAAATAAATAAAGGACTGGGGATGTAGCTCAGTGGCAAAGCATTCCTGGGTTCAATCTCTAGTATCAAAAACAAACAACAGGAAGCCCCAAAGTGCCAGAGAGCTTCAACTGCAGGAGGCTGCAGGGAATAAGCCACTCACTCCAGCTGTGATTCACCATTCCTGTGTCCCCCTCATAGTGGTCTGCAAGAAGAATCTGGACAGCACCACTGTGGCTGTGCATGGGGAGGAGATCTACTGCAAGTCCTGCTACGGCAAGAAGTACGGGCCAAAAGGCTACGGCTATGGTCAGGGTGCAGGCACGCTGAGCACTGACAAGGGGGAGTCCCTGGGCATCAAGCATGAGGAGTGAGTATGAGATGTTCTCGCACTTTTTCTTGAGTTTCTCTCCCTGCCTTGTTATAGGACACATTTTCAACCACATTTGGTTAAACAGTGGAAGGCTCAGAGAGCATTTATTTAAAAAGGAGTTATAGAGCAGGCTACTGGATCTGCTGGGGACCTAGCTTGGAATGTAACGGGCCAGGGTCCTCCTTGCATGCCATATTTTTATAAGCATCAGAGCTGGGAAGGGCCCCAAGAATTACTCAGTTCAATTTCCTCACCATATAGATGAGAAAACCCTTGGGGTCCCCGGCAAGTGTCTGAGCCAGACCAGGGATTTGAGCAGTACCACCGCCACACCAGCCTCGCTTGGCCCTGCCATCTCTCTTGCAGAGGGGAAGTCCTTGCCTTGGAAATACCACAGGGTGTCACTGGGTCCCCACCCTCCCCCTAAAACACTCCCTGACCTCTGAGCTGCTGGTAGAGTGGCTGTTGGCGGCAGGCCGGGCTAGTTCCTCGGCTCCAAGGGGATGGGTGGAAGTGATGAATGAGTTACCACTTTTCAGCCAAGGTCACTGACCCAACAGGAATGATTTTTCAGCAGATTTCCTCTGGAAAGAATCTGATACTAGACCAGCTGCAGAAATGAGGGGCAGAAGAGGGCGATTCTTAGCAAATGAGGTGTGAAGTGATTTCAGGGTTTCACTGGGTGGCTGAGGGAAGTTTGATGCTTCAATGAAAATAACATTGTGCTGAGCCTTGGTTTGTCCCTGTGTAACACAGGAGATGACACTAGAGGCCCAGGTGGCCCTAGCTCTGTGACTCCTGCTGGGAGAGCTGCTCTGTCCTGGCATGAGGGGAGGGTGGGTCCTGTCCTAGCAGGACCAGCCCCACCTGTATTTGTCAGCATGTCATCTCCCCACATGTCCTTCTCCACACAGAGCTCCTGGCCACAGACCCACCACCAACCCTAATGCCTCCAAGTTTGCCCAGAAGATTGGTGGCTCTGAGCGCTGTCCCCGATGCAGCCAGGCAGTCTATGCCGCTGAGAAGGTGATTGGTGCCGGGAAGGTAAGGCAGCTGCTGGGCACGTTGAGAGGGGAAGGAGATACCTTTCTAATGTGGATCCCAGAACTTTGCCACTGGTGACCCTAGCTCTGCTCAGGGCATCCTGAGCCCTGACCTTTAACCCTTTCCCTTCCTGGGAAGGAATACCCTTTGACACCGTGGGTTGCTTTCCCAGTCTCCAAGGAGCTCACATCACCTATGAACAGTAACGTCCCCAGCATTGATGGCTTATCTATTGACAATTCATAGGGAGTTGCAAAGATCAGTCTGTACTCTGGAGTTGAGGACCACAGAATCTAGGGGTATGGATGAATTTCAGAGTTTCCAGAAGGCCCCTAAAAGTACAAGCAAAGTTTTGGGGGAATGTCTCTGGGAAGATGATCCATAACTGTCATCAGATTTTTCAAAAGGATTTGTGATTCCCCAAATGTTAAGAACCATCCAAAAATATATGTTCTGTTTCATGGGATGTGTACTCCCAGAAACCCACCCCTATACTCCCAGGACAGAGGTTGTCAAAGTTTGGGGCCTATCAGAGCCTTCTGGGAGACTGTTCGTAATTGCCAGGCCTACCGTCCTCTGTAAGATTCCAGTAGTAGCCCCAGTCACAGCACACAGTAGAAATCACCTCAGGGCCTACTGTTCAAACTGCTGATCACATCCCTCTCTCAGGCTGCAGGGGGCAAGGAGCAGGAGAATTCAGGCCCTGGGAATTTGCAGGCTCACATTAATAGTTAGAAAACCACAGACAAGGAGCTGGGGTTGTGGCTCAGTGGTAGAGCACTTGCCTAGCACATGTGAGGCACTGGGTTCGATTCTTGGCACCACATATAAATAATAAAATAAAGGTCCATCAACATCTTAAACACACACACACACACACACACACGCACAGACAAGGACTCTAAATTATGTGGCCAAAGAGGATTTCTGAATTGTCACAGGAGGCCTGGGAGGAGTGACTTAGCCAAGATCACACAGCATGCTGTTGGGCCAGCTGGGCCTAAAGTCCATCTTTAACTCTTCTGGATTTGGTCTTGACTTTCAAGGCTTTTTGACCTTGAGGAAGAGGGCCAGAGGGAATGAAATGGGGAACTAACACTTAGGCCAAGTCTAGATCATAGCAGACTCTCAACCCTCACAATTACTGTTGAAGGTGGGGATTATTATTTCCATCTTTAAAAGAAAAGTGTACAATGTAGTGCCTGGTATGTTGCTCAATACAGGTCAGCTATTATTATTATTATTATTATTATTATTATTTACTTTTTGGGATTGTCATGAAATCAAAATGGAGATTCCTACATTGATTAAATTATGTAAAAACAGGAGACACTACTATTATAATTACATTGGGTTTTTCTTGTTTTGTCTTTGAGAATAGAAAATTGCCAAAAAGTACCTAAGAATTACTATTCTCATCACTTAGGTTTTAAGGAAAGTTAAGGTTGTTCTAAGGAGCAGGATAAAAGAATTTTGCATTCAAGCGGAACAGGCAGGGATAAATTGATACTTCTCCTTTGCCTGGGTCATGGAAGCAATATCCAGGAGCAGGAGACCTTTCAGGTGTTGTATGAATGAGGAAGTAGATTGAGTTTAGGTTTGGCGAGTGGCTAGAACATATGAGGATGGGTAGAGATCTAGGTGCCACTGAGTCCTCCTCCAGCCTGGGGAGCTGGGGCAGAGCCTCTTCCTTCCAGAGGAAGAAGCAAAGGCTGGGGAACTGTTGAGGTTGCACAGGCCCCTGAGGGGAGGACAGAGACCTAGGTTCTCCCACATCAGTTTCTTGAACCCCACTGCTGTCCTGGGAGTAGGAGTCAGTGGGTGAGGCCCAGCAGCCAGGAAATCTGAAAGGATCCAGCTTCCTTTCTCACTCTCCAGTCTGGGCACTGGGCGGCTGTGCTGCGGAAGTCTCTCTGCCCTTAAAAGGCATTGTTTTGTCCCGTCTGACTGCTGCCAGCCCCTTACTTTTCCTGGGTTTAGCAAAACTGTCCACACATCAGCCTCAGGCTGCTCAGCTGTTGCTGATGGGAACCAGCTGCCCAGTGGTCTGGCTGTGTGGGGCGTGGGTGGTTGCTCTGCACAGACCTGGGCCTTGCCTCTTCCCTGGGAGGTTGTTTGCCCTATACTTTCTTAGGACACCACTCAGAACCACAAAAGGCCTTCTGTGGCCCCTGGAGGAACTGCGTTCTCTGGCCTCTTCCTGCTCAGTGGAGTGCATTTCGTAGACCCATTCTCCTTTCAAAGTAATACAGACAGCACTGACCCGCGATCTGCTCTGTTCCAGCCCCCAGCAGGCACTCGACACTGAGTGACTTATTTAGTGCTGCCAACTGCCTGCTGAGAGAGAGGCCATGCCACTCTCCAGGAGGTGATAGCCTTAGGGCAAATGAGACAATGAGTTCTAGAATTTTCGAGGCAAGGTTGATCTAGGAGAATCCCAATAACTGATGCCTGCTTTGTAACTGGGCATTGGATGTTTAATCCATTGGAATTCATATCCACTCTGAGATAGGCAGGGAGGTCTCCAGAGGAGGACATTAGGGTTGCTGTTCAACTAGTAAGTGGCAGAGTCAAGAGGTGTCCAGAGCCCTTGCTCACAACACTGATCCGTAGGCAGAATGGATGTGGACAAGGCTCGTCCCATCTGCCTGTGGAGGGAGCAGCTACCTGGCTGGTAATCTCACACCTTCGCCTGCCTTTTGTGGTGTAGCTGGTACCAATAACCATAGAACCATTGTGACACTTTATTGCAACACATCATTGAAGATGGTATGAGGTGGTGTGTTTGGAAAGCTCCCACCTGCTGTCTGACAGCAGCCCTAGCCCAGCAGGCGACAGGAAGTGCCTTCCACCATGGTTAAGTGCAGGGGACCGGCTGGGACTTGGGCAGCCTACTCACCGGTGGCTACATTAACGATTTCCTTCATTCCTTAGTCTTGGCATAAGTCCTGCTTCCGATGTGCCAAGTGTGGCAAAGGCCTGGAGTCAACCACCCTGGCAGACAAGGATGGTGAGATATACTGCAAAGGTGGGTAGTTTTGCTTCCAGTTGAGTAGCAGGCCTGAGGGGTAGGGAGACCCTGCAGTTATGCTTTTGCTGAATGTGAACCAACGCCTGGCCGTGGAATCCAAGAGCCAGAGCATCAGATGGGGAAACAACCCTGAGGAAGAGAGTGACTTGGCCAGAGTCAGGTGGCAAATTAGGGCAGGGATAGGCCTATAGCCTGGTTCCCTAACTCCCTAACCAGGGCTCTTAAGCAGATAAGGCTCCTTTCCTTGTTCAGGTAGTAAGGGAAATGGGTCCAGAGTGGCATCTAGAACCTCCTCACTATTGAGATTGGGGATATAGTAAAAGTGGGGGTGCTGGTGGACTTTCTTTTTGCAGAGGCCAGTCCCCAGGGGTGGCAGGGGGGTCTGATTGGGGGAAGGAGTGTGTCCTCATCACTCTCCTCTCTCTGCAGGATGCTATGCTAAAAACTTCGGGCCCAAGGGCTTTGGTTTTGGACAAGGAGCTGGGGCCTTGGTCCACTCCGAGTGAGGCCACCAATGCCTGCCACACCCTGCCCACTCCCGTGCTTCTCATCGCCATCCCCTTCCCAGCAGCCTTGGGGACCTCCAGGATTCTTTCTCACTCAGCGTAGCCGCACATCACTAATGACTTGAACTTGGGCGTCTGGCTCCCTTTGGTTGGGGGTCTGCCTGAGCTCCCACCCCACTAAGGAGCTACCCCTGCCTGGCACCTCACACCATCACCAGTAGGCGAAATCTGTCTTTTTAGTCTGTGTGGGAGCAGGCCCCGTCTCCCGATACTTCTCCCCACAGACCTGTTCTTAACCTCTTGGGCTGAGTATCCATCCTCAACTGGCCAAGACAACTATGCCCACGTTTTGGAGTCCTAAGCAGCAGCAACAGGCCAGGGAGAGGGAAACAGGACCAAGATGGAGTGGGGGAAGGCTGTGGTTTATTGGAACTCAGAGATTCTCTTCTGTGGGAAAGAGGGTGGGCTTCCTGGTGTTCCTCAGAATAAGCTGGGGAGTCCTAGCTCAGGAGCCGCTTCAGAGGAGCAGAGAGGCATGCCGACAGGGTCATGGCCATAGAAAGGAGACACTTGTTTCTCTAGGCCTCTTGCCTGTGAATCTCTGGAGCAGACACTTGGGACTGGAGGGTAACAACATAGGGCTTCTAGTTCCCTGTTTGTTGGGGGGCAGGAGGCTCCTAGAGAGACACTTCCAACACACATTCACATTATCAGTTGTTCAAATATTAGGGCTGCTAGATCTGGCCTTAACCATGGGTCCTGAGGCTGCCGTGGGCAGCTCTTCCCCATCCCAGCACAGCCCAGGCTCTTACTCTGTTGTCGCCTGGCCTTGTTCATCACATGTGAAGGGAGGCAGACAGATCCTCAGCCTTCATTCAACACCCTTTCCTTCTGTGCCCAGTCCTCAGGGCCTTCCCCCAACCCGAGACCTGCCCCTTCCACACCCACCCTTCTCCAGGGATTTTTCTCTGGCCACATCACCCCATCCCTTCCAGGGCCCCAGGTCAGGAGCAGCAGGAAGAAGGGGGAGGGGCTGGGCCTTGGGACTCCAGTGACTGATAGGACCACACTGTCTGCAGCACGGGCTGTACTCAAGCTGATTTCTCATCTGGTCAATAAAGCTGTTTAGAACAGAACTCTGGTGTCCCAATCCTGTGTCTATGTGTCTACGTGCCACACCCTGGGGACTGGGAGGGAACTGTATCGAAGCAATCACAATTAGCAGGAGGCCTGGTGGGAATGACTCAAAGACCATTCATTTCTGCTTTTTCTAAGGAAAACTTGCTTTTCACTATTAGTTCCAACAGAACCACACTACCTGGAGCGATACAATCAGCTGAATATCACTGCCTTGCCCCATTTTGCCTCCCCATTTGGGTGCAGGAACTGCCTGGTGTTGGGCATTGGAGAGGCTCAGCTAGGTCCCCAAAGTGTGCTCAGAACATCTCCCTAGTTTCGAAAGCTCAGTGAGAGAGGGAACTCAGCCAGAGGTAACTTCGAGTCAAAGCCAGGAAGTTTACTTCTGTAAACTTTCATTGAAAGATCCCCACAGCCACTTCCATGGAAGGCCAGACTCTGGAATAGGCTTGTCTGGAGGGTTGTAATGTTCCTCCTCTTACAGATACCGATGTGGTGCTTTTCTGCTGTTTTTTTTTCTTTACTGAAGGGTGAATTTATTAGAAGAAAGTTTCAGTATTTACTGGAGGTTGCAAGTACATATTCTTTTTTTAAAATTCATTTTTATTGTAAACAAATGGGATACATCTTGTTTCTCAGTTTGTACATGAAGTAGAGGCATACCGTTTTTATAATCATACATTTACCTAGGGTAATATTTTTGATTCATTCTGTTCGTTTTTTTTCTTCCCCCCAGCCCTCCCACCCTCTCTTATCCCTCTATACAGTCCCTCCTTCCTCCATTCTTGCCCCCCTCCCACCCCCCATTATGTGTCATCATCTGCTTATCAGCGAGATCATTCGACCTTTAGTTTTTTGAGATTGGCTTATCTCACTTATTCTGCTGGTTTTAAACTACTTTGGCCCTTCTGGGAAATGTGTCCACACTGAATTTTCAAAACAAAAAGCAGATGATTTAACGTGGCCTCCTCTGCTTATTATCCAGATGACCCATCCAACAGTGGCCTTGACAAACCTCACCACCCAGAGGGGACCTATATATGTATAGGATCTATCAACGGTGCAGCGCAGTGGGAAAGGCAAGGCTATGAGCGAAAGCGACAGAGACTGGAGGAGATTGCTGGTCGGGGTGGGACTGACAGTGAGCTCCCCAGGTAGGGTCAAGGTCTCCCTCACCTTGGTAACCCCTCTATTTCCAGCACAGGCATGGCCCCCGGGGAGATGCTTGGGGAGGTTTATGTAGGGAGGAGAATGGATAGTTCCACAAATACAAGTGGGTCCTCCTGTTTGGAGGCGACCCACGGAGTGCTAGGAGGCAGCCTTTGGGGCCCAAAGCTGGAGACAGGCTGCCCTCTGCCGGCCGCGCGGGCGGGCCTCTGCACCCCAGCGCCTCACCGCGCTCCCAGCCCCTGCTACTCATGCATTCCCACTGCGGATCACAGGGCTTCCAGCGCGGCCGCGGGAAGGAAAGAGAAGTGGTCCGCACACACTTCCCGGAAGTAAAACTCGGGTAAAAGCGAAGGGCTGCAAGACAGACCGGGAAACGCCCACAGGACAAGGCGGGAGGCCCCCACTGGACAGCGAAGGGCGGAGGCGCCAGAGGCGGGGTGCGCGGGGACTGCACGGTGCGCCCGCGCGGAGAGGGCCCGGTCTCGCAGGCAGTGTTGGAGACACCAGGTGGTGCTATGGGGTCAGGGCAAAAGGCGAGCGCTCCCCTTCTGCGCGTGCCATGTCTCTCCGTGGGTCCCGAGGACCCTTGCTCCTGCGCGCTGGCACACCTATAATCCCCGATGCTAGCTTCTCCCTGGGCGGATTTGTGAGCTAATAGCGCCCTGTGGTATACGAACCCGTGGAATTGACCCAGAGGAAGAGGGTGAGCAAGGATCTTTATGTCCATTCAGCTATTTCCTTTCTCCTTTCTGCGATTTGAGCAAGGAGTTCATCCGGGGCTTCCCCAGGAGAATGCATAGTGGGAGCCCAGCGTTGAAGTGACCCTAGGCTTTTAGGGTACGGTAAGAAAGAGTGGCCCCTCCTGATACGAGGCAGTCTCAGCCCCTTCCTCCAAACCCTCAGCAATCTCTTTGGGTCACGGAGAGATTGAGGAGGGGCAAGGATCCCAGAGGGAGCCAGGCTGCAGGGTAAGGACAGAGATGAAGGAAGGGACAGATCTGCTGTTAGATGTGTGGGTAATCCCCAAATCCAGCGCCTAGCAACTTTTTTAGGAGGGGTAGAAATCCAGGCCCTAGACCTGCTCCCATGAAAGTGGGTTGGTCAGCTGAGCAGGGAGGTACTCTCCCTTGTGTTTCTGGATCCCTCCCCCTCATCCCTTGGCCCTGCCTCCAAACCCACCCCTGTATTGTGAGGATCATTGAGGGAGAGGCTTTTAAAATGGATTCTCAGTCACACACCTAGAGATTCTGATCAGGTTGGCCTGGGTGGGGCCTGGGAATCTGTATTTGAAAAGCTCCTCAAGTGATTCTGACACTCAAGGCCAGTCAGGCCTGTGAATCTGTAGACTAGTCCAGCTTTGCAGTCTGGGAGACCTTCATCCTGTAACTGGGGTCTGTGAGGGCAACCCTGAGCTGCTCAGCTTAGTTCCCCTCTAAGCTGCCTCTGAACACTTTTCAGTGATGTGAGAAGACTTCCTGGAACTTCCCTGCTATGGTTTGGCTATGAGGTGTCCCCCAAAAGCTCCTGTCTCAATGCAGGAATGTTCAGAGGTTAAACAGTTTGTGAGAATTGTAACCTAATAAGTCCACCCTAGTTTGAAGGGTAGGTGGGGCCCGACTTGAGGAGGTGGGTCACTGGGGTGTACCCTGGAGGGTTTATCTGCCCCTTCATCCATTCCCCTTTCTTTCCCTGCTTCTCTCCACCATGCCCTTCCACCATGATGCTCTGCCTCAGCTTGGGCCCAGAGCAATGGAGTTGGCCAACCATGGACTGAACCTCTGAAACTATGACTCAAACTTTTTTGTCCTCTAACTTGTTATATTCAGGTATTTTAGCATTGAACACCTAATTAACACACTCCTATTTTGGTCCCCTAGAGTCATCCAGAATAGCCCAATTCCTTTCCTTCGTGATGGTCATTCAGAGAGTGACAGACAGCTGCCCTCCTAGCTGAGTCTGCTGCCCCTCTTTGGCACCAACATTCCCTGGCCTTTCAGTGGTTCCTCATTAGTGTTCCCTGGCCCTGTGAGTGCATTTCATCAGCTGAGGAAGAAAGAGGAGACTAGGGGTGCTGTGGATAGAGCTCAGGGTTATAGCACTTGTCCTGCAGGCATGAGTTCCATCCCTAGCACTGAAAAAAAAAAAAAAAAAAAGCAGGGGGTGGGAACTGGGGACTTATAATAACTGGATGGGACAAAGCGGAAGCAGCTCCCACTGGGAAAGACCTGCTTGGGCCTCTAGTCCCCCACCCTTGCCTCCTTCATTTGGACATTTTGGAAACATTAGTCCGTCATCTCATAGGTTTACTCTGTGCCGCACTCACCGATCAAAGACCTTAAATATATTAATGCATGTGACCCTCATACTAACCCTGTGGGACAGGATTAGTCAAACTAGCAATTCAGAAACTAGCTTGAGGTCAAATGGCAGAGCAGGATGTGTATGTAGGCAGTTGGGCCCAGACCTCACCCTGCACTGCTGTGTGTCTGACACTGTAAAGAAACTGCCATGTGCTAGGAGGCAGGGGAGGGGAGCCTTAGTACAGTGAGCCAGGGCTACAGTAATAGCTAATGTTTGTTAAGCACATACTATGCACCCAGCACTCTTCTCATTGCTGCCTTATTTGATGTCCTTGTAAGCACTAGGAGGTGGTTGTAGCCACCCTTTAACCCCACAGAGGGAACTGAATCAGTGAATATTTAGGTGACTTAAAGTCACTGGCAAGGAGTAGAGTCAGGATTGGAACCAGCTGTGTGACTTTGGGCCCGCCTCCTCTCCTCTGGGTGTCAGATCCTCATTTGTGAAATGGAAATGCTGGCCTAAATGAATTCTAGGGAAGTGCTTCTCCCCATCTCTTGGGGATCTTGTAAAATGCAGATTCTAATTCAGTGGTTTGGGGTGGTGCCTGAGACTGGATGTGTCTCATGAGCTTCCAGGGGAAGGTGGTGTTGATCCTGGGACCACACGGGAGCAGCCAGGCTCCTTGGGACCCGCCCAACTCTGATGTTCTGAGTTTATGGGACTGGGGCGACTCACCCCAAAGGCCATGAAAATTCTGGAAGCAGATTATGGCAAAAGCAGCCCTCAGTGTGCATTTCCAGGCCCACACAAGGCCTTGGTGCCTTTCTGAAGCACCCATGAACCTCTGCACTCCCACCTTGTCGCAGCCTGACTTCCCCAGAGGTCCTGGGCCATGGAGATGCGTGTGTGCATGTGTGTGTGTGTGTGTGTGTGTGTGTGTGTGGTGGGGTGTCGTTGCTCCCTATAGGAGGATCGAGGAGGAGTTCCGTGGTCTTGTCTCCTGGGGCACCTACAGTCCCATGGTAGTCACACTGCTCCTTTAGGGCTGTTCTCAGATATCCACTATCTTATGGGCACATGGAAAGGTTACATTTCTTCTCCTCCCTGGAAGATCAAAGCAACTTACATCTCTTCTGTGCAGAACTCTTTAAGAACCACCAGGTAAGTCTTCATTTCCCTTTCTGCCTTGCAGACAGGGTGGAACCTTCACCAGCCTGAATCTGTGACACAATGAGCAGAACCTCCCTGGCAGCCTGAGCCGGGAATGTGGGATGAGGGGGCAGCCTTCTCCGGGTTAAGCTGTTGGGGCTGGGGAGTTCATTAGGAGAGCATAACCTAGCCCATACTAATATGCATACCAGCATCAACCATGACATAGGGATGTCACCTTAGATAGACAGTCCAGTCCTGGGAGAACATACTTCTGCAGAGTCAAGATTGTGAGCTGTCAAAGATCTAATGCTTACTTCTGTGACCCTCTTCAGTAGGAGGGAATGCTTTGCCCCCTGTTTTACCAGTTTCCATGAAGAGAACTCTTATTCACCTGTTCACCTACAGTCTTAGTCCAGAGCCTGGCTCACAGAACACTTAATGCACATGTGATTGGAGGTTCCTATCCGTGAATTACATCCCTGTCCATCACATCCAAGAATGTGCTGTGAACCTGCCTCCCTGCCTCAGCCTTGAGTCACCTGTTAAATTTCTCCTTGACCTTGGTCTCAGGCTGGACAACTCACAGCTTCCTTTTCTGCCTGATCTTGACAATGGCACTGTATAGGAATTTCCCTATTATTAAAGTAACATTCATGAAAATTTGTAATTCTCACTATGAAACATTTGAGCCTCAGAGGCAGGAAGAAAAGATTCATAATCCCCTCACCTGGGGAAACTTGTTGACAACAATGGCACTGTTCTCCTTTCTTCCATTTTTCTTCCTTCACCCTGTACTTTTAGGGTGATCCATTGGAGGTTTGTTCTTTAGGAAGAGTGGGAAGAGCCACACAGCAGTGTAGAAAATGTCAAAGCTGGAAGGGGACTTACGAATCCTCCAGTCAACCCTCAAATTACCCATTAGAATCTTGCTTTCTGTCGTCCTGGGTGCAAACGTGTGTCACTGAAAGACAAATGTCTGCTAAGACCCACAGCAAGCTAAGCATCGGCTGTGGGGCTGGGGAGACCAGCAGACTGGTGAGAAGACACTGCCGCATTTTGAATCTTTGGCAGTAAAAATTCATTCAAGTGGTCACATTCCACATGACATGTCAGTCAATGTTGGCACCTATCAGACGGTGGTCTCAGGATTATAATGGAGTTGCAAATATCTGATGCCTAGTTTCAATGCCAAGTCATCCCATGTCATGCACAATGCGTTACTCACGTATTTGGGGCAATGCTGGTGTAAACAAATCTATGCATGTACAAAAGTGTAGCATATACAAGTCTGTGCAGTAGGTGATACCTGATAATGATAATAAATCGCTAGGTTACTGGTTTACGTATTTACTATACTATACTTTTAGTTGTTATTTTAGAGTGTATTCCTTCTACTTATTAAAAAATGTTTACTGGGCACAGTGGTGCACACCTGCAATACCAGCAGCTCGGGAGGCTGAGGCAAGAGGATGGTGAGTTCAAAGCCAGCCTCAGCTAAGCAAGGCACTAAGACCCTGTCTCTAAATAAAATACAAAGCAATATGCCACATTTTGCCAGCAGAAGTCTCATGCGTCTCATGTTTACCGTGGCTCCCGATTGCATTGAGAGTCTGTATCGGGTGATTGACCTATACCATGCAGGTTTGTGTAAGTATACTCTGATACTCACAGAATGACAAACTCACCTAATGACTCAGTTTTCAGAATTGTTAAGTGACACATGATTGTATTACTTGCATTTAGCATACCTTGTTATTAAAAGAAAAGAAGCCATGTGCAATGATGCATGCCTGTAATCCCAGCAACTCCAGAGGCTGAAGCAGTAGGATTCCAATTTCTAGGTCAGCCTAGGCAACTTGGAGAAACTGTGTCTCAAGGACTGGTGCTAGAGAGCTTGCTTAGCATGCTTGAGACTTTGGGTTCCTCCCCCAATATTGCAATGAGAGAGAGAGAGATAGAGACAAAGACAGACAGACAGACAGACAGACAGACAGGAAGCTACGGACAGAAAGCAACTCTGTGTTGAGGATTGTACCCCTATTCCTGGCAGGCAGGTGAAGGCCACTAGTTCTCTGGGTGTCAGTCAGACTCTTTCTAGTGTTCTTGCTCCTTGGTCCAGTGTGTCTGAGGGTCATTCTGGGGCAGGCCCTTCGCTCCTATAACATGGGAACCCGAATGCCAAGATGGCATGGGAAAAGGGAAAAGTTTGCAGGCCCCAGCCTGAACCCCAGAGCCCACAAATCCAGTCTCCGTCAGCCCCAAGCTGGGATCAAATGCCTTCAAGTCCAGACTCGGCCCCATCAGAGAGGGCAGTGGGCGCTCTCAAGACGAAAGGGATCCCTGGTGAATCAGGAAAGTTATTGGGCTGGAAAGTGATTAAAGGGCTGAGCGTGGGAGGGGATTTCCATGGAGAGAGCCAGGCCCAGGAGCAAGCCTGGGCGGGTTGGTTGCAGGTTTGCTGCCCACTTGAGATCTGTCGCAATGGTACCCATAAAACTCAAGTCATTAGAGACTTGAAACCTGGGTTGGTTTTTAGAAAAACAGAGATTGGAGGAAACCCCAAAGCCTTGGAACAAAGGGCGGTACATCAAAGGGGTACCAGCAGGTCAGGAGAAGTCTGAGGGAGAGGTCAGCTGGGGGCTGGGAGGAACCTGTGGACTGGAGGATGGTGGAAGCAGGAGACAGGAGGGGTGGCGCAGGGTTGGGAGCAGACCCATCTCCAGCCCTGTTGGTGGGGAGGTCACTTGGCCTGATGAATCAAGAATGTGGAATCAGCTAAGGACGGGGCAGAAAGGAGCCTCTTTTCTTGGCCGTGCGGGGAGTTTCTTAGCTGCCCCTCTGCCCATGAACTAGCTAAGCTTTCTTGGAAATCTGTACTAAATTTTCAGGATAGAGCTTTACAAGTCCCCCTTTGGCAGATGAGGAAACTGAGGTTGGAACTGGGGAGTGATTGTCCCAGGTGTCACCCATCTGGGGCTATTCCTTGCTGTCCTGTCTCCTGGCTGAGTGCACCTTCCCCTACATCAGTGGTTTGCACGTGTTCATGTGTACCATTGTCACCTGGGGGCTTGTTAAGGCACAGATCATTAGGTCCCAAAGCCAGGATTTCTGACTCAGTAGGTCTGGGGTGGAGCTTAGAATTTGTACTTCTGGTGCTGCTGGTTCCAGATGACATTTTGAGAAACACTGCTCAAGAGTCTTCTTATCTAAAGTATGTGGACTAGCAGCAACAGTGTTCCACAGAAGCTACTAGAAATGCAGAATCCCAGGTCCCGCTCATACCTACCCAATCAGAATCTGCATTTACAGGAACCCCACGGTATGTTCGCACAGTATGGTCTGAGAAGCACCAGTCTGTACCCCACAGCCTCTTCCTGGACTGGTAGGCTACGTAAATCTTCCAAGCCCACTTGCCAGGGGACAGGGAAGCAGGTGTCCAAGGACCAGAGGGGAACCTGCCCCTTCCTGTGTTTCCTGAGGTTGGAGGATGGGGGACAAGACTTTGGATGGGAGAGGCTCAGTCCTGGGGTCTGCTCGCCCTGATGCCTGCACCCCATACCCAGGAGGCTCTGCAGTGTCCACCCTGGGGAATGACATGAATGCCTGAGGCCAGCAACTGCCATTCACATCTCTAAATCAACCCTGGCTGGCAAGCCAGCCCCCATGTTTTAAATTTTATTTTAAAAATATGTGTAATACTTATGTGCTCATTTTATTTTTAAAATAAGTATAACATATGAGTATAATATCCAAGTTGCGTATTAGCATGCTTATGATGTAGGCCACACATTGGTGTGAATCCTTCTGGATATAGCAGAGGTGAACTTTTGTTCATGTGGATAATACTACTTTTATTATAGTGAAATATCTTCCACAAAACCACCTATTTCAGACATCTCTCACTATTAAGACCTGTAGATCGTTTCATTATTTTCGACTTCTTCATTGCATGAACATGGATGCGTTATGCATTCATGCTGTCATAGGATTAAGAAAATTCAAGTAGTAGAGTATGATGAACCATTAAAAAAAAAGTGTCTATTTTCCCTCCTCACCCTTCCCCAAAGACTAGACTGTTAACTATGGACTTTTAGTTTTTAATTAATACACTTAATTTTGGTAACAGTTTTAGGTTTGTAGAAAAATTGAGCAGATAGTACAGCATTCCCACATACCTCCTCCCTGACTGAAGTTTCCCCTTAATATCTTGCATTAATGTGGCACTTTAGTTACAATTAAGAAATGAATATTGATACATTTATTATTAACTGAAGTCCATAGATTATTTTTACTCTTTTTTTCCCCCTTATGGTACAGGAGATTGAACCCAGGGGCACTTTATCACTGAGCTACATCCCTAGACCTTTTTATTTTTTGAGACTAGGTCTTGCTAAATTATTGTGCAATAATAATTGCACAATATTATTGTGATGGAACTTGTGATCCTCCTGCCTCAGCCTCCTGAGTTACTGGGATCACAGACGTGTGTCACTGCACCAAGCTTATGTTTATTCTTGATGTTGCACAGTTCTGTGGGCTTTGACAAATGCATAATGTCACATCCACCATTATCATATTGTATAGAACAGTCTCCTGTAACCATCTTTGGTTTTCATTATTATTTTAAATAATAGACCTCTTGATTAGTTTGTTAGTTCTAGATAGCATTTATTGATTCCCCATAATGAAAAAAAGAGGAAACTATTGCATTATCCTTTTCCATCTCCCAATCTGGGTCAGGTATATCACCAATTCATTCCCTCATTCAATAATTACTTATTGAAGTCCTACTTTGTGCCAGGCAACATTCTAGGTGTTGGAGCTACAGAGGTGAATAAAACAGATAAAACTTCCTGTCATCCCACAGCCTACAAGAGGATACAATAAATAGGGAAAGATGGAATTGTAGATGGCAATATATTTTACAGGGAAAAAGCAAGCAGGGAAGGAGATAGGGTGTGTGTCTGTGTCTAAGGGGAGGGTTGAGGTTTGAAGCAGGGTACTGGGGGATTCTTTGCGCAGAAAGTAATATGTGAACAAAGAACTGAGTGAGGTGAAGAGGTGAACCAGGTGGTGATGTGGGAGAGTGGTCCAGGTCTTGAGAGCAACAAGTGCAAAGGCCCGGAGGAGGTCTGCCTGGTCAGGGATGGTGCCTGAGATGGGTGGCTGCAGTGGGGTCAGGGAGGGAAGGGTGCAGGAGGTGAGGTCAGAAAGCAACAGGCAGGTCCTAGAGGGATTTGCAGTGGTATCACTCCCAGTCGCTCTCCTTAGAGTTAGGTGAGAGGACTCTGGTGGATTTTGAGCAAAAGGAGCAACATCATTTTACTTTGGTTTTATGTTTTTTACAGTGTTAAAGTACATTCAAATTAATTAATGAAATTACCTTCAATGCTCTTTCTTTAGTTTGTTTGATAATTTATTACCCCCAAATATAATTTACATTAAAATTAAGTAAATATTCTAGAAAACGAAAGTTGTTACTTTGAGCATTTCTCTGTGTTCTGTTCTAGCCTCTACCTCACCTTCTTCCCATCTTTCTTTCCCCTCCTCTCTGCATGATCTCCCTCCTCTCCATGCAGGGTGGGGTGGCTGAGATCTAGCTAGAGCCATTTCCGTATACTTTGCCCTGGGGCCATTTTAGAGTCTAGCGTGTTCCAGCTGGACTCAGACTGACAATGCCGATCAGCTTTCCCTTTGGGGTGGGCAGAGGGAGGAGTCAGCTTTGGGTTGCTACCAGGGTACATTCTGTCCATCTGTCTGATATACAGTCAACAAGTCAATAAGAATTGAGTAAGAATCTCCAGGGCCCAGCACTGCCCCAGCCCAGTGGCCTAAGAAGGCTAGGCTGCAGCTCCTGTTGGAGCTCTGTAGAACTAGGGGTACCCTGACTGGGAGGTGGCACAGCACCACCCGCTCCACACCCCACTCCCCCTGGCTTTTGAAAGTTTCTTGATCTTCTGATAGCCCAATAATCCAGCCAGGGCCTGAGAGTCTCCCAGATGAGGCTACCAGGCAAGATGCCAGTTCTAAGGGAATGAGTCATCTTCCCTTGTCCCAAGAGGTCATGAGACTGGAGGACAAGACTCCCAGGTCCCAAGGATCTACTCAGGCCACTAGGAAGTGTTGTTGTTGTTGGGAACTGTGTGTTTAGTTGGCAAAGACCCTTCCAGCATTAGAGTGTACCAGGCTGATTTCCTGCTATGCCCACTCACTCTGGCTATCCATGTTCCTGCTGGTTTTTTGTTTCATTTTTGCTGTGTTAGGGGTGGAACCCAGGGTCTTGCACATGCTAGGCAAGCACTCT